>NC_044978.1:5551915-6954624 GCF_008728515.1 Papio anubis
TTCTTCCCTTCCCTCCCTTTCCCTTCTTCCCTTCCCTCCCTTTCCCTTCTTCCCTTCCCTCCCTTTCCCTTCTTCCCATCTCTTTTCTTCCCTTTTTCCCTTTTCTTCCTTTCTTCCCTTCTCTCCTTCCCTTCCCTCCCCTCCCCTCCCCTCCCCTTCCCACCCCTACTCTCCCCTTCCCTTCCCTTCTTCCCTTTTCTTCCCTTCTTCCCTTCCCTTCTTCCCTTCTCTTCTTCCTTTCCCTTCTTCCCTTCTCTTCTTCCTTTCCCTTCCTCCCTTCCCTTCTTCCCTTCCCTTCCTTTCGCTTCCCTCTGCTCCATTCCCTTCCCCTTTCCTTCCATTCCCTTCCCTTCTTCCCTTTTCTTCCTTTCTTCTCTTCCCTTCTGTTCCCTTTCCTTCTTCCCTTTTCTTCCCTTCCCTTTCTTTCTCTTTCTCCCTCCCTCAATTTCTTTCTTTCTTTCTCTCTTTCTTTCTTTCTTTCTTTCTTTTTCTTTCTCTCTCTTTTCTTTCTTTCTTTTTCTTTCTCTCTCTCTTTTCTTTCTTTCTTTCCTCCTCCTCCTCCTTCTTCTTCTTCCTCTTCTTCCTTCCTTCCTTCCTTCCCTCTTTCTTCTTCTCTCTTTTTTTCTGTTTATAGCAACAATAATACCACACAACTCAAGGGAAAAAGAGTAACTTTGTTTTCAAAGTAAAAACCATTTAGAATAAACTCCCCTTTTCCTTATTTTTTTATAAGGAAAAAAATTTAAATTTAATTATAGAAAGCATTAACTTTTATTGGAAAAAAGAATTCTGTTCCTTGGCCAAGTCCCTTGGGATGGGAGTGGTAATTTGGCTAACGTGTTTCTCTTTTGCAGCATAATTTAAAAAGTGACATGGTGATCCTGTGTATGGGCTTGACTCAAATACAACAGAAAAAGAGAAGGAGAACAGACACAAGCAGAGGGCAGAGGGGGAAGAGGGATGTGGGGCTTGATTGAGAGTGGCTGGTGTGGCTGGTGTCTAGCTTCCTTCCCTGGAAAGTTTGCCCAGAGCCTGCAAGTTTCCTTGGGAGCCAAGTGATGTTATAATGCGAATAACATCTAACATCTAAGCACTTGCTATGGGGCATGCATGTTTTATGTCTTTTTTTTTTTCCTGAGTCCGGGCCTATGTTGCCCCGCCTGGAGTGCAGTGATACAATCACAGCTTACTGCAGATTTGAACGCCTGTGCTCACACAGTCCTCCCACCTCAGCCTCCTGCGTAGCTGGGACCAGGCACATGCCACCATGCCCAGCTAATTTTGAAATTTTTTTTTATAGAGGTGGGATCTTGCTATGTTGCCCAGGCTGGTCTCAACCTCCTGGCCTCAAGCAATCGTTCCACCTTGGTCTCCCAAAGTGGGCCACTGCACTCAGCCATGTTTTATAAGCCTTCACATGAATTGTGTCTTTTAAATTTATGTAGCATGACAGAGCCACTCTAGGGAACCTCCGGACTCTGGGTACTTTGTGCTAACTCTGTCTGCTCCCCACTCACATCTGCCTCCCTGTCACTTACCTCCTCCTATTTTCTGCTCTGCCTAGTCCTCCCCGTCCCAAAGCCTGCATGGTAATTTCTAGCTCTGCTTTTCCATCTCAAGCTCTCAATCTCCAGCTCTCGACTTCATTTCCATCCTATGGGGGCAATGCTGCTTCAGACCATTCTGCCAGTAATGATTTCCCATTGTCCAACTCTGGAAGCTTCTCCTTGGCTCTGGGGCTCTTCTATGAACCACCTCCTCCTATGGGCACCAGCAGCTAAATCATATTTGAAAAATAAAGTAATAACACTGCATGTAAAAACGTAAGTGGCCAAGACATAGACAAATAATTGTTTTTAAATGCTGTGACTACAGAGACACAGCTGGAAAGTTTACAAATGGGTCCACCGAAGCGTATTGTTTCCTGTTTATGCACTGAGTCCAGAGGTTTGCGTTACTAACTTCTAAGTGAAAAAGAGTTTAAATGAGGCCATGATGTGGGATAACATCAAATTAAAATCTTGCCCTTTTCCTTGGTTCCTCCCTTTGGTTAGCTCAACTGCAAAGTTAGTGTTGACTTTGTCATCTTCTAAAATTCCACCTCTGTGGGTGCTTGTATTTCTGGAACGTTCACCAAAAATAATTAAGGTTGAACTCTCTCCTCTGGTGTTAATTCTGGGTTGTTTGGAACCCGGCTTATCTGAAGGAGTCGGTCTCTGGACTTTCTAGTAAAGGGTGAGCATAGATGTGTGGAAAAGGGGGTGCTGTTCCTTTAAATTCTGAAAGTGAACTTGGCTCAGGAAGGCCAGCGGCTCAAGGTCCAGCCCCTGGAAGAGAGAATAGCTACAGATTCTCCATCCTCAGTCTTTGCAAGGAGACAGCTGTGCCAGCCGGGCTCTGGCAGGCTCCTGGCAGCATGGCAATGAAGCTTGGGACCCTCCTGCTGGCCCTTGTCCTGAGCCTGGCTCAGCCGGCCTCTGCCCGCCGGAAGCTGCTGGTGTTTCTGCTGGATGGTTTTCGCTCAGACTACATCAGTGATGAGGCACTGGAGTCATTGCCTGGCTTCAAAGAGATTGTGAGCAGGGGAGTAAAAGTGGATTATTTGACTCCAGACTTCCCTAGTCTCTCGTATCCCAATTACTATACCCTAATGACTGGTGAGTACTGTGTCCTCTTCTGGGCAGGGAGGGGAGGGCTGGAGTCCAGCAGGCAACAGTGAGCTCCTGGCATCGGAGTCTTATTTAAATGCTCTGTATTCTCTAGTCCTTTGGGACATCAAAGGTAGATAAGAAATCTGTGTCCTTGGCTGAGCAGACTTTTGTTTTTGCGGTGGTGTTGTTTCCCAAAAGTTATCCCAAGGACCTGTTCTGGATTCTCAGTGTGGAGGGCAGAGAACTACAGCAGTAGATGATATTTGACGATATTGAAAGTGGTTGTTTATTTTAGAAAGAGAAATTCTAATGAGCCTCATATTTTCTAAGTTCAAGTTTGCACAATCAACAGGTGTCCGTGCATGCGTCCCAAACTCCTTCTGTCCCTTTGCTCTGCGGTCATGTCATCCCAGCGTCCTGTGGGCTTGTTTCTCAGTGTGTTAGACTGTGAAAGTACCTGTGGGGTCCTCAGAGGGGAGTAGTGCTCCTGGACTACTTGGGGAAGGGGGAATTTTTAGGTCTTATCCTTTTCTGTTATTTAGCAATGCCACCTTCCCCTTCCTCTGCCTTTTTTGGCCAGGTAAAATGATAGAAGAAAAAGCTTGTATAGTTCAGGTTCCCCGTTTGTGATTTGCAGCATCTGCAAAAGACCAACCAACAAAAACTCAACAAAACAAATCAAACCTCTGCTAACCCAGACTGCCTGGGCTTGGGATCGCTGAGTTTCCTAAGGACGGCCTTCATCTGGAATTGCCAGGAGTCCAAACGCACCTGCACGAACCTGAGCCTCTACCCGTGCAATAATAGAATGTGCGGCCTTCTCTTTGCTCACAGAGCTGGATTCCTAGTTCCTGGTTTGTTTTTCAGCTATAACCTTTGTAAAGGCAGTGAGAGGCTCTCAGAAAGAATTTAGCAAACTATCCAGGGAGGCCGTTAAGAATGCACTGTTATTGCTGGTTATGCGGGACTCAGCCATGTGCTCTGAGCACAGAGAGAACTCCACTAATTATGTTAACAGAAAGAGAATGAGATCGCTGATATCTCATGGATCTCCACAGAACACTAAAGCCGAAGGGGTCTAAAACACACATTTTTATCTCTGACTTTGTGCACAGACAGTATATACACGTGTATGTAAAAATGCCATAAACTGATGCCCCAAATTGAAGGGAAGAGATACTCATTTGCATGAAAATGAGGGCATGAGAGAGAGAGAAAAATTCAGACCGCACACAAGCAAGGAAGTTATGTATTTGTTTTTTATTTCCCACAGCAGACAAAAAAACAGTCTGTAAGATAAACAGAATTAACAAAAGTCTCTGGCCGTCCCCTGGCCTGCGTCTCCCTTTGCAGGGAAGCGGTTTGCAGGCTGCCGGGTCACACACAGATGTCATTGTGTGCACGGCCGACTCCAGCTCTGCACAGCGGCTTCACACACACGGCCCACCCCACTCCAGCTGTCTTTCAGAGCCTTGCTGGGGGACCCAATTCATTAACTGCCACGCCACGTGCAGCTTCTGCCATCTCAGTGGAAAACGAACAAAATCCATTTTTAGAAAGGACTCAAGTAAGTAACAGGACCATTACAGACTCCACAGAGACACTCAGCCAGTGACATGGCCTTTTGTTTGTCAGACTCACACTCCTGATATCGGCACAAGGAATGATTTGCACATAGCCTCCATCACGCTGAGACACGCCTTCTTTTCAGGCTGTGTGTATTTCCCTTGTGTGGTCCTCAGAGAAGAGCCCCTTCCATTACGGGCAGCACAGGTCCCATGAGTGCCTGGCAAAGATCTCACCCTGGCTTTGAAACTGAGGCTGGCCCGAGGAAGCCACAGGTCTCCATAGGTGTTAGTCTCTGTGTTTTCAGATGGCCAAATGTATTCACTGATGTGGAAGTCTGCTTGGTCTATATGTTTCTTAGAAGCTGCCCCGCACAAGGGAGGTATCTAGCAAGGCTCATGTTTATGTCCAAATGTCCTTGGGTATGATTTGTCTTGTACCTACTGGGCAGACTTGCAGACTTGAAGCAGGATTCGCAGGCTGGGAGATGCCGGGCCATGAAGCTGGTATCACCTCCACTGTCTTGGAACTGACTCAGGGTTAAATTTAGACTATTTTCCCCAATATCCGTACTTATTTTTCCACCTGATGCTGAGAACCTCCTCTCTTATTCATATAAGGAAGGATATAGCCATTGGGAATTGTACCTAAACATATGGTTTGAGTATTTGAGCATTTTATGAACCAACAAAATCGCTATGTTAGATCTTTTTGGAACGAAAAGATACGCTGTTTTAGGGTTCCTCAGCATTCATAAGAGAGGCTAAGCTCTCACTTCATTACCCGAATTATTGCTCAGAAGACAGAAAGCCCCTGGTGTTCTTCCCTTTGCATAACGAGGAGTGATGAGTTGTTCGAAAGAATGCTGACCTTCGAGCTGGGAGAACTTGCTTGGAGACTTCAGGCAAAATAAAATGAGATGAACTGCCAGGGCTGTATCAGGCTGGGATTTCAGATGCTGCTGGATGCAGACATAGAACTAGGCAATGCATGGGGAATTTTATTTTATTTTATTTCACTTTAAGTTCTGGGATACATGTGCAGAACGTGCAGTTTGTTACATAGGCATACATGTACCATGGTGGTTTGCTGCACCTGTCAAGTCGTCATCTAGGTTTTAAGCCCTGCATGCATTAGGTATTTGTCTTAATGCTCTCCCTCCACATGCCCCTGATCCTCCAACAAGCCCCAGTGTGTGATGCTCCCCTCCCTGTGTCCATGTGTTCTCATTGTTTGACTCCCACTTAAGAGTGAGAACATGCGGTGTTTGATTTTCTGTCCCTGTGTTAGTTTGCTGAGAATGATGGCTTCTAGCTTCATCCATGTCCCTGCAAAGGACATGAACACATTCTTTTTTATGGTTGCATAGTATTCCATGGTGTATATGTGCCACGTTTTCTTTATCCATTCTATCATTGATGGGCATTTGGGTTGGTCCCAAGTCTTTGCTATTTGCACAGGGAATTTTAAAGTTAGGGCTGGCCCCTCCTAGGATGCCTTCATGTGGAAATTATGCAAATGGCTGAAACTCCCTTGAGAGGGAGAATTTCACAGTGAATGGGGATGGGAAATCAACAGGCCTATTTGTGAGCAACCTTGAAACCATCTAGCCCAGTTGCTGCCATGAAACCACCATGGCTGATTATTTATTTGCCTCAAAACATGTTTACATCAGGACAAACGTAACCAAAATGCCAATCATGATCATGAAGATGAATCAAACAATTGATTGCTGGGAACACTGAATCTTAAAAATGGCCTTTCACCAGGGAGATTACATTCAAATAGGGGAGGAAGAACACTCGCGAATGGGCGCCCGCTAATATTCTAAAGTGTGTAGCAAGGTGTTGTGAGCCCAAATGTGTCCTCGCCCTCCTGTCTCCCAGTTCAAGTTGGGGTTCCAGCCCCCAGTACCTCAGAATGTAACTGCATTTGGAGATAAGGTCTTTAAAGGTGACCAAGTTAAAATAAGGCCATTAAAGTGGGGCCCTATTCCAATATGACGGTATAGGAAGGCGAAAAGACACAGGCATGTGCACGTGCAGAGAAAAGGCCATCTGAGGACACACCAAGGCGGCCCTCACAGGCAGTGGAGAGGGGCCCAGGAGACACCAACCCTGCTAACACCTCGTTCATGAACTGTGAACAAATAAATTGCTGTTGTGGGAGCCACTCCATCTGTGGTACTTTATAATGGCAGCCCAAGAGAATGAATACACAAAGAATAGGGAGTAGGGTCCCAGCGTGCTGCAGAGGACCAGGGAGAGGAGGCGTTCCTTCCAGCTG
Organism: Papio anubis; assembly: GCF_008728515.1. Lineage (NCBI taxonomy): Eukaryota > Metazoa > Chordata > Mammalia > Primates > Cercopithecidae > Papio > Papio anubis. The sequence continues at coordinate 5,558,419 of NC_044978.1, forward strand.
GAGTAGCGTGAAAAAGGCATTTTAAAGAGGAGAGATCTGAGCTGGAAGAAACAGCCACTGGCGTGGTGTGTGTCTTTACATCTTACTTTAGGCATAAGCTCTCTTTCTGAAGAGTGGTGTGTGGATCACCTTCATTCTAGTGCAAACACAACCACAGTTTCAATGCCCTTGGAATGCTTTCTGTTTTAGTCTATCTTACCAGGGATCTTTTCGTAACGTTATTCTCTCTTTGGGGTAAATTCACATTTGACTGAAGTGGAGTTTAACATAAAGTCAAGGAAAGAAAGCAGTGATTTGTTCAATCCAGGTCATGGGTAAGAGGGAAATGCCGCATCTGTTTTGAGGCAGCGTAACTTAGCATCGTTTTGTTAAGGCTAATGGTAACATTTGTTTGCAATTCTCAAACACTTCTGGTTAAGCAGTTGGGGAAAGTGGCCCAGAAACGTTCTGAGTAGCGGGGAAGCCAGTCTAGAACTTCGTCTTTACTGCCAGTAACCCACCCAGAGATCAACAGATGCTGAAATAAGTTTGTCCCACAGTATATTACTAGTATTTCAACATTTAGACACTAGGAAATAAAGTGCAGGGAAATTTAGTGTTTTGTTTCAGGCACCAAAGAATGTCATGGCAGAGCTGAGATGGGAGAGTAGGCATCAGAGACCCTGTTCTCACACAGCAACTGGCTGGGGCCTAGGCCTGCATCTTGTAGTGGCCAGAAGGTTGTGCGAGTGACCTGAGACCCGAGGATAGAGATCTCCTTAAGACAGTCCAGGGAGCAGCGAGAGACTGAATCATCGTGCTCCTCTGTGGAAATCAAGGCAACAACAGGGATGCTAACTACTCAGAATTACTATTTGTGCCACGGTATTTTGTCTCGCACTCCTAGAAATTACCTGTGACATAAATTCTTACCTAATATCAAGGATCCATTGTTCTGGAGCAAAACAGCAGAGTAAGGTATACTTCCTACCACCCCACCTTTTAAGAAAATATCTGATTTAAGTTAAAACTGGACCAAAGGCAATCAAGGCAGAAAGTACTTGAACAATCATGTTTTGAGAAAGCCGGCATCCTCAGCCTACTGCAGAATTCAGGCTTCCTTTGAGGGGCTGTTCAGAGACTCTGCATTCACACAGCTCCAGGTAGGGTAGCGATAGCCTCCCTGGTCCCCTCCCCTCTCCTTTCCCCAGGATCAGCATTTACATGGGGACATTGCCCCAGCTTGTGAGCCTCCTTCAATGCAGGTACCTCCTGAAATAAATCTCTCTTTGGCGGGCCCTCTTCCTGTCTTCCTACTCTCGCTTGCACCAAATCCAGCCAAGCTTCTGTTTGGAACAGTGTCCTCCTGGGGGTCCTGGTCAATCCCAGCCTTGGTTCCCTGGCTGGGAGCTGCATCTGCCCCTCCTTTCTGACAGCTCACTGGTCCCAGGATTCTGTCCTCCCTTGGTTTCCTTTTACTTCACTCACTCCTCCGTGGTCCTGTCCCTTGGTTCCTCCTGATCTCCTTGACCTTCCTTTGTCTCACAGTGAAATCAGCTGTCCTTTCAAGGTCGATCCTCAGCCTCTCCTCACCCAACCTCCTCCACTGCTGACCACTGGATGAAGCCGCAACCCCGACTGCCCGGAGCCTCCTCTGCTCCAGCTCCCTCTCGCTGCCCGCCCTACAACCAAAGCGGCCCTGGGAAAGCAGTCCTGATCACGCCACTCCTGTGTCCACACCCTCCGGCGAGTTTGTACCAAGTGGAATCTAACGCTCTTGCAGACCTGGCCCCATAGGTCACCCAGCCCCTTCGGGGCCTTGCTCCCACCACCCTTCCCTTCGATTGCCTGTGTCCCGCTGGGCATGCTTGAGTGCGCTGCTTCTCCTGGCTGCTTCCCTTCTGCTTGTTCCCCAGAAAGGCCCAAGCTGGGCATCGCTGCGTTCTTCGGATCTGCCTCCCAAGGTCACCGTGGCGGATGCATTCCCCGGCCACCCCATCAGCGCTCTCTATCCCTCTTACTCTCTTTATTTTCCATCACGGCACCAGTTTATTTATTTCTATCTTCTCCAAATAAAATTTATTATAGTGGGCCGGGTGCGGTGGCTGACGCCTATAATCCCAGTAGTTTGGGAGGCCGAAGCAGGTGGGTCATTTAAGGTCAGGAGTTCGAGAGCAGCCTGTCTAACATGGTAAAACCCTGTCTCTACTAATAATACGAAAAAAATTTCACTGGGTGTGGTGGCATGTGCCTGTAATCCCAGCTACTCGGGAGGCTGAGGCAGGAGAATCGTTTGAACCTGGGAGGCGGAGGTTGCAGTGAGCCGAGATCATGCCACTGCACTCCAGCCTGGGTGACAACAGTGAAACGTCATCTCAAAAAAAAATTATTATAGGGAAAAAGCATTATAATGGTGATTAAGACATTCAGAGTTTCAGGGAAATGAATGATTACTTTGATGTTCGACACTTCTAAACTAATAAGGAGGAGAAAACACTACAATCATGCTTTGCTCATATGAAAGCAATTCGCATTTAGAGAACCGATTACCCTTTATGTCTAGTAATCTTACATATCCCAAAATGTGTCTTTCAGTTTTGTTTTAAATTTTGATTATAAGGTTGCAGTCAGAAAGAGGCCTGGGGGGAGAGTCACCTCCAAGGAGAGCTGTGTCAAAGTAGGAGATGAAAGAGGCTGGGGATGGTGGGAGAAAATTTAACCAGGACACCAGCGGTCCGCACAGCCCAAAGGAGATCCTCCTTGTAGTGAAGATCACTGAAGTCGAGAAAGTGGAGCCAACAGCCACGCGTGGAACCAGGCACATGATTCAACAGCCACGCGTGGAACCAGGCACGTGACTCAACAGCCATGCGTGGAACCAGGCACGTGATTCAGAACCAGCGTGGAACACTGTGAGGACAGTTCAGGCCTAGGTGCCAGTGGTCTGGCTGTTGGACCTAGGGACGCATGTGGCAGCTTAAAGGGACTTGCATGGCCATCCTTGTGTTTTCAGCCTCTGTCCCAAGCTGCTTAGGTGGCCAGGCTGTTTATGCCAGCATCACAAGGAGCTACTTAGATGTTTAAAAATATCGGGGCATGTTATGGGCTATTTGTACACCCCCAAAACCCACGTGTTGATGCCCTACCCCCCAATATCGCAGAATGTGACTGTTTTTGGAGATAAGATCTTTAAAGAAGTAATGAAGGCAAAATGAGGTCACTAAGGTGGGTACTAATCCAGTATTGCTGGTATCTTTATAAGGAGAGGAGATTAGGACCCAGACGGGCACAGAGGGAAGACCACATATAGACACAGGGGAAGGCGGCTGTCTGCAAACCAAGAAGAGAGGCCTCAGAGGAAATCAACGCTGATGACATCTTGATCTGAAACTCCCAGCCTCCAGAACTATAAGAAACTGGATTTCTTTTGTTTACCCACCCAACCTGTGTTACCTGTTGTCATGACAGCCATTGGAAAGCAATATAAACAGGATTGTGACACTAGGCTGCTAATGGAAGAATGCAGGGTTTTTTTTTACACAGCCCACTTCTATGACCAAACCTACTCACTGAGAGTTTCTGGTGACTTCTGCCCTGAAATTGAGGCAATCATGGTGTGTTAGCTTCCTAGAGCTGCTCTAGCAAATTTGGATGCCCAAAGTCTGAAATCCAGGTGCAGGCAGGGCCATGCTCTCTTTGAAGTCTCCAGGGGAGAATGTGTTCTGCACCTTCCGCCCGCCTTCTGGTGTTGCCGACAATCCTGGGTATTCCTTGGCTGGTACATACATCACTCCAACCTCTGCTTCCGTTGTCACAGGGCATTCTCTGTGTCCCTCTCTGTGCCTCTCCTTACAAGGACACAAGCCATATTGAATTAGGGCCCACCTTCATGACATCATCTTAACTTGATTACATCTGCAAAGGGCTTATTTCTAATAAAGTCACATTCACAGGTCCTGAGGGTTGGAACTTCAATATATCTTCTTGGGGGCCACAAGTCAACTCCCTACGAAAGGTCCAGTGGAGAAAGCTATGGATTTGCTGTCAGAGATCGAATTTAATCTATTCTGTCATTCTTTGACTTTCAGAACTTGAACAGCTTCTTTTGAGTGTTAATCTTTTGTTTTGTTTTGTTGTTGAGACGTAGTCTCACTCTGTCACCCAGGCTGGAGTACGGTGGCATGATCTCAGGTCATTGCAACCTCCGCCTCCCTGGTTCAAGTGATTCTCCTGCCTCAGCCTCCTGAGTAGCTGGGATTACAGGTGCCCGACACCATGCCTGGCTAATTTTTTTTCTTATTTTTAGTAGAGATGGGGTTTCACCACATTGGCCAAGCTGGTCTCGAACTCCTGACCTCAGGTGATCCACCTGCTTCAGCCTCCCAAAGTGCTGGGATTACAGATGTGAGCCATTGCGTCCAGTGAGTGTTAATATTTTATCAGTAGAATGTAGAAAGTAAATGTTACCCAATAGGCTTGCTGTGAGAACAGAATGAGCAAATATACATGTAAACTCACCATTAGTAACAGCGTACATATTACGCCCTTTATCAGTAAGGTGAGGCTGAGTTATGTTGTTGCAACAAGCAATTCCACACCATGTCTGAGTCTTAGAATAGCTAACGTTTATTCCTCAATCATGTACGTGGCCTTGAGGAATGACCTCCACCCCATTTCCTCTTCACTCTGGGACCCAGGCTGAAAAAAGCAACTTCTAAATGAGACATGCTGCTCTCATGGCAGAGGTAAAAGAGAAAACAGAACATTGTCATCATGGGTAGTTCGGGCAAAGGAAAAGTGAGCGTGTTCAGGTCAGAAGGAGGGGGTGCTGAGCCCATTCACCATCTGGGTGTGGGTTGGGGGTTACAGAGAATTGAGTGTGTAAAAAACATGTGCAATTGATGAAAGTCTATGAAAGCCACACCAAACGGTAGTCCAACAGGCTCCCCCTTCCCTCCTTTTCCACTCCAGACATCACCGCATCTGCTCTTTGTGATGGACTGTAAGTGAGGGGGAGAGCTGAATTTGAAGAGCATCCATGAGGCAGAACTTGCTGATTGGCTGACAAATGAATATGAAAGAAGAGCCCAAACAGATGCCACAGCTACAAGATCGTCTGAAGTCTGAGTAAAGGGGCTCCTATTAGCACAGATGGGAAAGTTTGAAGGGCTGTTTATCTCAGTGAGATTTATTTGGAAAAGTAACTTTTCACCAAATTATATTTCAAGTGGAGTAAGATATTCACTTGACGTTATCCCTTTAGGGGATCAGAGACAATGTCTTAAAGGAGAGTTCAAGAAGCATGCAGAATACCACCGAGGCAAAGGAGAGAAATTGATACTGTGGGTCCTAGTGGACCCCAGGAAATGGACTTCCTATCTCACTGCTTGCTACCCAGCTGGTGCAGAATATTTCTCACAGATGCACAGTTAAAATCTGCCTTCCCATCTGAATTAACTTTTGTCAACATTTTGTCATATACTTCCCAGAGACACCGAACAACATTTTTCTACTTCAAACTACACTCTGTGTAATGAGCCTCGATTAAGCTGCCTAAAGATGCAGGCATGGCAGGCGAGGTGTCCAGCAATAGAAGCTAGAAGTGGGTAAGAGCACTAGTAACCAGCCATGCCCCGAGAAAAAAAAAATGCGTTCTAAGAATTTACTAAAATAATGTCTCCCAGCACATCATTATTTAAGCTCCTATCAACAAACCTCTCTGCACTGAAGTGTCACTTTTCAAAAAATATGTTTCTTTCGGCTTCCGTGGTGATGAGAGGATGTTCTGATTATACGGCATTCAGCTGCTGGAAACTCACTCCATGAAGAAGGGAGTGGTTAGAGTAGTGGGCAAAGCTGTAAAAGGTGGTGAAAGCTTTTGATTGTAATAACAGCAAAGGCGTTTCCAGAAGGCTTGTCCACGTGGAGCCACTGCAGTCTACATGCCATGGCGATCTCACAACCCCCACCCCTGCCTCCCTCACCCCAGCGTTGATGGATAGGATCATGTGCCTCCTGTCCAGGCTTTCGGGGTGGCTTGACCCCTGCGGCTCCAGTTCCTGCTCAGCATGGGCGCTGTGCCAAAAGTGGGTTAAAGGGCATTTCAAATTAATTCGGAGGGACCCTGACTCAGCAGGGTAACATTCGTTTCAGAGACACCTTCAGCAACACCTGCTCAAGTTTCAGAGCCCCTCAGAACCCCACAATAGGCCCATTGTGTCCACACAATAACCAGGCAGAGACCTGGGGCAGGCCTGGGGGTCCTGGGAGCCCACGTGCAGCGTTTGGCTCTTGTTGGATACTCTGAACCAACTCCCATCATCAGCCCTTTCCATAGCAAGGAGAGAAGATCGAGAAGGCAGATCATGGGAGGATGTGTGGGCCACCTTATTTAGACAAACGGCTGTCAGGGCTGACAGCAATGGAACTTTGGTTGGCCCAGGACACTGAAGATGCTTTAGTTCTTGATGAAGAAACTCCCCTGGGCACCTTCAAGAGCACGTGCATGGGAGAATGTGTGTAAATGTCTGCAGCAGAACACCCCGGGCTGAGTGCTAGGGGCCAGGAGTGGGCTCCAGGTGTGCCGGGAGGCCAAGTCCCCCAGGTGTCACCTTTGGTGGTGAGCAGTCTTGTCCACTCAACCTGGGTTGCTCCGCCGATTATCTGCACGGGGCAGGCTGGGAAGCAGCGTGGTCCACAGGGCAGGGAAAGGGGGCAGAGGCGCCAGCTTCTCCTGACTGTCACAGTCCGCAGGGACTTGGATACATTACATCATCTTCCTAGTCCTGCATTCTTGCTGTTTAGCGTGAGAAGACCGGACAGATGGAGTGCATGATTGATGTTAATTAGGTCCTGGCCACCTAGATGTGCTGACCCCAGCCGAAGCCAGAAAGGTTCACAGTGACTCGACAGCCAACTACACATGCTTGAATCCACCTTTTGTTGAGAGGCCTCCGTGCACCACGGATCATGTAATTAACCAACACACAAGCAGTAATAACAGTGCGGTAAGGAACCGCAGTGATGGCTCGGGAGACCAGCACACCTACAACTGAGCCAAGTGGGTCTGGATGTCCTTGGGACACTGGTCGACGGGGGCCTCACTGCTTCCGGCACCAGATGCCAGAACTGGGAGAAGGAGAAGGCTTCAGACTCTCATGGGCAGAGGCTCTAAAGGTGTCTTGAACGAGGCCAATTCTTGGCTGCTCTTGTTGTCCTCCCAGATGAGTCTGCTCTCACCATCTAAGCCGCCTTTCACTTTCTATCGGTCTGTTTCAGGGTTGGGGTGGCACTGGGCAGCAGCAGGTGTCATCACTTCAGTCCATTGCATATGTGGCTATCACTTTGAGGAGGGAGACAGCTTCACAGTGGGCTTACTGATACTTGGCATGAGTGACTCCATCTTGAGACATTAGGAGCACAAATTATTATATCAGGGATGTGTGCTGGGAATGTTCTAGGTGCTGAAAATGCCATAGAGAGGTTCTTAGAGCCCACTGAGTGGGAGAAGGTGGAAAGGGGGACTGGAGTGGGCTCCCAGTGAGATGCTGTGTCCCTTGCCCTGTTTTATGATCACAATAGCTCCAATTTGACCTGTTTTGTACATATGAAGAAAGTGGTCTATAGTTAATCCTACTGGACACCAATGGCCCCTAACAAGGACTGGCCTGAGGGAAGGGTGGACGGTAGCAGACAGAAGTCCTGTATCTGTGGATGTCACGGTGGAGACACCCACGGAGTTTGCCTAAGTGGCCCCCAAGCCTTGGGCTCTCCTTCCAGGTTCTGCACACGAACCACCACAGTCGCCCGGGTTCTGCACACGGACCGTCACAGTCGCCCGGGTTCTGCACACGCACTGTCACAGTCGCCCATCAGCTCTGCAGCGTGTCTAGCTTTCCCTGAAAGATCCCCTGTGTGTCAGGATTTGGCTTTCACAGGTGGACTTGAGAAAACATTCTGCTTTAAAGGTTGAAAGCAGCCACTGTACAGAAATATAAATGTTTGGGAGAAAACCTCAAATATTGTGTTCTTCAGCCACTCACTAGCAGACCATGGGCCTAGCCTGGAACCTGCTCTCCAGCCCTCTTCAACCTCTGCCTGGCAGCCCAGACTCCTGACAACAGCCCTCTGGCCTATGAAATATCCTGTCACAGAGTCCACCAAAGAGTAAGATGGGTGACTTTGAGGCTGGGGCACGTCAAGGCACAGGGGAGCCTGAGAGAAGACGCCTTGGCTCCAGCAGCCCCTGGAAAATGCTGCCATGTCACTTAGCCTGAAATTTTCCAAGCAGCGTGATCTGTGTGTTAAGTGCCAGTTATGTTAAAACCACTCATGCATGTTCCCTTGGTCTCTGGTTACATATGCTCTGTGGCATGGAGGCAGCCTCTCTCCTTCTCTGTTCAGCCAGACTCTTCCCAGAGCCCCTAGAAGGAGACACTGCCATTCAGGTCATCAGGGCCCCAGCACAAGGTACCTGCCAGTTGGAGGGAAAACATACCTTTGAAGATGCCTAAGAAACCAGGAATCGTGGTACCTATCTGGATGGCAACTGGACAGACGAGAGACCAAGATGGGACAGAGACATCTGCTGCCTGTTTTTGAACAATGTGGATTACTTACCTATTTGCAATATTAAATGAAAAATTTCTATCAGATCCAATGAGACTTGCTCAACTCTAATAGAACAAGAAGACATTTTGTTCAACATTAATTAAACCCCCACTTGTGATCTAGGGAAATACATTCACATTCAAAGAGTCTTTAAAAACATGTTCCTCAACCTAGTGGACCTAAAGCAATGTTCTGTGGTTTGGTTTGGTTTTCTCAGTCTGTACTGTAGATTTGTAAACAGTGACCAGCCAGGGCTCAGGACACCCCAGCTCGAGGTTTTTGTCACTATCCTTCTCTCAACGCCACCACCTCTGGGAGCTGCCACTGTCCCTCTGAGAAGCAGGACTAAAGGCCATCTAGGAGACCTCCCCTAGTGTGCAGCCTCAGAAGGGCTCCCATTTCGCAGGTGGGTCCCTGCGGGCAAGACCTGTCCGTGCAGTAATCCCCACCACTGTTGGTGTACACTCCCTCGGGGGCAGTGGAGTGTGGACCGTCTCCACATCGGGGTCCAGTGCTTGTTCAGAGGAGACATTGGTTCGTGTTTGTGGGACTGCACTGGCTCAGAGCCAGGGGCTGGGCTTTTCCCAACTCTGTGGCAGAAGCCTTGGGTTGCCCATCTTCTACAGGGCTCTGGAGTTTTGCTGCCAAGCCCTGTTTGTTGGCTGAGGTTGTATTCTTTTCTAACAAACTACCCAATGCATCATATGCCTGTTTTGATCTCACTGGATTCTGGATTCTTCTGGCCAAGTTCCACGGGCCTCTAAGTCCCCTCCCCTCATCTTCATACTGGATGCCTCTCTTGCCCTTAAGGCTGACAGCAGCACCACTGCCATGTTCATCCTGTTGTCCTGGACTTCCCAGCACCCAGAGCTATCCCTGGTGTTCACTGGTCTCTGTGGGAGGATCTAATTCCAGGTTCCAGTTACTCCCAGTCTGGCCCATTCCCCTGCAGCTTAGCTGGCTGGCCTTGTCCCAAACCATGACATCCCTCCCTGCACATTTCTATGAATGACTTTCATAGTCCGTTTTAGCATGCATTGGTCTGTGTAAGACATAACACTAAAACTATATGAATGACCTTGGGAATATGTAACAAAATCTACTACACCCCAATCCAAATTTCCCCCAAAGGCATTCAGAATTACAAAATGCCAAAAGCAGAGGATGACTTAGAGATGCTAGCGCATTTGTCTTATTGTGCAGGACACAGAGGCCAAAGATTCAGATCCAGCAACCAGATAAAGGGAGAAGAACCACACCAAATGCAGGTTTCTGAGCCAGGGCCAGAATCTGATGCCCCTTAGATGATCAGGGATGGAAGCCCAGGTGTTTGTTCCCTTCCAGCCCCTCTCACCGTGTGCCCAAGTTGCCCTCTGCCTGAGCTCTCGACCTGACGCTGAGTACTCTACTCTTTCCATTCTGAACTTCTCTGGGTTGTTTTTGCTTCTTTCTTCACCCTCATTAACATCTCCCAGGATGTACAATCTGAGATGGAGATGAGATTCAAAGCAGTGAGTGAGTGAGTGTGTGTGTGTGTGTGTGATGCATGTGTAGATTTCATCAACAATTTGGCCCAGGAGGAGGTGGAGCCACCTAGAAGACTGTGACTGGTTTCAGGACACAGCTTGGCCATCCTCTCTATTTTCTGGTGCCATGAATAGTAACTGAAGACTGTCTGCTATTCTTTAAACCTTTTACATAATCCCATCAAGCTCTGATGGAACAGATAAGAAAAGCACATTCCAAGGAATTCACTCTCAGCCTGTGTCAACATGTATTATAACGTCCAGCTAAAAGCTAAAGGAATCTAATACAAACAAAGCAACTTTACCCAATCCCCACCCACCTATTTTCCTGTTCTTTCAAACTGACTGGCCAGCTGCGGGGGGGTCTTGAAAGTTGACCTCATGAGATTCCCTCAGGGGACATCAGACTGATCCCTAACCTTCAAACCGGGGGACCATCAGGGTTCTTGCAGCCAGTTGTGAGACGCCTGTTGGGATGGAATTTAAACCGTGATCTCTTCACCTCTCCCTTTTCACCTCCCGGTTTTTGTTGGAGGCCTCTCTGGGAACTCTCAGTCCTTCTCTTTGTTGATACCATCTATTCTTTCTGTAAGAGCTTTACTTCCATCTTCCCGCACACCTACAGCCCAAGCTGCGGTTTTCCTCCACCTGTCTTTCTCTTTCAAGCCAAAACAAGATGCCCTCCTTCCAAAAGGCTTTGACGTGTAGATAGCAACATTTCAGAGGTGGATGGTGCCTTGAGATCTTGTTATTTTCATCCACTTGCTATCTCCTTTTCCACTTACTGTCTGAACCACAGATTTTGGTAATTACACCAACATATAGTATTGACATACATAATCATACAGTGCCTTCATACATGAATATTATCCATTCAAGGATACCCTGAATATCTACTTTGTAAGAGTTCTAAAGATGCCAGGACGTGGCCTCTGTCCTCAACAAGATTGAATTAAGTTGAAGCAATTAAATATGTGTCAAAATGAATATAATCATCGGACAGGATAGAACAGGCACCGGGGAAGCACAGCTCATTTCTGAGAGTGTGTGTGAAGAGGGAAGGTTCGCTGAGGCGACAGTTATTTGAGTAAAGCCTGAAGGATCTGGACAGCTTGAAACCTGGAGGAAGTGCCTTGTGGGTGAACAGCACGGCACAAGCCAAGGGGCAGGGATGAGGTGACAAGGAGTGTTTGAAGACGAGAGCTGGGCTTTGGGATGATGACTCTGACATCTCTGAGCAGGGCAGGTTTCAGGGCCAAGGGAGGCCACTCAAGTCTATGTTGAAAATGATGGAGCCTGGGGGTCGCGTCCCCAGTGCCAGAATGAACCTCAGGTCAAGAAGTTGATCGGCTCTGTGGAGAGGGACCTGCAGGAGCAGCTGGGCGTGGAGGATTAGAGAGAAGGAAGTCTTGGGTCAGATGAGAGTCTGAGCTAGCCTTAGGGGAAGATTAATAAATTACTCTGTGTGTACAGTGAATTGAAGTTCACAGACTTGGGTATGTAAGAAATACTGCATTTCTCAGTTGTTCTTTAAAAAACCTAAATCTATCCATGATCCTTGAACACATTCGTCTAAGTGAAATCTGCCAGAAACAAAAGGACAAATATTGTATGTTTCCACTTATATCAGGTTACCCAGAGTGGTCAAATTCACAGAGACACAGCACAGAAGGGGAGTTGCCAGAGGCTGTGGCGATGGGGAATTGGAGTTAGTTTTAAGGGGTACAGAGTTTCCAGTTTAGGATGATAAGACATTCTGGAGCTAGAAGTGGTTGATTACACAATGGTGTGAATGTACTTAATGCCACTGTAGTATACATTTAAAAATGATTAATCATGTCCTTTGCAGGGACATGGATGAAGCTGGAGACCATTATTCTTAGCAAACAAATGCAAGAAGAGAAAACCAAATACCACATGTTGTCACTTACAAGTGGGAGCTGAATGATGAGAACACATGGACCCATAGAGCGAAACAACACACACTGGGGCCTATTGGACGGCGGAGGGTGGGAGGAGGGAGGGGATCAGGGAAAATAACTAGTGGGTACTAGACTTAATATCGGGGTGATGAAATAATCCATACAACAAACCCTCGTGACACAAGTTGACTTAGGTAACAAACCTGCACTTGTACCCTTGAACTTAAAAGTTACGAAAAATCAACATACAAAAATAAATAAAAAATTAGAAATTAGAAATTTTTCAAAATGTTCAAATGGTACATTTTTGTGTTATGTATATTTTACCATGATAAAAAAAAAAATCTGACTCTGACTTCCAAGCCACTGGGCTTATCGGCATTTCAGTTTTGATTACTGCTGGGTAGCTGGGGGGCGTCTTTTTCCTGCTGAGGTCTAGGAAAGGCCCTTAGGTCATACGCAGTCCCATGGAGTCGGGTCAGCAGCCCTGGTCATTGGTCCACACTAGGCCCCACCAGATGCCCATGTGCCAGCTCCAGAGACCAGGCTCTGCGGCGTTGGGCAGGACACCCTTGTGCCATGATGCCAGCCTTCCCCACTGTATCTCACAGACATCAGTCCTCCCCTGTGGGTTCTGCCACCAAGCAGGGCATTGTCTCCCACACTCCCCAGACAGGCTGGCTCCTTCCTTTTCCTCCCTGGTCTGGGAAGAAGATGTCTCACCAGGGCCACCGTCGTGGGTGTGGCCTGTGCAGTCCCACAGGGCTCTGTGCTTATTAGGACCTGTGCTTGGTTTAATGCACTGTTGTCACTGTTTTGAAATTCTTAATAATTTGTGGATGAAGGATCTCACATATTCATTCTTCACTAGGCCCTGCAAATTATGTAGCCTGTCTTGCCTTCTTGTCTTCCTGTCTTCTCTGAAAGGCATGTGACCTTCTTCCCTTCCTGCCAGAAACATTGTCACAATGTGCTCAAATGCATGCAGGAGAGGTGCACCTAGCAGTCATCTTGGCTGTTTGTTGCTCCAGAAACACAGGATGATGAGGGGCAACACACAGGGAGAAAACATGCTAATTAATGTGCAGTGAAACATCTCAGTAGAGCATCTAAATGAATCGTTTCTATCCTTGCACTGTGACGCCTGAGAGACGTTCAGGTGGTGACTTCCTAGCAGCCATGAAGGCCTGGAGATACTGACTGAGGAGTGGGAAATCATCTGAGTAGATGAGGGAAGATGATGGTAAGAAAGAGGAACCTCGGGGACCATGCTCACATTCAGTGGGCACAGTGTGGAGGAAGAGGTATCAAAGGAGACAAAGGAAGAGGCAAAGAGCTGTCAGGGACCATGGCAACAAAAGCCAAAAATAACCTTAGGATCCCAGCAGGGCCAAACCAATCAAGGAAAGACAAAGCTTCTAATAGAAGAAAGTCAGTATTATCAAACTGAACAATTAAAGAAAATAAGAAATGGAAGCGTCCTTAGGTTAGGGGATTTGTACTTAGAAGCAGAGTTTGCAGACCCCTAGGGAGCTGGAAAGGAGGAAAAATGCTTTGTAGGTAAATTCTGCATTTGGAGCTTTGGTGGTTGGTATTTGCCTGTGTAGCTGGGAATCTGGAGGATGTAACCTAATTTCCATATGCTAATTAGGTACCATATATGGATCTATAGTGGTGATCTCAATTGATCTCTTAAAATGATGACTAATAGCTTTATTGAGGTGTAATTTACATGTTACAAAATCCAGCCATTTTAAGAGTACAACTCAGTTTTTTTTAGTATATTTACAGAGATGTGCAACCGTTGCCACAGTACAGTTTTATTTAGAATATTTTTATCACCCCAAAAGGAAACTTTGTGCCCTACAGTTGCTTCCCATCCTCACCTGCAGCTCTAAGTAACCTCCAACTCTGCCTTTATAGATTTGTCTTTTCTGGACATTTTGTACACATGGAATCATACAATATGTGTTCTGTTGGGTCTGGCTTCTTTCATTCACTAACTCTAATGATTCTGAGGTTCATTCATGTTGTATTAGTATGTTTCTCCTTTTTATTGCCATCTGCTGAACTGTGCGGATAGGCCACATTTTGCTTCTTCATTCATTAATGGATGAACATTTGGGTTGTTTCCACTTTGTGGCTATTGCGAATAATACTTCTGTGAACATTTGTGCACAGGCCTTTGTGTGAATATATGTTGTCATTTCTCCTGAATAGATACATAAGAGTGAACTTGCTGTATCGTAGGATAATTCTGTGTTTAACATTTTGAGAAATTGCCAAACCGTTTTTCAAAATGGCTGCACCATTTTACATTTTCACCAGCAGTGTGTGAAGTTCTGACATCCCCACAACCTCACCAACACTTGTCATTGTCTTTTTAAAATTAGAGCCACTCTGATAAAAGAGCCATTATTGTCTTTTTTATCAAAGCCATTCCAGTGGGTATGAAGTGGCATTTCATGGTCGTTTTATTTGCATTTCCCTAAAACCTAATGATGTTGAGCATCTTTTCTTTTCATGTGCTTGTGGGCTATGTGATAATTTATTTGGAGAAATGTTTATACAAATCTTTTTACTCATTTTAAAAATTAGATTGTCATTTTATTTTTAGTTGTAGGAGTTCTTTCTATATTCTAGATATAAATTCTTTATGGGATATATGATTGGCATATATTTTTCTTCCAGGCTGTGGGTTGTCTTTTCACTTCCCTGATGGGATGTCTTGGTGTATAAAAGCATTTTGTGTTGATGAAGTCCTATTTATCAACTTTTCCTTTTACGACTTGTACTTTTTGTGTCATAACTATGAAATAATCCCCTAACCCAACATCATGATAATTTACTCCTACACTTTCTTATAAGACAAACAAAGTTTCTAGCTCTTACATTTAGGTTTGTGACCCCTTTTGAATTACTGTTTGTATGCAGTGTGAGGTAGTTGCCCCAGCACTATTTGTTAAAAAGACTTCCTTTTCCATTGACTTATTTCTGACACCTTTGTCAAAAATCAATTGACCATAAATATTAGAGATTATTCTTGGGCTTTCAATTTTATTCCAATAATCTATTGATCTTTAGGTGTATCCTTATTGTGAGTTCAGACGATCACAATTGCCACATCGTTGTAGAAAATTTTGAAATCAGTATGTGTAAATCCTTTAATTTCGTTCTTTTAAAGATTGTTTTGGCTATTCCAAGTCACTTGTACTTTCATATTAAATTTGGGAAGAGCATGCCAACTTTTGCAAAAGCCGGTTGGAATTTGGATAAGGATTGTGTCGAATCTGTAGTCCAACTTAGGTAGTATTGCCATCTTAACAATATTAAGCCTTCTGATCCATGAACATGGGATGTCTTTCCACTTATTTTGTTTTTTGCTGTTTCCTTCAGCAATGCTTTGTAGCTTTCAGTGTACATTTGGTACTTCTTTTGCTAAGCATTGCTAAATGTTTTATTCTTTTTGACGTGATTGTGAACGGAATTATCTTCAGAATTTTATTTTTGCAGTATAAAAACTGGAATTATCTTCCTACTTTACTGAATTTGTTTATTAGTTAAAAGTTTTTTGTGTATTCCTGAGGATTTTCTGCATACAAGAATATACAAGATCATATTTTCTGCAAATAAAGGCAGTTACTTCTTCCTTTCTAATCTTGATGCCTTCAATTGATCTTTATAGTCACCTTAGGATTTATGTACAGGCATTTTACAGATGAGAGAACTTTCATCTAGAGAAGTTAAGCGCCTTGCCTGAGGTCGGTTAGCCAGGAAGTGAGTGGATCAGGACCAGAAGAGAGGGCTTCTGCTCTCCCCGCCATCACTCTGCGTTTCCAACACACTGCCTGCAGTTGGCAGAGTCAGGATCTGAGAAGACAAAGGATGGCCTATCTCTGTAGCATTCCCATTGTCTTCCTTTATTACAAGCAGCCAGATTCAGTCAAGCAGGGAGCAGAACGTACATTTCCCAAATGTCTACCGTGTTTTGTACTATGCTCAGTGCTAGGCACATTCAAACACTATTCCAATTAATCCTCATAAAACCCTGTGAAGTAGTCACAATTGTTGGCATTTTACAAACGAGGAAACCAAGGCTCTGAGATATTAAATTACTTGTTCAAGATCACAGAGCCCCTAAATGGAAGAACTATGAGTACAAAATCCTGTGCTCCCCACAACATCATGCTGCCTCCTCCTCCCTGCTTCTGAGGAAGCAACTCTCAGGGTAGTGCAATCCTGCATAGTCATCTACGTGTCTCTCCCTTAGACAGTGATTTTGTAGCTGCATTATGCACATGGCATACGTCTGCACACATAGATACCCATAGTACATGAGCCACTGCCTTTCCAGGCTTCCTTCAGACTAAGCAACCTCATGGGTAACTATTTTTTAAACCCTCCTTTGTGTGTCTCAATGGACAATGTGAACAATAAGCGCTTCTGGGGTTGAGTATAAAAGAGAGGATTCAACATCAGACACTTAGCTACTTATCTCAAATGGTCAAGGCTGCACAGTTGTGAAAAATGGCTTAAACAGGCTTCTTTTGATAAGTCACATCTGGGATACTGCCCCAGACCACCAAGAGGCAGCTCTGGACAAGTTGTTTCTGATTATACTTGGTTATGGGGACCTGGGAGGGCATGATGGTCCCAATGAGGGCAGGGTCTGACTCACCCTACATCCCATTCAACCTGTCTCATGCTCCTTGACATTAAGCACTCTATAAATGCCTCCTTGTATACGTTTTAAAGTTTCTTGAAGCTGCTGTATCCTAAATAGTTAGCCAGGTTTTCTTTTTAGCTGTTCTCTTCCCCATCTCATTTCCACTCCAAAAAGAAAAGAAATTCCTGCTGCCAATCTATCAAGGGTGATACTTTTAGTCTTAGAGCAGACGAAACATCCAAATGAAAGTGAGGGAGATCAGCTCAGACATAGCTCCCCGATTCTCTTTGCTCTCTTCTCCCCAGTGACAGTCAACACACAAACCAGGATACGTTCTAGAAGCACAAAGCAGGCATGGAAGGAATTAAGTATTTTGCAAACTCTGTCAAATATTGTGAGGGGCAAGAAGGCACCAAACTTAAACTCTATGGTTTACCTTTTCACTAAATTCCAGATTGGTGAGTAATCCAGCACTCTGGTGGTTTAAGCAACTCCTTTTGTATTACCCAAGAGACATTAGGTTTGGGAGTTCAAGCCATTTATAACAGAGAGTCTGGAAAAGTTCTCAGAGACGGCGGTTCCCTGAGGTGACACAGTGTGTGGTAGAAGGTTTTCTACTTTAGCACCGCTGCTTCCAGGTGGTTTCATGGTCAGCAAGAGAATATGATTTTTAATAACATGAAATAAAAAGGCGATGCTTCTGCCAAAATAAGATTACCTTGTATTTTACTCAGCCATATTTTATATTTTCTCAGTTCTTTGCCAAATCCAACCACTCGTCTCCTCACATGAGCTCCCTTCCTTTTCACGCTCACATGCTGATCCTGGGCTCTGGCTGGCTCGCCCCTCCCTGTCTCTTGAAGGTATTCACGGGAGGAGAGCCAGGATGGACCAGAAGTGAGAGACACGGGTTCTACTCTGGGCTGTGGTGAGATCTAAACCTTGTGGCTTCAGACAAAGTCTCTTTGGGTTCAAGTTGCTTTTCCTTAAAAATGAGGACATTGAGGACTCCACAGAGTTTATTTGAACATTCCTGCAGGGTCCTCTCTATCTTCTGCCCTTCTGGCCTCCTCTGGTCTGTGTCCTCCTGAGGCTTCCTGACCTTTGTCCGTGGGAAGGCAGGACTGTCATTGGTCACGAGCCCGCTTTGCTGCCAGAGCTGCTGACTCAAACCGGAGCTTCAGCGTTGCTTAGCACAGAAAGCCTGTACACGCTTACCTTTACTTTTTAAAGCATAAATTTAGTCTTTATATACCCCTTCCCCTGGATAAGACTCAAAGTTATGATTTAAAAAGAGGGGAGATGGCCTGACTTGAGGTAGGATTTGGGGGGGTTAGAAACCTAGGCCAGGAATTTCTGTTTAAAATCACATTTTTCACTACCAATTTCCCTGAGGGACAAAGTCTAATTCTTTTTGGGAACTATCTAATGGACACCATCCCCTCTGGTTTCAACGCAGCACCCCCAACTCAGAGCCATGGCAAGGAAAGGAAGGCGGCTGAGCGGGGAGATCCCCTGGCATAAACATGAGGAACTATTTATTATATCAACTCCAGCCCACTTTCCCAGCACTGCCCGGCTCTCTTAGCGTGCAGAGCCACTCGGCTCCAAGCCACAGCCCCAAAGCACTTGACAGACTGGTGAGTCACATGTGGAATGGTCACCCTGGGGGCTCACATGTGGAAAGTCCAGGAAATTACATTTTCAAAGAATGACAAATGCATCCACTTGCTTAATCACCACATCTGCCATTTTGCTTCCTAGGAATCTTCCTAGATCTATTCAGGTTCAAGTCTAAGTGTTAATACCGCCAGGGTTTGACTTCTTCATGGAAATCAGTACCTCCTCCATCACATGAAATGCAAAGCTGGTCCTAGCAGTGGGCCCAGGGGATTAACAATCCGTCTGTCATGTGTGAGGGTGAGATGTCTTTATCTTGAATGAAACCTCCCGCATTTAATTGGCAATACATTTTCCTGAATCTTTTCTCAGAAGAATTGGTTCTCTCTCCAGCTAAACTGTTTCTAAATCTGTAGCCCTCTGGAGCAATGTGGCATCATTTTCCCATGTGGCTTCTGAACTGGCTTCCCCTCTCACGTGAGATGCCTGTGTGTGGTCTCACGGAGCTGGTTCCTAGCAGCCATATGCAAACACAGCGTGGTAACAGCGTGACACAGCTTCAGGATGGAAGCTTTGAGTCGTGTGCTGACCCTTGACTCAAGCAGAGCATGGGACCCCAGATCGTCAGACAATTTAGGGGTGTGGGGGTGAAAATAGCAGTTGGCGAAGAAATTACCTTTTTGGTTTGGAACAAAAACCTAAGACAATATTTTCTTTGGTTGAAAGAATTGGGTTAACAACGTACATTGTAGGTCTTGGAATATACCCCACGGAAGCCAACCTCCGTTGATGTTTTCATAAAGAGACACCACTGGGAAAGGCTTCAGGCACAATGGAAAATGACAGGACTTCTAGATTTGAAACATAAACATAAGGATGGAAACAAAACACCCCTGGGTTTGTTCAACCCATGGGCCATGTTACACTCTGTTCTGGAATGGTCTTCTGTAAGAGCACGCTACCATAAAGGTAACACACAGAGGCTGACGCCAAGAGGCCTGTGCTTCTATACATCATCTATCGTGACTCTAGCATCCAGTCATAAACCTTATTTTAATTAAAGAATGTATGCTCCGAGAGAGCAGGACTTGGTCTTGTTCTGTGCTGTATCCCCAGCTCCTGGACAGTCCTGGTTCATTCTTCATCCATTCATTCTTCATTCAACAAAATATTTTCAGAGCTTGCTATGTGTAAATAATAGGTGTCCATTCATTTATTCAAAAAGTATCTCTTACCTTCCATGGAGCCAGAGATACTCTTCTAGGCCCTGGATATACAAATGAACAAAACAGGGCAAAGTTTCTACTCTCCTGAAATTTACATTCTTGTGAAATGTTACAGACAAATAACACATAAATATAAACAATGTCAGATGGAAATAAATTCTATGGAAAAGGTTAGACAAGGCACCAAGAATGACCACAGTACCATTTTACAGAGTGGTCTGCAAATGTCTTTCTGATAAGATAAAATTTGAGCGGAGACCTGAGCAAGGCCCTGGAGCTGGCCTGTAGATATCTGAGAGCAAAGCATTCCAGGCGGGGAACAGCGACAGCTCTGAGGCAAGTGCATGCTTGGGATATTGGAGGAAGCCAAGAGCCAGTGTAGCGAGAGCACAAAGGAGCGATGAGAGTGGCAGTGAGGTCTGAGCGGTATGCAGCGGTGTGACGGCCTTCACACAATGCTGCCCAGATCTGTTGCAGGGAACAGGGTTAACTGATGGTCCCAGCTGCTTCTCCTCTGAGTCCATCATCTTGGTGCCAAAGTTTCACTTCTCCCAAGCTGATCCTGACAAATGACCAAGCAAGGTCAGGCCCCTGGTGCAGACCTATTCCTCTAACAGGTGACCTTGACTCATCTTGAGGACTCCCGGCAATCTGGTCAAACCTCCTTAGATTTGCAGACATCCTTTCTACCCAATCCTTTCCTTCCCCATCTCCTCTCACAGATGCCAGACCTTCACAAATGGGAGATTTTACAGCCTACTTCTGCTTCCTCCCCTCTGTGTGGAACAAGTGCTTCCTTAACACATTTCTCATATGTTTAACCTTGTCTTAGTATCTGCTTCTTAAAGAACCTGAATGGACAAGAGGCCATGGCAGGTCCTACAGGTTGTGGTGCAGACTTTGGATCTTATTCTGAGTGTGGGGCTTGCCTTTGGAGGGTTCTGTGTAGGGGAGTAGTGTGATAAGACTTTCATTTTAGAAAGATCACTCTAGCCCTGGGGTATAGAGAGCAACAGACAGTGAGGCTGAGGGTGGAAGCAGAGAGGTCTCTAGGAGGCTTCAGCCCAGGCCACAGCAGGGCAAATGCATGAACTGAAATTTCACTACTGATGTCATCCTCTACCCTTCCTGCTCTTCCTAAATTCACTCAAAACCTCCTAATGGCCAGACCCAATGGCATCTCTCAAGATCTCTCTGTGTATTTAACCTTTTGACCATTCCTGCCTCCTAGAAACCATCTCTTTATTGGGATCCAAGTTTTCTCCTTCCTCTCAACCTCACCTTCTAGATCGTCCCACTGACTTCTCTTTTGCTGGCCCCTTTATATTGGAGCTCCTCAGAGCCTGGTCCTTATTTCTCCTTCTTTCTTGTTCTCTCTTCTCACCTTGTCGGTCTCATGCACATTTATTGTTAATTCCCATCTGCCATCACCCCTAATCCCAGAAAACTGCTAATCTACTTTGCGTCTTTTTAGCTTTGCCCTTTGTAGATATTTTATCAAAACAGAATCATTCAACATGTGGTCTCTTGGGTCTTGATTCTTTTACTGAACATGCTGTTTTTGAGTTTCATTTTCATTCACATTGTAACGTGTATCCATAGTTTGTTGCTTTTTTATAGCTGAATAATATCCCATTGTATGGCTATTTCTCAAGTTTTTATAATAGAAAATTTCAAAGTACAAAAACATTGAAATAGTATCATGAATATGTACCCTTTATCAAGTTTCTCAAATTGTTAAGGTTTGGCACATTTGCTTTATTTAATCATTTGAGAAATATAGGTTTCTCTTTTGTTTTTACTGGACCAGCTGAGGGTAAATTGCTAACACCTGACACTTTACCTCTAAATCCTTCAGCATGGGTGGATATTCTCTATACAGCCACAATACTACCCAAGACATTGAACATTGATTCAACAAATCAACTCATTAGACTATTTGCCAT
The DNA here is from genome assembly GCF_008728515.1 of Papio anubis. Lineage (NCBI taxonomy): Eukaryota > Metazoa > Chordata > Mammalia > Primates > Cercopithecidae > Papio > Papio anubis. The sequence goes on from NC_044978.1 coordinate 5,579,914, forward strand.
TATTTTCAGGTTTTCTCAATGTCCAAAAAAGAATCCCTTAGAACATTTTTTGAAATCTAAAATCTAATCAAGTTTCAAACGGTACGTTTGGTTGCCATGTTCCTTTGCTCTGCATTAAGAGAAATTGTTTTGTCTTTTTGTTTTGTATTTTGGTCTTTCATGATGTTGGCAGTCATAAAGAGCCCAGCCAGTTGTCCTGTATAATATACCACATTTTGGATTTGTCTGATTTTTTTTTCCTTCATGAATAGATTCAAGTTAAACCTTTTTTGGCAAGAATACTACAACTTTTTTTAAATCTAAATAAGGACCAGGTGTTCTGCAGGCTAAAGGAGGTAATGAGAGTGAAAGGACCTTGGGGTCTGGGCATGATTCTTCCAAAAGGACACGGCTCCTCTTCCCTGCTGCCCCACGCAGAGGCTGAGATCGTGTGGCTCTGGAGCACTGGCTGGGGTGTCCCCACAGGCTTGTGTTTTGAGGTTCACAGGGATGCGTTGTCCCTTCATTTGGTTGTAGGTGTTGCCCATGGGATGTTGTTTCTGGTGTTTGTCTTTATGGGAGGGTGAATTTAGTGACATTCAAAACCTATGCAAATCAGGACCTTTTTGAGAAAGAAAGAGGACGTAAGAATCATGACAGGAGCAACAGGTGCAAACCAGTACTGTCCTGGGCAAACTCCACCCATGACCCTGTGGTTCTACTCCCAGCTACTCTGAAGACAGCGACGTTCTGTGTTCTCAATCCAGTTTAGTACACATTTAATACATTTTCACCTGCGTTTGTAAAATAGGCTGTATTTACTTATCTCAGGATTCATATGGTTCATCGGTTCGGAAAATTCCATGATTATCTCTCATGATATTGTCCTACCATTGTTGTCTCCACTCTTCCTCCCAGCTGTCTCTTTAGATGTGACACAGCAGCTCCTCTCTTCCCATTCCTCCTGTCTCACAGCCTTTGTGTCGGCTCCCTAGGGCTGCCGTCACACACTCCACACACTGGATGACTCAGACGACAGGAATTGACTCTCATGGTTCTAGAGGCAGGAAGTCCAAAATCAGGGGTTTTTGCCTTCTCAGTGCTCCAAGGAAGAATCTGTTCTATGACTGTCCTGCAGCTGCTGGTGCTGCCAGAATTCCTGTGGACCCATCACTTCCACCTCTGCCTCCATTGACATGTGACTGTCTCCCTTTCTTATAAGACCTCTTGCCATTGGATGCAGAACCATTGGATCATCCAGGACGACCTCATCCTGAAACCCTTAACTTAATGACATCTGCTAAGACCCTTCTTCCAAATGAGGTAACTTCCACAGGTTCCGGGTAGGCATAGGTTGAGGAGCCACGATTTGCTTTCCCTCATATTTTAATCTCTTTCTCATATATACTGAATTCTGCATTATTTTTTCCAATTACATCTTCCAGTTCATTATTTTTTCAGCTGCATTTGTTCTGCTATTTTGCTTACGACCAAATTTTTAACATTGTTATATTCTTAATGTCCAAAAATCTATTTGATTCTTAATTCTACATGGTTATTTCTTATAGTCTCTTGTTCCTTGCTAATTTTGATTCAATCTTTTGTTTCTTTAAACATGTAATAAAGCTTGTTTTTTATTCTAAATATAATTATTCCAAACTTAAAGCCCTTGGTGCTAAATCTGTGGTTGTCATTTCTGCTGACTCTCACAGTGACTGCAGTAGTTAAGATAAAACTTACCGCTGTTCACTTACACTCTAAAATCTCAGCGGCTTAACAGGCTAGAACCTTTTTCTCCCTCACTTGATGTCCAGTTGGTGCATGGAGGTGGGACTGGCTCCATGCAGTCATTCACAGACGCTGACTGATGAAGGCTGCACCATGTCCAACTTCCAGAATCACCCTGAACACCAACATCCTGCTGGTAGACAAGGAAAGGAAGACTCTGGTGAATCGCAGGGGAAGCATCCACGGACCAGGGTTAGAAATGGTGCATTTCACTTCTGCCTTCTTCCCATTGGCCTGAGTGCAGTTCAGGGCTCCACCTAGATGGAAATGTGGCTAGAAAATGCCTCTGCTGGTGAGGCAGTTGCTGAGTGTTTCCCAGCAACATCTGTTCCCAGAGGAAGGACAATAGAAGACATTGGTTGAGAGCTAGCCACCTCTGCCATGCGGCTTATTGATGTGCATGTTCGGTAAAACTTTTAGCTCATACATGATTGAACTTAGTCTGCGGGAAACTTGGGGACTTAAATTGAAACTGTCCTGAAAAGAAGATACTCATTTCTTTCTCCAAGAAAGAAGGAATACCGTTGACCTGGTGGGATCACTTGTGAGCTTGGCAATATTTTTTAAACTCTTGCGTGTGTGTGTACATACATGTGCATGTGTGTTTTATCCAGGATCTAGTTAAATTGGAAAAGGAGAATCCTACAGAATACCTAATCTGTCCGGCTGTACATCCATGTTCTTAACATGCCTGTCAATGGTGGGAAGTGTCTATGCTTACAATATTCAAGTTTAACCTATTCCATCAGTGGTGCAAAGGCTGGCAATCTAAAATTAAAAGCTATTTACGTATTTCTACATACTCAGTATCTGCCTAATAGAATCAGATATCTGGTTATGTTCTATTCATCTGACTATCCGGCTTAGAACTAATAGGAAACATGAATCCTTCAGTGCGATAGCATATACAAATATGGCATGCACATCATGCAGGCAAACATTGTACTACGTTTCCATAGCACCTTTCTTCCAAAGAGCTCTCAAATATTTTCATACTTATAAACTCGTTTATCCTTCACATTTCATAATCTGTTGGAAAGAGATGAGATTCTATTTTATTTTATTAAATTCTGGGGTACATGTGCAGGATGTGCAGGTTTGTTACACAGGTAAACGTGTGCCACGGTGGTTTGCTGCACCTATCAACCCATCACCTAGGTATTAAGCCTAGGATGCATTAGCTATTTTTCCTGATACTCTCCCTCCCTCCACATGCCCCAACAGACTCCAGTGTGTGTTGTTCCCCTCCCTGTGTCCATGTGTCCTCATTGTTCAGCTCCCACTTATAAGTGAGAACATGTGGTATTTGGTTTTCTGTTCTTGTATTAGTTTGCTGAGGATAATGGCTTCCAGCTTCATCCATGTCCCTGCAAAACACAAAATCTCATTCTTTTTTTATGGCTGTATAGTATTCCATGGTGTATATGTACCATGTTTTCTTTATCCAGTCTATCATTCATGGGCATTTGGGTTGATTCTATGTCTTTGCTATTGTGAATAATGCAATGAACATCTGTATGCATGTACCTTTATAATAGAATGATTTATATGATTTAGAATATATACCCAGTAATAGGAATGCTGGGTCAAATGGTATTTCTGGTTCTAGGTCTTTGGGGAATTGCCACACTATCTTCCATGGTGGTTGAACTAATTTACACTACCACCAATAGTGTGAAAGTGTTTCTATTTCTCCACAGCCTCACCAGCATGTATTGTTTCTTGACTTCTAGTAATCGCCATTCTGACTGGCATGAGATGGTATCTCATTGTGGTTTTGATTTGCATTTCTCTAATGATCAGTGATGTTGAGCTATTTCCCTTATCTTTGTTGGTTGCATGTATGTATTCTTCCAAGAAGTGTCTGTTTATGTCTTTTGCCCACTTTTTAATGCGTTTTTTTTTTTTCTTGTAGATTTGTTTAAGCTCCTTGTAGATTCTGGATATTAGATCTTTGTCTGATGGATAGATTGCAAAAATTTTCTCCTGTTCTGTAGTTTGTCTGTTCACTCTGATGACAAATTATTTTGCTGTGTAAAAGCTCTTTAGTTATATTAGATCTCATTTATCAATTTTTGCATTTGTTGCAATTGCTTTTGACTTTTTCATCATGAAATCTTTGCCCATGCCTATGTCCTGGGTGGTATTGCCTAGATTTTCTTCTAGGGTTTTTATGGTTTTAGGTTTTACATTTACGTCTTTAATCCATCTTGAGTTAATTTTTGTATGAGGTGTAAGGAAGGCGTCCAGTTTTAATTTCCTGCTTACGGCTAGCTAGTCTCCCAGCACAATTTATTAAACCAAGAATCCTTTCCCCATTGCTTGTTTTTGTCAGGTTTGTCAAAGATCACATGGTTGTAAATGTGCAGTCTCATTTCTGAGTTCTCTATTCTGTTCCATTGGTCTATGTGTCTGTTTTGTATCAATATCATGCTGTTTGGGTTACTATAGCTTTGTAGTATAGTTTGAAGTCAGATAGCATGATGCCTCCAGCTTTGTTCTTTTTGCTTAGGATTGTCTTGGCTGCACAGGCTCTTTTTGGTTCCATATGAATTTTAAAGTAGTTTTTTTTTCTAATTCTGTGAAGAATGTCAATGGTAGCTTAATGGGAATAGCATTGAATCTATAAATTACTTTGGGCAGTATGGCCATTTTCGCAATATTGATTCTTCCTATCCATGAGCATGGAAGGTTTTTCCATTTGTTTGTGTCCTCTCTGATTTCCTTGAGCAGTGGTTTGTAGTTCTCCTTGAAGAAGTCCTTTACTTCCCTTGTTAGCTGTATTCCTAAGTATTTCACTCTCTTTCTAACAATTGTGAATGGGAGTTCAGTCATGATTTGGCTCTTTGCTTGTCTATTGATGTATAAGAATACTTGTGATTTTTCCACATTGATTTTGTATCCTGAGACTTTGCTGAAGTTGCTTAACAGCTTGAGAAGCTTTTGGCCTCAGATGATGGGGTTTTCTAGATATAGGATCATGTCATCTGCAAGCAGAGATGGCTTGACTTCCTCTCTTCCTATCTGAATATACTTTATTTCTTTCTCTTGCCTGATTGCCCAGGCCAGAACTTCCAATGCTATGTTGACTAGGAATGGTGAGAGAGAACATCCTTGTCTTGTGCCAGTTTTCAAGGGGAATGCTTCCAGCTTTTGCCCATTCAGTATGATATTGGCTGTGCATTTGTCATAAATGGCTCTTATTATTCTGAGGTATTTTCCATCAATACCTAGTTTATTGAGAGTTTTTAACATGAAGGGATGTTGAATTTTATTGAAGGCTTTTTCTGTGTCTATTGAGATAATCATGTGGTTTTTGTCATTAGTTCTGTTTATGTGATGAATTACACTTATTGTTTTGTGTATGTTGAATCAGGCTTGCATCCCAGGGATGAAGCCGACTTGACTGTGGTGGATAAGCTTTTTGATGTGCTACTGAATTCAGTTTGCCAGTATTTTATTGAGGATTTTTGCATCAATGTTCATCAGAGGTATTGGCCTGAAGTTTTCTTAATATTTGTTGTATCTCTGCCAGATTTTGGTATCAGGATGATGCTGGCCTCAAAAAACGAGTTAGGGAGGAGTGAATCCTTTTCAATTGTTTGGAATAGTTTCATAAGAAATGGTATCAGCTCCTCTTTGTTCCTCTGGTAGAATTCAGCTGTAAATCTGGTTCTGGGCTTTTTTTGGTTGGTGGGCTATTTATTACTGTCTCAATTTCAGAACTTTTTAATGGTCTCTTCAGGGATTCACCTTCTTTCTGGTTCAGTCTTGGGAGGATGTATGTGTCCAGGAATTTATCCATTTCTTCTAGGCTTTCTAGTTTATTTGCATAGAGGTATTTAGAGTATTCTCTGAAGGTTGTTATGTATTTCTGTGAGGTCAGTGGTGATATCCCCTTTATAATTTTGTATTGTGTCTATTTGATTCTTCTTTCTTTTCTTCTTTATTAGTCTAGCTAGTGGTCTATTTTACTAATTTTGTCAAAAAACCAGTTCCTGGATTCACTGATTTTTTGAAGGGTTTTCATGTCTCTGTCTCCTTCATTTCTGCTCTGATTTTGGTTATTTCTTGTCTTCTGCTAGCTTTGGGGTTTGTTTGCTCTTGGTTCTCTAGTCCTTCTAGTTGTGATGTTAGGCTGTTAACTTGAGATCTTTCTAGCTTTTCAATGTGGTCATTTAATGCTATAAATTTCCCTCTTAACACTGCTTTAGCTGCATCCCAGAGATTCTGGTACATTGTCTCTTTGTTCTCATTGGGTTTCAAAGAACTTCTTGATTTCTGCCTTAATTTCATGAGTTACCCAGAAGTCATTCAGGAGCGGGTTGCTCAATTTCCATATAGTTGTATGGTTTTGAGTGAGTTTCTTAATGTTGAGTTCTAATTTGATTGTGCTATTGTCCGAGAGACTATTTTTTTGTGGTTTTATTTCTTTTGCATTTGCTGAAAAGTGATTTACTTCCAATTACATGATTGATTTTCCAGTTAGTGACACATATGGTGTTGAGAAGAGTGTATATCCTGTTGTTTTTGAGCGGAAAGTTCTGTAGATATCTGTCAGGTCCACTCGATCCAGAGCTGAGTTCCAGTCCTGAATATCTTTGTTAATTTTCTGTCTCAATATCGACAGTGGGGTGTTAAAGTCTTCCACTATTATTGTGTGGGAGTCTAAGTCTCTTTATAGGTCTTTAAAAGCTTGTTTTATGAATCTGGCTACTACTGTATTGGGTGCATATATATTTAGGATAGTTTGCTCTTCTCGTTGAATTGAGACCTTTACCATATGTAATGCCCCTGTTTGTCTTTTTTGAGCTTTGTTGGTTTAAAGCCTGTTTTGTTCAGAAACTAGGATTGCAACCCCTGCTTTTTTCTGCTTTTCATTTGGTTGGTAAATTTTCCTCCATTTCTTTATTTTGAGCTTATGTGTGTCTTTGCATGTGAGATCGGTCTCTTGAGTACAGCACACGAATGGGTCTTGATTCTTTATTCAGCTTGCCATTCTATGCCTTTTAATTGGGACGTTTACTCCATTTACTTTTGAGGTTAATATTGTTATGTGTGAATTTGATCCTGTCATCATCATGCTAGCTGGTTAGTTTGCAGACTTGTTGATGTAGTTGTTTCATAGTGTCATTGGTGTTTGTACTTCAGTATGTTTTTGTGGTGGCTGGTAATGGTTTTTCCTTTCCATATTTAGTGCTTCCTTCAGGAGCTCTTGCAGCACAGACCTGATGGTGATGAATTCCCTCAGCATTTGTTTGTCTAAACAGGATTTTATTTCTTCTTTGCTTATGAAGCTTGGTTTGCCCAGACATGAAATTCTGGGTTTGAAATTCTTTTCTTTAAGAATGTTGGCTGGGTGTGGTGGCTCAAGCCTGTAATCCCAGCACTTTGGGAGGCTGAGGCGGGAAGATCATGAGGTCAGGAGATCGAGACCATCCTGGCTAACATGGTGAAATGCCGTCTCTACTAAAAAATACAAAAAAGTAGCCAGGCAAGGTGGCAGGTGCCTGTAGTCTCAGCTACTCGGGAGGCTGAGGCAGGAGAATGGCATAAACCCGGGAGGCGGAGCTTGCAGTGAGCTGAGATCCGGCCAATGCACTCCAGCCTGGGCGACAGAGTGACACTCCATCTCAAAAAAAAAAAAAAAAAGAATGTTGAATATTGGCTCCCAGTCTCTTCTGGCTTGTAGGGTTTCCGCTGAGAGGTCTGCTGTTAGTCTGATGGGCTTCCCTTTGTAGGTGACCTGGGGTTTTTCTCTGGCTGCCCTGAACACTTTTTCCTTCATTTTGCCCTTGAAGAATCTGATGATTATATGTCTTAGGGCTGGTTGATCTTCTCATGGAGTATCTTACTGGGGTTCTCTGGATTTCCTGAATTTGAATGCTGGCCTGATTTGCTAGGTTGGGGAAGTTCTCCTGGATGATATACTGAAGTATGTTTTCCAGCTTGGTTCCATTCTCCTCGTCTCTTTCAGGTATCCCAATTAGTCATAGATTTGGTCTTTTTACCTAATCCCATAGTTCTCAGCAGTTTTGTTCATTCCTTTTCATTCTTTTTTTCTCTAATCCTGTCTTCCTGTCTTATTTCAGCAAGATAGTCTTCAAGCTCTCAAATTCTTTCTTCTGCTTGTTCTATTTGGCTATTGATACTTGTGGCTGCATTGTGAAGTTCTCTTGCTGTGTTTTCTAGCTCCATCAGGTCATTTATGTTTCTCTGTAAAGTGGTTATTCTGGTTAACAGCTCCTGTGGTGTTTTATTATGATTCTTAGCTTCTTTGTATTGGGTTAGAACATGCTCCTTTAGCTCAGCAAAATTTGTTATCATCCACCTTCTGAAGCCTACTTCTGTCAGTTCGTCCATCTCAGTCTCAGTCCAGTTCTATGCCCTTGCTGGAAACATGTTGTGATCATTTGGAGAAGAAACACTCTGGCTTTTTGAGTCTTCAATGTTTTTTCACTGATTCTTTCTCATCTTCATGACTTTATCTGCCTTCAGTCTTCGAGGCTGCTGACCTTTGGATGGGGTTTTGTGGGAACTTTTTTGTTGATGCTGTTGTTTTGCTTTCTGCTTATCTGTTTTTCTTTTAACAGTCAAGCTCCTCTTCTGTAGGGTTGCTAAGGTTTGCTAGGCATTCACTCCAGACTCCATTCGCTTGGGTTCCTCCCACATCCGGAAGTGTCACCAGTGGAGGCTGCAGAACAGCAAAGATGACTGCCTGCTCCTTCCTCTGGGAGCTCCATCCCAGAGAGGCACTGACCTGATGCCAGTGGGAATGCTCCTGTATAAGGAGTCTGGTGACCCCTGTTGGGAGGTCTCAATCCCTCAGGAGTCACAGGATCAGAGACCCGCTTAACAAAGCATTCTGGCTGCCCCTTGGTGGAGGGGGTGCACTGTGCTGGAAGGAATCCCACTCGTCTGGACTACCCAGATTCCTCAGAGCCAGCAGGGGGAAAGATCAAGTCTGCTGATCCATGAAGACTGCAGCTGCCCCATGCCCTAGGGGCTCCATCCCAAAGAAATCGGAGTTCTATCCCTAACCCCTTGCCCGGAGTTGCTGAAATTCCTGCAGGGAGGTCCCATCTGGTGAGGTGGGATGGGTCCAAGTTTGGCCTAAAGAGGTAGCCTGGCCATGATCTGCCATAGCCACTGTGCTGCACTGTGGGGAATTGTTCCTGAGTCCAAACCCACCAGTTTCCCTGGCATCAGCAGGGGAAAATGGCAGACTGGAGCTACAGTGATGGTGGCAACCCTTCCCCCTGGGAACTCAGTAGTCTTGGGCAGTCTCCAGCCGAGTGGCCACTGAGAATCTGCAGAGCTCTGTGCTTGGGACCCAAGGCCCTGGTGGCGTGGGTTCACAAGGGGATCTCCTGATCTGTAGCTTGCACAGATCCAGGGAAAATGAGTGGTTTTCTGGGCAGGGTAGCTCAATCACGAGCTGAGAGTCTTTCAGCCCATTTCAGAGATTAAAACACTGAGCTTCAGAAGGTTGTAGTTAGAGACAGAGTCTCAGGAGGCCAAGACCCAGGTTTCCACCTCCTGTCCACATTTCTTCTGTATGAGTGCCTTCAGGGCCTGGGCAGCAATGTGTCTTGCTGATAGTTTTCTCTTATGCTTTGATGTTTTCATGGTCCTGTGCTAATTCTCGTGATTAAAATTCTTGTATTGTCACTTTAATAAAGATTCAATCAACTGTAACAGGTTCTTCTACAGACCCCACCAGCATGAGAGTACCCAAGGAGCCAACGTAGCTCAGTGGCCCCATTCAGTTGGTGTTTAGGACTCTGATCCTTAGCAATGTCTTTTCCCTCCTGCAGTTCAATGCCTCAGGAGGTGTGCTCACTGTGGTCCACTGGAGATGCAAAATGGCACACTGCTCAAAAGCCTTACCCCAAGTTGAATGGCCCCCACTCACACCTCATCGCCCTCCCCAAGTCCCTGTGAGCAAGCCACTTAACACTGAACTTCTCACTGTTTCCACCTGCTTTCCTATTCAAAAAGAGGGTAATGATAGTGCCAGCCTCACAGGGATGGTGTGAGGATTCAGCAAATAGTGTTGGCAATGCACCTTGCATCCTATTTGGTATAGACTTAGCATTTGGTACCTGTTAGCTGTAATGATGAAGGTGATGCTTGGAGAGGCCTTGATCTGTTGGCCAAAGGTGCTGCTTCTGAAGTCGGATTTCTAACTCTACCACTTACCAACTACATGACCTTGGGATATTGACTCAACCACTCCAACTCTCCGTTCAGTGTCAATAATAATGATACACAGCTTTTAAGATTATTTTGGGCCAGGTGTGGTAGCTCACACCTGTAATCCCAGCATTTTGGGAGGCTGAGGCAGGAGGATTGCTTGAGGCCAGGAGTTTGAGATCAGCCTGGGCAACATAGTGAGACCTCCATCTGTACAAAGAAAAAAGTAGATTATTTTGTATCATTTTTTACACAACACCTTTCCTCTCCTCCAACCTCCTTCTCCCTTCATAAACACCTGCCACTTTTGTGGACATCTGACCCAGTGCACCTAGCAGGCCAAGACGTTACGTGGGGGTGATGGTTCATAGCAGATCTGGCCAGGTCCTCTAATGGCCAGGCTCTGTTCTCATACGCCACACTGCTGTTTCCCTCTACCTCTGGGGTGGAATAAAGACCACGGCTTGATGTAAGTGGGACTCCTGTTCCTCAATACTCCAGAACAAGATCTCATCACAAACTTTCCAGTTGTTGATGGTATTTCCATTTGGGGAGACTGCCTAGTTTTTGGCCCACAGGTTAACAACATATAGATTTCTGTGCTAGTGATGGCTGTGCTTCTTCCCAACGGTGATAAAATGCCCCCCTCTGTGGTGGTAGCCCCAGATGAAGGGCTTTTCTGCCATAGAATCAGCCATGACATCAACTCAGTGGTGTAGAAGACTGAGTTCATAGTCTTCTATGGGAAGGTATGATCTCTCCATTAATGAAGCTAATGGCTGCCTTTCATTCCGTGATTATTATGTGATTCAGTTACATGAATTCTCTCTCTAATCATCCCTCTAAGAGGGAAAAAATAACGTGATTTATGGCCCTGCACTGATTTTTAAGGGGAGTGGATCTCGGCTTGCTGAAGCAGGGAGATGTATACGGGCTTGTCGGTTTGGAAACTGGGACTGGAATTGAACTGAAGCCTCTGCCAGAGAAAAGAGAGAAACCGAGAGTTCTGGGGGCCATTGGAGGGGAGATGGACCTGGAGGCGAGGGAGTGAGGACGCAAGTTGGGGCAGTGGGCAAGGAGGGAGAGTGGGGTCAGGTCCTGGGAGCCGAGAGGAGAGACTTGGATACTACATCAAGCGGGGTTTTCCTGTCAGTGCTGAGCCCAGCGCCTTGTTGGGAACCTCACTGATGCTTTTGTGTGAGTCAATTATTTCCAGTCAGTAAATAGAAGTGACAATTTCTGCTTCAAAGTTGTTGCAGAGTGAAAACAAGAGACAGTAAGTAGGGTTAGCAGATGCGTGAATTACATCTCCTACATTTTAAGATAAAGAAACTGGGAGTCCCCAGAGTGGCCATGGGGTCATCGAAGTTTGGTGTTGGCTTACACTGATTTCAAGACCTGTATATTTACATACTTTGCTAAATTATGCAACGTCCCTGAACATGGGCAGTCAAACCCAAGTACATAGACCATATTTAGAAGTAATATTGTAACATACTTTGGAGGCACAAATTAGATGTAGATTAGTTCCAATCCTGGTTCTGACACATACCGGCAGGGTAAATTTGGAGAGTTTACTTCACCTGTCTGAGTCTCGGTTTTCCCTTAAGTAAAATACCTGCTTCAGAAGGTCAACGGGAGGATACCATGAGGTCATTCTGGAAATCTCACAGCACAGTGCTTGCAGAGAGTAAATGTTCCATTCTTACAAGGCTGTCATTAGTTATTGTTACATATGTTGCAGGTAATAGAATCTTGTCTGTTTCACTAGCCTGGCATGGGATTAAAGCACCAAGATCTCATCTCTCCTTTTGTAATTGATTGGTTGGTTCATTGATGCCCCCACTTATTTCAAAAACGAAAAAAACCTATACTACTAAAAATACAAAAATTAGCCAGGCGTCGTGGCAGGCACCTGTAATCCCAGCTACTTGGGAGGCTAAGGCAGGAGAATCACTAGAACCCGGGAGGCAGAGGTTGCAGTGAGCCGAGATCGCGCCACCGCACTCCAGCCTGGGTGACAGAGCGAGAGTCCGTCTCAAAAAAAAAAAAGGTATTTGGGGCCTCTTCTAAGAGCTTGCTTTTTCACTATTTAGTAAAGCTGAGGCTTCAGATCTTGCCTCTTCCAGCCTCATTTCTAACCCAGCATTTCTCTAGAGTCTGAGACCTTCTCATCTCTTTTCTTCAGAGTTTTGGGAATTACAATCTGCAGTGTTCCCAGACATGACCCACCAGGTGTCCCCTGAGGCTGGATCTCCCGCCCGCCTCCTCACTCACTGTTGGTCTGACCTGGCAATCCACATTCAGCCTGTGGTGACGTGTTTCATCTTCTCTTACGCCCAGCGCTACACTGTCAGGGCCTTATGCACTAGAATCGTGACCTTCTATTCGCTGTACCTAACCAGTGCCTGGAAAACAACAGATACTCCGGAAATGGGTGGGTGTTTTAACCAGAATGTCCCTAAGACCCTTTCAGTTTGGACTCTGTAATTTGAAAGTAAGATTCCCAAAGAGACCCTGCCAATACCTAAATGGAAAAACTATTTTCTCTTTCCTCAGACACTTGCAGACTCTTCAAACTGAGCCACTTGGCTCTTTTGGGAGAATAGTAAATCCCAGAGTAAAATTCTGGGCACCAACTACATGCAGGCAAAAAATTTATTTCACAAAAACATTTGCCCTTACACCTTCTTGGTCGTCAAATTCAATTTTCTACCTCAAGTAATTGTACCTGAACTACCTTAGAAAGATTGGAAAATGGAAACTCACACCATTTATAATAGGTCAGGAATGAAAGGGCAGAATGTAATACATCATTTGTGTTTGGTTTTATGCTCAGATTGTTTCCAATATTGTGTTGAACATCCATATTCATGAATCCCACCTTTGATTTCTTCCTTTTGTTAGACTTCTCGAAGTGGAGTTACTGGGTCCCAGGCTCCAATGAACATTTTTAAAACCCTTGATAGGCTGGGGGCAGTGGCCAATGCCTGTAATCCCAGCACTTTGGGAGGCCGAGGCGGGCAGATCATTTGAGGTCAGGAGTTTGAGACCAGCCTGGCCAACATGGCCAAACCCCGTCTCTACTAAAAATACGAAAAAATTAGCTGGATATGGTGATGGGCGCCTGTAAACCCAACTACTCAGGAGGCTGAGGCAGAGAATTGCTTGAACACTGGCGGTGGAGGTTGTAGTGAGCCGAGTTCGTGCCATTGCACTCCAGCATGGGCGACAGAGAGAGTCTCCGTTTCAATTAAAAAAATAAACAACAACAAAAAAATCCTTGATAAATATCATTCTGTTGCTCCTCCCACAAACAGTGAACCAATGTACATTTCCTCTGGCTGGTACACATACCACTCAGGAACTGTTTATTTTTGTACATTACAATGTAAAAAGCCAACAAAATTGAGATTGCATTACTTTCCACTTTCATAATTTTGACTACATCAAACCCTTTAAAGTCATATTACTTTTTATAAGGCTTCTGTGGACCTTAAACTGAAATGGAGAAGATGGAGGAAAAACCCACATAAGTCATTACAAATCAGAACCCAGCCACCATTCACTGCGCCCACTGCTCACCCCAGTCCAGGGTGCCTGAGGTCCTCCCGAGTCGCCCTGTTTCCATCCTGACCTGCTCCGGTCATCCTCCTTGGCTGTCAGCGTTACCCTTCAGACGGCATGGGAGGGGCTGGAGCTGTTTTCTGCCTGAGTCACCTCAACCTGAAGTCACTGGGGGAGAGGAGTGTAGCTGGGGGCTGGGGGATGATGGAGGCGTGACTGCTGGCCAGAGGATGGAGGCCCTTCAGGAGGCAGATGTTGACTGAATTTCTCTCCTGCGTGGAAGACTAAGGGTGAGAAATAAGATTTCCCCTCCAAACACCTCCCATCCTGAGAAGTCCCTAGAGGCACCTTTCTAAAAGGAGGACCTGCCAGCATTTTCCATTATGCCTAGAGTAAAATCTAAATCCTCCCGACAGTGTGCCACATCACTGGGCTCTACCTTTCTCTGCGACACCAGCTCCCCCACTTCCCACACTTCTTCCTTCCCACCCTCTCACCGTGGACGCTCTCGTTACACCAGGTTTCCCATGGCTGTGTCATAGTCATCATTCACGCCGCCACTCAAGTGTCATCTCACTGCCCGCTCCAAACCCTCCCGGCCCCCCAGCCAACACTGCACCTCCCTCGCACACTCTCCACTGTTACTTCCACTGCCCACTGCACCTTGCTTCCTGAAACTGTCCAGTCTTTTAGCATATGTGTTCATGATCTGTCTTCTCCCGCCCGCAAGCAAGATTCCTGAGGACAGGGATTCTGTCTGTATTTTTCACTGCTGTATCTCAGCATCTCGAATCGTGCCTGATACATTGGGGTTTAAAAAAAAAAAGTCAGCGTTTTTGTAACTAACAAATTATGTAAATAACTAACTATATCAATATGTCTATTTATTCTATCAAGGCAAGAAGTCGAGCTAAACTACAGCCATGGTCTTGGAATAGTTTCTTCTTTAAATGGCTTAGATAAAGCTGTGACAAATGTATGTCAACTGTGATGTGTCTGGCTTGTGACACTTACCCCTTAATTACTTGAATTTGTTTTCTCATGGTGGCAAATCATATTTTCCAAAGAAAACTGCCGTAACAAATTTCATTCTACTTGTTCTTTATATGGTGACACTCCCCCATCAAGTGGTGTCCCCTCTGTTTGAACCTGAGTAGACCTTTGTGACAGCTTTGACCAACAGATGCAGTAGAAGTGATGCTATGTGACTTCTGGATCTAGGTCACAAACGATGCCAAGCCTGTTCTCTTTGCTTTCTTGGGGTGCTCATGCCTGGAGCCTGGTCACCATGCTGTAAGGATGCCAGGTGGCCATATGGAGAGGCCACGGGTGGATGCAGCTGCTGACAACCCAGCTAAGGTCTCAGTGAGCAGCCAGCATCAACTGCCCGCAGATCCTTCCAGCCCTCTGGTGTCAGGTTACCCCAGCCTCTGAGCTGCCCTTGCAGGTGCTGCATCCAGCGGACAGGAGTTTTCCCTTCCATGGTCCATCCAGATGGCAGATTTGTGAGCTGAATATGTCACTATTGTTTAAGCCACTTGAGGTCTGAGGTTGTCAGTTACACCGAAACAGATAACCGATCCACTCCCTCACTTCAATGTAAGGGGTATACAGGCCAAACAGACATTCCTAAAGGAATCTGCCTGTTTCAGAGCACAGTTCCACTGGGAAGGGCTTTGTGACTAAAAGGAACAGATGTAGGTGATGATTATCGGCGGTTGCTAAAACCATTACATGCAGGTTGATAGGAACCTTGACAGTGGATAGATTAGGCTGACACCATCTGAACCCACCAATCCACTTTAACAGACACCACGAGCCACATGGCCTGATGCAAGAGCAAGTACCTGGCACCACGTGCAGTGGAATCTTGCTTAAGACACATGGAACCTGAATCTAAGACCTGTAGATCAAAGTAGGAGTCTGCAAGAAATACAGGAGACTAAGGAACAAGCTAATGGCACCATGAGGATACAATTAGCCTAATCCAGAATATGGGACATTTTCAGACAAATGACCCAGTTCCCTCCATAAATAAATGGACAAGAATTAATAAAATGGAGGAGAACCATTATCAGTTAAAAGACACTCAAGAAACATAACCAAATAAAATGCATGGGTTTTGTTTGAATGCTGATTCTTTTTTTTTTTTCCTTCTTTTCTTTTTTGAGACAGAGTCTCACTCTGTCACTCAGGATGGAGTGCAGTGGTGTGATCTTGGCTCATCACAACCTTTCAACTCCCTGGCTCAAGCGATTCTCCTGCCTCAGCCTCCTGAGCAGCTAGGACTACAGGTGCACACCACCACACATGGCTAATTTTGTATTTCTTGTAGAGACAGGGTTTCACCATGTTACCCAGGCTGGTCTCAAACTCCTGGGCTGCAGAGATCTGCCAACCTTGGCCTCACAAAGTGCTGGGATTAAGGCATGAGCCACCTTGCCTGGCCTGAATGCTGATTCAGAGAAATGAACTTCACAGAGGCATTTTAAAGATAACTAGGGAAAACTCAACATGGACTGGGTATTGAATGATATTAAATAGTTAAATTCATTGATATTAGTTATATTCATTGATATTAAATAATAGTTATATTCATTGATATTAAATAGTTATATTCATTTTGTTGGGTGTGATAACAAGAGTATGTTTTTTTAAAAGTCCTTCAGTACTAGAGACAAGCACAGAAGTATTTGTGACTTCAGATGGGATGTCTGACATTTGCTTTAACAATATTCCAGTGTGGGGAGGAAGACACAGTGAACCAGAGTGGAGCGCTGTCCTGTGTTATCACACTGTTTTGTACATTCGAATATTTTCATAATAGATTATTTTTAAACTCAATGTAAGCTCTTCGGGAGAGGTAGGATGGTAGCTACTTTTAAATACAGCCAGGGGATTCCATGCACCGTGGATACCTTGGAGAAAGGGGCTGCCAGGTGGCTTAAGGCCCCAGTGCTCAGGCTCCAGCTGCGGCCTGGAGCCATCCAAGGGTGCTCAAACGGGTGCCCAGCCTGCGGACTCCCGCCCAGCCGCCAGAACTCAGAGGAGGAGGGCAAGGTGGCCAGAAATGTGATGACGGCAGAGAAAGGAGCCAGGGACAGGTAAAGGAAGCAAGTGACAGAAATCCCAGGCCTGCTACTCCAGGCTGAGAGGGCTGAGGCCCTGCAAAGAAGTAGGTGAGGCAGGAGCCAGCTAAAGTGGGACCCACCCTCCCACATCTTTTAAATTTATTTATTATTATTATACTGTAAGCTGTAGGTACATGTGCATAACGGTGGTTTGGTGCCATACATGTATACTCTTGTGCCTTGTGGTTATGCTGCACCCATCAACTCTGGCTATTTATCAGGTATAACTCCCACGTAATCCCTCCTCCCTCCTCCCCTGATAGGCCCTGAGTGTGTGATGTTCCCCTTCCCAGCCCAAGTGATCTCATTGTTCGTTCCCACTCAAGGAGTGGAGTAGTCACCAGCGTGCTTGGCTCTTC
The DNA here is from genome assembly GCF_008728515.1 of Papio anubis. Taxonomy (NCBI): domain Eukaryota; kingdom Metazoa; phylum Chordata; class Mammalia; order Primates; family Cercopithecidae; genus Papio; species Papio anubis. The sequence goes on from NC_044978.1 coordinate 5,596,934, forward strand.
TGTTCTGTGTGATATTTTTGCTAAGAATGATGGATTCCAGCTGCATCCATGTCCCAAAGGACACAACTCATCCTTTATGGCTGCATAGCATTCCATGGTGTATATGCCACATTTTCTTAATCCAACTACTGATGGACATTTGGGTTGATTCCAGCCTTTATATATGAATAGTGCTGCAATAAAGATATGTGTGCTGTGTCTTTAGAGCAGCATAATTTATAATCCTTTGCATATACCCAGTAATGGGATGGCTGGGCTGGTATGGTATACATCTAGTTCCTAGGATCCTTGAGGAATCATTTATACTGTTTTCCTATAATGGTTGAATCTTAGTTTACAATCCCACCAACAGGTGTAAAAGTGTTCCATTTCCACATCCTCTCCAGCACCTGATGTTTCCGACTTTGAATGATCACGACTTCTAACTACAGAGATGTATCTCATTGTGGTTTTGATTTGCATTCTGATGGCCAGTGATGATGAGCATTTTTCAAGTGTGTGTTTGTTGGCTGTATGAATGTCTCTCTTTGAGAAATGTCTATCTCATATCCTTTGCCCACTTTGATGGTGGGTTGTTTGTTTTTCTTGTAAATTGTTTGAGTTCTTTGTAGGCCTCTGGATATTTAGCCTTTGTCAGATGATAGATTGCAAAAAAATTTTTCCCATCTGTAGGTTGCCTGTTCACTCTTGATGTAGCTCTTTTGCTGTGTGAGCTCTTCTTTAGTTTAATGGGAGAGATCCCATTTGTCAATTCTTGGCTTTTATGTCGTTGTTTTTGGTATGTTTAGATATTACAAAGTCTTTGCCCCATGCCTTATGTCCCTGAAATGGTACTACCTAGGCTCTTCTCCTCTCTCTAGGATTTTTATGGTATTAGGTCTAACATTTAAGTCCTCTAATCCATCTTGAATTAATTTTCGTGATAAGGGAGTAAGGAAAGGGATCCAGTTCTAGTTTCTACTTATGGCTAGCCACCTTCCCAGCACCATTTATTAAATAGGGAATCCTTTCCCATTCTTGTTTCTCTGGCTCTGGCTGTGCATTCCATGGGCTGTAGATGTGTGGTATTAATTTCTTGAGGACTCTGTTCTGTTCCATTGGTCTATATCTCTGTTTCTGGGTACCAGTACCATGCTGTTTTGGTTACCAGCCGTATAGTTTGGAAGTCAGGTAGCTGGATGCCTCCAGCTTCTTGTTCTTTGACTTAGGATTGTCTGGAGATGGCCTTTTTGTCCCATATGAACTCTTGAAAGCTAGTTTCTTTTTCCACCTGTGAAGAAACTCCATTGTAGCTTGATGGGATGGCATTGAATCTATAAATCACCTTTAAGGTATGGCCATTTTCAATATATTGATTCTTCCTATCCATGAGCATGGTGGCTGTTCTCCATTTTACAGGTCCCTTTGGATTTCCACTGAGGCGGGTTTCAGTTCTCCTTGAAGAGGTCCTTTACATCCCTGTAAGTTGGATCTCGTAGGTATTTGACATTCTTTGAAGCAATTGTGGAATGGAAGCTCATTCATGATTTGGCTCTCTCACTGGTCTGTTACTGTGTATAAGAATGCCAGGATTTCTTGTACATTAATTTTGTATCCTGAGACTTTGCTGGAAGGTTTATCAGCTTTAAGCGAGGATTTTGGGTTGAGACAATGGGGTTTCTAATACAATCATGTCATCTGCAAACAGACAATTTGACTTTCCTTTCCTAACTGAATTTTGATTTCTTTCTCTCACTTCCAATTGCTAGAACTTCCAACACTATGCTGAATAGGAGTGGTGAGAGAGGCATCCTGTCTTGGAAGCCAGTTCTCAAAGGGGAATTTTCCAGTTTTGCCCATCCAGTATGATATTGGCTGTGGGTTTGTCATAAATAGCTCTTATTATTTTGAGGTACATCTCCACTCAATACCGTAATTTATTGAGCGCTTTTGCATGAAGGGCTGGCTGAATTTGTCAAAAGCCTTTCTGCATCTATTGAGATAAATCCATGTGGTTCTTGTCTTGGTTCCGTTTATATGCTTGGATTATGTTTTATTGATTTGCTATCGTTGAACTAGCCTTGGTAATCCCAGGGACAGCCTTGTTCTGATCATGGTGGTGATGCTTCTTTGATGTGTTGCTGAACTGGGTTTCATAGTATTTTATTGAGGATTTTGTAATCGAAGGTTACTCAGGGATATTGGTCTAAAATCTCTTTTGCTGTATCTCCGCCAGGCTTTTGGTATCAGGGATGATGTTGGCCCTATAAATGTGAGTTAGGAGTGACCTCTTTCTATTGATTGGAATAGTTCTGGCTGAATGGTACTAACCTCCCTTGCACTCTGGTAGAATCAGGCTGCAAATCCATCTGGTCCTTGACTTTTTGCTGGTGAGGGCTATTAATTGCTGCCTCAATTTCAGAGCCTTGCTATTGGTCTATCTTAGGGATTCAACTTCTTCCTGGTTTAGTCTTGAAGAGTGTAAGCGCCCAGGAAATTATCCATTTCTTTCAGATTTTCCAGTTTATTCTATGAGAGGTGCTTTATATGGTATCTCTGATGGTAGTTTGTATTTCAATGTGGTAGATATCCTCTTTATCATTTTGACTATAACATTTGATTCCTTTCTCTTTTCTTCTTTATTAGTCTCTAGTGGTCTGTCAATCTTGCATGACTTTCAAAAAACGGTTCCCTTTGGACCCATTGATTTTTGAGGGTTTTTGCCCTCGACTTCAGCTCACTCTGATCTTAGCATTTCTCTTGTAGCCTTCTGCTAGCTTTCTCAATGTGTTCTCGCTTTGTTTCTAATTTTTTAATTGCTAAGGTTAGGAGTGTCAATTTTATCTTTCCTGTTTTTAGGGGTACGAAAGGCAAACTCTCTCACATTAACACTGCTTGAAGGTCCAGATTCTGGTGGCTGTTGTAATTTTTGTTCTCATTGGTTTTAAAGAACATCTTTATTTCTTGCCTTCATTTCATATATAAAATTTAGTAGAAGTCATTCAGGGAGCAGGTTGTTCAGTTTCCATGTAGCGTTGGATGTTTTGATTGGAGTTTGGTCCTGATTCTAGTTTGATTGCACTAAGTGGTTCCGATATATAGTTTGTACAATTTCTGTCTCTTTACATTTGCTGGAGAGGAGTTTTCACTTCCAAATTACGTAATAATTTTGGAATAAGCACGATGTGGTGCTGAGAAGAATGTGGCGGCCCTGCTGATTTGGGGTGAGTCTCTATAGATTCATTAGTCTGTTTAAGGCAGAGATGAGTTCACCCTGGATATCCTTGTTAACTTTCTGTCTCTGATCTAATTAATGTTGATAGTGGAGGTTGAAGTCTCCTGGCTATTATTGTATGGGAGTCTTAAGTCTCCTTTGTAAGTCTCTCAAGGACTTGCTTTATGAACTGGGTGCCCTGCATTAAAAGGAGTATATTTAGGGATAGTTAGCCTTCCTGCTGGAATTGATCCCTACCACAAGTGTAATGGCCTCTTTGTCTCTTTGGATTTTGATGGTTTTAAAGTCTGTTTCATCAGAGACTCAGTGGCATTGCAACCCCCGCTTTTCTACCCTCCATTTGCTTGGTAAATCTTCCATCCCTTTATTTTGAGCCTATGTATGTCTCTTCATGCAGGAGGATGGTCTCCTGAATACAGCAGACTGATGGGTCTGGACTTTATCCAGTTTGGGTCTGTGTCTCTCAATTGGAGCATTTAGTCCATTTACATTTATATACAGATTGTTATGTGTGAAACTTGATCCTACACATGATTATTAACTGGCTATTTTGGCTCATTAGTTGATATAGTTTCTTCAGCCTGTATATGGTCTTTGGCATTTGGCATGCCTTTGAGATGGCTGTACCGCTGTTCCTTTCTCCATGTTTAGTACTTCCTTCAGGCCCTTTGTAAGGCAGGCCTAGTGGTGACAAAATCTCAAGCATTTGCTTATCTGTGCGACTTTATTTCTCCTCTCACTTATGAAACTAGTTTGGCTGATATGAAATTTGGGTTTTAAAATTTCTTTCTTTAAGATTGTTGAATATTGGCCCCCACTCTCTCTCTGCTTCTAGGAGCTCTGGGCCAGAGGATCTGCTGTGAGTCCATGATGGCCTCCCTTGTGGGGTAACCCACCTTCCTGGCTGCCCTGCAGATTTTTTCCTTCATTCTCAACTTTGGTGAATCTGGCAAATTATGTGTGTCTTGGAGCTGCTCTTCCTGAGAGGAGGCACTTTGTATGCCTCTGCATTTCCTGGATTTGAATGCTGGTCTGCCCTGCTAGGTTGGGAAGTTCTGGATGATATCCTGAAGAGTGTTTTCCAACTTGGTCTATCATTTTCCCCTCACTCTTGTGCACCCTAATCAGATTTAGATTTTATCTTTTTACAATCCCATACTCTCGGCAGGCTTTGTTCATTTCTTTTTTCTTTCTTTTTTTCTTTGGTTTCTCTTCTCGTATTTATCATTCATTTGATCCTCAACGCTGATACCTTTCTCTTCCAGTTGGATCGAGTCGGTTACTGAAGGCTTGTGCATTTGTCACTGCATTCTCCTCGTACGTGCCATCTCTTTCTATTCTGCCATGTGACCTTCTCTGCATTAATTAGTTCAGCCACAATTCCTTCCACTTTTTTTCAAGATTTTTATTTCTTTTCTATGCTTGGGTAATGTAATTCCTCCTTTGAAGGCTCTGAGGGAAATTTGATGGACTGAAGCCTCTTTCTCTCATCTCACAAAGTCATTCTCCCACCAGCTTGATCCAGCACATGAGCTGCCCTTTGCCAGTAGTTTTGTTTTTAATCTCCAGCTTTTCTGCCCTGCTTTTTCCCCATCTTGTGGCTTCATCTGCCTCTGGTCTCTTTGATGATGGTGATGTACTGATGGGGTTCTTGTGCAGGTGGTCCTTCCTGTTTGATAGTTTCCTCCTTCTTAACACAGGGACTCCCAGCTGTGGTCTGTTGATGATTGCTTGAGGTCCACTCCAGACCCTGCTGTTTGCCTGGGTATCAGCAGCAGAGACTGTAGAAGATAGGAATACTGGAATGGTGCAAGTGTACTCTGTCTGATTCTTGTTGAAGCTTCCTCTGTGTACCCACCCCTGTGAGGGTGGCCAGACTGCTCCTGCGGGGGATGTCCCCAGCATACCAGGGTCAGGGGACCCACTTGAGCAGGGGAGTCTGTCCCTCTGATCCCAACCTCCGTGCTGGGGAGATCCACTGCCTCTCTGTGCTGTCAGACAGAGTCGCTTGGGTCTTTCGTAGAGGTATCTGGCTGCTTTGTTATTGTTTACTGTGCCCCGCCCCCAGAGGTGGAGCCTACAGAGACAGGGCAGAGCTTTTCTTTTGAGCCGCTGTGAGTCTCCACCCTAGCCTGAAGCTTCCCAGCAGCTTTGTTTACTCTACTTAAGCCTGAGCAATGGCGGGCCTCCCCCAGCCCCTGCTGCTGCCTCCTGGGCTGCAGATCACAGACTGTGATAGCAAATGAGGGAGGGCCCGGGTGTGGGACCTCCCAGCCAGGTGTGTGGGATATGATCCTGGTGTGTGCCTGCTCTTGCTCCAAAGCGAGTATTGGGGCGGGCTACCCGGACCTCCAGGTGCTGTGTGTCCAGTTCCCCTGGCTAGGAAAAGGGACTTCTTCCCTCATGCCCAGGTGAGGTCGCCTGCCCCAGCCTCCTCACACGGGCTGCAGAAGCCACCAGTACCGATCTCTTCCGCACTCCCAGTGAGAGATGAACCCAGCACCAGCTGAAAATGCCAAATCACTGGCTCCTGTAGCCATGCTTGGAGCTGAAGACTGAGCCTCCTATTCGGGCTTTCATCTTGCTCCTACTCTACCCCTCCCACATCTTGCCCCTGCTGCCCTCCCTCATACCCTGGCCAGCCCTTCTGCCTGCCTCTTCCTGGGGCCACGTCCTTACATGGGGGCATTTCTTCCCAGCTTGGCCACCAAGAGGAATGGATTCTTCCAGCAGGAAGAATCCTCCCGTCCAGCCTGGATCCTGGAGCCACGGTCACTGTGGCAGGAATGCGGCTCCTGGCTGGCCTGGCTTGGGCTAGATGCCACACTTTGCCCTCTCCCCAGAGCCAGAGAGGTTGGGTCACAGACGCTCCTGAATGGGCCCATGCAGGGCGCAGGAGGAATTTCACCTTTGGAGGAACAAAGGGGTGTTTGAAATTAAACGTCCACTGCAGGGACCATTACAAATTGTGGTTTAAAAAAATCATAACCTTAACCAAAAGAGGAACTAAGAGAAGGAGGGAAAGAAAGGGCTGGGGTCAAGAATAATACAATCCCAAATAAGAAGCATACATCCTAAAAGGGAAAATGAAACACAAGGGTGAGGAGGGTGGGGTGGGGGGGGTGAGGAGGGTGGGGTGGGGGAATGAGGAAGCGAGGGACACAGCACGAGACTCCCAGCCTGGACAGCCCAGGCAAGGCCCCAGCTCCAGGTTCAAGGCCCCTGAGGCTCGCGTTTGCTTCTGCACGTGGCCGCCGGCCCGGCCCGGACTCTGCCTGCATTCTCGGCATCTTCAGCATAGTCACAAGCAGCTCTCAGATTCCTGCGAATCCTGGGGGGCCCTTCAAACCGGGGGATGCAAACACAGAATTCAAGGCTGACCCAGCGTGGCGCCTCTCGGCAGGACCTCGGGGACAGCTGCGGGCGGTGGCGATGGCCGCAGCCGCCAGCAGAGGGCAGTGGCGGGCCAGCGTGGCCGGGCTCAGAGGGCGCGCTCCCAGCCGTCCGGAGCCCCGCGGGCGGTCTCTGCCTGTGACTTTCACCCCCGTGCAAACCTTCCCGCTTCCTGTGCAAGGCGGGTGCAACGTGGTGCTGCTTTTCTTTTCGTCAAGGGGATTTGAGACTTTTCCTCTGCAAATGGTCTGTAGATACCAAGTAAGAAATGGACTGCCCGGCCCCATCCCTCCCTAGAAGAGGATTTTTCAAAGTGCCGTTTTTAAAAGTGGCCTTTTTAAAAGGCCCATTTGATAGGTTTGGCCTTTACCGCGCCAGACATCGTGCGGAAGCTATCGTGACAAAAGCTTTCCCTACCAGAAACCACTTAACTCTGAAAAGAGCTATGATTATCTCCATGTTTAAGAGGAGGAAACTGAGGCTCAATAAAGTGAAATGAGTCGTGTGAGGTGGCTGGGATAGGATTTGAACTCTGGTTTCCTGGGCTCCAAAATTCTTTCCACTTAGGCCACACGGTTCTCACAGGTCCTCAGCTCCTGCCAGTTCTCATCCTACCTGTTCCTTCTGTTTTTAACTCAAAATCTCCCCTATTCCCGTGGAGTCTACCGCTTGGACTGGGAAACTATCAGTACATCACAAGGATGCAGCTCGCTTGAGTTGCTCTCTGATCCCTAAGGCAGATTATCTTTCAACAGCTTTTATGAAAAGAGCACCCAAGGAGGATTATAGACATGAATCATTAAATGAGACAGGAAACAACAGGTGCTGGAGAGGATGTGGAGAAATAGGAACACTTTTACACTGTTGGTGGGATTGTAAACTAGTTCAACCATTAAGGGAAAACAGTATGGCTGCATTCCTCAAGATCTAGAACTAGATGTACCATATGACCCAGCCATCCCATTACTGGGGATATACCCAAAGGATTATAAATTATGCTGCTATAAAGACACATGCACACGTATGTTTATTGCAGCACTATTCACAATAGCAAAGACTTGAATCAACCCAAATGTCCATCAGTGACAGATTGATTAAGAAAATGTGGCACATATACAATTCATGGAATACTATGCAGCCATAAAAAAGGATGAGTTTACACCCTTTGTAGGGGACATGATGCAGCTGGAAACCATCATTCTCAGCAAACTATCGCGAAGAACAGAAAAACCAAACCGCGATGTTCCTCACTCATAGGTGGGAACTGAACAATCCAGATCACTTGACCTGGTGTGAAGGGGAACATCACACACCGGGTCCTATCATGGGGAGGGGAGGGGGAGGGATTGCATTGGGAGTTATAACCTGATGTAAAATGACGAGTTGATGGGTGCAGTAGACCAACATGGCACAAGTATACATATGTAAATAAACCTGCATCGCTATGCACATGTCCCCTACAACTTACAGTATAATAATAATAAATAAATAAATAAAAAAAAAAAAAAATGAGACCCAGTGTCTGCTCCCAGCACCATCTGTTGATATGCAGATCACCGGTGATCATTGACCAGGACGAACCAGCTGTGATCATGGAAGTTAACCCCTGGAGACTCTGGACAGGCTGGTCTCACTTCTGTGGGCTTACTCCCACCCGAGGCCGTGAACTTGGGCAGGCCAGCATCATGCCTACCTCACATATTCTGGCAATGACCAACAAAACTAACCATGCTAACAAAAATGAGCTTGCTTCCACTTGTTTCTTTCCCCCCAAAAAGGGGGCGGGGAATGGTTGATTGATGGGTTCGTACTTGATTGAGCTGTTAAAGTCCCTGATTAGTTCACACTCCTAAAGAGCTGGGTTCCATCATTCTCTATCAATTCCTGGCATTAAAAGTTGATCCAGTAATATTTTGGTAACTAGTCTCTTCTGTTGGAAATCATCACTCATTGGCCATTCTAAGTTCTATTCCAACTGAAAAGCTTGATCCCACTTTGGGAGGCTGAGGGGGGCGGATCACCCGAAGTCGGGAGTTTGAGACCAGCCTGGCCAACATGGTGAAACCCTGTCTCTACTAAAACTACAAAAATTAGCCAGGCATGGTGGTGGATACCTGTAATCCCAGCTATTTGGGAGACTGAGGCAGGAGAATTGCTTGAACCCGGGAGGCGGAGGTTGCAGTGAGCCAAGATCACACCGCTGCACCCCAGCCTGGGCGACAGAGCGAGACTCTGTCTCAAAAAAAAAGAAAGAAAAGCTTGAACCTAAATGTGCTTTTTTTTTACTGAGTTAAATTTCCTCTCCTTACCTCCCAACCCCTGCCCCAGGCACAGGTGGGGCAGCTGTGGGATGAGTGCAATCTCTCTGCCCCGGCATGAGGAGAATTTCTGTCCTGAGTGAGGACACAGGAAGGGAACATAAAAGGGGTACTCCCACCACCTGCAGGGGGAGCCTGGTTTTTGCCAAAGTCACCACCTACTAGTGTGAGGAACGCAGCCAACCTGGTCACTGGGGAGAGGAGGGAGTCCGGTGGGTGGGAAGAGGAAGCTTTATCACGAGCCAGAAGACAGAGGTGTTTCAGGATGGAGATGTTGGCTGACTTTCCTGTACGGAGGTAGACATGCCCCAAGTAAGAAGCTCCTCCCTCCAAACATCTGCCATCTTTTGAGAAGCCTCTATAAGATCTCAATAAAATGGGAGTGTGCCTCAAAAGAGGTCTCATTTTCAATGTGGTAATTAACTGATGCTCTTTTCCAACTTTGCACAGTGGTGAAGATGGATTGAATTGTCAGGAAATTTCTTTGAGCTTTGTTAAAAATTAGTTTTCTAAAAGTAAAAAGTGTTTAAGTCAAAACTTAAGGGCTCACATTTTTGTCCTTATGCAGGAAAATTATTTTTTGTTTCCTTTTCTGTATTCTAGTTGTTAAATAATTGCACCAAGCTGGTGGGCGCTGCAGAGACAGAAAGCAATGCATTTATTTTTAAGTCCAGTGACCTCAAAACAATGAGTGTGAATGTTCCTAATCAAACATGTCTCCTCTTTTGGGGTTATTTTTGTTGCAGTCCCTACACTTCACACTATAATCAAAGCCTGTTATCTCAGCCTTACAGTATTTGTGTCTCGGGATGTAACGATGACTGTGTCTGGCACATACTTCAGTAGTTGCTTTTAAAGATGTGCAAATTGTGAGCTTTTCTTTCACCTCAATCTTGCATATTTCATTGGAAACCACTTCTTTAACATCCAAAGTCTGTCTTTGAACAAACTAAAAAAATGAAATGAATTTCCCAACGAAGGTTATCTGCAAGGCAAATTTCAATTTTTAAGTTAGGTACTTTGAGCAATGCATTGTTAATTCTTTCAAGTCTCTTGGGTATAAAGTAGTTATTTGAAAGTTCACTAATCTAAACAGGGTCTAAACTAATCTTTACACCTCCAAATGCTCAAGGAAAAGTACTAAGAGGAACCTACTAGTGGGAATGTCTGACTTATTTAACATTCTCTGGCTGCTTGGCTCTGAATCGAGTATATAAAGTTACTTCTTGGAACCATGTCAATTTGAGATAATATATGTACATTGTCTCTAAAATGTATCCATTAACTTAAGACCCCCTGATTTCAGAATTTGGGAGCCTCTCTTTCCACAGCTGGCCTCTTTCCAGAGGAAGAGGAAGCTTAACGTTACCATCTCCATTGTTGATATTCGTAGTCTGAGAGTATTCCCTCCTTAGAGGTATTTACGGTAAACCCTGGTGCATGGTAGTTGATTTCAAGAGATAGGAGAATGTCTGGCATTCCACAGATCTGTGCATCTCCATGTGGTTACTTTGCTGAGAGTCTCAGAATCAGGCCTGACATATGAGGTCATTTGTATTAAAATGGCCAGCCCTGGTGAACTGATGAGGCAACAGTGTGGCTGGAGGGGAGCAGATGTTGGTGTGGGGGAGGGCGGATGCTGAGTCAGAGACCTGGTTGGGACTGGGGTTCTGCCCTCTTCCTAGCAGTGTGGCTCCAGCCTCCTCACTCAGCCACTGTGAATCTTAGTTCTTCCATCTGTAAAATGGAGATAATATTCTCCATCTCCTATAGTTATGTTGAAGACTATCTAAACAGGGTCTAAACCAATCTTTACACCTCCTTATGAGTGTAAAATGCTTTACATTTATAAGATGCAAATGTAAAGCATTTAGTTCCAGATACAAAGGAGGTGGCCAAGGACTGGGAGCTATTATAATTAAACTGATTGGCAAGTGTCCAGAAAATCGATTTCTGTCTGTGGTCCAGGTTAGGAGGTTCACCCCGCCAAAGTCCCAGGTAAAGTGCTTCCTCAGTGGGCTCAGCCCCAGGACCTTCCACCCGGTCTGAGGTGTTCCCCTGAATGCATCCTGTCCTTTACGGTGGAGGCTTCACAGATGGCATCATAGCAAGCATGACACCAGCAGCTTCCTTCTCCGGTGGGCTTCCTGAGTGCTGGGAATCGCGTGGAGTGCTGGTTCATTCTGGTTGCACAAGTGTTAGTAGATCGCAGTGGTGAAGAGCTGAGCCTTGGGATCCAGGCTGCCTGAGTTGAAATCCTGGCTCCAGTATACCTGGTGGTGTAAGACTTCAGGCAACTCACCTTCTCTGCGCCTCAGTTACTTTACCTGGAAAGCGGGGCTAACAATCATACTTATCCCTTAGGGCCATGGTGAAGATGAAATGTGGAATTCCTTTCCTAGGCCTGCTGTAACAAAGTACCACAAGTTTGGGTGGCTTAGAGTAACAGAAATGTATTGTCTTTTAGTTCCGGAGGTCAGAAGTCAGAAATTAAGGTGTGGGTGGGGTGTGCTCCCTCTGAGAATTCCTTGGTTCTTTAGCTTCTCGTAGCCCCAATGTTGTCTGGTTTACAGAGCCATCTCTCCCTCTCCAAACATCATCTTCCCTGGGTGCAGGTCAGGTTCTCTGTCCACATTTCCCCTTTTTATAAGGACATCAGAAATGTGGGATTAGGGCCCCACCCTAAGAACTGCATTTTAACTTGATGCCATCTGTGAGACCCAATTTCCAAACAGAGTCACATGCTGAGGTACCAGAGGTGAGGATCTCAATGCATCTTTTTGGGGAAACACGATTCAATCCATAAGAGAGGCCCTTAGAGCAATACCTGCAATGTAGCAAGCGTCACCTGTGCGTCGACCCCTTTTATCTTTAATGCTCATTGCAATCTAGCCAGGTAAGTATTATGAATCCTGTTTTAGAGAGAGAAAAAGTGAGGCTTTGAGAAGCTGAGGATTAGACTCAATTCCCACAGCTAGAAAGTGAGAAGACCCAGACCCAAACTGCTCTGTCATCTCTCCACCGTAGCCACCATCTCCCGGAGGCGGACAGAATGCCCACAGCCCAGGTCCCTGTGCCCGCCACACGTCGTTATAACCCAGGCTTCCAGTGGGTGGCCCCAGAGGCCTGCCTGCAACTCTGGACTCAGGGCTCCGTCGAATGCTGCCTCTGGGCAAAATCCTGCAGGTTATAAAAGAACGATTTCCATGAGCCTTCTTAGTGTATGGTAAGCCCCGCTTATATCCCCACGTTTTGACTAAATTGATTTGCCTCAAATGTAACCCCGTTTCTCCCTTTTCTGCTGACTGTTTTGATTTCTAGTAGACACAACCACGACGCCTAATAGAAACACACATAGGCCTCAGAGAAACAAAACGAATGGCTTAAAAATTAAAGATTACTATCGCTTGCTAAAGGTGGTTATACACCAGATTTAAGAAAGCGTTCGTGGAATTGAGGAATTCCTCACTGGCTGCAGAACCTGATTGTTCAGCGACATAACCAGCTATGCAGTTGTTTTTCTGTACATGTTTGGAGACGTGAATAAAATGTAGTTTTATTTTTTAAACCGAGAGCTTTCACCTTGAACTGAGCATATGTTTCGTATTCCAGAGTCCAACTGTAACCATAAATCTGTTATTGTCATGGAAAGCGAAGTGTGAAGAGCATGATATGAGAAGCCAGGAGGTCCAGGTTCAAGTCGCTCTCGTTCCCTTTGCTTCTCCACCCCACCCACCACTTATTGGAATTGTGGCTTTGGGCGCACACTCGAGCCTTTTACACCTAATATACACAAAGGGCAGGGAGTTATTCCTCACCTCTGAAATTGCAGGGAGAGGATTAGATTAGGAGGCCGCCTGAGGTCCCTTCCATTCCTGAGATTGTGTGATACCATCGAAGCTCACGAGTACTTGTTCAGAGGACGCTCAACTTGCGTGGTCTCTGATATTCAGTGAAAGACCCTTGCCCAAGTGATCAACGTGATTTTCTTGAAAAATCCACATCTTACGATTTTCCCTGGCCCTCGTGCTGGAGAGCCTCTGTTTGCCTGTCTGCCCTCTTCTGCTTTCTCCAGCCTGCCTTGAGCCTCAGCAGGTGACCTTGAGGGACTGCCTCTAGGACAGTGGCAGGAGAGGCAGGTCTGGGGTCCCCGTGGCCACATCTCCTCCCCTTGCTATTCACCCCTTGGGGTGCGGAGTGGGTGGGTGATGGTGGCTCGCTGCCACCACCCCTCCTGGGTTGCTGCACCATGCCCTCGGCTTCCCTCAGCCCAGCCCACACCTTTGTAAAAGCCCCTGAATTAAACTCTGTGCAGCCTGTTTATTGCCAGGACCTTGAGTGAGTCCAGCTGTGACCATCTCGAATTGTGTTAGCACCACATCTAGCACATCAGTAAGAGCATCTCACCTTTCAAAGAAAGTGAACTCTGAGTGTGGTGAATAGCAACATACCACATTTTACTGGTATGAGGACTATCCTAATTCCTTCTTCAGTAGGAAGCCCTCTGTCTTGGCTCATTCCCCTCCAATCATTCTTTCCTTCCCTCCCTCCCTCCCTCCCTCCTTCCTTTCTTGTTTTCTTCCTTCCTTCCTTCCTCCTTTTCCTTCCTTTCTTCCTTCTTTCCTTCTTTCAAAAGTTGAAATAACTTAGGTTTCAAAATATCCAAAGTTGAAGTAATTTACTCTCCCATTTAATAGATTATTGAAGTTGTCTTTGTAGGAAAAGCAAACTTTCACATATTCATTCAAGTACTCAAGAAGATGAGGGTGATGAGAGCATTATCCAGCAATAGTCATGCATTTGAAGTTTCTTCCTTCCTTCCTTGCTTCCTTCCTTCCCCCACTTTTTCCAGCACCCTATGAGCCTGCAAATATAAGTTGAACAAGAACACTGGAAGGCTGAACTGTTTTTGAGAAAACCAAGTTTGGAGAGAAATTTTGGAGGGGGTTGCTGTGGAGCAGAAAATAGAGAAGCAATGAGACAATGTGATGTGCTAGCTGGGTTCTTGAGAGCAGCGGCCAGGAGAAAACCATGGGGGGAGGGGCAAGTGGTTGCTGGAAAGACTGGGGATACCTCGGATGCCTTTTTTCTTATTATTTCCATAGATTTTGGGGAACCGGTGGTGTTTGGTTACATGAGTAAGTTTTTTAGCAGTGATTTCTGAGATTTTGCTACATCTATCACCCAAGCAGTGTACCCTGTACCCAATGTGTAGTCTTTTGTCCCTCACCCCCTCCCGCCCTTTCCCCTAAGTCCCCAAAGACCATTACATCATTCTTATGCCTTTGCATCCTCATAGCTTAGTTCCCTCTTATGAGTGAGAATATACAATGTTTGGTTTTCCATTCCTGAGTTACTTCACTTAGAAGAATGGTCTCTAATTCTATCCAGGTTGCTGCGAATGCCATTATTTCATTCCTTGTCATGGCTGAGTAGTATTCCATGGTATATATATACCACACTTTCTTTATCCACTTGTTGATTGATGAACATTTTGACTGATTCCATATTTTTGCAATTATGAATTATGCTGCTATAAACATGCATATGCAAGTACCCTTTTCATATATAATGATCTCTTTTCCTCTGGGTAGATACACAGGAGTGGGATGGCTGGATTGAATGGTAGTGCTACTTTTAGTTCTTTAAGGAACCTCCACACGTTTCCATAGTGGCCATTATAGTTTACATTCCCACCAACAGTGTAAAAGTGTTCCACTTTCACCACATCCATGCCAACATCTTTTATTTTTTTATTATAGCCATTCTTGCAGGAGTAAGGTGATATTGCATTGTGGTTTCGATTTATATTTCCCTGGTCATTAGTGAATGTTGAGCATTTTTTCATATGTTTGTTGACCATTTGTGTATCTTCTTTTGAGAATTGTCCATTCATGTCCTTAGCCCACTTTTTCATGGGATTGTTTTTTTCTTGCTGATTTGTTTGATTTCTTTGTAGATTCTGGTTATCAGTCCTTTGTTGGATGTATAGATTGAGAAGATTTTCTCCCAGTCTGTGGGTTGTCTGTTTACTCTGCTATTTCCTTTGCTATGCAGAAACTTTTTAGTTTAATTGAGTCCCATCTATTTATTTTTGTTTTTGGTGTGTTTGCTTTTGTGTTCTCTGTCATGAAGAGACGTTGGATGTCTAATGTTCAGTTGGAAGTTCTTTGCATTGCCCTCAATCTTCCCCTCCTCTCCAGACTGAATCCCCAATAAAGTTCACCCCACTCAGGAATATTTCATGTGAGGAGGTTCCTTTTTGTCATACAGGAAAGGGCTGACCTACATTTCTAGACACCATATGTCCTGGAAGCAGGAGTATGGAGGTAGAGATGCCTGCAGTTATGTGCATCTCCTGTGGACTTGTGAGAATCTTGATGGAAGTAAGATTGGAGCCAATCACATGAGGAGCTCATGAGAGAGAAAGCTCCAGCTGGCCTCTAGATGGCATTTGTTTGTGTGACTCTCCCCCAATACTCATAAGTTAATATTAACAGTGCTTACTGTGTGCTATGTATGTTTATGTGTATGTACACATATGTGCATGCACACACACTCTTTGCTTTGCACATTTCAGATATGCAGAAAACTCAATTACCACAGGTTAAATAATGTCTGTTCTCCAAATAATCCCATTAAAAAATGGGCAAAATTCACGAGGAGACAATTCTCAAAAGACGACATACAAACAGCCAACAAACATATGAAAAAATGCTCAACGTGACTATTAGGGAAATGCAAATCAAAACCACAATGCAATACCACCTTATTCCTGCAAGAATGGTTATAATTAAAAAGTCAAAAAATGATATATGTTGGTGTGGATGTGGTGAAAAGAGAACATTTTTACACTGCTGGTGAGAATGTAAACCAGTACAACCACTATTGAAAACAGTATGGAGATTCCTTAAAGAACTAAAAGTACAACTACCATTTGATCCAGCAATATCACTACTAGGTACCTACCCAAAGGAAGAGAAGTCATTATATAAAAAAGACACTTGCACATGCATGTTTATAACAGCACAATTCACAATTGCAAAAATATGGAACCAACCTAAATGCCCATCAATCAATGAGTGGATAAAGAAAATGTGGTATATGGACACCATGGAATACTATTCAACCATAAAAATGAATGAAATAACATCATTAGCAGCAACTTGGATGGAACTGGAGGCCATTATTCTAAGTGAAATAACTCAGGAATGGAAAACCAAATATTGTAGGTTCTCACTTATAAGTGGGAGCTAAGCTATGAGAATGTAAAGGCATAATAACTATGTAATGGACTTTGGGGACTCATGGGAAAAGGGTGGGATGGGTGTGAGGGATAAAAGACTGCACATTGGGTACAGTGTACACTGCTCGATGACAGGTGCACCAAAATCTCAGAAATCACCACGAAAGAACTTATCCACACAACGAAAAACCACCTATACCCCAAAATCTATTTAAATATGATATTTAAAAAATAAAAAATAATAATGTCGGTTCTCCAATAACATGATTCAAATTTCAGTTACCACAGTATATTGACTAAAATAAATCTCGCAACCCCAATTGTAGCTACTGTAGCATAAACTATAAACTTCCTAGCTAGTCCTCAATCCACTAGGACTATTTATCACTATGTAAATAACAAATATGCGTCATGATTGTCGGTCAATTACATCATTTCTTTCATAGTCTGCTGGCGATCGGCTGCTGCTCATGTATTATTAGCTCATGCACAGACAGTAAAGCATGTAGTTGTGTTGCTTCCCTGTGTCCCACTGATAAACCCATATAATTTAACTTCTAATGCATTGCTATCATTGGATAATGCTCTGGGTCATTCTGACCCTCTTGAATACCTGAAAGAATATGAGAAAATTTGATTTGCTTTTTCTATAAAAACAACTTTAATCATCTATTAAATGGGACAATAAGTTATTTCAACTTTTGAAACCTATTATTTTAGATGTAAGTAACCTGTATTTCAGACAGGTTATTGATGATACAATGGGATATAATGCAGTTTATTTAGCTAAACTTTGGAAGAACTGTGATATAAAACATGCAACCAGAAACATTCGAGCACCGTGACAGACAAGAACAGCAAGTAGTATGCATGGAGGATGGCAGAAACTCTTACTCCACTAGAAAATAACTTTGTAGGATTTGAATCAAATGTAAGTGGAACTATAGAAGAGATCATTGACCACATGAATATTGACACTGAAATCATTTACAAAGCTCTAGGTATGCACCCCAAGGACCTTAGTGATCGTGAATTTATTGACATAAATGAAGAAAAAAGTTGTGAAAAAAGGATGAAGATGTCCCAGACAAAGTGACACCAGCAAAAACTTCACATTAAAGAACGCCTGGAGCTATTTTATGACATTGAAAGCACAAAGGATAATATGTTGAAAGCCAATCTATACTTAGAAAGAAGATAACAATTCCCTAAGGCATGGAAAAGATGTTCGCTCATATTTTGTTATACCTCTAGAAGAAGCCAAGTACTGTTCAAAGCATTCTTCGTAAATTTCTTACAAAGAAATAGTGCCCTTTAATTCTCAACCTTTCTAATATTGTAAATCATAAAATACTAATAAATTATAATTGTATAATTCTTCCTTCATTTTCCTGTATAACTGATAGTAGGAGAATTTTCAATATTTTGACAACCATTTTTAAATGTCACAGAACAATCCTATTTCCCCCACCCCACCCCACTGATTATTAAGATAGCTTTTCATGGTTTTGGCTTGCACAGCCATTTTTATGGTTCCACACGGCCACACAAAGGGATGACTGTTCACAATAATTGTTACGCTGCCCATTACTCAGATGAGGAAATTGAGGCTTCAGAGAGTCTAAGCTACTTGTCCAAGGTCATGCAGACAGTAAAAAGTAGAGTTTATACTTGAACCTATACAATCTGACTCCAAGATTCGTTCCCTTAACCACTGTGCCTACTACTATTGTCCATGGCAGATTGTAAGCCAAAGACAGCAACCATTTCTTTTTTATCTTTATATACTTAGCATGCAAACATTATCTGATAAATACATGTTGAGTGAAAGCAAAAAGAATAAAAGAGGTAAGGAACTATAAAAGGAATTAGCATTGACTGTTTGAAAACAGTGAGAAAAAATTAAGACTGATTGAAATCTAAGCAGTAGCAACCTTATAGATATCTACTGTTAAAGAGAAACTTGGCTGGGCACAGTGGCTCATGCCTGTAATTCCAGCACTTTGGGATACTCAGGCGGGTGGATCACTTGAACCCAGGAGTTTGAGACCAACCTTGGCAACATGGCAAAACCCTGCCTCTACAAAAAATACAAAAAAAAAAAAAAAAAAAAATTAGCCAAGCTTGGTGGCGCATTCCTGTGGTCCCAGCTATTTGGGAGGCTGAGGAGGAGGTTGAAACTGGGGAGGCTGAGGTTGCAGTGAGCAATGATTGCCCCACTGCACTCCAGCCTGGGTGACAAAGTGAGATTGGGAAGAAAGAAAGAAAGAAAGAGAGAGAGAAAGAAAGAAAGAGAAAAAAGAAAGAAAGGAAGAAAGAAAGGAAAGAAGGAAGGAAGGAGAGAGAGAAAGAAAAAAGAAAGAAAAAAGAAAGAAGAAATAGAAAGAGAGAGAGAAAGAGAAAAAGAAGGAAAGACAGAAGAAAAAGAAAGAAAGAAAGAGAAAGACAGAAAGACAGAAGAAAAAAAGAAAAGAAATACTTATTTATGATGCTTGTTAAAGACGGTAAGGCAAACTTCCTTTAAGGAGGAACTACTGTGATAGATGGAAGGACGCTGCAATGGGATCCAACAGTGCGAGAGAGATTGGGCTCCACTCCAAGTACAACAGGCAAATAGAGATTGACAGACAAGGAACATGGTGTGGTCAGTAGATGGAAAACTACTAAGAAGAAACATCAGGAAAAATGGAATTCTGGCTAAATCTACTCAACAGAACTCTTGCTGAAGGCAGGCAGGGTGGTGAGATATTGAGGGTGGTCAGATACCAAGCGTGGAGGATTATCACTAAACCGACTTAGCAGGATTCTTGCTCAACCTGGACTCTACAAGAAAAAGGAGGGAAGCCCAAGGTTGGGTCTAGTCGAGCAGAGGACTCAGAGGTCAAAGAGAAAGTCTCCGTGACCATGAGCTGTAGATAAGATGGACATATCCTCTACCTTCTCTGGCCAGAAAAGGCCAGCCATTTCTGAGATGAAACATATAACAGGGTTCAGAGGTTTCTGGGAGCTTGCTAAGAAACTTCTTGTGATGGTCATTAAGTCTGAACACACTTGAGTAAGACACTGGGGAATGAACGCTGAAGGTGTCATATCCCACCCCCTTCATACAGCAGTTCTAGCTATGGGAACAATTCCAGGAGCTCTCTCTGAGAAAGGCAAACACAGATTTCAAAGCCTCCAGAGTCGTTATTTGGAGGAGGAAGAGCAGTAGACGTTCCTTACATCATACCTGAAAACCACCTGCAACTGTGGTGTTGGAGAATGTCAGGAAAGTTTCTACTCAAGCCTTGAGCAAAGAGACCAAAAAACCAAACCACATCCAAGCTCTGTTTGGAAAGCACAACCAGAGAAAAACCCAGAGCTGCAGATGTATAAAAATAGATATGGGTCAGGCAGGAATATGGAGATGAGAGCTCGTGGGCTGCAGAAACCAGTACATTGTGTTCTGTTCTGTTCTTTCAGCCACCACTTTTACCGAGGCAATAAAAATGAAACAGCAAGAGAGAGAGAGGGTTGGCAGGGAAATCAGCTTGAGTCTGAGTCGACTTCGACTGTTGCAAGCACAGACTGCAGCCTTACTGTATTCATGGGAAGGGAGGAGAAAATCTGAAGCAGCCTCCTCCTGCTGGCTTCCAGGAAAGGCCGCTCTTTGCAGAGCAAAGGAAGCCCTGTGGACAGCACACCCTCCCATTTTATCTCAGGACCCAATCCACCAAAAGAACAAACCCAACCCGACTTCTCCACAGGAGTCTGAGGTGACCTTCTTGAAAGCATCCCACCTTACAGGAATTCTCTGGGGAGAATGTTCTCTCCATCTCTCTCTCTGTCTTTCTCTGTCTCCCTCTGTGTCTCTGTCTCTCTCACACCTGTGCATGCATGCACACACACAATCCAGCCATACGACAGCTCTGCAATCCTCAAGAAGCTCCTCATAACTTTCTACCCAGAGAGCAGAGAACAAAGAAGAATGAGCGAGTTTGGACAATGTAGAGTCCAGAGTGCTAAATATGTGTGTTGAAGAGAAGAGAGAAATTTTCACCAAATGATATGGGGTTTCTGAGATATACAAGTATAGATTATACGTACTTTAAAAAATTGTTGTTTGGTTGTTTCATGCTTCCTTGTATGCAGCCTTGTGAAAACCACATCATGTGAAGCCTCCATTTATCTTTGGGTTTCATGCCCTTGTTCTAAAATGGTCCAAACAATTCAAGCTTGGAAGCAGAGATCCCTCCACCCCACTCATTCAGCATCTGTCCCTATTATTCCCATGTCTGATATCCTTGGTCCTTTCCTGGTGATTCATTCAGAGGCTTTGGTTCTTGACCTCAGGAATGATGCTTCCCACACCCACTTCTGATTCTGCACATTTGCTCAGCTTCTTTGCACACCAGCTGCAGTTGAGTCCTCCTGGACTTGGGAGGGCATCAGAGAGCATCTATAGGGAAAGACTGTCCATGAAGGAGGCCTTTTCCTATGGATATGATCATGATTATCTTGCCTTGTGAAAGGATGAGTAAGCATCATTAGGATGATACAATTTGTGAAACAATGCAAAATTTTGAATAAAGGGACTAGATAAGTACTTTTACTTGTAAGAGGGGCTCTCTTAATATGATTCAACTTGCATATACTAAAAACGATAATATAGTTAAACCAATAAAATTAGGACCCTACTTTTAATGAGTTGGTGAGAACATACTAGGAATTATCCCCTGCAACAGGGTGAGCGAGGGTCATCATAATTCTGAAGTTATGGCTGCAACCTGTCCTCCTTCTCAGACCCAGCCCCGGGAAGCCTGGCTCTTTTACACAGAGGACCCGCTGTTGAGTATTAAATTACAAGCCACTTGAGGATGGGCATGGCATTTACTCAGATTGGAATCTCTACACCTATCACAGCCTACAATTCACGGAACTATATATATAAGAGCACTGAATACATGTTAGTTGAGACAATAAATAAAATAACTTCCTTAACCATTGCAGAAATTGCTCAACATCTTAATTTTATTTTTTAATTTTATTAATCTTTTTAATGTGAAAGTTTTGGTCAAGATCAAAACACTAATTCTATAGCTTTGGGTAAAAAACATTTTTTTGGGGATCTCTGGGAGCATAGTAGCATAGTTTGTGGCATGCCTTGCTTTCTGGGATAAAATGAAAGTTTTTTCCATTTGATATTTTTAGTGTCTATTTTCCAAAAAGTATTTTATAATTTTTCTTTGTTTTTGTTTAAAAATAAAATTTGGGGAGGGGGTGGGGAGAAGAAACAACAACAGTAAAACAAAGAAGAAAAGCCACTTGATTAAGCATAGTTAGGCAGCTCAGTGAAGCATGTTTCATCCCGGTGCCAAATGACGCTCACTAAAATTGCAGCAATTTTTGATGCACTTGCCAATGTTTGTGTTATTTTTACTTTAAAGATGTAACAGATTGCTCCAAAATAAATAATTTAAGCCTAATGTTTCAAAAGAGTCCAAGCGTTTGCGTCTCTCACTTCTGGCTTGTCTTCTGGGACTAAGCTGTGCTCAACAGAACCAGCCCTCGTTTCTATATAACACTGCGTTTGGAGGGTTGTTTTCTTGCTTTGTTTTTCAAAGTTGAATCTATTTTTCGCCATTCTGTTCCAAACGTCATAGGTTTTATCACTGTTCAGCACTGAAGCAACAGCTCCTCTTATCTAAGAAAGGAAAGAACAAACGCTGTAACAGCTAGATTCCTGATCTCACGGGAGGAGGGTTTGGAGGGTGCAGAGAGGGCTCTGGAGTGAGAACCGGAGACCAAGTCTCAGAGGAATCCACGGATGTCCATGCTAATTCATATTTAGACTTCAAGCTCTGCACACAGTGTCCTCAGTGTTACTTAAAACAGCTGACTTGACAGGGTGACGTCACTCAAAATGACCCCACCCTCCGTCAGTTAGTGGACATCTTACTGGATTGTCTATCTTCATGGTACAGCTTAAGAAAAAAAATCTAATTTTTTTTTAAAAGTCAAAAGCAAATCTTTATGCTGTTCTGTACTTCCTAAACGATCATGAATGGCTTCTATGATTAAGGAACAAAGATGAAAATAGAAACCACCAGAACTGTAAACTGACAGCTGTGTTCTCATTGACATAGGCCGCCACTGTGAAGTCCATCAGATGATCGGGAACTACATGTGGGACCCCAACACCAACAAGTCCTTTGACATTGGCGTCAACAAAGACAGCCTGATACCTCTCTGGTGGAATGGGTCAGAACCTCTGTGGGTCACTCTGACCAAGGCCAAAAGGAAGGTCTACATGTACTACTGGCCAGGTGAGTGTGGACATCCATTCCAAATCGCAAATCATCGTAGAGTCTCCAAGAACAGTCAGTGTCAAGTTACTGTTTGAAGACCAAGCCGTGGTTTGGAAAATGGGATCTTTATTTAAGAAATATGCCTTGGCCAGGCACGCTGGCTTATGCCCGTAATCCCAGCACTTTGGGAGGCTGAGGCGGGTGGATCACCTGAGGTTGGGAGTTCGAGACCAGCCTGTCTAACATGGAGAAACCCCGTCTCTATTAAAAATACAAAATGAGCCAAAGTGGTGGTGCATGCCTGTAATCCAAGCTACTCGGGAGGCTGAGACAGGAGAATTGCTTGAACCCGGGAGGAGGAGTTTGCGGTGAGCTGAGATAGTGCCATTGCACTCCAGTCTGGGCAACAAGAGCAAAACTCCATCTCAAAAAAAAAAAAAAAAAAAAAAGAAAGAAAGAAAGAAAAAAGAAAAGAAAAGAAATATATCTTATGGGCACATTTTTCTAAAATGTATTTTTAACTCTCTAACATCATACTGGACATAATGCTATTTCCTGATTCTCTTGACTTAGCAAACACCACAGAATAGCTTGCTTTTTTCATGTGCAAAATGTTGGATATACAGGAGAGAGAAATTATAGGGTGCTTATTGGCTTAAAAAAATAGTGTACCATTTCTATACGTGTTTGAACTCCTCTACAATATTGGAAAGATAATTGAAAGCACTCACTATTTTTTGGTAGTCCATGAAATGCAGTCCCTTTGTGTTAAGACTCCTGAGCTACACCCTCGCTCAACGAGGTAAGTAGTCATGTAAACTGCCTCGGCTGCTGTGAGAAGTCCTCGGGATACCCTCATCTTGGTCACTGAATATCTTTCATTGAGGATGAGAGGGTTCAGTGATAGCAATATAACCGGCTTCCCATTGTCTTTCCATTGGTGGGATTCATTATTTAGGTAAGTGGGCAGTTTACCTTTCCCACACACATGGCAATAGACACTTTTTTCGTAATTTTCAATGGTGTCATACTGATGATGGCCATTATGGAGGAAGATACCAGGGGAGGCCTAGAAAGTTGAAGGCATTATGAAGAGCAGCCTGTAGGAGATGGGGTGAAGTGGCTGAGGGGGTAACACTGGTCTGGATTGAGGACAGCCTGAAGGGTCTGTGAGAGGGCAGTGGGTTGCGAGATGTGTGGTCTGTAGGGAGGGACAGTGGAGAGTGGGGTGGAGGCCCACAAGGAGTGCCTAGGCCTTCGGCAGGAGTTTGGAGGATGCTGGATGGAGGTGGGTGTGTGGGGAGCTGTTGGGGCACTCCAGGCTATCCAGCTGTCAGAGGTGCACGGAACACAGACACATGGAGACATCGGAGGGCAGCCCACCACCCAGCTGCGGCGCAGCGCGTGCCCCAGAAGCTGCTGCAGAGCAGTGGCCATACCCGCAGGTGAGCTTCTGAAGGCCAGGGCAGGCTGCATGAATTCACAGCTGGGCCGAGCAACAAAGACATAGCTGGCATAGGCTCTCCCAGCAGACACAGTTTCAGGGGGATTGATCACAGTTTCTTCAGAAGACACCTAAGATTCCCTCCATAGCAGCCATCTCGGCGACGCAAGACACTTTTGAGCAAAGGAAGAGTTTAGGAAGATCCCATTATCTTACAAGGAGACAACTTTTCATGGAGGTGACTAGATTTAAGGAAGCAAGTCAGTGCATGGACCAGGCCCATCAGGCTTGCTGGAGGAGCCAAACCCAGGGGTGAGTTTGGCTCTTCTAGCAAGTATAATGAGGTCAAGGCACAAGGATTTTGTTGCACTTTGAGGTCATTCTCAGAGGCATTATTATCAACAAGTTCATACATAGGGAGGAAATGGATTAGGCACACTGCATTAGGGACCACCTGGA
This sequence comes from Papio anubis, assembly GCF_008728515.1. Lineage (NCBI taxonomy): Eukaryota > Metazoa > Chordata > Mammalia > Primates > Cercopithecidae > Papio > Papio anubis. Next base: position 5,621,295 of record NC_044978.1, read on the forward strand.
AACAAATCTAAGGACCATCAAGATAAATATGGCCAATACCATGGGGGTCATCTTCCGTGATATCTGGTTAGTTTGACTTTCTCTATCTTGGAACTTAAGTTTTTCCTGCTTTGCAGAGCACACCCTCACACACAAAACCTTCCTGCCAACACCCCTTGAGCTCCCTCCACATAATATCTCCTAGACAGGGGCTTTCAGCAGCCAGGATGCCAGTGCTACGGCCAAGTGGGAGGAGATCCTACCGAGGGGCAGCTGCCGTGTTGCACTCACTTCTCTCCGCAGCAGTACAGGGTATTATTATTATGCTTTATTTCCTTTTGTTTTTGAGAGTTTCACTCTTGTTGTCCAGGCTGGAGTGCAGTGGCGTGACCTTGGCTCACTGCAACCTCTGCCTCCCCGAGTCAAGTGATTCTCCTGCCTCAGCCTCCGGAGTAGCTGGGATTACAGGCTTGCACAACCACACCTAGCTGATTTTTGTATTTTTAGTAGAGACAGGGTTTTACCATGTTGGCCAGGCTGGTCTTGATCTGCTGACCTCAGGTGATCCACCCGCTTTGACCTCCTAAAGTGCTGGGATTACAAGCGTGAGCCACTGCTCTAGGCCTTTATCTCCTCTTATATATCATTGAGTGTCTAAAGAAATCTGAAAGCTAATTTGCATGAAAAATATCTTGTTGCTCCTCCAAAACAGCTCCTTCAGGACAAGAAGGGACCAATCTCTTCCTCTGATCCACAGTCTAACAGCTAATGGGATGTGACAGAAATGCTTTAAGATCAGTTATACTGTTAACTGTCAGGAGGAAAGAAGCTATAAAGATAGCCTCCTAGAGTTTCCTCAGTGACCTAAATGGAGATTCACTGAAGATCTGGCTGTGTTGAAGTCGTCATAGATATAGAATAAAGTCTCTAGTCTCTCAGACACTGTCTAGTCCTTCTAAACTGGATACTCAAACGAAGCACTCAGAGAGCCAGCTGTCTCCGCTGCCAGCCCAGCAGGGCGTGCCTGGCACCCTCTCATCTTCCTGGGGGGCAGCTGCAGTATTTCTGGTCACTGCTGTCATTTTTGTGTCCACCCTGGTTCCCTCCAGCCTTAGCCAATAGCCCAGTAAGCACTCATGTGTCTCTGTAAGATTAAGCGAGTTGCAGGGGCATTTCTTCAAAACATGACTTGATTGTATTTTTCTTCTTAAATCCTCCTTTTCCTTCTCCACTCCCCACAGGATATTGTACAGACCTCTTGGTGAGGTCTGGAAAATCTTCGTTGCTCTAGTGAACTGGGTTATGACACGCTGAGTCTCGCCATTAAGTCAATATTTAGAAGTGCAATTTAGAAATGGCACTAGTTCAAGTCTTCCTGTCAGGTAGATAAAGCAGCAGGCTGAAAAATTGATGCACAGTGAAGAGTCCAACATACTCCACCTCAAGTCTTGAGGCGTTTAATATCGTTCACCAGGCCCTTTAGCACCCCGCCCAATGTTGCCATTGGAGTGCAGGGAGAAATATGCCTCTGGAAAAGATCCCAGGCCCTAAGTCAGAGTAGGCCCCCAAAATCAGCCAGAAACTGTATATAGGACCCCGTTGTGTTCTGCAAGGAGTGAGAACTGAGTGTGTGTTGTTCACTCACTCAATCCCTCCACCCTATCCTTCTAGTCTAATGTTAAAGGAATTGGTGGGAGTGGAGGGTGGTGAGGAAGAGACTCCAACATTCAATTCATATTGGAAAGCAACCCAAAGCAGAGAAGAATTATGGGAGGAAGGAGGAAAAATAGGGAATATGGGAGAATAGTAAGATATGGTGTAGAAATGCAGCTTGATATCTTTGGATAAGCAGGGCTACCTTACATGGTAGCAGCAGTTTTTAAGTTTATTCTTATGACTATGATAAAATACAAAAAAGGAATAAAAAAAGCAACTTTTTAAGAGTCTGTGCTTAATACTTTTTGGAGTTCTAAATTCACATCTCCCACCATGCATTTGGCAATGTTAACTCCCTACAGCCAAGCAGTAAGGAGGACTTGGATGCAACCACTCATATGCTCCTGGAATGGGGCTGGGTGTGGGTCTGGGCTCTTCTCCTGGCCTTTTCCTGTCCAGGGCAGGCCTTCAGACAAATAAGACACCTTCTATGTAGAGAAAGATACATTTGCACCTGGCTTCCACTCCCACACTTTCCAGCAGTGGGCTGGGTGGGGAGTTAGTGGGTGGGCATTTGACTCAGCTTCTATCAAATTTTGCTTGTTATAATCAAGGTGATGTCATCTGGATAATAAGAGGAATGCATTGGCTACTGGTCAAGAATTACAGGTCAGCTCCAGCCTCTTTCTCTTTCTTGCCATGGTAGGTCCTTGACAACCTTCAGTCAGGCTGATCTTAGAAGCAGAGGCTCAGGCACAGGGAAAATCAGGAGCTCAGCATTGCTCATACAGAGGTGTGAGTAAACCTGACAGCTAAGTCACGGCCTCTATGCATGTGACACCAATCCTCTGGATAAAAACTGGATTTTTTTTCAGGCAGATGTCAAAACATTGCAAACACAAGTGGTCTGGATATCCACTAGTTTTTAAATAACATTACCAGTTTGGCATTAGACTTTGTGATTTATGTAATTTTAGGACTGAAAGAGGCCTGAGTCAAGGCATAATCTGCTGGTTCCTGCCCTCATTAGTCAAGAACCTCTTTAGGAAACTGATAAAAACTGTAGACGTCTTTCCAGAAGAATGCATCCACATCCACTACACTCACACTTTTGTTGTCATGTAGGATAAGAGATTACAATGCTGAGGATTGCCAAGTAGTCCTTGATGTGATAACACACACATGCTTATGATAGTTAATTGATTTGATTTTTTTAATGCAATAGAAATGTGTTAAAAACTCATCGAAGTATCAAATGAAACCTAAACTTCTGCAATTAATGTTGTCTGGCAAGGGTAGGCTTGGGTCAAAATTCTGTAAGCCTCTTTGGGTTGAATTCACATTGCATCATTTCCTTTGTCAGTAACTTCAGCAAGATCTGCATTGCTGATGTTGTCTTTGACAGCAAGAAAAGGATTTCAAATTCACATCTCAAGAGTGAGATTGTCTCCACAAAATGATCCTCAAAAGCATCCTGCAGGGTTTCTGGGCATCGACCGTTTCTGCTGCAGAGAAATGGAAGAGATGCTGCCTCTCTGGACTGCTGTCTGCCGAAGTGATTCCTCCAGTGTTCAAAAGTTTTTATAGCTGTCTAACCACATCCAATCTCCCTTTGCAGGATGGTATCTTGGCCAAAAGAGTGCATAGTTTTTTAGCAGCATCCCTTATGTTGATTAGAAAGTCTTAAAGAGAAATCCAGGGACGAGCATCCATCCTTCAAAAATCATGGCAAATCCATTTCTTCACAAAACATCTTTAAAGGGTGTGACTCAAGGCCTTGGGATGAACTCTCTGGAGACAGCCATGAGCAAAAGCAGATACAGACCCTCCTCACCTGCACTCCCTCCTGAGAACTTACCATCCAGTGAAGGAGGTAGACAATCTAATACTTATCCAAATAAATGTATAAGTACAGTTATCAAAAGTACAATCATGAAAAGCAAGCATGATGACATCATCTAATAAGGAGTCCAGCTCCATCTGAGAGGGTTAACAAAGGTGTCCTTAGAAAGTGACAATGAGGGCATGGGTAAGGTGGGAAGGAGACCCCAAACCCAAGGAGCAGCAGGTGCTAAGATCCTGGATAGGGTGGGAAGCATGAAAGTTTCAAGACACTGAAAGAAGGGAGGAGAGGTGTGGTGTGGATAAGGGGGAGAGAGGCTGAGGCCAGGCCAGGCTCTAACAACCAAGTTGAATACTTTTTTTTTTCTTTGAAACAGGGTCTTTCTCTGTTGCCCAGGTTAGAGTGCAGTGGTGCAATCATAGCTCACTGCAGCCTCGACCTCCTGGGCTCAAAGGGTACTCACACCTCAGCTTCCTAAGTAGGTGGGTTGATAGGTGCACCCCTCCCCACCCCGCTAAGTTTTTTACGTTTTGTAGAGATGTGCATGGAGTTGGGGGTGGCAGGGGTCCACTATGTTGCCCAGGCTGGTCTCGAATCCTGGACTCAAGCAATCCTCTTACCTCAACCTCCCAAAGAGCTGGGATTACAGGCATGAGCATCTGGCCCACGCTGAAGCATTTATTCTGATCCTGAAATGAATGAGAAGTCACTGGAAGGTTTTAAGGAAGAACGTGACGGCATCACACTTGCATTTTGAAAGCACTACTCTGGCTGCAACCTGAATGGAATGGCGGCATCCAGGGTGGGTGAATGAGGGCGACGGACGCATCAGGAAGTCATTGTGGAAACCTGGGGAGCAGGTGAGCATGGCTCAGACTGGGTAACAGAAGTGGTGAGAAATGGCTGGGTGGGAGGCACCCTTAGGAATTGGAACCTGCTGACGGATTGGATTTGGGAGTGAGAGATTGGACGATGACAGGAATGGCCCTGGGCTTCTTGCTCACAGAACTGCACAGATGGTGATTCTTCACTGAATCAGGCGTGGCTGAAAGAGGAGCAGTCTGGAGGCAGAGGGACATCAACTCGGAGTTGGCTCTGGGACGTCGAGCTGCCAGGTCTGAAGCTCAGAGAAGAGAGCTGGAGATACAAAGACGTGACTCAATGGCGCATCAGAGGTCAGCGCAGCTGTGGGAATGGAGAAGTTTACCCGGGGAGAGTGCAGAACTGGAAAGAAAAAGGATCCTGGACACAGCCTTGAGGAAATCTAATTTTTAGTAACCAGATGGAGGAGGGTGAGCCTGCAAAGGACACCAAGGAACAAAGGCTTCAGAAGCAGGAGAAGTCCCAGCAGAGCTGTGAAAAGCAAGGGAAGGTAGCATCACTCTGCGTAGCCATCTGATGAGGGGCCCGTCCCATCTGAGAGGCAGGGAAAGGCTTCTCTGAGACAGTGACACTACTTGACAACTGTTGACACACACTCGTTACAGAGGCCAAAAGGATGCAAGACGGAGTAGGCATCGTGAGCATTTAATGTTGCTGAGCATCACGGGGACTGCAAAGGAGCATCTGCATTTATTAACAGCACAACCCTGGCCAGCTCTGGACTTTGCGGCTGTTTCATTTCTTTAACATTATGATTTCTGACTTTGTGTAACAAGGATGCATTGTTTTTATAGCAAGAAAAACAATTCAAGTTGTTTCAACTAATTTCTTTCTTTTTTTTTTTTTTTTTTGAAACGGAGTCTCTCTCTGTTGCCCAGGCTGGAGTGCAGTGGCACAATCTCAGCTCACTGCAACCTCCGCCTCCCAGGTTCAAGCAATTCTCTGCCTCAGCCTCCCGAGTAGCTGGGATTACAAGCACCCGCCACCATACCCAGCTAATTTTTCTATTTTTAGTAAAGACGGGGCTTCACCATCTTGGCCAGGCTGGTCTTCAACTCCTGACCTCATGATCCACTTGTCTCGGCCTCTCAAAGTGCTGGGATTACAGGCGTGAGCCACTGCGCCCAGCCGTTTCAACTAATTTCTAAACATCATTAGTCAACCCTTGAAAATTGGCTGAAAATTAACTGGGATATACACAAAAAAGAGAGGACAGGTGAGTAACAGCAGACAAACTAAACCAAAAAAAAAAAAAAAAGCTTAAAATCAGAGAGTCATGAATATTCCTTTTAAACCAAATTATTGTGTTGACCAAATTGATGTGCTAACCAAATTATTTCCAGCCAGATTGCTTTGTTCCAAATTCGTTTCAACACAACTGCATAATACTCCATTCATTCTTGGGCAGTCACTGGCCCCTGTGGGTTTACAGTAAGGAATTCCCTGACATGCATCGCATATCTACCGGAGGTTTTCAAACTGCATTCACTTGCCCTCAGCTTCCCAGTCAAGTTTCAGGGGCTCAGGGGCTGGAGAGGCAGGAGATATCTGGGATTCCTTTGGGAAAAGGTTTCTCTGAAAAACAAATTTGGAAATCAATTGCCTATGCTGTTCACTAATGTGTTCATTCCATGGTGGTTTTCTTGTGTGGCCTGTGTACCTGACACATGGGACACAGACAAAATGTGCCACAGCCCTGCCACCAAGAAGCTTAGAGTCTAATCACGCAGCCAGGTGTGTCAAAAATCATTGCATCACAGCACAACACGTGCAGCGGGCAAAGGAGACCAACCACAGGCTTCATCTCGTCTGCCTGGAGCTGTGTTGTGACGACTTCTTAAAATCAGTTGAGTGCTATCTCAAGAATGGAAAACAATATGTGTCATTTGATGCTTTCATGTTGAAGGAAAAAAGAAAGAAGAAAAAGGGGAGAGAATAGAAAGGAAAGGAAGGAAGAAAGGAAAGGAGGCAGGGAGGTGAAAGGGGAGAAACAGCAAGGCAAAGGAAGGAGGAAGGGTGGAAGACAGAAGATAAGGCAGAAGGGACTCGGGAAGGACAGGCGTTCCTTAGGTAGGGTGCACGAGTCGCTCCACGTGCAACCCTGCACTCAGGCGCCTGCAGATTAGAACAAGTGAACTGTGTTTTGGGGGCTCTCCTTGAGGCAGTGGCTAGGCCAGCGCATGAATGCGGGAAGGCCCTTCTCAGGCTGCTCACCTCTTCCTCCTCCTGGTGCTCCACCTGGTCTTCCCTGCTCGGCCCAATCCTTCCCAGGGCCTGCCCTTCCTTCCTCAGTGCCCTCTGTCCTCTGCTGAATTTCAACCAGGGCCAGGACCATGGGCTCTCAGGCCACACACTGTTTCATCCTGACACTCCTCGGTGCCTTACATAAAGGAACCATGAATGCAGGATTGTACCCCAGGGTGGGACCCAGTGAGGAAGACCTTGTTCTCAAGGTCAAGTGCCAGCTACGGATCCTGGGGTCTCTCTGTGTCCTGCCTGCTCGGAGCTTGTTTAGGGTGAAGAAGCTTCCTTCCCATGGAGCGTGCCGTCTGACCTGGAGCAGGCGCTGGTAGTGGGGCTCAGGAGCTGGGTGAGGCGGTCCTGCCACCTCCCTTTGCCTCCTACCTTAGTTAGGCCATTGGACTTGACCTCAGGCTCCCTGGGCAGCCTTGGCTGCTCCAGACACCTGCAGAAAGAGGGGTCTCTCCAGAGAATCCCAGGGGAAAGGCTGCCCCCAATCCCCTCCACAGGACTGGGGAAGTAGAGGCTGAGGGAACATGCAGGGGGAAGTGGGTGGCAGGGCTGCCGTTTGGGGCTGTCTGACCCTAGTCCCAAGAGAGGTCCTTGTACCAGGACCTGGTTTCTGGCCAGGTCTGGAGAGGGGCTGGCACTGCTGGGGCTCCCGCTGGCCTTCCCAGCTGTGCCAACCCAACTCCCCAGAGCACAGTCTGGGGTGGCAGACTGGGGGGGGAGGAGTCCTGGCAAATTAAAGAAGGGGGCTCCAGGTTGGTACCCCCATATTAAATTGGCCCTCAGAGGAGAATGCCAGAGTCTGGGGCGCTTGGTGAGTGGGGCAGCCTGCACTCTTTCTGCATCGTCTGCCTTCCTCCTAGGCCTAGGCCCCATTCTGTGTCAGCACCAAACACCTCCTACAGCAGGAGTGTGGGCTGCGGGACCAGGGGGCCCTGCCAGCCTCTGCTGCACCTTTCCTAGCTGAGTCTGTGGGCTCCCGGCTGTCTGATCCAGAGTCTGTTGGAGGGACTTCGCTGTGGTGGAACAGAGAGGTGGCACTTTTGCCTCACCTGAGCCCTTTGTGTGCAGAGAGCTGCGCCCCCACCTGCCTGTCCCTCCTGTTCAGCTGTAGTATTTCCAGCACTTCACTGGGGCACTTGGGGAACTTCAGGGCAGAAGATTTTTTTTTTTAAAGCCAGAACATGGATTCCAGATCCGTGCAGTCACTCATTCACTGCGAGGCGTGCAGAAGTCCCTTAGCCTGTCTCTGCTCTTCCCTCCCTGTCTCCGCAGATCCTGCACTAGGTTGCAGAGGCACAGAGGGCAGCAGGAGCCCTGTTCCAGATTGCCCAGAGAATTCTGGGATAGGCCATGAGGGCCAGCGCATGACAGGAAGCGGGGCTCCCAGGAAAGGGACGCATAGGGGGAGAGGCCACCAGGTCCGTGCAGAAGGGGAGGAGGACAGAGCCTGACCGTGTCATGTCTCAGGGCTCACCCACAGGACTGAGGCAGAGGCAGAGTTCATTGAAAAGGCCACAGGACTGGCTACGCCATGAGAGCCGGCGCCGGGCTGCTGCCCAAAAACCGCAGAGAAGAGGCTTTGCAGGGCCCACAGGCACTGCTCCCTCCTCACCTCGGCTCTTCCTGTGAGCGGCTCAGAACCACCTGAGAAGCCTGGGAGACCATGAGACTCTAGTAGACATGGGGAATCAGGTCATTTGTAAGACGTGGGAATCAGACTCAAATTGGAGGGGTGAGGGAGGAATTCCTAGACTGGGGCAAGAGGTTCAGCAACCCTGATGAGCTCTGCATTAAAGCACCTCTCGGCATCCTGCATCCCAGGTAGGTCCAGGCTGCTGTGATCCAAGTGCGAGGAAACCAGCTCCTCGGAGAAGGAGGCTTTGGTCAGGAAAACCGTGTGGTGCAGAAAGTCGAGAGGGCTTCCTTTGTGGGAGGCGCGGAGTCACCGTAATCCTTTCAAGATTGAGAAGGTCATGAGGCACGTGCCTCAGACACAAAGACCCTGTGGGTCACGTGTGTCAAGTGGCCTGCAGGGGCCGTAATTCCAGTCATGGTCATTCATTCCTCTCACCTGGTCCCACTCGGAAGAAGTGCAGTCCCTCCGTGAGCCAGGGACTTTTCCTGATCTAAAGCTAACCAGCAGATAGAGAGATGAAAGCGTGGCCTTTGGCCTCATTATGCCTGGCTGTAGTTTCACCACCTGCCTCCCTGAAGCTGAGACTCAGCCTGGGTACGGCACACATTCCCTCTCATCTTGGTTTCCTATTAGTCACTTTCTGTGCCCAGTGGGTCATTTTCAGTTGAGTTTTCAGAGTCAGCGCTAATGGATGAGTTGGTTCTCATCTAATTTGTCTTCCCCAGCTTGCTCTCACCCCTGCACACAAGGCCAGTCTGCAGGGTCACCCTGCGCTCAGGCTAGCCCACCCCCTTCCTCCCCGCATCAGAAGGGAGTCACTGCCAAAGGTCCCCCAGCCCCGTGGGCAAGGCCGACCCCAGGAAAAGTGTCTCTGAGATCAAAGGCCGTGCTTTCCCCCAAGGACTTGTTCCCACAAGCTTCTGTGCCTCAGATGTATTTTCCTGGAAAAGGTTACATGCTTTTAAGAGAGTTAATTGGCTTAGCTGTTTTAATAAGCTCTCTTGAGACATGTATTCAACAGTTGCACACCTGTCTCACATCACATAAAATGCAGCGCACAGGGGTTATTGTTACAAGATGTGTCAAAGTTGGCAGGCAGCAGGAGCTACACTTGGAAGGGGAAACCTAGGCTCTAGGAAGTTTGGAGAAATGTAATTTTTATGGGCTCAACTCGGTGGTCCTTGGAGAGAGTTGCCAGAAGCGAGTCTCCTTCAGGACGGCAGTGTGCACGGTGGAAAGTACCAGAGCTAGACCCGATGGCTGGCAGACCGGGAGACCTTGGGACGTTCACTTCTCCCATAGGAGGCTTTTGCTTTCTCAGCTGTAGATGAAGGGGTTTGAGGTACGATGGCAGGTACAGCTGTGAAAGCTGTTAATTGCACAGGATGCCACATCTATGGGGGGCATCGTCCATATTGTAGACGTTACAGATTTGCATATTTGTGTTGACAATTTTTGGTCCAAGCCAGTAAAGTGTTATGAAAAAAAAATGAAAATAATTTTCTAATGGGTGGAAGTTGTATGTTTTGAAGAAGAAATGCCTTATTATTAGTATTATTATTATTTTGAACGAAAGCCCACGGGCTTAGCGATGGCTGTCATTGGTTGTCCTTTAAGTTCTCACTAATGCTTTTTTTTCCAATCAGGATGTACTTATTAGGTTGTAGGAGAAGACTGCCCGAGGTGGGAATACCCAGCAAGAAGGCAGACTCTAGACAGAGATAACAGTAGGTCCTAAAAAATGAGCCCTAATTAAGGGCATTTCCCTGTAATGCGCCCTGGGAATGATGAGGAAACAAGACAGAGTAAAGCTAAAACATGCCCTTAAAGTTGTCATGAAATCAAAATCTTGCCCCAAGTCCCTGATTAATGTTTGAAATTGCACAAGGCAGCCCATCGCCCTTGTTGCCGCCTTCTCCACAGATCCCTGAGGCAGAGATTCAGAAAGCCCTGCTTTCTTCAGTTGTGTTGGGATGACTTGCAAGCTCTCAGCTGACCAGATTCCATGCTCCCTGTGGAGCCATGAAAATGGCCTGGAGGCAGCAGCCTGCGAGGTTGAGCAATGCTCGCCCACTTCACAGATTGAGCCTGTGGGAGATACAGGAGAGCGGCCCGCAGACTCCTGATTAGACAGCTACCTCCTGGGATTCACACAACACTCCCCCTCCAGTCTGATTTCCATCAGATAAAGACTAGAGAAAACAAAACAGAGCTCCCACGCAAATTCACCTCGGAATAATTAACTTTGCTCCCTCTAAAACTTTGCCGAATCTGAAACTGCTCTCTCTTCCACGCTCCGTTTCGCTGCCATTGTCATTTATTGCTGGCCGTTGCCTTTGCCAGTCATTTATTCACTCTGGGTTTTAACATTAGAGGTAAGGGCAGATGTTTTCCCCTTGGGGATTTCACCACGGAGAGACCATTCTACAGAGACACAGCAGAAGGATTGCACCTGTCCAGTCTCCATCCACTTGGGTGGTAGTCCCATCCCTTCTCAGAGACACAGGACTTCCACTCAAATGAACGGTGTCTGCAGCACTTGCATTCAAAGCACCTCTGATGGGTGGTGCTTCTCACCCCATTATCTGAGTCTGTAATCATCCCAGTAGATCGTAATTAGGATGTCCTACGTGCCCTGGCTTCGAAGTTTCTTCCTCTCTCTGCTCTGCACGTAGAGCTTTAGTTGGGGGATAACCTTGAAGAGAATAACTTACGCCACTGTCAGACAGATTTCACCTCTTACCTCCAGCTGTCAACATCACTTCCGGCCCAGTTGCTACCAGGACATTACAGTTCCCATAGAGTGGAGCTACTGCTGCCTCGTTTCTTAGTTCAGGAGTCTTCAGACTTGATTCCCAGGGATTTCCAAGAGCAAAATTAGTTTTAAAGAAACCAATTCTAAGACCCTCAAAGTCCATGTGTATTGCTAAAGTCATCCTGACTAAAACGTGTTCTTTACTGTTTTATGTAAGAAAAAGATACCTCTCACCCATCAAGAATCTTACTAAGGTGCATTGCCACAGTATGTAAATGCCTTTGGCACCAGACAGATGGTTCAAAATATTGATGCGAATGTTGGAAAGCGAGTGAATCCAGTAACAAAATAACAAACCTTAAAAGAGAAGATATTTCCAGTGCTTGCTTTTACATTATTTAAGAAAAACTTAATTGAGCTGTCAGCTGAAATATTGTTTTCAAATGTATGATGATAGATCACTGTGCAATTTTGGCATTCAAAGAAACAGTTCAAAGAATTAAATGACATTGGTACAAAAAACTCCTTCTATTTCTATATATTTATTTATGTGAACAACTTTCTCAGCACTTACATTTAATGACTAGAAATAGCATTGATTCTGAACTTGTCTCATTCCAGAAATCAGTCATATTTATCCATGAATATACAAATTGGTTTTTTAAAGCACACCTATTTCTTTCATTAAGACATACATTTCTAATAAAATGTAAAGATAATTTCTAAAATTACAACCTTTTATGTTTAAAAATTATTTGTTGAAATGTGGGCTTCTAGTTGGTACAATGCCCAGCTAAGTTGTTTTGAAACAACGCATCTCTCCAGGAACAACTAGAAGAGCTGCTGGCCTGCATGCATGTGTGCATGCATTTATGTGTGTGAGGACCAGAGACAAGCCAAGATGTGGAGAAAGAGCTGCGTCTGGCGGCAATGGTACCCTGTCTCTCCTTCAGCCAATGCTGATCACGAAAGCAGCAGCTGAGAGGTCAAGAGACATGGCAGCACTACTGGATAGGGGAAAGGACAAAAATTGGAGTTCAGGGCCCACCAAGGAAAAGAAATCTAGTAAAAATCCCAGACTTTCAGTTGGAACAATAAAAAGCAACACCCTAGCACTAAGAATAAGCTAGAAATAGACAAGGGGGAAGCTGTCATAAAGACACAACTAAGCTTCAAATCATCTTAATCCTTGACTGAATCCACTCTGGATTAAGGTAGTCTGCTGATAGCCTAAATCCTCACCATGAGCAAAACTGTGTGCTTACTAGAAGATAACTATATATCCTGTTAAGCAGTATTTACAGTTTTGTGTATACAATATGTATTCAATTTAAAGAAAAAAAAAAACAAAAACGGAATATAAGAAAACAAGGCCTGACTGAAAAACCAAGAGAGAGAAACAAAGCAGAATAGACCCAAAACCACTATAAGCCGGGCACAGTGGCTCACACCTGTAATCCCAGCACTCTGGGAGGCTGAGGCAGGTGGATTGCTTGAGGTAAGGTGTTTGAGACCAGCCTGGCCAACATGGCAAAGCTCCATCTCTATTAAAAATACAAAAATTAACCAAGTGTGGTGGTGGGTGCCTGTAGTCCCAGCTACTCAGGAGCCTGATGCAGGAGAATTGCTTGAACCTGGGAGGCAGAGGTTGCAGTGAGCTGAGATGAGATTGTGCCCCTGCACTCCAGCCTGGGTGACAGAACGAGACTCCATCTCAAAAATAAAAGAACTATGATAAAAGACTAAATCACAAAATGGAGACCTGCAGTAGTAAGTTAAAATCTTTTTTACAAAGGGGACTCTAGAAATAAAGAGAGAGCTATCCAGCTTCAATGTGAAGATGCAAAAGGATGAACATGGCAGAAATGCATGTAAGAGACATGCGGTATGTAGTGAAGGGGTCACAGCAGGAGAGGGAAAATGGGGCAGAAGTAATATTTGAGTAATAATAATTGAGAATTTCCCCAAACTGACAAGAAATACCAAACCATACATTCATGAAGTGCTGTGAAACACAGGAAAGAGCATCATGGATTTCAGAACTGGTGAAAACCAGAGACAATGAGAAAATCTTAAAAGAAGCCAGAGAAAATTGTTCAGTGGGGCAATAATAAGACTGACAGCTGACTTTCTAACAAAATATTGGAATTCAAGGAGACAATGGAATGAGATGCTCAGAATGATACGAGAAAACAATGATCAACCTAAAATTCTATATCAAGTGAAAATATCCTTCAAAAATGATAGCACAGTAAACTGAGATAGCAACCATAGTAAACATAGAGATAGCAAACTGAGAGAACTTATTGCCAGCAGGCCTAAAGTAAAGGAAATACTAACTTCTTTAGACAGAAGGAAAATGATCACAGATGGAAGCACAGAGATGGAGGAGGAAATGAAGAGTAATAGAAAGGGTGAGTGTGTAGGTAAACTTAAATAAATAATAATACTAAAAGTCCCTTTTTTGGATTAAAATCCAAAATTTAATTCTCATGTAGAGAATTAAAATACATGACAATAGAAGCACAGAAGATGGGAGAAATGTAAATTTCAGAGTTAAAGTGTCTGAATGTTCTTGCATTTTCTGGGAAGTTGTGGAATGAAATTTTATATTTTAATATTTTAATAATTTTAATTTTTAAAAAATTTATTTTAAAAAAAATTAAAAATTTTAATAAATATAAAATTTAATAGACTTTAATAGACTAATAGACTTTAATAGACTAATATTTCCATTTTTATCATCTCTGGGGCCCTTTGCAAGGAAGAGGTTAATCAAAATGTATAAATAGCAAACTAATAGAGGAAGGAAAATGGCACAATAATAATAATGTATACTTTATTCAAAAGAAATTAAAGAAGGAGAGAAAAACTATCAAATGTGTGATGGATACAAAATGTAGTTAACTGGCTGATTTAAACACAAAAATATCAGAAAATACATTAAATGTAAATTTTTATTTTTTTCACTAATGTTTTGTTAAATATTTTAATGAATCAGAATATATGTAGTGTTCCATTTACAAAAAATTCAAAACAGCTGAAGCTAATGTACAGTGTTAGAACAGTATTCACCCTTGGGTGAACAGTGATGAGAAGGGAGCATGAAAAGGCACCCATAAGTGATGACTGTGTTCTATTTCCTGACATGGATACTCAGTATACAGCTGCCTTCACCTTTTAAGGATTCACTGAACAGTATCCTTATGAATTATTCACTTTTTTGCATCTATGTTAAACTTTGATAGAAATTTACTTTAAAAACGACTATCATTGGAATGGATAAAACCAAAAACTAATATAGGCTACTGATGAAGACATACATTAAATATTAAGTATGCAGAAAGTTGAAAGTAATCGCATTTTTAAAAGACACACTGCACAAAACACTAAGAGAGCTGGTGCAGCTATAATAACACTAGGCAATGTAGACTCTAAGCCGAGAATGTTTTTAAGTTAACGACTATTCATGTTGATATAAATTTTTATCTTCTAAGAAGACGTAACAGTGTAAATAGTAATGTTCCTAATTACACACTCTCAACATAAATAAGTCAAAAATTGGAAGCACTAAAAGGAGAAACAGGTAAATTCACAACAATAGTGGACTTAAATACATCTTTCTCAATAACTGATAGAATAAGAGAGCAAGAAGTTAGAAAGATACAGAAAATTTACATAATTAACATTCTTACCTAATTGAATTTACTAGAACTCTGCACCTAGCTGCTGCATAAACGTTATTTTCAAGTACACACAAAACATTTATCAAAAATGGCCATATGTTAGCCATAAAATCTCTCTCAACAAATTGAAAAGGTCTGAAATCATGAGAATGTGTCCTATGACTGTCATGTAATTAAACAGTAATCAATAATAAAAATAAAACTTTAAATCTCATACATTTGGAAAATCACCAGACTTCTAAATAACTTTTGATTCAAAAGTTATTTTGATTCAAGTAATTGTGAAAACTTAGAAAAATCTTGAACTGAGGGATAGTAAAAATGCTACTTACGATGTAGTGGCTTAAGAATAATGCAGTTAAAGTCATCCTTATAAGGAAATTAACAGGCATACAAGATGCATTAGCTAAGAAGGCAAAAAGTAGTGATTTGTCTCCAACTCAAGGCAACTTAAATTATCCCCAAATATAAAGAAGAAAATCATGAAAAGCAGAAATGAATAAAATAGAAAATAAACATACAACAAAGAAAATTGACAAAGCCCCATTTGTTTTTGGGGAAAAAAACCTATTAAAATGGATGCAAACTTGACAAAGCTTATAAAGAAATAAAGAGAGAAGACACAAATAGCCAATAATGAAATGAAAAAAGGGACATCAACAGAGAACCTGTAAACCTTAAAAAGCCAGTAATAGAGTATGAAAATGTTACACCAATGTATCTGAAAGCACAGATGAAACAGACAGATTTCTAGGGAAAACATCACCAAATCACAAAAAAAGAAATAGAAAATTGGAATACTTCTATATCTGTTTTTAAATTAAATCTTTAAAAACCATTCCTAAAATAATAACCTAGTATTAGACACCTCCACTAGTGAAGTTTTCAAACATTTAAGGAAAAAATAATAGCAATCTTACAGAAATTCTTTCAGAGAATGCATAAAGATAAATCGAGTCAGCCATGGTGGCACACACTTGTAATCTCAGCTACTTGGGAGGCTGAGGCAAGAAGATCCCCAGAGTTCAGGAATTCAAGACTGGCCTGGCCAACACAGTGAGATACCAGCTCTTAAAAAAAAAAGATAAAAGATAAATCACTACCATAATGAGGTTAGCATAATCTTGATACAAAAATGTGACAAACATTAAAAGAAAGTAAAATTACAAGACAACCTTTTTCATGAACATAGAAAAATTAGAAACAAAGTATTTGCATCCTGAATCTATCAATACATAAATAGAATAATATATGCCAAACAATTGGGTTTATAAAAGGAAAACCTACGTTTAACATTTAAAAATCACTCCAGCCTGGGTGACAGAGTGAGACTCCATCTGAAAGAAAAAAAAAATCAATCAATATCATTTACAACAGTATTAGAATGAAAGAGAAAATCATTTAATCATTTCAGTAGATACATGAAAAGCAATTGATACAATCCTAAACTAAGATTTATTAAAATAAAGTTGGGTAATTAGTACACTGCACCCTTAGCGTGATAAAGGATATCTACCAAAAAACAAAAAGCGACAGCAAACATCATAGTTTATGGAGAAATGCATTCAGGACTATGTAAGGGTGCCTTCTAGCATGACTTCTATTCAGCTGTGTACTGGAGGTCCTTCGGGGGAGCAGGGGAAGATGACAGGGATAAAAGTAAAACAATTAAAAAGGCAACAAACTGTCACTATTCACAGATGACTGTTTTGGAAAAACCCCAAAGAATTCACTTTTAGAATTAATAAGAGGCATTTTGATACAAATTCAACATTTAAAAATTATTGTATTGATATCAACTAAAAACTGAGAAAAAATTAAAAGGTCAGTACCATTTATAGTAAATTCAAATACGTGAAAGATGGAAGAATAAATCTAACAAAAATGGCTCAAGAACTTAATATCAAAAAGCATTTAAAGAAATGTAAAAAGGCCTAAATAATTGGAAAAATACATTATGTTATAAATTGGTAATCTTAATATTTTATCAGTTTTCTCAGAATGGATCTACAGATTCACTGTAATCCCAATCAAATCCCAACTGTGTGTGTGTGTGTGTGTGTGTGTGTGTGTGAATTGAAAGATTGATTCTAAAATTTATATGAAATGCAGAGACTCAAGAATAGCTGAAACTATTTGGAGACAGATGAACAAAACAGGAAGATTTACTCCATTAATAGATACAGACCTATTTTAAACTACAAAAAGTAAGACAAATTGTATTTCCGCAAGAATAGTTAAATAGACTGAGGGTAAAGGTCAGAAATTCCTGAAATAAACCCACAAACATATGATCCAATATGTGACACTGCCACAAAGTGATAAAGGATAGTCTCCAAAAAATTATGATCGATCAATTGGAGATTATATATATATATATGTATGTGTGTATATATGTGTATATATACATCTTCTGACTCCTATATATGTGTGTGTGTGTATATATACATCTTCTGACTCCTATCTAATACCATAAATGAAAATTAATTCTAGGTAATTCCTGATGGATTGTAGATCTAAATGTAAAATGGAAAACATAAAGCTTCTATGTTTAGAAAAATTTGGAACTGAAGAAAGAAAACATAGGTGAATATCATCATGACTTTGGATAAGAAAAATATTTCTTAAGCAGGAAAAAATAGCACTAACAATATAGAAAAATGACTGATGAAGTAGTCATTAAAATTAGAAGCTTCTCTTTATTTTGATACGGAGTTTTGCTCTCGTTGCCCAGGCTGCAGTGCAATGGCACAATCTCAGCTCACTGCAACCTCCACTCCCTGGGTTCAAGGGATTCTCCTGCCTCAGCCTCACAAGTAGCTGGGAATACAGGCACACAGTACTACACCTGGCTAATTTTATATTTTTAATAGAGGCAGGGTTTCACCTCATTGGCCAGGCCAGTCTCAAACTCATGACCTCGGGTCTTGCTTTTTTATTCAGTCTGACCCACCTCTACCTTTTAAATAACAAATTTAGTCCATTTATATTTGATGTAATTATTGATATTGTAGAGTTTAAAACTCTCATCTTCATACTGTTTTTTTACTTGTCTTAACTGTTTTTGTTCCTTTGTTTCTCCTTTCCTGTCTTTTTCTCACTGACTGAGTACTTTTAGAATTCTATCATATCTTCTTTATTAATCTTAGATTTTATTGTGTTTTTTCCTAATGGTTATTCTAGACATTTCAACACACATCTATAACTTATTTATGTCTATTTTAAAATAATGTTACTTCACAAATGACATGAGAGTTTTAAAATTTTATTATATAATGCCATTTGTCCACATATGCACTTTTTATATTCTTATTGTCATATGTTTTACTTTTACATATGCTGTAAAGTCCATAATATATTGTTACCGATTTTGCTTTAGTCAATAATCTTTTTTAAAAATGTATTTTATGTTTAAACTTTCTCGCTGATAATTGTGCCATCTATGGATCTGCTTCTGTTGATTATTTTTTCTCTTAATTATGGGGCACGTTTTACTGTTTTTAACATGTTTCATGATTTTTTATTGTATGTTGGACATTGTGCAAGAAAGAACAATAGAGATAATATGGTAAATAATATTTTCCCCAGAAAGACCCTATTTCTTCCTATTTCATTCCTCTAGGGTGGCATCCAAATCAATCTAATTTGTAGTTGAGCTGGCCTGGGCTTTCTTGAAGATTTAGTTAGATTCATTTTTCCACCAGTGTCACAGGTGAGAAATGATAGGGATGATCACTTTAGCAAGTCTTGCCATTTGTCCAGTGCTTTACATAGAGAATTCATGCTGCCAACTTCCTGGGTCACTGAGGAATTCTTTTTCTTTCCAGCATTATCTACAGCTTTCTGCAAGTTGGAAGATCCCTTTCCACTCTGATGTATGTCCTTAGTCTTTGATGAACTGTTGCTTTCCACTCAGTGAAGAGTTTGTGTACTTTGGGGAAATTTATCTCAATTCTCCTATCCTACCTTTAGCCTAGGTAGCCACTGTAGGCTGCTGCCATGATATTTGGTTAAATTAAAATTAATTATAGTTTTTGAAAATAAAGAATTCCATAGCACTGTAACAACAGCTCTACAGCTCTACATTGACACATACTGCCTCTACCTGTACTATAGAATTTTACATGTAATTAATCAATAAAAATAGTTTGTATTCTACTTTAACCTGAGGCAAGGGTAAATTTCTCAAGTGAACTGTATTACTATGCCAGTGTTAAGTCCAGATTCATTTTATTTATATAGAAGTATTAAGAGAACATCTGTTTGATAACATTAACAGATATATATATTGTTGCTCATACCAAAAACATTTATAGTTTTATATTACGTGCAAACACCAAAAAAGAATGCCATTTCTTTTATCTTCAAAACCATGATCATACCTGCATTACTTACAATTTACATACAGATGTGTCAGAGATGCTAGAAGCAGACACCTGGTCACATTGTACATGGCTGTTAAACTTTTAAAGGGTAGGTGATATCTTATTTGCCTTGGGGTTTCTGGCACTGAGCACAAGGTGGATACAGAAAAAATAGCTTGGAAAGAGCAATAACATTTCACAAATCACCTTCAACAATAAAACACTGGTATGTAAAGTGATATAGTCATTCAAGATTCCACTGACATTTCTTACTCTAATGAATATTTTCCTGGAAGTCATGAGCAGTATTTATTTCTGGGTCACCTAGCCTATTTTTTCCTCTCAAAAAACATGTTTTGGAAAAGGAAGCTTCGTGCCTTCTAGTTCTGTCCCAGTTATTGTAGGGGCCCTTGCTCACCCTGAACCCAACATATCAAGCAGAAAGCACTAGGGTCTCCCACGACACACGCAGGTCTTGCTATAGTATGCCAGATGAAGGGATGCTTTCTGGAGGCTGCCCTATCGTCTTTTAAATCGGCTGTAACCAGCTGGCAGGTGTTCCCAGGGGTGGGGTTGATGTGCTTCCTGATAGAGACTCCTTCCTCCTTTGCTCCTGCACTCCCTCTTTGTCCCACTTTTACTTACCTCACCTTGGAAATCATTTTCCCTGGGCTACAAGAAAGAGCAGCATCTGGTCTCCTGGCATCATTGTCTGGCATTTTATGGTACTTACAGTTCTCTACACATACAGTATTGCTCCGAAGTTCTCTGAAGGTTTGGTCAAGCTGCTGCCTTTGCCTGGAACGCCCTCCCAGCCCACCTGCATCCCATTGCCATGACTACATCTACAAAACTGAGCCCAACATTGGGACCTGAGGAAGGCTTTCAGGAGGAAGTGATGCCTGAAGTCAGGGCCCTTCATCTGATTCACACAACACCCAGGAATTATGCACCTCACTTCACATACTACACTGCTTTCCTGTGTCCCCTCCCACTAGACTAAACTCTGGGATGCTCCCAGAAGGAGACCCTACCTGATCCATTTCTGTTTCCACTATGTCTGAACATAGTGACTAGGTCACAGTAAGTGCCCAATAAATATTTACCCAACTAGCGGAAACCGAGATGGGCACATCCCTCTCCTGTTCTATGTTCTCCTAATATGGATGGGTGTCCCCTCTGCAGAGCAACTACTTCTACTTGTCCAGGAGTCTGGGGCAGAAAAGCTGAGTCTGTTCACGTCAGAATGAGTTTGATTCTTTCACTCTATTTTGGGCGAGGCAAGGATGTGGCTCAGACCTCTTGCTTGAACTCACTGATTTTTAGCTTGCCAATTTGGTAGAGTACCTCTAAGTCCAGTTAGCTTTTGTATAATGCCACAGGATAGTGAAATATTTATTTTATAATCTTCGGACTAATCAGATACTACCTAATACTTGATTCTAAAAGAGGCAAAGGTACACTAGAAGACTTTCATGAAAGACTTAGATTCATGAAAAACCTATTGAAGAAACTTTCAATTGAGGTATTTGTATATATTGATTAATTGTGTTTTGTTTCAAATTGGGAAAGACAGTTGTCTAATTTTTGCCAATCTCTGACATGGGGCACCAGTGTTGCATAGGAGTGACATTTGAGAACCTCTGCTCCAGTTATGCAAAATTGCAGTTGAATACACCACCTATTAGCAATAAGTTATTTTAGTTCATAAAAAATACACGTTTTTATTTTTTATTTTGACTAATGGTGTTTGCTTCCTGAAATAGGCTCATAACTTGACTTTGCTTATTGAAGAGAGTAACTATTTGCCATCTTTTTCCTTCTCAGGCTGTGAGGTTGAGATTCTGGGTGTCAGACCCACCTATTGCCTAGAATATAAAAATGTTCCAACGGATATCAATTTTGCCAATGCAGTCAGCGATGCTCTTGACTCCTTCAAGTAAGTGTCCCAAACACACCATTTTCTTCCTTGTTTCCAGGACTGATCATGGATCCTAACGTGAATGAAGAGGGCTTGGTGGCGGTGAAATCATGTCTCAGGGAGTTGGTGAGCCTCTTGTGTGGTGACCGCTAGCTGCTAGTAGGGAGTAACTGCGAGCAAGTGATTTTGGGCAGGGGCAGTCTCTGGAAATGTTGAATTGAGAGCAGGAAAATCCCTAAGGGTTTGAACCTGCTTTTTGATGTTGTTAAACAATGGAGAAACAATATGAATGGCATCATTTCCCTAAGCATGATTCAGTGACCAATCGTGTCTCTGAAGGTACCAATAAGTATTTGGCAAAAAGGAAGGATATGTGGTTAAATAAGTTTGGGAAAATTGCCTACCCTACCCCTTTCTTGGAAATGTACAAAACTCATGGGTATATTAGAACACAGAATCTGTTTTTTCCCTCCCACATGGAACCATGACACACAGTTGGAAAAATGTAGGAATTAGTAATGCTGTCTTGTATAGCACACACAAGACTGTCAAGGAAACTGATCGAGACAGTTCAGGACAAAGCCTCGTCAGTCTCAGAAATCTCCGGAAGCAGAAAGCAAGGTGGGAGCCCAAGTGGGAGTTTGCATTAAGTAGAGATCGGCTACCGAGAGGCTGTGGATGTTGGGGGCTCTTGAGTTTCCAGGAGCGGACTTGAGGTCACTGTGGCCACCGAATGGGTTTCCTGGGTGCCTCAGGCAGAAGACCTGCCATAATTAGAGCAAAGAGACTGGGGACAGGACCTTCATTCCCGCCAAGAAAAGGAGCCTGGTTCCGAACTGGGCATATCCGAGAACCAACTTACCCAGGGCACAGTGTACAGAGCACTAGCACAAGCCACATGAAATGGCCTGTCACGAAGACCGCCCCAGATCCAGAGCTGACCTATCATGGATTTTCTTCTTGCCATGCCCCTCCCACACCATGGCGAACAGCAGCCACCCCCACAGAGCAGTGAAAGCAGAAAACGGCACCCTGCCTTCACTGCTTCTTAGAATGATTCCACTTCCATGAAACCTATCAAGAGGGTCCAGGGAGGTGGGGGCACATAAAGGTTCATGCTCTCATTGATGGGTCAGAGAGAAAACAGGCTTAAAATACATCGAAATGGAGAAGTACTTGCCCGTAAGTGCTGGAGAACCACACAAGGATGACCTGGATATTGCGCTGCAGTCTAGTTTTGTGCGAGTGAAGCAGAATAGCACAGCACGTGCAGCAGATGAGTGGGGCTGGCACTTGGACATTGCTCTATGTCTAACCAATGCTGTTTCCAACATATCCAGAACGCCAGCCGTCCCTACAGCCCATGGCTGTGCCAAATATGAAAATTTGGATTAGAGTTGCCATACAAATACCTCCAAATAACCCAACAGTCTGGCAATGTCATCCTTTTTGCATTCATTTTATCTTAACGGCCGATGGATTGTCACTTTGTACCACCCGGTGATTCACAGGGGGGTGAGCACAGATCGCACAGCCATGAGAATCCCAGGTTGGCACTGGCTTACTAGCTGGCCCGTCTAAGCAGACTTCCCTGTCCTGAGAGACACCAGCATGTGGCGAGGAATAAGTGCTGGGCTCTGTTTCCTCTAGAGAAGCTATGGAAGTGCATCCTTACCTTGGAGAACATTTAGGAATGGCGAAGGTTTTGGTGGTGGTGGTGGTGGCGGCGGTGGTGATGGTGGGGTATGAGTGTGTGTCTACCACAGGTATTAGGTTCCACTAGGAAGAAAAGGCTACACAGAACCGGAAGCCCAGGAAAGAGTCTCCAGCTAGACCTCCACTTAATGTGCCCTGGCATTACCATACTGCCCAGCTTCACATATTTATATTGTGTTCTATGTAGATGGCGTTGAGCTCCATGGGTTGGCATTCACATGGTTTACAATAAGAATGATATCCCTGAAGCAGTGAAGGCCTGGGTTGGATGGAAACCAGGCCAGTGCACTTGTCTCATGGGGTCTTCATGTTGCCAAAGTTAACAGGGCCACCAGAAACAGCCCCTTTGGGTAGTAGGTGGAAAGATGGAGACCCACTGTCTCTAAAGCTAGGCAGCTCTTGACATGAGAGAAAGAAAAGAATAATAATAGGCTGGATGATACTACCTGTGGAAGACAGTGAGATGACTTGGGTCTCCCCTGAAGACACAGGAAGCCCCTCCTTCAGCCAACCTGAGTGTTGTTATTAGAACATGTCTCGTTACCTTCTTACAAAGAATAATAAAGGTCTGAAAGTTGTGGGTCAACATTTTTCTTTTAAATAAATCTAACCTTTGTCCCCTTCAGGAATGAGGTGAGTGAGGAAGATGTCCAGTCTAGAACAGTCTAGACCAGTCAAGAGCACTTTGCCCGTAGTAGCTTGTCCATGCAATCATGTGGCTCAAAGGAATCATTAAGTCTCTTGGTATGTGTGTCTAGCGAAGACGTAAGATTATTGATCTGTCTGTCAGAGACCCCTAAAAGAGGAGCGTGTCTAGAATGCCGCAGCTCACCTCTTGACTTCTCTTCAGCTCTACTGCAAATTCCTAACTACAATTTGAGGACCACTTGGAGCTTTCATACATGAGTGTCCAAACATGCACTCACATTTCTCCAAGTCACTACAAGACTCACAGAGTGTCTTTTTTAAATCCACTTTGCTATTAGCTTGAGAGACAGAGAGAATGGAACCCAGGATAGATGGGCTTTGACAGAAAGCTGGAGAGGCTATTAAGATCTTGAACATAGAGGTCTGCCCAGGGACATTTCAGCAGAGGATCCAGGTCAGCCTGTGGTAGGAAGGATAATCCCTCATCCAAGTTTGATCCAGGCCCTGCCTTCCAGTGTTCATAACGCATTACTGACTCCAGACATATGCTTGTGTAATGCTACCTTTGAACTTGGACAATTTCTAGAATAGGGAAAAGGAGGAGGGAAGGGAATTAGTGCTTTAACAGCAATCGGCTAGTATTGTGTCAATGGGCTTTATTTCCAGTAACCCACTTGGTTCTCACGTCTACGGTATCTTGTGGGCATTTCTCTCCCCGCCTTACAAAAGAGGCCACTGGCTCTCTGAAGGTTAAATACTTCTCCTTGGACCTCACAAGCCAGCCAGTGGTGGAGCCAGAGCCCAGCTCTTTCTACAGCAGCTTAGGGCCTAGTCTCTGGAGGCCCGCTTTGGGGACGCAGTGACTGAGAACTGCTCTAGGGTCAACTCCTCAGTCCTTCACCCTGGTCTCTGCCAGCTCACACTTCTAAGACACCCTGAAATTGAGACAGTGACAGGGAGTCCAGATGCGCCCCTTTGCAAGTCTTCTCTTTGGGGCCATCCTAAAGCCTGGGGTTCTGCAGCCTGCTCAGGCGTCATGTGTCTGCAGCCTGCAGCCCAGGCACTAGAGCCATGTGCCTCCCATCACACATGGCGCTCTGCAGGCAGCGTCCCACACACATGGCCCTTTACCCTGGTTGAAAAGGAAACAGGGTTTGTGATCTGCATGACTTACTCGCATCCTCCAGGAAGTCCTGTTGGCAGGATATTCGTGGTTCAGTGGGCAGGAAAAGGTGCATGGTGCTAAAGCTGAAATAAGCCTTGAATGGCTCATAGGGTGGAGGAAGGCAGGGGGCAGTCACAGTGGGCTGGGCAACTGCTTCCAGGCTTGTATAGCAGACTCACTGTGCAGCCTCACAAAAGTGTCACTCAGGAAACAACTGGGCTGCAGGACCAGTGGGCACAGCCATAGGCTGTGTATAGATATAATCCTTTGTCAAGCTCCAGGCTACTGAAGACAGCTCAAAAGGATTGCCTTCAGGATCCCAGAGCCTCAGTGGTGCCTGTACTAATGAAGGAATGGATGACACAACTCTTTCCACGGGCCACCAGGAAGCCAGCTCCCCTGTCCTGGCCTGGTCCCTCCTCCCTGTGGAGTACAGGGAAGGAGCAGGAATAAGGCTGGGGCTAGGAGACTGGCTCCTCCTCCCTGCTCAGCCACATACTCAGGAAAAGCGATCTAGGGCCACCTGGAAGGAAGAGAGAAATGGGAGGCATTTCTTTCCCCTCCCCTCCCTTTCACTATGTGCCAAGTGCTTTATACCCATCAGCTTGTTTAATACACCATGTTACCCTTTGAGTA
Source organism: Papio anubis (assembly GCF_008728515.1). Lineage (NCBI taxonomy): Eukaryota > Metazoa > Chordata > Mammalia > Primates > Cercopithecidae > Papio > Papio anubis. The sequence goes on from NC_044978.1 coordinate 5,646,435, forward strand.
GTGTATCAGTTCATTCTCATGCTGCTAATAAAGACATACCTAAGACTGGGTAATTTATAAAGAAAAGAGATTTAATTGATTTGCAGTTCTACAGGGCTGAGGAGGCCTCAGGAAACTTACAATCATGGCAGAAGGGAAAGCAGACATGTCCTTCTTCACATGGCAGCAAGAAGGAGAAGTGCCAAGCAAAAGGGGGGAAAGCCCTTTATAAAACCATCAGATCTCATGAGAACTCACTCACGATCATGAGAATAGCAGCATGGGGGCAACCACCCCCATGCTCCAATCACCTCCCACTGGATCCCTCCCACTACACATGGGGACTATGGGAGCTACAATTCAAGATGAGATTTGGGTGGGGACACAGCCAAACCACATCCAGTAGGTTTTTCAGATGGGGAAATGGAGGCTTGGAGATAATCTTGCCATTCGTCTGAGGCCTCGAGGTTAGTTCGAAGAGAAGCCAGAGTTTGATCCCAGATTTGTCTGGTTCCAATGACCCTGTCAAAAGAGAATTTTCAAAATTAAGACTTGTTATGGGCTCAGTACATCTGGGTATGAGGAATATGCCAAGGTTCAATGTAGTTTCTTGCTGAGGGGAATCAGGAGCATGACAAAGCTGCTTATAAGGAGAAAATGAGACACACACACACGTCAAGAAACAGAAGGATGGAGAATGATGAGGGATAATTGTCGTTTGATGCAGATATGCTTAATAATATGGAGGATAATCAAACCATAATGTTAGAGCTGTTTCCTCCATCAGACAAAAATAATTTTCATCTTATCAGTTTCCTACAAGTTAACAGCTAGGTTTCTAGAGTCTGAACTCCAATCAGTAGTTCAGTCTCATGACTCAAGCAAGCTTATTAGACAGTGCTCACCACAGCACTGAAAAGACAGGCAATCATACTGTAGGCTTTATTTCTAAGTTTTGAATCATTTTTCTTTACAGTCACCCACTTTAGTAAGAAAAATGGAAAGAATATTAAAAACTTTTTACATGGCAAAGAAATCGGGACAGGTGATGGGAGACTCAGGTGTCCCTGAAACACCAGGGCTAGGAACCCCTTGCAGCTCTCAGGTAACAGTGCTGGGGCCACATGTCCTTCTGGAATGGTTCCTGGACCTTAGAGCTGTCAATGGGCAGTAGTAGATGGGCAGGCATGGCTACTCGTCACTCCTCACCGAACCAATTCATTGCAAATGAGCTGACCTGGGATGGAAACAAGATCCACGTGGAAAACAGCTGGCAAGCAAGCATCTGTCAGCTAAACTAGACAGGCAAGAGGTCTCAGCCCTTGAAGACATAGGGTCCTAATGAGTCAATGAAATGTCAATGTGTAATCCTTTCACAAAAGACAAGTGTTTAATCCCCGAATCATGAGCATCCCAAATCCAGGATTCCCAGCATCTGGGGTTGACAGCTTCCTGACCAAAAGCCATCAGGTAAAGTGTCATACATAATGGCTGATGTGGAGGTTTGTGAATACGGTAATAGCCTTAAAGAAACCAGGACAGTGAGTGCTGCACTAAGATGTGGTATCTAACACGAAGAGACCTAGAATTAGTTCATTCATTAAACTTTAATGCAATGGTAAACTGTATTCATGAAAACTCTTCACTGTAGTAAGTCACCACTGAGTTTAATCGGGTTTTTTCCTACACGGAAGCCCACTCTGGAAGTGTGGACACCTAAACAGATGCCATACTGTGTGAACAGGCACATCTGAAATGCTAAACGTGCACGTACCTAAAGCAATGAAATGCTGAGGCTTATCCAAAGGACAGAGTTTATGGAAGTTTCACTGTGTTCAAAGACTGTGATGGCAGAAGTGCCATCAGCCTATCAGTCTAATGAACCTGGGCCTTGAAAGAGTTTTGGCACATGTGTGACAATGCTACTGTCTATTTTACCAACCACCTACACATTTGTGGGACCCTACAGTGACTTTTTATTCTCTGCTATCTATAGAGGCAGAAGGAGTTTGGATTAGTCATGCACACATTAGTGAGTATGAATAAGGATAATGCCATTCGTGAGAAACATCTAAATAATAACCTAATCCAATCCACAATGTGGAGGAGGGTGGTAAAGGGTCTTTTTAACCAGGGGGCAGTTTGTTTTATTCTAAAAAGAGAAAAGAACATTTGACTAGCAATTTCGTTTAACTTGAAACCCATGTGTCCTCAAAACTGTGAATGAAGTTCACCTCAGGGCACCCGGGAGGGCATGTAAAGAATGTGCCTCTTGCGGGTTTGACTGTGATGAAGGAAGATGAAGGAAGATGCCAGGTGAACATTCTTGGGACTTGCTCCCAGTTGAGTGGATGGAGTGCGTGTGGATGCTCAAAGGCCCAGTTTGCTAGAGTTAAAAGTATCCTGACTTTGGAGATTTGAAGGCTTGCATTTCTGGTTCTAGCTGTGTCTCAGAGGTCTGTGAGGCCTTAAGTGACATCTCGAACCCTCTTAGGCCTATTTTCTCATCTATGAAACCTGTAAGTGCTTTTCTATGAGGATACTTTTCACTGCAGTGACAGACGTGGGAGGCCTATTCAACCCACAGACAGATCACTGAGCGTGCAGAAAGGAAAGAGACTTGATGTCACTGTCGCCCTCTCGCCTCTCTCACACCTAGCCTTCTAGGGGTTGGTAGGATTCTCGTAAGAGAATAAGATCCATTTCGAAAAGATCGTGAAGACTAAGCAGAATGTTTCTCAGTTGGCCTGGGCAGGTTACTGAGTTCAGAGTCTGCACTGGTTGTGCTCTGGGGCTGGGAGTGAGCTGCACCAGGGTTTGAATCCTGGTCCACCTCTTACTACCGTGTGATGCCGGGAACTGTCTTGTACTCTCTGTTCAGGACATTCCTACCTTTCATGGCTGTTTGAGGATTAAATAAGATAATGTGGGTAAAAGCTCTCAGCGTAGTGCCTGACCCATAGGAGCTGTCACGTACTGAGCACTGACTGATTATACAGTTACAGGGCAGTTAACAGTGCTCTTGCTGTGCGCCAAATGCCGGGCTAGAGCTCAGATACGATGCACAATGCGTCCTGGCTCCTACAGTGAACGAATCTCACAATTTAGACAGGGAAAAGGACACATAAGTGGGCAATTACCGCACAGTATGAAAAGTCATGGCCCGGAAGTGAACCCAGGGTGCTATGGGAACACACACAGGGCGGCTCAGTCTAGCCGCAGGGCACCAGAGGAAGCTTGCTGGAAGAGGCAGTGTCTCTCCAGGGACCTGAAGGGTGAGCAGGAGTGGTTTAATGACGGACGGGCAGACCGAGCTCTCTGAGCTACCGTGGTGCTGTTTTCCATCCCCTGTGGACCACAAGGGCCGAGGCCCTGCGGGCTCCAGGACACATTCTTTAATTTCTCATGTTTTAAGTATTGGGGAGGCCATATCAGAGGAGGCCGTGTGCTTCATCTGGGTGCGCACAAGTGTATGTTTAAAATCCGCCAAGAGTATTAGTTATTAACCCATGTAGACTCCCAGCAGGGAAATGAGCTTTAATTCCTTTTCCATTGCTGCATCTTTTGTTAGTCACTGCTAACATCACCATCATCATCACCATCACCATCATCATCATCACCCTGATCCATTTCAGGTGCTTTGTGTGGAAGTTGTGGAAAAGCCAGCACTGGGGAGGGAGTCACAGTGGAAATACTGTGGGAAGGGAGGAGAGAACATTCCACATTATTCCTCCCCTCTCGTGGACTCTGCAAGCTTGCTACTCCAATTTAGATCACTCGCTCCCAGTCCTTCTTAACCCAAGAATGAGGGTGAAACAGCTTGGATTTTTACCATCAATACTCTAGCCAAGAAGGGGAGTTTTGTCAGAACTGGGTCTTCCTAGGCCCCTAGAGGTGTGGTCACTGCTGGAATTCACTCGATATCCACATTGGAGCTGGCCCCTCACATGCCCCCATTGAACAAGTGTCCGAGGGAGGGCCACAGATGCCAGGCCCTGAACACTCATCTGTTTGCCTCCTGCAGAGTTGCTGTGGAAATGCCGTTCTTATCCTGGCCAACCAATTAGGCCCACGATGTAGTGCTTGATTTAGAGTCCAGCAATGACTGAAGAGTAGTTATTTAAATAACAGCTTCCAGTGTTTCTGACCTGGTGACAGCAGGCGGCGAGGATGCAGCAATAACTATCCTTGGCCTGTTATCACATCTTCCCCCTCTCCAAGGCATGATGAGAAATCTTTAATCACCAAGGTGCTCAGGACCAGCAATTCTTGGTTCAGTGTGTGTGTTTCCCTTGGAGATCTGACCTCATTTATTTTAGGGTATTGGCTTTGCCTGGCCCAGGGACAAGGTTTCGGGGAGTGTGAACACCTTCACAGAGTGCTATGGGGGTGATAAGGGAGCAAGCTGGCAGGCGCCTCTCTCACCTATGGCTCTCTCCTCTGTCCCTCCAGGAGTGGCCGGGCTGACCTGGCAGCCATATACCATGAGCGCATCGACGTGGAAGGCCACCACTATGGGCCTGCATCTCCGCAGAGGAAAGATGCTCTCAAGGCTGTAGACACTGTCCTGAAGTACATGACCAAGTGGATCCAGGTGACCTGAAGCTAAGACACCTGGCCTGGCCTTCTCTCTGTTTGTCTCCCCCACAGTCATGCCTGTCAACATCTTCCCTCTTACTGCTAAAGGCTGACGGGGCCGGCACAGGCTTTGACCAGTCCCTCTGCTTCACACAGTGCCTCCTGCGGTACCAAGCGATCCCTTGTTCCATAGCCAGGCCAGTGGACCTAGGTGTGCCTTCTGGCCTGGCTCAGCTGGAGAGATACCCAGCTCTGTGGAATCCTAATAAGTTTGGTAGCAACTGGGCGTGTAGACAGGTTCCAGTGCTGATTCTACCTCATGCTTTTGCTGAATGACTACAAGTGTTTGGTTTTGTTTTTGCCTTTGCTTTACCTTCCTGTGCTTTATCCTGTACATCTGCAACATGGGCACGTGACAGTTCTCAAACAAGCACTCAAGTTTGTTGAAAGAGCCAAAGAAGATGCAAACAGAGGGTCGACCTTAAAAAGCTGAAAGTGCTGTGTAAGGTGTCAGCACGAATTGAACGGGACTGAGCCTCACAGTCCCCTCTGCAAAGGGCTTCTGTTGTGGGTTTTGAACTGGGTTTCACCAGGGCAAAATAGTAGATGATTAAACACAGAACTGAGAAGATAGCCTTTCTCCTATCGTTTGCAGTTGACAAAGTTTTCTGAGTGTATGAGCCTCTCTGTTGTGCCATAATGACTGCCTTTTCCCACCGCACAGGAGCGGGGCCTGCAGGACCGCCTGAACGTCATCATTTTCTCGGATCACGGAATGACCGACATTTTCTGGATGGACAAAGTGATTGAGCTGAATAAGTACATCAGCCTGAACGACCTGCAGCAAGTGAAGGACCGTGGACCTGTTGTGAGCCTTTGGCCGGCCCCTGGAAAGCACTCTGAGGCAAGACAGCCCCGTAGCAGGTGCAGGAGGGCCATGCGGGCCCTCGTGTATCGCCACTTTGTACTGTGTTCTTTCCTTGTAGTTTTTTTTGTTTGGTTGGTTTTTTTTTTTTTTTTTGAGGTGGGGTTTCACTCTTGTTGCCCAGGCTGGAGTGCAATGGTGCGATCTCAGCTCACTGCAACCCTCTGCCTCTCAGGTTCAAGTGGTTCTCCTGCCTCAGCCTCCCGAGTAGCTGGGATTACAGGCATTCACCACCACACCCAGCTAATTTTGTATCTTTAGTAGAGACAGGGTTTCTCCATGTTGGTCAGTCTGGTCTCGAACTCCTGACCCCAGGTGATCAGCTCGCCTCAGCCTCCCAAAGTGCTGGGATTACAGGCGTGAGCCACCACGCCCGGACTTTTCTTGTAGTTTTAATACTGACATACGGAGCAGTGTCAGGAGCTCAGATGCTGGGGACAGACTATCCAGTTTGCCTCTCACTCCCTGAGTGACCTCGATCAAGTCTCTGTTTTTTCTTCTCTGAAATTGGCATGATGATACCTACTCCACTGAATGTCATGAGAACTAAACGAGATCAAGGAAGCACCGTACAGGCCCTCACCAGGGCTGTTTTTGTTTGTTTGTTTGTTTTTGTTGTTGTTGTTGAGACGGAGTCTCGCTCTGTTGCCCAGGCTGGAGTGCTGTGGCTGAATCTCAGCTCACTGCAAGCTCCGCCTCCCGGGTTTACGCCATTCTCCTGCCTCAGCCTCCCAAGTAGCTGGGACTACAGGCGCCCGCCACCTCGCCCAGCTAGTTTTTTATATTTAGAGACGGGGTTTCACTGTGTTCGCCAGGATGGTCTCGATCCCCTGACCTCGTGATCCGCCTGTCTCGGCCACCCAAAGTGCTGGGATTACAGGCTTGAGCCACCATGCCCGGCCTGTTTGTTTGTTTTTGAGATGGAGTCTCGCTCTGTCACCCAGGCTGGAGTGCAGTGGCATGATCTCGGCTCACTGCAACATCCACCTCCCGGGTTCACACCATTCTCCTGTCTCAGCCTCCCGAGTAGCTGGGACTGCAGGCGCCAGCCACTACGCCTGGCTAATTTTTTTGTAGTTTTTTTTAGTAGAGACAGGGTTTCACCATGTTAGCCAGGATGGTCTCGATCTCTTGACCTCATGATCCGAGCCTCAGCCTCCCAAAGTGCTGGGATTCCAGGCGTGAGCCACCATGCCCGGCCTAGGGCTGTTTTATTATAGGCCCAAACGCAGCACTTCTCAGGCGCATCTGGGGAGCATCAGCAGCATCCCTAGGCTGCCCTTTCTCAGGAAGGAGGCCGCTGCCAGGCTGATCTGTTTCTGTGGGGAACGAGAGGGTAAAGAACGAAGGGCTGAGGCTGTATGAAGTGCCCATCTCCTTATGTCAGGAGCCACCGTTCCCAGCTCTGTTCAGTTGGAAGCCAGACCAGCTCCCCACCCTGGCCCCTCTGCCTCCCTGTATGTGAGCATGGTGGTGTCGTCATAGCTGCCTCCTGGCTGCTGTGAGGGATATGGAAGCACGCTGAGCCCACTGCAAGGACAGTAGTGTCCGTGACGATCCCCACCAGAGGGTGATCCCTATAGTCACTGCCCTGCACTGGGTGTGGTTGAGTTCCCACAGTGCCAAGATAGGGGATAAAGCTCCCCACAGTCACTGCCCCTCATCAGGGATGACTAGACCTCTGCTTCCCCTGCTCTCAAAACAAATATTCTCCCCAGCAGTAGCTGGTGACCTACCCTGAGAAGGGAGGAGGAGCAAGTGGCACCTTCTGCTGGCTGCTCGTCCCTGAGTTCCTAGTCACTTCCCAATATGGGCTTTGTGACTCGTCCCACTCCCAGATGAAACTGATCATGGCGGGAAGCAACTGTCTTCCTGGGGGCAGGCAACCTGCTGCCCCTGGAGGTTGCCAACCATAGGGTGCCAGGAGTAGGTCCTGGCTGGCCTGCTTTCTCTCTCCATCCTCACTGCAGCGATGCGATTGGCTCTGGACAGTCATTAGTAAGGATTAAGCACTGGTGGAGGCCAGGGTCTCACCTCTTTAGCCCAATCCTTCTGCAAATGCATCCTCCTTTCCTTAAGAACTCCGGATTTCCTTAGGTAGAAAATCATAACTCATGGGGCCTACTCCCTATAAGATCTGTCTATTTGGGGTTGAGGAACACAGATGCCCACAATGCCACTGCTGCCAGCCTTGCCCCATGCCCAGGGGGACGGCCCTTTGTTCTCAGGCCCCATGGTCAGGAACTATAGGTGCAGGCTATGTTTACGCAGTGTTCCCATGAGCTCCCAAAATATGAAATCAGGCACAGTATTTTACACATTGGCAGGTTCTTGAAAATAAGTATTTTGTTGTTGTTGTTTTTGGCAAGAAAGATCATCCTTGTCTCCAATTTGGCACTTAGGAACGTGCTGTCTCCAGAACTTGGGCATCAACAGCTTTTGAGCTAGGGAGAGCTCCTTCCAAGGTAGTGTTCAAGTCAGGCATTGCAAGCAGCCAAAGCAGTTGGTAGAGTATTCAAAAGCGGGGGCCATGTTTGGGCGACAGTTTGTCATGTGACGGACACAACAGTTTGTGAGACCTGCTGTGTGTCGCCAGATTTTTCACTTATACAAAAATCCTTCTGCAAATGCATCTTCCTTTCCCTAAGAACTCCAGATTTCCTTAAGTGGAAAATCATAACTCACGGAGCCGTCAGAAACCATCCACTAAATTATTTTACAGAGTTGAATTGATAAACTCAATCTTATCTTCAGTTATGCCCAGAAATATATGCCTGATTTGGCTAAAGGCCAAGTCAACATCAGCCAGTCGGTTTTAATCTTAGCCATAGATATTTAAGTGGCTGCTACTATTAGAAATAAGTATTGTACAGCACAGGTGGTCGATGTTTCTGTAATCCCAGCACTTTGTGAGGCTGAGGCAGGTGGATCATCTGAGATAGGGTTCATCAGCCTGACCAACATAGTAAATTCCTGTTCTACATTGTGGTCATAAAATTGGCTCAAGATGGCAGTAAGGTACTAGGTTCCAGTACTTGGGGAGGCTGAGGCAGGAGGATTGCCTGGAACCCAGGAGGTGGAGGTTGCAGTGACAAGATCTCTCATTGCACTCCAGCCTGGGTGACAGAGTTGTTCCGCCCCTCAAAAAAAAAAAAAAAAAAAAAAAAATATATATATATATATATATATATATATATATATATACATAGAAGAAAAGAAAAAGAAATATGTACAGGCTACACTCGGTGGCTGAAGCCTATAATCCTAGCACTTTGGGAGGCTGAGGCAGACAGATGTACAAAGTATGTACCAAGTTTGCATCTTCATCATGAAATTAGCAATGTAATTAATGGCAAACAATTACTAGTGCTTTGAAGATTCATGTGCAAGTAGGATAGGCTCTAGGTCAAGTTAAAGAACAAATCTTTTTTGATCTTTGTGATATTTAATATTAGGTAGACCAATTTCTTACTTTCCTTTTAAAATCAGCATGGGAGTTTAGACATAAATAATATTAGAGCATGGGCATTTCGACGTTATTATAAAATGAATGAGGTGTGAAGGGTAATGTTACAGCAGACCCTTTATACTCACAACACTTGGGAAATAGAACATTACCATTACCTGAGACATCTGTATGTCCTTCTCAGACCCAATCCCCCTTTTTGCCCCCTCAGAGGAAACCACTGTCTTAAATTATTAAAACTTCTCTTTACAGTTTTACCATATATGCTGTTTAGTTTTGTAGTTGCTCAAACTATAATAAGAAATATAGAATTGGAATAATTTTGTCTGTATTTTCAGCAACTTTCTTTTTCCCTCTCAAGCTGAGATCCCTGAGAATCTTCCAGGAGTGTTTGTAGCTATAATTCATTCGTCTTCAGTGCTGTAGAGTATTCCATTACAGAACCACACCATGAATTCTTTCTCTCCCCTACTATTGCTGGGCATTTGGGCTGTTCCAGTTTGCAGGGCCACATGTCTACAGGTGCACAGGCTTGAGGGATTTCACTCTGTTCCTCACAGTCAACTTCTTAGGTCAGAGAGTATGTGGATCTTCAGCCTCCCTGGATAAAGCCACCTGGCTTTTTGAGACACACAAGTTTTTTGTTTTTACGTATTCAAGTCTATCAAGTATTTGGCAATTTCTTTCTTTGGTCTTATACGTAAGTTCTCCTCTCCCCTAGCTCCAGTAAATATTCACACATATTTAAGAGAGTGAAACTGATCACTCTTGATTTTCCTTACAGGTATATAACAAGCTGAGCACAGTGGAACACATGACTGTCTATGAGAAAGAAGCCATCCCAAGCAGGTTCTATTACAAGAAAGGGAAGTTTGTCTCTCCTTTGACTTTAGTGGCTGATGAAGGCTGGTTCATAACTGAGGTAATTATGAAATATGCACCAATTTATTCACAATGCAAATTCTATAAAATAGTCCAACGTGAAATAATAGTTACTCAAGTTTTTACACATAAAAGATTTTTTCATGTAGACATCATTGGTTGCATTATGTCTTTCTTTAGAGAATCAAAAGTCTTGATCGGGTAACTTTGTAGACACAACTGTAGATGTGAACCCAGAGTCATGGTTTAGACTTCGTGGCTCCAGACTCCCTGTGTTTTAACAAACGAGCCTTAACTCGATTACTAGGCTTACAATGTAACCTGTTTGCTTGAAAGCGGAACAATTACTGTGAACCAAAGCAATTGCTCAAGGGCAGTCAAAAGCAAGGAGAGGCTCAGCTAGCTTTCACCTTCAAGAGAAATGTTTGGCAAACGAGACTGCGAGTCCCCAGCGTGCCAATTTGATCTTTCAGAGGAGATTATCATGCATTTTTGTTCCAATCTTTAATTGGACCTGTGGAGGCCTGAATGACCTCCACAGCCTCCTCCTGGCTGGCCTGGACGCTAAGCTCCCCCAGCTCTGGCATCAGCTTGTGATATCAGGCCATGGCGGGAAGGCCCTGCCCTTTAGGGGAGTCTGTGGTCAAGTGATGTTTACAGTTCATTCCTGAAGACAGCACGGCTTATTTTAGGAATTTGAAGGTAGGTTGCAGTTATTAGCTTGGTTCAAAAGTAATTGCGGTATATGGCAAAAATCACAATTACTTTTGCACCAACCTAGTAGATCAGGCTCCAGGGTACATGAGAGTAGCTGGTTGAGGCCAACCAAGTGGAAGACCTCAGACTGTTGGTAGCCGCCGTGGGAGGCGGGCCGGTGATGACCAGCAGGGAGGCTGACTGGGCAGGTGAGTGGGAGTCTGGGACATGGGCATGGGAAAATGGGGGTAGTGTGACATGAACCTCAGTCATGCAGGAGGACTGCGTGACTTCTGGGCGCTCTCAGACAGAGAGAAGCACCTGGCACCAAGGAACTGAGAAGAGAGCAGATCCGATTAGGAGTGTGAGTTGCTCAGAGCAGAGGCCAGCGAGGCCCTCCTCAGGCAGCTATGGCTTCTCTGCCACGTGGTTTACAAGGTGAGGGTCCCTCTGTTCCCTAACGACCTCTCCTCTACAATCCAAAATGCTTCTCATCGCTTCATCACACCGTGTGAGGTCATCTGGAGTGAGGTTAGGTTGGGATCACCAAATCATCACTTAGAGTGGTTGGCTCAGGACCTCACACAGAGCACATATGTAGTCAAGCAAGTCACCGGTCTCACTGTATTCCACAATGCCAGCCTTCCAGATCTCACCAAAGGGCTTACTGTTTGAACTTTTTTCAGTTTATAAAATTCTGGCAGAATTGCTTTGAATTTTTAAAAGCAAATATGCCCTGAAGGTTAATTCACAGCCGTCAGTCATTTCTTAGCTGGCTATTTGCATCCATCTTTACTTCGTGGTCTTTAGCTGAAGTCGCCTGTGCTGAGAGACGGGGTGGAACGGAGGGAGGGTGTAAGAGGGCAGAGGTGATCCGGGCATCTTGGTGGAAAACAGGCTTAGGTAGGGGAGTGCAGGGCCAGAGGTCACTATGGAGATGCTGGATGACTAATGAGGTGCCATCTCAATTCCATCGAGAAAGGTCTTGGCCCCCGGCAGTAGGGTGTGACAGGTGCTGGGGAAGCAGCTTCAGCCCTGAATCCTCTCAGTGAAAGTAAACATGGTGTCTCAGCAGCCACACGTCTGGCATGAAGATGCTGGGCCTTCCAGTGAGTGATGAAACGCAGTACTGGGAGACCTTGAGACATCCGTTAAGACGCTCTTGGTCATAAATCACAGCCCCTTTGATAAATATGGCTGAAACAAAAAGGATTTACTATCCCACATAAGTAGAAGTCTGGAGGCAGGCAATTCCAGGATTGCTGAATCCAGCAACTCAATTATCTCACGCCCCAAGCCAGCTCTTCTGCAATGCTCTTGGCTTTCTTCAAGGTCACAAGATGGCTGCTGCAGCTCCACACATCACATCATATCCCATCAGGACATTCCAAAGCAGGAAAGAAAAGGTGTGGGTTCTGTTTGCACGTCTCCTACTTTTATCAGGGAGCAAAATATACATACCAGAGCCAGGGCCAGACTCGGGTTTTGTAGGACTCTGAAGATTATGGAATTAAGGTGAAGGGGATCTCTCTTTAAGAAGAAAATATACACAATTATGAATACAAAATTAGGTACAGGGATTTGGAAGAAGTTCACACACATGAAGAACCTTGGTGCATAAGCTGTAAATCTGCTTCTGCCCAGAACCCACTAGCGGCTTCCCCTCGGTCTCATTAATCAGCTGACTAGTGGGGCTAGGAAGTTCCTGCCTTGGGTCAGCTTTAGTTCTGAGATCTGAAGTTGTGCTGAAGTGCAGACCAGGGGGTCCCAATCACAGGACAAAAGTGAAACAGAGGCCAGGAGTCAGGCAGACTGGGGCCCCGAAACAAAGAACAGAAAGAAGGGGTGAGGGGAGAGCAAGGACAAACAGCAGCCTTTGCCCCATTCTGACTTGCGCTGGCCCACTCAGGATGCCCAGTGACAAGTGTGAGGATACGTCCTCCTTCCCCTGGCTCTGCTTCCATCTCCCCTCCATCCTTCCACCCCGCACTCTGCTGTGGGTCCAGGTGCCTGCTCCCTTCCGTCTGCTCGCCATCATCCTGCCCCGTACTCTGCTGTGGGTCCAAGTACCTGCTCCCTTCCATCTCCCCCCAGTCATTCTGCCCCGTACTCTGCTGTGAGTCCAGGTGACTGCTCCCTTCCGTCTGCTCGCCATCATCCTGCCCCGTACTCTGCTGTGGGTCCAAGTACCTGCTCCTTTCCATCTCCCCCCAATCATCCGCCCCGTACTCTGCTGTGGGTCCAAGTACCTGCTCCCTTCCATCTCCCCCGCATCCTCCCGCCCCATACTCTGCTGTGGGTCCAAGTACCTGCTCCCTTCCATCTCCCCCGCATCCTCCCGCCCCATACTCTGCTGTGAGTCCAAGTACCTGCTCCCTTCCATCTCCCCCACATCCTCCTGCCCCCGTACTCTGCTGTGGGTCCAAGTACCTGCTCCCCTGTAGGAAACTGACAAATTAGCGTTGACCATGTTATGTTCTATTATGTGTTTTGTACGCATTGACAAATACACACACACACGTTTGTCTGAGTAAATCAGAAGTGAGACCATCAGTTAGCAAGGGCTAAGCAGTACTGTATTGTATGTCTTAGGGAGAAGCCACAGAACAGAAAGGAAGAATGCCTAGCTATTGACAATTACTGGAGCAGCATTTTAAAATATACAATCATTTCCAAAGGAAGATTCGAGGTAATTTCAAAGATAAGTGAAGCAGGAACTTTAAAAAGAAAAAAAAGAACATCAGAAATAAGATAAATAGGGTGTGAAAAAATAAGATTAGCTCTGAAAGATGAGGGTTGCTCACTAATACACTATCCATGGTGGCTCACAAACCCTTAATTACTAATGATAAAGGCTGCGAAACTCGTCTGCATGTATTACACCCGGATCCTTAGCAACTCTAGAACGACCCCTCCCCCAAAGCTTCAATGGTATGCATAGAAAGTTATTTTATACCTTGCAGATAATAAATACATCAAGAAAAATTTCTGTTTAAATTTTAGTCAGTGACAACAGCAACTACTGCAATAATAATAGCTATCTTGAATTAAGTGCATCCTAGTTCTTGTTTCTAATTCTCCTAATGACTCTGCATCGTGGATATTGTTAGTTTTGTTTGTTTGTTTGTTTTGACGTTGTTTTCTTGTTTTTTTGTTTGTTTTTGTTTTTGTTTTTTGACACGGAGTCTCACTCCGTCAGCCAGGCTGGGATGAGGTGGCATGATCTCAACTCACTGCAACCTCTGCCTCCTAGGTTCAAGAGATCCTCTTGCCTCAGCCTCCCAAGTAGCTGAGATTACAGGTGCCCGCCACCATGCCCAGCTAATTTTTGTATTTTTAGTAGAGATGGGGTTTCACCATGTTGGCCAGGAGGGTCTTGAACTTCTGAATCTCAAGTGATCCGCCCGCCTTGGCCTCCCAAAGTGCTGGTATTACAGGTGTGAGCCAGCACACCCAGCTGTTATTGTTAGTTCTGAAAATAACATACAGCCAAATAAAATGGAACACACATGTGGTTCTGAGCTTCCAAGAAGCTAATCCAAAGAGAACAATCAGTTCCATTAATATAACTTAGAGCATCTATATTCATGAACATATATGTTTCTCTGGAAAATCGTAATTGTCCCTGAGTCCTGAGAGACACTGAGATATCTTTTAATGACTTTTTGCAGTTTCCTAGACTAAATATCTTAATCATTTTACTTCTACCCCGGAATTTGCAAATTTTTATTATGAAGACACCATATGTAAAAGTTATAATTTCTGATTCTACTTTAGTATAACATTGGGGCTTTATTTATTTGTTTTCTGAGAAATCCCAAAAACAAGTGCCCATTCTTTCTTTATTGGCTTAAACTTCTTTTTTTGACATCATTCTATTGTTTGTTGTACTTTCTTGACAACAGAGAATTAAAAACCCCATTCTATAACCTTGTTTCTGCTCTGTGCCAAGGCTATTAATCTCTCACATTCCTATTTGCAAAACTTCTCCCCAAATGGTAAAAGAACGTTATGTTTTGCCCTGAAACCTACACACCCATCCACAGTGCATGCGATGACATTTCAGGGCTGGCTTACACTTCACATCTGTGGCATGGCAAGACTCTCAGCCTGAAAGCAATCTCTCCAGGTCTGAGTTCGGCTGGCAGATGAGACTGGTTTCTGGTTTAGCCATGATGAGGAAAACAGCTGGGTCAGGACACGGTGATGCTGGGTGACAGCCACTAGAGTCCCGTCCCCCACTCCTTTCTGCCTATAGCCGCCATCCCAGAAACATGGACGATTTGGTTTCCTTGGTAAAAATGCCCCTCCCCAAAACACACTAACTTTCTACCATCGATTTAAGTCTTGCAGACTTTAAGGCGGCGGCACTAACAGGAAGACTTTATTGAGTTCATCTTTTTCTCAGGATTTCTTAGAGAGGAGTCACTGAAAAAGATAAAGACAGGAACAGATTGTCTTTTTTTTTTTTTTTTTTTTTTTTTGAGACGGAGTCTTGCTCTGTTGCCCAGGCTGGAGTGCAGTGGCGGGATCTCGGCTCACTGCAACCTCCACCTTCCAGTTTCAAGTGATTCTCCTGACTCAACCTCCCGAGTAGCTGGGACTACAGGTGTCTGCCACCATGCCTGGTTAATTTTTCTAGTTTTAGTAGGGATGGGATTTCACCACATTTGCCAGGCTGGTCTTGAACTCCTGACCTTGTGATCCACCCACCTCAGCCTCCCAAAGTGCTGGGATTACACAGTCATGTAGTGGGACTGCTGACCCTGCCATAGTAAAGCAAGCCCCCTGGCCAGGGACCCCCAGTTTGCCTCTGCCCCTGCACTCTTTAATAAACCAGCTGGATTTCCAGCTGCTGTCAGTCCTTTCTCCGGCCTCCTGTCCTGAAAGGAGAGAAATCTGAAAGTGTTCTTATCCCCATAGGATGAAACAGAAAGAGGTAAAGCACAGGCTGCCTCCATGGGTCCAGCCTGAGCCTGTCATAGGAAATGGGCCTTCCTCACGGAAGTCCTACCTGAGACCTGGTCCCTGTCCTCTGGAAAGCCTTTGCCCTGCGTCTTCCCTCCAGGGGATGAAGATCACGCTCTTCCCCAGAGCACGGGAGCCCTGCCCAGGCTGGCTCCACTGGGGTTCTCAGTTGGGCACCCTGCCACTCCCTCTCCCAGGGGCCTGGGGCAGGTTGGGTTGTCACAATGTCATGGTGGGCCAAGGACACTGAGGAGGCAGGCTCGGTGATGCTAAATTATGGGAGAGTCAGGCACAACACAGCAAAATGCCAAGTGGAGAAGGGCAGTTTGCAGCAGACTCAAGCATACTTTTCCATCCCCCACTGTGAAGGCCGTGTGCATCAGCCATCATGCGCCTAGCAAACCAGCAGATGTGTGCCAAGTGCCGACTGCATGTGATGGCCAATGAAAAGTTCTAATTCCACAGTGGGGAGCCACTGGGAGTCCTTGTCCCCCTCCCGCTCTCCCTGCTCGTGAAGACAGTAGATACTAAATAAATACACATACCACACAAATAAATCACTGTGGTAAGAGCTGTCATGGACACAGAGATTGCCATGAAAGAGGGTACTGGGGTGGGGGAAACAGGAGCCCGATGTAGGTGAGGGGCTACGGGGGCCTCTCTGAGAAGAGAGCTTGAGGCTGAAACCCAGAGGAGGAGTTCTCAGTGGTCAGGCGGGAAGAGGAAGTGCTCTCCAGGCTGAGGGAACGGTCTGCTTGAAGAACCTGAGCTGGAAAGACCTTTGAGAGTTAGAGGAATGGAAAGAATGGGCCAGGTGGCCAAGTGTGGAGAGCCAGGAGAGGGGACGTGGCAACGAGATGGGGCTGCTTAGGTAAGCAAGGGACCATTGGCCCAGGACTTGGTATTTTTTATCTTAAGACTTGGTATTTTTGTGGCCGGGCATAGTGGCTCACACCTGTAACATCAGCACTTTGGGAGGCCGAGGCAGGCAGATCACCTGAGGTCAGGAGTTTGAGACCAGCCTGGCCAACATGGTGAAACCCCGTCTCTACTAAAAATATAAAAATTAGCCAGGCGTGGTGGTACGTGCCTACAATCCCAGCTACTTGGGAGGCTGAGGCAGGAGAATCACTTGAACCTAGGAGGCAGAAGTTTCTGTGAGCCAAGATTGCAGCACTGCACTCCAGCCTGGGCGACACAGCGAGATTCCATCTCAAGATAAAAAAACAAAAAACTTGGTATTTTTTAATCTTAAGTTCAATGGGAAACCACAGGGAATTTTTCCAGGGAGGATCATGATCCATTATCTTCAGGGTAATGTAATTCACAGCTCATGGGAAGAACAGAGTCAAAGAACAAAGTCAAACAGGTCATGAGCAGTTCCATGAAAATTCTTACACTGACCCGCTAAACAGACTGTCAATGTGATTTCATCCACCTTTAATTAGTAATACTGGTTGCTGTGAACAACAATCTTAATTTTTCATGCCTGGATCATTGTAGACTTTGGAAAGAGCTCCCTGTGGTCCTCCCAAAAGTTTCAATGACTTACACATCAAGTTATTTTATATTTTACACATAATAAATATATGGGTTTTTTTAAAATTTTGGTCAATAACAACCATAACAGTAGTGGCTATCTGGAATTAGGTACCTCCTCAGTTCACTCTCTCTGCATTGTGGATACTGCGATCCCAATTTTACTGAGTTAATGGCGGCTCATCATTTTAGGTCCCATGCCTATGGTTACAAATCTCTGAGCAACAAACCCAGGACTTGAATTCCAGTCTAGCCATGAAGCACACAGTCCCATCCAGTTCTTCTAAGATGTTCCAGACATTTCATCAGAATGTTCAATGTGTTTCTGACCTCGTGTTTCCCAGTTACAGACTCACCCTTCTGGCTTCCGTGGGGTCTAGAGCTACGTCTCGGCTCCTTCACACTTGCAGAAACAGAAGTTCTACCATCGTCCTTTTAAATTTTTTTGCTCATGTCATACTGTAAAAACCTCTACAGTTGCTCCAAGCCCAATTTACCTCCTTTTCTTCTTCCTTACCCCAATCCCTTTCTTTCTTATCACCAACATGGGTGATTTGCATATACCAGAACCAAAATTTTTCTGGTTGTGAAAACAATTCTTCCATTGCAACACTTAAGTGTTGGGAATTTGGTGGTCAGGGAGAGGTAACCGAGCTCGCCCAAATAACTTCAATCAGCCTAATAAATAATCAGTAGAATCCCTGGAATGCCCTCTCTGTGCCAATCCCTCCCTGTCCTTCAAAGGCCAAATCAAACACCATCTCTACCAGGAAACACTCAAGAGTTGCTAATGCTCTCCAGCTTGGAATTCCGTAAGACCTGATGCTACATTTGTTTGTTTTGGACTCTGCCCTCCTAGAGTGGAAGCTCCCTGAGGACAGGTCTTTGGCATCTCGACCTTTGTTTCCCATCATGAACTTGTACACAGTAGAGTCTCAGTAGATGTTAGTGGGTGGTACGAATTATTAAATATTGAGGCAGTTGATTCCTGACTCTACTTATTGACAGGTTGTTCACATGGCTGGTGTGTAAACCAGTCACCATGTAAACCAGTCACCAAGTAAACAGAGAAGAAAGTGAAGTCAGGCTTTCAACCCTGGCTAATTATTAATAGCTCCAGAAGAGATTTCAACAGGGAAGAGATGTTGAAAGCACGAATTCTCCTCGCATCAGTTGACCCAGAGCTACAGTCCAAGGCCGAGACACACAGCCCTGAGGGGCTGATTCCTGCAGCCTCTCCTGGACAGTGTCCATCTTATGCCACCATGCTCATGAAGGTAGGATGGGGAAAGATTTCCCCAGAGCTTGGTGAAAGATCATAGAACATGGTCCGGACCCCTGCCTGACTTGAGAGAAATGCAGCAAATTCAGGCCCAAGCTTCTAAAGGAGGCTGATATTTTTCTCCAGAGGAGAGATTTATTTTGAAAACTGGAACAGGATATGAAATGCCAGGCTCAATTCTAAAGCCTGTGGTTGAACGGCTGTGAGGCCTGGACCCAAAATATCTGGGGAAATCAAGACAATCTGGAAAACGTGGCTTTGGAGCTTTAGTGGCAGCTCGTGTGGTATTGTCCAGGCCTGCCTGAGCTTCAGGAAGTCAGATGCGGGGCGGGAAGCTGCATGCGTTCTGGTGGCGACCAGGGCCATCTGTGTGAGCTGCATGGGAGCACAGGCGTACCCTTCTCAGCCTGGCTGCACTGCAATCAACGTGATTCGGAAAAAAAAAAGAAAAGAAGAAAGAAACCCCATCCACTGAGTGCTTTTCTCCAGCGCTTCGCTCCACGCCGAGAACGTCTGCGTCTCTGGCTCCCTGCTGACTTTGCTGCCTGCAATTCCCATTTCGAGGAGCAAGCAGTGTGTGGCCAGGGGCTCTCTGGGGTCAGGCCAGTGGTCTGCTGCCTGAGCAATTACATTCTGTTTTAGAAAGACAGAGAAAGGGAAATGGTTAGAGAACATCTCTTTGGAGCGGCATGCGGCAAACACATCTCAAAGGCTCATCACCGCCACTCCCACGGGCTCCGAAGAGTCCCGCTGGCTGCAAGCCCCTTTGCAGGACAATTTAAAATAGCAACGCCACAAAATCCGAGAAAGCGTGGTTTATAATAGAAACCATATCTCGACCTTCACACTAGCAGCAAAACCATCCAAGCCAGCCAAACTGTCATCATTTCACCAGAGTTTTCACTGAAGCCACCCATGGCTTGAACATTATTGGTGACTTTTCTTAGACTGGGAGGATGTCAGAAGTGTATTGTATTTTCAGGGAGGTGGGAGGCGTCTGTTATAACCATGTCCTAGAAGAAAAATGCGGATTTGTATTAGGCCTCTAATACACCTTAGATAGGTTTCACCTTTTATTTTCATCTGACCAGATTTCAACGGTGTCCCCCAGTTCCCTGGAGACCTGCTGTGATGCCTCAAGGGAGAAAGGGAAGAACTTGGGTCCCTGACCCCACACCTCATGAGAATTATACTTTCAGTAGTTGAAAGGAGACACGATAGTTAAAATGTGTAACAACCAGCACCCCATGGGTGCCAGCCATTGAGAATGAAGCACCTGTTGGAGCAGCTGGAGGGCCGCCCTAACTCCTGTCTGTTGGAAAGCAGCCCTGTGCCAGCTAATGCTGTGCCTAATTCTGTGGTCCCTTGAAGCCCTTTGAACTTTGTAAGAGGGAGGGCCCATTTTGCTATGCCCAGGGCCACACAAAGGGAGATAAGGCACAGTCCCTGATCTCAGGCACTTCTCAGAAAAGGACAATCATCCTTTTACATGGCCTATGGCAGATGCCAGGTGAGCAGCTTCTAGGGGTTCCCATGCCTGACTGCACATCCCGACCACCTGGGGGACATTCAGAAGAGATTCCTCAGCTCCTCCTGACCTGCTGAATGCAAATATCCAGGAGCCAGGTCCAGGCCAAGCTCAGGGTGGTCCTTGTGCAGCCAGCATGGGATGCACTGGTGTGGGTGGTGAGCACCCTGGTTTCCAGCAGGGAGTGACGCTGTGGCCTCTGTGGGAAGAAGGCCAGAGGGGCAGCACCAGGCAGAGCAGGAGGGACCAGACGAGGCCCTGCAGCGGCACCTCTACTCTGGGTGGGATGCCAGGGAAGACAAGATTTCAACCCTCCCGCCACCTTGAGAGGAGTCATTTAGGGATGTAGGACACAGCTGGAGGCTGGATGTTGGGCAGCTGTTGGCCACCAGCCTTCTCTGCTATTCTTCCTGGCTTTGCAACCATTCTCCTATATATGGTGGAGAGAGATAGGAAGGAATGGGTGAGAAATATATATGCTTATGTATTCCAAAAATGCATCACAAAAAGACAAGTAAATGCGCCTAGAGTTTGCCAAAGCCACACCTTGCCCATGTGCAACAGCAAATAATGAACATGGACCACTCGGTGCTCCCCGCCTCTTTCTGTCCCTCCACCCCTCCCTCCGCCTGCACCTTCATTCCCAGCGCAGCCTCGCATTTCTGGGTGTGCTCCCCAGACAGCACAGCTCAGCTCAGCACACAAAGGGATCCTACAATGCTGAATGCAAACGGATGGGCCCTGGCAAGTGTAGAACAAACTGTATTTACTGGGTTTCTGATTTGGAGGTAAAGCGCGAATGTTGCAGTTTCTTTTCATTTTAATGCTAAGGATGATTAAGACAAAGGCCTGGTTTAGAAATTATAACCCTTATCTCATAATTATCCCTTGGCTACCCAAAGTAATGCAAGCATGTAACAGGCATTATCACGGGGAGCTGGCGACGGAGTGCAGGCACCCAAATAGAATGCAGGCACCCGCATGAAACCGCGCAAGCCTGAAGGCAACCGCTCAGCCGCTTCTCACCACACTTCCTGGTGTGGGGTGATTTATTTCTGGTTCCTTCCTGTTAGAAATGATTAATTGGTTGAGGGGCTCATCAAGGAGGGTCCTGGCATTGCTGTCTACCCCTGTCTAGAGGAGGGGTCCTGGAGGGCACTGGGAAGCGCTGAGCACATCACCATGGGTGAAGATGTTACCTAAATTCCTAATATAGTGCTGACTGTACAGTGGCCAACTTGTCCTGGTTCACCTGGGACTGTCCTGGTTTTCAAACTGCAAGTCTTGCATCCCTGAAACTCTCTCAGCTGCAAACCAGGAGAGTTGATCACCCTGTTTAGTTGCCACAACCCCGCTAGCAAAACAACCCAGTTCCTCTCCCCTTCCAGCTCTTCCAGCCATCTCTCTCTGACGGCAGCTTTCTTTCCGTCTTTCCCACCTAGGTCATTCAAGGGCTCCCCTGCTCTTGGAGTTCCCAGGATTCTGTCACTGCAGAACCGTTGTAGTGACCCCATCCTCTTTATTTGGACTCCCTGTGTGGACTCCTCCTCCTGATTTCTCCTCTCCATCTCCCTACCCCACTGCTACACACACTCACACACACATAAACTTTAACACACACATACAACACAGACAGACACACATAAACACACACTCACATATACACACTCGTGCACACACATACATGCTTACACTTATGCACTCACACACACTCTCATACCCAGGCACATACACACTCATGCACACACACATTCACACACATATGCACACACGTGCTTACATGCATGTAGGACACATGCACACAGTTGCGTCCCCACTGACTGACTCTCCCACAGCCTCCTCCCGTGTCCCCTCCGCTGAAGGCATCCCTGGGCCTGAGCCTCCCTCCCTCTTTCAGGCTTGGGCACCCACTCCTGGTAGCGACTTACTCTGGAGTCAATGCCCAGCAGCTGCAGCCCCCTTCCTCCCTCACTAAAGCTGAGCTCTGTTAAGGGAAGGAGCCGCCCTCCACCTCTGTGCCCCCCACCCCAGAAGCCTAGCCGAGTTCCTGGCATGAATCCAGCACTCAGTGCATGTCCGTGGGACTGAATAAACCAGCCCTGAAGTCATGGGTTTCTCCTACATGCTGGCAGGGACGTTCCACCGTCGCCTGGGACTCCTCTCACCTGGGGCCCCCCCACTCCTTCTCTGCCTGTGTGGAGTGGATTTCCTCCCCACCAGATGATGAGTGGGGAGCCACCCCCTCCAGCACACGTTGCAGGAGAACCGGGTGCTTCCTGCCACCCTGGGAATTGGCTGCCCACCCTACAGTGGGATCCCACTTAGAGGCCCCCCTGCCCCTGAACACACACACACAAGCCCACCCTCACCCTTGTTTCTCACCTTCGACCAGATCTGGAGGGCTGGGTCGCCTCCCGGGATGTCACTAGGTGGCGCTGTGTGGCAGTCCCTGGGCCCTGCAGGGGCTGGATGGGGTCAGCAGGCCAACCAGGAGCTTCCGGATCCACAGGTGGGGATTCCCGCTGTGGAGGTGGAGAGGCGTGTGGCAGGCCCTTCTTCGTAGGCCTGGCCTCAGCTGTATGCCCTTGAAAAGATAATGTGGGGTACAAAACAGAGGTGCTAAAAGTCACTGGCAGAGGGAAAAGAAGAAAATCGTCGCCGCAGCATTGTGAAATGAAGGCTGAGTCCATCACTTACACTACACAGTCACCTGTGCACCTGACCCGCCAGGTGGCTACGATTTTTTCCTCAGTAAGAGCAATTGTTTTTCTGGGGCAACTTGTTATTTTAATAAAAATGAGTCGATTTACCTATGACTAGAAAGAGCCAAAATCACCTTCAGGGCTGGGGTTTTCATGGCTGCGTGTGTTGATTTGTGGAATCTAGGCCGTCGGGCTTCATCTCTCTTGCTTCTGTTCTTTGTCATGGCACACACACAGACTATGAGGTTCATAATTGGTGAGGTCGTTCATAGCAAAAGAGTTCCACTTCGTGCTTCAGTGCTCTCCGCCTTGTAGACTGTGAGAGGGAGAAGCAACACATTAAATTAGCTGGTGAGACTAAATTGGGATGTGTTGTGATCATCACCATGGACAGATAAGGAAGAAAAAGAGAAAGTTAGAGATGCAGTAAGTGAAAGAAACCTTCCCATGGAAAAACACGAGCCACAGCTGGAGAAGGAGGGACGAGGGATGCGGGAAACTCAGGAAACGGAGAAACTTGGAAAGCTGCAATGCGAGGGGGCGATTTATGGGGTGAGAGCAGATGGCTGTGCAATGTGATATGACAGCTAAATAAGCATAAGCAGGCTCAGCCCTCACGACCCACACTGCCCGGCTGCATACGGCCTGGGTGCCTGGCCCCACCGCCAGGGGCATCTGCGGACCAGACCGCTGCCACCTATTGAGCACTTATTGTATGTCAGGGACTTAGCACACAGTCATGCCATCCCCCACAGACCCTACAAGGTGGCCAGGACCAGCAGGGAGACTGCAGCTCACAGACGTGAAATAGCCAAGATCCCAGAGCTAGAAAGTAGCAGCTGGAATTTAACCCAATTTAACTGCACCAACCCAGTTCCCAAATCCTGTTAGTGCTTTGGTTCTGGTCACACTCTGTGAGTGAGGATGTGAGGTGCAAGGTGACAGCTCACTGGCCAGTGCCAGCAGGAGCACTGCAGTGACCTCTGGCAGTATGGAGTGGAAGGGGCCCAGGCACCGGGAGACAGATGACCTGGGTTCCAGTCCCAGCCCTGCCTTGCACTAGCTGTGTGGCTCTGACTCAGTCACTTCACCTCTCTGAGCCTTAGTCCCTTCAACTACAAAATGGAGGAAATGGTATCATCCCCACTGGGATGTTGTGATGGTTAAGTGGATGTTGGTGTCAGCTCTTGGTGGACTGCTTGGCTCACTAAACATATGATACTGTTACTAGTCTCGTGAGCCAACCTGTAAATTGCTGGTAGCTTAGCGGTCTTGATTCTACTCATTCATCATGACTAGCCTATTCTACCTCCTGCATTTGAAGTAGTAAATATTTGTAATATTGAAACCTGCGTAGCAAGGATGGACGGTTCGTCCTTGGTGAGGTCTTAGAAGAATGAGTGGCTTCTGTGGTACATGACTAGGCTTGCGCCCAGCCGGCTGCAGCCTCCACAGGACTTGCAAAGCCTTCTCTCAGTCCTCTATTTCATAGGAAGTGAGCAGCTGTAGAAAATTTGGTTCTGGAGAAAAGAAGGGTGATGGGAAGTGATGGTTCTGGAACCCCTCCCAAAGGAAGAGTGGTTGAGGGAAATTAAGATCTGCAAAGCCTGGAAAAGGGAAGCAAAGGTGCCATCTTCCAGTGTGCTCATTAACAGAGGAGAGGAGGCTGGCTTGGAGTTGCTCCCAAGGTCAGGGCTAGGAGGAAGAAGGGCAGGGTGGGCTGCATGGGAAAGGGCGCTGGGATGTGCTGAGGCTGGGCTCCAGCTGCTTTGCTAGGAAATGTGATTAGATAGATAATGTTTCCCGACGATTCTCCGTCAGCTGGATATCCCGCCATTCAGTTCAATGCTGACAACAATACCTGGAGTTAGAGTGGGCCTCACAGGTCAAGGGACTCCATCCCACAAGACAGCCCCCACTCAGATGCCAGCCACAGGTCCCAGGTCCCCAGGATGCCGGCACCTGTGTTTGATTTGGCTACATTCGAGGGGTCACACTTCAGGTTGATCATTCACTAGGACAATCACTGAACTCAGGAAAGCACACTACATTTAAGACGACTGTTTTATTGGAATGGATGGCCCTTAGGGAGGCACCACATAGAGAGGCCTGTGGGAGAGAAAGCATGGGAGGTGAGGCAGGCAGAGCTTCCACTCCCCAGGGGCTCCGGAACCGCACGCCCCGTGGGCTTCATATGGGGCTTCATTGAGCAGACACGAGTGAGGAAATCATGGGTCAGGTGATTGGACTCAGTCTCCAACCCCTCTCCCCTCTCCTGGTCTGGTTCCTCTGGTGGCCAGCCTCCACCCTGAAGCTGTCTAGCCCCCAACCCCAGGTCCCCTCTCAGTAGCATTAATTCAGGTGTGGGAGAAAATAGCTCCTTTTAAATGGAAAGCCAAAGACATTCTTATCACTCAGGAAATTGTACCCCTGGTTTTCGGAGCTCTAGGTGAGAAACCTGGGACAAAGACCAAATACATTTTTTATGACACCACAGATACGCTTTAACATCCCTTCTGCCACTAACTTACTATATTTAGTGGCTCTAAAACTGATTATGGGACACAATTCAGCCCCATGTAGGAAAACATCTTGTTAACCAGGGCACTCAGCAATTGAATAGGCTGCTGCCCAAGGTCTGAGCCGCCTGGAGCAGGAAGAGTGGCAGCGGAGGTTGGGTGGCTCAGTCAGTGTGCAGAGGAGGAAAGCGCCCCCTGCTGGAGGGGCAGCGTGGAGCAGATGCCCGCTCAGCACCACTCAGGACTCAGAGTCACGTGTCTGCCTTGCTTGGTTTCAGAATCGAGAGATGCTTCCGTTTTGGATGAACAGCACCGGCAGGCGGGAAGGTTGGCAGCGTGGATGGCACGGCTACGACAACGAGCTCATGGACATGCGGGGCATCTTCCTGGCCTTCGGACCTGGTAGGCGAGGAAATGACCAGATCTCTCAGACCCCATTCCCAGGGAAGCATCTGTAAGGGGGGGCTATGGGTGCCAGGAGAGGCTGCAGATTTCCTTACAGACCCTCTTTATGAGCCAAGCAGAGCAAACCCAGCCGGTCTCCATGAAACATCTTTTGCTGGCTTCCTTTCAAATGCTTCTTGGGTTTGGCAAATGTAGCCAAATACTTTGCCTCGTAAATTTTGAATCCTGAGTGCAGTGAAGAAAATGTATTCCACATGTTTGTGATTCATTTTTTACCTAATTCATCAAAATGTTATTTCACAGCTATCTGATGTCCAGGAAAGCTTATTGGACACCAGGTTGCTGACAGCTGTGAGTCTCACAGTTGATGCGATCGCTTCTCAAGGTCTGGCTCTTCCACAGTCCTTTCCATCTACAGCACCCACCTCAGGGAGGCTCATTTAGTTTAGGGCCCAACCAGAAGCTGGGATGTGCTCAAGGGCAGGCGCGGAAATGACCTTGAGCCTGACTTTGAGAATGAGCCAGAATGACGAGGGATGCCTTGGATGAGAGCAAATTTGCTTTGTCTTCCTTGACCAGATTAATTCCTAGGGCTGGAGGAGAGGAGAGATGGAGGAGGCCTATCTGGTCATTTGATTTAACAGATGGATCCCTGTCAATTCATACTTCGGAAAAGTTTGCCAAACACTCAAGATCTTACTACTACCTGAACACCCTCTTCTCCCAAAAACAAAAATTAAAAAGGGGAAAAAAGCGTCCAACAGCCATCAGCCATCAACCAACCAGTTGACTGGTTCATGAGCTATCCTTCTTTCTTAGTACAGTCCCTCCTCCTGTACTAATTATAAGCAGCCTACCTTGATGCCTGTATTCTGAATGCCTTTCTCTAGATGTTGGTCAAAATGTTTCAGCCCCCAAAAGTCCACGTTTGCCTTTCAAATTATAGGTTAGATATCACATCTACAAGCTCTGCTTATCTCTTCAGTGTAGTAAGATCAAAGACGTATGTCAGCATCCCTTATTCGGCCTACCATGGTTCACTCTACTTGCCACAAAATCCCTGTTAAGAACTATGAGGTGTCAGTTTCTGCAACCTTCGTGGGTGCCTGAGCTTAGGAAACACATTAGTCCAAATCCCTTTCCGCATGTGATCCAGGTTCCCAAGTCCTCAAGGGAGCATTAGAAGCAGTAGCAGCAAATTCATGGAACACTAACAGGGTTCATGATGTTGGCCTAAGAGAGGGTTCTGAAGATGCTGCCTTTAACCAATAATGGTTATCAGGTGCTCCCTGTCAGCCGAACCCCAGGTCAGACATGCAGAGCCCCAAAGCTAAAGGAATTAGGAATGGAGCACGCTGAGGGTAACTGCTGGATTACATTGGATACATTCCAGGGTCATGGTCTTTCTTTGGGAGAACATTAGTCAGCAAGGCTTTCATTCAAAAGTGTGGCACCCTCCATTCCCAGATGAGGGAAATAGGATCATGAATGCAAAGCAGTTGTCTGGGAAGGACTATATACAAATGAGAGTCTCAGGAATATATGTGTGTGTGTGTGTATGTGTGTTCTTGTGTGTGTGTGTGTGTGTTTCAGACAGTTTCTTGTCACCCAGGCTGGAGTGCAGTGGTGTGATCTCAGCTCACTGCAACCTCCACCTCCTGGGATCAAGCAATTCTCTTGCCTCAGCCACTTTAGTAGCTGGGACTATAGGAGCCCACCACCATGCCTGGCTAATTTTTGTATTTTCAGTAGGAAGATGGGGTTTCACCATGTTGGCCAGGCTGGTCTCAAACTCCTGACCTCAGGTGATCCATCTGTCTCAGCCTCCCAAAGTGCTGGAATTACAGACGTGAGCCACTGTGCCCAGCCGAGTCTCAGGAATATTTTAAAGCAGAACCAAATCTAGCCCCAAACCCCAAATTTTAAACAAGGTACCCAAAGCTGCATTAGCTTAAAGTTAAAATTCAGTGAAGAGATTCTGTCCATTAACAGAGGCCTCCGTCATAGGCTCCTTTAAGACTAAAAGCTCCCAGTCTTTTACAGACAGATAGATGACCCCTGATGAAAATGGACTGGGCTAATTGCAAAATGTTTCCAGGCAGATACAGCATCGAGAGCCTCCCGCAAACCATCACGTTCTGGCTCCAGTTCTCATGAAAAATTAAACAGCTTTACACACTGGCTGTTTACTGAGAAGAAAATTTAAGAGCAAGGCCTTTAATAGCTATCTAGCTGCACTTTGAGATAAAGGTGCATCCCTCCTGATTAACCGTATGTGCTTCTTGCTTAGGGAGAAAGCTGAGCATCACTGCAGCTGCCCAGATGCTGCCTTAGAAGTCAATGAGTCTGGTCCAGCAAAGAGAAAGGGAAGTAATTCTGCAGGAGAGCTTTTCTCTCGTTAATCCCAGTTTCTAATTTGAACGGTCTAATCTTGCCCTGGAGAACTCCACGTTCGAGATAAGACAGCAGGAGTGTGAGTTGGTGAGCTGCCTGAGAGCTAGCAAGCCTCACTGGGAAAGCAGCCCCCGGTGGCCAGGCACAGTGTAAGCCTGCAGAACCTCCTCTCTGTAAGAGACACATCTTCTCTAATAACCAAGAAAATGTAAACGCGCGAGGATAACTTGGACTCTCAGTCCATGTCTGAAGTGCCATCTTGAGCCAGTAGAGCCTGTCTGAGTCCTCAGTTGGATCAGGCGTTGTTTTGCTATTCAGGAATTTTCTAAAAGCTTTCTCATTTCAGCCTGGATCGTTTCTGCACTGAGCCCAAAGCACTAACCCTGCAGAACAGGAGGCCATGAACTAGATGGGATGGGAAAGAAATCCCAATTCTCCTCTCTGCTTAAATGCACAGAATTTGATTTCATATTTTCAGTATAAAAAGATAACATTTTCTAATACTTTTGTCAGAAGAATTTGATCTCAGTTTTTCCTGTGAAGTGTTAAAGAAGAGGATTTTTGTTTTGTTTTGTTTTTTAGAGACGGTCTCTCTCTGTCATCAAGGCTGGAGTGCAGTGACGTGATGACTCACTTGTAGCCTCTATCTCCTGGGTTCAAGAGATCCTCCTGCCTCAGCCTTCTGAGTAGTTGGGACTACAGGCACACACCACCGCACCTAGCTAATTTTTTTATTTTTGCAGAGTTGAGGTCTTGCTATATTGCCCAGGCTGATCTTGCACTCCTCAGCCTCAAGCCATCCTCCTGCCTCAGCCTCCCAAAGTGCTGGGATTACAGGTGTGAGCCATAGTGCCCATCCAGAAGTGGATATTTGAAAGGCTGGGGGGCACCTGGGCTTATTATGGTCCACTGCCTCATATGCCCTCCCACCCACACACAGCCAGGCATGGCCCCATGTGGCAGTAGGATTAGCACATCCAGGTCACATGAGAAGAAGGAGATAGAAGAGTTGCTTCCATGTCGCTGGAACAACCGTTCCACTGGTTTCTCATGCTGCAGTTGATTCCTCGGATGGGAAGTGTAACTACTATCCTCTTCTGATTGTCTGATTTGCCTCGATACTGAGAGGGGCTGGGATATTGGGGCAGCCCTTCCTTTCTCCTCTCTGGGCAGGTTTTACGTTGTTATTATTATTATTATTATTATTAATTATTTTGAGACAGAGTCTCGCTCTGTCGCCCAGGCTGGAGTGCAATGGCACAATCTTGGCTCACTGCAACCTCCGCCTCCCCAATTCAAGCAATTCTCCTCCTTCAGCCTCCTGAGTAGCTGAGATTACAGGCGCCTGCCACCACACCCGGCTAATTTTTGTAAATTTTGTAGAGACGGGGTCTCACCATGTTGGCCAGGCTGGTCTTGAACTCCTGACTTCAGGTGATCTGCCCACCTTGGCCTCCCAAAGTGCTGGGATTATAGGCGTGAGCCACCGTGGCTAACCAGGTTTTACATTTTTTAAAACCAATTTTTACTTTGAGGAGAAGCTGACCCTTATCCTCCATGCCCCTGAAGAAAAGTGAACCCTCCAAATAATTTACAAAGTGAATATATTCAAACCACAATTTGCCCTTGTCATACATATTTATTAATAATAGCAGTGACCATTTACTGAGTATACACAACGTGCCAGGAATGACGACTTCCTATGCCTATTTCCTGAGGTCACTCAGCTAGTGCATGCTGGGGGCAGGTTGGTGGTGGAGCCCACACACCGCTTTATATTGCATTCAACTTTAATTCTCCAAAGGGAGCAACACGTGCTACTTGGGCAGTTGCCCTGGATCTAACATACTATGTGGCAGAAGTGTCTATATTTACCTTTTTTCCAATGTATAAATAGAGGATAAATAGAGGAGCAGAATTTGGCGCTGATACCTCTGGAATAGATTGCCGTGTTTTGCTGTTTGTTTGCTTTTTAACGGAAGTATTTATGATTATTTAGCGAAGCAGTTATAAAGATTATTTTCTAATATCTTAAAAAACTTGGCTTTACAGCCCCCAAACAACTCATTTCCTTCAAAAGTTGTAGGGGAACTAAAAAGCACAGGCACAGGCCTTTATCAATGGATCAAATCTCCTCCCTCAATTCAACCTTAATGTAGCATTGGGTATTTTGTTGGAAGCTCTGGTTTGGGTCCTAAAAGTGAAGCTTCTTATGTATATTACTAAAATCTTACATTCACTCTTTAAATGGACAAGTGCTTTGAATTCTGCCTCTCATTTGCCCCCTGAAGAGGAGGAGAAATCCCTTGATTGAAATCCCTCCAAAGGCTTGCGGAGTCACCCTCGGCGCCCCTCGCTCACCATGCTGGGCATGGTCACCTTACCTGTCTGTTCTTACCCGACTCTTGAGCTTGGGGTCACTCTGGGCAGAGGCACAGTGGTCATCTCCATTAGATCCCTGAGAGCCTGCACATGGATCCCTGATTCAGATGCCAGTTTGCTCATTTTCCACATGGCTAATTTATTTTATCTGTTGGTAAAATGCTCCCCAAGAGTGTTCCACTCATCTTCCAAATGTATTTAGGAAACCATCGCCGTGGCTGCTGAGCTAGCCAGCACCGAGAAAACTGCACAGTTTCACATTCCATCAAGACCTGTGACCTCGACGGGGCAGCAAAGTGAGAAAACATTCTTGAGTTACCATGTGGCCTCTGCAGTGGACACTGGCACTCTGGCTGTCGTGCGGTCTCTGCAGTGGACACTGGCACTCTGGCTGTCGTGCGGTCTCTGCAGTGGACACTGGCACTCTGGCTGTCGTGTGGTCTCTGCAGTAGACACTGGCACTCTGGCTATCCTGCGGTCTCTGCAGTGGACACTGGCACTCTGGCTGTCCTGCGGTCTCTGCAGTGGACACTGGCAGTCTGGCTGTCGTGTGGCCTCTGCAGTAGACACTGGCAGTCTGGCTGTCGGTCCTGGCTAGATAGATGTTCTGGAAGATGACATAGCATTTAATTTGGTTAAGGGCAAGACAGTCACTCTGTGGCCATACAGGCTCTACTGCGCTCTGCAGACATGGAGAAGCATCAGATGGCCCTTCAGCCTCCCCCAGCCTCCCAAAGAAAGTGCTGTTGTCACAAAGAGAGCACAGTTACGCACAAAGAAAATCTGTTTGCTGATTACCTTTTTTTTTTGAGACAGGATCTCGCTCTCTCATCCAGGCTGGAGTACAGTGGCACCATCGTGGCTCACTGCAGCCTTGAACTCTTCAGCTTAAGTGATCTGCTTGCCTCAGCCTTCCAAGTAGCTGGGAGCACACCACCATGCCTAGTTTAAAAAAATTGTTTTAGAGATAGAGTCTTGCTCTGTTGCCCAGGCTGGTCTCAAACTCCTGGGCTCAAGCAATCCTCCCTTCTCGCCCTCCCAACTTGCTGAGACTACAGGTGTGAGCCCCCAAGCCTGGCTCTGCTGCTTGTCTTTTAAAGAAATTCATCTCCATGAGCCATAGAAAGCTATTTCCCTTTCTAACCTACAGCCTTCCAGATACCCTTCTATGTTCACACTCTCTAGGCCACATCCCACTGATGGAGCTGATTCCCTAATCTGAATGCCACCTGCAGCCTGAGTGTAATTCTTCTTTATTGCGTTCAGCCCACCTCTGCCCCAGAGCTGCCATGACAACTTGTTTGTTTGCCTTTCCCTTTCAGATTTCAAATCCAACTTCAGAGCCGCTCCTATCAGATCGGTGGACGTCTACAACGTCATGTGCAACGTGGTGGGCATCACCCCACTGCCCAACAACGGGTCCTGGTCCAGGGTGATGTGCATGCTGAAGGGCCGCGCCGGCACCGCCCCGCCTGTCCAGCCCAGCCACTGCGCCCTGGCCCTGATCGTTCTCTTCCTGCTTGCATAACTGATCCTATTGCTTGTCCCAAAAAAAACACCATCAGCAAAGTGGGCCTCCAAAGCCAGATGATTTTCATTTCATGTGTGAATAATAGCTTCATTAACACAATCAAGGCCATGCACATTGTAAATATATTATTCTTGGATAATTCTATACATAAAAGTTCCTACTTGTTAAAAAAAGATACAAACCTTGTTTTTCCAGAAGGTAGAAAAATCCTAGCTTTCCATTTGTTCAGTTATGTGTCATGTTCTCCTTTCTTTTCACATTACTCAGGATGAACTCTCTGAGCAGGGACCTGCTCCTGCAGCAACCAAACTTGGAGTGGACATTGCAGACAGATGCGGCTCTGGGCCCCTCTCTGTCCCACTTTGCACAAAGGAACCCCTCAGACCAGGCCCTTCTCTGTGCCCTGTCCACACCCAGGAGCCATCCTCAGTGTCTGTGGCCACAATCCTGTGCTGTCCCTTCCATCCCTGATAAAAGGAGGTCTACACGAAAGCAAAAGCTACTGTCTATTTCTGACCCAGCTCATGGAATTTTGTCATCTTATACTGAGTTCCAGAAAAGACATCACTTAGCATGGATCACCAATCAATCAAAAACTAAAGAAATCACTAAGGATTGGAGAACTCACAGAACAAGGTGAAAGACATGAGTCCCCTCCCAAAGTCTGAGTGCACAAAAATTTCTCCCTTGCCTTGGGGAGCAGAAAAGCTTCTGATGGACATGGGTTTCTGTGAGACTTATCACACATAGTACATCATGGCATGAAGCCTGGCACATAGCAGGCCCTGCTTGTTGACGGACGGATGAATGGCCTGTCTGGCTGCCTGCCCTGCCCATCCACCTGTGCAAAGGCTTCCTCAGACACTGCCACTCTGTGGCTCCCAATACAGGGTGCAGACAAGAGCAATCCCTGACATGGTAGTATAGGCTGGGAAAGCACTGGCTCACTGATGAGAATGTGGAGGCATCAGCAAGGATCTCAGTGGGTTGCTTGGAGAGGTGATGCACTAAGTCTCAGTCCTGGGCACCAGTACTCCTGCAGCACGGCTTGCTTAATGACAGTCTTTGAGTGGCATAGAACTCCAAAGAAAATGGTGCTTGGTGGAGAAAGGAGAGAGCACGATGGAGCAGAATCCCAGTCACTGACCAATTAACTGGTCATTTGATTAGGAAACAGTTTGGCCAAAGTACCACCTTTGAGATCTAAGTTCTTTTGATACCCTTGAGAAGAGCCACGGAGCCTGAGTTGAAATATTTTTAGCGTAGTCATCTGTGTTTGCTCTAGGAGAACTTGTAACACAAGAGACAACTGCCTTTTTACATGGTCATTCATACCTATATACATATATATATATACACTTGCATACACTATTATTGCATTAAAAAATGAGTTTGGGCTGGGCATGGTGGCTCACACCTGTAATTCCAACACTTTCAGAGGCCAAGGAGGGATGAAAGAACCCTTGAGGCCAGGAGTTCCAGACTAGCCTGGGCAATACAGGGCGACCCCCATCTCTACAAAACATAAAAGATTTTTTAAAAATTAGCCAGGCATCGTGGCACACACCTGTGGTCTTAGCTACCCGGGAGGTGGAGGCAGGAGAATCACTTGAGCCCAGGAGGTCAAGGCTGCAGTGAGCTTTGATCGCACCACTGCACTTCAGCCTGGGCAACAGAGCAAGACCCCATCCCCCAACCCCCCCAAAAAAAGAGAAAGAAAAAAAAAGTTTGCACTAATTGAGGTACATCTGCAAATGAGACTTTTTGTTGGGAAAAGGCAATATGCCAGGTCTCCTCAGGACGATGGAGGCCTCATATGGTGTGTTACCTTGAAAACTGAATATCAACGTTCACCTTGATTCAGGAAGACTGCGTGCTGTCTCCATGCCATGAATCATGAGAGCAAAGGATTACTGTTTAAAAATACTGAATTTACCTTCACAAAAGATTTCTAAGGATTTATGTAATGTGTTTTAAAAGCACCAGTAAACCATCGGATCAACTGGAAAGAAGGCGACTCTTCAGCCTTTGTTATCTAGCTGAAAACAAACGAGAACTTTCAAAACATTGGCAGTAGTTGTTGAAAAAGACATCTATTGTTCAGAGTTTCTTTCTCCTCAAAGGACGGTGTTCCAGTGAATTCGGCGGAGCCCACTTTCCTCCATTGTGAAGGAAGAAACCCCAAGAGATACTCAGATGATTAAATTAAAAGTGGATCATCAAACTCAAGAGAGGCATAAACTTAGACACAGTCTTGCATTTTTGTCTTTCCTGAGCTCTTCTGCCATTTTCCTCCTTCAATTGTCCTGAAAATCTGCAAGTTACATAATAAAATTTTAGATATTTGTCTGACAAAGTGTAATTACTCAACTGAATAAATGAGAACAAGTTACAAAAGGAATCATGAATCCTGGTAAACGATAAAGAAAATTCAGACACTGAGGGTAAAAAAGAAAACTTTTTACTTAAATAATGCATACATTTTTGATGGCTTAATTATTTGGTGAAAATTTGTTCCCTTTTATTTTTGTTTTAAAATTACATTGTTCTCCTTCGGAAAATTCCACTTTCTCTAAATGTGTTTTTTTCCATAGGAGTAAAATCTGCTAGGAATATATATAGACACTTTTTCTCCTGGATTACTTTTCAACTTCACTGCTGATTCCAGGACAAAGATAATTGGGTTGGTCTACTGAGAACAAATGAAAGGAATGAGCCTCAGATTAAAGATGAGATGACTTTTTAATAATCGCCATTCTGACTGGCATGAGATGATATCTCATTGCAGTTTTGATTTGCATTTCTCTAATGATCAATGATAATGAAGTTTTTTTCATAGGCTTGTTGGCTACATGAGTGTCTTCTTTTGAGAAGTGTCTGTTCATACCCTTTGCCCACTTTTTGATGGGGTTGTTTTTTTCTTGTAAATTTGTTTATGTTCCTTGTAGATTCTGATATTGGACTTTTGTCAGATGGGTAGATTGCAGAAATGTTCTCCCATTTTGTAGGTTGCCTCTTCACTCTTATGATAATTTCTTTTGCTGTGCAGAAGCTCTTTAATTTAATTAGATCTCATTTGTCAATTTTGGCTTTTGTTGCAATTGCTTTTGGTGTTTTAGTCATGAAGTCTTTGCCCATGCCTATGTTCTGAATGGTATTGCCTAGGTTTTCTTCTAGGGTTTTTATGGTTTTGGGTTTTACATTTAAGTCTTTAATCCATCTTGAATTAATTTTTATATAAGGTGTAAGGAAGGGGTCCAGTTTCAGTTTTCTGCACATGGCTAGCCAGTTTTCCCAGCATCATTTATTAAGTAGGGAATCTTTCCCCATAGCATGTTTTTGTCAGGTTTGTTGAAGATCAGATGGTTATAGATGTGTGGTGTTATTTCTGACGTCTCTGTTCTGTTCCATTGGTCTATATATCTGTTTTGGTACCAGTACCATGCTGTTTTGGTTGCTGTAGCCTTGTAGTATACTTTGAATCAGGTAGCATGATACCACCAGTTTTGTTCTTTTTGCTTAGGATTGTCTTGGCTATAC
Organism: Papio anubis; assembly: GCF_008728515.1. Taxonomy (NCBI): domain Eukaryota; kingdom Metazoa; phylum Chordata; class Mammalia; order Primates; family Cercopithecidae; genus Papio; species Papio anubis. Next base: position 5,681,751 of record NC_044978.1, read on the forward strand.
GGGCTCTTTTTGGATGATTATTAAAAAGTCAGGAAACAATAGATGCTGGCGAGGCTATGGAGAAATAGGAATGCTTTTACACTGTTGGTGGGACTATAAATTAGTTCAACCATTGTGGATGACAATGTGGCAATTCCTCAAGGATCTAGAACCACAAATACCATTTAACCCAGCCATCCCATTACTGGGTATACACCCAAATGATTATAAATCATTCTGTTATAAAGACACACGCGCACGTATGTTTACTGCAGCACTATTTACAATAGCGAAGACTTGGAACCAACCCAAATGCCCATTAATGATAGACTGGATAAAGAAGATGTGGCACATATATACCCTGCAATACTGTGCAGCCATTTAAAAAAATGAGATCATGTCCTTTGCAGGGACATGGATGAAGCTAGAAGCCATTGTTCTCAGAAAACTAACACAGGAACGGAAAACCAAACACCGCATGTTTTCACTTATAAGTGGGAGTTGAACAATGAGAATACATGGACACAGGGAGGGGAACAGCACACACTGAGGCTTGTTGGTAGGTAGGAGGCAGAGGGAGGGAGAGCATTAGGACAAACACCTAATGCACGCAGGGCTTAAAAGCTAGATGATGGATTGATAGGTGCAGCAAACCACCATGGCACACATATACCTATGTAACCTACATGTTCTACACAGGTATCCCCGAACTTAAAGTTAAAAAAAAAAAAAGACAAAATAATAATAATAAAGATGAGATGAGTGGCCACTCTTCCTGTCCATATGCCTAATCTCCAGAATCCAATTCAATTAAGTTGTGAAGAAGTAAGCATAAACTAGATCAGGCCCAGGGGATTCCTTTTAGCCTCCAACAGTCCTCAATTATAAGATCCTAGTTTCCTTTACTTTCAAAGGGACCTTGAAAGTCCACCTCAGAGCTGAGTTCATCAAAGATAGTAGTTTGCAAACTTCCTGGGCTTTTAAGCTTCATCTGATCCACCTCAAGACATGCAGGTTCAGAGGGTCTGGGGTGGTCCTGAGATAGCACTTTGAAGTCACGTGGACCCAAGGCTTGGGTTTGCTCTGAGAAGAAGTGGGTTCTGACTTGATCCTGTAGACCCAGTTCTTCTGAGAGCTATTTCATAATCAGCCCATATCTCTAGGGGCCATGAGACTGACACCAGCCACTAACCTCGGTTGGGTCAAGTGTTCAGCCCTCCTAAACCAAAGTAGATCTGCAGCCCCAGTGGTGGAGGGAGGACCCATAAAAGGCAGACTTGGTTCCTCCACACCCCACTCCCTGTGGCTCTGAGGTACCTAACGGTGCTACAAGACACACTCAGACATTGTTCAAGACTCACAGCTATTTTATGAATTTTCTAAGAAGGTGCTTCGCATTTCTGTAAATAGCAAGAGATTTCCAAATGTGATTGTGGGTTTTATCTTTGTAAGCAATTTGTGATAGACCAAAGTCAGCTACTGTAAATGACTTGCTAGAAAAAAGGAAGGATGTAGCCTCAACAGACTGGTTATAAAACATTTAAAACTTGGTCTCAGGTGTGTGCTATGGAAAATATATGTTCCTGTGAAATCATAAAGTAGCACCTAGTACAGTGCCTCAAATGTTTAATACATGTCCCATAAATATGTTGAATAAAAAAATGAATAAATATCATTAAGGAGACTTGCCTAAAACTCAGATATCCTCTCTGTCTGTAGTTTCTCAAATTAAATGAACTTTCCACTTTTGGCTTGCTATATTTTCTTATTACCCAACTAACAATATAATTATGCTTTATTTCATGGATGTAAACATATTCTATCTCAGGCTTATAAATTAAGCATGGAGGAGGCAGGAAGGAAGGAAGGGAGGGAGGGAGGGAGGGAGGGAGGGAGGGAGGGAGGGAGGGAATTACATTTTAAATATACTATGCATATTAACTTTTTAAAAATATAGCACTTAATATATTGAGGTTGAATTCACACACCATACACTTCATCTATTTGAAGTGTACAATTCAACAGCTTTTAGTATATTCACAGAGTTGTGCAACCATCACAAATTTTAGAACATTTTTATCACTCCAAAAAGAAACTCCAAACCCACTAGTACACTAGCAGTCACTCCCCATTTCCTCCCACTGCCACCCAAGGCAACTACAAAACTACTTTCTGGCTCTACAGATTTGCCTGTTCTGGACATTTCAATATAGAATAACACAATATGCTGTCCTTTGTAGATGGCTTCTTACACTTAGCATAATGGTTTCAAGGTTATAGCATGAGTCAGTACTTCATTCCTTTCATTTACAAAGAATTATTCCATTGTATGGATATACTTCATTTTATTTATTCATTTACCTATTGATGGACATTAGTTTTTCCCACTTTTTCGATTTCCATCATGTGTTTCATTCAAGAATACATTTTTGTGGACCCGTTTTCATTTCTCTTGGGTCTGCCACTAGGAGTGGAACTTCTGGGTCAGATGGTAACTTTATGCTAAACTTTTGAGGAACTGTCAGATTATTTTCCAAGTTGGCTGCCCCATTTTGCATTCCCACAAACAGTGTAGGGGAGTTCAAATTTCTCTACATCCTTGCCAATATTTGGTACCAGCTGTCCTTAATTACAACCATCCTAGAGAGTGTGAAGTGGCATTTCATGGTGGGTTTGTTTGCAGTTCCTCAGTAATGAGTCATGTTGAGTATCCTGTCATGTGCTTATTGGCATTTGTCTGTCTTTGCTGAAGAAATGTCTATTCAAATCCTTTCCCAGTTTTTTTGTTTTGTTTTGTTTGCTGTATAGGTAAACTCGTGTCAGGGGTGGTGGGGGGTGGTTTGAACAGCTTTTTTCATCACCCAGGTATTAAGCCCAGTGCCCATTAGTTGTTTTTCTTGATCCTCTCCCTCCTCTCACCCTCCAACCTCCAAACAGCCCCAGTGTCTTTTTTTTTCCCCTCTTTGTATCCATGTGTTCTGATCGTTGAGCTCCCACTTGTAAGTGAGAACATGCAGTATTTGGTTTTCTGTTCCTGTGTTAGTTTGCTAAGAATAATAACCTCCAACTTCTTCCATGCTCCTGCAAAATGCATGATCTCATTCTTTTTTATGGCTGCATAGTATTCTGTGGTGTATACATACCACATTTTCTTTATTCAATCTCTCATTGATGGGCATTTAGGTTGATTCCATATCTTTGCTATTGTGAATAGTGGTGCAATGAACATTTACATGCATGTGTCTTTATGGTGGAACAATGTATTTTACTCTGGTTATATACCCAGTAATGGGATTGCTGAGTCTGATAGTTCTGCTTTCAGCTCTTTGAACTTTCCCATTTTTTAATTGGATTATTTGTCTTTTGAGTTGTAAGCATTCTTTATACATTCTGGATGCCAGTCCCTTATCAGATATATGGTTTGCAAATATTTTTCCCATTCCGTGAGCTTTCTTTTCACTTTCTTGATGGTGTCCTTTGAAGCATAAAATGTTTAAACTTTTGATGACATCCAACATCAGTTTTCTCTTTTGTCAGTTGTGCTTTTTGTGTCATATCTAAGAAGGCTTTGCCTAAGCCCAGATTATGAAGATTTACCCCTTTAATTTCTTCTAAGAGTGTTAAAGTTTTAACTCTTACATTTAGGTCTATGATCCACTTTGAGTTAATTTTTGTGTTAGACGTGAGGAAAGAACACGACTTCATTCTTCTCCATCAGATATCCAGTTGTTCCGGCAATACTTGTTGCAAAGCATGTCTGCTTTTTAGAGAGAGGTTTAAATTATTCTGTTGACCAAAACACTTATTTAAAAAAAAAAAATCCAAATCACTTCAGAAATTTGAATTCTGTATTTCTGGTTACACAATACATGTTTGGAACACTAAAATGAGTACCCCATAAATTCAAGGAGAAATATCTTCTATAGAAAGTGAGCCCTAATGTTCTTGAAAACAGCTCCCGACCCCGGAAGCACTGCGGAGGACCCTACCTTAGGATTCTGCACCATCTTCCAGCTGAGCCTGTGTCGAGGCCCCATTTCCACCACCATCCCTGGGATAGCCCGTGTCCAGTCTTTATCCAGCGTCACCACCCAAGTTCACCCAGGCTCTCCCAGAGCACTCTTATGGCCTCACCCTAGAAGCCAGTAACAGACCCACAAGCCCCTTCTCCCCAGTACCCCAACTAGAACTTCCACCTTATCATTCCACTTATTTTTTATTTTTTATTTTTTGAGATGAAGTCTCGCTCTGATACCCAGGCTGGAGTGCAGCGGCACCATCTCGGCTCTCTGCAACTTCTGCCTCCCAGGTTCCAGTGATTCTCCTGCCTCAGCCTCCTGAGTAGTTGGGATTACAGAAGCATGCCACCACCCGGCTAATTTTTGTACTGTTAGTTGGCCAGTCTGGTCTCGAACTCCTGACCTCAGGTGATCCGCCTGCCTCGGCCTCCTGAAATTCTGGGATTACAGGTGTGAGCCACCACACCCGGCCCACTTCCACTTTTTAAAGTCCCCGCTTCAACATTTTAATCTAAACTCTGACCTTCTTATTTAACCCCATTTTCCCTCAATTACTTCACTTTTGTTTCCCTTTAGCACTGGGCAATGTTATGGCTCACAGTTATTTCTATTTCCTTGTATTTTGCATGAAGATTTTGCATGCTAAATATGCAAGTAATTCTATTTTTCTTCTCTGTCTCATAGTTTCCTTGGAAGCAGAAAGCTAGCTTGTTTTCTCTCTTTTTAGAATGTTGGGGTCTGAGGGACCCTCATAATTGCCACCCCTGCACCCTCACTAATTTGAAAACTCACCGAGGTAGACACAGGGTATGGCAGATGGAGAATAAAATATCCTCTTTCTTAAAACAAAGCTGATGGATACTGGAGAATGTGGTTTAAATACCACACCTCTGAATTACACAGGCTTGCCCACCAAGGCCCTGCACCTGTGAGACTCAGAGAACAGAGGAGCAGGGGACACTGTGAGCTCTGTGTGCACAGCTGGCCCTTCAGAGAGAAGCAGGGAAGGAACCCCTTCACAAGCTCCCCAATAACGTAAATCACTTCTCCTCTACTGGGGAGACAAGTGTGAAGAGTGGAGAAAGGCCAGAGGTGGGACTGTAGTAAACGTCCCTGAAAATAAAGGAGTGCTAAAAGTGGAGCCTCCACCCCCTGCCCGCTTCACATGGAACCTCCTTGGCCCTGGGAATGTGACCTCCATGCACATTCCTGGCTGAGAGGACTAGAGGGTGCAAGGCCCAGAAACAGCTTCCGTCACTGTGAGACCTACTGTTGAAGGATCCAGCAAAGGCAAGGTCTGAACCAGGCTCCACAGCAATGGGAGGCTGGTGGGTGTGGAAACTGATAACAGTTTATGGATGAACCACAGGCGTGCCCTGGAGAACTGCAATGTGGCCACAGCGCCATCATGGTGACGCAACCCAGGCTCTGCAAAGACAAGGGTTACACTTGGGCGTGTGGGCTAGTTGAGGGTCTGAATTTGATTGATCAAATGCAGTGCTTTATTTCTGCATCGGCTGAGCAACTCTGCTTCTCACACCAAAGTAATTCAAGGTTAGTAGAGTCAAACATCTTGTGGAGGGCTTTCAGACATGTCACATATATCTGCATTCTTCTGCAGCCTTTGGTGACAAGTTTACGTTGGCCGCTTGCACTATTTTGCCCTGAATCCTGAACTTAAATGCACCGGACATAGATTTATTTAGTTCATTTCCAAGTCTTAGAATTAAGGATTTTAAAAAATGGTATACAAATGAATGTAAATCTCACACACTAATATAAAATAATATGAAACTACTTTTGATTGCTTGAGGAAAATAATCGAGTCATTTTTTTCATAGTTGCTTGATATGTATTAATAGAACCTGGCCCAGGAAAGATTAAAGGCAGAAGTCTGTTCAGACCTTGAGTAGGAAACACCAGCCTCTGGTACCAGGCGGCAGCCAGGCTGACAGCCGCTTATGATGTCTCATGATCCACCTGCAGGTTATGATGGCTCATGGTCCTCATACGAGCGGGGGTGGCAGTTGAGAAACTGCATAGGACTTTTTACTGTAACCATACATTAGCAATGGTGCTTGTGATTTGTGTGGGAACCACGATCTTCAAGATCCTTCCTTCATTCTCATATATACGCTGCGTGTCACCAAGTAAAACACTATGGAGAGAGGTAGTGTCGCTCCCAGTTATTCGGGGGGTTATTCAAAACAACCACATTTATGTCCATGTTTCATGTTGCGTCTCAGCCTTTGTCCCTCATGGCTGGTGAGTACTCCAAGAGTCCCGGGCCACAACGCTGCTTCTTTGCTTGCTGTCACTGTCTGGGTCTCTGCAGCCTTAGCCTGGGAAGGAGGAGCTGTCCAGAGGTCCATTCACAGGTATCAGCCATCCCACCTTCGCCAAACAGAGGCCATTTGTTACACATTCTCCATATTGACAAAGGGGAGACCAGTTGTTGAGAGCCCAAGGATTGAAATCAGAGGCAGGAGGCAGGCGGGGAGGCATATGGAGTGTCAGACCAGGAGGCCCAAGGGGAAGAAGGGTGTGATGGCAGCCCGAGGCCATGCCGGGAAAGCCACGAAGAGGAAGAAGGCCCAAACACACAGCTGTCCTGGGGCGGTTCCCTGAATGCAGAACGCCTGCTCCAGTGTGTTCTTTCCTGTTCCACCCAGGGCGCTCACTGGACCAGGAGAAGCTCCATCATGTTTGTGGTTCCAGCGGCCACCAGGACAGCTCAGCGGCAGCCAGGACTCCTGGCCTGATCCACTGTCGGGGCCCCCAGCACCACTGCAATCCATCCCGCAGCTCCCCTCCATCTCCCCTCCCTCAGACCACTCATCCTTGCTTCTGTATTTGTCACCCTGGTGTGCTCAGATTCGGGGCACTCCAAGCTGGGCTCCACAGTTTTGCCATAAGCCCTTGTCCATAAGGCATGATCCTGTAAGAAGACTTTTTCCCAGTCGTGCATCTTCGTTTACATCTTGGCAAGAAGAAAAATGATTACTTTCCTTCCTCTTAAAACTAAGTTTTAATCATGTAATTGCCAGAAGAGTCCATGATGCTCTTGGCAAGTTTAAAACACAAACAATTGTATTTGATCAGAGTAGGTCCGGCTTACTCATCTCTCCACATCCAGATCCTGAAGCAGCATCAGCACACGGTAGGCCCTTGAACGCTGGAAGAATGCATGAACGTAGCCCTTAGAAAAGGGTGTGCTGACTGTGTAATATAATTATTTGAAGTTCCGGAACTGCCCCTGGAACTATCTGCCCCATGTGGAGGGAGTCCCTCCAAAGAAGCTTCAGACTTGTGGATACAGAAGAAGAGCACACATAGCACTCTGTTGGTTAAACTGTGCCCCTCCCAAAAGATATGTTCCCATTCTTACCCCTGGTAAGGTACTTGTGAATGTGAGTTTATTGGGAAATAGGGTTTGTGCAGATGTAATCCAATCAAGATGAGGTCACAGTGGATCAGGGTGGAACCTCATCCAATGACTGGTATCCCTAAAGGAGAGGAAAATGTGGACTCAGTGACACAGAGCAGAAGGCAGGGAAGTGACAGACAGAGACTGGAGTGGTGCAGCTGCCAGCAGAGGAATGCCGAAGCTTGCCAGCAACTGCCAGACACTGGGAAGGGACAAGGAGGGAGTCTCCACTCGAACCTTCAGACAACTCGTGACCCTGTGGCACCTTGATTTCTGTAGCTTAAAGCTACCCAGCTTGTGGTAGTTTGTTATCACAGCCATAGGACGCTAACACACACTTCCAATTGTTCAGGAATCAATCCAGCTCATCAAAGATTTTTTTGAGTCAGTGTCTCACTCTGTCGCCTTGTCCCTTACTAGTTTCTAGTGGTTGCTGGTAAGCCATGGCTGCCATAGCAAACTACCACAAACTACCACTTGTCCAGAGGCTGGAGTGCAGGGGTGTGACCACAGCTCACTGCAGCGTCCGACTCCTGGGTTCAGAAGGCCATCCTCCCACTTCAATCTTCTGAGTAGCTGGGACTACCGGCGCACCACCACGCCCAATTAATTTTTAAATTTCTTGTAAAGATGGGGTCTCACTATGTTTCCCAGACTGATCTTGAACTTCTGGCCTCAGGGGATCCTCCCGCCTCAGCCTCCCTAAGTGCTGGGATTACAGGCGTGAGCCCACTGTGCCTGGCCTCATCAAAAATCTGTCGAATTCCTCCTTCACATCAGGTACTGGGCTGTATTCTGGGGATACACAGAAGAGAAAAATATGGTTACTGTCCTCAAAGAACTTACACTATAGTCATTGCATTCTTCCATTTTTGTTTTTTGTCTTTTTTTGAGACGGAGTTTTGCTCTTGTTCCCCAGGCTGTAGCACTATGGTGCAGTCTTGACTCACTGCAGCCTCTGCCTCCTGGGTTCAAGCGATTCTCTTGCCGCAGCCTCCCAAGTAGCTGAGATTACATGCCGCCACCATGCCTGGCTAATTTTTGTAATTTTAGTAGAGACAGGGTTTCACCATGTTGGCTAGGCTAGTCTCAAACTCCTGACATCAGGCCATCCACCTGCCTCGGCCTCACAAAGTGCTGGGATTATGGGCGTGAGCCACCATGCCACACCACATTATTGCATTTTTGAGCAGATTGAATTTTCATTTCTATGGGACGAAATGTTCCTGTTGCAACAGGCAATGCATAGAGAGCATTTCAGGGCAAACAGGAATAATGCAATGAAAGAAGGCACCTGCTTTCATGCAGAGGGGCTGGTGACAGGAAGCTCAATGGCTTGTGCTCCTGCCGGTCTCCTCACCTGCTGCCTCCTTCAGGACCTCACTCTTGGCCTTTGTACGTACCGCTGCAGTCAGCTCTTTGTCTTGCCTGTAGAATTGTCTCTCAGCAACAGCAGGTTGCTCACCTGCTTCAAAGCCACCCTTATCTCTCTCATTCCTATAGACTTAAATTCCAGATTCTGCCTCTAACTTATTTCTGGGGCTTGGCTTCCCCTACATCTCTCCTTGCTCCCTGACAAGTTTCATAAATGAGCCCCTGGCTGTGCCATTCTCAACTCTCTTGGGCTGGCCTTGTGTCCGGATGTCCTGCCCACTCTGTCTAGCAATCATTTATCCTTCGGATCTTAGATGCTCTGTAATGCTGGTGTGCTTTCCGGTTCTTGTCATTGTCTTGCTTATTGCAAAACAACTCACACTATATTGTAACCATTTGTCTTCAAGTTTTCTCTAGTCTGTAAACAAAACCAAAGGTGGGATAGTATCTTTTCATTTGGGGGGAGGGGTCTCCTTCAACACCCAACAAAGTCTGCCACAAAATAGTTAATAATTGTCTGTTGAATAAATGAATGAATGGTTGAATAAGTAAATAAAGCAAAAAAGGTTAGGAAGCTCTGGTCAGAAGATCACCTAAATTTGGACAGCGCTCCTCAGAGTAGGGATGGGTTGGAGAAGCTGGATGCAGAAAATGTTTTGCAGAGAGTAGCAGGATTGGAGAAGTGACAGGCTGCATGACATGAAATCCAGAGGGCAGGGGTTTCTTTCTCATGTTTCAGCAGCCTCCGTCTTCAGGCATATACTAAAGGGAGTGGAGCCATGGGGAAAGAAGAAAAGACAAATGAGCTCTGTCTTTACCACACTTAATTCAACTTTTCAACAAAACTCTGGTACACTCTTGTACTGTCATTTTTCCTATACCTTACAACAGAAAGTTGCTGAGTCCTGAACACCCAAGACAGCCTATGGAGGAGGAAGAATCCCACTCAGCATCTCCTTCCTTCCCACACCTTCAGAGTCGGATTTGCCTTTCATTACCTGTCAGCAGCATCGGAAAGTGGAAACAGCCTTGTTTCCACCTCTCCTCTCTCCTCTGACATTCTGCTGGTTAGAACGTCTGGCCCCAGGGTGATGTCAGCAGACGCACAGGGACCTGAGCCTCCACCTGTCTTTGAAGGAGGGGGTGCTCTGAGCACCTCCTGTGCTCCCATAGAGGTGGAAAAGTGGCAGACAGGGCAGGGGCATAGGTCCAGAGAGAAGGAGACGAGGAGACCTCCTCCTTATGATGACGAGGTGGCCCCCCGCACCATGAGGGTGATGTAGGGCACCACCTGCGTCGTAAGAGAGCCTCGAGCAAGTGCCCTCGCCCTCTTCTGCCATGTGAGGACACAAAGAAGGCGCCACCTATGAGGAACAGGCTCTCCGCAGACACTAACTCTGCTGATGCCTCTGTCTTGGACTTCCCAGCCTCTGGAATTGTGAGCAATACATTTCTCTTATTTATCAATTACCTAGTCTAAGGAATTTTGTCATAGCAGCACAAATGAACTGAGACAAATAAGTTGAAACAGGAGGCTTGCTTTGCGAACAGCTTCTGACATACCCTTAGCATATCCCCCACCAAGCTGTCCCCCGGTGGTCCCCCATGTTATCTTCAGAGGACCCCAAAGCTCCCATCAGATAGCCTCTATATACTTATAAGGAGGACTGCTCTCTCTCTATGGGTATTGTATGATAGCCATAATGAATTAAAATTTTTGAACTGACTGTCCAAAATTACTGGAGAACATTATCTACAAGTACTGATGTCCAGGCCCCACCCTGCAGATTCTGATTCAAAAGGCCTTAGAGGGGGCCAAGAGCTGATATTTAAAAATAAATTCCCAGGTGATTATAATGTTCAACCAGGAATGAAAAACAGGAAAAAATTTAATAAAAGTAGAAAAATATTAGTAGGTATTAGGCCCTTTTAAGAATCCAAAGGGAGCATTTATGCTTACATAATTTTAGTACTAGAATTTGTGCAGACTAGGAAATTAATTGTGCTCTGCTGTGTTGCATAAACACATCGAATACAGTATGCTACAAGTTCTTTAGTACTTTTAATACCAATGTAACAACAAGAGGGCGAGACAATGGCTTCTGCTTGGAAACAAACCACACTGAAGAGGAAAACGCTCCTTGGAGCGAATCACAACTCACTTGGAGCCGTCCTGCGGACCGTTTGCAACTAGTCCTGCTCAGAAGTATCTACAAAACAAGAAACAGCGCATGGCTGTAGCCAGAACAAAATACTTGGGAGAGTGTAGTTAGAGAGGCAGCAGGCCTTCTTCTGAGCCACAAGATACAAAATTTTGTGGCTGATGAGATTTTATTTGTCTTTAGGGAAATCTGTCTCACCTATTTTATTCATCCACTTGACCTAAGAAAATTCAATCTAGCGATCAAATTAACACTGATCATAGTAAGTCCAGCACGGACCAGACAACTTAATGTTGAGAGAGCTATTAGAGTCAATAAAATGTACTCAGCAAATACTATGAAGGGCTTTTATGTCATGCAGGGTGAGACCCCTTACTTTGTAGGGAAAGACCACGCTGAAAGCAGCTCTCAGGGTTGGCTCAGCACCAATAACACATAACAGAGCTGCCACTGCTGGGATTCTCAAAGACTGGGAAGGGCCAGCAGCGCCACAGGACAGCCGGTGCCAGGGTTAATGACACTCTTCTCTGAATCACTTCTAGAGGTTCTGGAGCTCATTCGCATAGCATGTCCCCGATGGTGGATGGAAGTATTGTCTGTTTTCTCCCCTGCAGATACAGAATGTCCTTATCCCAGCAAAAGGCAGCTATCCAAGTCAAGTGTGGTAATAAAGTGTTATTCATCAAACCTTTGGATGCCGGTATGGGTGCTGGGAGAGGAAGATGAACTTTTAAATCTTGAGAAACAATGACAGCAACCACAGAAATAAGTATAAAAGTTCTGAACTTTTGTGTGTCAAAAATTAAGCAAATTTAAGTTGAATTGATTCTTAAACAAGAAAAGAACAAAGTAGAAAAAATTATAGTGAATATAATAAATGGTCAATTTCCTTAATCTTTTTTTTTTTTTTTTTTTTTTTTTTTGAGACAGGGTCTTGCCCTGCCATTCAGGCTGGAGTGGTGCAATCACAGCTCATCAGAGCTTCAACCTCTTGGGTAGCTGGGACTACAGACTCACGCTACCACACCCAGCTAATTTTCGTATTTTTTGTAGAGACAGGGTTTCTCCGCACTGCCCAGACTGGTCTCCAGCTCCTGGGCTTGAGCAATTTGCCTGCCTCAACCTCCCAAAGTGCTGAGACTACAGGCGTGAGTCACCATGCTCAACCTCCCTAATATTTAAAAAAACTCATATGAATCAAAAAGAAAATCATTAATACCTCAGTAAATAAATGAGTAAAGGACACAGATTACTATATACAGTTTACATGCATTTTTAAAATCACATAACTTCAAGTGTAATCAAAATTGTAAATAAGTAAGATGCTAATTTTGTCTATGAAATTGGCAAAGGTTCTTCTCAAATTGTAGCAGGGAGCTGTCAGGAGTGTTGCCCTGATGGAATTCCATCCACACAGAATGACACATCAGAGGGGATACATGACCTGAAACAATGTTAAATTAATGTATCCTTTCTGAGAACAATTTGGCACTTAATATAAGAACCTTGAAAAGTACATAACCTTGTATTCAGCATGGCTTTTCAAATGTTTTTTTCCCAAATTATTAACAAGGAAATAGTGCATGTACATATTTTAGAAATCAGGCCAGGTGCAGTGGCTCATGCCTGTAATCCCAGCACTTTGGAAGGCTGAGGCACATTGATCATATGAGGTCAGGAGTTTGAGACCAGTCTGATGAACAGGATGAAACTCTGTCTCTACTAAAAATACACACAAAAAACCTAGCTGGGCATGGTGGTGCCCACCTGTAACCTCAGCTACTCGGGAGGCTGAGGCAAGAGAATCATCTGAACCCGAGAGGCAGAGGTTGCACTGAGCCAAGATCTCACCATTGCACTCCAGCCTGGGTGACAGAGCAAGACCTCGTCTCAAAACAAAACAAAACAACACAGTAACTCCATGTTCCATTCCTTTAAGTCCTCAGGGTTTGATCTTTTAGCAGTTTTTGGTTTTCCTTTGGCATATATCTCCATGTTTCGTCCACAATCAGTATGTTTATGACGTTATTTCTTACATTTTTAGACAGCATCTACTGACTCCTAGTGCCCACTGCACTCATCTTTTCCTCTCACTGTGATTATTTCACAAGTTGTACTTAGAGTGATAATCAGTGTTTCAAATATTATGATTACGTCAACATTGTTCACTTTGCTATGATTATTTCTTTCCTCAGTACCATGTGTTTTTTTCCTGGGTTAGCAACTGTCCTGTTTTATTCACTTATGTAGTTTTCTATACATTTGTCTTCAATGATTTCAAGTGCTCTTTCACATGTGTCATACATGAATACATGCAGCTGTTTCTGTAATAACATGAGACACGTTTACTGAAAAACTTCGCCTTCTCTAAAGCTGTGTACTAAATATCATGGGGTTTATGGAAAAAAATGAGGTTAAAATAGGTGTCTCAAAACCTGTGCAATTTTATAATCAAAGCATTGACAAAAATAACAATTGGCACCTTTGGAGGTCCCCTGGAGAATGTGCGTGGGTAGCTCAGTATGGCTGGGATCTGCTTTAAGGATATGGAGAAGAAATGGTGGCTTATGGGTGGGCACGGAGATAGTATCTGTGGAAACAGAGCTCTGAGCACCAGAGGAAGAGCAACCTGCTATAAACCGAGAGCTGTGCAAGGCTGGGGATGTGCCTGGTGGAGAGGGAACCCCAGGCTCATTATGCTCATTTTTAATAAAAATAAATAAATAAAGTTGAAAGAGATTCTGGGAGGGTAATAATGGCAGCAGAGACTGTTTTTTTTTAATCTCTCTGAATCCCCACATTAAAAATATCAAACAACAAAATCAACAAGACAGACATTTATAACAAAACTGAGTGACAAAGTATCCCCAAAAACCCCAAGACACAAGTAGATGGGGTCAAGTTACCAATAGCTATAAGGCCTGCACCATGTCAGTGTCTGTGAGGAAGGAAGGAGTTGAAAGCACTCATGAGGATTGCACCTCCATGACCCAAACACCTCCCACTAGGCCCCACCTCCCAACACCGCTACACTGGGACCAAATTTTAACATGAGTTTTGATGGGAACAAACTCAAACCACAGCAAAGCTCAAATATACAAGCTTTATACACGACAGAGCTATCTTGAGATTCCTCCAAGCTGGAGGAAGAAATGGCCTCATCTTCTGGCTTCGTTACCCTTCCAAAGTAGGGAATTATTGATGTGGAGCTCAAAAGTTGAGACTGGTCTTAGAAGTCAAGCTGAGTCATCATCTGTGCTTATGACCAATAATGCTGGGCATGTGCATCCACTAGAAGCACCATGTCTACCCATGTCCACTGAGAGGTCCTCTTCTGTGGTCTTCAAGTACACAGGATTGTCAAAGATCATGCCTTTCATGTTCTTGTGTTGCCAATTCTGCCACTCAAGTATCCACCTACTGCTGCCATTGCTTACAGCAAAAGGGGAAGGATGACCCAGACCGGAGAAGTCCCTTCTGAAGGAACACTGACTTTTGATACCAGAGTGGTCACAGTGATCCTTTGACACTCTCTGCCATTTTCCTTTAGATTGTACCCACTGGAACAGGAACAGGTGTATTTGGGAGAGCAATCATTAATCTGTGGTGCTGGAAGGTGTGGGCATTCAAATTCTCTATTCTCTGTGTCTTCTTCACGCACATCTTTATCTGATGGCTTCACGTCAATTTTTACAAGTTCATGAAAGACAATACAGTCTTGGGCATCATGAAGGTTGTTAACTAGAGTGGACAGCTCCAATCCAGTGAATTTACTGGCACCACAGGCTGCTTTATTTTCTCCATCTATCCAGATAATCCTCAAATATTGTTAGTGCAAGAAAATGAGCTAGGAACCCAACAAAGCAAGAAAACTTCCCTGAAATTAAAAAGAAAAAACCTGAGACTACACACTGGAAGAACACGGCACAGACCTGTGAATATCAACCAGAACCACAAATACCAAAACCAAACTAGACTGGAATTTAAGACAAGGAAAAATCTCTTTGGGCATCTAAGCAAAAACAGGAAGCAATTTACAACGAAAAGTCTTTCAAACACATGCTTTACGGCAGAAGAAAATGGACTAACGTGTTTGAGATACTAATGGAAAGAAAATGTGAGCCAAGAATCTTATGTCCAGCAAAATGGATTTTCTCAGGAACGAAAGGTACAAACTGTTATCAACATCAAAGAATTTAGAAAATATTGTCCTCATGGATTCTTTCTGAAGAATCTACTAGAGAACAAGATTCAGACGATAAGAATGACCAGAGAAACATTGATATAAGTTCTAGTAATGAACAGTAAATGTACAGTCAATACGGAAGAGAGGTGAGCATACATCATGCAGTGGTTGTGTCTTGATAGTGTAGACGTAGTACGACTGTTTTAAAATGGGGGGAGGATAAATAGGGAAAAAATATGCAGTAAAAACACTGTTTTCAGTAATCACATTGGTGGTGGGAGTATTTGTACTGTTATTCTGAGATGATGGTGTAAGTAATATAGAGTAAAGCATATGAATTAATATAGAATATTCTAATTATAGTAATATGGTTTGGCTGTGTCCTCCCCCATTTCATCTTGAATTGTAGCTCCCATAATTCCATGTGTTGTGGGAGGGACCCAGTGGGAGATAATTGAATCATGGGGGCAGTTTTCCCCATACTGTTCTCATGTTTGTGAGATCTGATGGTTTTATAAGGGGAAACTCCTTTCGCTTGGGTCTCAATTCTTTCTTGTTTGCCACCATGTAGGACGTGACTTTTGCCTTCCGCCATGATTGTGAGGCTTCCCCAGCTACATGGAACTGCAAGTCCATTACACTTCTTCTGCTTTATAAATTACCCAGTCTTGGGTATGTCTTTATCAGCAGCGTGAGAAATGGACTAATACATGTATCATTCCTATGTCATTGAGAACCAGGCTTCTCAGTGTGAAAGAAGGGACATGCAGTTATAAAATAGAAGAGGTTAAGTAAAAAAGTAAAAGAATACCAGTAAAAACTCATGGAGATTTTATATTTAAATATATATTTTCTAGCTGTCTTCACCAAAAAGACCTAGAAACAATTACACATCCATTGACATTCTCAGACCCAGTTCTGAGAATAAACATCACTGTCCAAGAAATGAACCAAGGCTTCTAGAAGAAAAAGCTGGTTTTTAGTCATATTGGTCATGTCAAATATGTTTTTTTAAAAAGCAAGGAAAAAACTATAAAACACACCAAAACAGTAGTGGTTATCTCTGGGGATGGTAAGAGTGCAGGTAATTTTAATTTTCACCTTTATACGTTTTGTATTTTACAAATTTCTATAATGAACTTATGATCAAAATAAACCTGTAATTGAAAAAGAAGAGCTTTAAACCAAAAAGTCAGAGAAGGAAATTATATTATGAAAACCCACATATAAAATACATGCATTAACGTATATGTTTTGAAAAAGGATCATCAAGCAGCCAAACAAAACACAGCAATTCAAACACTGTTTAAAGGAATCCTTCTCTGAGGTAGCTCTGTACACACTACTCTCTCGACAGAAAGATTCCTCAAGTCTACAGGCAGAAATGGCTTTGGACTACATTAAGAAACGACAGCCCAGCACCTCCGTGTGAGCCTCGATGCCCTCCCTTTGGCTGCCACGGCCCTGAGTGAGGAATGCTCTGCCAGCCTTGCTGGGAAACAGAGGTAGAGAGAAAGGGCAAGACCTCCCTGCTTTCATTTCAAATGCTCATCACTGGGCTGCAGGGACTTGGGAGCTCTAGATAACTTCTTTCCAAAAGACATGGTATCCCGAAGAAGTATCCTGTTAGCCTGTTCTCACCTTGCTATAAACAAGTACCTGAGACTGGGTAATTTATAAAGAAAAGAGGTTGAATTGGCTCATGGTTCTGCAGGGTGTACGGGAAGCATGACGCTGGCATCTGCTTGGCCTCAGAGGAGGCTTCAGGGAACCTTCAATCATCGCAGGAGGTGAAGGGAGAGCATACACATTACACAGCCAGAGCAGGAGCAAGAGAGAGAGCAAGGAGGGTACCACACACTTTTCAACAACCAGCTCTCACAGGAACTCACTCACTGTCCTGGGGACAGTGCTAAGGGGGATGGTGCTAAACCATTCATGAGAAACTCATCCCCATGACCCGATTGCCTCCCACCAGGCCCCACCTCCAACACTGGGGATTACAATTCAACATGAGATTCGGGCAGGGACCCAGATCCAAACCCATAGCAAGTATGAAATGGAACAGCACACTTCCTGCCTCGAGTCCCCCAACATAGCCTGGAGACAACCGTCTCATCACCCAAGGCAGGACACTGACACACGCAGCATCTTCAGTAGAATGTTTTTATCAGAAGTTCTTCTCCGTGGGTTTCAGTGACCACAAGAGTTTAGGGTCAGGGAAGGGAAAACACAGGCATGGCTGTCAAAAAGAAAAGTGATTTAATCACTTATTTTGGCCCCAAAGTGTCTTCACAAGTCAACTATCTGATGCCTCGATTTCCCTCCTGCAAAATGAAGACAATCTCACTTGTTATTTATTTTACAGGAGTGCAATGAAGATGAACGAGACGATGTTTATAAATATCCTAAAAGCCCCTGAGAGAAAAGTGGCTAAGCTTCAGGGGTTGCACCATAGAGAGTTATCTTGGCACAAAAATAGAGGGAAGAAGCTCAAAAGGAGAGTTTGAGTCTTAAAAATACACCGCGGAGCGGGTTCTCAGCTGTTGAGTGTTATATAGGTCTCTGCATGCGGCTGGCTGACTGTGAGCAAGGTGATTATAAAATATGGGACAGTGACGAGCAGCGGCCTTGCCAAGGGGAGAATGGGGGCTGTCTGTCGCTGGAAGCTGAACAAAGACTGAGTGAGAAAGAACCTGAAGTTCCTAGACAAACCATCCTCAGTGGAGGGTCTATGTTAGTGTTCTCAAACTCTGATGTGTATTAGATCACCTGGTGATGTTGATAAAAGGCATATTTCCAGGACTCACCTCCAGAAATTATCATCAGTGCCCAGGAATCTGCATTTTAACCAGCGAATTCTTACTCCTACCACATTTTGGGAATCAGTAGTCTAAACTTTCCAGTCTGAAGGTTTGTGGTGAACTAATGATCATATCATTCTCTAAGGCAGAGAAGAGCTGGGACTAGTAGAATTCTAACTCTAGCTCTAAATGTTGGTCCAGAATGGGATAATGGAGAGAAAATAACAAAGGGCAGGGAATGCACAGTTTTGTGGGGCAAACTGTCTACCATGATTAAGTACAGTCATTCATATACCCACAGCAACAAAAGGCAACCAACTGAGGCTATGGAGTTAGTTGGAATAAATAAACATTCTAGATCCATGCTGTCTCACACAGTAGCCACTAGCCACCTGTGGCTATCAAGCATTTAAAACGTGGCTAGTCAGAATTGAGATTTAATGTGTGTATAAAATACATATCAGATTTCAAGGACTTCATACCATGTACATATATGTATGTGTATACATATATACATATATATATGTCTCAAATATTTCATGTCTTATTTCATTCATGTTGAAACAATACTATTTTGAACATATTGTGTTAAATAAAATATATTTAAATTAATTTCACTTGTTTCATGATCCTTTTCTAAATGCCACTACTGGAAAACCAAAAATTACTTATGTGACTCTCATTATATTCCTATTAGACAGTACTGTTCCAGATTGGGACAGTCTGGGTCTTAACTGACAGAATGCCTTGATCTTGGAGTGTGCTTCTTCTAGATGATGTTGGTGTGCCAAGAGCCCCTTTTACACTGCTTGTCATAGCAGGTGACTTAATGGCAATGGCCCCTTGAGAAAGACGAAGAGCAGACAGCCCTGGCCCAGCTCATTCACTAGTCCAGGAAGCCTGCCAAATATAAACACTCCTGCAATACAGAGAAAGAGTCAAAGGACATACATTGATTAATAACTGAAAAGATAATAAAAGCCCAGCAATGCCCAAAGCTTACAGCGACTGCGTGCTGTATGGTAGCCTCCAGCTCCCAGTGTCTCCTCCTACCCATGTCCAGTGGGGAAGGGCAGGATGGGGATGGACGCAGAGATAGAGTGAAGGAATTCATACTCCTTGCTCTAGAGGGGGCAGGAGCACATTTGGGCCATTTCATTTTCTCCTGGAGTAGATCTTGCACCTGGTACGAATCTACCCAGTGCTACCTGTGGTGACTTGAGAAATATTTTTGGAAAGTATTTGTTTAATTTAAAATAAGTCATTACATTATTATTCAGGTTTTTTTTTTTATCACTGACCCCCAAATGCCAATAGAGATACAATTAAAGCATGAGCAAAGTTCTTTCAATGACAGAACAAGCAGAGAGAAATTTGTAGGTTATTTCGGAGCATGACAAATTTTACACCTAGAGAAAAGTGTAAGAAAAAAGGATTCTCACCTTGTTAACTAAACTAGAACAGAAGATTCAGATGTGTTCTGACTTCCTGGCTGCTGTGGGTGCTGCAGTGCCCTACAATTCTACAGACACTCCAAACTCCCACAGCCTCCATCTCTCTGGTGTGCTCATTTGAGCTCCCCTCTTGTACCTTCTGTTCTAGGGGTCCCAGAGACCGGTGCTATGCCATCGACAAGCTCTCCACCTGAATCTCAGGATGCCAGGACATCCACACCCCCAAGTCTGGAGTCAGTGCCCACGGCAGCTTTCCTCAGTGACCCAAATTGTAGCATCGTCACTCACAGGCCAGAGCTGCAATCTATGTTGAAAAACTCAACTTTCCAAAACGCAAAGTTCATAGCCTCTTGTCAGACCCTTGTGTCAGGTATGACCTCATTCACCCAACAGAAGGAACTGGATGAGACTAGAAATTATATTAAATTATGAAGAGGGAAGTTATACTTTGTCTTGCCCAAATGCTACCTCATGGGACAGTGTCCGGGACACTTCATGGCGTTTGAGTCTACTTGTCCTGAGTTATACTAAATTGAATGTGGCAATTTAGTTTAAACAAAAGTGTACAAGAGAAGTCACAGACATGTTAGTCACATGCTCTGTGTGGCAGTGAGTTACTCCTCAGCCATACAGGTCAGAGGCCAAACAGTCTCCCGATTCCACCATTTTGGTTCTGCTTACGGTGGATTTTCTGACAGGAAATGGAAATGTGGTTGATAATTACCAGGCGTACAGATAAGGTTTCCTCATTAAAGTCTCATAAAACCATGAAAATAAATCATTGCAAGTGAAGAGGGAAAGAAAATCTTCTGTTTAGACTTTTCTGTGATGATTTAGGCCAATTATTTTTTCTTTTCCAGCCCAGTGACTTTATTTTCAGCTAGCGTGCAGGCTGAGCATCAGAGGAAAGAATTCAGCGACCTCACAGAACTTTTCTGATTTTGAGTTAATAGTTTGGTATGTCAAGGACATGCCGAGCCTGGCAGAATAAATTATGAAACTGCAGCTGAGGAAACACAGCAGAGGAAACCCGCGTAATACATGTCTGCAAATATGATATAGACATAAATAAATACTACAATTCTGAGAAAATCAGAGGGGTCCATTTGGCCTGTCCTGGAGGTCAAAGCTGTTCAGAAGTCACAGAAATGGTGATCATCCCAAATAAGACTCAGCTAAAAACTGGAACACATGACCTTTCCCACTCCCCATCTGGTGGAGTTTCTTCCTTTCCTGAACATCAGTTCCAGGCACTGGGGACCCTTACACAATTCGGTTTCTCCCAGGAATTCCTCTCCAAGCATTTCTCAACTCAGCTACAAGCTCAGGAGCTTTCCAATTTTTCTACCATAATTTCTCTGGTCCCAAGTCTTAGCTTTTCTGCATTCTGGAAAAAAGTGTTACTGCATCGATACATGTTAGCAATAGCCTTCACGGTTTCACCTAGGGTTCCTGAAAGGTATGTCACCCTTGGTATGTTAATGACTTTTGCCAGTGGAGCTAATGCCTGCAGCTCACATCTTCATTAGACTGCCCTTGCAAGAGCAGGGGAAGAAACACACTCTCTAGTAATTTAATACTTTCAGACTACAAGGAATCCAGATTACTTATGAGCCAAGTTGTTAAAATGAAGATTCTCAGAGCAGATTACTGGGAGGCAAGGTGACCAACTGCCAGGGTTTCCTGGGACTGGGGTTCCAAAGAGGTAAGATTTTTGGTGCTAAAGCCAGACAAACTTGGACAAATTGATCACTGGTGGACCAGAGACGTCCACAGAAACTCAAGACAACGTTCATTTCACACTTTCCTAAGAGAGTGAACTATGTTGTAAGCAGTGACCACAAACTACCCAAACATGAGGAGGTTGTGATTTGTCCATTGTTTCCTTGCCTTCAGTGGCAAGTAAAAAACTAGGCATGCAGGTCGAGATGCAAGAAGGCTTCGTCTGCCCCAACTGTCTCTGTGACTATGGGTTTTGTCACTCCACCAAAAGGAACTGGCCAGTTTTAAACCCTCGTTCTCTCTCTCTCTCTCTCTTTTTCTCTCTCTCTCTCTCTTTTTTTCTCTCTCTCTCTATATATATACACATACATATTTTTTATTATACTTTAAGTTTCAGGGTACATGTGCACAATGTGCAGGTTTGTTACACACGTATACATGTGCCATGTTGATTTGCTGCACCCATTAACTCGTCATTTACATTAGGTATATCTCCTAATGCTATCCCTCCCCCCTCCCCCCACCCCACCACAGGCCCTGGTGTGTGGTGTTCCCCACCCTGTGTAAAGTGTTCTCATTGTTCAATTCCCACCTGTGAGTGAGAACATGTGGTGTTTGGTTTTCTGTCCTTGCAATAGTTTGCTCAGAATGATGGTTTCCAGCTTCATTCATGTCCCTCCAAAGGACATGAACTCATCCTTTTTTGTGACTGCATAGTATTCCATGGTGTATACGTACCACATTTCCTTAATCCAGTCTATTATTGATGGAAATTTGGGTTGGTTCCAAGTCTTTGCTATTGTGAATAGTGCCACAATAAACATATGTGTGCATGTTTCTTTATAGCAGCATGATTTATAATCCTTTGGGTATATACCCAGTAATGGGATGGCTGGGTCAAATGTTATTTCCAGTTCTAGATCCTTGAGGAATCACCACACTGTTTTCCACAATGGCTGAACTAGTTTACAATCCCACCAACAGTGTAAAAGTGTTCCTATTTCTCCACATCCTCTCCAGCACCTGTTGTTTCCTGACTTTTTAATGATTGCCATTCTAACTGGTGTGAGATGGTATCTCATTGTGGTTTTGATTTGCATTTCTCTGATGGCGAGTGATGACGAGCATTTTTTCATGTATCTGTTGGCTGTATGCATGTCTTCTTTTGAGAAATGTCTGTTCATATCCTTTGCCCACTTTTTGATGGGGTTGTTTGTTTTCTTCTCACAAATTTGTTTGAGTTCTTTGTAGGTTCCGGATATTAGCCCTTTTTCAGATGAGTAGATTGCAAAACTTTTCTCCCATTCTGTAGGTTGCCTGTTCACTCTGATGGTAGTTTATTTTGCTGTGCAGGAGCTCTTTAGTTTAATTAGATCCCATTTGTCAATTTTGGCTTTTGTTGCTATTGCTTTTGGTGTTTTAGTCATGAAGTCCTTGCCCATGCCTCTGTCCTGAATGGTATTGCCTAGGTTTTCTTCTAGGGTTTTTATGGTTTTAGGTCTAAAGTCTCTAATGCATCTTGAATTAATTTTTGTATAAGGTGTAAGGAAGGGATCCAGTTTCAGCTTTCTATATATGGCTAGCCAGTTTTCCCAGCACCATTTATTAAATAGGGAATCCTTTCCTCATTTCTTGTTTTTGTCAGATTTGTCAAATATCAGATGGTTGTACATGTGTGGTATTATTTCTGAGGGCTCTGTTCTGTTCCATTGGTCTATATATCTGTTTTGGTACCAGAATCATGCTGTTTTGGTTATGTAAACTTGTAGTATAGTTTGAAGTCATAAACCCTCATTCTTAAAGATGATTGAGGCCAGGTGCAGTGGCTCACACCTGCAATCCCAGCACTTTGGGAGGCCGAGACGGGCAGATGACCTGAGGTTAGGAGTTTCAGACCAGCCTGGCCATATGGTGAAAGCCTGTCTCTACTAAAATTACAAAGATTAGCCAGGTATGGTGGCAGGCGCCTGTAATCCCAGCTACTCAGGTGGCTGAGGCAGGGAGAATGTCTTGAATCCTGGAGGCAGAGGTTGCAGCGAGCCAAGATTGCACCACTGCACTCCAGCCTAGGCAACACAGCAAGACCCTGTCTCAAAGAAAAAGAAAGAAAGAAAGAAAGAAAGAAAGAAAGAAAGAAAGAAAGAAAGAAAGAAAGAAAGAAAGAAAGAAAGAAAGAAAGAAGGAAGGAAGGAAGGAAGGAAGGAAGGAAGGAAGGAAGGAGAAGGAAAGAAGGAAGGAAGGAGAGAAAGAAAGAAAGAAAGAAAGAAAGAAAGAAAGAAGAAAGAAAGAAAGAAAGAGAAGGAAAGAAAGAAAAAGAAAGAAAGAAAGAAAGAAAGAAAGAAAGAAAGAAAGAAAGAAAGAAAGAAAGAAAGAAAGAAAGAAAGAAAAAGAAAAGAAAGGAAAGAAAGAAAAAAGTGGTTGAGAAAATGGCTATGACAGCTCACGGCAGACCAGATGCCCCGTACAAGGTGCTCATACCGTGATGATCCATGAGGATGACCAGCCACTGGTACAGTGTTTTGTCTTCTACTGAAAATACCCATTTCCTCTTTTCCACCTTTCTAAGTGTGTGGACTAGTCAATGGCTTTTGTGTGCTGCTTGTCATCTGTTACCTGTGCTTTCAAAGGAGCCCTAGAACACCCTCCCCTAGACCCAAACTACCTGGCCCAGTGGACAGACACACCCTCCCCACCCGCTCTACCCCGTCCTTTCTTTCTGTCCTTATGCTCAGGTGCTGTAACAGGCAGGGTGGGCATGGATGGAGAAAGGAAAGGCGGCACTCTGGAGTCCAAAGTCCAGTGCATGTCTCCCTCTTGCAACCTGGCACCTCTTCCAGTGTTGTGTCCTGAACTTTTGAAACTTGCATCCCAGAAAGTTATTTTCCATATAATCGTGGGCAGTCCCCTACTACCCAGCTAACTGTATTCACTTCCTTCTCCATCTTATTTGCAAAGGCAGTGTGCCTATTTTTCTCTTTTTTCAAAAATTTCATTAATGGCACAGTACTGGCTTCAAGGAGTTTCCACTGAAGAGCTCTGAGAGTGACTAATGCACTGAAGGGACCGCGGGCATCGTCTCACCCCCATTGGTCTGAATCTGTGTCTTGGTCCTCTTCATCTCTAATTGAAAACATCCAAGCAAAAGTTTATGCCTAAACCCAAGTGTCAAGAACCCGGAATTAGTCCCTGGTTCATCTGAACCTTCATGGAAGCAACAATTTTGGAGCTGCACCTTCAGGGCTCCCATGTCTGCCATGTATGAAATAGACTTGTTAAGGATTGTGAGTGACACCGCAGAGGGTCAGTCCATGCATGTCATTGTCCAGATGACTTGTCCTTGCAGAATGTCAGGTGTGTTGTCAGAAATGTTTGTTGACTGAACACAGGAAAGTGTGATTCTGCTACCTCCTCCTGCATTCATGTGCTTGTTCCTGTTAGCTGTGATTTCATGACTGATAACACTTGGAAAAGTGCAGCCAGATGCAGTGGCTCACGCCTGTAATCTATCACTTCTGGAGGCCAAGATGGGAGGATTGCTTGGGCCCAGGAGATGGAGACCAGTCTGTGCGATGGACTATGCGTCTATGGAGACCTTGTCACTACAAAAAAAATTCAAAAATTTTTTAAAGGAAAAAAAATTTTTAAAAAACTGGGAAGACTGTTAAATAAGAATTTAAGCAGAAAGGAACGACTGGCGATGTGTTTGACATCTCAGTGGAAATTCTGATTCCCTGTCAGTTGTGGGCCAGACCCTGGACATGACACTGCAGCTGTGGAAGACTGAGCGCACGCGCCTGTGGGTGCTCCTGCGTTGCTAAGCAGATAACAAGGCCATCCAAACCGTGGAGGCTGCTGTATCCACACAAAGCATCCACCCAGTTATATTACAGAAGCATAATCGTGGGAACAAGGCTTTCTGAAAACAAGAAAAGGCAGGAAGCAGGGAAAGAGGAGCTTCACAGTGGAGGAATCTGGCAAACGCTACTAAGCCCGTGACCAAGGTTAATATCAGCAGTCGTAAGTTATGTTGCTATGTGCCCCTCATATGGGGTCTGATGAAAATACCACTTTACCTCTGTGACTTTTCTTCCGAAGACCCGTAACCCCAGTCTCATCATAAGAAATGCATCACAGTCCAGTCATGGAGCATCCTACAGTACACCTGAGCAGCGCTCCTTAAAACCGTCAAGGTACATCACAAACAAGGAATGTCTGAGAAACTGTCACAGGCGGAGGAGCCTTGACAGACGTGACAACTCCATGGAATCCCGTGTCCTGGATGAGATTCTAGGACCGCAAAAGGACATTACGAAAAAACTCAGGAAATGTGAATAAACTAGAGACTTTAGTTAGTAATAATGCATCAGCACTGGTTCCTTAATTATGACAAATGTACCATTTGAAGGTAATGTTAGTAAAAGGGGAAATTGTGAAGGCCACGAGGACTACATAGGAATCTATGTACTATCTGCTTAATTTTCCTAAATCTCTGCTAAAAATAAAGTCCATTAATAATAATAACAATAGTAATAATAATAAAGCACATACCAGACACTGGTACTATTTTGCCAAGGTGAAGGGAGATGCCAAGAATAAATCAGGTCCCTCCACACCCTGCACACGGGGCGGACTAAGGAGGGAACGGTTAATGATCTTACTAGGTTTACTGGTTTTCACTTCATCTACTTACTAATGTACCAAACAGTACATAAGATAATTACCAGAGAAGCCAGACATGAAGGTCACACGCTGTGTCATTCCGTTATTATGAAGTATCCAAAATAGCGGAATCCAAGGGACACGAAACGCAGGGGCCGTGGCGAGGGGAATGAGGAGCGACTGCTTCGTGGTTCGTGGGTCTCCTTTTGGGGAATGAAAATGTTTTCAAACTAGAGAGAGGTGATCGTTGCACAACACTGTTAATTACTAAATGCCACTGAATGGTCTACTTTAAGATGGCTAATTTTATGCTATGTGAGTTCTACCCCAGCAAAACGTAATTAATGACAATAAAATAATTTAATAACTTAAACATAAGATAATTTTAAAGTCATTTAATAATGATTAAAAAATGAAAATGCGATGCTTTTTGTCTATCTGCTATTTTTCATCTGTCGGATTCTGGATGTCAACTTGGCAGTATTGTAAAACTGTTAATGACCAAATAAAATCATAGTCATTTTCATTTGAAAAAAAAAAAAAAAAAGAGTCAGGACACGGTTATTAGGGTCTGGCTCCAGGACAACATATTTGGAACTGGACAGTGGTCGGTGATCGGAGAGGGTCAGGGCTCCTTAATTTCCCAGACCTGCGTCCTTCAGAAGTGTGGGCCTTCAACCAGCAACTTGAATTTCATGGCTGTTACCGTCTTTGTCTGTAAACTGTGCAGAGGGGCAGGGTGAGCATTCAAAGACCCTGCCAGGGAGAAAATCCAAGGTTCTCAAGGAAGGCTTTCAGTGGACCGTTGCGTGAGTGAGTGTGAGCAGGAAGAGAGAGGCGAGAATGGGCCAGGGTCATGGATGAAATGTTACCTCCTGGACTAAACCGGCCAGCTGTTCTGGTTTCGTGTAAACCCAGCAGGGAAGACAGGCAATGCAAAGTGTAAGGTTTTAAGTACAACATGGAGCTGTTTCATGGATTTCCTGACACACTTAGGCCATGATAACAAGGCCCCGGGATACGGCAGTTTTCAGAAGGATGTGCTGGGAGCAAATTTAATCTTGTGCCTGGTTTGGGGGGCTCTTCTTTCCTTTCCAACTGTCTCTCCAGAAGTGCTCTCTCCCAGCCCAGGCTTCCCTGCCTCTCACCAGGGCCCAGGCAGTCCTCTGCTATGGAGAGGGCTTACGCAGAGGCCTCGGGTGCTCTGCAGATGGCAGATGGCTGTGCCTCCCTCTCTGCTCTGCAATGCCCTTTTCTGGACAGGTGATGCTGAGTGGTGCCGTGTTAACTGCCCCTGGTTGGGGAACTAATGCCTGAAAGATCTCACTAGAATGCAGGAGGAGGGAGCTTTGAGGCAGGGCTCTGAGGTCTTTTTCCCCCTCCCCGCACAGCTGGTCACCTCCTCCACACACCGGGCCAGCCCAGAGTCAGGCGCTAATTCTGAGACTTGCACCTTCCTAGATTTCTTTCCACTCAGAGGAGCGAGTAGACCATCCATCATGAAGCCTACACAAGGCGAAGCTTCCAGGCAAGGGCCTGGATGGCCTAACTCAGAGCTCCCTCTTCTGTCCCTCCTTCCAAGCCCCAGCCTGGGAATGTGCAATGGGGAAGGGAAAGTCATGATTCCCATGTTCAGGGCAAGAAGAGGAAATCAAAAATCTTTAGTTCTTTCAATAATGCTGAAAGGCAACAGAAGCCAAATCATGGCAGAAACGGAGTCTGCCACTTACGCACAAAACTTGCTAGAGGAGCAGTTCACCCTCCGTATCTGTGAGTTTCCCATGCATGGATTCAACCAATGGCAGATTGAAAATATATGAAAAGAAAATTGCATCTGAACATGTCCAGACTGTTTTCCTCTTGCAATTAGTCCCTAAACAATACACAATAACAACTCTTTACATAGCATTTGCATTGTGTTGGGTATTATAAGTAATCTAGAGATGATGTAAAGTGTATGTGTATAGAAGGATGTGAGTAGGTACAAGTACTGCACCTTTTCATATCAGGAGCTTGAGCATCCTCAGATTTTGGTACCCATGGGAGTCCTGGAACTAATTCCCCTTGGATACCAAGGGACAATTGCATTTGTAATTCACCTTCTGAATTGTAAATATATTTTCTCATTCTTGGGATTTTCTTTCTCTTTTTCTGTTTTTTAAAAATAGAGACAGAGTCTTGCTCTGCCACTCAGGCTGCAGTGCAGTGGTGCAGTCACAGCTTCCTGCAACCTTGACCTCCCGGGCTCTGGTGATCCTCCCACCTCAGTTTTCTGAGTAGCTGGGGCTACAGGTGCCTCCCACCATGCCTGACTAATTGTTTATTTGTATTTTTTGTAGAGGTGGGGTCTTGCTATGTTGCCCAGGCTGGTCTTAAACTCCTGGGCTCAAGTGATCTGCCCACCTTGGCCTCCCAAACTGCTGGGATTACAGGTGTGAGCCACCACAACCAGCCTTTTTTGTAATTTTGTTAATAACATTTTTTTTCTCCAGCTTTCTTTCTTGAAAGAATAGAGAAGATATAACACAAAGTATGTGTTAATCAACAGTTTGTGTTATCGGTAAGTCTTCCAACCAACAGTAGGCTATTAGTAGTTAAGGTTTTGTGGAGTCAAAAGTTATATATGGATTTTTGACTGCACGAGGGGTTGGGACCCTCTACCCCCATCTTTTTGAAGGGTCAACGGTATATTTAGGATGGTGTGAGAGCATGAGGGGAAAGAATTGAGCCCTTGCATGGGGGTTAGGGGATATTCCCAGGAGAAGAGACCCCCCAGGGCTGAGCCTGGAAGGACCTAAGCAGGTTGAGGCAGCATCCAGGCCCTGGGGATAGCAGCAGAGTCAGTAAATGAGGACCCTGGCGGAATCAGTTCTGGGAACCTTGGGTAGCTCTGTTTGGTTTCCCTGCAGCTCTGAGTCTTCAGTCTCTCGAGAGTGGAAGGGCATCGAGATGGTGGAGTGGGGCCGAGGTTCAATCCAATCCTGCCCCTGACACCTATTAGCTATGTGTAAACCCCTGGGACCCTGCACGCCCCCGCCCCCTACACATTTTGGTGTAAGTGCGCAAGTTTTCCCATTCCTTAACTTAGAATCAAGAGGTCTCAG
The DNA here is from genome assembly GCF_008728515.1 of Papio anubis. Taxonomy (NCBI): domain Eukaryota; kingdom Metazoa; phylum Chordata; class Mammalia; order Primates; family Cercopithecidae; genus Papio; species Papio anubis. Next base: position 5,710,641 of record NC_044978.1, read on the forward strand.
CAGTCCACAAAGATCCTAAAGGCCTGTGGTCAACAAGGCAGCTGCCCAGGGGCCCCTAGGAGCTGGTTCGCATCTCAGTGGAAAACCTCACTCATGCCCTTCCAGGTCTTCAAGCTTCATTTGGGGAACTGAGTCTTCCACACTTTGTGAACGCTGGTCCCCACTGCAGCCCTTCCATCACTAAAGCGTTCACTGGGAAATACTGAAGTGAGAAAACTAGAACAATATCGTCGAGTTTCATTTTTTATGACGCAAAATTTATTCAATGACAAAATTCACCCTTAATTTTGACAGTATATGTTCTCCCTTCTGGGAGGAGGTATGTGACATTATACGTCCTTTTTAACCAAATGGTTGTAACAGTAGATGACAGGATTTTTTCAAATTCCTTTTCTTGGCAAAATTATCATTTGGTAACTCCTGTCAAACTGTCAGTTTTTATTTTGACTGTTCCCAGTTGATGAAATCTCAAAATCTGGGGATCATTGAATTGGTCATTCTAGAACTAAAGTTCTGGGACTAGTTCTCAACTCTCTCTTCTTGGTCAGAAGTAACAGATTAGGCCTCTGGCTCAATTCTGAGATACTTAAGATGCATTCCTGTGGGGTCTGCCAGGATAGCACAAACTATTCTATAGTAACAAATTAAGCCTAAAAACTCAAGGCTTAATACAAAAACAAAATTATTTCCTACTCATTACACACCCACCATGGGTCAACAGGGATTTGTATACTCCACGTGGTCACTCAGGGTCCCAGGCTGACAGAGGCTTCACTATTTATAGCTGCACTTTCTGAATGTGCTTAGAAAGTGCATGTGATCTCTGAAGACAGCATGAAACGTGAAGAGAAGACTGGAAAGCCACGTAGGAGCTTTTACGTCCAGGCCTAGAAGTGACAAGCCTTACTTCTACCCAAATCCCTTTAGTCAGAACTCAGTCATCCTGGCCCAGTCTGCCAGTAAGGGAGGCCGGGAAATGCAGGGGAGCACGTGGATATTCAGTAAATACTAAATGCTTCTGCCATATCTGGACTATCATGGGAAAGAGAAACTGAGCAGGTAAATAAAGGCAAGATTGCAATGCATTTTTATTTCCAGGTTAAAGTGTTAGCACACTACCCTACAGGCATCAGAGAGCATGAGGGGATTTAAAACAATTAAACTAGTCCCAGTATGAAGGATGGATTAGAAGGAGAAGGCACTAGAGTCAGGGAGACGAATTAAGAGATGTTGTAACAGTGTTGGCATTTAATAACAAGATCTGCATTAGTGTGATCTAAAGGGGAGTGAAAAGTGGGGATGAGTATGAAATTTTCAGCAGGAGATTAATTACATGGAACGTCAGGATTGAAAATCCAGATTCTGGAGTCAAGAGGCAATACTTGAAATCACGACACCCTGCCAAGGGATAGAGGAGGGGGCTCCATGCGAGCTCTGCTGCCCCTTGGCAAGGCGGCGTGTGGGAGTGCGGGTGCAGACCGAGGTGTCAGACACCTCCAGGGAGGTGAGTGTTGAGAGGGCAAGATTTAGACTCGCGCATTCTGTCTTTCTGAAAATGACTTACCTAACCTTCAGATAAAGGGACCAAGAATAAAATCAAGATTTGTATTTCTGTACAAGTTTGGGGCTCTCTATATTTTTTCAACTTATCTAAATTGAAGACATAGTACCCTGGTAATAAGATTATAATGTTTTTAGTTTAAAAAAGAAGAGAAGTAAGATGTCAAATGAAAAGCAAATTTCCTTGTCCATCTACTGTAAAACTAAAATTTTCCCCTGAAAATCATGCGCATTCTAGTCCTGTGTCTCCCATCCTCACACACATTTCCTGAGAACCCAGCACCCCATGGGAACTGGATGTGAGGGTTTCTGTGAATGAACACACCACAGCATACACACATAAACACACACCTTATTGTCATAGGCAACTCAGTGACTCTCTGTCCATCTTTATCAAACCACTGTCTGATCCATAAATTGATGAATTACACTTACCGTTTGGAATAGGAAATGTATGCACTGGATGCATGAGAAATTTTCCTTTTCTTTCTTTTCTTTCTTTTTTTTTTGAGACAGAGTTTCATTTTTGTCACCCAGGCTGGAGTGCAGTGGTGTGGTCTCAGCTCACTGCAACCTCCGCCTCCTGGGTTCAAGCGATTCTCATGCTTCAGCCTCCCAAGTGACTGGGATTACAGGCACCTGCCACCACGTCCAGCTAAATTTTTAGTAGAGATGGGGTTTCACCATGTTGGCCAGGCTGGTCTTGAACTCCTGACCTCAAGTGATCTGCCCACCTCAGTCTCCCAAAGTGCTGAGATTACAGGTGTGAGCCACTGCGCCCAGCCAAATTTTCCTTTTCTATTCTTCCTCAACCCCTTAGGCCACGCACTTCACATTTTTATTTAATGAAGTTACTCTTTAAATACCAGGCATTGCAAAATATGAACTGTTGGGTGTAAGACAAGGGTGACCCATTCAGAACATAGAGAAAGAAGCAGAATTATCCCACTGCTGGTTTTTTTGTTTGTTTGTGTTTTGTTTTGTTTTGTTGTTTTTTTAAAAAGCCCACAGTGTGCTGCACTGGCGGAATTCAGAGTCTGTTGTCTTTGTGTATAAAGAATGACACCGTATTGAAAACACAACGTGTTCTGGTTTCATGTTTGACAGCCTCAATCCATGGATCCCTTTAGGAGTCTCCTGTTTCAATACCTACGGTAAACAAGGTGATAAAAGAGCCCGGAGCAGCAGGGCAGTGCGCTTAAAAACGTGGGTTCCGGATTGAATCAGATTAGAATGCAGAATCTGCCTCAGCCACTCACTCACGAGTGACCCTGGGCAAGTTATGGAGCGCCCTGTGCCGCGGTTTCCTCACCTGTGAAATGTCAATAATGCCTCTCACCCCGGGGCTGCTGCAACTATTCAAAGTCACAAGCGCGCCAAGTGCTTAAGCCCCTGCCTCACACAGGACGAGTCCTCCCCAGATGAAGAGCCTTTTTGAAACACTGCCTCATCGGCAAGAAACGGAACCTCACATGTCTCAGTGACAGGCACAGGGCTCAGCGCAGAGACAGCCATCCCCATACAGCCCTGATTACCCAAAGCTCCCGACACTTGGTGGGAGGTAAGCTTTCTCACACTGAGGGGAGCACAACAAGGTCAGCTTAGCTCAGTGTTGGAAGTTCCAGGTGGGAATGTACAGGGCACTTGCACAAACCAGGGCACGATAGGTAGCAGCTTGGCCAGTCTTGGCCCTAGCAGACAGGTCAGAGGGCAACGCAGTTCTAGAGATGCCATCATGGGTCCCTGGTTGGGATTTCCCATGGCCTCCTATGTGAGGGATCTGCCATATGGGGACGCTGTCATTCCAGGGCTGTGACTGAATCACCAACTCTGCCTCATGCCTCTGCTTAGCCAAGGATGGCCTACAGGCTCTGCCTTTCCTCCATGCCACGGAACTCCCAAGAAAGACCTGCAGCTGTGGCAGGCACTGAAGGCAGCTTGCATGTGTCTAAGGGAAACTGGTTATCTGAGAATTGCAATACATGCCTTTTTTGTTGGTGATGGTCGGGGGAGGTGTCTGAGATGCTTCTGGGGCTGTTGGCCCCTAGTGCAAGCCTGAAATATTCAGGTCCCGTGTATTTCTCTATTTGAGAACATTGATTTGGGATATTTCAAAGTTGATCGTTGATTTCTCTTAGCACATAGTAAACAACTCTAAATGTCATTGATCAGAAAACTAACAACTAGTTATTTCAAGTTCCGTCAAAGTGCGCCATTCAATCCTGTTTTTCTACAGTAGAAAATGTGATAGACCAGAAACTTTTCTATAACATAAAATGATAGTCATTATACGATTCCATGAAAAGAGAAAGGAGCAAGACCACTGAAGGATTTTGGAAACTGTTTTCCGTTCTACCAGTGTTCGTTGGGCTTTGTCTTCCTTTGCAAATCTCCAAAAAAGAAATGTGATTTTTTTTTTTTCAGTTTCAAGGGTATGTACGTGCCACGTAAGCTGTCTCTCAACAAACTAAGATGACTTTGAAAATGTCTCTAATCCAATTAAAATCAATATGGGGCAAGCTCAGAAAGACAGGGACTTGGATGTGATTTAATAAAGGAACAGGTGTCACTTGTACAATGCCTTGACCGGAGAAAGACTGTCGACCAAGGCCTGTGGCAAGCAGGTGTTCAGTAAATACTTTTATGTGGAAGACTTGCTCGATGAGTCCAGAACTCAGAAAAGAGGTAAAAGGCCAAATAATCAGGGACTGGCAAGATTGATGGGGCACAACCGACACAGAGAGACATGGGACTGACAGACACAAATCCAGCCAGGAGAGGTTCACAGGCCACTGTTGGCCAGGAGTCACTTCTTGTGCTGAAATCTTTGCTCACCAAACAATCTACTGATCATGCATTTAAATTCTCAGGTGAAATTCTAACTGGAAAATGGGAAGGCGTGTGAACATTTTGATCCCCTGGAAAGGGCTAAATATTTGGGAAGCACTGAAAAATGTGAACTGTGAAATATCTTCAGAATCAGTGTCCAGAAATCTCCCATTTTTTCCTCGTGCTTGTTTCTTTTCATACCCTGTTCAGAACTCCTGTTGACTTTAAACCAGCTCAGAGCCTTGGGAAGCAATTTGTCGCAAGATGAAAATCAACAACAAAATAGGACTCTAGGTCCAAAGAGTTCTCCTCTAAACACTTTGTGCATGTGATTATCTGATTTGCCTCCCCCCAACACAACCTGTCTTAATTAAATTTAAAATCATAGTTTCTGTTTACTTTTCAAAAGTTGTGTAAAGTAAACAATGCAGCAGGCATGGCTGTATATTAGCTTTAGCTGCCCTGCTACTTGTGAGAATTGGCCCGTTGTCTTCCACGGTATGCCTTTCCATCTATAGTATTCTTTCGGGCATTACACTAGAAACTGCAAGCAGAATGTGCATCACTGTCCATATAGGTGAAGTGTAACATTTAGAAACTTACTACTCTGTCCCTGCAGTGAGAGAGCAATATTAATTACCTTGCTCCTGGCATGAAAAATGATGAAAATGACCTGCACAATGAGGATGTCAAACTGTCTTTTTTAATCTGACACCTGGACTGGAAATGCTAGGAATCTATGACACTTACAATTAAATACCTAAGATTATCAAACACAAGTTCAGACAAGCCTAATTTAAAAATTATTATCAAGACTCACTGAGGAACATTCATAATTTGGAAGAAAAAAAAGCTTAAAATGGCAAAGAGCCCCACAGAGGGACCAAGTACATAGTTTCCCCTTTTAGAAACTGAACTGAAAGTCAACGACATTTGCTTTGTTTAGAATAAAATCACATCAATTAAACGATGTGTGTGATTAAGAAGAATCTTTGTTATTGAGCTGTTTCCACAGAAGAGCTGCCGTTTCAATGGAGGAAAAGGGGAAAATTTTACATTCTGGATCTCCCTTCTCCTCTTACATTTTGATAAAGAACAGGGAGGTTACCTCTAACGTTTTCTGTTAAACTCAACTCATTGCTTGACGCCATGTTGGCATTTATTGCCACGTAGAATAACATTGAGACAGGAAGTAGTGAAAGATACAAGTGCCAGACTATGAGAAAACCAGGATCTATCTTAAGATATTCTCGAACTCTCAAGAAGCTTCAAGTACATCCCAAGTCATCCTTCTTTAAATAAAGAAAAATCCAGAAAAGTACTTTTTATATCAAGTTATTTTCTCCTCAATATCTTAACTGGCCAAGAGAAAATTCCCAACTTATTTCGAATGAATTGTCCATGTCTATTTGAAATATTAGAATCCAAAATACGAGTAACTAAGGTATTTTTGAACAAGGTATTTTGAACCAAATTTATGGGAGTGAGAAGCAATATTTACAGAAGAACATTACACGCAGATATAATGACAAACTAAAACCAGGCCAAAATCAGATACATTTCCTTAAAACAAAAAACAAAAAACAAAAAACAAAAACCACTCTGTGCATTAAATCAGAAAGTTGAGTTTTCAGTTCAGTTGCTCATGTTTGGACAATGGCAAGTTCAGGCGCATTAGGAAGGAGGGTGTGGTACTGAAGGGAAGGTTGGCAGAGGGAGGATTAACCATGTAACTGCTTGGCATCTGTGAACAAATCACAGCTCCATAAAGGCCTGGGAAAACAGACAACAGACTGAGGGAGGGACCTGTGAAGAGTCAGCCTTGGTTTTGAGAGTTTTACTTGCAAAAAAGAAGGGAACTGGACCCGCCAGCTCTAGAGAGAGGGATTTTCCCTTCCAAGGAGGGGAACCCTGACTTGGATACGGAACACACAGAGCTTGGAGTGCTGGCAGGCAGGCTACTCTCCCATGAGAACTCCCATTCCAATGGATTTGCTTCTGGCTTTTGAGATTCCTGTGACCCGTTTAAAGGCACAGCCTCTCAATGATACCTCAGATTACCAGCACCAATACAACACGTGCAGAGGATGCCTCGGGCAGAGCTGCAAAGCAGGCAACCTGACTTTCTTGGGTGGCCCCAGCTCCCTCTACCTAAGATTTTTAGTGACGTTTCTTTCCTCCCTACTTCTGAATGTGTTGGGCTCTGCATGTGACACCGGGAATTGTGATAGATAGTCCTCCTGCGGCTGTATGTGATATGCACCTGTTGTCACATGGTGCTGTGGTATAGGCGTGTTCATCCTGTGCTGGCCTCGAGGCCCTTCACCGCATAGCAGGGCGGAGAGCTCAACTGGAGGAAGTGATTTCGTGGAGATCAGGCATCAAGGGAAGCTCATCTCTCAAATTTAAAGCTGGAATTTGGAAGGAGAGCCTCAGAGAGAAAGAGAGTCTCTGGGCCTGGACCTTCATGGATGAATATCCATCCATCTAAGGACAAGCCAACAGCTGGGACTCGGGAACTCAGGAACTCTGACAGGGTGACCTCATTTATGGTAGGCCGTTGGAGGTGGAAGGTAATTAGCTCAGCCTTTTAAAGCAGGGCTGTTTGAATGCTCATATATACTGTGTTTTATTTTCCATCTCGTGCACCTGTTATAGCAGTGTTGAAGAGCCTCAGTCCATCCAAGCTGGATTAAAGGGAATGTGACAGCAACGGCATCTGGGCTTGAGCAAGAAACTTCAAGTGTGTGCAGCACGTCTCTGGGGCCGGAACAGCGGCAGAGCTAGATGAAGTAAAAGAACCCTAGAAGAAGTCGAAACCCTCATGAACACAGCTCAGCTCTCCCTCTCGGCAAAAAGGTTCCCTTTCAGCTTCTAAACTTTAATTCTGGATGTGGGATTCTGATTCTTGGTTCTTGATTTTGTTTTATTAAGAAAGTGGTGACTCTTACACTCCAGGCTCTTTCCTTCTACCTCCTCACAAAACTTGCTCCTAAGGGGGGAAACCCCATATCTATTTATTCAGCAAACATGTTATTAAAGGCTTCCTGGGTACAGGGCTGCAGGCGATGCTCTGGAGGCTGCACTGTGCCCCACCCCTGCCTGCAGGGAGCTGACAGCCTATTGGTCAGTGCTCATCCCCCGGCTATTTTCATTCTAAGGCTGTCAATGAAAATGTTTTAGTCTACAGCAAAGGAGTAGCTGATGTCACCAGCAGTTGGGGGCTAGTTTTCTGGGACCTCAGATCTGTGCAAGGCCCATTTGGGGCATGGATGCCAGTGGACCATATTCTCTCTCATTGCTCTACAGAAGTGATGGCACTATGGTACCTAGCACACTACCAGCTGGCTCCGTCTGTTTATCCATCTGTCTCCCTGCCCCACCTGCCAGACATGACTGCACCAAGTTAAAGCTCCTAGCAGCAGCTTTAACAGTATCTTGCCCTCTAACAAATTTAAATAGACACGGGATACACAACAGATTCAGGGTAATAGGCCATATTAAGTTATGATGGCTTTCCTAGCCTTCGGTGAGAGGACTGAAAAAACAGGATATGTCATCCTCACGTGAGGAGAGTCTAAACCTCCGAGCCTGCTGTGGGCACCTTCACCACCTTTATCCTACAGTCAGTGCCCAGGATAAGATAAAAATTTCAGTGCTTATTCACAATAGCAAAGACATGGAATCAGCCTAAATGCCCATCAATGATAGACTGGATAAAGAAAATGTGGTACATATACACCGTGGAATACTATGCAGCCATGAAAAAGAATGAGATCATGTCCTTATGCAGGGACATGGATGAAGTCAGACCACGTCAAACCCTGTGATGCTTTTCTGTGTCACTCAGGATAAAAGCCAAGGCCCCAAACAGCTTACAAGGTCAGCCTGCTCTGTGTCCTGAGAGGTCTCAAGCTCCCTTACCCCTCTCTTGTGCCAGCTGTGTGGGCCTCCCTGCTGTTTTTCCACAAGCTGGGCATGATCCTGCCTTAGTGATTCCCTCTGCTACGAATCCCCTTTCCCGAGACAGAGTGAGTGCACATCTAGCCTGCTCCACAAGGCTGACCCCGACCACCCCACTGCACGCTGTGACCTTCCCCATCCCTTCTCTGGGATTCCACATCTGCTGAACCCTGGTCTGCTTTCCTTCCTTGAGTAGCCCACGCCGCTGTCCAGCCTGCGTCCACTTCTTGGGCTCACTGCTCCAGGCTGGCTCCCTGGGAAGGGAAGTTCTCCTCACTGACTCCTCCCCTTCACCAGACTGCGTCCTCCACACAGAGCTCAACAAACACCTGCCGAATGAGGAGTACAGGAGTGAATGGAAGTATAAAATTATTTTCAAATGGCAGGTGGATCACTTGAGCCCAGGACTTCGAGACCAGCCTGGCCAACATGGTAAAACCCGGTCTCTACTAAAAATATAAAAATTAGCTGGGTATGGTGATTCACACGTGTAGTCCCAGCTATTTGGCAGGCTGAGGCAGGAGAATTGCTTGAGACTGGGAGGTGGAAGCTGCAATGAGCCAAGATCGCGCCACTGCACTCCAGCCTGGATGACAAAGTGTGATCCTGTTTTGTTTTTTTTTTTAAAAAAAAAAAGGTTTTACATCTAAAGGTGCTATTTAACATAGGACGTAGAGGAATGTGGACCCGTTTGTGCCACCGTGGTGCTTCTAACAGTAAGAAGGCCCCGTCTCCTCAGATATCTGTTCTCATGGTTTCCTCTACCTGGTTCTTCCTACAACACTCTTACAAATCCCAATGAACTGCTTCATCTTCTCATTTCGAAGATGACCTATTCATCTTCTTCCTGTTTCCCCCCTAGTAACTCCAAGGTTTATTTCTCCTCCTAGGACCAGGTATTTTCTGGACCATTTCTAAAAGAAAAAAGTTTCCACAAAAAATTCCTTCTGGAGTCAGACAATCTGGGTTTGTACCCTGGTTCCACTTTCCTCATCTTTACAATGAAAATTATAATAGTAGCTATCCCACGTGGCTGTGTGAGGATGAAAGGAATAAATTAATGCAAATTCCCTAGGACAGCGCCTGACATATAGTAAGAAGTTTCTGTGTTGGCTATTTTTATTCTCAGTATTACTGAATCATAAAGAAAATCGTCTAATTTAGACATACACTGTGCTACTTTAACTTGGTTTTAAATGGTATTGATCAACATAACGGAAAGTAAAGCAAAACAAATATAGAAGTTCTACTTGCATCACACAAAATATCTGGACAGGCCTTCACCACATTTGGAGTTATCTGACTTTCACATAGAATTAGTGGCATGGTCAAAACTCACTTTGGAAAGGAGCCAAAGGAAATTTTAACAGGATGGGCAGTCGTTGTCCAGAACAACCCAAACTCGAGTATACAAGACTCGTAGAACCAAAAACGGAGAGACGTGTTCTGCAAACATTGAGATGCGATGGACGGAGAAAACCTGAGTTATTTTGAACATGAGCCCTAAACTGCAAGTCACAAGGCGAAACACTCCTACCTGCCCATACTGAGTTGCTTTCAAGCGACTTGCCACATGAGCAACTACACGCAGGCTGGCCCAGGTGAGAGAAAGAGGGTGGTTTATTTAATAATTGTTCATGCTGGCCTGGCGCAGTGGCTCACGCCTGTAATCCCAGCATTTTGGGAGGCTGAGGCAGGTGAATCACCTGAGGTCTGGGGTTTGAGACTAGCCTGGCCAATGATGGTGAAACCCCGTTTCTACTAAAAATACAAAAATTAGCCGGGCGTGGTGGCAGGTGCTTGTAGTCCCAGCTACTCAGGAGGCTGAAGCAAGAGAATCACTTGAACCCGGGAGGCGGAAGTTGCAGTGAGCCAAGATCATGCCACTGCACTCCAGCTGGGCAACAGAGTGAGACTCCATCTCAAAATAATAATAATAATAATAATAATAATAATAATAATAATGTTAATGCTTTTCCAAAGCAACTCTAAGGAGATCGTTTAGCAGGTTAAAACTAATCAAACCCCTTTAGAAAAAAAAGTCAAATTTTCATTAAGATCAAGTCTGAGGAGACAGGCTGAAAACTCATGAAAGTCATGAGTTTTGAGATTTAAGGTCAGCCCACAAGTGGGGGAGAGATGTACAACAGGATTTTAAAATGATAAGTGACCTTAGAAATGATCATTTTGCAGTTGAGAAAAATTAATAAATTGAAAGGTTAAGTCCATAACAAAAAGAAAAAATCTTCTCCCTCTTGAGACACTACCAAAATATAAGGATAATGAAAGATTTAAAAATATATTAATCTACAATGTCAAAGAGACTAGAGAGTAGCTATCTGCCGATGAGTGATTTCAACAAAAATTTCAACAATAAGGCAGAAAGCCAGTGGAGAAGTGAGGAATGACATATACAAGGTGGAGGAGGAGGTAGCACAGTGCTCACTGGGGGTATCTGGATCACAGGGAGTGGTAGCTGGTCCTACAGGACTCCTCAGAGCCCTAGGAACTGGATACTTTGGTGCGGCAAAAGTCCAAGTGAAATTTAAGGCTGAAAACAAATGGATTTTTTGAAGATAAATAAATTAATGAATCAGTGTCCCTGGCCTATTACACAGAATGCTGTTACCTAAGCATTTGTGCTTCCAAAGCTCACAAATAAAAGGTTTCACTTTTGGAAATTAAATATCCACCCGCCACCCCCTGCCCCCCAAATACCTTCATATTCTGGGTTTCAATGAATTCCTGGCATAACAGCTGTCTCCCTGCCTGACCATCCTAAAACACAGCCCTACCCAAACATACAAAAATATACAAAGTTCCTGGTCTAATTTTAGAACCTTCTTCTTCTTTTTTTTTTTTAAAATACATGGGTCTCTCCATGTCACCCAGGCTGGTCTCAAACTCTTGGGCTCAAGTGATCCACCCACCTCGACCTCCCAAAGTGCTGGGGTTGCAGGTGTGAACCACCACGCCTGGCTGAACATTACTCTTAAATATGAATGAGCAACCTAGGATCAATAAAAACAATACAAAAAAGAGAATTCATAATAAGCAGACAGGAAATATGATTTCAAAAGGAAGGGTTAATATAGGAAGCAGGAAATAATTAAAACACAAAAACTATGATGTTCTCAAAGAAACTGAAGAAGATATTGTGTGTATAAAATGGAATCAGGATGTTTTGACAAAGGAATGGGTAGGAAACAAAATAAAAGGCCTCATAGGGCCAAGATGAAAAAAAATTCAATAGGGTGATTGGAAAGAGTCAAGGAAATCTAAAAAATAAAACTGAATAACAAAGAGATGGTATGAGAGAGACAAAAAGAAACCCAGAGAAATATTACCCATGGCAGCATATATGATACCTGAGGCAGATGGTGGACATGAAGAACAAAGATTCTAGTTCTTTGTAGATTTCTTTTAACTGAAACAATCAATTATCAAAGGATAAACAAAAATTTCTGGAGTAAAGAAAAAATCTAGACATAAAAATTTTAAAAGTTCACTATGTTTCATGCATAATTAATAAAAAGATAACTACACCTACGGAGAATTCTAAGTTTTGAGGAAAATGGCAGCCAATTCCACGTCTCCTCCCATACCCTCCCAGAACAACACAACACAACAAAACCAAAACATTAAAATTAACAAAGAAAGAGCATACACCACTAGTACTCATGCTTTCAGTATTATAAAAAGGCAGACCATCCCACGACCTTCAAACTACTTGTAAAGAGATTTTTAAAAACTCCACCAAAGCCCTGACTACCCACCTGCCACTGCAAGCCTGTGGGTATGGCAAACAGGAGAGGAGAAGCTTAGAAGTCTGTGAAAAATAGTAGGTGGTAGTGAAGAATTTCAATGAAGTACATACAAGATCACTCCCAGAAAGAGAAAGTGAAATAATACATGTCAACATACTCAACTCAGATCACAATTTGGTAGTTCTCAGCTCTCACTACAGATAATTGGACTGAAAAGAGCAGAATTAGAGCAGAATCAGAGCAGGACAGCTTCCAGGGTATAATCAAATACATGAGGAAGTGAAGGAAATACATAGTAAGATACCATGCAGTAATAAAAGATAAGAAACATCAACACTTCTCCCTAGCCTGACCTACCACCACCAACTTCATCTCTAAAAGAAACTACACAGCAGAGATGAGAACTGACAGGGGAGAGTGATGGTAAATTACAATCTCTACCCATGAAATGAATAGGAATAGGAAAAGACAGCCACATTCATACAAATGTATTGTATAAGAACAAGTTCACTAAGGCTCTTCTGTTTATAAAAAATATCCTCCAAAAATCTAAATATGAAGTTAAAGAAAATTATATCATAACACTCCAAACAGAACTAAAAATCCTCAAACAGGCATTTGGGACATTAAAATCAACCCAGTTAAGAAATATAAAAGCTAAAAAGAGAAATAGCCAAAACAAACCAACAAAAAACCTGGAAGAAATAAAATAAGGATTTATCCCAGGAAAAAATAACAAGACAGTATTATATCAGAACTGAAAACTGAGTTTCAATATGTCAAGGTAAGAATATATTCAAAGGAAAAAAAGAATATATTCAAAGGAAAACCAAATGAAAAACACTGAAGAAGAGCAAGAAATAGCCAAGAGAATGAAAGCAAGGTAAAGAAAAAAAACAAAAACAAAAACAAGTTTAAGAAAAAGTGATTGAAATCGGAGACAGGCAAAGCAGGTATAACATATATATAATTGGTATCAATGCAAAAGAAAATCAAAACAATGAAACAGAACTAATATTTAAAATGATAATCCAAGAAAAGCATCCAGAAATAAAAGAAGAATTGAATCTACACATTTAAAAAGTCCACCTGGGCTGGGCGCGGTGGCTCACACCTGTAATCCCAGCACTTTGGGAGGCTGAGGCAGGCAGGTCACAAAGTCAGGAGATCGAGACCATCCTGGCTAACACCGTGAAACCCCATCTCTACTAAAAAAATATATATATATATAAAATTAGCTGGGCATGGTGGCAGGTGCCTGTAGTCCCAGCTACTCAGGAGGTTGAGGCAGGAGAATGGCATGAACCTGGGAGGTGGAGCTTGCAGTGAGCCGAGATTGCACCACTGCACTCCAGCCTGGGAGACAGAATGAGACTCCATCAAAAAAAAAAAAGTCCACCTGATACTAGAAAAATTGACACAGAATGATCCACTCTAAAATATATCCTAGTAAAATTATAACATCTGATTTTAAAGATAAGGAAATATTCTCAGGGCCTCTAAGCAAAAGATAAAGTAACTGAAAATGCAAGAGAACTAGACTGGCATCAGACTTCCATAACACAAGACAAGGCAACTGTGGTGCAGGATTTTCAAGAAATGTAAAGAAATTTAAACAAAGGACATTATATCTAGACAAGTTGTCTTTCACGTAAAAGGCAAGAGAAAAAGTTTAAAAAATGTCAGAGGTCAGTGAATGCTATATACATGTGCCCCTTCCGATGAATCTATTAGAAGATGAACTTTGCCCAACCAAAAACTGATGAGGATTTCAATAAATGGCTTTACTCACCTATTATAAGAAAAATATTTTTAAATTGGCTTATAAACAAAATCCAACACTTCGATGTATATAAGAGATATACCTGAACACAGTGACTTGAAAAGGCTAAAAATAAAGAAATTCATTCCTCACATGCTACCTAAGAATAAAATCCAAATAGACCAGCGATCCAAAGGTAAATATATATATATTTAAAAACTCTAGGAGTACCTTAAGAAAACATGAGTAAATTCGTCCATAACCTGGTTTTTGGGAGAAACTCTCTGACTAAACATGCCATGAGAAAAAGATTGATAAATTTGACCACATAAAAAGAAAATACATTTAAATGACAAAAAAATAAGTAAAGATAAATGACAATCTAGGAAAGAATATTTGCAATATTTATCGCAGTTAAAGAGCCAATATTTTAAAGAACAAAGAACTTCTTTAAATTGAGGGAGAAAGACCAAAATCATATAGAAAATGGGCAAAAGACATGAATAGACAATTCATAAAACGATTAAACATGACTCAAACATATGAAAAGATGTACTCTGTTGGCAAATCTAAGAAGAAACAGGAACTTTTCACACATCACTGTGGGGAATGCAAAATGGTACAATTCCTATGAAGGGAATTGTGAAAGCTGGAAATATCTAACTAAACTACATACTCATTTACCCTTCAACTCAGCAATCCCACTTCTGAGAATTTACCCAGAAAATACACTTCCAACAATATGAAAATAGGTATGCACAAAGTTATTCATTGTGACAGTATTTGTGATTGGAAAACACTGGGAACTACCTAAGTGTCCAAATATAGGAGATCAACGGAATGAACCATGAGGGGCAGATGGTTATCATATGCTTCTAAAGGAGATGCCCTAAAGAGGGCACATCACCTATGCAGCATTTCAGCCAAGAATGTGTCAACCATGAAGAAGCATCAGACAAAGCCAAAATGAGGAATGTTCCATTAAAAAAAGGAGGAGGGGGCTGCCTTCTTCAGAATATGTAGATGTGATTACACACACACACACACACACACACACACACACACACGGCTTTGGAAACAGTCCAGATTGTAGGAGGCTGAAGACACACAGCAAATACACAGACTATGTGACTCTAGACTAGACACTATGCTAAGGGAGAAAACATGCTATAAAGAGCATTATTGGATCAACTGACACAATTGGAAAATGGGTGGTTAGCTTAGATTTAAAAACTACTTTTCCAATGTTAAATTTTCTAAAGTTGAAAATATACTCCCCTTTGTCTTAGAAAATACACACCAAAGTATTCAGGGACAAAGGGTCATTATGTCTCTAACTTAGCTTCACATGGTTCAGAAAAAGTTGGGTGTGTCTGTGAATGGAAAGACAGGGAGACAGGCAGAGAGACACAAACAGAGAAGGAGAGAGAGACAGAGAGAGAGGGGGGGGGAGAGAGAGAGAGAGAATGAGAGACAAAGACAGTGAGGCCAAGTGTTAGCCACAGGTGAATCTGGGCAAAGTGCACACGGGTGTTCTTTGTACTCATCTTATTCTTACAGCCTTTTTATAAGTTTGAAATTATTTTTTAAAAAGATTAGGCTGGGCGCAGTGGCTCACGCCTGTAATCCTAGCACTTTGGGAAGCCGAGGCAGGTGGATCACGAGGTCAGGAGATTGAGACCATCCTGGTTAACACGGTGAAACCCCGTCTCTACTTAAAATACAAAAAAAAAAAAAAAAAAAAAAAATTAGCCGGCCGTGGTGGCGGGCGCCTGTAGTCCCAGCTACTCAGGAGGCTGAGAATGGTGTGAACCCGGGAGGCAGTGCTTGCAGTGAGCCGAGACAGCGCCACTGCACTCCAGCCTGGGCGACAGAGCGAGACTCTGTTGCAAAATAAATAAATAAATAAATAAATAAATAAATAAATAAATGATTAAAAAGTTTGTAAAAGTATTCCAACAAACAACAAAAAAATTCTAAACGTATGTATTACAAAAAAGAAGTTCCCTCATGAAAGAGAAATTTCCTTAAAAGTGAACAAAAGGCCGGGCGCGGTGGCTCAAGCCTGTAATCCCAGCACTTTGGGAGGCCGAGACGGGCAGATCACGAGGTCAGGAGATCGAGACCATCCTGGCTAACACAGTGAAACCCCATCTCTACTAAAAAATACAAAAAACTAGCCGGGCGTAGTGGCGGGCGCCTGTAGTCCCAGCTACTCGGGAGGCTGAGGCAGGAGAATGGTGTGAACCCAGGAGGCGGAGCTTGCAGTGAGCTGAGATCCGACCACTGCACTCCAGCCTGGGCTACAGAGCGAGACTCCCTCTAAAAAAAAAAAAAAAAGTGAACAAAAACCAACCTGGACCAGTAAAATGGACTCTCAGACTTTTTTTTTCTGCCACACTATGTACCAGAAGAAATAAAATAATAATTATAGCAGTTGGAGTAATATACTTACAACATAATTTTTATCCTCAGTTATTTTTCTTTTGTGAAGGTATCAGAAAAATGGTCTGGTACATACAAAGGCTCAGAAAATATCATCTATGTCTCTTTCTTAAAAAATTATTTGAAGAATCATTCTAATAGACTTGAAAGAGAATTATAATTCCAGTCCTAGTTGTGCATACAAGAACTGACCATTGTCATTATAACCAATTAAGACATTGTTAAATCTCAAAAAATCATTCCACATAAGTAGATGCAAATGAAATTTAGATTTCTCAGAGACAGAGAAGACACATGATGTAAAAATATGTAAAAAACAACAAACTGGATTTTAATTAACAAAGTCTGGACAACAGGTAAAGGAAGAAATGTTGTAATAGGTGGGGAAATATAAGTGAGTTAAATTATTCATTTCCTATTTTGGGGAAATCAGAAGATAATGCATAATCTTGACCTTGATGATTTGTGAAAAATACAGAAAAACCTAAAGGTAAGTGTAATAAAACGACAAAATTTCTGTGCTGTGAACAGCTGCTGGCTTTAAGTGAGAATTGGGCCAGAAGTTTGACCTCCAAGCCCAAATTTCCTCTTTTTGAAAAGGGGAGGATGCCAACTATCTTATGCTGTCCTTATAATGTGGCCAAAATAGTTAACAGTGGTGAGATGTGGAAGGTATCTCTCTGCCAGTACTGAGCTCCCGGCGGGGACTCTATGTCCACTCCATGTGTGGGAAGGGAGAGTCAGTGATGGGAATGGAACAAATGGAGCCAGCAATGCTCTTTGTAGCATGTTTTTCTCCCGCAGTATAGTTCTTATGCTGCTCAGGGTTGCAGACCAATAGATGTTGTTGCTAGAACCTCATGACTCTAGAAATAGAGTCAGTGCTATGAACAAGCAGTGCTTGAAAGACCTAGAGCACATCATGAGACTGTCTGGAACCTACTGCAAGCTTCCAGAGGAGCATCAAAGGTGAAAGACCTTCAACAACAAAGGAAAGCCTGATTCAAAGATGGGCAAAGGTCTTGAATAGATGATTCTTCTAAGAAGATATACAAATGGCCAATAAGCACAGGAAAAGACACTCCAAATCACTCATCATTAGGGAAATGCAAATTAACCATGAGATACCACCTCACACCCACCAGTATGGCTTCTACCAAAAAAACAAAAAACCAAAAAAGTACAAGTTTGACCAAGGATGTGGGGAAATTGGAATCCTTGTTCACTGGTGGTGGCAATGTAAAATGGTACAGTCACTGTGGAAAACAGTATGATTTCCCCTCAAAAAATTAAAAATATAACTACCATATGATCTAGGAATTCCACTTCTGGGTATATGCTCAGAAGAACTGAAAGCAGGGTCTTGAAGAGATATTTACACACACGTGTTCACAGCAGCTTTACTCACAATAGCTAAAATGTGGAAGCAACACAAGTGTCCATTGATAGACGAATGGGTAAACGTAATGTAGTACATACATACAATATTATTCAGCCTTCAAAGGAAGGATATTCTTACACATGCTACCATGGGTGAACTGTGAGGACATTATGCTAAGTGAAATATACCAGTTGCAAAAGGAAAATACTAAACTGTATGATTCCATTCATATGAAGTATTTGGAGTAGTTAAATTCATAGAGACAGAAAGTAGCATGCTGGTCTACTTTGCCAGGAGCTGGGAGGAGTGGAGAAGGGAGAGTCGTTTTTTAATAAGTATAGGGTTTCAGTTTTGCAAGATGAAGAGAGCTCTGGAAATGGATGGCAGTGATGGTTGCACAATATTATAAATGTCCTTAATACCACTGAATGGCACACTTAAAAATGATTAGGATAGTAAATTTTATGTTATGTGTACCTTACCACACACAAAAAAAATTCTTTAAAGAAAATGAAAGACCTTATAATTTATGAGTAAAACTATGCCTCCGACAAATACCTCTTCTCCTTCTAAGAGTAATAGTTCCTGGCTTGCCACCAGATCCTGGGGGAGATGACTGACCAGGTGACACCAGGTAACCAGACATCCAATTCTTAGCATTGATGAACTGTTGTGTTACAAGATCTACTTGGTCATAAAGTTGGAAATTCCAAGAAGTGCTCCACCATTAGGGACAGATGATATCTACAGCTCACAAAGGCATAAATAAGTCCTGTGTGCTCAGGAGCCCAGGATGCCACCCTGGCCACACTGACAACATGCCCTCCGCCTCTACCCATGACCTCATGGAAATTCCTGATGGCCTATTGACAAAAGAGGAAAACAACTGAAGCCAAATGTACACATGGCTCCGTACCATATGCCAGAACCAGCCCCAAGAGGAGCACTGCAGTCATGATAGCCCCACTTCATGGTAACCCTGAAATGGGGGAGGAAAATCCTCCCAGGGGCAGTACTTTGCCTATAGAATAGATGGTCTGGACTAAGGCCCTGCATTGATTCACGGAGCAGCTAATGGATGGCCATATGGTCAGGGACAACGTCCTAGTTTTTTAAAAAGGTCATATATAATTAGTCTGATTTATTAAGATGTATATATGTACAATGGAAACTACATACAGCTTAACGTTAACCCTATGGGTGGTTTTAAAATCTGTCGGTTATATTTTCCCAGTTTTTTCTTTGTCTGATGGTTGTGTATTATTCTTATAAACAGGGAAAAAGTTAACTTTGTTTCAAAAAGAAACTTCCTTATGGCTCCAAGTCATAGGAAGCCATTCAGCATGCTTTGTGGAGTTTATTCTGCTCTGAAGTCTGTCTTCTCTGAGCAACACTGTGGTCAGTCCGTGGACACATTCCATTATGGCTCCATATGAGCTTGGCTTGGCATGCTACATGCCAAAGACAGTAGAACCATAATGTTTATAACTGATACAGTCATATAAATTGGATACAAAATGAGGGGCTTTCTGTTGCTGTGAAAGTACATGAGGCAGCTTGGCGCTTGGCGTCTCCAGCCATTCAGGCTGTGGCATGAGCCTGGCTAGTGTGTAATTCCTAACTCTGCTGTTCACTAGCCATATGACTTTTGACAACACAACCTACCTCCAAGCCCAAATTTCCTCTTCTTGGAAAGGGAAGGATGCCAACCATTTTATGTCGTTCTTACAAAGTGGCCAAAATGATTAAAAGCGGTGAGATACGGAAGTTCTCTCTCCACCAGCGCTGAGCTCACAGCGGGGACTCTGTCGATTCCACGTGCGGGACAGGAGAGTGAACGATGGGAATGGAATGAGGAGATGGCACCCTTCTTTCCCAGCTCTGAAACGGTGCTTAGAAAAGGACCCAAAAGTCTCAATTTACTTTCTGCCCCAGTAGACCAGGATCACATAGGTCATGAGCAAAAGGTGGCTTGTTGGAAGAGAGGGCTATCAGTGTTTTGGGAGACTGAAGTGGGAAGATCCCTTGGGGCCAGTTGTTCAAGACCAGCTTGGGCAACATAGGGAGACTCCATCTCTACAAAATTAAAAAAGAAAGAAAAAAAGAGAGGGATGTGAGGAGTCTTTGTAAATTCCTCCCTTCTCCCTCAGGGCCCCGATCCTTCAGTGCGATTACACCCAATACGGGTGGGAGCGACTCCCCAGGTGCGTCTAACACCCCCACTGGCAGAGGGGAAGGCACGGAAGAGGAGGGCAGCGTTTACAGTCTTGAGGAGCCAAGCCCACCGCAGCAAAGTCACACAGGAGGAGCCCTTGCTGTTCTCTCTGTTCTCACCTTTTACTTGGGAAAGAATTGGAGAAAGATCAGCTCCAGCCTGTCCCAGGTGGACCGAGGCGGAGATCAGTAAGACAGCATTGCAGCTACAAAAAAGCATTTTCCACCTCCATCGCCACAGGGAGCACAGCTTCTCTCTCCCTCCCGCCCAGGTTCTTAGTCTTGGGGAATCCGATGCTACAGGGGCACAGCCAGCTCCCAGGGCTCCCAAGAGCGGATTGCCCCGTGGGGTTTGGTGAGGTCCTGTGGACAGCCTGAAAGCACAGTGGAGGGAGAGCTTACCAGCCACACGCCGCTGCACACACGCTTCTGATCGATTCGCGTCTGCAACCCGGGCTGCCCTCTTTGGCTTCCTACCATGTGCTCCCGTGAATCTGAGGCCCCTTATCTGTGAAATCACGTGGATGAACTCATTCAAAGGTCACTGTCCCTAATCTATGAAATGTACCTAGCACAGTACTGGAGAAATAAGGAAGGGTCACTTAGGGTTAAGGTCACTTTCCCTTAGCGGTTAGAAAGTTTCTGGAGTTTTCTAGGGTGCTCTGTTAGCTTTCCCTGTGATTTTCAGGCAAGGAGGAAGAAACAGCATAGGAAGCTCTTGTCTCCAGAACAGAACTGCAGGAGGCTCAGCCACGGGGAAGGCCAGAGGCGGCCAAGGGGCCACTGCTGAGGTGCCACTCATGCCACCGTCCCCTCCACTTTCCCACGTGCTGTCCAAGTTTGCGACATCCGAAATATTTCTAACTAACCAAAGTCTTTTAATACCAGCTGTATTTACTGAAATGTGGGCAGGTTTTTTTCATAAGGGGAGGTTCTGAGTCAACCTTCAACTCCCCTGTATCCTTTAGAAAAGAAAGAAAAGGTGGGGTGGGCTTGGGGGATGAGAGAGACGGAGGGAAAAAGCGAAGAGGAGGGAGGGAGGAAAGAGAGAGAGAAAGGCAGTGCTCCCTTCCTTCCTGCTGGCTTCCCTGATGTCATCCATCATGTCTGGGAATGACAGGCCTGAAGAAACGTCTGGGACCCGCCATGTACCTTCTGCTATGCCAGAGAAGAGATGATTTCTGGATATTAATCTAACATGGGAGCACTCTCTAAGCCTACCAAGGGGAGTAGCAGCCTTTTCTAATTTATTGTGCTAGATGAGAGAATTCAGAGATGTGAGAGAAAGTTTTCATTGCAATGGCAAGGTGGGAGTCCTCAGGACACCCCTCACCCTGAGAAGCGCAAGCCCCATCTGCTCTGGGAAGATTTGGGCTGCGGAAAACAAGCTCACTTTTTTTTGTTTTGTGCATACACTGGAATGAATAGATCATTCCAAGGACTTTTGAGACATCAGTCAGCTAGGGCAAGAACAAAGTTTCATTTGCTAGACTCAGTCAAGCCACCTACAACTGAGATTCTCCTCTGTAGATACTGATGACTGCTAAGAGTTGGAAGAGTCACCTACAGGAAAGACTGACAGTCAATTAACCTCTGGTGGAAACCAGTGGCTTCAAGTAGAAAAATCACAGCTTTGGCCGGGCGCGGTGGCTCAGGCCTCTAATCCCAGAACTTTGGGAGGCCAAGGTGGGTGGATCACGAGGTCAGGAGATCAAGACCATCCTGGCCAACATGGTGAAACCCCATCTCTACTAAAAATAAAAAAAATTAGCTGGGCTTGGTGGCATATGCCTGTAGTCCAAGCTACTCGGGAGGCTGAGGCAGGAGAATTGCTTGAACCAGGGAGTTGGAGGTTGCACTGAGCCAAGATCACACGACTGCACTCCAGCCTGGCAACAGAGCGAGACTCTGTCTCAAAAAAAAAAAAAAAAAAAATTGAAACAAAAAAAAGAAAAATCACAGCCTCGACCTGACGATGAATTTACTACCATGGTTCAATCATTTAGAATTTAGTCTCAACAGTCTTGAGAAAATTCTGAAATCATTTCTGTGACTCTCCTCAATTTCCTTTCCTAAGGAAGGGAAGCTGCAAGTTCAGTGTGCCTCGAGGGAATGGTCAATATTATGTATAAACAGATGATTAATAGCCAGAAAAGGCATCAGCATAAAGACCAAGAACAATATTTTTTCCATGTGTATACAGAAAAGATAGTTTTGTGTCAAAAGACAGCTGAAAGAAGTGATTTGTTTTCTTTTTGATGACTTAAAAAATGAAATATTTATAGCATTTTTAAAAGCAATCATTTGCTTATTGCCAAGAAATTTATTTGGCTGTTATTTTAAATTAAGAAAAAAAGATCTCCAACTTTTATGTGTTAAAAGCTGTAACTGTTTATTGGGAGCAGAAGACTAAAAACTCTCATTTTATTGCAGCCTATGACATATACTCAGCAATTAACCTTTAACAGTGAAACCAGAACATGCCTTCGAAGTTCTAGAATTCAATGAGAATCTAAACATTTTCTCCCAATATTCTTTTACTACAGACAATTTCTGGTTCAGTAAAAGTGCACTGCATTACAAGACAACATTCAAAACACTGGGGAGAAATATGTTTTAAACTATTTATCATCCTATGGGGTTTTAATTTTCTGCTGACTGTTACAACCAGAGAATTGAGCGTCTTCTCAAGGGGGAAAAGCTATTTATGGACAGTTTGTGATTAGGAGCAGCTGCTCTTCACCATATATTACCTTTTTGTGATAACCACATTTTCACACAAAGCTACCACTAATAAGCTGGTGCACACTAAAAAAAAACTGCAGCAGAACTGCTACCTTGAAAGGAAGATGTCAAATGAAAAGCTCTTCCAGGTTTTCGTATCCTTGAGTTTCTTCATTGTAGGAGAATAATAAATCTGAAAGCCTGTTGCATCTTGGGAATCTAATGTTACTAACAGAAGAATACAGTCAAGTAGTTTTTGTGCAGCTTTCACTCTGGGTTAAAATGAAAAACATCTTATACGAGAGGTTGAATCTCCATGGGAATTAGAGATGGTTTTTATTCAACCCATACAACCAGGATGAAAATATATGGGTTGTGTTGTAAATGTTTCTCTACCAAGCTGGAGACCAAAGCATACTTCATTGTGCTTGCATACTTGAGAGCAAGAAGGCAGAAAGAATTTTGAATTTGAATATGCTGTTCCCGGCCATCCAGGTGAAAAAGTTTGACAATAAAACAGTTACTTTCTCTCAAAATATTTCTGATTAGCAATGACCAATTCGGCTTCCCCAGTGGACTCTTAGAGATGCAAAAGTCAAGAAATCCCCTATCATACTGTTTTATTAAAACTTAATTAGGAGATCTGATACTTTACCTGGTAAAGACTCAACTATGCAGAATAATTTTGCAGATTATACATCAGAATGTAATCCTGAAATGCAAATCCTACAGGGATGGATACAGTTGTAAAAGTTCCAAAATAAAAGTGACCATTACACATGCTAGAAAATAGTTTTAGAATAACTGCTGACCAGGATGTAACTGGACACGACAAATGATGAAGGGTAACTTGACCATGTATTTTCAAAAGCCTCAAACACGGGAACAGCTACAGACTTAGCAATTCTAATTCCAGGACATGTTCAGGTTTCTTCAGAGATGTTTGTGATGGCCTGAACATTCACATCAGAAAAATGTTTTTGAAAATATCCAACAATGAGAAACAGAAGGAAAATGATTTAAGGAAGCCATCACTATGCAGCCATTTGGAGCAACGTGGAAGGATATTTAAAGCCATGAAAAATGTTAAGGATAACTATGGGGAAAAGGCAGGTTACAAAACAGTTTAGACTGTATGGTCCCAATTTTGTTTTAAAATACATGTTTTAGACCATACAGTCTACATATATATATATATATTCGTTTGTTGAAAGGAAACATAGTATATTGAAAATGATCATCTTTGGTGGATATAATGATGGTTAATTCTTGTTTTTGCTTCTTTTCTGCTTTCTTGTAATTCTGTTTTCCTATAATAAACATATATTAGTTTTTAATAAAAATAATAATAAGGCTGGGTGTGGTGGCTCACGCCCATAATCCCGGCACTTTGGGAGGCTGAGGCAGGCAGATCACCTGAGGTCAGGAGTTCGAGACCAGCCTGACCAACATGGATAAACCCTGTCTCTATTAAAAATACAGAATTAGCTGGGAATGGTGGCTCATGCCTATAATCCCAGCTACTTGGGAGGCTGAGGCAGGAGAATCACTTGAACCTGGAAGGCGGAGGTTGTGGTGAGCTGAGATCATGCCATTGCACCCCAGCTGGGCAACAAGAGTGAAACTCTGTCTCAAAAAATAAATAAACAAAAATAAAATAACAATAATAAATGTTAAAATCAGTGAGGCTTTATGAGACCAGATGTTCCAAATATTTTTCTGTTCCCCACCTATGAATAGCTCTCCAATTCTTCACCCCATTTGTCTAACACTGCCCCTGTATTGTTTGCGTGTGTGAATATACGTATGTGTTTTGGAATCTTTCAGGCCACACAGAATCAGTGATAAGGTGGCACAAGGGGTCTGCAGTTCAAAGTGAAGACTAGAGACATTTCAGGATAAATTTGTATGGCTGCCCCTCAGTATCTTAGGGGGAATGTTTCCAGGACCCCCTGAAAATACCAAAATCCGATGCTCAAGTCCCTGATATAAAATGGCACAGTATTTGCATGTACCCTATACACATGCCCTTGTCTACTTTAAATCACCTCTAATAAATAGTTTACTCATAACATGTTATACAATGTAAACACTATGTAAAGGTTGTTCTACTGGATTGGATTTTTATTTGTATTGTTTTTTTATTGTTGCATTGTTATTTGTTATTAATATCGATGTTGGTATTGATATGGGTATTGATATTCCCAATATTTTCAATCCACAGATGGTTGAATCCACAAATGTGGAAGCTGCAGATACAGAGAGCTGATTGCATTATAATTCTAATATTACAAAAATTTTAATTTCACTCAAGTTATTTTTCAAATATGCAAATACTTTCTATCACAAATACTTTTCAAATATTAATTACTTTGTTTAAAAATTACTGATAATAATGCCTCCCTAGGAATACTGATAAGAATGCCCCCCAATAACATACCAGTACCATATAGGTGACTACACGGATCTGTGTGACTTTGCTGAAGGTCACCCTACCCCAAATGCCTATAATTCCTTCTGCTGCTCTCATGCATACGTGACTGCATGCATTCATTCAGTTATTCAGCAAACACCTACGTCTGTGTCAGCACAGAAAATACAAAGATGACGAAGGCACAGCCTCTGTGCTCAAAAAGCCCCACAGTAACAGGGCAGAAAGACACACAAACAGACTATTGTGAAACTATGTGGAAGGTCAGGTTCGCCACCATCCTCCTACCGAAGGTTCTTTTATAAGACATACACCTTTAGAAAAGAGAACTTTTGGAGACAGTTACTGGTTTTTCTCCTGTACAGGAGACAGAATTGATGGACAGGGAATAGAAAAGCGGTTTCAGATAAATTCACCTGCTTCCCAGGTTTGTGAAGGGGGTACCCTTGGCTAGGGTGTTCTCTCCCTAGAGAAGGTAAGTTTTGAAGGGTGAACGTGACACTGAAGCCAGAAGCAACTGTTCCTGGGATCTGCGCGGGTAGAGGGGAGTGCTGGGGCCAGCATGTTATTCGTATGTAGTACAAACCTTAACACCTCCAGATGGTCACTACAGTTACCTAAGGATGAAGTTGTTAGTTTAAATAGGTGACTTAAAATTGTAGAAAAAAATTTTTTTTTTAAGATTTCAGGTCCTTGGGGAATGTTAGTGGTTGTACAGAATGTCTCTACAGAATTGTCTTCAATCTGAGACCTCCCAGCCTGGCTGTGACACAACTTCCTGTCTCGCTTTTTAGGATTACGTCTGAGAAGGCAGAAAAAAAGTGAAAAGTGTGCCCTGATTCCTGAAGACCAATTTCAGAAATCACCACCAAGCTTTAAGCTTCTTCTTTTCTGGGAAAGGGTCAGGGAAGAGAAAACAGACTCAATCTTAGGGAACTTTGTTAAAATATGCACGCCTGGGCCCCACTGTGGACTTCCCGAATCAGAATCTTGAGAGGATGAGGGTCTCCTTGGAGGCCAACCACGCATACTTTGGAAACATTTCTCCAGTGACTGATTCACGGCCCTGCGCCACGCACTGATGAGAACCATTGCTCTGGACATGCTCCCTACATACATCTTCACCTAAACGTCTCACCCCGAAGACACAGGCATGACAGGAAATCCCCAGCTCTGAGCTGTAGGGGCCAAGGGGACCCATCAAAGAGCCTCTTCACCAGGGTCGTCAGGCTCAAACAAATATCTTGCAGCCCAGGTCCATGAAACCTAAAGATTGAGTAGTGAACAGGTGCCATGATGGGTCCAGTGGAGGCAGGAAAGGCTGTTCCAGTTCTGCTGAGGGTCTTTGAGGTGATGGAGGCAGCCAAGAGCCTGAGCAGAGGCCTGGCTGGAGCACGGGGATGCCAGCCTTGGGGGATAGGGTAGAGTCAGCAAGGCGGGACTGGGGGCGGGGGGCCTTGCAAGCCTTAGTAAAGACCTGGATCTAATTGACCTAACTTTGGCCACCAAAAGGATCCAAGCTGGGGAGTAACACAGTTAGACTTGTATTTTAGAAAGATGCCTCCAGCGACAGCGTGGTAAAAATGAGGCAGGAAATCAAGGAAGAGACCACTGAAATAATTAGGCAAGACGTAAGGGTGAGCTAAACTAGCATGGTGGTGGTGGTGGAGCTGGAGATAAGTGGGCTGATTCGGGAGACTCTTAGGAGATAAACGAAGACCACCTGGTGATGGATTCCATGTGGCATGCAAGAGAGCGACGAAGGGGCCAAGGAGCACTCCTGAGTTCGTGGCTTTGGCAAGTGGGTAGCCAATGAGATCTTTGGCGAGACTGGGGACACAGAAAGGATGACCAAGTTCTGATGGGAAAAATGCAAGTTTTGCTGGAAATATTGGCCGTGAAGAAATAGAGATGTTCAATCTGGAACTCAGGGAGGAAGTGTGGGCTGGAAATTAAGATACTGAATTCTTTTACATGAAAATTCAAGTGCCAGGCGCGGTGGCTCATGCCTGTACTCCCAGCTCTTAGGGAGGCTGAGGCGGGAGGATTGCTTGAGCCCAGGAGTTCAAGACCTGCCTGGGCAACATAGTGAGACCCCATTCTCCACAAAAAGAGGGAGGGGAAGAAAATCCAAATAGAGGCCCAGGAACAAGAAGAAAAGGAGCCTTAAAATCTTTAAGGAACATTGATCATTCAAGGAGTGGACACAGGGCCTTAGAAGGGAGAGCCAAAATAAGTAAGAGAAAAATCAGAAAGGTGTGATTTTGAGGTTCAAGTTCTAATGCTGTTATTTAACCATGCCAAAACACACATAAAACACAGTAAGATCATGACATCTTTACACTCATGTCTGTGGTGTAGTGGCTGGGCCCAAAAACTACAAGTATTTCAGAAGTCTTAAAAATACAGTTGGCTTTTTCTCTACCCAAGTGCAGGCACATTATTTTGTGACGGACACTTTGAAACTCACCAGTATAACTGTAAGTGGGTGGCTGTCAGGGTTAGGGCTGAGTCAACATAAGAAGGAAAGCCAGTTTGTCAGCATCCGACCAGCATACCCACTACAGCCAGCCACTGCCGGCTCTGTGAGGTCACAGGACTGAAAGGCATTCCTGACTTCAGGGACTCTGAAATCCATCTGGGGACACACAACATGTCCATGGGGAAAAGCAAAGAACACAAGAGTGCTAAAATGACGGAAGGGGCCAGAAAGCTGAGGTGGGAGGATGGCCGCAGCCCAGGAGTTTGAGGCTGCAGTGAGCTGTGACCATGCCAGTGCACTCCTGCCTGGGCAACAGAGCAAGACTCTGCCTCTACCAAAAGAAAGAAAAAGAATGAGGAAGGAAGGAAGGAAGGAAGGAAGGAAGGAAGGAAGGAAGGGAAGGAAGGAAGGGAAGGGAAGGGAAGGAAGGAAGGAAGGAAAGGAGAGTGGCGGAGGAGGAAGGCAGAGAGAGCAGGACAGGCTTATTAGCATATATGTTGAGAGTGATGAGGAGCATTGCAGCGAAGGAAGGAATGAAGCGAAAGGAGGGAGGAGGAGGAAGAAGAGAGAGAAAGTTATATAAAGGAGAGAAGGAGAGGAGAGAGAGAGAGGGAGGGAGGGAGGGAAGGAGGGAGGGAGGAAGGAAAGACAAGACAACACTAGACTAGACTGGAGGGGGAATGAGCCAAGACAGAGGGCTCCTACTGAAGTAGGAATTAGTCATTGAGAGCTGGGGGTGGGAGTAGCGGCTCCAGTTGCAGACAAGGCATGAAACAATAACATGTGACAAACTTCTACCATGTCACATTCCAATGCTCATCTTTCATGTTCTATAGCAAAACTGTGTTGGAAAAATTATATTTGTGATGTTAATCCCTTTCCCCCTCATATACACATAGAATATTTATGACGCTAAACATTACTTTGAGAGGAAGATTCATTATAGGTACTCTGTCTTGCAACTGTTATCTTTGTTGCTCGTGAGTTTAAGCCCTTGTTATCCATGCCTGGAATATTCTCCAAATCCCTTTGCCCTTACCAATATCCCACCCTACTTTAAAGGTCCAGCTTAAACTCTAGTAATAAAATATTGCAAAGTGAGCTCTGTCTCCCCCGAACCTGCACAACAGCACAATTGTGGTTTTACACCCTACCTGACATGCATCATTTTCATGGCTCTTGTTTAACCCTCACAGAAATCACCGTGAGGCAGGGAAGGCGGGATCCATCCCTATTAGGGTAAGTCAATAACACCGAGCTTCGGAGGTCAGAGGAGGGTGTTGGCTGCCGAATCCCAGACCTTCTGGGTCTGGGTCCCAGTTCCATTCTGGCTCTGGAACCTTCCCACAGTATCCTGGTACGCTGCAGCATGGACACATCGCTCTTCCGGTGTAGGCAGACCTTCCTGAATCCCCTGGTAGCAAATGACGCCCCTTTACTTTGTGTCGCTAGAACTTCCGGGATGCTCAGAAGCAAAGAGGAAAGTGCCGAATACTTGCTGCATAAACTATCCACTGTAGCAATATTCATCTCCAAACATCAGAATACAGCAACATTCATCTCCAAACATCAGAATACAGCAACATTCATCTCCAAACATCAGAATACAGCAACATTCATATCCAATCAGAATACAGCAACATTCATATCCAATCAGAATACAGCAACATTCATCTCCAAACATCAGAATACAGCAACATTCATCTCCAAACATCAGAATACAGCAACATTCATATCAATCAGAATACCTTAACATTCATATCCAGTCGGTGGCAGCAGTCGCCGCCAAACATCGGTACGGCAACATCGCCATCCAAACATCAGAACACAGCAACGTATATCCCAGAGCATCAGAATACGGCAGCAGTATCCAAAAGGCATGAGAATGCAACATTCGCTGTCCAAACATCAGAATACAGCAACATTCATCTCCAAACATCAGAATACAGCAACATTCATATCCAATCAGAATACAGCAACATTCATATCCAAACATCAGAATACATGCAGCACACTTGTGTGTCATCTTTCTATTGATTTGGGTTCCTTCCTCAAATAGTGTATTATTAATTTCTGAATCTGGAAAAGCAGCATTCAAGGCACTATCAAATTTAAACCTCACTTATTCATATACCTTTGCAAAAACCTAGTTTATAATAAGAAGACCCCAAATTTTTTAAAAAGCATTCCCCAAAATGAACTACCTTTTGGGGGTATCATTTTTTTTTTTTTTTTTTTTTTTTGAGACAGAGTCTTGCTCTGTCGCCCAGGCTGGAGTGCAGTGGCCGGATCTCAGCTCACTGCAAGCTCCACCTCCCAGGTTCACGCCATTCTCCTGCCTCAGCCTCCCGAGTAGCTGGGACTACAGGCGCTGCCACCTCGCCTGGCTAGTTTTTTGTATTTTTTAGTAGAGACGGGGTTTCACCGTGTTAGCCAGGATGGTCTCGATCTCCTGACCTCGTGATCCACCCATCTCGGCCTCCCAAAGTGCTGGGATTACAGGCTTGAGCCACCACGCCCGGCCGGGGGTATCATTTTTTAAGTCTGTGATTTAGATACTTTTTTTTTTTTTACAAATTATGATAAAGATTAAGTACAACATTAATTAACAAGCCCTAGATATCTGGACCTATAGGAAGTATCTGAAGATTCTCGCTTGGATATTGAAGGGAAATGAGTTAGTTGTGACAAACCATTTGGGAAGAATGTCTAAATACTCCAGTAAGGATTAAGGAGAATAAGCCAGGCACAGTGGCACATGTCTGTAGTCTCAGCTACTTGGCAGGTCAAATCAGGAGGATTGCTTGAGCCCAGGAGTTCAAGCCCAGCCTGGGCAACATAGCAAGACCTCATCTCTATTTAAAAAAAAAAAAATCAAGCACCAGCTTACACTGACTACAAATAATTCATTTGTCTTTGCTACATGATGGCTTTTACTCTGTGCCTCGAGGAAGACATGACATTTAATCTTTACTCCTGAAAGTTTTCCTCACTTAATCCTACTTCAGAGTAAGAAATTCTGGGCCGGGCGCGGTGGCTCACACCTGTAATCCCAGCACTTCGGGAGGCTGAGGCAGGGGGATCACCTGAGGTCGGGAGTTCAAGACCAGCCTGACCAAGATCTCTATTAAAAATACAAAATTAGTCAAGCATGGTGGTGCACGCCTGTAATCCCAGCTACTCAGGAGCCTGAGGCGGGAGAATCACTTGCACCGGGGAGGCGGAGCTTGCAGTGAGCTGAGATCGTGCCGCTGCACTCCAGCCTGGGCGACAGAGCGAGACTCCGTCTCAAAAAAATAAAAATTAAAAAAAAAATTAAAAAGAAATAAAAAAGAAATTCTGGATTGCACTTTATTGAGACCAGAACAATATTTTTGCTCTGGCTAGTAGGAAGAACATTGATTTACAGCTCGAAAAAATTAATAAGGCTTTTTATACTCACGAGAAATCTGTAAGCTTCAAAATTCAGCCTCAGTCAGAGTGAAGTGGCCAGAAGATGCTGTGGAGAAAGGAAGCACTCGCCAGCCAGAAGACAGATGAGCTCGAGAGTGTCGAAAGAGGGGAGGCATGGGAGTCACACTTTGTGACTTTCTGTTTATTGTCTTTATTTTATTTTATTTTATTTTATTTTTTAAAGACAGAGTCTTGCTCTGTTGCCCAGACTGGAGTGCAGTGGTGTGATCTTGGTTCACTGCAACCTCCGCCTCCCAGGTTAAAGTGATTCTCCTGCCTCAGCCTCCCAAGTGGCTGGGATTACAGGCATGTGCCACCACACCTGGCTAAATTTTGTATTTTTAGTGGAGACAGGGTTTTACCATGTTGGACAGGTTGGTCTCGAACTCCTGACCTCAAGTGATCTGCCCGCCTTGGCCTCCCAAAGTACTGGGATTACAGGCACGAGGCACCACACCCCAGCCCCTTCTGTTTATTGTATTCTTAAACATTTCAGTTTTCCATAAATAGTTTTCTGAGTTTGGAATAATATGTGCTTACTGTAGAAAAATTGGGACATACAGATGACTAAAATTAAGATGAGTATTTTCATAGAGGCAAGACTTTCAAGAAGTATGGATTTGGAAGCCCTTGTTCAATTTACCTGTAAGGTTACATCTCCCAGTGGGAACTTGACTTTGTAGTCATTCAGTTCACCCTGGGCTGCAACCCAGCCCGAGTTGTCTGAACCTTGGTGCAACTTCATTTTAGCAATTCCCCTCAAATACACCAACTCCAAACACCTCAGGTAAACCAGAGACTTGGGAGATTTCTGGTATTACATCAGTCAACCAGAACAAGACAAGCAGAGTTGCTGGCTTTTTTTTTTTTTTTTTTTTTTTAAACTAGCTTGAATATTTGGGAGTAATAGCAAGTAGTTTGTTAGTATTATATTATAGTAGACATCCCTAGTGAGGCTTTACAAATAGCCACATTATGACTACAAAATGAGTTAGCAACAGTTGGGGAAACTGCTCTAGGAAGATACGAAAAAGTTATCAAGAAATCAAACTCATGGACTTGTTCTCAAAGTGTGCGGGACAGGGGGAGAGAAACGAGAACATTAAAATGAAAAATTAGCTGCAAGCAAAATCCCACAGATGCAAAGAGAAGGCGCAGGAGGTGGGGGAAGAAATGACAAGCAACCCCAACGAAGCCATGTGGCTGGGCTGGGCTGGGGGTTGGGGGGAAGAAAACGTAAATCAGGACAGAGAAAATAAATTTTTTGTTACATTTTTATGGAAAGTTTGCACAAACAACAGTCAGCTGTCTTTAGATTTAAGATATGGTTAAAAGGAAACACATTGTGAGCATGGCCATACCTACTCCAACCACTTTGGGGAAGACCCTCCCCCTTGTCTGCTGCCCCACAGAGCACCTGACCTCAGTCTCGTATTTTCCCCACAAATGAACTGCCCGTTCCGTTCCACTGTGCAAGGTTTGGCTTCTCCTGAGCTGCCTGCTCGGTGGCTTTTCCCACCTCTTTTAACTTCCCGCCCACTTGGCGCTGCACACGCAGATTGAGGGCTGCCATGGAGAAACACAGCGGCTCCGTCACAGCCCGAGAGCAAAGGGCCAGGGTTCTGCAGCACAGGTGCTTGCAACAGGACGGGCTGGAAGCTTCCCGCTCAGCTTCTCATCTTACAAAAACTTCTTGACATTCCAAAAGTCAAAGCTCAGTTCCTGTTCCTGGTGTTCTTTGGTTTCGGTTTGTGTTGAGGTTTTTTGGTGGTAAGGTAGGTGCATGGAAGCAAAAAGGATGCAGTAGCTGGGAGCACATTCCCAAGAGGTTTCTTAGTGAGAAGCAGCCCTGACCACAGCACACAGCATTTTTGAAATCCTGCTTGAAGCCATCACACCCAGCCCATTTCTTGCTGAAGATTTCAAAGCTCATAAGGGCCACCTAGAAACAATGACCAGCAGAGGCTCCCCCAGCCAGGAAATCAAGGAAATAATATTAAAGTGGTATCAATTGTTTAGCCGAGGGCATGGTCTTGGGCAGAGTCTGTCTATAAGGCAAAACATGAGAACATAGGATTGGAAATGATGAATGCTCTACTGTAAGGGAGGAAAAGAAGCCATCTTCTCAGGGCATGGAAGCAGAGAAGGGTACTCAGAGAAGGCCTTGTGAAAGAGACAGCATTTGATCTGGACCTTGAAATTAAATAAAAATTTAAATATTCAGAGATTAGAAGTCGGGAGAAGGAAGTAGCGGTTCACCAGACATTCAGTCTGTATACTAAGTCAACATCGCTTCTTTCCAAGTCCTAACAGTGCAGCATAAGGAAGAACACATCTTAAATAAAATTAATAGTGCCCCTCTTCCCTCTGGACCTTACATTCTTTAGAACAATCCTACTCGGGCCAAATAAGCTCACTAACACGTTTATAATC
The DNA here is from genome assembly GCF_008728515.1 of Papio anubis. NCBI lineage: Eukaryota > Metazoa > Chordata > Mammalia > Primates > Cercopithecidae > Papio > Papio anubis. The sequence continues at coordinate 5,744,085 of NC_044978.1, forward strand.
TTCACTGCACTGTCACATGAAGTAAGCCACCTACTAGAGTAAGCTGAGAAACACTTCCACTTGTTTCTCTATTTCCGTATGTATCAAATCAGTTTTAGAAAACGCAGTGGATGACTTACTATATGTGTATACTGCAATTGAGCAATCCGGCAAAGGGATGGCAGGTGTAAGAGCCGGGTTTCTCACTGTTGGAGTGGGAACTTACAGATAAGCAAGAAAGGAGGCTTGAATGATCCATGTCAATGCATTAGAGTTGGGGACATCAGCATGACACCTAGCTTAATAGAAGTAGAGGTGGTTACATTTAGCAACATCTATTGATATGTGTATGTGGACAGGTGAGCATACACACATATACCTCCTTGCTCTGTCAGCTGAGAAGACGTAGAAGTAATGTCTCCCCAGGAGTAATGCACACCGCCAGCACCCAGATGGTGGTTTCTAATACCATTCTCCAATAAAAGACACCAGTGTTCTTTAGAGAAATGACTCATTCCAAGACTGGGACAGGAAATATACACCATGAGCCTACAGCTTCTTATAGTGCCAGAGAGTTAAGAAGGTGCTCAAAAACATGTGAACAAACCACAATGATGGGGGTACATCAAAGAGGTACAAGAGCCAACTTAAAGAGCTCTCAGTGCAAAAGCTGGAAAAGTTTGAGCAATAAAATCAAGTGGTAATAGACTCTCACCCAAAGTATAACATAAATATCCGAACCTATACTGCTAAGAATGATTGAATAAATAAATAAGTGGCAAAGAAGAGACAAATCTTCTATACAAAAGAATTACAACTTATTTAGATACTCTGCCCTTAAGGAAGTAGAGCTTAACTCTCCACTCCTTAAGTGGCACATGGTGACTTTCTTCCAAACAGAACAGTATGGAAATGGAGGAAAAACAGTAACTTCACAGTGAAGAAAGCTGACAACCACTACCTCCAGCCAGATGATCAAGGTTAACATCAACAGTGGTAATAAGTCATAACGAATAGGATGGACCCTTGATATGATATGATGAGAATCGAACTTTATCTCTGTGGTCCTCCTCCCCAAAACACATAACTCTGGCCTACTCATGACAAAAGTATAAGTCATACTCAAACTGAGGACATTGTACAAAACACCAGACACATACTCCTCAAAACTGCCGAGGACATCAAATATAAAGAGAGTTTCAGAAATTGTCACCGACCAAGGAAGACCAAGGAGGCAGGACAACTGATTGTAGTATAGTATCCTGGTTGGGCTCCTGGGACAAGAACAACAAAAAATGACAGTGGGACAAACAGAAAATTTGAATACAAGGTGAACTTTACTTAACAATAATGTAACAATATTGGTTCATTAATTGTGACTAAGGTACTGTACTAATGTGAAATGATAATAACAAGGGAAATTGGATATAGGGTATCCAAGAACTCTCTGTACTATCTTTGTAATAATTCCAGAAATCTAAAAATGTTATAAAAGGTTTATTTTTAAAATGCACTGGAAGTGCTTTACTCTCAAAAACTCTCTACAAAAATGCTGACTGCTGAAGTCCTGAGGCAAGTCTTTCTAAAGTGCTGGCCCTTTCACCTGTTGGGCTAGAGCAAAAGTCAATTGTGAAAGATACCTTCTACTATGCTCATTTGTCTGGCTTCTTGGGGGCCATCTGGAGCCCCAGTCCACCTAATTAAGTCCCCTTCAAATTAAGAGACGAGACACGGAAGGGAGAGAAGTGTAGAAATGACCATTTCTGCTTCCAAGCTCACTGTTCTATTCCAGAGAATCTTAACACTTTCCCAACTGAATATTGGTCCTTTGACATTCAACACAGATGTCCTCTCATGAACTGCCTTCAAATAACACACGAAGGAAACAAGAGGGGCAAAAGCTGTCTTCTCCAATGCACTTAAGCTTTGTTAGTTATCTGTCTCACTTATTTTAGCAACAGTGACAAACAATGTGAAGCTGCACTTTGTCGATGGGTCCGCTGATTACTACCCCACTGAGCTGTGACTAACTTTAAAGGGGGTGTTTGGCCGGGCGCGGTGGCTCACGTCTGTAATCCCAGCATTTCGGACGGAGGCCGAGGCAGGTGGATCATCTGAGGTCAGGAGTTCAAGACCAGCCTGGCCAACATGGTGAAACCCCGGCCCTACTAAAAATAATCAGCTGGGCGTGGTGGCAGGTGCCTCTAATCCCAGCTCTCAATGAAAGGTTTTGAACCTGGGAGGCAGAGGCTGCAGTGAGCCAAGATCGTGCCACTGCACTCCAGCCTGGGCAACAGAGCGAGACTCTGTCAAAAAAAAAAAAAAAAAAAGGAGGTGTTTTTCAGGGGAAAAAAACTTTTCCCACAATAAATCATATATTGTATAGTAAAGAATGGTAGGCACTGGCTTGAAGCATAGATAGAAGAAGGTTACAAAATAATTTCCCAAGATAAGTTCTTAAAAGGGAGTCACATGGACATCACAAAATATCCTCTTGCATGACATGTCCTTTTGTTTCATTGTCATTTTCAGACTATAAGAATACAGGCACCTTTGGTCTAATGCGATATCCATCCATCCATCCATCCATCCATCCATCCATGCATATCTGCAAGTTACCATTTATCAGGCCTCTGATGACTCAGCTGGTGGCAGATATCTACAGAAGTGTTGGAGAACCAAAGGCTCTTAGTGCAAAGGTGAGAGTGGCAATGAGATTGAGGGATGGTAGTGGTCTGTGGATACAAGGAGGGAAAGACAATATAAATATAAAATTTAAAATACTAGTGATCAATTGTGGTTATCAATAACAGAGAGCAAGAGTGAGTCCAAATATTAATAGCATAACAACAAACAAATGAAAATCATTGCTATTATGCAAAGTGAAGAGTAGTAAAGTAAAATAAACTAAAGGTAATGGAAAATAAAAATAATGCATGGAACTTTACACTAAAGGATGAGAAGCAAGGAAAACACGAAGGAAAGTGACCTGGGAGGAATTTATTTGATGGAATTCAGGAGCTGCAGTTAAGCAGCCTATTCGGCCTCTCTTGAGCACAGGTGCCTTGGTTTTTCTTGAAATTCCTGTATGGAGCAATGCACTGTGCAAATGTATTAATCACATATGATTAACTATTTGCTTGACAGGAAAGGTCTGGAGCCACTGAGTGTGAAGGTCGGGGGTGGGGTGGGGGACCAAGATCCAAGTTTTAAATCCAAGAACTCCCACAGTAGGGATAAGATTTTACAGTTAAATGAAGTATTAAGGTCAGGTGAATAACTTCTTTTGATTACTCAGTGGTTCTCGATTTCATGGCCAACACCAGGGAAGGAGGCAAGTATTGAGCACTCTGCTTGAATTTTCTCTAAGGAGGGGGAGAAAACCCACCACTCTAAATGCTAAAAATAAGTTAAAACCATACCATTTCCTTTGGAAAGACAACATGTTTATGAACTGTGACCATTCTCTCCAAGGAATCAGAATCCTGCCTTCCGCCTTCTCCTTAAGTCCCCACGTTTCCTCGGTTCACTAGATAGTTCTGAAAGGAACACACAGTTACCTTTCCTTGACCACAGCTGCTTTTGGTCCTAGAGTAAAACTCACAATACACTCCCAGTATTCCTGCTCTTCCTAACTTCATGCCTGAAAAAGGAAATGTCTGTATTGAGACAGTTTAAAATATATAGACAAACTTACGCAACAAAATACAACTTGTTCTTCAAAGCAGTCACCTTGCCGTCTCCAGACACGTATCCAAAGATACTGTCATTGTTCACAACAATTTTTGGAAGTCTCCTTTGGATATTGCCTTTATAAGAAAATCAGGCTCGAATTTATGGCTCATTGTTTTTGACTGAGAATACTATTTCCTAGCTTCATCATTAATGGGGCAGCAAATCCCTTTGGTTTGAAAAAGCCCATTCTCTGCGGGCAAAAATTTGCTACAGTGAAGAGACGCAGAAGAATGTATGACAGCTGAAGGCAATTAAACACGGGGGATTCCGAACCTGTGCAAGTGACTCACTGGTACATGTGAGCAGCCTCCTCGTGTTTACCGGGAAGAGGATCCCATCCGCTTAGGAACAAAAGCTGAGATATGAGTGCTAATGAAAAAGAAACCCCAGACCTAATCACATCACTTTATCATTTCATATAGAAAATGTAGTTATACGCATCTCTCTCGCTCTGTTTTAAATCCAATTACCTAAAAATGTGATTTTTCCCCCAACTTTCATGGAAAAAGAATTTTGATCAGATATTTTCATTTTTAGTTGTTTTAACTCAGAAGATCTAATAATATTGTGTAATCAAAAATGTTATAAAATCCTATTAATCGAAGATAAATAAATGAACCTCACCTAAAATATTTTCTCTCAAGCACCAAAAAAAAATCCACTTAAGACATATAACCAAATGTTATTTAATATCTTAAAAAGTAACACAATCCAAAATGGATATTTCACACAACACTACATAAACAACATGAACACAGTATCACCATAGGGAGGGACTTTCAAATATAGACTTACAAAAATCCCTGTCCTTTTTTTTCTTTTAAGTTATTATACTAAGCATGACAAGTAATCATCATTTACAGTATGGTACACGGACACGATAAAAACCATGTTACAAATGTGCTGTTATAAATCAGTAACATTAGGGAAGACATTTCATGAACTGTAATTATTTCATATGAAATACTATACAATATAAACAGAACATCCATCTTGGATGACCTTTACAGCAACCAGAGACCAAGTAATTTAAAATTTTTTTTCAGTGCAAACACATTTTATTCAAGGCAGTCTTGGCTGCAAAACTCCTTTCTGACATACAGTAAATCCCACTTGCACGTCTTAATTCATTTACCCTAATGCAATAGTCACATTCAGTCACTCAGAGAAAGATACCTGCAGAATTCTGATCCCTTTAAACTTGATGTTTAAATGTAATTCTCTTCTAGAACGTAGTATCTGTGTCAACTGCTCTAAGGACTTTAATTTGTAGCTGTCAATACTTGCATGAAGGTGACCCTGGGGCAGCTCTATTCCTCACCCAGCAAGTGTGCACCATACTGCACAGTGCTCTGCCCTTCCAATGTGGAAACCGTGATGGCGTGTCAGTATCTAGGTGGGAGAATGGAAAGGAGGACCTCGGAGGAAAGGAAGTGGAGGAGCTGCTGCGTGTGTACTTCATGATTAGTTTCCTGGAACTTCAGAGGACAGATATTGGAGGAGATCTCAGGTCTCACATTTGGTACCTCTTCTTGGTGGGAGCAAGGGAACAGGTTCACTAAGATCAGCCTTAGGGACAGGGAGGCAGGCAACTATACATGGACCAGTCAAGCTTCTAACCTTACATTTCCAGCCTTCCAGAATCATCGCTGCCTGACTTGAAACACCCCCTTTCCTCCTTGGCATGGTGTGTGTGTGTGTGTGTGTGTCCACATTTGAAGCCAACAATTAATGATTACAGCCCTATAACCGATCATGTACAATCGTAAGAAAGTTTAGTGCCCCTTGAGTCTTATAGAATTCTGAATCTTGTGAATCATCAACTGTAAGTCATAGAACTGTAAAATCACAGGATTGTGTGTTAGGGGAGCCATCACTGGGAATCTCCTTGTGGGCTGCTGCTGCAAAAGACACAGAGTATTAACTCAATAGGAAGGTGCCAATGTCTGTGTGAAACACACAATGGGGATGTAATAATGAATGTTTTCATATATGTAATTTATGAAACATCTCCTGAATAAAAATCTGTGGGAGAATATTGGATGGATCCTTAATACCATAAGACCTTCTGGGAGAGGAATGGGGCGACAGCTGATTCTTTTATCTCACTTGGCAAAGCTCAGACTGATAGTAATCTCTTTCCTGCCCACATTTTACTAACCCAAAGCAAAACAGTGTTTTCTGTGCCTTTTGCATTTCATGTTTCCTGTGTTCTAGCTCCCCCAAGCCCTAAACATGTGTAGAAATGTCAATCACTACCAGAAGAGCCCTGGATGATGTTGACAATGGGCAGGACGGTCCTGGGGGAGACCGGGGAAAGAAGAGATCGCTCCTGCTTGGGCCACTGAGGTCTGGCAGCACGTGGCTAGTTGTGACTGGCCTGTGGTGATGGAGGAGATCCCTGTCAAAGATCATCTATCTCCTAATTTGAGAAAACACTTAGAACTGGAAAAGCTCCCTCAGAAATCCAGCTCCTCCAAAGTAGGGCTCGATATACTGTACTGAATTTCTATGGTGCTAAGGAGCACTGTGAAGAGTACTTGATAAAGTTTTTAATTAAAATTTCTGTTTCAGCACCTTCCACTGCCAGGAGCAGTCGTGTTCCTGAATGATTTAGCACGGGAACTATAGAAACCCAGTATGAAACTGTAAACAAGGGTGTGTGTCCAGATCTGCTTCTGACTGCAATGGCATTTGGGTGGATCTGTCAATCACCGGCTTCATCCATCGATACCAGAAACGTGTGCTGAGGTGTAAAATTCCAAACACCCTGAACTTTTTTTTTTGGAATGAAAATGGACAAAAGTGTCAAGTTGTATTTGTTTTCTTTGACTTTATTAGCACACATCAGAAAAATAGCATTGTATTTAGTGATTTCTCATGATGGTCTATCAAACAGATAGAAAACAGATCATTGATAGCTGCCACTGTGTTTCTGGGGAATCTTAAGTCACTCCTTTTGTTTTATTCATTTCAAGTATGGGTATTACAAAGATGACCTGTCTTGTGAATTGTTTGTGAATCTGAATGCTTTGGAAGCACTTTGAGATCCCAAAGTGAATCGTGAAAAGTCATTATGTTGTTGGTTTTTAAATCAAGCTCCAAATACTGCCCATGTTATAAATGGCGAGACTTTCAAAAAATGACCACTATTGTATCGTGAGCAATATGCTTGTAATTTAAGTTAAAAACTTTACTTTCAAGTACACTTGGTGGTGATAAGTGGTTTATCCTGGGTAGAATTTTGCAAAGCTGCGCCAACCTAAAAAAGGAACAATGCTTCTGCTTCCACTGAACAGGTTTCTTCTCCCCATGGTGACTGCAATGTAATTTAAATTTACATTTTAGAAATGCTGGTTGGGCTATGAAAAAGAGGGACCTGGGAACAGCTGGTGTTCAGATCATTGTTATTCCAGATTAACTGTGAATTGACGCTTCCTGAACCCGACCTTCACAACATCAGAGAAGCAGTAACTTGTTATTTTTATCCAGCTAGTCTCCATTCGCCTCTTCTATTTGTTTTCTCTATTTGATGGCACCCCCCCGTTCATATGTTTATTATGGTCCCCTGAGATGTGCAAAATATATATAATGGAATACAAATTATTTAACAGAAGTTGTGGAATTCACAGCACAGCTCTTTTAATTAAAGTGGAGTTTGGGCTCGACATGGTAGCATGCGAGTGAAGGCAGAGCCCGAAGTGCTTCAAGCTTGGCAGTCCACATTGCTTGTGTGTCTTCTGTTACTGAAAACTTAGACTTCAAATCAGATTTCCAAAGGAGTAAATAGCTCTCTCAATTACGTTCACCCATTGGCTCTTCGCCAGAGAACTTTTAACAGGAATGGGTGGGGGGGCGGGGGTGGGCAAAAGAATTTTTAAACTTCTGTTCATTCCTAACAAAATCAACTGCGCTTTCGTGGGGAAGAGAGGAGAAGACAGGATTACATCTGAAAGCCAAACAAGGGCGTAAGAGAAAGCCATGGCGATGGAAAGTCATGAGTCCACAGAGGCAATCACTGACACACACAGCACGCCATGCCCTAATGTTGAAGGAAGTGTTCAACTTTGCGCTTCTGAACGATACACTTTAACACACGGCTGCCATTTCATCAAATTTATGGAGGTAGTTATATGTAAAAATAAAAATTACCATAAAGTAATATGTTGTATCATAATAATACATAAGTGTGCAAAATGCCGACAGATGTGTTGACCCTTTCACAGAGATTCAACCAGATTCGGTTTTGTAAACCTTTCAGTTGCTAAACCCTAAGACTGGATAAGCAGTCGTGTAACACAAAGCTATGATTTTACAGGAGGAAAAGGATACTGGCAACGCCTGGCGAGGACCCCACTCTTCTGGGACCGAGAGCCTCACCGTGACCTCGGATGACATTTGCAATGTGCTGCCGGCAGCCACTCCTCCCCTGTTCAAGAATCTCAATCAGATTCAGGCAAGAATATTTTTATATGCAACATCTGCTTACATGGTATCACCTTTAAAGTCCATCATTTCTACACTAATGGCTGCTGGTCTAAGGGAGTTTTTAAAAAATTATGTACCCCATAGCATCAGGCAAATAGTGTACATATTTATTTGAATAATGTCTTCTGTAAACCTATATCCCATGAAATATCAATAAATTCCTATGTTAAAGCTTCTCTTAAAGGTAATGCTTTCCTTTCCTGTTCACACAGCATTCGATTATTTCAATGGCTACTTTCAGAGGATCAGCTAGAGGCTGATGTGTTGTTTCAATGGTTATATTATTTATGAACTGAGAGTAGAAGAAAAATTTGAGAGCAGGTTTTTTGGAAAAAATGAATTTAGACAAAAATTTAGTAACCGTATGATATATAACTCCCCAAGGGAACCGACTATGTAGTCTATTAGATACATGATCATTCCTTCTGGACATATTTAAGCAATAAGACAAACAATGCGTCGAGGCATGCCTTGGAGGAAATAAGGCATGAGACTGAAAGCCAACTGGCTTAAGCATTTCAATGGTATGGGAGTTTACTAAGAAACGTGCTGAAGTTTCACTATAGTAAGCACAAAAAAGGAATTTATACCAAACTCAAGGAGTTTAGTTTGACCCAATGCAACTTCCAGATAACTGAAAAACTAGGAGGGAGCATTTAAAGGTTTCAAGAATGAGTCCAACTGTGTATAGGACTGGATTCTTTAAACAGATTGCTAGTGATTAAACCTAATACAAAAACAGATGTGTCTCACAAATCATATGCCAATTACTGAAATCGGAGGTGAAAACATTCTAGATTTATTTTGGGATATATATATATATTTTATGGTGTATGGCTCCCAGCAGCACATGCCACTGAACTAAATAAAACTTTATGTCAGAACACTTACTTGTGTCCTATGTAACCCTTTTGCAAAGAATATTCCATTACTACAGATCTGTTCCACTGTTCTCAGAAAATAAAACATGGGAACGTTGGAATGTCTCTTTGCTATAAGATGAAATTATTGGTCATCCCTTTGCTGCTGGGTCTTCTTTGTGTTCAACATGACATTGGAAACCAAGCAAAATGTTAACAAACCATTTTGAAATAAGTTGGGCTAATTAACTACACATCCACCTAAAAACGCCTCCTGAAATTGGTTACAAAGTATCTGTAAACATTACTCTGGCATAGTTCATGTATGCATAATTGTTATTCTGATAAATTTTAGGGGAGTACAAATTAGGATTATACCACACTAGCAGAATGAGCACATTCTGTTGTTTATTACATGGGCACATGTATATTTCTAATCAAAAATTATTTTAAAAGTTTTCTCTATAGATATCTTCCCAGGAATAAAAGGCCTGAAGTTCAACTCTCCCTAAATTTGCTCTTTCCTATAACCACTAAAAATTATCTCCCACAGCCTAATTTAGGCATTCTATCTAAAACTACATAAAATAGATTTATGTCCTTCCATTAGAAAGAATAACATCCTCAGGCCATACTCTTCATTTGTATCACAAAGAACATTTTGCTTTTAAACAAACTAATTATTGTATCTATTTGAGTAAGATAGGGTCATCCTAAGTATCACGAGGAGGAAATTCTCTTCCTTCAATATTTGAGTAATACCTTTTACAAGTCCACATCACCTCTCCCATCACCTAGTGCTGTGCCCCAGCCAGATTGGAAATTCCTTTCCTTTGTCCACTTCAGATTCAAAGGCCTATATTCCTGTTTGTGATCATGGAAGGTTAAAAAATCAGACAAGCATCTGTTACACTGGAAAACAAAATCCTGAAAACATTCACTCCCAGTGATTTTCATTGCGACCCCTTCTCACACACTTCCACGGGCTCCTGCAAAATAGTGTCACGAAAACTCACAGTGAAAAATGACTGGTGCATAAACAATTCACACACAAAGGGCCAGGGTCCCTTCTAGTTAGTTTGGCATCTATTTCCCTCAGGGTGGACCCTTGCATTTGACATTTCGTGGTGACTTAGTTTTTTTGTTTTTTTTGTTTTTTTGTTTTTTGTTTTTTTGTTTTTTTTGGAAGTGTCAAGGATCAGTTCTGTGGCACCGTTTAACCACAGACTGGGAGCAACACGCATCTGTGGCATTTTAAAATGGAATTGGCAACTGCATGACATTGAAAATGCATATTACACTTACAGTGTCTAGACTTTCCTATGTGTGCTCAGATACAATTAGTGAAGCAAAAGTATACATATCACCCCTACTGTTATTCAGTTGCTACAGAGCCATAAATGTGAAAAGCAATACTCTGAAATAAAGATTTTTTTTTGTTTTTTTGCCCTAGCCCTACTTAGCAGCACAGTTTAAGTAAACACAAAAACTGTGGTTGAGATGCTTGTCTTTCCAAAGATGTAAACATCAGTCCCAGTGTCGTAAACTTTGCTGTATCGAATGAGACAGAAGATCTGAGGCAGAAGGACTATCACACACTAGTAACAGAAGCTTGCAAGCAGTTGGAAGGTTTCTGTAGCTTCTCAGCTTCATTTGTCGGTGGGTCCGCGCTCGCTCGGAAGTTGAAGGCTGGACCAGCTCCACCATGCGCCGGGCTCAAAGCAGGGTTCTGACGACGGTTACTTTCAACAATGCTTGATGTGTTGGAAGCCAGGCTCTCCCGAGTACTAAAAGAGTAAAAAGGGTTTGTTTTGTTTTGTTTGGAACATAAATAATTATAAATTGAGCCCCAGAGGAAGAGCAAATGATGTCATTAATGGATTTCCTCTGTTGGTTCATAATGTCATATCAATATACATTTCGACTGATTATTCACATCTGCCTCTCTACCACGGGCTCCAGAAGCTTCCACAGACATATAATAATCAGCAGCACACTCAGTGAATAAAGGGTTTTTAAACAGCTAAACGCACTTTGAAATGTCTTCTCCTTCTTTTCACACTCAAGGAAACGACTTCAAAATTTGAGGTGATAGCTAGCTCTCGCAGTGGTTTTTAAAATGGATACTCATAAATACACCTAAGTCATGATTTCATTTCAGGCTGGAAATTCACTGGCATAGCCGCTCCTCAACACACTCGATAATTTTACCCTAAAGATTCCATTTTCGTTCTGGATTAGATTTTGACTCTGGGGGACTCTAAGCATGCCCTTTTTGGGGGGACCCTGAGCATTTGCTGCACAGATGAGAATAAAATTCATTTTAAATGTTTTATTCCACTGTTTCAAAATTTAACACGTTAGTTAAAATACATTATATTTTCGATAAAGGACTGTAGATTTTTTTTTCCCATTGATTTGTTAAGTTTCCATTCATTTCTGCCTCACTTCGGCAGGACTGTTTTTGTTTGGATTTTTGGGTTTTTTGGTTTTGTTTTTTTTTTTTTTGGAGACAAGGTTTTGCTCTGTCCCCCAGGCCGGAGTGCAGAGGTGTGATCTCAGCTCACTGCAACTTCCACCTCCCTGGCTCAAGCAATCCATCTACCTCAGTCGCCCGAATAGCTGGGACCACAGACATGTGCCACCATACCCGGCCAATTTTTGTGTTTTTAGTAGAGACTGGGTTTTGCCATGCTGCCCAGGCTGGTCTCCAACTCCTGAGTGCAAGCAATCCGCCTGCTGTGGCCTCCCAAAACGCTGGGATTATAGGTGAAATATCGTCCTTTAAAATAATTCGTATAGAATAGATTTAAAAGTTGTATTATTTTGCTCTCTCTTTTACTTTTTCTAAGTTAGAAACATTTTAATCTATTTCATTGCTTTAAGATATTTAGAACATTTAAGATTTCAAATGCATAGGGCAATGGCAGAAATCAGATGACTGGCCCAGATTGAGAAGAACTGAGTAGGTTTCGTGTTCCAGAACCTCAATGTGGCTACAAGAACTCTATCAGCTACAGAGACTGAGGAAGCCAGAACATTCTCAAAACATCCACTGCATGAGGCAGAATCAACACTTAGGAAATATTCTCTGAGCGTTGGTCCCCACATCTGACTTAAGCCTGCTAGAGCTAGTTAACAGGTCAAACTACGACAGCGGAGATGTCCTCTCCTCTCTTTCATTCCTATCCTAGGCCGATAGCAATTTTGTCTGAATCCTGTGCTCTGATAGCGCTTTCCAAGAGGTTATTTAAGCCTAACTCCTTATGGCTTTGAGTTTGCTTCTCACCAAGAAGCCAAGAGTTAATTGTTTAAAAGGCAGTTTGTTCACCGCCAACCAAAAACAATCAAACAAAAAAAAAACCCTGGAATTTTCTTGAATGTCAAGGATGCCTCCAGAAAGGTAATCCACTTATAGAGAGAAGTCAAGTTTTTCATAATGCTTATGGTAAATCTGAGCAAACCTAAAGGACACTCCAAAATGTCATCACTAAAAGGGAAAGTGCTAGACTTGTCTACATGACATGTCCCCCAGGAAAATTCACCAGTGGCTTTGCCAGAGCCACCACTGAGGCATGCAGCAGGCGGAGGAAGGAGGAGGGGCAGGAAAGATGCAAAACCCCGAAGATTTCAAGACACATTCCTTTGGTTTCATTCTTAATCACTAAAGCAACTTTTTACAGTATCTGACTTCCTCATCTCTAAAATAGAGAGTTATGATGGGATTTACCTACTCCTAGGGTGACTGTGAAGAAGAAATAAGCATCAAGGAAGAATCTGTACACTAATAAGGTAGAAAATGTGGATTATTTCTGTTACACACCTAGCATATAATGAAATAAATAGTGACTGTGGGTTTGCTTCAGAATCCATGTATTACAAATGACATATTTTCTACGGGAAAATACATTTTAAGGTTCAAAGGATTCACTCTTAAACCAGGTTTCGAGGGGTGGGCTCAACATTTATTGAGTGCCTGCTGTATACCAGACACCGTAAACACATATTACAATAGATCATCTGAGCTGGGGTCTGTCTCTACGGTAAGATCCCTTTGCCCACCTTCAATCACAGCCAACATGTTAATAGTGGTGAATATGTACAGTACTTCATCTTCTCCAAAGAATGTATTTCATTATTGTTGCAATAATGATTACAGTCTGTGACGTTCACACTGAGGGCTCCGGATATGCTGATGAAAAAGTTAAAGGAGATGGAATGTTAGCAGTAAAAATATTCCTCAAATTCCAAAGTTGGGTTTTTTTTTTTAAAGAGAGCTAATGGAGTGCAACCTTAAAAATAGGATTTCGGGATTTTATAGGGAGGAGAAATGGACCAAGTGGCTGTGTTGTTCGTCCTTCTGTGCGCATATGTTCCCCTGGCCCCAGGCGTCTACAGCACACGTTCATGCGATACATTAAGCAGATATACCCCTGGCAGCCTTTGGTCTCTTGATTTTCATATTGTGTTCATCAACCAGCTTTAGGCCTCACATTTGGAATCGCAGGCTTTTCATGTCAAGACTTTTCAGTTTCAATATTAGATCTCATAGCATAGTTCAAGTTTCTACCCTTTTTCCATCTACATCCCCTTTAATTTCCAACGAAAGGGACTAAAGAATTTTGGAAATGTGGCTGAACATGATTTCTGAGCCAGCACTGAAACCCTGGGGTGTGGAGAAAAATCACCTTTTGGGGTCTTTTTGTTTGTTTGTTTGGTTGGTTGGTTGCGGCTTATTTACTGAAAGATTTTAATAAATGGCCTGTCAGGGCTGGGCACGGTGGCTCATGCCTATAATCCTAGCACTTTGGGAGGCCAAGGCAGAAGGATCTACAAAAATTTTTTTTCAAATGATCAGGCATGGTGTCACACACCTATAGTCCCAGCTACTCAGAAGGCAGAACGGGGAGAACTGCTTGAGCCCAGGAGTTCCAGGAGGCAGAGAGCTACAAGCACCATGGCACTCCAGCCTGGGCAACACAGTGAGACCCTGTCTCTAAAAAAAAGTAATAAAGATTCCCATGTCTCACAGCAAGGGTAAGGTATGAGCATGATAATGCTATCTGTCTAAAACAGTCCCCAGACTGGAAAGTAAAGTCTCTAGAAGTCAAACACTTTCCTTTGCAGAACATACTCCTGGATCAGCGAGACAACTCCGTGACTTCATTATGGTGTGTAGAAAATAGTTTGTCACCTAGCTTCTAATCGAAGGGTAGTAAATACGAAAGGGATAAATTTAGCAATTGTCTGTAGATTCTCTACTAAGTACATAAAATATATAGGTGATACATGTTTTCATGTAGAGAAAATTCTATTTAATATTAGTGGGCAGACGTGGCTATTGTGCGAAGGTTGTCTCTTTAGAACAAGCTTTACCTTCTGTCATGACAAAGCATTTAACTTTAAGTACACAATGAAACAACTGAAAATCAACTTACTTCAAGAAATAATCCCAGTCATAAATTCTATATTCTGCACCCCAAGTTTAGAGATAGTAAAATATTTTCTGTAGAGATACTGGTTCAACCATTTCATGAATATCTCTGTTTACCTTCAAACAAACAAAAAACTTTCAATGTTATGCAATGGAAGGTTTTCTAGCTAGAACCCATTAAACTACTCCCAATGTCTCCTTAGCAACTATCTCCTTAGTATGGCAGCTTCCTGTCTGTGAAAGTCCAGGGGCCCAGAGGGAAAGGAGAAAGGTTTAAAACCAGCGTGTGAAAAGCAGGTAGGAGGCAGAGACTACATAATGAGAAACAGAAGAACAGAAAGACACAAGCGAAGACACCACACCTTCCACCAGCAACTGTTCTGAACTTCTACCACGGATTACAGACCTTCTGTTTTGCTAATCCGGTATCCACTACTAGGAACTCAAGAGGAAAAAGGAGTAGAACAGGAAAATGAAGGAAAAAAGGATACTTAAAATAAATCGGAAAATTAATATCTGATTTGAGATAAAAAATTATTTAGCAAAAATTATTTCTTAGAAAAGCCACTTAGTAGACTAGTGGTTTTCAGGTTGAGGCCCATGGCTCCCTGAGGTCTCAGAGGCTCCTCGAGGGATGGGGAGATGGACTGGGGCCCACAGTCTCCACTATCACCAAGGCCATCTCTCAGCTCTGTGCAGACATTAGACTTCCACACACGTGTTAACTTGGAAGAAAGGCTCCATGACCAAAATAATAGTAATAATAATAATAATAATAATAACAATAATAATAATAATAACAATGAACCAGCCCTTTAATAAATCACAAAGGCCTAGTATGGGATGAAGGAATTAATGATTCCCAGTTCCAGCTGTGTGATGCTCACTTCCAAAATTATCCAGGGATATAGTGAAATGATCACAACAGAATTAATTTTAATTCTTAATAATTAAAATAAATATATGAAGTACATAATCCTATCTGAATCCGTGTTAAAATTCTAAGTATTGCAAAATCTTGGGAATCACAGCTGATGAGAAATGTCAATCTCTCAGTGGTATTTCTGCACCTCAGAGTCACCAATCTGGGGTAGAAGTTAGAAGGAGAATGAGGTCCCATGTTGCTCTTTGAGGAGAAGAAAGAGTTAAGGAGAAAAAAGGAAGTTGCACAGACTCTTGTTTGCTTTCTGAATCCCTGCACAACTCTAGAGCTTTGGCCATGACCACTGGGCACCACTAACTCTCAACTGTCAACCCTTTGCTGAACTAACACCTACTACCAAGAAGGAACTACAATTAGACTGCCCAAAGGGGCTCCGTCAATTCTGCGGAGGAGAAATAAACATGGCACGTGCTTTGATCTAACAGAGCACAGGCCCCTGCCCTCGCTGTGAGGGAAGAAATATTCCATTTCTCGGCGGCGAAAGGAAGATGTGTGAGCCAGAGGGACAGGCTGCACAGAACACTGGGATCCAAATGGTAACAAGCTTCTAGATCCATTGGAGAGGTTTTGAGATCTGCTATTATATTTTCACTAGAGGGATCCCTATCCTAGCATCAATCAATTTACTCCCAACCCCTATCTTCCTCCCCCGCCCCCAGACTATTTATTCGACTCAAAAAGTTACTATTTTTGAAGGACTTAAAAAACATCCTTCTCTTAGCATGGGTGGCAATATGAACGTAGCAGAAAAAATACTGGAAATGTTGGTTTTAGTTAGATCAGACTGATGCAAGTTTGAGGGGAGGAGCCAACCCACCAGTCCAGACTGGTGATCTCTGCAGGTGCAGAAACATGTTTTTCAATTCCTGAAAAAGAAGGTCAGAAACAGGTTGTTAACAATACGAACCATACAACTCTTAACCCTCATCCACAGAACTGAGACTATGAAATCAGAAACTTGTCAAGTTACGTGCAGAAAGCCCCAGGCCCCGCTAGGTGCGTACGTGCACAGAGACACCTCTCCCTACCGTGGGGAGTTGAATCCACTGTCCACTGTGATGCTGCTGCTGTCCATGCTGTCCAGCCGGGCTGAATGGGTGGCTCTCTGGTTGCTGCTGCTGTCGGTTTCTTTTGGGGCGAGAAGGGTGAGGTTCTTTTCAAATTTCCTCTGCAAGTCCCTTTCCTTCTCCCTCTCGAGGAGCCACTGCATGGTGCCTACGTCCTCTCTATTTTTCTCCTCCTCCGTGTTCTTGTTTGCCCCTTCCTCAGAGTCATCATCATCAGAGACGTTGTAATAGTCAAAAGAGGTTTCCTGGTTCCCTCCCGACTCCTGCTGACGTTGGGAAGCAGGCGTGGCTTGTGCCGCCGAGGTCCCCAAGGATGGTTCCAGTTTCTCACATCGGCCTGGCAATGTGTCAGCAGGTGTCTTCGGGTGAGATTTGAGGAGGGACAGGCTGGATTTGTGATAGCTGTTTACAGACAAGGTGCTGTGAAGAGGTTTGAACAGGGTGTCTTTGCTAAATATCTCTTTCCTCTTGTCCAAGCTGCTGGGCTCGGCACCATGGTGCTGGACGAGGCGTCCGTTGGCGATCCCTTCAGCCACTCCTCCCGAAGCAGCTGGGCCCCCACCCGGCCCTTTTGGTGACTCCTCCTTGTGTCCTACAGGCTCCCTGGAGGAGTGGGGGACCTGCCTATCAGATGGGGAGAGCTTTTTCACCCCCTCTGCCAAAGTCAGAGTGTCATGGTCCTCCTTGTTCTTTCCCAGAGGTGATGGTGCCGTGAGCACTGTCTCACTAGAGGTGTTGCACTGGAAATAGTCATCTGTGGCTGTTTTTGTTGGACAAGAGTTGAGTTCGCCATAGGACGGCAAACTCTCAGGTGGTTTGCCTGGCTCCAAAAGGCTACAAGCGCTGGAGGGTTCCTTGCTGCCACTGACTATCTCTGGAATACACACCTCTTTATAGCTTGTGGATGCAATGTGAGCCCTTTGGTGACCAACAGTCTGTGCAGGCCTCAAAGTACTGTCGTCAATGTAGGATTGGCTGGGGGTCTGGTCGTCTTGGCTGCAGCCTTCAGCCAGGTCTTCCGGCGTCCCTAGAGAAGAAGCACCCAGAGGGCCTTTGGAGTTATCCATCGACCTGGATCTCTCCTTGGCTTTGTTGGATCTCTCATTCCTGGACCTCCGGTCCTGGGTATGGCTGTGGCTTCGGTGCACTTTTGAGTGGGAGCTTCCCCTAGAAGGTTCAGGAAAAGGCATCTCAGTTCTCCTTTTGGCCAATTCACCGGACACATCCCATTCTGGTGTCATGGGGAAGTGGGACTCGAGCACGTTGCTGTTGCTGTGCATGATGAAGTTATCTCCTTTGTGTTCAATGATGAAGCAGCCCTCCCTGGGCACCCTGGAAAGAGGATCACAGAAGTCATACTCTCTTTCACCTGGGATATCCAGATGGGAACCGTCGGAGGGGTCTCCTTTAGACACTCGTGTCTTGCTGTGAGACCGAGACTTTCCATGGGACTTCCGATGAGTCCTACTCTTTTTACTCCGTCCGCTGTGATGGGCAGAGGACCCGGCTTTACTCCTCTGGGCCTTTTCTTCTTCCAGTTTCTTCATGAGGGCGGTGTGCCGCATGACATTTTCCACGGTCAGGTCTGGGTTAATGCGCCTAATGATTTCCATCTCCACTTCCCGGGGGATCGTAGCTGGCGTGTCCTCGTCTCGCAGGGGCCACTCTTCAGGAGGAAACTGGGCAGAAAAATTGGCCAGCTGTTTGGTCTTGTCTTTTTTAAAACTTAGCCGGAATAACTTTAGCCCGAATTTTTTTGACTGCTTTTCACTGTCTTTAGGTTTTGAGAGAGTTTCTGTCTTGTAGGAAAAATTTACAGTACTTTTGCTCTTTTCAGTGGGTGGCACCTGGCACAGAGAAGGGGGGCAGTAAGGGTCTTTGCAGTCCTTGGCAGACTTCCTCTGCAGGGTGGGTGCATGCGTGCTGTGCACGTCTTCTCTGCAGCAGTGGCAAGAGTCGCAGTGGTTTCGGGGCAATGTCCTTTCCCTGACACAGCCTGAGGCAGAGGGCGTGATGGTCCCGGGTTGCGGAGAGGTGCACTGAGACCGGTCAGGTATCCTCTCGTCCAAATGGTACCATTTACTGTTAGTTCTTATGAGGGAAGGAGTTATGAAATAGGTCTGCGGGGTCACGATGAAGTAGCCATCTGGAGTTGGGTAGATTTTCCTCTCCCGTACCAGCGTGTTCAGCGTGTGCCGCAGAATTTCTTGGCTTGGGGTTGGAACACCTGACACAAAACAAAACAAAACAAAACAACAACAAAAAAATCCACTTGTGAGAATCAAGACAGAACATGTTGATTCCTGATTTCCAGGATTCTATTCATTCTGCCAAGATGCCAAGTACCATGACATGGCTAGGATGCACTATTCAGACAAAGGTGTTCATTAAGTTCAGTGCAAATCCTCGCCTTCTTGGATAACTCCTAAATTACTACCCACAGAATGAGCAGATATAAAAGCTGTGAAGACAGAGATGGAAGTTAGGTGGAGACAGATTGCTACTGTTGTTACCTGTTGTTTGAAAGACAGAATATTTTAAATGAGAGAAAAATGAAAAATGTTTTCCATAATATGATATAAAAGCAACTAGAGAAGCAGAGTGAAAGTATCTACCTTGATATTAAAAAACACATCTAACATATATGGAGGCTACCACAGAGGAGTTACTGTATGTGCTCATTGTTAAAGATTTGACTTAATAAACTTAGTTTTGTGAATTATATAAAAGGGCAGCTAGACTTGACTACTGTTTATGATGTACCCTCTAATTTTGGAGTCATCGCCTTCCATTTGGAAGTTGACTGCAGCACGGGTAAAATTCATGTAAGAATGTTCTCCTTTTTGGCGTCAGTCAGTAAGATGAAGGTGGTTTTTCTAATTTCTAACCAAAGCGCCCTAATAAATACACAGTGAAGGCTTTGACACTCTATATCTGTTTGTCCAAAATTGCCATATTGGCTAGAATAGAAACACCAGATAAAATGACGAAAGCTTCTTTGTATGACTGATCATTGTTTTCAAAGGGTTTTTGTGCATGTTTATGCCTCGTCTACCTTAAGAGACAGAATTAAGAGTATAAATTCTATTTTTTTTTTTTTTTTTTTTTTTGAGACGGAGTCTCGCTCTGTCGCCCGGGCTGGAGTGCAGTGGCCGGATCTCAGCTCACTGCAGACTCCACCTCCCGGGTTTACGCCATTCTCCTGCCTCAGCCTCCCGAGTAGCTGGGACTCCAGGCGCCCGCCACCTCGCTCGGCTAGTTTTTTGTATTTTTTTTTTTTAGTGGAGACGGGGTTTCACCGTGTTAGCCAGGATGGTCTCGATCTCTGACCTCGTGATCCGCCCGTCTCGGCCTCCCAAAGTGCTGGGATTACAGGCTTGAGCCACCGCGCCCGGCCAAGAGTATAAATTCTTAAGAGAGTTTAACTTCTCCAGGCTCCAGCCCACTTACTTCATTTCTTGGGTATTCTTCCTTTCTCAGTGCCAGGCACATAAAGGGTGATAATACTTAGAAGATTGATCTGAAATCGGTCAGGTTGAATCATATGAAACTGCCAATATGTAACCATCTGACTCACAAAAGTAGCAGCTTCATGTGGTTCAGCCTAACACGAATAAGGCAGTGGAAGGTGGAGACCAAAAGGCTGGGCCAGGCTGCTGGACTGAAACCCTTGCCCTGTCATTGCTGGCTGGCGTCGCTGGTTGAATTATGCACTCCCCATCCCAATTTGTATGTTGAAATCCTAACCCCTAATACCCTTTTAAATATGACTTTATTTGGAGAAAGGGTCTTTAGAGTCAAGTTAAAATAAGGTCATTAGAGCGGTCTCTCATCTAATACGACTGATGTCCTTCTTCTGAAAAGGGGAAAGCTGGAGACAGAAAGGCACAGAGGGAAGACACTGAGGAGACACAGAGAAGGTGGCCATCCATAAGCGGAGGACAGGGGGCTCACAGCTCTCAGAAGGACAACCACGCCTGCTGAGGTCGTGATTCTGGACTTCTGGCCTCCAGAACTGTAGAACAATAAACGCTGGTTGTTTGAGCCACCTGCACTTTGTGACAGCAGTCCCAGCAAATGAAGACAGCTGGCACCACCTCAGGCAGCTCGGCCTCTCTGAGCCTTCATTTACTGTCATCACAAGGTGGATAGCAATAGTACCTGTAGCCACTGGGCGGAGGTGAAAGGAGTTTAGTGTGTGTGGAGCAGGGCACAGCACACAGAGAGTGCTCAATAAATATCAGCTGGGAGTTAGTCTCCACTTCGGGTCGGGACGCACGGAAAACCAGATTGCCTTCAAACAACGATGTGCACCAACCTAGAATACCTGGGTGAGCTGAGCTGCTTCAACTCCCCAAGTCCTTCCAAAGTAGGAAATCAAGGTATTAGAAATGGCCTGGAATTCTCAAGGGGAGAAAATCCATGAATGCGAGGTAACATACACACCCATTTGCGTGACCATCTGCAGAAGGCATCCTTAGTGACCAAGGCAAAAAAGGTAGCATTGTTCATAGATAATGTATTAATATCATTATTTAATTTTTGAGTCACATGGTTTCCTTTTAGTCTAATACTTTACTTCTGGTAAGCTAACATTAGTTTTTATACAAATGATTTTAAGACCAATAATAACAAAATTTGTTTTTGAATTTTATAATGCTTTCTGTGCAAAATAGAAATGAATTTTTTTCTTTTTTCTTTTTTTTCTTTGAGACAGGGTCTCACCCTAGCACAGGCTGGAGTGTAGTGACAAGATCTCAGCTCACTGCAGCCTGCAGCCTCAACTTCCCAGGCTCAGGTGATCCTCCCACCTCAGCCTCTCGAGTAGCTAGGATGACAGACACACACCAAAATACCCAAGTAATTTTTATATTTTTTGTAGAGATGGGGTTTCTCCATGTTGCCCAGGCTGGTCTCGAACTCCTGGGCTCAAGCAATCTTACCGCCTCTGCCTCCCAAAGTGCCTTCCACTGAATAACTTCAGGGGACACCACTGACACAGTATATACCTTCTGAGATGAGGGCACACCTCTGCACCGCAGTCTCACGAATGATGCCCACTGTCATTGTTTGGCACAGTAATCAAGATAGCAAGCCCATGTTTAAAACTGACCACATCTTAAATGGTAGCATACTTTCAGTCAACAATATGACAAACTTCCTCAAAAACTCATAAGGTTCATTTATAAGTATTCATGACTGACCAGTTTACCATGGCTCCTAATAAGGGAAAGCTGAGGTATGTGTGATAAAAATAGCTATTACTATAAAGCAAAGGTTTAATTTTATTATAGAATTTGCTGACTGTAGGTCTTCCAAATGATGATCTTGGGAAACTCTTAAAGCTATTAATATACAGAATCATGACTACAATGCAATCATCTTTACTTACAATTAAAAACAAGTTCTCTGGTGGTTCTCAAATGAAAGAATAAAAAGAAAAATAGAGAAAAAAATAGAGAAACAATTTTCTATTTCCATAGAGTATTTGTGCTTAAATTTTCTTATGTCTTGGGTTTCCAGGTATATCAATCAAATAATGTTTAATTTGATAATGCACACTAGAAACATTCTTTGCCCCTGTCCAATCCATTTTCCATGCTATGACCTGAGAGTTTTCAGACTTAACTGAAAGTTGCTTATGTTTATGATTATCGTTTTATTATTAAGCCCTAGTATACTGACTGATCATCTATGAAATTCGGGGTTCTACCAGAAATCTATAGGGTTGACCTGAGAAAGTGATGGTTGTGATGGATATTTAACATTTGCATACTCCACTACTTCCAAATTCGACTCTGAAAGTTTATCATGAATTCAGATGTTGAGGGCTTAAAGAATAAAAATACACTTTACATCCTAACAGGCCTGAACCTGACCTCTTCCACACCTTTACATTTTTCAAAGCAAAAATAACTATTTAAAAACACTGCATGACGCTGTGATCTACTTGGACCTACGTATTGCTTTTTTTTTTTTTTTTTTTTTGAGATAACATTTCACTCTGTCACCCGAGCTAGAGAGAAGTGGCACAATCTCGGCTCGCTGCAACCTCTGCCTCTCAGGTTCAAGTGATTATTGTACCTCAGCCACCCGAGTAGCTGGGATTACAGGCACGTGCCACCACGCCCGGCTAATTTTTGTATTTTCAGTAGAGATGGGTTTCGCCATGTTGGCCAGGTTGGTCTGGAACTCCTGGCCTCAAGTGATCTGCCCACCTCAGCCTCCCAAAGTGCTGGGATTACAGGTGTGAGCCACCACAATCAGCCTCTGTGTAATGCTTTAGTCCTGTAAATCTGACAAACTGTCAGAACAGACAGCACGTGGACCTGTTCTGTATGATAAGCACTTTTAAGTGAAACCCTTTAATAAGCCTTGTTAGATTATTCTTGTTTGTGTAGAACGCTGGCTGAAGAAGAATTCGAGAAGAGCTGACACATATAAGGAGAGGAATGGGAGACAGAACACAGTGAATGTAATATTAATATTCTCCAGCAATCTCTGAAGTCAAGTTCAGCTCCATACCTAGCCTTATAGGTCTATCTCTATGTCCCTGAAGACCAGCCTTCCTCCCAGAAAGATTCAGTTGTAACAGCTTAACAGGTACCAGACCAATTTAAATGATCATTCTGGATGAATGGATGCGTAGTTATTTAGAAATATGAGAAGCAAGTATTATTCTTTAGAAACCTTTTAAAAATATTCTTGATTCTGTAATGGAAACTGATAGATAAAAGTTGTTGAGTTGGTTTTCAAGAATTCAGCCAACTTTTTTTCACTTTTATAGAAAAGTGATAAAAAGGTTTAAGTTTTGATGTATCAGAAATTTTTACTAGAAGACTTTTCACTAAACTTTCTTTAGACTATGGATACCCAAAACAAGAAAAGAAGCCAAATTCTAGACTATACTTTTGATTCATAAAATATACATTAAATATGAGATTCAAATATTTTAATAATACTTTGGCTCAAAAACTTTATTTTTCAGTAGTAAGATATAAAAGAACTACTTTATTCTTGTCTTTAAAAAACAAAAAATATAAATACGATCTTTAAATCCCTCCAGAGTTTTAGCACTGTCATGAAAATATGATTTTCAAGTAGAATTTAAAGGGTTGGGTTTTCTAAAATATTTTCTTCTGCTATAGCTTAAGTGATAGCAAAAGACAGACCAAAAAAAAAAAAAAAAAAGCAAAGGAAGGAAAGGAAAGGAGAAAGGGAGCTAAGAAGAAAGGAAACAAGGCAGGCAGGCAGGAAACAAACTTTGATATTTTATGAAATACAGTTTAAAATCTGGAGCTATTGTTGAACATAACTTTAAATAGTTACCACCATGCCCTAGCCCAGGGGTCAGCATACTTTTTCTGTAAAGAACCACGTAGAAAATATGTTAGGCTTTTAGCCATACAACCTCCATTGCCACTACTCAACTCTGCCACTATTGCATAAGGAGCCAAAGATCATTCATGAGCAAATGGGCACGGCTGTGTTCCAATAAAACTTTATTTACAAAAACAGGTGGTGGGCCACACTAGGCCTGCAGGTTAGCAAACTCCTGTGCTAGACTCGGGTTTGTATGGTGTCCCTGCAAACTTCTGAGGCTGACAAATGAGTCATCAGTGTCACACAGAAGAAAAGGCTCCTCTGTCTGTCTGAAAACCAGGGCTTTGGGATTTAAGTTCCCTTGCCATAAAAGCTAGCAAAACAGTTATTCTTTCAAGTACAAATGACCTATGGATTACTCCACAAAGCATTCCAAGTTAGTGATATTGTTATCAGCTGCTTGGCAGTGAGGAGCATCTTACTATTACACACTGGCTCTGTGTTCTTTCTATTCTTTATAGCCCAGAAATGGGTGGTATATAAGCAACTTTAGAAACGCTGTGTGATTTCTCATGAAGCTAAATAAAAATACAAGGATTTAAAAAGCTGCTGGGTTGTTCAATGTCAGAAGTGGCTACGCACTCACAGGGCAGAAAGCAGGTCCTTCCTCCAAGACCGTCGTGTTTGCCAACACTATCTGTCCCCACTTAGGTGGCTCTCACCTGGGATTCTGTTTCTCTCACTACTGAAAAGAAAGGGGTTTGCCTAGGACTTAACAAAAAGAGATAGGCAATCAGATAGTGAAGATGATTCAGAGATACTAAAATGCTAGAAAGCTTAAAATAATTTGTATGTTGCAAGGGTGGGTTCATGTTAGAGATTTTGAACCATATACATACTATCAAACATAGTAATTAGAATATTGAAAAAGGAGGAAATATCACAAGGAGAGGGAGAAAACGTTTCTCTGGGACACAAGGAAAAGCAGGGAAACCAATGTGGTAGATAAGATCTCTACTCAGCTTAGAACTAGTCCTCCCGTTCTCTTCCCATGTGTGGAGTGCACTTCCCCACACCTTCACTTTCAGTTTAGCAGGTTTGCTTTGGTCGCTGCAATGTTAATGGGGCTGCCATGAACAAAGCTTGAAGAGCCTTCGTGCAATGGGCTTGTGCTGTGGTGCCTCTGACATCCCACGAGTGAAAGAGATCTCCATTTGCCCCCTTTTCTAAATAGGATGGGTACAGATGGAGCAAAACTACCCTGCTGGACCCCACCTAGATCAGCTGACTCCTGGGGAACCCACAGAGGCATGAGTGAAATCTATGCTTGTTGCCATAGGCCTTTGATGTTCTGTAGTTGTTTGTTACCCAGAATTTTTGTAGCAAAAGCTAACTGATACAATTAACAACTTCTATTTACTAAGATCTCTTCTAAGTTGAATGAAAAATATATCAAACGTTCCCTTTTAATATAATCTCTATTTCAATCTAGAAACAGGCTGAGTCCACACCAAGTTGGTAAACTGGTAGCCTGATAATGTATTTCATTTGACTTGCACATTGCTGGCACACAAATGTTAAAACATATACACACATACAATTGTCAATATTTAAGAAATGTAGAGATTTCCCATAAGACCAAATATCCAGATTCTCTTGAAACATAAGACTGGCAGCTCTGGCAGGATGTCCATTGGGGGTGGGGTGACAATACACTGGCTCTCTTGAGAGACGGTCCTGCATTCTGCAGCTTGTCACCCTTCCTAACGCCCTCCAGCACGAAAGCATCAAATGCTACTCGCACAAAGGCTGGGCTGTTGCCTCCTTTTTATAATATTTAAGAAAAAAGTAAATATTTTATTTTTTAAAAATGAAATCCTAATTTATCAAATATTCTTTTCTTAAAACTCATCAAGCCATGACACAAATAGGTAAGATATGTTAATTTTTGACATGACCCTTTCTGCAGTTTAACTCCCCAGGACTAAAGTTTTCAGTTGTTGAACCCTCACATTCATGTATTTAAAGATTAGATTGCAAAGAATGACTGGAGTCCGGGTCATTTTTGCCAGATCCTTCATGAATTCTGAATTAATTTCTTCCTCTCGGTGCCAATTTGAAAAGTATTGCAGCTGAAGCAGTTAAGTTATTTTTTGATGTCATGCAGGTGCCTGAATTTTTAATTACAGAAGGAAGGAAAGCTTCTGGTCAGTTTTGGGGAAGAGTTTTTTCCTATTATCTTTAAACATGGGAAGAACAGTCCATGTGAAGTCCTAGAGTGACCAGAGCACACCGCCACCTGGAAAACGCTCTGTTCCCGCCTCGTTACCTGGGAAACACGTGGTCAGGTGTTCCATCAGTGCTTCTTGGGTGACAGGTTTTCTTGCCGAGTTCATCGCTGAGATGGCCAAGCAGAGGATTTCCCCGAGTGGAATAAACTGAGACTGACTGATGGGAGACATACTGATTGGTGATACATCACCTGCGGAAAGACAGTTTTCAAGTGAGCGGTTCATTAAAAGAGCCGGTTGTCTGTCAGACACACACCTTCACCCGTCCACACCCCTCCCACCTTCACGCGCCCACCCAGCCCTGGTCTGATGAACACAGTCAGCTCCGAACACAGAACTGCTTGCCAATTCCACTCTGAACACAGAAGCCACAGCCAATCCCACTCAGGTGGAGACTTCCACACGCAGTGGAAGCTCCTACTGCCTCAACAAATAAAACCGCCCTTTAACATCTGAGATCTCATTTAAATAGTCCTAGTACTGAAAGTCTTGCCACAACAGGCTTTCATTTCCGTTTTTATTAACTTGGAGCTGATTTATTTAATAACTGCCAGTCATATCCCGACAAATTGCATTTGTGTAACTTGATGATTCATTCATTCAAACACTGAACGCCTTTACGCATCTGCTGGGGGCACAGGAGCTGCAGAGAGTGAGTGCGCGCCTCTCCCCAAACACCTCTGCCCTCAGTTTCTATTTAAGTGGAGCAGACAGACAAGTAGATCAAAGTTCCCAATGTTGTGTGGCAGGCTCACAAGAGAACAGAACAACACCTGGGCGCTGCGAGAGGGAGGATGCTGCGAGAGGGAGGATAACCGCGCATGGGGAGGTGACGGTGGGGCTCAGAAGCAGGAAGTTCCAAGGTTCCACCAAGGAGGTGTAATCTGAACCCAGTGCTCAAGAGTAGGCGTGTCCCTGCGGGGCTGGGACCTATAAGCAGATGTTCTCTGAGGCACAGAAGAGAAGGGGGACAGGTAGGTAGGGACGACCATGAACAAAGAGCTGAGTGTCCAAGCTCTGCATTCTATGAGGGGTGGTGAGCCGTGGAAGGCCAAAGGCAGGTGTCGATTTCAGAAAGATGACTGTGGTGGTCGTGGGGATGATGGCCTGGGAGGGGTGGGAGAAGGCAGATTACAATTCCCTCAGAGACTGTGGCCTGCTGCACACTAAAAGGGCCCGTGGAGGCAGGACAGGCTGAAGACCCCTTATCGGAGGGGTGATGGACGGTGACTCTTGAGATGTCAACCTACAATGCAAATATCGGTCTTCATTTCTCGTCTTTATGCCACAGTGCAGTGATTTTCCAGTGATGCTCCAAGGATGCCTAGAATTTCCTGGAATATTTCTGGTACAGAGGTGCCCCCAGCAGAAGCAGAGGCTGGGAGAGCAGGAAAGTCAACTTCTGTCACCTGAGTGCCACCTGTTTTATACCTGGGGTTCTCCAAGGTTGCACTTGAAAAGACGTCCTACACAAAGAGGATGCAAATTATCAACACGGTAGAACACAGAGGGGCTCACGGGGTCTGTTAAGTTTCTAATCTGATTTCCTAAATGTACGTACATAATCTCTCCTTTTTTGTTTCTGAAGCATGTAACAAGCTACCATGGCTGACCAAAGCCGAGACTCGGGTGGGCCTGTGGCATCAAGTAACACCCTCCCCGACAAGGTGTCTGGCTGCTCTGGCGTGGACCAGCCTCCTCACTGTCAGGTACTTAAAGCCGTGCCCAGTCATAGTTCCCAGTTTGCAGAAGGAGTGCAGAGTCCCTGCTGCTCTGATGGGCTAGACGAGAAATGGTTTGCTAGACGAAATCAGGCACCTGGGCCTGGGATGAAGATCAGCATGTGTGGGGAGAGTCCAGCAGGTGCCTCGGACAAAGCAGCAGGACTCCAGCGCCCAAGGCCCAGGCCTCACCCCCTTCCCAAATCCAGCGCAGTTCAATGCCCCCCTTCCCTGGACCACATGGGGCTCCCATCAGCTCTACTGTAGCTCCACTCTCTGCAAGATGGATATGAGAAGGATAAGACATTGTCCCAGTGGCCAGAGGGAGACAGGAGCACCCACATCCAGAAAAGAAGGAAGAGAGAAAAATCAGCAGAAGCCAGGAACTGACCTAGCTCAGAAGCCACACATTTCTGGGGCCTATGGGTCACAGGCATCAAAAAGAGACGCCCTCAGAAAAATTCCTGTGATATTTTGTGGGGCAGTAGCAGGCGAGAGTGAGCGTGAACTTGGGCCCATTTTGGGGGATGTGAGTTTCACTCATTGGCTTGTGAACCTCAATTCATATTGGTGACTCAAAAAAGACAGAATGATGTGGGCTAGGACCACCTCAGTGGGCAAGTTTGCAACTGCCTAGAACAATGTATTTAAATCTTAAAGAAAAGACTTGTCATATCCTTTTTTACCCCCCAAAAAAGCTGTCTTTGTTTGTTTGTTTTGTTTTGTTTTGTTTCAAGACAGGGTCTGGCTCTGTGGCTCGGGCTGGAGTGAAATGGCACAATCATAGCTCACTGCAACCTTGAACTCAAGAGATCCTCCCACCTCAGCCTTCCAAATAGCTAGGACTACAGTCTGGCCACCTCTTAAAGAGCTGGCACTACAGGTGT
This sequence comes from Papio anubis, assembly GCF_008728515.1. NCBI lineage: Eukaryota > Metazoa > Chordata > Mammalia > Primates > Cercopithecidae > Papio > Papio anubis. The sequence goes on from NC_044978.1 coordinate 5,772,813, forward strand.
GAGCCACCATGCCCAGCCCAAACAAAGTCTTATTCTAAAACCTAATGTGGGTTGGGCGTGATGGCTCACACCTATAATCCCAACATTTCTAGCAGTCAAGGCAGGCTGATTGTTTGAGCCCAGGAGTTTGAGACCAGCCTGGGCAACATGACGAGACCCCATCTCTACAAAAAATACAAAAATTAGCTGGGCATGGTGGCACATGCCTGTGGTCCCAGCTGCTTGGGAGGCTAAGGTGGGAGGATCACTTGAGCCCGGGAGGTCGAGGCTACAGTGAGCTGAGATTGCACCACTGCACTCCAGCCTGGCCGACAGAGCAAGACCCTGTCTCTAAATCAATAAATACATAAGAAATATGTAAAGATTGGCTGAGTGCTGGTGCGAGCTGCAGCGGAGGTGGGAGTTGGGAAGTTCACCTGTTTGGCCCCGCCCTCCCCACAGCAGGCCCTACAGCTCAGGCACAGACAGTCTGAGACACCGGCCTGTGGTTCCTTCTCTCTCACTCCACCTCCACTGGATAGGACAGGGGCACTGAGGCCAGCTTTCTTACAGAGGTGATAAGTTAGCCCCTGAAAGTCACCCGGGATGATTTTAAAAGTCAGATGAAAAGGAAGGTAGGATCAGCAGGCAAAGAGGGAGAGGATCAATGCAGATTCCAGAACCTCTGGACTTGGGTATCACTTGAGAGGTTAATACCTTCTAATGTGTGCCTATTATATAACTAAGAACATCTCAGAAGATGAAAGAATACTAAAATACTAACTATGATCCCCAAAATGCAGGTCGGACTATTTCCAGATTTTTGTATAGGTCATAAGAAGAAACTCGAACTCTCTGTAAAAAAGAAATGACTATTAGCAAAATTAACTGCTTAAGTTTAGGTCATGATTGTCCTTACGGATTTAGCGGAAACAATTTGTTTGGTTTCACTGCCATATTCTCGGTTAATTTCTTTTCATTCATTGCAGCCAACTCCAAGAGGCAGCATGTTTTAAGTGTGTCTGAATGGCATTTGCTTTGGAAAAGCTCAGTTTCACTATAATAACGAATATGGGCAATAACTTTTAACTCAGAATGTAGAACAAAATGGAATTTGGATGTTCTAAATAACTGTCGCCACCTCATCTCATTTTTGTGTTGCACTAAGATATATTACTTTCAACTCCTTTCCCATCCCCGAGCCCATCAGCAATGCTGTCTAGACCCTAATGCTGCCTGGTCTGTCCCCTGGATTCTATCCCTGGAGCTCCCTCGAACTGCCATCATCTCTCACCTGGTCCATCATAACTTGATGATGTTCAGCCTTCCCTCCTGCCTCCAACACTCCCCTCTCCACAGAGCAGCCAAGGTCCTCTTAGGAAAACAAAAAGCACACCACTTCCCTGCAAAAAATCCTCCAGGGACTGCCTACTGCACTTAGAAGAAAAGCTGAATTCTTTGGTAGGCCTACAAGGGCCCGCATGGTCTGAACCTGTCCACCCAATGCTAGGACCACTCCCCACCTCCATCCTTACTTGCCACTCACAACCTCCTCTATTCTTTGAGCATGTCAGGCATTTCCTCAACTCGAGGTCTTTGTATTTTTTTGTGCCCTTGGCCTGGGATGCTCCTTGGGTTGACCTTTCAAGACTGGGTTTTCATGCTTTAGGTCTCAATTCAAATGGCACCTCATCGGAAAGCCCTAACCTGACTGTCTGGTCTACTGCCGTTCCAACACAGCCGAGTTTATTGTCTTCTCTCCCTGCATGTGTGCGTGTGGGTTTGGTTCACTGGTTTGCTGTCTGTCTCACCCACTCGAATGTAAGCTCCGTGACAGAAGGCAACGTGAATGCCACATTCCCAGCACCTAGAATGATGCGGTGCTTACCCAACAAATATTTGTTGAATGAATGAATATCCATTTTTAACATTATAATCCAAGGAATTTCTTAGTAATCTTAAAGGATTGTAATTTTATTAATATTTTTGCTAAATAATAGCAAACAAACAAAAAGAGAATAAATTTAGCCATGCAATTTCTAAGACTCCCCCAATTAACTGCATGAGCAATAGTCCTCCAAACACAGCAGTTACTATAGAAAAATAACTTTATAATACAACTATTATATAGCAATAAGAAATTAAAAATTAAGAAAAACGAGTAAATTTTTTAAAAGAATAATTATATATTAAGTGAAGTTTAGAACACGCATTTAAGATCTGTATTAAAGGAATCACCAGTGTCTCTCAACACAACATAAACATTATTCAAGTTTACCATAATCTTCTGTGGATCTTATATAAACCTGCTTAATGAGCCAACTAGTCATATTTAAGACCAACATGGCACATGTATACATATATAACAAACCTGCACGTTGTGCACATGTACCCTAGAACTTAAAGTATTAAAAAAAAAAAAAGATATGCTACCAGAAAATTCTTCCAATTACTGGACCACATTTATTTCTTCAAAGAAGAAAAAACAGAATGTAAGTACTGCTAAAATATTGTTGGTCATGATAATCTACATAATCTACAGAAACTACCATATTTTGCATGAAACGTGAATTATAACTTACTTGTCTATAATTTATAGGATGGATTTTTCTGTCTTTAGAATTAGTTCAGAACACATTCATAACAACAACTCATCTTAAAGCACACTGGCACTTTGTCAGCTACAAAATTTTTTCTAAACTGCTATAATTCTGTCCTATTGTTCTAAAAAAGAAGGAGTAGATAGGTTTTAGTTCAGCTTTATTTTCTTACGAACATCCATTTAAGTACAGTCCTCAGAGGACTTTTGTCAAATCTAGGCTATTTCAGATAAAACCAAACTCGGTGTCCTGGACAAAGGAAGCATTCCATAGATTTTTAAGTGAGCTTAAAATGTGAAAAGACATGAAAGGATTACAATTGTAAGGAAACTTCTGTTTTAAGAGCATTTAACATTCAAAATGCATGAGTGAAAACATGGACACTGCTTTCATGTGAGGTCACTGTCAGCTGACTGGCATGGAGAGAAACAGTAGCCGGGTGGATGATGAGGGGCGTGGAAGATGGACCCCCTCCAGGAGAGGCAGAACAGCCCAGGCAGCGCGGGAGGCAGCATACTGAGACCAGGCAGCGCGCGGAGCTGAGCCTGGGGAGCTGCGGCAGGTTCAGGCTCCCCTGGGGCAGGCTGGTGGTGAGATACAGAGAAAAATAGACCAACCAGATCCTGGTTGACAAGAAGGCTTAGATCTTATTCTTGATGTTGATGGGGCACTGCCCATGTTTTCATACAGACAAAAACACATGATATGCTTGTATGAGAAAATCCCTCTTGTGCAACTGAGGAGAAAGAGCTAGTGACTCCTAAAACCACTCGCGCAACGGACAACAGGCAGAGGTCCTGCAGATGCCAACCTGCTCTTTGATTGTCTACAGCTAGTCACCCCTACCTCAGGAAACAGCTTTATCAAGTGCATCCATTTTCACTATTTAAATCCCTCTGTCTACTTTCCCCGTCCAACTTTTGGCCCATTACTTTAGTTGGAGTTATTTCAAAAAAAACTCTCTCTCACATAATTCATTCTTTCAAGAAGTATCCAAATTCCTATTATACATCAAATACCTTTAAGCACTCAAGTTCTAAAACTGTTCTTATCTCGGTTCTATTTGTGCAAAAATAATAATAATAATAAAAAAGACTGTAATGAAGCCCTGTCCTTTATAAATGGCATTTTCACTTTCTGCAGTCATTAACTGAGGTTCCAGGAACTCCTCAGCCTGTGCACACGCAGGAGGCCAGCACCGCTCCTGGGATGTGACTTTCACAGCAGTTTATACGCTCTCCTTCCTGGGTGACATCTGTAGCTTTCCAAAAGATACCTGCTCCAGAAGCCAACATAAAACTATGTCATCCCATCTGAAAGCACCCATCCTCATACAACTGTGTAAGAAAAGGAAAGCCAGAATTTCCCCAGGTGAACGGCATCACAGCAAACAGCCTGGAAAGTACTAGCCTCCATCCTCTATCTTAGCTTTCCTTAAATAATTTTTTTTTCAAGCACCAACATTCCGTAAGAATTATCTTGTTTTCCTTTTAAGGTACTATTTTTCATTGCAAATGTGAATATAATCTATTCTCTGGGTTGAAGAGTTATCTTTGACATTAATGAAGTTCTTGTACCAAAACAACTCACTTACAAATGCGGTTCTGAAACTGTACTAGTTTATAATTGGGAAATTCCCAATATACAAAAAGCATTTGAGAGATATTTTGATAAGTATCCAGTCTCTTAAAACAAAATACAATTATCCGCTCTGTGCCTGTTTCCTCATCTGTAAAATGAGAGTTTGGATGAAATGATTTCAAAGGTTCCTTCAGGCTCCTAAATCCTATGATCCTATATCAATGCAGCAGAATTCTGGCATAAAAGCATCATATAGTACGGGTGTCTAGCTCTGTTTCCATCATGCTGGGGAAACTATTTTAACACTCATCGGATCTGAAAAAGTTAGGCTTTAATTTTCAAAGAAATGGCTCCATATACTGGCTAGTAATTTTTTTTTCCTTACAATAAAGGCTTCATCATTTTCTCTTTCTAAATTCAAAGTCTTGCTCAGCTTTGTTCCTCAGAACTAATGTGTGCCCCTTTTGTTCTCTGTACTGCCAAAATTAACACTCAAGTTAAAATTATAGATGCCAATAAAATCACCACAAGTAGTGGATATTGTGATTCCTCATAAAAATAGTCAAACATGTCTGTAAAATGCACTATGGGCATGGCGACAACACAACGCTATTCCTCTCAACAAACTCTTCAGATTCATTTGCCAGGTGTTATCTTATATGCCCTTGGGTTTGGGGAAATCACCTGCTTTCTGAGGTTACAGTTAAGTGAACAACTTCTCGGATGCAGCGCCTCAGACAAATCTTGTGTTTTACAATTTAATTCAATATATTAACCCCAATTTTATGTATTAATGCTGTTTGGTTCTTTTAACAGAAGGCCTACTACAATATTTTTTAAAAAGCTCTTCTAAAAAAAAAACACACACACACATACTTCTTTTCTATGCGCTCTCTGGAAGACCATAGCACCCATATGGTGGGGCAGAGTAGACGGCTCCTGTTACCTCACATGCTCCTGCGTTTTAAGTAGCTTTCCTTTGAAACCAGATTACTATTCTTGACTTTCCAATGTTTGTATTTGACATTCAGAAGAAAACTGGCAATGAAAAGGCACTTTTACTAGTTTACTGTAGGTTTGTTTCAAATGCCACTGATTTCAAAAGTTGAAAGCTGAGCCTGTTGGCAATAGTCAACGAAGGAAACAGCATAGAAAAGGAATTTTAGAATATTTAGAGATTCTATAACAACTTTTTAAATGTTTCCTAATGCTTTACTTCAACACCTAATGGGTATCTTAAAGCAGGTCCAATTCCTAAGCTATTATTTGAGTAAATCATTTTAATCAAAAGACAGCATAAACAGAAGACACCCATCAATCATACTGAAATACAGGTGTCCATTAGCTATTACTTACTAAGAAACTTCTAGTGGGAGTAGAGTTAAACAACAGTAACCATGGTGGCTAAGGGCACCAAAAAGAATGAGTTAACGTCCCCCACATCACCCAAGCCTTTGTGCTGATCAGTCTGTCTAATGCCACTAGGTGAAGTGACGAATTAATTGGCTCATTGGTCTACAGAGGAAACTCATGATCTTCCCAGTCCGCAACCTTTTGTGAGTCATATTAGCTATTGCTCTTGTTACTCAGATTTGACTAGAGGTAAAAAGGTTATCACAGAATAAGCAGAGACAGACAAGGCAGAAAGGGTAGAGCGTCAGGCAGAAAGGGGCCATCCATGGGGAGGGGTGGGTGAGAGCGCCCTGGCCAAGAGCCACCTTCCCCATCGCCAGAGGTGATTCCTGACATCTCTGATAGGAACAACTAAAACTTTTATTGGACCATTTAGCTATTTGCAAGAGATGCATAGCAGAAAAGGTAGGATAGAAATATGAGCCCTGGGACCAATCAGAAGCTACCGTAATTAATGCCTTTGCTAAGGCTCCCCGCTATAACCCATCAACTGCGTCCAGGGTGGTATATGTTAGGCACATGGAATAAATCTAGCCGAATGCTTTTACATGGCAGGTCCTCAAACGCATGTAGAATCAAAAGGTCCTACATACATAGACAAGAGGCAAGGCCCTGCTACCTTACGAGATGTTTTCCAACACCAGCTGCCACTTGTGCTCCAGTCCTTCAACCAGAATGAAGTTAAAGCCATTTAGCAACAGCGATAAAATGATGATGAAGTACCAGTCCTAGATGACAACAATTAGCAAGATCTCCCAGATGTTCCTGAAATTCTGTAAAGCACCTGACCAACAAGAGCACCTGAGTAATATGACGTCTTCCTTTTCCTTAAGTGCATCACATAGGACAGAACATAAATTCCTATTTTAAGCCACCCTGTACTTCTCTTCCATGTTCATTCTGCAGCATAACCTGGCCTAACACTAGACATTAGATGCTCCAATTTCCACTGATGATATTTCCCAGCTTCAGCTTATAAATCAGTCTAACAACTCTAGGTCACACATTCACTTTCCCTCCTTTTAAGTGAGAATCACCAGAGCTGTTTCTCAGTCTTTGTATTCTCTGCTTCATCAGTTTAGGGATGACAACAGTGGTGGGACTGATTTCTGTAAAATATAATTGTAATAGGACAGGAAGGCCTAATTAAATAAACTACAAATATGGACAGGTTGACAGTTCCCAAATTACAACAAAATTATACTGATTGACTGCTACCAACCCCCCTAAGACTGAACACCCTCCTACCCCTTCCAACTGCGATGGAGGTCATTATGAAAGGCCTATGTAAGAATTCAGAGGCATGAAAGAAAGGATGGAGGATCAGATCAGATACACAGAGGAAACTTCCAAGTCCATGTACAATTAAGTAACTTTTCTCTCTTCAGTTCAGCATTACAAGATGGTGGTAAAGGCCATGAGCTTTGTAGTCAAAAGTCTAGGTTCAGAGCCCAGTTCTGCTCCTCATTGGTTGTGTGATTTGGGGCAAATTATTTAATTTTTTGAGTTTCAATTTCTTCTTTTGTAAAGTATACATACTGATGTTTACCTTGTAGACTCACTGAGAGGATTAAATGAGATAATGGATGTTGAGTGCTTACCCTGTCACTGAGACCTAATACATATTTAATAAATAGTAACTAGTATTAAAAATACCTTCCCTGGTTGGGCACGGTGGCTCACGCTTGTAATCCCAGCACTTTGGGGGGCCGAGGTGGGTGGATCATCTCAGGTCAGGAGTTCAAGACCAGCCTGGCCAACATGGAGAAACCCCATCTCTATTAAAAATACAAAAATTAGCCAGGCGTGGTGGCAGATGCCTGTAATCCCAGCTACTCGGGAGGCTGAGGCAGGAGAATCACTTGAACCCGGGAGGCGGAGGTTGCAGTGAGCCAAGATCGTGCCACTGTACTCCAGCCTGGGCGACAAGGAAAGACTCCATCAAAAAAAAAAAAAAAAATCTTCCCCAAGCCCATCTAGATTTATCCAGTTTACTCATTTACCGTGTTTGATTTTCTACCAAGGGAAAATTTGTTTGGTCCTAAAAATAGCCTTTTTAAAAACACTAAAATGTCTTCGGGAAGGTTAAGAGTGCAGAGTTCTTTCTTACACTAGTATGAAGTAGTTTAATCAGATCACTTTAATCAGATATGTAGAATACATAGCATTAGGGATGCATCTCCAGGCTGAGAGTGCAAACATGCATCACACTAGGGACTCTGCAGAGAAAAAGGCACTAGGAGATGGGAAAGAGTGTGGATAGAGAGTTACAAGGATATCAAAGGATGTTGACCTATTTCAAAACTTAGGCTGGGCCAATCCACTACCTAAGAAAGGGAGAGGAAACTCAGCACTTAAATAAGTAGTGTTAGTACTAACAATCAGTGACACTAGAAGTTAAAAAATTTCTGATATGACTTGAATTATTAGGAACCATTCTGGCTCTCTTCTAAGGAAAATGTCCTGTAGGAGTCAAAAAAGTGCCTTTCACGTGAACTTCCCGAATTTCGCATACTCCTTGTAACTTAAGGATGGCTTGTCCAATACAATTCAAGTAAACCATGATCAGTGTCCATATGTAAGGGCCTCACATGCTCACTTGTCCTTAACGGTAACAGTCCTTTACAAGCAGAGTAAGGCAGCTTTCCCGGCTGTGACACTGCCTCAAGGTAAGAACCATCACAACTTCTAGAGTGGTATGCATGACTCCTGAGGTCCGCCTTAGCCTGAATATACCCTGTGAAGACGAAGATTCTTAAAATTAGCAAAACCAGATCATTCTAACCCTCTATGACTAAAAAAAAAAAAAAAAAAAAAAAAAAAAAAAAAATTCCTGCTTTTTAAACTTTCCCTCTTCCTATTCAACTATTTTTTTGAAAGGTTTCCATGTGTAGGGAACTGCTAGGAGATGTAGAGAGCAGAAAAAAGCATAAATCTTGATCTCTGCCTTCAGTGAGATTACAATTTAGGTGGGAATACAAGATATACAATGTGAAATCTATAAACAATCATGAAATATATACACTGCTGTTCAAAACCCTTAGAAGAGCTACAGCAAGAAAACACATGAATGACTAGAAAATTAACTCTATAATGGGAGTTTCGAGGATTTAGAAATGACCTCTTGTTGGGATGATTAGGGAGAACTTTCCAGGGGAGAGAGATTTCGAACAGGTCTTTGAGGATGGGTAGAATTGATGGGTGTGAGGACATGATGGAACTGTATTTGCAACATACCGCGCTTGTGTTTTTTCTGACCAAACATCCTTTAAACCTGACTCAGCATCCTCGACGTTGCTCTGAAGATATAAACTGCTATGCAGAAAGAAGAGACCTCTGACAATGAAGAAAGGAAAGATGCTTTCTTTTCTTCTGTGAGAGGGTGAGCTATGGGATGGATGTGACTGCGAAGAGAAAGATGTTCGAGGGGTCTTGAACATCTGCCTTTAAAAATGTTCTAAAAATTCTTACCAATTACATACAGGATTCACCACTCTCAGAAATATCTTTAACAGTACTGAAACCATCCATGTGATGAGGTGGTAAAGCCATGCTTTCAGATGTGCCAAGTCTCACTTTGGAAATGAAGCATGTAATGTACCTTTGAGGACCAAAATTTACCATTTTGTTGTCATGTTTTTTTAAAAAGCTTTTGTGTGAAAAGCCCATGGATGTTGTAAGAAAACAGCTCTGTCATAATCTGAATCCTGAAGCAGACTATGATGAAATATGCTTACTTCCTTAGTAGTTAATAGCAGCTTCAATATGATGTGAGTCTTGGAAACAGTCCCTGGGTACATAAATCAGGCTTTCTTGGATTTTAATGCATTGCATGTAGGTTAACAGGCCAAACAGTACACAAAATTTCAGGCACTGTATATTAATTGGTAAGAAAAAATGTCAAGGCCGGGCACAGTGGCTCACGCCTATAATCCCAGCACTTTGGGAGGCCAAGGCAGGCAGATCAACAGAGGTCGGGAGTTTGAGACCAGCCTGACCAACATGGAGAAAACCCATCCCTACTAAAAATACAAAATTAGCCGGGCGTGGTGGTGCATGCCTGTAATCCCAGCTACTCAGGAGGCTGAGGCAGGAGAATCGCTTGAACCCGGGAAGCAGAGATTGCGGTGAGCCGAGATTGCAACATTGCACTCCAGCCTGGCCAACAAGAGCAAAACTCTGTCTCAAAAAATAAAACCAAACCAAACCAAAAAAAAAAAAAAAAAAAATCCCCAGAAAAAATGTCAAATACTATTTACTGAATGTCTCCCTCAGAGCAGCGAGCGAGACAGATATATAGCTGAGGGAAATCTGGGGCAGTCTGATTATTTCCTATTGGCAAATCCTGCTGCTGTGGACTTCTCGTCCCCGTGAGCAGCTCTGGGATGACCCGTGCTGGTGAGGTCATGTGTGGTGAGCAGCCCACAGTGGGAGGACCTGGACTGCCTAAGATTGAGGCTGGGGGAAGAGTGCAACAGCAAGACTTTTCAGAGGACCGTGCACCCTCTTCACAGGTGGTGCCAACATTTCACCATATTCCTTTGCACACAACTCTTGAAATAAAAGCAGGGGAAACCTACCTGACCCTTTCTGGACTGGCTCCATCCCCCAGGTAGCGTTGACGCTAAAGCCTGGTGCATGCTAGAGGGTTGCATCCAAGCACAAGAAGGAGCCAGTAACAGAAACGGACGTCCTAGAATCTGGAATAAGAAGAAAGAGTAAACTTTCAAGTCATAGTATCCTAAATGAGCATTTCAGATTGGCTACTGAGGGCCTGTGGAACACGACAGGAATCTGGTACTTTACCTTCGTAGATCTACTTTTTAAAAACGAGTTCCAGAACTCTCAGCTCTTCTTACAATTCAGGGCTTGAGGTACTGGTACAAGTTCAGTTCAAAAGCTGGCAAAAGGCACCTTAAAAAGGCTTTGTGAATGTACTTTGCTGGTAACGTTTTGAGGAGGGGAAAAAAAAAGGAATCCTCTTTACCATTCTTTTATCTTATTTGCACGGAACAGCTGGAATCCTGTTCCATGCCTATCCCATACATCACAGCCACTTGCTGAGCCAACATCCCACTGCAATGCCTCGGAATCTGCAGTGTCACTCCTCCTCTGCTTGTTCTCTGCAAAGTGAAGTCACAGGGATGGATCAGCCAACCTGACTTCTCACTGCCCTGCCCAGAATCCTTTGTGAACTGAAATGAGTCATCGCTCCAAGAAAAGCTACAGCCTCTGTTTGTCTGTGCAGGCTCCTTTGTCTGTGCAGTGCGGAGACGCGAGGTCGGAATGTACCCCAGGCGAGGGGTGGCGAGGGGCACATTCTCCTCTCTAGGGGCCCAGGTCCCCTCCCATGCATTAGCACCAACTCATATTTTTTAATCATGAAAAAGGTAAAAAGGGCACATACCTCCAGATGCTTGAAGAGAGAACACACACATTAAAATTGATCTGGCGTCATATACTCACCAGTCCGTAATCAGAGACCTGCCACATTTTCCTATTTTTGTGTTAAGGCTGGCTTTGCATTGTGACGAAGGACGCATCTCCCTTCTGTGTGTAACAGGCGGTTCTACTGCACACTGTATCAAAGTTCAGCTGCAGTGAGCTATTTGTTATAAATTCCAGTTGCCGTGCAAGTCTTTGCAAGCCTGGGTCTCTTTATTCCCGACACACAGCCGTCAGGCTCGCGGTCCGGGCAGCGGCGGAGCTCGCCCAGCACCAGCCAGCGCGGCTTCTGCCGCTGCGAGGAGGGCGGCGTTGGGAATGAGGTCACTATGTCAGGAACTCGCTCTCAGCAGGAGCCTCTCCTGCGCTTACAACACAACTCCAATCGCACCGAGAAGTAGGATTCATGGGATTTGGGGGGTGGCTGTGTCCTCCGTCTTTTCTTAAAAATGCCTACCGCTAAGATCAGCAAGGTGAAAATGAACCATGTATCTGCATAAAAATGTCGTTTTCATTGCACTATGGGTGCCACGCTCACCTGTGGACATGCATTTACACACCGACACACACACACAGGGGAACTTATGCCAGCAGAGAAAACATTTAGTCTTTATTTAGAGTGCGAGAAGCAACACGTAAACATCTCAGGAGGAAAACGGGGGCGGCACTTGAGAGAGAGGACAGAATGGAAGGAGTGGAGCAGCCACATAAAAGCCAGAGAAAAATGGAGTCAGAGAGGCTAAGGAAACGAATCCCACGGCAGTGGAAGTGCTACTGCCAAACTCTCCCAAACGCAGTAACATCAAAACAGGCACATCTTGCTGCCTCCACTCAGGATCCAGGTAACCAAAAAATTATCCCATTCTCAGAAGCCCATAGAGGTGTGTGGCAGATGACTGTGCAGCAAATTCTCCCACATCCTCATGAATCCAGCAGGTCAGCTACCAGGGGCACAAAATGTAGGGTGCCAGCAAAGACGGGAAATGCACTGAAGCTCTTGGTGAGGCACCCTGAAACTCAGAGTTACAGGGGTTCCCATGTGGGTCTCCAGGCTAAAATCCTGGAAGCATCCTATTCTCTCCTGACTCCGGTGATTCAGCCTGTCCTCCAAAACCTACACCCACAGAGCTCAGGCTCTGGCAAAGGCCCCGCTGCGAGTTGAGTCCAAATCAGCGTCTCTTCTCACCCCGGCACAGTGACACCCATTCTGTCCTTGGTAGGCTACAAAATGTGTAACCCTCTTGTGCGCCATCACCCATCTGACAGCTACAAACACTAACCGGGTCCCCGTGCCCAGATCAGCTCTTTTCTAGTTGCCTAGAGTCTGGGACACTTGGCAGGCACGCAGACTATATATTCATCTACTGATCCACTGAGATGCTTGCTTTGAATGTTATTAAATAAAACGTCTTCCATGCCCTCAACCGCCTGACGCTTTTCACATCCTCTGCCCTCCTGGGGTCCCGCCTTTGCTCTGGTCTGGTGTATCCATTTCCCTCTGATGACGTGGCATCCTCCTGCTGAGTTCTCCCTGTGGCACTATGTCCTTCCTGTCCCGGACTATATGTCACCCTGTGACCCCCTTGAGAACGTGTTCCACACCAACTGCTACTGCTGCACTCTTTAACAGCCTCATCAATTTTACCTTGTATGCTTGATCAGAAGCATATAAGGACATAATAGGCCATATATAGATGAAAACATACATGTTTAGATATTAGAAATTATGACTACATTTTTATTATATGTTCTCATCCCTTTTCTTCAAGTCTTTGTTTTTTTTTTTTCTTTCTCCACTTATTTAACCAAATACGGTCTTGATTTTCCTTTCTAGTGTATGATTTTCTCTCCTCTTTGATAAGCCAGGAGCTTCTCATCCATGCCACAGACAGAGCCTAGGGCCCAGCACCAGGGCCTCCAACCAAAGTCACTCACCTTTTGTCAAACTTCTTTAAGTGTGGCTGTGTTGCTGTTTATAAATCCACCCAAACTCACGCAATCCAGCCTACTCCTATGGGGCTTGGTCTGATCACTGTGAGGTCAGACAGCGTGCCTAATAAGCACACGCACTTTAAGAATGCGATGATGGACGCACAGAACAAATGTATTACAAAATTCAGATCTAAATAGACACATCTGTAGTCCTAGCAATGTAAGAGCCTCCTGGGAAGCCCTGGGTCACTGCACCACTTCCTGACAGTTAAAGACACAAGTTTCTTCTATAATCTACGAAAGGTTAAATATGTGGAGAAAGAAAAAAAATCCAAATACTCGAAGAAAAGGGATGAGAATGTACAAATAAAAATGTAGTCATAATTTCTAATATCCAAGCATGCATGTTTTCATCTATATGTGGGCCTAGTATGTCTGTATTTAGAAACTCACATAATCTTCAGAAGGACTCTGGAAGTTAAGTACTGGGGTGATCCCCACCTAAAGAGGGGAACTGTTTTCCTGAAGCTCGTAGAGCTGGTAAACGGCAGAGACAGGATTTGAACCCAAGGCAGCTGGCTCTCGAGTCTGTTCTTTCAGCCACTGAAAGTCAATTTTACCTTTTACCCTTTTATGTATGCTGTTCTACAGACTTTCTACATCATCTTCAACAACCATTGCTGTTGAAAGTCTGTTCTTTCAACAACACGTGCTACCTCTTGATTATTAGAATAAAAAAAGCCACTGTAAACAAAAAATGTTAAAACCTATATCGTAATTTTTAAATTTAAACTGAAGCCAATCTGCTTACTTGGCACATGGACCAATGAGGTAAGTTCACAGGTGGGGTCTCCCGTAGGAATTGCCTCTGCTGGGATCTATGACCCCTGACGACTACCCCCCAGCAGACTTTTATTGAAGGACCATGGGAAAAAGTATACATGGTCAGGCAAAACCACCACAAGCTCATCTTGCTGCCCTACTGAGAGTACGATGGGTTTCATAATGGGCACCATTGGCCTCCACCAAGAAAGAAAGACAAGAAAGGTCTGCTGATGCTTTAGATCTTGGTGTCTGATGGCAAGATGAGCTCAAGAATCACACGCAGCCATCATTAGCAGTGCTCCTCCTTGCCCCGTGCCTCTTGCATCTTTGAGTAACAGCTTCGGTGTTACAGTAAAGATTTACAAACATCACACAGAGGACCGCAGAGGTGATTTGCTCAGTTGATGAGGTGTGGGAAGAGGTTGTGCTTGGCACTTGCCTGCATCCTTGGCAGTAGATTAAATAGTAGCGCCACATAGTGACACACGGAGGATCTTAATAAATGCTTGATGACTAATGGTCTCACATGCTCTTAGAGCTGCTCCACTTGAAAAAGCAGAGAGCAATACATATCATTAAATCAATTAAAAATATTTATCAGGTGACTAATTGCGAAGTCCTACGGTCAGTTTGGGAATTTAAATCTTTAAGGTCTTGTACATATGCAGTATAGGAACCTTGGTGCACACTCTCTCATGGACAAATGACATGGTGTCTGCCCTCAAGAAGCTTAAGATATACTTGAGGAGGTAAGATACTCACATATAAAAACTGCAAAAATACAAGGCAGTGTATTTCAAAGGGGAGGAACAAGTAACCAGTGCCCCCAAGAATTCTGAAGAAAAGAACCAGGGTCAAAACAGTCAGCAATGGCTTCCAGGGAAAGGCAAACTTGTTCTAGAATCTGGACAGGTGAAAGAAAAGAGAAAGCGCAGCCCATATGTCATAACATAAGCTCCGTGAGCAGGGATGTTTTTTGCATGTTTTGCGTTTGCAGATATATCCCTGCAAGTGCCTAGCCAGCAGCAGACCCTAAATCTATGCTGAAGGAAGGAGAGGATTGACCTGCAGACAGGAAGCACGGACAAGGTGTGGAGGTGTGGATGCAGGGGAGGTGGGGTTCAGAAGGCAGGCGGGCCTGCCTGGGGCTGAGGGTTCATTACTGGGAAGCAGAGGAAGAGGAGGTAAGAGAGGTGGTCCAAGGTCAGATTCAGAAGGTGGCACACGGTGGCTCCTGCCTGTAATCCCAGCACTTTGGGAGGCAGGAAGATCACTTGAGGGCAGGAGTTCAAGGCTGCAGTGAGCTATGATTGCACCACTGCACTTCAGGCCTGGGAAAGACAGCAAGATCCTGTCTCTAAAAATTAATTAATCAAAAAAAATTTAAAGAACAGTCTTTAATGGATAGGAAAATGGCCCATTTTATATTTGCAATGAATTTCACTTGGCATTTGCTAGATGGCCCTTAGTAAGTCTCCTCCCAAAGAAGCATGACACCTCCATTCTCCAAAAACATTTGTAAGTTCATGGCGGCTCCCAGGAGGGAAGCGATGCTGACAATATGGTCAGACGCGGCTTCCCCCAGGGACTTCTCGGCCTCCTATCACAACTCAGAAGTCTGTGGTGTCAAGATTCTCTCCCCTTTTCAAGACTGCACCAATCGGGGAGAAAACAATCCTAGTCTGTGACAATATTCCACTAAACCTCCTTTTGAGTCAAAACACACTTATAAAATACAGCACGTGAGATCCTAGCGTATGGCTGAGGTCAGAGTAACGATGAATGGGTACCACTCCTATATTCATTGTTCAACATCAGCATCTGTGTCATTCAAGGCAAAGAGGGAAAGAGGACCAGGAGAATAAAGAAAGATGGTTATTTCTGATATGAGAAAAGCACCATCAAGGAAGCATGGAGGGAACTGAGAGGTGCTTCAGGAAGGAAGAGGCACTGAGGCGGCCCCGCAGGATGGGTGAGGAAAGGGGTGAGAAGAGGAAAGATGAGAGTGGCTTTCCAGGCAGCAAGGCAGTATGAACAGAGATGATGTGGTTAGACAGTCTAAGATGTTTTGGAGAGTGGCTGGTGGTAGATTCAGCATGGCTGGGTTGAAGGGATTCTATGAAGGAGATTGGTAGCAACGAGGCCAAAGAGTCAGTCAGGCAGGGATAGAGATAACATTAAATACATGGAGAATGGCATTAAAGGTTTCTACAAGGGCGATGTTCCTCATGCTGAATGTTTAGGTTATGCAGGCAACAGGGTACAGGATTCATGCAAAGGAAAAGATAATTCATTACTGAGGCAAGGTAAAAGCCTACTGTGAGAGAGTGGACAAGATGGAGAGTGCTCAACCAGGACACGGAGAGAAGCAGAGAGAGGTGCTTATAAAAATTATAGATAACTTCCCTGTTTCACAAAAGTACTATCTGACATTTCCAACATGAAATCCTGGAATTCTATCAGAAATGCATTTCTAGGAGTTTTACAACGCACCTAACACTACCTCCTCAGCATCTATCGAAAAGACTATCTGTGCTCTAGCAGTAGCCTGACATTTGGAATAGTGCCCAGGGTAGAATATTAGCGCAAACTGAGAAATAAAGGGAAGAGGAGAAATTCTCTAAACAAAAACCCCTGGGCACCAATAACAGATTAGACTTTCTTAGTTGCATAAAATTGATTTAAAAAAAAAAGACACAAATTAAAAACTCAACAAAAGCAGTTTGGAAAACAGAAAGTTCCTACATTTTCAGGGCCTTTATAGCCCAGGATTGACTACGTTTAAGTGCATATTTGTAATGGTGGAAGAAACCATTTCAATTAAATTGGGTAAGATTTCCTTGCACTATATATGCAAGAAAACTAAATATTTAAAAAAATACACTTGGTGTTCTTACAAGTATTAGGGAGCATCACTATGAACATGAAGTGAAGAACATTGCTATTCTGTTACTTAAATTCTCAAAAGTCTTTGGATCAGTCAATTCTTATAGGATTGAGAACACTGAATGAGGGCAGGTGAGAGCTGGAGGAGACACGGAAAGACATCTAGTACATCATCACTTGATCGAATATAATCCTAGAGCCCAAAGTGGGAAGGTGACTTGCCCAGGTTGCAAAGATTTACTGGCAAAACCAGAACTAGCACTGAGGTCCCCTGATTCTCAGTGCTGGTGTCCCTCCGTTACTCCACAACACCTCCTTGTAAAATATAGTAAAAGAAAAGTCAACTCTAAGGCTTTTCCAGATGCACTTTGTGTTGTGTTGTGTTGTGTTGTGTTTGAGACGGAGTCTCGCTCTGTTGCCCAGGCTGGGGTGCAGTGGCGCAATCTTAGCTCACTGCAACCTCTCTACCTCCTGGGTTCAAGTGATTCTCCTGCCTCAGCCTCCCAAAGTGCTGGGATTACAGACGTGAGCCACTGCGCCCGGCCCCAGGTGCACTTTGGATAAAAAATTATACATTAAGTGTGCACAAATATCCAATGTTTTCCATACCACATTATGGTATAAACTATTTTTCTGCCCTAAATTTGTCTAATCAATATCCAAAGAAGACACGTAAGGAAAAGATGAAAGTAAAATGAGGGAAAACTGAGGAGCTTATGATTTTTCAGTTAAAAAGCCAGACTCTAAATTGCTGTTTTAACATTAAACAATAAGAAAATGATGAGACAGCACAGAAAAATGAAATGTTGCCCTTCTCCATTACAATTTGATTACATAGCATTTGGATTTATGGTCTATTTCTTTCCAACCTACTGGGTTAAAACACGCCTGAGTGTATCTCAGACGTTTCTATCTAGTATCTGTATTTACACTGCAGAGGATAATGGTGGAGGCCCACAGAAGCCCCCAATATGCAGAGGAAGAACAGTTAGATTCTACTGTGAAGACGCCCTGAAATTCACACAGTATATGCATTCTACTCTGATAGACCCCTGATTGTCCTAATAACAAAAGTTTAAAACTTTGTTTACAATGAACACCATTCAATATTACTTTCCAAAATGTACAAATGAACTGACCCCTTAGGGAGACCATCCACATTTATCTGGAGGTTGTATAAACCTGCCAGAGTATGGCCCCAATCCCTTGGGACAAATATGCCCCCAATTTGAGAAACAACAACTACATCTAAAAATACGCCCTAAAAATGGCATTTTCCAATTAGTTTTCAAAACTATCATCAGTATTTCTGTTGCTTTAAACATACACCACCAATGAGTCCTAGAGCTCTTTTAGCTGGAATTAGTTAGAAGGTCAAAGAGCTGAGAAACTGAGTTACTTTGTCACTGGGTTATTTAATTAGAACTAAGTTATCCTCTCTGTGGGTTGCATTCCTTCTCTGCAAGATGGAATCAGGAAAGAAATATGAAGGTTGCAAAGACTGCCATATTTTTGCAAAGCAGACATAGCAACAGAATCAACCTCTGACCTCAAGGTGCTTCCAATTAAGTGAGGAATGAAAAGTAAACATACATGAAAAGAAAGTATCACAATACTTCTAAAAAAAAAACTATGAATAAGAGGGGAAAAAAATCACTGCAAACTAAGTCCAGACGGAGTGTAAAGTAAAGAAATACCGGCCAAACAGTCTCATCACAAAGCTGAACTTGGCATGACCAGGTTGAATTTGTACTTCTCACAGTCCCCAGTGGAACCAGCTGGAAGGGGCAAGCCACAATGGAACACCAGTTCAGGGGGGTTTGCAGGGGCCTTCCCAGGGCTGCTTTCCTGACGCCTCCGCATCCGGGGACAGGCTCCTAATGTCCACCTCTGTCCCTACTGACAAGGATGACAACAGGATCCGGACTGTTGTGTTCACCTGGTGAAAGTGTAGTTACTTTCAGCACCCAAAAACAACCCAATATTCGCTGGCTTAAAAATAAACGTTATTTGGGCTTTGGTCTCCCCTATACCTTTCGTATCACAATCACAAACTTCTACACTCCCACTAACATCTTTAACGTACATTAGCCTCATCCTCAGTATCACCTCCCTATATCACCTCATGGAAGTTGGATCATGCATTTTTGTTTATAAAGCTAGAAAATGTCATAAAATCCTGATGTCAAAAAGTAAAAACTCGTCATAATTTATCTCTCTGAATGAATAAAAATAACATAATTTGTTTTCTAAGATCACAGTGATTATACAGTCATCAATATTTGTGCTGTCAAATCGAGTAGCTACTAGGTGTGTGTGGCTCTTTAATTATAAGTTAACTTAAATTAAATAAAATTAAAATATTAGTTCCTCAGGAATAACACTGGCCAAACATTCTCATCACAAAGGTGAACTCGGCATGACCAGGTCTAAAATATTAGTTCCCGAGGAACTAACATAAGACCTGAAATATAAGACCTAACAATACATTTAGAATCTGGATTTTTAACTAAAAAATCATAAGCTCTCAGTTTTTCTCCTATTACTTTCATCTTTTCCTTCCTTGTCTTCTTAGAACATTGATTATAAGAACTTAGGGCAGAAAAAGTTTATGTCACAGTGTGGTATCGAACTTTCTGAGGAACTCATATTTAATTTTATTTAAATTAACTGAAAATTAGGAACTAATATTGTTAGCTCCTAATAATATTTAAAATAATAATAAAATATTATTACAAGTGCTCAATAGCTACATGTAACTAGTATTTACGATGCTGGACGGAGCAGATAGACAACATTTTCATCATCTCAGAAAGTTATGCTGGACAGTACTGATCTGGTTAATCAATAGGCAATCAGAAGAATATCGGTGATACGGTTTGGATCGGTGTCCCTGCACAAATCTCATGTCAAATTGTAATTAATTCCCAATGTTGGAGGTGGGGCCTGGTGGGAGGTGACTGGAGCATAGGCGCGGAGTTCTCATGAATGAGTTAACACCATCTCCTCGGTACTGTTCTTGTGATAGTGTGTGAGTGAGTTATTGTGAGATCTGGTTGTTTAACAGTGTGTAGCACCTACCCCCTGCACCCCCAACCTTTTTGTTTCTCCTGCTCTGGCCATGGAGACACGGCGACATGCTGGTTCCCCCTTCGCCTTCTGCCATGACTGTAAGTTCCCTGAGGCCTCACCAGAACCAGATCCTGCCGTGCTTCCTCTACAGCCTGCAGAGTCACAAGCCAATTAAATCTCTCTTCTTTATAAATTACCCAGTCTCAGGTATTTCTTTATAGCAATGCGAGAACAGAATAATAAAATTGGGTACCATTCACTTTTGCCAAGAAAATTCATATTTTTAATATAATTTTAAAAATTAACATATACAAAATTGAGGCCTCTTTTGATGTACAAATTCTGTAAGTTTTAACACACGTGTAGATTTGCCTCCTTGCCATTGCTCAGGATAGAATCAGATATGGAATTGCTCTATCACCCCAAAGAACTCCTTCGTGTTGTGCCTTACACACTTCCAATCCCTGGAAACCACCGTTATATTATTTTTCCTTATCATTTTGCCATTTCTAGAGTGTCACATAAATGGAATCATATAGCAGGTAACTTTTGGAGACTGGCTTCTTTCACTGAGCCTAATGTTAAAATGTATCCACACTGTTGCATGTACTAGAAATGGGATTGCTGGATCATATGGTAAGGATATGTTTAACTTCATCAGAAACTACTGAAGTAGGATTGCTTTGGCTATTCAGGCTCTTTTTTAGTTCCTGGAGGCATCACATTACCTGACTTCAAATTATACTACAAGGCTATAGTAACCAAAATAGCATGGTACTAGTACAAAAATAGACACATAAATCAATGGAACAGAATAGAGAACCAAGGAATAAAGCCATATAACTACAACCAACTAATCTTTGACAACATTGACAAAAATATACAACACTGGGGAAAGGACACCCTATTCAGTCAATGGTGCTGGGAAAATTGGAAAGCCAATATGTAGAAGAATAGAACTGGACTCCTATCTCACTCCATATACAAAAATTAAATCAAGATGAATTAAAGATTTAAATATAAGACCTGAAACTATTAAAATCCTAGAAGAAAACCTAGGAAAAACTCTCCTGGACATTGGTCAAAGCAAAGAATTTATGACTAAGTCCTCAAAAGGAAATGCAACAAAAAACAAAAACAGACCAATGGGACTTAACTAAACTAAAAAGCTTTTGCACAGCAAAAGAAATAATCAACAGGGTAAACAGACATCCTACACAATGGGAGAAAATATTTGCAAACTATGCATCCAATGGAGGGCTAACAGCCAGAACCTACAAGGAACTCAAATAACTCAACAAGAAAGAAACAAGTAACCCCATTAAAAAATGGACAAAGGACATGAACAGACATTTTTCAAAAAAACAGGCAAGAGACCAACAAACATATGAAAAACATCACTGATCAACAGATGTGAGGATGTGGTGAAAAGGAAATGCTTATACACTGTCTGTGGGAATGTAAATTAGTACAACCTCTATGGAAAAGAGTATGGCAATTTCTCAAAGAACTAAATATAGAACTACCTTTGATCCAGCAATCCCACTACTGGGTGTCTACCCAAAGGAAAAGAAATTATTTTACCAAAAAGACACCTGCACTTGGATGTTTACTGCAGCAGTACTCGTGAGAGGAAAGATATGGAATCAACCTAAGTGTTCATTAACAGATAACTGGACTAAAAATGTGATACACACACACACACACCCCCCACACAAACACACACACCACACACACACACACACCACACACACACACACACCCCCACACACACACGAAATGGAATGCTACTCAGCCATAAAAAAGAATTAAATCATGTCTTTTGCAGCAACATGGATAGAACTGGAGGCCATTATCCTAAGTGAACTTACTCAGAAAGTCAAAAACTGTACTTACAGTACAGTTGTAAGTGGGAGCTAAACAACAAGTGCATAGGGACATGTGGAGTGGAACAACAGACATTAAAGACTCTGAAAGGTAGGAAGGTAGGAGGGGAGTGAGGGATCAAATATTACCTGTTATACTGCCTATTGGATACAATGTACACTGTTTGGGTGACGGTTACACTAAAAGCCCAGACTTTACCACTACACAATATATCCATTTAATATAACTACATTACTATCCCCAAATCTATAAAAATAAAAATAAATTTTAAGAAACTACTGAACTATTTTCCAGACTGGCTATACAATCTTGCATCTAGCTGGCAATGCCATTCTAGGAACTTTTTCTGTAAGTTTCTTGGGATTATCTATATGGTCAATCAAGTTGTTTGTAAATAGGCAGTTTTATTGCAGCTTGTAGGCCTTTCATTTCTTTTTCTTACCTTATTCCAATGGATAAAAACTTCAGTATTGTGTTCAACACGAATGGTAAATGTGAACATCCTTGCCCTGTTTCCAGTCTTAAAGGGAGGGTATTAGGTCTTTCACCATCAAGCATGATGTTAGCTACAGGTTTCTTTTTCTTCAACTTTTATTTTAGATACGGGGGTATATGTGCAAGTTTGTTACATGAGTATATTGTATGATGCTGAGGTTTGGGGTATGAGTGATCCCGTCATGCAAGTAGTGAGCATAGTACTCCATAGGTAGTTTTCAATCCATGTCTTCTTCCCTCCCTCCCCATCTAGTAGTCTGCAGTGTCTATTGTTATCATAGCTGCAGATTTTTGTAGACGTTCTTTATCAGGTCAAGGAAGTTTCCTTTTAATCTTACATAGATTGTTGAGAGTTTTTATCATGAATGTATGTTGAATTTTGTCAACTGCTTTTTCTGAATCTGTTAATATTATCAAGTGATTTTTTTCTTCCTTGGTATGTTAATATGGTACATTACATTGACCTTTTTTTTTTTTTTTGAGACATAGTCTCGCTCAACTGCCCAGGCTGGAGTGCAGTGGCACAACCTAGGCTTGCTACAACCTCCACTTCCCGAGTTCAAACAATTCTCCTGCCTCAGCCTCCTGTGTAGCTGGCACTACAGGCGCGTGCCACCACGCTAAGCTAACTTTTGTATTTTTTAGTAGAGATGGAGTTTCACCATGTTGGCCAGGATGTTCTTGATCTCCTGACCTCGTGATCTGCCTGCTTCGGCCTCGCAAAGTGCTGGGATTACAGGTGTGAGCCACTGTGCCCAGCCCTACATTGACTGATTTTCAAATGCTGAATTAGTCTTACATTCCAAGGCTAAATCCACTTGGTCATGATTTGTTATTCTTTTTATATATTGCCTAATTCAATGTACTAATATTAATATTTCATGAAGGATTTCTGCATCTATGTTCCTAAGAGACATTGGTCTGTAGTTTTCTTTCACTGCACTAACTTTGTTTGGTTTGGTAACCAGGATAATGCTGGCTTCACAAAACAAGTTGGGAAGTGTTGCCTCCTCTTTGATTTTTTGAAAAAGATCTTATAGAATTGATGCCATTTCTTCCATAAAGGTTTGGTAGAGAATTCTACCAGCGAAACCATTAGGTTTTGATTTTTGAGCTTTTGGTAAAGATTTAATTATAAATTGAATGTATTGAGATATAAAGGGGTATTTTGGGGTGAGTTTTGGTAACCTCTTCTTTCTAGGATTTGGTCCATTTCATCTATATTGTTGAATTTATGTGCACAGAGCTGTTGATGGTATTTACTTATTATATTTTTGTGGGGACTATAGTGATATGCCCTCTTTCATGCCTTACATTGGTAATTTATGTCATATTTCCTTGTCAATCTGGATAGAGGTTTATCAGCTCTCGATATACTTAAAAAACCAGATTTTTAATTTTATTGGTTTTCTCCACTATTGTTGTTTTCAAATTCATTGATATCTACTCTTATCTTTATAAAATTTCCTTCTTTCTGCTTGCTTTAGACTTGTTTTGCTCTTCTTTTTCTAGTTTCTTTAGGTGGAAGCTTACATTGCTCACTGCAGTTCTTTTTTTCTTTTCTAATATGAGGGTTTAATCCTCCATATTTCCCTCTAAGTCCTGCTTTAGCCACTTCATATGAATTATGATAATATTGCATTTTCAATTTTGTTCACTTCAAAATATTTTCTGCTTTCTCTGGGACTTTGATTCACAGATCACTTAAGTATGTTGTTTAATTTCCTAGTATTTAGAGATTTATCAATTATCTTTCTTTTGTTGATTTCTAGTCAAATCTCCTTACGGTAAGATAACTACTTTTGATTATTTCAATTCTTTTAATAATTTTTAGGTTTGTTTTATGTCTCTGGCTATCATCTATTTTTGTGAATGCTCTCTGAGGATTTTAAAGGGATGTATATTCTGCTATTTGAGGGAGGAACACTTTATAAATGTCAATTAGCAAGTCTGATGGTATTGTTCAATTTTTCCACATCCTTACTGCTATTCGATCTACTTGTTCTTGCAATTATTGGGGGAGCTGTGTTGAAGCCCCTAACTATAATTGTCCATTTTCCCTTTCAGTTCTATTCTGTTCCATGTACTTTGAAACTTTGTTATTAGGTACATACACTTTTTTAATGCTTTCTATGTCATCATGGTGAACTTATCCATTTTTCTTTATGTAATGTTCTTCTTTATCTCTGGTAATTTTTCTTGCTCTACATTCTACTATTTCTGATATTAATATGGCCCCTCCAGCTTCCTTATGATTACTGTATATCTCTTTACTTTTTACTTTTAAGACATTCATTATATTTAAAATGTATTATCTGTAGATAGCATATCCTATGGTCATTAAAAAAAAATCCATTCTGACAATCTCTGTCATTTAATTTGTATGTTTAGACCATTTATATTTAATGTAATTATTTATACATTGGAATTTAAGTCTACCCTTTATTATTTATTTTAGGTTTTTTCCCTCATTTTGTTCCTGTTTTTCCTTTCCTACTTTTATTTGAATTATTTGAATATTTTCAGTGCTCTATTTTTATTTATCTATTGAGTTTTTACTATATTCCTTTGTATGGTGTCTTTAGCTATTGCTCTACACATTTCAATATATATATACTTACCTTTTCACAGTCTACTTAGAATTAATATTTTACTACTTCAAGTGGTAAATCTTACCACCATTTTAGTCCCTTTAACCTCTTCTCTTTACGTTACAATTGTCGTATGTGTTACATCTATATACAATGAAACTCTACCCATGCTATAATATTTGCTTTCCATTATTATACTTTTATTTATTTATTTATTTTGAGATGGAGTTTCATGCTATAATATTTGCTTTCCATTATTATACTTTTATTTATTTATTTATTTTGAGATGGAGTTTCACTCTGTCGCCAGGCTGGAGTGCAGTGGCACGATCTCAGCTCACTGCCACCTCTGCCTCCCGGGTTCAACCAATTCTCTTGCATCAGTCTCCTGAATAGCTGGGCCTACAGGCGCATACCACCGTGTCCAGCTAATTTTTGTATTTTTAGTAGAGACGGGGTTTCCCCATGTTGGCCAGGATGGTCTTGATCTCTTCACCTCATGATCTGCCCACCTCAGCCTCCCAAAGTGCTGGCATTACAGGCATGAGCCACCGTACCCGGCCTATTATACATATTTTAAAGAAGTGAAGAGAATAATTATATTTACTCAGATATTACTACTGTTGCTTTTCTTTTTCTCTTGGTGTTTCAAGTTTTCCTCTAGTATAATTTTCTGTCTATCAGCATTTCTTTTAGAGCAAGTCTTCTGGCAGTGAATTATTGCTTTCTTTTATTTGAGAATATCTTTTTTTTTAACCTTTGTATATAAAGAATATGTTCCCTGGTTATTTTAAAAATAGTATTCCACTTTATTTTGGCCTTTGTGGTTTCTAACGGAAAATCTTCAGTCATTCAACTTGTTCTATTATATGTTATGTATCATTGGTATGTCTAAACATACCAATTAAATCTGCAGTAATTCAACTTGTTCTATTATATGTCATGTAGCAGTTTTCCCTATTTGCTTTCAATATTTTTCTCTCTTTAGTTTTTAACAGTTTATGATGTGTCAGGGTATGCATTTCTTTGATTTTAGCCTGTTTAGGTTTGTTCAGCTTCTTAAATTTAAAAGCTTACGTCTTTGACCAAATTTAGTTGCCACCCATTATTTCTTCAAATCACACCCTTTTAGGAACCTTGATTACACAAATGTTGGACATTTTTGGTATGGTCTCACACATCCCTGAAGCTCTGTTTACTTTTTTTTTCATTCTTTTTTTCTCTGTTGTTGAGATTGAATAATTTCTATTGATTTATCTTCAAGTCCACTGCCTCTTCTCTATTATCTTCATTCGGTTATTGAGCCCACCCATGAATTTTTATTTTTGATTATTATGTATTTCAAATATATTCTAAAATTACCACTCGGTTCTGCATTATATAATCTATTCCTGCACTTCTGGGGCCATCATTAGAATAATTGATTTAAATCTTTGATAATTCCAACATCTGTGACACCTCAGTATTTGCAACCGTTAATTGTTCTTTCACATACAAATTGAGATTATCCTAGTTCTTCATATGCTGGCTAATTTTCAGTAATGTTGATTATTATATTATGAGAGTCCGAGTCTTTAAATACTAAGGACAATGTTGAATTTTTTTTTAAGCACGTGATCAACATTGTTAAGTTCAGGCTGCAATTTCCAAACTACCTTCTGTCAGCTGAATGTCACTTCAGTGCAGAAAGCCTTTGCAATGCTATTTGGATCTGTCTTACATGTATACCATGCAGTGGTCACCCTGGGACCTGTATGATCTAGTTCATATTTCAGCTCTCATAGCATTTGTAGTGCTGCTTAGAGTCAGATCCAAACATGCACAGCTCAGAAGCGAGTACAGGAGTACACACAATATTTTATGCAATAGCTCTCTTGATCCTCTCTGTGATCTCCCCAGTACCTTCCAGTACCCTAGGGCCCCTTTTCATGGTCCTTCTGCTAGAACGCTGGGGTTTAGTTGCCTTGCTCAGCCACATACTTCTAGCACAACTGCATTTCAGTGTGGTGTCAAATGGCAGGACAGAAAGGGAAGAAAAGCAATGGGAATTCGCCCCATGCTCTTAGGACCACGGTTCCCTTCATCAGAAAGAAGGATATCCTCCTCTCCCAGCATGCACAGTTTTGGATGTCTGCCCAGCCCTACGCTGCTGTGCAGAACTGGCTATGGGCTGGGAAGGGAGAGAATGAAGACGGTGGCTTCTTCCACTCACTCTGAAGTTAGCACTCCCCTTTCTTGCTTCTCAGGTCAGGAAGCAAGGGCTTCCCTTGAAGATCTTTCTGTCCATACCAGTGTGACCTACCGGATTTTGGGCTACCTCGGAGTCTATGTCAGGTGATACAGTTTAGTGGAACTTCAAATTCTGATCTCTTCCCCACCGTGCCTGCTGTGCCATGCATTCTGTCCATGGCCTCAGCTACATGCTGACTCTTGCTCAGAAGCAGAATCCATAACTACTTTTTATTCTTTGAAATAGCACTGTTAGCAGGAGAAGCAAATATGTTCACTTTGGACTTTGTTTTCCTTTTATAAAGACTTACTTTTATTTTAGGACTGTTGCCATTGAGTTTTTTTTAAGTTTTATTTTAGCCTCAGAAAATATCATTTCACTTCATCCACTCTCACATACCAGACACTTAGCCTTTTCCCACCTCTGTGATAATGGTGGACAGATATGGGTAACTCAAAGTTAGCTTCCTTTTTGTGGTTCTGGCCTCTTTGGCCAACTATATTCTTTAGAGTTACTAATGAGAAGCCAAACTGATTGACATGAGTGCCATCCTCTCTTTCCCCAAGTCCACCCTCTGGCCAGAGGTACTAATGAGCTTTGTCATCAGTGTTAGGTGGATCAGGAGACAGGAGGCACCCACATGGCCCACAGACCAGATCATTAGCGTCAAATGTAATTACTGAGTTCATTGTTTCCCTTTCTGACCCTCTCCTATCCACGTCACACACACAATAGTGATGGGTGCTTTCAAAAATTCACCTTAGCCCTGGCTGAGGGCACTACAACAGAGAAGAGAAACAGGTATGGCCTGAGACTTTGCCTCAATAATGTTCAGTCCTCCTACTTTTACTTCAAACTGTTGGTATTTGTGGTCCTTAGAAGAGTATCACTCAAGTTTGTATACTATATGAACATGATTGGCTTCTACACTCAACACAAAAGTTCTACCAAAAAACTCCTCAAACGTTACATCTTGACAGTTACACTACCATGCACAAATAACCTGACCCCAAACTTCTAATGGCCTTCTCACTGGGGGATATGACCCCAGCGGTTATACTAAAAAGAGCTCCAAGAAGGCAATGTTCATATCATATATATTAGTATGTCATAGTGAGGGCAGTTTACTGATAATAGGACAGCCTGTTGAACAGAAATATTGAGTATTTGGCAGGATGAATGGACAAGGTATATTTATAATTCTACTCAATTAGAGAGTGAAGTCTGAAAGTCAATATGTGCAGTATGAGCAGATTTGCAAGAAAAGGTTTATGGGTAATGGATAAACTTTCTTACTCAACCCAAACGAGGATTTTAATTTCTGGCTACTGGCAGCAGCACTTTGACGAGGGAGCCAGTGGGGACAGGGACGAAGGTAGCTCAGCCCAAAGTGCTCCATGGAGATGCCTCCTGCTGACAGCGGGAGCCACCCGAACATTCTCCTTGTGTGTATGTGGTGGCTGCTCTTCCTCCTGTGTGATTCCTTGTGACACTTAACAGTTCATCCAGGCAAGGGTCCAGTCGGGGGCAGTGATGTGGCCTGGGCCACAGAACGGGGCCCCAGGGGCTCCTCCTCAGTGAGTGGCAAACCGTGCAAACCGTGCTTCATCTGATTGGCACAGTGGCACTCCCTGAGGGGCACCCAACCCAACTGAGAAAACAATGCTCACCGTCCAGCTTGTGGCTGGGCCATCACTTAGACTGAATTATCAGCATGGACATGGCTGATAGACTTCAGAGAACGAAGGCTACCACAGATGTCAATGATACCACATTTGACACCACTGTTTGACTGAAGCCGTGAGAAATTGTAAAGCAAACAAAAGCTGATTTCTAACTCAACCTAGGAACAGAAAATTCAGTTGGAACTACACACACGTACATACACACAGACACATACACACACACACACACGTACATGTAGTTATAGACTGAGATTGAGAAACCTAGCAAGACAGTATAAAGCGTTTTCTCGTGTCTGGGCCAAGAGCAACGCAGCACAGTCTCTACGGAGAGGGGAATGGCTGATGGATCAGCTCCTTTATGCTTTGTTCAGATCTGTGGCCCTAAAGCAATAGTTTCCCCAACACAAGATATGTAAATTTAACACCTAAAACCTGCAACTATGGCCGGGTGTGGTGGCTCACACCTGGAATCTCAGCACTTTGGGAGATTGAGGTGAGAGGATCTCTTGAGTCCAGGAATTCAAGGCCAGCCCGAGCAACATAATGAGATCCCATCTCTACAGAAAACTTTTAAAAATGAGCCAGGCGTGGTGGTGCATGTCTGGAGTTGCAGCTACTCAGGAGGCTGAGGTGGAAGGATGACTTGAGCCCAGGAGTTGAAGGTTGCAGTCAGCTATGATTGCGCCAGTGCACTCCAGCTTGGGTGACACAGTAAGATCCTGTCTCAGAAAAAACCCTGCAACCCTGAAAATGGTAAGTTCAAAGTTAGCAGGTTATGAATAAGCAGAAATCTAGCGGGGTATGGTAGCTCACACCTATAATCTCAGGGCTTTGGGAAGCTGAGGTGGGAGGGTGGCTTGAGCCTGGGAGGTCAAGGCCAGCTTGGGCAACAAAGCAAACCCTGTTGCTGTATTTTAAAAAATAATTTTAAATACAAAACAGGCTAATTTTTAAAAGTGTTTCCAAATATGTGGCTGGGCAATTATTTAGATGGAATTATCAGCATGGACATTGCTGATAGACTTCAGAGAACGAAGGCTACCACAGATGTCAATGATACCGCATTTGACACCACTGTTTGAAGCCAAACATATTCTATATTTAGAATTAATTAATAATTAATTATTTAATAATTTAGAATTAATAATTCTATATTTAGAATTAATAGAAATTCATTCTAAATTTACAAAAGCTATCAATAAAAGTTGTCTGTAAGCTCTTTTATAATAAAAACCCATGGTGCATTTTCTTCCTTCCACATTTTACTTTTATCCCATCCCTGCTGGTAAGTCACTGCCGTAACAAGCTCTTACTGTCTGTTCACGAAACACGTACACTGATGAAGCAGACTACATTCTTAATCATCTGTTCAGATTAGCAGATTTTTCTGTTAACTTTCAAAAATCCACATGCCTGCCACATTCATATTTTGCAATAAAGGAGTCAATTCTCATAGGAACAGCAAAACTGGCCTCTTTAAAATTCCACACCTCATAAAAGGCTTGTTTTAAGAACAAACAATTGATGAAGAAAGACAGCATTCCCAATGTGATACCATATCCTATTACTTTACACTAGAATCTGAAATATTCTTGCCTATACAGCTTAAAGTCGTATGTATTTTTCAGGCAGTGCCAGGGCAAAAAAAAAAAAAAGGAAGTCATATGTACTTAATTATTGAAAGTCTTTAAAATATCCTTCTTGTGTTATACCATTTACTTTCTATCCTTTCTATCCACCCTCCCCTCCTCCCGCCAAACCCCTGCCACCCACTCCCCTGCAACCCAACCTACCCTCAGAAAAGAAAAAAACATCCCCTGGCAACAAAGATCCTTTTGATAACTTGGCTTGGGCCACAAAGTGGTCCGGAAAAAGGGTTGGTCTTTTCAGCCCTGCGTTTGTAGCAGCGAAGGTGGCAGGATTTCTGTCTCCCAAGCTGTCCTGGGCTGGTCACCTGGGAGCAGGTAGACAACAGCTGGACCAGTACTTTGTAATTCTGGCCAGATTCTGTAGGTCTGTGCTTGTGCTTGTGTGGACAATTATTTTAACAGTCTACAATGAAAATAAAGAAAGATAAGACCACAAAGAAAGTTTCTCATAAAGATAACTAAACTTGATCAAAAATTGTCTTTAATTATGCTCTTCTTCGTGTGTGTGTGTATGTAGATACATGTATGTGTGCATGTTAAATGTCTTCTTTTTTAATGCAGTAATGGTGATAAGAGATGACAGATTTTTTTTAAAAGCACTTGCTTGCCAGAACTAAAAGCTGGCGACCTATAGTGATCCACACAAATTTTATTGAAGTGTTCTTTGAACGTGAAGTCCAAAAGTGTGAGAACCCTTGGATTAGATTTCAGACAGATGGGAGGGAAAAGGGCACAGGGATTTATCATCCTAACACACATCCTGAGGCCATTCCCCAACTCCATTTGTGATGTTCAGAGTTTGGGAAGCAAAGTGCTACCCACCCTGATATCTTTTGCTTAATAAAAAGCATTAACACTTGCATCTGAACTCATGTCAGTTTCAGTTATTTTCTTAGTGTGTACCAATCCAGAGTTCAGCTGGATCCCCTCATGGGTTTTCCTTAAGTTTTGTCTTCCTCATTTTGTCTTATGCTCTGAAAAAAATAGTAGACTGTCATAATTCATTCCGCGAGCTTTGCATTCATAAACTGTTATTTTATGTTTCTCAGTTTTAATATTTTCATATTCTTGCGGCACTACATTTTTCACAACCCAAAGTTGATGATCTTTTTCATCCAATACAGGATTATCACTACTTCCCTTCCTACTATCACCATTTTCATGACATCCTACAATCCAACTATGTCTGATTGCAAGAAACTCAAAACAACCAGAGCATAGAGCATGCAACAAGTTATCTAAGTTAGGTACATCTCAGGTCCCAAACATCCAACTGTCAGGTGTGAGCACTACCCTTGGGTGGCCCGTGTATGCTGCCGTGCCTTCCTACCCTTCCTTCACTCTTCCTTAAAGACACCAAACACTATCATGTTCCCCTTTCTTCCTCTTGCACCACTCACTTTCTTGATAATAAACATTCTCACTTGTATGCACACCCCATCATCTTTAACCGCTTTCCTCTCACTTCTTTTTTTTTCTTTCTTGAGACGGAATTTCGCTCTTGTTGCCCAGGCTGGAGTGCAATGGCACCATCTCGGCTCACTGCAACCTCTGCCTCCTGGGTTCAGGCAATTCTCCTGCCTCACTCAGCCTCCGGAGCAGCTGGGATTACAGGCACACGCCATCACACCCGGCTAATTTTGTATTTTTAGTAGAGATGGGGTTTCTCCATGTTGGTCAGGCTGGTCTCGAACTCCCAACATCAGGTGATCCGCCTGCCTCAGCCTCCCAAAGTGCTGGGATTACAGGCTTGAGCCACTGTGCCCAGTCCCTCTCACTTCTAATGCCTACCCCTCCCACCTCCTACTAATAACAACTACACCTTACTGTCAATATGTACGAAGGGGCTTTCTACATGTCATGACACTTTGTTCTCATAAGAACCTTATGAAACAAATACTATTATCTCCATTTTATGAATGAAATCAGGGAGAGCTAGGTAACTTGCCCACGGTCACAGTTTTAATGACAAATTATATAATAGCTAAGACATTGATTGAGTTCTATCAAGGAAAAAAAAAAAGCAAAATTTGACAAAGTAAAGAACACTTTTCTGCTCCCAAAAATACTTAAAATATTAAGTCACACTTTCCACACAGGTCCTAGGTCATCCCTTCTAATTACAACCATTTAAGTGCTCATACTAAAGACGAGTGAAAACGACTTTAAATTGCACGCCTCCTCGTTGAGTGCTCAGTACCTCCTACTTCCCACAGTCACCTGCCGCATTTTGGTCTCATGAAGGTTACGGTGAATGTGTGGCGTGGCCTGAGTCATCGCCACCACTGGGAATGGCTCCTGGGGAGGCGCCACCGGAAGGGTGATTGTGATGAAATGGAAATTCAGTGGACTCAAGAGACCCATCTGTCCATCAAATGCAAAACTGACTTAGGGCACCATGGTTCTTTCCAGCTTTGGTTTTTTGGTTCCAAACGGTTGCCGTATCCATCTTTTTGGGAAACTAACTGTGTGTAAATTATTAAAACCAAGTCCAGATTCTAAATTCACATCTAGGGTCTGAGTTTCCTCTTCTTATAACTGTTTCCTCTGCTGGCCTCTAAAAGAGAGCTCTCGAAGGCTCCATCCTCACCCACCTCCTCTCTTCTCCCGCTACGTGGCCCACAGGGGCAGGCCCACCCCGTCTCAGGTGTAACCACTCTCAGCCATGCAGAGCTGAAGGGGTCAAAACTCCCTCCCTGGTCCCAAAACTCTCCCTGACTGCCTGACCCACCTGTCTTTCTCAATCTGTCTCTCCCTCCCTCCCTGCCACCTTCTCTCTTTACCTATCAGATGATTCCACCTAGATACCTCTGGTGCCTCAAACTCAACACACTCAAAACTGAACGTGTACTCTATCCCGTAAATCCTGCCCCTTCTTGTATCTCCTGGTTTGGACCGTAGCACCACCACCGGGGCAGCCGCGTGACACATGAGTGTGAGATACCTGTCCTTTCTTCCCTAACCACCCCCTTCCCTCATAACGGAAGCAGTCAACAGAGCCACTCTACTCACTGTCTGGATGTCTCTAAATCCATTTCTTCCTTTCGCTTTAGGTTTTCACCTGCACTACTGGAAACCACCCTCCTCACCCCTGCCACTGGTTTCCTCTGTCACCCTAAGCATAAGTCCCAGAATGAGCTTCCTGTCTAATGCTCCTCTCTTACTCCTTTTCCAATGATAAACTCCTAATGATCTCAATATGTTGATATCAATTGCATCCCTATTTTTGAGCTGATAAAACTAAGGACATAACATAAGGACAGATGATGAAATTGTCTAATCGTATCATAAAGATATTCTTCTAGAATAACTTATCAGAGTTGAAGAACAAACCATTTTATCTTATCCCTTCAGGAAAGATATCCCATTAAGGCAAACAGAATTTGGTCATTTTAGCAATTAAATGCAAGCAGGAGGCAAAGAATGCTAACATTTATCGCACACCTACTGCACGGCCAGTACTCCAAGTTAGACACTTCATATAGGTTCACAATTAATATAACCTGTGATGTGGGTGTAATCCTCATCTAAAGGATTAGCTAATTTGTTCTATGTCTCCCAGCAAGGAAATGGTACCTCCAGGATACAAATGTGGTTCCAATATCCCGAACCTACACACTTGTCACCATTCCACATGCCCTGTCACCAAGAAAATGCCGGACTTGCTGGTGCCATGAGTGGCTAAAAGATTCGTAAACACGGCATAACTGCTCTTATTTAAATTCAACCACAATATTTCCTTTTTATTCAAATTTCAGATTTCAAGACTATAAGATTTTTATGCTGATTGAAAGAAGAAACGGGTAAATACAAAAAGCACTATTTGGTGATAAGAAAATTCAACAGATAATATGTCTAAGATTTCATAAAACCCTTTCATTTCCTGTTTCTGAGGTCAAGGGTAACTTTTCATAACGTTCCAACATAAAAACTCACCAGTTTGGCTGGGTGCAGTGGCTCATGCCTGTAATCCCAGTATTTTGGGAGGCCAAGGTGGGAGAATCACCTAGGGTCGGGAGTTCAAGACCAGCCTGGTCAATATGGTGAAACCCCATCTCTACTAAAAATACAAAAAATTAGCTGGGCATGGTGGCATGCACCTGTAATCCCAGCTACTTGGGAGACTGAGGTGGGAGAATTGCTTGAACCTGGGAGGTGGGGGTTGCAGTAAGCCAAGATTGCACCACTGCTGGGTGTGACAGAGCAATACTTTGTCTCAAAAAACAAAACAAAACAAAACAAAAACAACTCACCAATTTTTTACACCTATACTTAGCCCCGGTACGGGTACTCTGGGGACAAAAGGAAGACCAAGACACAGTACAATCAGAGTATA
Organism: Papio anubis; assembly: GCF_008728515.1. Lineage (NCBI taxonomy): Eukaryota > Metazoa > Chordata > Mammalia > Primates > Cercopithecidae > Papio > Papio anubis. The sequence goes on from NC_044978.1 coordinate 5,807,419, forward strand.
ATCCATCTACAAGTAACACTTTCAACTCAAGATAAACAGGTACTGAGATAAAGACAGCATTTCTCTCTCAGTGCTGTTGGCATCATGCATTACATACAACCTCACCATGGACTCAATCTAAATAACATGAGCTCCAAATAAAAAAGGATTTGACATATTACAACCACACAATGGGTAAAATGCACCATTGGGGAAGTGATTCTAGGTCATAAAGATCTGAAAATCAGTCCTTTCTCAACACAACATTTGAATATTAATTAGCACACCATCAGAAGAACTGAAGTGACTTGCAAAGTTTATTCTCTGAAGCACATAATCTCCCTTGTGCCATTAATTCATTTAGGAAACCCTTTTCACATGAATGGAACAGAAGTACATTTCAGGCTAGTCTCGATTTCAATTATCAGCATTCAGCTTTGTAAAGAAAGCTGGTTTGGTTTCATTTTTGTCATATTAGAAATAATATAACATTTTTAGGCCGGGTGTGGTGGCTCACGCCTGTAATCCCAGCACTGTGGGAGGCCGAGGCGGGCAGATTACCTGAGGTCAGGAGTTTGAAAGCAGCCTGGCCAACATGGTGAAACCACGTCTCTACTAAAATACAAAAATTAGCCGGGTGTGGTGGCAGGCACCTATAATCCCAGTTACTCAGGAGACTGAGGCATGAGAATCGTTTGAACCTGGGAGGCAGAGGTCACAGTGAGCAGAGATTGCACCACTACACTCCAGTCTGGGTGATAGCGCAAGACTCCATCTCAAAAAAAAAAAAAAAGAAAAGAAAAGAAAAAATATAACATTTTTAAATAGATGAAAGCAACATTCAACACGTTGTTTCCTACTATAATTTGTGTCATTTAAAACTTATTTTAATGGCACTTTATTAATGAAGTTAAGTATTATACAAATACGACTTTTGACGTCATAATAAAACCCGTAAGAATAGAGACTACATGTTTCTTAGTTGGGGGTAACAAATACTCTCTCCTTCTCATGTTTCCATGTGATGGAACCACCTGATCAGTAAAGAGCCAGGTGTATCCACTGGTCCATCCCACTCATCTACACCTGGGGGACACTGACTTTTGTGACTGGTAAGTGTGGGAGAAGGATCAACGTAGAGAGAGTAAGTGACCAAAAGTTACCCCAGTGAGTGTAGAAGAATTAAGATTTTGTCTGATTTTGAAGCCTTAATACTCTCGATATTCTACCTTCCAGAGACCCTGATTTTATTCTTCTTCTAAAGTTTGCCTATCTTCAAAAGAACTTTTGCTTCTACTGCTTAATAACCCCCCTTTTATAAATGTAGTGAGCTTGATATTTGTTTGTAAACAGTGAATTTCTAAAGAAAAGTATTTTTAAATTTCTTGAACCCACGAAATTATCTAAAAGCACACTGTTTTTCTCTAGACTTCCCTAAAAGGCCATATTTTTTAAAACTTCACAGACCATCAGTATTACCAACCCCAATTATTTCTAAGCAAAGTCTCTTGCTAAGCTACTAGCTTCACTGGATGATATCAGTGATGAAAGAGAAATGCTACAATACTGCATCTGCCATTAATCTCTAAGCATCAGGCTTCACATCAATCACAAGTCATTTATTGTGGAACCTGTCTCACAGGATATAATGATTCATGCTAGTTTGAACTTGCCATTGCTCCTCTTCAAGGGGGCTTTCAAAAAAGGAAAAAGCTCATGAAACAGTAAATTAAACAGAATATCTCTTTACCTTTCAATTCTACTTAATCTTTAACATATTAATTTTGCATTTGTTAGACGCTCTAAAATGACTTAATGGAGATTTTGCCGTATCATAATCTGACCACAGAGACATACTAAATCACCTAAATATAAAAGATTAGAATTTTGCCACTTAAGAACAACAATTACTATATAGTTATACAAAATAAAGGTGTCTTCCTATGACGATTAATAAATATGGTTTCTACGTTTTAAAGTAAGGGAAGCTTTATAGCCTGCAAGTGAACAAAGGTGACAAATCCTGCTTATAACAATGGAACTGCATTACAGAGGGTCCAATCTTATGCAAACCGAGTCATTAATGAACCTAAACACTGTTTAAATTAGAAAAGCATGCTTGAGATTTGAAACCACACAATTAACCCATCCCCCAGAGAAATGAAGGTAACAGAACAATCAAATGTTTATAGAGAAAAAGTGCCTGTTTTATCAACAGGTGGATTTCTCTTCATGGGGTCACTGCACCCTGCTTTGTTTTAGACAAAGGACTCCAGCCCACTTCAAAGGCCTCTCCAATTGTGGTCTCAGCACAATCTGAGCTTTGGCATTTGTGCCATGAGATAGATTCAACATCCTGGTAAAAGTCACACCCAAGATCCTTTTTGTGCTCCAAATATTTTGAACCAATTATTTAAAAACCTAGCTATACTATCGCATTTATTTATCTTTGGTAAAGTCTTTCTTTACAAAGCCATACAAACAGAAACCATATAGAGGAGTAGAAATAAGCCAAGCATACTACCTACTATCAGTGTACACTATCAGGGTGATAGGCACACTAAAAGCCCAGACTTCACCACTGTGCAATATAGGCATGTAACACAAAGTAGATTTAGGGGTACTGCACTTGTACCTCTAAATCTAAAAAATTTTAAAATGAATATATAAAAGAATAAAGCAAGTGTGATGCGCTGCAAAGCTGGCTACAGATTCTTGCTAGCTGGCCTTGTATTTGGTGAATGGAGGTAGCTGGGCTGACGATCATCCAGCTTCCTCACATGCCGGTGGCCTGACCTCACATAAAGCAAGGTGGCTGGCAGAGTCCACCGTTCTGTGCAGCAGCAGCAGCAGCAACAACAACCATCACTTGTCGTTCGAGGTGTTTTTATTCTTTGTTTATCCATTTAAAGGCTTATAAATTTTTATAAACTGTTTGCGAGGTAAATACACTGGGGTGGCAATATGACAGCTCGATGAGCTCTGTCCAAAAGCTCGCTCACATGCTTCCCATTTGTGACACGATGAACCAGACAGCCCAACTCAACTACGGTATGTGTACCCCCTAGCAACACATACCTTAGTTGGAGACACTGCCCTAACCTTTCCAGGGCATTGGGTTACTATTTATGAATGTGATAAAACATTCTCTAACCAACCGACAAAACCCTGGAGAGCATCCAAGTCGCTGTGTCAGGGGTAGGGCTGAGGGGTGTAGCTCATGTGTCTCTGTCACATCAGCACCTTGATGTATTTGTTTCACAAACCACCATAAACATTTCCAGATCTTTACATCTGTAAACACAGCTTCCCTTTACAGCTTTAAGTTGAAACTGTCAGAGCATTATTCAGCAGATAATTCTGGAGCAGTCAGATATTATGTTCAATTAATGAAAGACTATAATATCAATATTAGGATATAAACCAGCCAATTTCAAGGAATCTAAAAATGAACTAAACCTCCTAACCAAGCAAATCCGACACTCTTTACAACCCCCTATATGCCCCTTACGACTCATCATAGATAAAAGACTTTAAAAAGTAATCAATGCCAAAATATTCTCTAGAAATGAACAAGTTTGCTTACCCAATGTAAATGCACTTTAATATATCATTTATCCACCAATAGGTATTGTCACTGATGCCAGCAATCAAATGAAATGTTGACTCTGAGCAGAATGACTAATATGGAGGGTTATCTCTTTTTTTAGAATACGCTTGAGATTCTATATGCAGCATACACACGTGTTATCTATAATATACACATGCACATATCAAAGATTGAATAAAGGCAGCTGTAAAACTTCCTAACATGTTACAGTCGGTAATTAACGCAAATCGGAATGAAAACACTCTAGACTGCAGTCTTTTGGAGGCAGGAGCTCATGATCCCCAAAGATTCAGAAGCATTACCTCATTGCAGCCTTGAGACAAGCTGAGCATTCACTCTAGGTCTTACCCAGCATGCACCGGTTCACACAAAGACAACAGAGGCGTGACCAATCACATTGTGGCTAGCAGGCACTGTTTCAAAGCCCTCTCCCAATATTACCCATTGACATGCTTGCTGGCAGCCTGCTGAACTTGTCGTCATGACAACACATCCCAGCTGCTCGCGGAGGCTTGTTATATTACTTTTCCTTTTCACCACTCACTTTGCTAATTAAAAATTTAGAACTATGTTTTGCATGTTGGATGCAAACGGAAACAATGCAGGTTCCTTTTTTCTTTTCTAGTCTCTATTTTTTTTTTCAATGGAGCTTTTAAAAATGCTGGGAAAAGCAAATTGAAGGACACTCCCATGAAGTCCCAGTATAACCAATCAATAGAGAGACTGCATGTAGCTCCAGCCAGATGGAATTTGTCACTAAACCTAATCTGCAGCAAAGCAAAACCAAATCATGAATGTTCTTCCTGTTCTGAAATCCAGAAGCCAATTCAGCATAGATATTTATGTTGAAATATTCACATTATTCTTGGTGAAAATGTTCTTTCGATATTTTTATTTAACAGGATGCTGATGTAAAGCAGCCCTACCCATAATTCCACAATGCAAGCAGAGTAAATAAATAAATAAAGCATAGAGAGAAGATCCTGTAAAAACTGCCAATATGGCAAGTGTTAAAGGAGGTTCCTGGTAAAAAGCATGCCTACGAACCTGACACATGTTTTAGATTTCATCACCAAAATGCACCACTGCGGGGGAAGGGCAGGAACGGCAGCCTTGCAGTTGAAAAACCATGGAAAGAAAATGCCAGCTTTTGTTTACCAAAGCATGAGAAATAAATTAAACCTCTCAAACTGTTTCGAAGGTGATGGCTGCCTCATGTATATCACCTTTTTGAAAACCCCCTTCCACCCTGAGTTCGACCTTCATAACTAGAGTTGACACCAAAGGCATTCTTAGAATTCTAAGGTAAAAATTTCTCTTCAGATTTCAGATTTCCACATAACACATTTAACAGAGTAGAAAGAAAATGAAAATTTGAAGTTATGTTCATTGTAAACAAGCAGAGATAGGAGACATCAAAGTGACATAGAAAATCCAAGTGTTACAGCTAAGGGGAGAGCTCTGCACTAATTTCAAAGAAATGAGAACACCGAGACATCAAAAACATGCTGAGAGAGCTGGCGTGCCTTCTGCCTCTTCCCAGGTTAGTCTTCTAATTTTTTTCAGTCTGAAATAATCCAGGACTATCTGATTTGTAGCATTCAGTCCTCAAGCACAGTGCAAATGCATCCACAGAGAGCCTGGCCTATTCTCTCCAGAAATGCCCACATCCCTGAATTTTCAGGTCTATCGTCAATACCACCGAAAAGAAGTCCCACCCACTGAGAGAGTTAGGAAGAGAAACTTCAAGGAAACCACGCAGAGTTCTAATTGCCAGTGAGAGATACGGGAGGAACGCGGGCCTGGGACACTGAGGCAGACATCATGAGCAAAGCTACTTGGGGTGTTAAAGGTAAATATTGTTTATTCCCTGTCACCTTACCTCAAGTAACCAACAGATGGAAGATCTAAGATGGGGTTTCCAGTTAAACATGGTAGACTGCAAACAGTGCCTCCCAACTCTCACCAAAATGACAGTAGGCGGAATAAAAAAGAAGAGAATGAGAAGGAACATGAAAGCAGAGGAAGCCATCAAATAATTCTGGAAGCTGGAAAAGCAGATGGATGAGAAGTAGCTGAATTACGAGAGTGAAGAAAGTGTAAATATATATATAAGAGGAAAAGCCAACCACAGACGGTGGGATGGGTATGGTACTTCTAAAATGATTGTGTATATATGGTGTGCCTGAGAAAATTAACCATGAGGGGAGACGAAGAACCCAGCGCTATCTTTGTGAACTCCTGCTTTTATATGTGTATTTCTCCTAGCTCTGTCCCCTGAAAAGCTCGGGAAGCAACGCCACCCCAGTGGCAAAGAGCTCCCACAGCATTCACGATCTGGGGTTCTAAATACCAATCTACCATTCACCCCTGAAAGAAACCAGGGTGTCTTATTCACGATCTGGGGTTCTAAATGCCATTCAACCATTCACCCCTGAAAGAAACCCGGTGCCTTATTCACAATCTGGGGTTCTAAATACCAATCTACCATCCTCCCTGAAAGAAATCAGGGTGCCTTAGAGAAATAATTGATCATCACGAATAGGTCCAAGGCAGGAAAAACATAGGTGAACATGCAACATCATTTAGTTTCAGAAAAGGCTTCAAAACTGATAAGGACACCTCAAAAGACACAGGGACAAGACTGAAAGGATTTCTGTGGTCAAATCGGGAACCAGTTCAGCATAAAATAGCATGCCTGCAAAAGATTATAACCCACTGAATCAAAAGAAATCCATGAGTCCATTACGGCACAAAAACAAACAAAAAATTATACAGTGCTTAGAAAAGTACAGTGCTTATTTTCATTCAACAAATGAACATCAATTCATAACTTTAGAAGAAACTATCGAATTCAAATATCACATTTGTAACCACCACTGCAATAAGTGATTAAAGCAAGAATTACTGATGCATGATAAAACCACAGGGTCCAAGGCTGTTGGAAAACAAGCTATTCATACTGTCTCAAAATATCAACAGATTATTTTTCATTACAAAAAGAAAAAGACAATTGAGAAATCAGGCTGCCACCACCATAACCAAATGATAAAACTTAGTATCATCAATGAGCTAAAAAGCCACCATGTGCCTCCCAATGTTATGTACTGAAAAGAACACTACACAACTTATAGCATTCTTAAAAAAAAAAAAAAAAAAAAAAGCTTAATGTAAATCTAACCATGGAGAGATAACTGGACTTCAAACTGAGGAATAGTCTGCAAAACAATTGGCCTGTAATGCTAGAAAAAGTCAGTTTCATAAAATGCAAAAGGAGGCTGGAAAACTCTGACATTAAAAGAAACTGAAGAAATGCAACTCAGTATAACATGTGATCCTTAGAGTTTGGAATTTAAATAAAAGAATTTTAAAAAACAGTTATAGAGGATATTATTAGGACAACTGAAAAAAATTGAATGTTAACTGCACACTAGAAATAGTATCATATCAATTATCAGCTTTCTGAAGTCGGTAATTCTAGTCTCATTATCTATAAGAGAATGTCCTTGCTCTTGGGAAATGTACCCCTGAAACATTTAGGAAATGCAACTCTAAAACATTGGTGCCACGATGCTTGCAACTACTCTCGAAAGTACAGAAAATACATATTAGAGAGAGAGAGAGAGAGAGAGATAGATCGATCGATCGATCAAATGTGGCAAAATGTTAACAATTAGTAAATGTAAGAGAATAGTAGACTAGTGTTCCTTTCATGTACTTTGTAACTTTTGTGTCAAAAGAAATAAATTAAAAGCTGGTGGGAGGAAAGAAGGCTGCAAAGTCTCTAAAATTCAGGTATTGTTAAAGGCGAGGTGTAAAACACCACTGAAAGCAGAACTACTGTTTGCAAAACTTTATAAGGAGCATTTAGACACTCAGCCCTATTCCTTTATCTAATACAGTTACCTCTCAACCTAGGCAGACGACAGCAATTTATATACTGGAGAGGTTAAACCACAGGTTGTTAACTAGGGACATCAAGCACAGCTGAGAGGAGAAATCAGCTACTGAATGAAACAGGGTTATGTGAAAAATCATACACTTTACTCTCCCTCTAGACTGCTGTCACAGTCTAGAGGCTGGTAGACTCTTCTAGGGAAACGGGTGCAAGAGAAAAGCCCAACCATTGCCCTCTACAGATCACTCCGCAGGCAGGTCCACGGGGGATAAGCCCACCTCCCACAGAACTTCCAAGCAACACTTTAGTGCCTGCAGAGATCAAAACAAAGCAAAAACTAGAAAAGAAACTTTAAAGAAGTGGATACAAAGCACAGAACAGAAAAATCCTCTCCCAAACTCCTAAAATTAATATTCCCAGGAAGCCACTAGAGATGTGGCCCAGCAAAATAGGGAAATAAACCCAGGAACAGGAAGACATGGGGCCTAGAAGACAGAGGATCCAACACAGGAGTGGTGAAAAGAAAACCCCCAGATACCAGCTGTCAGCCAGCCTTAAAAGTTAGCAGTCCCGATCAGAGGAGGACACAGCCCTCTCAAAGCGAAGTCTCCAAGAACAGGGAAGAATAGCTAGATTGCCTGAGATACCAAAGTACTTGGAAAAAAAAAAAAATACCGGTGAGAATCTGGCACATCTGATGGAGCACTGGGGAAAAAGTTAAAGACATACTTTTTTAAATCTATGCAATTTTTAAAACAGGCAATCATTAACTGCAGACAAAATGAATGGCTGCGTAAGGGAAGTAAGTGTATTCATAGCACAATACTTGGCCCTTCAAAGAATAGAAGTTACATAGTCATCATAATACCAACACTGATTATTGATTTACCTGTAAGCTCTTGTATAACTACGTGGGGGAGATAAAGGGAGGCGAGGTGAGTATATAAGGAAGCTAAATTTCACTCAGTCTACCAGGAAGATAAAAGATAAAATCCAAAGTAATAAACCAAGATAAAGCATTACAAGCACATTTAGAAATTAGATACATGCCAAGGAAACAACTAGAGGAGTCTGAAGAGATAACCTCTGGGAATCAGAATCAAGGACTGCTTGGGGGGAGGCAGGCGTGGTAGTTCAAGCCTGTAATCCCAGCATTTTGGGAGACCAGTCTGGCCCACATGGTGAAACTCTGTCTCTACTAAACAAAAATCAGCTGGGTATGGTGGTGCACGCCTGTAATCCCAGCTACTTGGGAGGCTGAGGCAGAAGAATCACTTGAACCAGGCAGGCAGAGGTTGCACTGAGCCGAGATCATGCCACTGCACTCCCGCCTGGCAACAGAGCGAGACTTCATCTCTAAATAAATAAATAAAGATTGGTGGGGAAGGGATCAGGTGATTGTTATTTTTCATTATACTAGCCAGTAGTGTGGGTGATGTGTGTGTGCATTTTTGACTTCTTAAATTATGTAATTACCTTTGTAAAAGCAAAAATTAATTATAAAAACAAAACTGGGCTGGGTGCGGTGGCTCACGCCTGTAATTCCAGCACTTTGGAAGGTCGAGGTGGGTGGATCAGTAGGTCATGAGTTGGAGACTAGCCTGGCCAACGTGGTGAAACCTCATCTCTACTAAAAATACAAAAAATTAGCCAGGCGTGGTGGCGGGCGCCCAGCTACTCAGGAGGCTGAGGCAAGAGAATCTCTTGAACCTGGAAAGTGGAGATTGCAGTGAGCCGAGATCATGCCACTGCACTCCAGCCTGGGCGGCAGAGCGAGACTGTGTCTCAAAAAACAAAACAAAACAAAAACAAACAAACAAAAAACTAATGAACAGCACAGGCTTGGTAGGGCAGAAATCAACCCGCCAGTGAGACCTTTTTGAGTACCTCCCACGGGCTCTGCAACGTGACAAGAAGCGCTCCCCAGTGCTGTGGATATTCTTTTAGTTTCTTTTTCCATGTTATTTGTAAAGAAGCATTAATTACAAAAATTAGTTTTTATCAAGGACTAATAAGAAATTTACCCGAATGATGACGGAAGGGGTGTTATCAACATGAAACCACCTTCAGTGAGAATTAGAGGCCCACAATCTTAGCTCTGCAAGAGTAAAGCAAATTTCACTCACTCATTTAGCAAACATCTATTAAGAACCACTTTCCGGCTCCCTCACACACCAGCTGTGGGATTCTGGGCAAGTTTTGAACGGCCTAATGTCTATAAAATAGGTGTAAGGTCGGGTGTGGTGGCTCATGCTTGTAATCCCAGCACTTTGGGAGGCTGAGGCAGGTGGATCACTTGAGGTCAGGAGTTCAAGACCAGTCTGGGCAACATGGTGAAATCCCATCTCTACTAAAAATACAAAAATTAGCTGGGCATGGTGGTGCACGCCTATAATCCTAGCTACTCGGAGGCAGGAGAATTGTTTGAACTCGGGAGGTGGAGGTTGCAGTGAGCCCAGATCCTGCCACTGTACTCCAGGCTGGGCGATACAGCCAGACTCAGTCTCAAAAAAAAAAAAAAAAAAAAAATCAGTGAGAATAATCATGTATACCTCATAAACAGTGTGTGGCACAGAAAAAATGCTCAAGCAAGTTAACTGTTACCTACTATGAAGGGCCCAGTCTTGCCACTGGGTACAACAGGAACAAGGGGCACCCCTGCCTGCAGGACCTCTAGTGGGAGGGGAAGGTGGCGATAAATAGGCCATGACAATGCAAAATGCTAAAGGGGCAACAGGGTGTGGGGTTAGGAGGTATGCTCCCAATATCATCCTTGCCTTCACGACCCATGTACCACCCCCGTGTGAAAAATCTGCCTTTCCCAAGGAAATCCCATAAAACGCTAGTCCCAGAACACACTTCTTTTAAAAAAAAGTTTCATGGTAAAATCCATCTGGGAAACACCACACTTTTCTTTTTTTTTAACTGTACTTTAAGTTCTGGGATACATGTGCAGAACGTGCAGGTTTGTTATACAGGTATACATGTGCCATGGTGGTTTGCTGCACCCATCAACTCATCATCTACATTAGGTATTTCTCCTAATGCTATCCCTCCCCCAGCCCTCAACCCCCTGACAGGCCCTGGTGTGTGACATTCCCCTCCCTGTGTCCATGTGTTCTCATTGTCCAACTCCCACTTATGAGTGAGAACATGTGGTGTTTGGTTTTCTGTTCCTGTGTTAGTTTGCTGAGAAAGATGGTTTCCAGCTTCATCCATGTTCCTGCAAAGGAAATGAACTCATCCATTTTTATGGCTGCATAGTATTTCATGGGGAAACACTACACTTTATACCTGCATTGGGATAGTCACTACTCATATGAGCATATGTAGGACCCTAAGCAGTCCTACCGTAAAGAAAATGGTGCAACTTTGTTTAATCCACCATTTCCCAAACTAATGTAACATGCACCTCCTTTTTTACTCAAGAGGCCCAAGTATCACAAAATTAGTGCTCCACAATCACGTCCTGGGGGTCACTGCCATTGATTTTAAGGCTGTCAAGATGGAGAAACTTCTATTCCGTTCTTCCTACTTCATAGCTTTTCAAATTCCTTTTTGATTTACCCCCGATTATTTGGACAATTTTTAAAGCCTCAAATGTTTACAGTGAAAGTATTATTCAGGCCGGGCGTGGTGGCTCATGCCTGTAATCCCAGCACTTTGGGAGGCCGAGGCGGGCGGATCACAAGGTCAGGAGATCGAGACCATCCTGGCTAACATGGTGAAACCCCGTTTCTACTAAAAATACAAAAAATTTGCTGGGCATGGTGGCAGGCGCCTGTAGTCCCAGCTACCGAGAGGTTGAGGCAGGAGAATGGTGTGAACCCGGGAGGCGGAGGTTGCAGTGAGCAGAGATCGCGCCACTGCACTCCAGCCTGGGTGACACAGCGAGATTCCGTCTCAAAAAAAAAAAAAAGAAAGTATTATTCAATGGGAAACTCCCCTAACTAAACTACTCTTGTGAAAAGGAATCTAATATATATTTGTGAGATCTGTATATTCTTTTGACAGTAATCACATAGTTGAGTTCAAATAATTCAGAATGAAGAAAAGGCTTCAATAACATTTTTAGAACAAAAGTAAAATCAGTGATGGATTCTTTTATTTTTTTCTTTAGAAGAACACTATGTGAATCCTGGATAATTTGTGAAATGAGATGTGTTATGGTTTTTAGAGTACGTAGAACAAACCAACACCATAAAAAAGTAGCATGTGGGTTCTGCAACAGTTTCCCTGTTTTGAAATGTGCGTGATGGGGATTATTTTACATTCACTTGCTTCTCTTGCCTTTTGAGAAAACTCACAAATACATTCTTTCTGTGCCAAAGTTTTCTGAGAAAGAGAGTCTGGAAGTCCAGTGTTGTTTATCTCACTTCAAACAAAACTGCTTTAATGTGGGGAAACTACAAAGGGCTAGAGGGAGAGCATCGGAGGGTGAAGAGTCGCTCACCCACATTTATTTATTTATTTATTTATTTATTTATTTATTTATTTATTTATTTTATTTCGAGACAGAGTCTCTCTCTGTCGCCCAGGCCAGAATGCAGTGGTGCAATCTTGGCTCACTGCAACCTTCTGTCTCCTGGGTTCAAGAGATTCTCCTGCCTTAGCCTCCCGAGTAGTTGGAACTACAGGCATGCGCCACCACGCCCGGCTAATTTTCTTGCATTTTTTTAGTAGAGATGGGGTTTCACCATGTTGCCCAGCCTAGTCTCGAACTCCTGACCTTGTGATCTGCCTGCCTTGGCCTCCCAAAGTGCTGGGATTACAGGCATGAGCCACCACACCCAACCACTCATCTACTTTCAGAAAACTGGATAAGAGACTATCTTCCTTGCTGAGAGCGGTGGCCCATGCCTGTAATCCCAACACTTTGGGAGGCTGAGGCGGGTGGATCACCTGAGGTCGGAAGTTCAAGACCATCCTAACCAACATGGTGAAACCCCGTCTCTACTGAAAATACAAAAATAGCCTGGCATGGTGGCACACGCCTGTAATCCCAGCTGCTTGAGAGGCTGAACCCTCAAGGGTTGAACCCGGGAGGTGGAGGTTCCAGTGAGCCGAGATCGTGCCATTGCACTCCAGCCTGGGCAACAAGAACAAAACTCCATCCCAAAAAAGAAAAAAAAAAAGAGAGAGAGAGAGAGAGAGACTGTCGTTCTCTAAATCATGGATGAAAATATCTATGAATAGGCAGCAACATGGACTTCCCTTCCTCTCTCTAGTCTTGCTCCTCTTCCCACCTCTGTCACCCCAAATCCTTTCTCCACACTGCAGGAAGAATGAGCTTCTAAAGTGCCTCCAGGTGATGGTGTCACTCCTGAGCAAAGCCTTTGCACTACTCTCCTTCTTCTACAAACTAGGGACTTCATGACGTGGGTTGTGGGTGCTTTCTGCTCTGACCCCAGTGAACATCCCTAACTCCATCTCTTAGCAGCTGCTCCCTCCTACCAGTCTATGCTCCCACAAAACTGTGAGCTCCTGAGACCTCCCCCTGCAGGCTCTCTGCAGGCTGTTCTCTGGCTGCAGTGAGGCTGCCCCTTTCCTTGTCTGGAGTCCCCAGCACGCTGTGAGTTCCGTGGGCTCCCTGGCCTCACGCCCTATTGCATGCCCAACCATCCTGCTCCATGTCATTCCAGCTCCTCTGTACAGTGATCTTTGACAAACTCGGCCTGCTCATGCCACTTCCCCCATTAAGGCCTTCCAGTGGCTTCCTGGGGCACTGTCTCTTCTTTCCATCCTGCCTCCCCCGATCTCTCCAGGAGCTCCAGCCACACCGGCTCCCCACTACTTTCTGCTGCCCTTCGCCTTCACACTCCCTGCCCCAGGAGCATCCTGCCCAGGCCAGGTCCCCTTTTTCTGAACCTCCTAGCAGCCTGTTTTATTTCCTTCTTGTCTGAGTCTGAGTCTGTCTCTCTCTCCCACTAAACTGTAGGTCCATGAAGGCGGAGACCGTTTCAACTTTGCTCACTAGCTAACATCCTCGAATAATCCCCCACACCTAGACCACAGCCAGGCACACAATAAGCCTCTGTGAACATGTGCTGAACATATGAACGAATGAATGAATGACCGAAGTGTCTTAATCTATCCAGAGAAATAAAAACTAAAGAATTTCAGCTTTAGCTGTCCCTTCTCTGAAATAGCAACGTAATTTAATAAAAGTGTAATGCAGTTAGCAGATTAATCAAATGCAGTTAGCAAATTAATAAAAATGGTGTACAATGGTGAGAAGAACATGCCTAAAATGAAAACTTTATGACTTTTAATTCACGGTATTAACTGTCAGTAGGAGCCCTCAAACCTCAGGGGGACACGGTGAGGAAAGTGGGGAAGAGATGACATGGCTAGAGAAGGGATACAAATGCAGACTGAATGGAGCACCCACACATCTAAGCACAAAATGGGACGCAGGACTTGGCTAAATGTCTAAATGGATAAAACCACCAGCCTGAAACAACAAGCACTCAAAAAAATATGACTTAAAAATATAAAAATATCTTGCAAAAATCTAAAGTGTATCGGCATGGAAATTAAGAAAGTTTTGGTTTGTTTGTTTGTTTTTGATATGGAGTCTTGCCCTGTCACCCAGGCTGGAGTACAATGGCACGATCTGGGCTCACTGCAACCTCCACCTCCCACATTCAAGCGATTCTCCTGCCTCAGCCTCCCGAGTAGCTGGGATTACAGGCACCCGCCACCACGCCCAGCTAATTTTTGTATTTTTAGGAGAGATGGGGTTTCACCATGTTGGCCAGGATGGTCTCAAACTCCTGACCTTGTGATCCGCCCACTTCAGTCTCCCTAAGTGCTGGGATTACAGGCGTGAGCCACCACGCCCGGCCGAAATGAAGAAAGTAGAGCGAATTACAAATCCAAACTATTATGATTTTAAGGGCAGTTTCTTAAAATTAAAGACAAAGAAAAAGAGAAAAAATGCTACTTTTGAATTTCCATGTTTAAAGAATTAATAAGGTGATTGATTGAAAATTAGCCAGTGTATTTGTTTTGTAATTTGGTTCCTGAGTGTTTACGATTTGAGATCATTTCTGAGATCTCCTCTCCTATTGTTTCTTCCTCTTCCTTTAGTGCCTAATCTTGGTTTGACTGGTGGTTGTGAACACTGCTTTCCCCACCTATTATACCAATAGCTTCGATTTCTCCATGAGAAGACTCAAAAAAAATATGAAAACTGTTAATGCCCCTACTGTGTAGACCTCTGCTTAGTGGATATCACTTATTATTTTTCTTATGGTCCTCTAGGAATTAGCATCCTTGTTTCAGCAATGGATAGATTAGAGCCAAGAGAAGGAAAGATCTAAGATTTGCCGAGCACGCTCTAAGTATCAGAGACAGTATTTTACATGTTCTCTCATTTAATAATAATAGCAACCTGGTAAGTTAGGTCTCATTATTGCGATTTTAAGAATAAAGCAGCCCGGCGCAGTGGCTCACGACTGTAATCCCAGCACTTTGGGAGGCTGAGGCGGGCGAATCACCTGAGGTCAGGAGTTTGAGACCAGCCTGACCAACATGCTGAAACCCCGTCTCTACTAAAAGTACAAAAATTAGCCAGGCATGGTGGTGGGCGCCTGTAATCCCAGCTACTCAGGAGGTTGAGGCAGGAGAATCGCTTGAACCCGGGAGACAGAGGTTGCAGTGAGCCAAGATCGCGCCACTGCACTCCAGCCTAAACTCCGTCTCAAAAAAAAAAAAAAAAAAAAAAAAAAAAAAGAATACGGTATTAACAAGTTAACAGCCTGTCCAAAGACTGCATAGTCATTAGAGAAAGAGCCCCAGGAGCATCTGTATCCCTGCCTGGTGATTATTCCCCAAACTAGGTGTTGAATTGACTAATAGAAATATGGAGCTATTGGAAAACACTCTACCTGCCAATTTTAAGATGCTATGTATCAGTTTAAGGACAAATAATAAATGCGCAACCTAAAAATGATTTATCTATTGGCTTCTACTTTTTGAAAGGAAATAAGCCTCCACATACTTGTCAAACATCTCTACTTACTCTTTTTTTTTTTTTTTTTTTTTTTTTTTTGAGAAAGAGTTTTGCTCTTGTTGACCAGACTGGAATACAATGGCATGATCTCGGCTCACTGCAACCTCCGACTGCCAGGTTCAAGTGATTTACCTCCCTCAGCCTCCCGACTAGCTGGGATTACAGGCGTATGCCACCACGCCCGGCTAATTTTTTGTATTTTTAGTAGAGACAGGGTTTCACCATGTTGGCCAGGCTAGTCTTGAACTCCTGACCTCAGGTGATCTGCCCAACTCAGCTTCCCAAAGTGCTAGGATTACAGGCGTGAGCCACTGCACCTAGCCTCTACTTACTCTTAAATGTAAGTTTGCTACCATGGAGCCTTGTTGTAATCACTTAGGATAGCACAGAATCAAGCAAAAAGCCAACTGGTTCTAATAACACATGCTAACTGCAGTAATATTAGTCTGTACGAAATTGTATTGAGACACAGAGGAGGCACCGCTCCACTCTGCTTGGAAGAACCCTGACGAACACAACAGAGAAGATGACAAGGAAGGAGTCTTCAGGAAGGAGGAAGGGGAGATGTGTTCCAAGCAGAGAAAACAGCCTCTGGAACACAAAACAGAGTGAATGTTTATTTAGGACTGAGCAATAAGGCAATCATTACTTTATTTAATCTTCCCAGCAAGCCAATGATGTAGTGCTACTATTATTTGCTTTTTACAGATAGGGAAACAGAAGCACAAAGAAATTAAATAAGGTATATAGCTAGTGGAAAAGTGAAGTTCTGTGTGGAACCAAAAGGCCAACACAACAAGTCATATTTTGAGATGTGGATTGCATGAGAAGCAAAAGACAGCCCCACCCCACAAACTAGACAGCTAATAAAGCAGAGAATGCCACGGCCAACAATTAAATACTACACTCAGCCCTCTGCGAGCTCCTATCCAACCAACCAATGATCAAAACTATGCAGAAAAAAAAAATCACAACTAACAAACAAAAATAATACAAATTTTTAAAATACAGTATAATGATTACTTACAGAGCATTTACATTGTATGAGGTATTATAAGCACAGCTAGAAGTAATTTAAAGTATACAGGAGGATGTGCATGAGTTCACTGAAAATACAGTTGTTTCTTGCTGTCCTAGGGAGCTGGTTCCAGGACCCTTCCAGGATACCAAATCCATGCATGATCAAATCTCTGATATAAAATGGTGTGGTGTTTGCATAGAACTTACCCACATCCTACATATATTTTAAATCATCTTTAGATTACTTACCACACATAATACAATGTAAATACTATGTAAATAGTTGTAGGCAGGGCACGGTGGCTCATGCCTGTAATCCCAGTACTTTGGGAGGCCGAGGCGGGTGGATCACAAGGTCAGGAGTTCGAGACCAGCCTTACCAACATGGTGAATCCCCGTCTCTACTAAAAATACAAAAATTAGATGGGCGTGATGGCACACACCTGTAGTCCCAGCTAGTCAGGAGGGTGAAGGAGAAGAATTGCTTGAACCTGGGAGGCAGAGGTTGCAGTGAGTTAAGATCGCACCACTGCAATCTAGCCTGGGTGACAGAGCAAGATTCCATCACAAAACAAACAAACAAACAAAAACCTATGTAAATAGTTGTTATATTATTTAGGGAATAATGACAAGGAAAAAAGTCTGTACGTCTTCAGCACAAATGCCTTTTTTTCCAAATATTTTTGATCTACAGTTGGCTGAGTCCAAGGATGCAGGACCCACAGATATGGAGGACATTTTACACTAGGGATTTGAGCATCCTCGGATTTTAGTATCCATGGGGGCATAGCCCAATCCCCCTCATGGACACTGAGGCATGACTGTACTTATTATTAAGTTCTTGCTATGTGCTTGGCTCTTGTCACAGGCATAAGCTCATTTAATCCTCCTGACAACAGTCACTTTGCAAGTGAGGAAACTAAGAAAAGGCATGTAATTTGCCTGAAGTCGCACAGCAAATAAACGCTTGAAATGAAGTCAGTCTTCCTAGAAAGCCCATCATTTTAACCATTATGCTATCCCGCTATTTTATTAAACCCTGAGAGGTCATCTGAATTAAAAAGTGTGACGTTGAATTCAGCCAACGCGTTGTATTTATGCGTTTTAGAGCAAGACCTGTTAGACCTAGGAAACATTATTGCTTTCTTTCCAAAATCATTTACCCTGAGTGCCTATTGACATAGAAAGTATTTTAAATTGTTCCCTTTAGAAACTGTAGTCCTAAGGGAGCTATGTACTACATTCACAGTGGTTTTATTCAGATTTAGAACATTAAGCATTTCATGACTAAAGTTTTCTAAAGAGCTTAAAGAAATATATTCTAAAGGAGGATACGATGGCTACAGCTCTTTGCAAGGAGAGAGGAAATGATGCGTCCCAGCAAAACAAACGGAAGGTAAAGAACACAGGGACTGAGGACAAGAGAGCATTCCCAGCGTCTTAGACCCTGAATCGCAAGGGTCCTTCAGTCTTCTTTCGTGGCGTGCTCAGCGATGGGAAACGACTTCGCTGTACCCATGGTAAACGGATTTCCTCAGCCCTTTGCAACATCGTAATCCCTCAACAAAAGGAACTTGCTTTGTTTTCACACAACTTTTTCCTTTTCTCCATAGAATTGCTATGGGTTCCGTTTTTAAATGCAGGCCTACAGGCATTCACAGTAACCGGTACCCAGCAAAACCGTCTTGAGCACAACTATCTTTTGCTCAAAATATAGATGTAACCTAGAAATGATCTAGAAAATCTAAAGACAAAATGACTTATGGCTATAAAGCTCATTAAGCCATTCTAATCAATAAATAATCAATTAAGTCACTTTGTTTTTGCTCTCTCACCAAGGAATGGGTATGCTGTCACGACCCTCTCCCCCGTGTACCCTCATGTTAAAATCAGATTTTTTTTGTGTCTCCTCCACTTCCACCCCCAAATTCTGCAACTGAAATTCTCCTACGTTCCCTTTTTGAAGAAATTTTTAAAATACCAAAGAGCTCAGAGATGTATAAAATACACACCTGCCTTGCCACCACCTAAAACTGACAATTGATGAAATTTTGTCATAATCTTTTCTACAGAAAAGAATGAAACCTTGAAGGTAAGGTGATACACTCACAGACTCCATACCCAGAGGCACTCTTGTGAACCTCACCATCAATCCCCCCAGCACATTTAAACACTTTTACATATGTAAATGAATGCACAACAATATTTGGTATTTTTAGATGCATAATAAAAGACTTTAAAAAATGGTATTATATTGTGTATCATTCTGTAAACTGTGTCTTTTTTGTTGATGTGCCCTAGACATGGTAGACACTAGATAAAATTTGTCGAATGAATAAAAGATAAGCTTATAATAGGCAAGGCCCATATTTCCCAAATAAATACATTCTCCAAACATTCTTTTAGTTGTCATATTGAGGTGCTCAAATGCAAACAGAGAATATATACTTAAATAACTTTCTCACCATTTTATTTCATTTTATTTTACTTTATTTTATTTTATTTTATTTTATTTTATTTTGAGACGGAGTCTTTGTCACCTAGGCTGGGGTGCAGTGGCGCGATCTCGGCTCACTGCAACCTCCGCCTCTTGGGTTCCAACAATTCTCCTGGCTCAGCCTCCCAAATAGCTGGGATTACAGGCACATGCCACCACGCTTGGCTAACTTTCGTAGTTTTAGTAAAGATGGTGTTTCAGCATGTTGGCCAGGCACGTTCGAACTCTTGACCTCATGATCCACCCATCTTGGCCTCCCAAAGTGCTGGGATTACAGGCATGAGCCACCATGCCCGGCTCTCACCCGTATATTTTAAATGCATGCTCAGTAAACATCTGATGAGTAATGACAGGGTCTTAATGTAGTGTATTATGCACTTGAGTTTGGAAGACTCACATGTCAGCACCACGTGAACTATTGCAGTTAAGCAGTGGTGCTCAAAGTAAGACATGTTTCCCAGGACATGGAGGAGGAGGGCAGCCCTGGCTTTAATTAAGCCCAGCAGGGCCAAGACACTTGCTGAGCAAAAGGGATGAAAGGATAGTAACTACTATTTTACCCTGACTTATATTGTCAGCTACTCTGTAAAGTGTCCCCCACTTCCTAGAAAGAATGCGTTCTCTTCTCTCTATCTATACTCAGAACATTTATGCAACCGGAATGTATTCTCTTTCATTTGTATGCCTGTCTTCTGCACTGAGTCATGGGTTTTGCCAGAGCAGGACTGACTTTGAGACATCTTTGAATCCACAGCGCCTCGCACGGTGCTCAGTGGTGGCCACAGCAGAGTGGCATCCCCTGGGGAGATTTCTTTTTTTTGTTTTTTGGATTTTTTTTGTTTTTGTTTTTGTTTTTGTTTTTTTGAGACAAAGTCTCGCACTGTCGCCCAGGCTGGAGTGCAGTGGCACGATCTCAGCTCATTGCAACCTCCGCCTCCCAGATTCAAGTGATCCTTCTGCCTCAGCCTCCCGAGTAGCTGGGACTACAGGTGCACGCCACCATGCCCGGTTAATTTTTGTATTTTTAGTAGAGACGGGGTTTCACTGTATTGGCCAGGCTGGTCTCGATCTCCTGACCTCATGATTTGCCCGCCTCAGCCTCAGATTTCTTTTTTAAATCATAAAACTCAAGAACGATTATGCACTTCTATTTCTCCTCGTATGTTTGAAATTCTTGATCACTTTATTTCTCTATATTTTATTTAAAAAACATTTTAAAATGGAAAGTTACAAATACATTCAAAAGTTAGCAGAACAGTATCCTAAAACCTCCATGTACCTATCACTCAGCTTCAAGAATTAACTCATTTTGTTTCCCTGTGGAAAATGAAACTGGAAATCATAGATGATACATAATAGGTATGATTTATTCTAGAAAAACTATGCAAACTCATAGTCCTTGCCTCTACATGAAAAAGGTGTTTTCAGTTAAAATAAAATATTTTAGATTTTTAACAAATAATTTCCTGCTAAGTTCCCTGCTAATAATTCCCTGTTAAGTTTATTCACTGGATGACTAGCTACCAGAAGAGAGTATTCCCAGATTGCCAAGTTGCACACACAGGGTCACTGTCCCATAATAGCCTATCCCCAAAATTAATGATAGTTAAATGACTAAATATATCTAATTATGAAAGGTCAGTGTTCTCTTCCAGCCTAAACTTTTATCTGAATTAATAAATCTTGTAAAATTTGTAATCTCAAGGTTTCTTTTCTATCCCCATTCTGAACGCTGACTGCATCCCAGATTCAGTCTTCTAGAAAAGTTGAAACTCACCACTGCCAGAGTTGGAATTCAAAGCCCCAGCAATTAGATGAACTGATAAGAAATTATTATGTCGCGATACAAAAACAAAGGCCATTTACTTCACAAAATGAAAACATCCGACAAGATAGTAATAAAGACTTCTTATCTCAGGGCTGTAAGAATTGGTTTCAAACCATTAAAAAAGACTTTTTTTAAAGCACATTACATAGAAAATCTTTATAAACATGGCCTGTCTCCATTCTCCTAGGACCCTATACCAGCTTTGCAGTTCCTGTCTGCCATTTGTTTTCTCAGGCTGAAACAGTCGTTAGCCCATATTTTACAAACAAGACCTCTTCTCTCTCTTTTTGTAGTGCCTAAAAAGTTTAAGGCCGGGTGCGGTGGCTCACGCCTGTAATCCCAGCACTTTGGGAGGCCGAGGCGGGCGGATCACGAGGTAATAAGATCGAGACCATCCTGGCTAACACGGTGAAACCCTGTCTCTACTAAAAATACAAAAAAACTAGCCGGGCGTGGTGGCGGCGCCTGTAGTCCCAGCTACGTGGGAGGCTGAGGCAGGAGAATGGCGTGAACCCAGGGAGTGGAGCTTGCAGTGAGCCAAGATCGCGCCCCTGCACTCCAGCCTGGGCGACAGAGCGAGACTCCGTCTCAAAAAAAAAAAAAAAAAATCAGTTTACAAATGTAAATTATGCAATATGGAATGACTTTTTTTTTTTTTAAGAAAAGAAGAGCTGGAGGACTACAGGATTTTGTATATAGATTATGAAAATGAAATGCGGATGAGCTTAGGACAATCAGAAGCCTCTTAGTGATCCCTCAGTACCAGATGAAACCCAGATCCAACAACCAGCAGTCTGGTCCCATGCGGTGAGTCATGAGTGTTCATCCAACTTTTGTTTTTGTTTTTTTAACCTCGGTTTTGTCTAAAAAAAAAAAAAAAACACAAAAAAAAAAACCCTAGAAGCCTGGCGCATATATATATATACACGCGCGCGCACACACACACACATACATACACATATATATATAAATACAAATGTGTAAGATAATTTATAAATGTCTAAACTCAGAGGAAACAAGCTGGCTGGTCAATCAACAGTAAATTGGATTGTACCTTTGTTGAAATGTCTGCTCTCAGTGTCAGTTTATTTAACTGTTGGCTGCTGATCTCAGAGCTGTTAACATTAAAATTACATTGAGCCAAAATCAAAGATGCCTTTGCTGTTTACACATCAGGCATGAAGGCTAATTACTTACTAATCCTTGAGAGTTTTAAATGCTTCTGAGGTACTAAATACCCCTGAGGACCATCCATATTTTTTAATGGGTTGAGGACAGGCCCTTCAACACATGTGCCCTCTAATAGCTGAAGAGGAGTTGTAGGGTGCCAGGCATGATGAAGTGATAAATGTCAACAAGAGTGTCAGTGTTGTCTGTCATCCTGGAGAATCTCAGATTCTCTCTAACCAAAGTGTACACTAAAATATTCACAACATATTGATTTATATTTCATCTCTGTGTTTCTTCCAGTGGAGCTTTCTAATGCACAACACATAAACTTAATAATACCAACATTAGCTCCATCTACCAATTGCTAATGACTAACTTTGTGCCAGGCACTGTGCTAAGTACTTTAAGCACATAATATGGTATCCACGTTGTTTATCACCATACGGCCCATATACTTATTAGGTATACACCTCCATATCGTGCATGAATATTGGGGTGCTCAAGAAAAGAATTTTTTTGAGATGGAGTCTTGCTCTGTTGCCCAGGCTGGAGTGCAGTGGCACAATCTCAGCTCACTGCAGCCTCTGCCTCCCAGGTTCAAGTGATTCTCCTGCCTCAGCCTCCCGAGTAGCTGGGATTACAGGCACCCACCACTGCGCCCGGCTAATTTTTGTATTTTTAGTAAAGACAGAGTTTTGCCATGTTTCCCAGGCTGGTCTCAAACTCCTGACCTCAGGCGATCCGCCTGCCTTGGCCCCCCAAAGTGCTAGGATTATAGGTGTGAGTCACGATGCCTGGCCACAAAATATTTTTTGAATGAATGAAAGAACTGAAGAGTAGGAGAACCAAAAGGATGAGTAAGAATGAATATTATGAACAAATACATACGACTCAAAGACTCCATCAGCACATGGAATCCATAATTCAGTCCACTCATCTTACGAGTAACTGATTTGGTTCTTGCAAAGATAAACTAAAGATGACCTAATGTGTTTTTACTAACTTCATCATCCTTATCTCTGGTGCACACAAAAGAAGCTAGATCTGAGCTTGTTTCATTAAAAGTGGTTGGTTGGCCACACCACAGATCCAAAGCATACGTTACAGCAAGCTTTGTCTCTCCTGAATGCGTCATTTTCGTGTCAGCCTGAATGAAAAGTGGTTTATTTGGCATGGCATTCATCAACAAATATTTATTGGACAATTATTTTATGAAGGAATTGTAAAATAAAACTTTAAAATAGTAAAATAAAGAGGTTGCAAATTTAGAAGAAACAGTAGATTTAGAGTAAACGATCACACATAAAATATTTAGTACGATTAGGACCACGAAGTTTTTAAAGAAAAAGGAAGTCAGGCTTTCAAATCTTGCTGATTAGGGGGTCAATTTTGTACAACCAAATTAGAAAATAAAACTTGACCTCTGTCAAACATCATGTGATCCATCAACTTGGGTTATCTTTGAGTTTCAAATTAGAACATGCTGTGTTCTCTTTGATGAGAACATCTTGGTGAAGCTGGTGTTTTGGTGGTTGCCAAGATGAAACGCAGTATTGTGCAAAAATCAGCGTGGAGCAGGAAGAGGAGTGGCCATGCCCCAGGTCATTCCCAGGTTTGCGAAGTTCTGCAGTTTGCAGCATGTACATATATCCCCGGAGCAACGGGACTTATTTAAGAATAAAATAACATTTTTCATATTGCTATGAAGTTGCTAGGACATAAATACCTGCTTAGTCGTTTGGGTCTCACTAATGAGTAACCAGAACAACTAGGTGTTTCTTTTGCCCTAGCAGTTTTGTGGAAAAATTCGTGAGGCACGAAAGATACCATGAACCAATGTCAGGGAACCCGGGTGTCTTGATTTCAGAAATAATAAAAATGCTGGATGGGTGCAGGGGCTCACGCCTGTAATCCCAGCACTTTGGGAGGTCGAGGCAGGCAAATCACCTGAGGTCAGGAGTTTGAGGCTGGCCTGTCCAGCATGGCGAAACCCCGTCTCTACTAAAAATACAAAACTTAGCTGGGTGTGGTGGTGGGCGCCTGTAATCCCAACTACTCAGGAGGCTGAGGCAGGAGAATCGCTTGAACCCGGGAGGTGGAGGCTGCAGTGAGCCGAGATTGCACCATTGCACTCTAGCCTGGGTGACAGAGCGAGACTCCATTAAAAAAAAAATGCTATCTTTAAATAAGAAAACACCATAATTATGATCACTCCTGATGTATCTATCACACTGGTCAGAATTTTTAGGAACTTTACATAACTTCGCCATTATGTCATCTTGTGGATGAGGAAACTGAGCCGCAGAGAAGTTAAGAAGCACACCCCAGCTCACAGAGCCGGGAGAATGCTAGAGCCTGAAATCAAGCCTGGGACTGTCCAACCCAAAGGTGTCACTCTTCATTTTACCACAGTCCCTCTCCCTCCAGCAACCACTGGAGCACATTATAAACAACACTCAATAAATAGTGATTCTGAAAAAAACAAAATCTGTTACCATCTGTAGTAGCTGAGTGATGGCCCCTGAAAGGGTACATCTAAGTCCTAAACCCCAGAACCTGTGAATTGGGCTTGACTTAGGAAAGGGTCTTTGCAGATATGATTAAGTTAAGGAGCTCGAGATGAGAAGATCATCCTGGATTCCTCAGGTGGGCCCTAAATCCAACAACAGGTATTTTCATAGAGAAGAAGACAGGAGGACACAGAGAAGACGAAAAAGCTTTATGAGGACAGAGGCAGACACTGGAGAGATGCAGCCGCAGACTAAGGAGGACTTGGAGGCACTAGAGGCTGGAAGGGACAGGGAAGGAATCTCCCCTAGATCCAACACGTTGATTTCAGCCTTCGGGCTCCAGAACTGTGACAGAATACACTTCTGGGGTTGTAAGCCACCCAGTGCGTGCTGCTTTGCTATGGCAGCCCTAGGAAATAATATGCCATCCTTGGTTCCAAGTCACCAAATGATTAAGATTGTTACGAATCACTTAAACATCCAAATTACCTCGTTAGCTACCAATAGCTTTTACAAGTCCAAAATCTGAAAACAGTCTTCTATTCCCTATGTACCAAGGAGCTGACTCTTTTGATAGATCTTATTAACGGCCTGCCTTTTTAAAATCATTCATTTAATAAAATATTTTTTTCTTTTACTTTATAAAGTTTCTTAGTTCATTAGCAGGCCACTGCACTCCAGCCTGGGCGACAGAGCGAGACTCCGTCTCAAAAAAACAAAAAACAACAAAAAAAAAAGATGAGCATTCTTAATCAGAGCTGATGAAATGTAGCAACTGACGCTACAAGTTCAAGGCTGGAAAAAATTCAAAAATGCATCTCAAAACAATCATCCTGAAATTAGGCAGAACGTTGTCTCCAAGGTAATGGTGAGCTTTGAAAATCAAAGTTGTCACACAGAAGCACTGGCATTTGAAGGAGTAAACTTTGGGAATAAAACAGATTTTTTTTTTTTGAAACAGAATCTTGCTCTGTTGCCCAGGTTGGAGTGCAGTGGCACCATCTTGGCTCACTGCAACCGCCACCTCCTGGGTTCGAGTAATTCTCCTGCCTCAGCCTCCTGAGTAGCTGGGATTACAGGCATGCACCACCATGCCCAGCTAATTTTTGTATTTTTAGTAGAGACGGGGTTTCATCATGTTGGCCAGGCTGGTCTCGAACTCCTGACTTGAGGTAATCTGCCCCCTTTGGCCTCCCAAAGTGCTGGGATTACAAGTGTGAGCCACCACACTCAGCCATCAATAAAGTTTTTTAAAGTGACAAATGAGCTTGCTTCTTGCATGTTAATTTACTAACACAAACTGGATGATGGCAATGCTACTCACAAGGAATAATGTGTATCTAAAAGGCTTTCATGTTTTGTTTTAATAACAGTTATAGTAGAGGAACCAGTCTCACAAAAGGTATGTTAATGAGAATGGAGGAAGATTTTAAAGTAATTTCAGCAAGTTCAGAATTGTTTTGTTTTGTTTCTTGAGACAGGGTCTCATTCTGTTGCCCAGGATGGAGTGCAGTGGCACAATCATAGCTCACTGCAGCCTCTACCATCTAGGCTCAAGCGATCCTCCCACCTCAGCCTCCCAAGTAGCTGGGATCTCAGGCACACACCCCCACATCCAGCTAATTTTCTGATTTTTTTGTAGAGAAGGGGTTTTGCCATGTTGCCCAGGATGGTCTTGAACTCCTGGGCTCAAGCCATCTGCCTACCTTGGCCTCCAAAAGCACTGGGATTTACAAGCATGAGCACCCAGCCAGCTCAGGATTTTTTAACTTTTACTCAAAATAAAGTCAGAGATACTATATTTTCAAAATTCATCTTTAATCAATTCTAATTTTTTTTTTCGGTCAAGTTAGTTAATTGTACATCATCTATTGATGAAATCAATGGTTTCCATACTTCTGGATCATAGAAGCTAACCTTAAAATGCCACACATGGTGAACAAGGTCCTGAGCGTGACTGTTCTGCAGCTCACACCACACCTGAATGACGTCAATGAGACGAGTTCACCGATCATGAGTTTGGATGTTGGTGAAATATCAAACTGCTATTAGTGTTTCAATGCCTACTCTCAATGTCTAAATATATGTCCTTGTGGACTTGTCTGCCAACCCCACTCTGAGTAGCTCTAAAACAAACGCTGACCTCCCTAAGCAAGTGCCAAGGCCTCATCCAATAAAGAGAGGGTCCTGCGGCTTCCTGAGCGTCGGAAATAAAGGAAGGAGACACGTCTTCTTTCCACTGGAAATTCTCTCCTTCGGGATAGATGAAGAATTGATTACAGCCTTTCAGGAAAGCTGTGTCTAAACAGGAAATTGCCACGAACCAGAAGAATTCTGGATAATAAATTTTTTAAATGACAGGTTATCTCAGCTGAAGTATCGCGTACATTAAAGAGCCTCAATGTGTTTTGAATTTTGCTTGTGTGTTACTAAGCTTTCTCTTAGGTAGGCCATGACTCACAGGAAAGGAAAGGTACAATGAATGTACCTCACCAAAGGGTGCTTTATCTGTACATCAAAGACATGCACACACTGCCCTGAGTGCATACAACTATATGCACGTGTGAATTCAAGATACCGTCATTATTATTTCCCTCCTTATTTACGACGCCCATTTCAAAGTTTACTAAAAGGAGTAAGATAATGTCTCTATAATGAAAACTCATAGTGTGCAAAAGTATCCATGCTCTGGCCACCAAATTAGATCTCTAAATATTTTAAGAACTGTTTATTCCTACAAATCCCTTGTTTCATTAATCAGAATGAAAGTGAGGTGACATATCATTTGCAAGACATAGACGTGGTTACAACAGATAGGACTGATGAAGTTTTGAAATAAGACAAACTGTCACTCAGCACACAGTTGTTCATGGAATACCTCTAAGAACACAGGCAGGCTAGTAGTTCTAAATATTCAACAGTTCCACGCACCAATACCTCTCCTTTAAGTAAACTTCTTTGTGATTAAATTCTCAGTGTCTTTAAAAGTTCTTAGTTTCTTAAAATCTAGGTTTTTCATTTCTTCTCTTCAGACACTGTTCTGCCTACAGACTACTCATGTATAATCACAATTCAGTGCTTTGGTCAATATTTTCCAATTTTGAGCAACTTTGGTATACCAAAAAAAAAAAAAAAAAAAAAAAGACACTATCAGGCCTTACAATAAAGTAAAAGATACTGTCGTCAATAAACTCAAGATCCACTGTGAAAAAAAAAAGAAGAAAATATGCAAAAACCTTACAGGAAAAATAAAAATTGATAACCATCAATCACAGCCCTACAAACAAAGACAAGCCGTGCTGAAGCAATTACCCTGAGTAGATTCAGGTGGGCCAGGCTGGGCTACGCGCGGCTACAGCTTCCTTGGCACAGATGAGAGCGAAGGTTTCACACGGACGGCAAAGAAACTCCAGATGGAAGGAAGAGCGTTTGCCAAGGCTTGGAGGAAGACCGCAGAAGTACCCACATTTAAATTCTATTAGTAGTTAGTTACTCTTAGGAAGTTGGATTAGGGGTGGTGAAGATTTCATGTTGAAATTTATTTATATGTCCCTTGTTTGGAGTTCCTGCAGGAAAGCATTTCTTTTGCCATTTAAAGAAGTAACCCTTTTTCTCCCAGGAATGTTGTGAAATACAAAATCTAAATCTGAAATGCATACGGTTCATTTCAACAAAAAAATTAAGGATGCTTCAGGGTATATAAAGTACTGTGTATCAGGTTTTTCACCTTAAAAATTAAGAACTAAACATTTCACTTTGTTATCACTCTTACATCCCCTCTCTTGAAATGCAAACACCATCACTAGAAAGCTCTGCATAAGAAGAGGAGAGCAGAGGAAACTAGCAGTTTCTGAGTACTCTTTAGTCCCAGGCACAATGTCAGTTACTTTAATGCACTACCGTCCCATTAATATTAATTCTCATAACAACCCTATAAATTAGGAGTAAGTACTTGTTTCTACAGGTGAAGAAAGACTCAGAGTTTAGAAGCATTTTTCCAAGATCATACAGTTACGTGGGGGCTACATTTCATACAGGACTAGGACTCAAAGTTCAGTTCAATTTCCCCGCACTCCCAAACTGCTGGGCCCCTGGGCCTTGCCTCTGGTCTTCAGCCCTGGCCTTCTGTCCCTCTCACTTCAGTTTCCCTCCGACTCTTTCTGGAATAAGCAGATAGACTTATTCACCCTCACAATTCTCCAGGGCGTTAGCCCCAAAATGCTGCCTTCCAGGCCTAAGGGAAAGACCAACCTAAACGTGAACTTCCAGTTGTTGCTGTTTCTTTTCCACCTTCCCCCTTTTCTGGTCAACAGGGTGATACCCGCTGAGGAGCTTTTAGGGATGCATAAGGCAGTTTTGCTTGAGAGGGTACCTCTGGTATTTAGCAGATGAGGTTCCAGGGCACGCGTGGGGTGGAGCCCCAGAATGCACGCTCCTGAGCGGCCTTCCCACTGCCCTGCGGGACCTCCATGCTGGGGAGCATCTGTGTGTAATTATCTGCACTTAGAACATCACTCCATTCTACATAAAAACACCAAACTCTTTCCCCAGCTTTAATAAAAGCTGAGTTTTCCAGGATTACAACTGGAGATGGAACAAACTAAACTTTGTTTTGTTTGAAATATTGCCCTGAGTTGATTCTTGTTTCAGAAAATTGTGTCGCCAGTGGCAATGGTGATGACTGTGTCTGAGGCACCCACGCAACCCCAGGTGTCAGACTGCTTGTGCGCTCACAGCGATTCCCCTAAGAGGCAAAGAAGCCGGCAGCTTCCTGCATTTTCTAGTGAAGACCTATCCAAGCATGTACATACGAAAATACACCTAATTTTACTATACGGTACATTCTTCTTATTTCTCATTTATTTTACAATTAAGAAGCATATTGATTTTTTGAAATTATGTGTGTAGATAAATTATATTTCAGGATAAGAAAAGAAGCATTACCAAAGTATTCGTTGTTGTTGTTGTTGTTTTAAAAGGAGGCTCGTTGAGGCTAACAAGGCCAAGAACTGCTGCTCTAAATCAAGCAATTGTTGAGTGAAAGATTTTGGATATTTGTTTTAGTTAACTCTGTCACTAATTGCTGTACAACTGAATGTCAGTAAAGGAGACAAGAATTAAAGACAGGCTATATAGAAATAAAGATAAAATAAAGTTAGGCTATCTAAAATTTCTGAAGGCCTTTATATACTTAGACCCAAGTGCTTGAGTAATTCTCCATTTCCCGATTTAAGACAAAGGGCTTGGGCCAAGGCATTCAGGAGAGACAGATATTTTTCAATTAAACACAACATTTACACCTTTATTTTATTTTTATTTATTTTTTAGTTTTTTGAGAGGGAGTCTCGCTCTGTTGCCCAGGCAGTAGTGCAGGGGTGCAATCTCAGCTCATTGCAATCTCTGCCTCCTGGGTTCAAGCGATTCTCCTGCCTCAGCCTCCCAGGTAGCTGGGACTACAGGCGCCACCACCACGCCCAGCTAATTTTTGTATTTTTAGTAGAGACGGAGTTTCACCATGTTGGCCAGGCTGGTCTCAAACTCCTGACCTCAGGTGATCCACCCGTCTCAGCCTCCCAAAGTGCTAGGATTACAGGCATAACCCACCGCGCCTGGCCAATATTTACATTTTTAAATAGATAGAATCAAGTTTGAATTTCTTCATTCTGCCAGCACATCTTCATTCTTAAACACCCCACCTTCTGCTTACTTTCCTATTTTTATTTTCTATGTCCATTTTTCCACTATTTAATTTTTTTAATCACATGATAGCTATGTATCTCCCTAACACATCTTAAATACTTTTGCAGGGAGGCAGGATGAAGCTGAGTATAAATAATAAAATGCTCTTTCAAACAGGAGATACTACAATTCTAATGATCACATAAATGTAATTATTAGCAATACCCAAGTTAGGCACAATGTACCATGTCTTAATACTTCTGGGTTTTGGCCAGGTGCAGTGGCTCACACCTGTAATCCTAGCACTTTGGGAGGATGAGGCGGGTGGATCACCTGAGGTCAGGAGTTTGAAGCCAGCCCAGCCAACATGGTGAAACCCTGTCTCTACTAAAAATACAAAAGTTAGCCGGGTGTGGTGGCGGGCACCTGTAATCCTAGCTACTCAGGAGGCTGAGGCTGGAGAATCCCTTGAACCTAGGAGGTGGAGGCTGCAGTGAGCTGAGATCGTGCCATTGCACTCCAGCCTGGGCAACAAGAGTGAAACCCTGCCTCAAAACAACAACAATAACAACAACAATTGGGATTTTTGTATAGCTTTTTATGCAAATGTTTTAATTTCAGTAAGAATTAGACAGGCTTAGGAAAAGCCATTCCCAATTACGTCTTTGGCTAAATTTATAGTATTAAAGTAAATTGCTATCACTTAAAATACATTGGGGAAAGGCATAGTATTTGTGTCTGTCCACAAACTCCAATAAATGTTGTACGTGAGCCAGATAATCTGCTTCAGAAATTATCCAGGAGCTTAAGGAGAAATTTCACTCTTGACGCACATTAAAAATGTAAACATTGGCTAATACAAACAATAACTAATGAACTATTCAGAAAGCAATGTCATATTTATATATTTTTCTTTGTCATTTAGCATGTGAATCTGCCTCTCAACAACTCCATATGTATTCTAAGGAAAAATGGAAAAATAGAGGCAAGCTCTGGAGAATAAGTGCCTTATAAATACTAGGTATTTTTGAAGTAGTATTCTGCAAGAGGCTATATATATTGTTCAAATGAGGAGCTGTCATGTAGGACATTTCTTTAGTTCTAAAGCTGCAGAAACACCCACATCTTCCACAGTTCTGACAGGGAGTTGGGAAACAATGTTGTTGTAGGAAGCCGGGTTCCCCATTTCCTAGCCAAATTTAAGCTGCTTCAACAAGAGCAGCCATGCTACTTTTCACTAGGCTCAAAACAGTAACTAATTATTCAAGACTGACATGAGCCCTTAAGTGAATCACAGCAAATCTAGGCGCTCAAGATCTTCACAGGGATTAAAAGCCCTCAGTAACAATATTGGTATGTTCAGGCTGATGTTGAAGTTAACACAGAAAGGAAAAAAATGCCTACCAAACATTTCTGCTGTATAACTAATATATTGTATCAATACATTAATATATATACTGATACATTAATGTATATACTGATACATACATATACTGTATGTATATACTGATATAATTAATATATTATATCAATATATCGCATCGATACCTCAAACTCAATATATCTAAAATGGAACTCATCAATGTCCCCAACCCCATACCTGCTCCTCCTCATGCATTTCCATCCAAGCAAATGGCACCTCTCCCTTACTCAGGAACTGGGTATCGCCTTGACTCCTCCTTCCTGCTCATCTGCTACATCCTCACAGTCACTGACACCTGTCAGTCAGCTCAGTCCCCAAAGCACGTCTCAGCTCTGCCCATGACTCAGCTTCTCCACCATCATCACCTGCTCCACGCTGTCTCCTTCCCAGGTCTGGATCCCTGAAACAGCCCTTCCCTGGTCTCCACGCCTCCCTTCTTGCCCGCTCCAATCCTTCTCTGCCTTCCACAATGCAAGTTGTTATTATATTGCTCGCTAGATTAAACACTCTCTACAGTTTCTCATTTATTGCCTCTTAAGAGCATGCAAATTCCTCACCCCCATGAGCAGGGTAACCATACATTCCCATTTGCCTGGGATGGTTGCAGCTTATGCCTGCCCTTCTTGTGCAATTATTAATAGTGCCCTCTTTCACTGGCCCAAGCGTTGCAGTTTATAAGGTCATCCAACCTACAAGGCACCTCCTGACTCGCCTTACCCTACAGACTCACATTCAGCTTGCACCACACTACCTTTACGGTACGGCGAACTCGTTTCAGTCCCTTTCTTTCACAATAGTCTGTATAATCTAAGTGAACAGGAGACTTGTGTCTTTCACTGTTCCTAGACACTTCGCAACTAATATATTGATTGCATATAGACACTAGATAACTCTGAATAAATCAATAGAAGAGAGTACCAGGCATATGGTAGCTCCATAATTTTTTTTTTGGTGGGGGGAGGCGGGGGGAAGGAATCTTACTCTGTCGCCCAGGTTGGAGTACAGTGGCACGATCTTGGCTCACTGCAACCTCCACCTCCTGGGTTCAAGCGATTCTCCTGCCTCAGCCACCCAAGTAGCTGGGACTACAGGCGTGTGCCACCATACCCAGCTAATTTTTGTATTTTTAGTAAAGACGGGGTTTCACCATGTTGGCCATCCTGGTCTTGAACTCCTGACCTCAGGTGATCTGCCTGCCTCGGCCTCCCAAAGTGCTGGGATTACAGGTGTGAGCCACCATGCCCAACCAGTAGCTCCATAATTAATATATTATAGTAGATGATAAATAAAGATCTTTTGAGAAATTAAAAGGAAAAATTACTCAACAAGCTAGGATTTGGGTTTAACACAATCATCTCAACAAGAACAAACACGACAGTTTCTAGATGAATATTTTTAAGGATTATTTTGATACTAACAAAGACACTTAGGTTGTCCCCCAATAGAAATTTCTATTTTAACCAGTATGGCTTATGTTCAGCCTCTTTGATTTGAAGATATCTGCGGAAACCACATATGATCCTGGGACTATCATACAAGAAAAAAAGAAAATTTGTAGATCTAGATCAGTATTTGAACTGATATTGAAGTTATTCATAAATAGACTTAAAACATCCAAAAAATATGACCTCTTCCTCCAAAACAGAGGGAAATAAATATAGCTTCATATTATTCTTTAAGCTTTAGAGCAGAATATTGAAGACTAACTTCCTTCTTGAAAACAAAAGTTATGGCCGGAGCAGTGGCTCACACCTGTAATCCCAACACTTTGGGAGGCTAAGGCAGGAGGATGGCTTGAACAAAAGAGTTGGAGATGAGCCTGGGCAACATAATGAGACTCTGTCTCTAGGAAAAATACAAAAAAAAAAGGCATGGTGGCACACACCTGTAGTCCCCACTACTTGGGAGGCTGAGGCGGGAGGATCACTTGAGCCCAGGAGTGAGCCATGATCATGCCACTGCACTCCCGACTGGGTGGCAGAGTAAGATCCTGTCTCAAACAATAAAAAATAATAACTAACAATAAAAATCTTAGCTGGGCTTGGTGGCACATGTCTGTAGCCCCAGCTCCTCTGGAGGCTGAGCTGGGGGGATCACGTAAGCCCAAGAGTTTGAGACTGTAGGAAGCCATGACTGTACCAGTGCACTCCAGCCTGGATGACAGAGTAAGACCCTGTCTTTAAAAAAAAAAAAAAAAGCTGGGCGCGGTGGCTCACGCCTGTAATCCCAGCACTTTGGGAGGCCGAGGCAGGCAGATCACGAGGTCAGGAGATCGAGACCATCCTGGCTAACACGGTGAAACCCCGTCTCTACTAAAAATACAAAAAAAAATTAGCCGGGTGTGGTGGCGGCGCCTGTGGTCCCAGCTACTCAGGACGCTGAGGCAGGAGAATGGCGTGGACCCAGGAGGCGGAGCTTACAGTGAGCCGAGATGGTGCCACTGCACTCCAGCCTGGGCGACAGAGCGAGACTCCGTCTCAAAGAAACAAAACAAAACAAAAAAAGTTGTATAGCTAGGACAATTGGTTGTAATATTTTCTTGCTGTACAAAATTATTCACAGAGCAGTGAACATAACACCAACAAAACAGTAGTTGTAGCTCAGAAATACATTTGACTGGAAGCTTGTCAGTGTTGTGGCCTTTCAACATACAATGCTGCTAAATGGTCCTTTTTTTTTTTTTTTTTTGGTTTTATGTGGGAATGGCAGTGAGAAGTGAGAGTTATGAATCCCCTGCAAGGGCCTCTCTGTTCATCTGGTTTTAATGTTTGCGGAAGGCTCAGAAGAACCTGTGTGATCCATGGCCAGAGATTCCATCACTTTCTCAGTCTCACTTAAGGTATTTGAAATATACCCAATAATCAATTGGTTATTGTTATAAATTATGTCCCCAAACTACACTCAGGTATGGCGATGACCCAACATAGTACACATAACGTCATAGAAAGAGAAAACGCATACTACTTCCAAACCACCACACCTAGACCATTCTTTTCCTTGGATTCCTAATGCATTTACCTAAATCTTCACTGGATTATTCAAAGGAAGGCCAATATCACCACACAATCAAAAACAGCATAAAATATCTGATTTAATGATAGCTGTGTACTTGATATTTGGGGCACAGCTCTGAGCACTTTTGGTCTCATCCTGTAAACGCTGCAGCAAAGAAACCAGCCGTGAGTAATGGAGAGGCCCCAAGACTTCAGCAAATCTCCATGTTTTTTAATCATGACTAGATCCCATGTAATTTTCCCAATAACTAGAAATTTTAAGTTACTCCTTATATCTTTAAATATTGTGTGTATAAAAATTAAGATGGCAAGTGAAACATACTCATCTGAGGAATTCTCCAGATGCTTCTAGGAGTTACGTTTTCGGGGCTTGGGTTACATCACAGATCTGAACCATTACCAAGTTTTGCATTTCATACTTTATCCAAAGCTTCTTTTCCTTTGAGTAAGAGCTATGACTTCCTCAGACATCGTCATTTTCTCTTAATTCTTATCACCAGCAGCTGTGGTTGGTTGGTGTTCTTCTCAGGACTATTTCCAAAAAGAAACCAAGTTTTTTTGTTGTTTTTTGTTTGTTTTCGTTTTTGTTTTTTCCTGAGATGGAGTCTCGCTCTGTCACCAGGCTGGAGAGTGCAGTGGTGCGATCTCGGCTCACTGCAACCTCCGCCTCCCAAGATACCAGGTTTTAAATCCCCCCTCCTGTCTCGGAACTTTGAGAACAGACCCATGGAGCTACACTGGGTTGGCAAGAGTGCCAGGCTCGGCCGGCTCACTGGGTTAACGATTCAGGTCCACGCTCACAGGACACGGGATTAAAATCTGTGCCTCAGCAAAACCACAAGCTTGTCCTAGACCTCCATCCTGATCGCCCATTAATAATTGAAATATCTGATAAATCCTTGAACCCCAAAGCTCTCCTCTGTTATTCTCTTCACCGTATTCTCCAGCTGAAAGATCAATTTCTCAAGAATCTTGAAGGGGGCAGAATCCAAGCTCCTGCAGACACTGAAGTAGGCTTTCGTGTTTGTGTGGGTTTTTTTGTTGTTTCATTTTGTTTTAAACCCAACAGTTTATCTTCTGCATAGAAAGGAGGCCACTGGGGCTGTAAGCATTCCGTGGGCAGCTCTGGGAAGGTGCAGAGATGAACAGGAGGGTACACTAGATGCAAAATGTCCCCCATGAGGGCTCCTTATCCTCACCGATGTGAAAGACACAAATGCACTTAAAACAGATGACCTAAACTGAACACCAATCTGTTGGGGAAAAATGCTGCCACAAAGCCAATAAACAAACACTGCAAAACGGAACCACTGAAATAATACGCCAGGGATCCTTAGCACCCCTGTTCTCTCGGAAAGATTCTGCAGTTGTATGCTCTCTGTTGAGTAGCCTGACCATCATGCTGGTCCTATCACAGCCGCTGCAAGACCATCCGACCACAGCAAGGAGGGGCGCAGAGCCAGGTTTGTTTCTGGGCCACTTGGTGGGATGCCTGTGTGCCCTGCTGATGCCTGTGTGCCCTGCTCACTTACCTGCACGTGGAAAAACAGGGTAAGCCTGTTCTCCTCCTAAGCAAGAAGAGAGAGCAGACTGATAGTGGTTCCTTACAGATGTACAGCCCTGGGTAAGACCCAGAAAGGGCAAAACAAGGCAATTATTAGAATGTCACACCAGCACTCACACACCCTCCCACCTCGTATCAAAAACATCAGTTGGCAACCTCCTAACCATTAAGTCCTAATGGGTCCTTCTAGCTCAGTAACATGTGCACTGAAGAAGGACCATGTCTATCCTGCAAAGCCCATCTATTTCAAACGCACTATTTAAAACAGCTCCTATAGGTCAGGAGAGATCGTAATTACCAGCAGTTAAGTAAGTCTCTCCTACCTAAAAAAAAAAAAAAAAAAAAAAAAAGACCCAGAAAGTTCTCAGAAATAAATGACCCCTTTTTAGAGGTCCAGAGCTGCTTCTTGCTAAACTGACAACAAGCTTATTAATAACAATAACTGTTAACTGTTCCTGAGCACATAACATTAAACTAAAGATTGCTATCCTCAAGGTTTTACACTGATGAAGGCATTTGATCCTCAAACAATCCCATGAAGCAGGTGCTGCTATTGTCCCATTTCACACATAAGACACAGAGGCCAGGCATGGGGGCCAGGCTACGCAGCTGTTTCTGTGCAGAGCCTGTGCCCAAACTCGGCCAGCCTTCTCCCACATCCGGGCCTCAAGCCACTATCTGGCATTGGCTCCGCTTCCAGAAAACCAACTGAAAAGTCTACATGTGTGCAAAGAATCAATAACTGACTAGAAAAGCAATCAGAGTCAATGAGGAAATAATACTCATCATGATGTGTTGTTTTGATCCTCCCAAACGCTGCCATTTTTGCACCAATAGCACTTTTTTCCTTCTGTTAAGAGTAGCAGTTGACACTTTACTCTTTGCCCAGTTTCCATCTCCTAACTTTTTTACAGATCTGGTTAAAAAACACTATTTATGGCCGGGCCTGGTGGCTCACACCTGTAATCCCAGCACTTTGGGAGGCCAAGGCGGGCAAATCACCTGAGGTCAGGAGTTCGAGACCAGCCTGGCCAATGTGGCAAAACCCCATCTCTACTAAAAATACAAAAATTAGCCAGGCGTGGCGGCGCATGCCTGTAGTCCCAGCTACTTGGGAGGCTGAGCCAGGAGGATTGCTTGAACCTGGGAGGCGGAGGTTTCAGTGAGCCGATATTGTACCACTGCACTCCTGCCTGGGTGACAGAGCAAGACTCTGTCTCAAAAGGAAAACAAACAAACAAACAAAAAAAACCACTTTTTGCTTCACTCTAATTATACATTGGAGGGTGAAGTACTAAAGGTTCGTCCTAAGAAAAGTTAGCAGATCCAGATTTGAATCCTTGCGCTGCCATTAATTAGCTAGTAATGTTCAACCACAAATTCCTTATCAGTAAATTGATATAATAATAATACCAACCTCAGAGAATTGGTTGTTGTATTAAATGAAAGAATATCACTGACTACTATTAGGGCCTCAATAAGTGGAAAACATTATCAGGAATTCTAAAATATTCTTTAGGGAAAACAAAATGTTTCTTATTTATTTCTTCTTGGATATTTACTTATTTATCATTTTGAGTGTTTATCTTGAATGTTTTATATTTTTTATTTTTATTATTCCCTTATTTTCTTAATTTTTAAAATCTGTACTTTTTAATTTATCTTCAGTGTTTTATTTCTTTATCTTGAATATTTATTTGTGTATTTTTCCTCTTGAATTTTAACACATCTGTTCTCATATAGGTGGTGGAAATACAGATTTCTTTTATAAAAAGAAAAAGACTCACATGTCATTAAGGATGCAGAATTACTTGGTTCTGCCATGTAATAAAATTTCATTTTGATTTAAAATCTACCATTTTGGAGTCTGGAGATGATGGGATAGGGCCAGGTTAAAGGTTACCTTTCCTTTAGCTAGGAGAAATAACTGGCATCAATAAAATTTCAGGGCACCATATCAACGATTCAAGAAGAAAAAAAAAAACCCTGTTTTCAAATACTAAAAGGAGCAATCTCTTAGTAGAACCAATGATATGCTAATTATAAATAATTTATCCATTCATTAGATAGCCTAAGGACATGAAAGTAATAAGACTGCATTCCATTAAACATTCTATAAAATTTAAATCTTTCACTTATTTAGACAGGTCTTCCTCCCAATTATCCCAAATTAGTGCAATTCTAGTCCTAGTTATATATATTACATTGTCCTGTGGAACATTATATACACAGCAAGTCACATCTGACAAAAGCTTAATTAGGTGATCAATTTTTCTTGACTAGAGCTTAAGAAGAGCTCAAGTATCCTTCAGAAATAATTCTTCATGATAATAGACTTCACTTGGAATTATTCTTCAAGCAACTTTGCAAGTGTGTTTGGGGCCGGGGAAGGTGGCTCATGCCTGTAATCCCAGCACTTTAGGAGGCCAGGTGGGGAGGATCGCTTGAGCCCAGGAGTTCAAGACCAGCCTAGGCAACAGAGCAAGACCCCAACTCTACCAAAAAATAAGTGAGTTTGAAATGACAGTTTGTGATCAAGATTCAAATTTTCACCCATTGTGCTTCTTTCAATTTGGATTCCTTTTTTGAGTATTGAGACTACCATCATTAGAGAAGCATTCAGAAGATTAAGAAGTATCATACACCAAACCTGTGCTTCCACCTTCTCATATACTAACCTGTGCTTTCACTAGGAACAAACCCCCAAAGGAGACATCCCATCAGCACTGACTTCATTCGAAGGTTACAGCATGGGGAGAAAAAGAAACTTCAACTTCCTCATTACTCTAGGTCCTTCTACTTGGCAAAGTGATAAACCTAGAAAAATCCAAATGTTTGATATTCCTACTTTTGCACTCAGATTACAGAGCACTACATATAAAAATCACTGCGTCATACAAATTAAGGCCACCACAAATTCATGGTATCCAGTCTCAGCAGGCCTCCCTAAGACTCTCTAAGGGAGGTCTACGCATGTACCTTCTGATGCCAGCACAGCTATCTTAACTCTGGTATCTTGCCCATGACCTCCTCTAACTCTTGCAGCCAACTTCCTGCTTCAAGGTGGAGACAGGCACCACCAGGCATGGAATTCCTCAACATTCTGGCCCTGACACCCTTGAGAGCCTATCTCTATCCACTGCCTGCCTACCAGTTTCTTCCTCTAGGCCCTACAATCCATTTTCCACCCTGAGACAGGGCAATCTCTCTCTCTCATGCAAATCCCAACATGTCACTCCCCTACTTCAAGTCTGTCTGGGACTCATTAAGCTCAGAATAACCTGACAGCTCCTCAGCTTGAAATATAAGGTCCTCCTGGGTCCCGGCCTCTCCTCTGTCTCGCCTTGTCTCTATCATCTGCTGGCCTCTAGAAGGAGAGCACTGCCTGGGAGACTCCTCCTGTCTCCAGCCTCTCTTGTCCTTTCCTGCTGGGCTGCCTGCCCCTCCAAGGGCAGACAGGGGCTCCTGTGCCTCCTCAGAAGTCCTTTCCCATCTCCTAGTCTCTGTGGGATCCAGTGCCCCTTTCTTAGGCCCCCATCATCACCCTCATCCCACTGTCACGCAGTGGTTTCCTGTGTATCTCCAGCCAACTGTGGGGGCCTTCAAGGCAAGCATGGATCCTGACTCTCTAATAAAACAAGCACACATGTCAAGGCCCTGACACGAACAGGCAACGCTGGTTTGCTGAAGGTGTGAGGAAGCAGTGAGGATCTGAAGGAAGGAGCTGAGAGGCTCCCTGTCCTGGACAGGCAATTCCAAATCAGTGGCTACCAAACCTAACTGTACATCAGAATCACCTCAAGAGCTTTTAAAACATAAAGTTCTGGGCCCCATCCCAAGCTACAAATACTTGGGGAATGAGGCCAAGATGTGTATCTGCTTAACAAGCTCCCCAGATGATTCTGCAGAAGGAACCAACTCAATGCTCCTCCACAGATGGTGTCTAGGAACCACAGTCTACAGAGTGTTCCTACCTTCCGGAGGGTACATCTAGAATACAAGACAGAGTCAACTCAATGCTGCCCCTGCTGAATGCAGCCTGACAACTCCATGCCACACCCCTCACAGCCCCGGGTAAGGACTCATCCGACACCTCACTTTCTGCAGCTCACCCCCAAGGATATTCTAAGCTCTTCACTACATTTTAAGCAACTTGGGAAGGGCCCATATGGTTACATCCCACAGCACTACCTCATAACACACACTGCAAACAGGGATAAAACTTGAAGAATTACAAGTTGACTTTGCCTGTATTTAAATATTTCCCTCACTTGGAAAAAAAAAAAAAAAGAAAACAGTATTCAAATAAAAGCACAGTAAACTAGAAGCAGTTTTGTTGATCAGCTCTGCCTTTGTCTTCCATGTTGGTTATTAATCAGGTGACAGTGGCTTTCTAAGAAAGACTCCAGCCGATCCTGTTTCTCTGTGCAGCAGACCACACAGAGATTACTCCAGTTTTCTTCTAACTTCTCAGAGAAGACAGATCATGCACAGCACGGAGCTATGAGTATACTTCATAACATACATGACTAAGAACACACATCCATTAGGATGGCTACTATCAAGGAAAAAAAAAAACAGAAAATAACAAGTGTTGTCAGGGATGTGGAGAAATTAGAACCTTTGTACACTGTTGGTGGGTACGCAAAATGGTGCAACCACTGTGAAAAATGGTTTGGTGGTTCCTCAAACTAAGTTAAACAGAATTACCACGTGAGCCAGCAATGCTGCTTCTGGGTATGTACATAAAGGAACTGAAGGCAGGGACTTGCCAGTTCTTTGCACACCTGTGTGCACAGCAGCATTCTTCACAAGAGCAAAATAGTGGGAACTCAAATGTCCATCAACAGATGAATGAATAAACAAAACATGGTACATGTGGGCAATGGAATACGATTCTGCCTTAACAAGAAGATTCTAACACACACTACAACATGGATGAACCTTGGTGATATGCTAAGTGAAATAAACCAGTCACAAAAGGACAGATATTTTATGATTCTACTTAGATGAGGTGGGGTAATCAATTTCACAGAGACAGACAGTAGAAAGGTAGTTGCAGGGGATCGGGGTAGGGAGTACTGGGAGTTAGTGTGTAATAGGTACACAGTTTCAGTTCTGCAAGATGAAAACAGTTCCCAGGATACACCCTGATGTTGGCCTCACAATAATGTGAACATACTTAATACCACTGAACTGTACCCTTAAGAAGTTAAGATGGTAACTTTTGTGCCGGGTGTGGTGGCTCACACCTGTAATCCCAGCACTTTGGGAGGCCGAGGTGGGTAGATCACAAGGTTGGGAGTTCAAGATCAGCCTGGCCAACATGGCGAAACCCCGCCTCTACTAAAAATACAAAAATTAGCCAGGCGTGGTGGCGGGCACCTGTCATCCCAGCTATTCAGGAGGCTGAGGCAGGAGAATTGCTTGAACCCAGGAGGCGGAGGTTGCAGTGAGCCGAGATCGTGCCACTGCACTCTAGCCTGGGCGACAGGGAGAGACTTTGTCTCAAAAAAAAAAAAGATGGTATGTGTTTTTTTTACCACAATTTGAAAAAGTAAGTTTAAAAAAATGCATGACTAAAAATGAATCTAAACAGTTAAAATAATATTTGCACCTTAGGAACAAACCATTCATCTTCTCAAAGCACCAGGGAATAGCGAATTTGTGGAAAGTCATCTAGCTCAGATCAATGCAATTTCTGTACATTTAATGTGCTGTATATCATTAACCCTTTGCTTTAAAGAGGTAGTTTACTAGTCAAATCTCTCCCAGCATATCATTAGAAGGAGAAAGACAATAAGAAGTAGACATGCAGATAATTAAGAAATTCTTATCTTAGGAAACTGAATACAAGTGAATTTGACCTTTTTCATATTATGAGTTTATCTTTTGGTATCTTGATTCTAAATTTAAAAATACAGAGAAACTATAAATCATATTTTTAGTTAAAAGCTTACAACTTTGTTACATTTCTTCAGTATAGTATACAAAGAATTTAAGTGTTAGCTAGTTAGCTAGCCATGAAACAGGGGTAAGTGTTAATAAAAGATATAATTTTTAACTATTATATACTGTTTAAAAGTAATTTTGGTCTTTTAAAAATATATACCGTAAATCATAAAGCTTTGTGACTGCTCTTAAATGTTCTAAAGATCTGGGGTTTCATTTTAAATCTTATACATTCCAAGGATTATGTAGGTGCTAGATTTTGAAAGTCCTCCTACTAACAGAACTGAACGAAGCTTATGTTTTCATATTACCCACATTCACTGTGTTGCCATGGGTTACTGAACCCATCCTCCTGGACCACTGAAATGCTGGAGGAAATTGTTAACAGATTTTCTCAGAGTGACCCTCCTACAGGGAGTCACAAGGATGCTTTTTTTTGTTTTCCCCAAAATTGAAAATTTTTTTAATATACATCTAATGTATTCTAAACCAGTTCACTGATTCTTATCAAAGATACAGTTGGTTCACCCAAATTTTAACCATCTATCCTTTTTAATCATATTCAACAACATTTCTAGTTTATTAATTTCTTTCTTGATTACCTTGAACTGAATTGTATCTTACACCATGCAAACCCATGGAACTTCTTCTTTGCCCCCAGTTCCATCACTTTAAATTATTGTGCCAGGTACTGTCAAATTGTTCCATTATTTGGATCCTAGCCTACTGCTATCCTCAGAATAATGTTCAGTCAAACTCTTACAACAACAGATGGCAGAAATTAGACTGTGCTAAACCAAATGCTTCTTCAGCAATTTTTCATAACTAAAAAAGTCAAGAAAAATACAAGAGAAAATGAGTGAGCAAAAGAAAATGATTTGCAAATGAATGAAATTATGTTTATGTTTGAGACTTCTTTTCATTTGAAGTTTCAAATTTTGTTGTGAGGTACCTTTGCACTAAATGAGTTAAGACCTAGGAGTTGTTCGATCCCAACTATCTCATCTTCTCCAAGACGCAGGGATGTTCACTGCATGATTGACAGCTCATGATAACACTAAGCCAATTAAGATGACTAAGGAGCTCACGAGCGCATTACAATGGCATTTG
Source organism: Papio anubis (assembly GCF_008728515.1). NCBI lineage: Eukaryota > Metazoa > Chordata > Mammalia > Primates > Cercopithecidae > Papio > Papio anubis. The sequence continues at coordinate 5,850,690 of NC_044978.1, forward strand.
AAACCCACTCTAAGGTGCTAAAAAGAGGAAGAGGAAGAAATAGCAGCAGGGAAACACTCAGCAAATGCCCCAGCCCGCCCCTTGCCAGATCTTAGGAGGCTTTATTGTTCTTTGGGTAAGGCAAGATAATTCTCAGAAGAAACTCGGCTGGCTGAGAAGAGATTATTTTTAAATAACATACACAAATATTTAGGGTTAGACTTGTTAGAATATGCAAGGAGCCCTAAAATCTGCTCTCTCATTATGCACAGGCTTCTACAGTGGGGTCCACTTAGAGGAAGTGCAAGATGAACCACTGGGGGAATGAAATAATATTAAATACTTTATTTAAAAATAAGTAGGCTGGGTGTGGTGACTCACACCTGTAATCCTAGCACTTTGGGAGACCAAGGCAGGCAGATCACTTGAGGTCAAGAGTTCAAGACCAGCCTGGCCAATATGGTGAAACTCCGTCTCTACTAAAAATACAAAAATTAGCCGGGTGTGGTGGCGGGCACCTTTAATCCCAGCTATTCAGGAGGCTGAGGCAGGAGAATTGCTTGAACCCAGGAGGCGGAGGTTGCAGTGAGCCGAGATGGCGCCACTGCACTCCAGCCTGCGTGACAGAGCAAGACCCTGTCTCAAAATAAAAATAAAAATAAAAATAAATAAAAATAAGAAGTTATTTTACTAACATTGAACACGATTAAAAGTATACATATGAGTGTGTGTGTGTGTGTGTGTGTGTGTGTGAAATCTCAGTTTTCTCAGATTTTTTACATTTGTGTTGCTAAAATAGTAATCGGTGGCATCCTTGCAGGAATGCTGTGAGGACTAAATAAGGTAACACACAGGTACCAACGTACCAAGTACATGCTCAATAAACAATGGTTTCCGCCCAGGTCCAGTGGCTCATGTCTATAATCTGAGCACGTTGGGAGGCCAAGGCAGGAGGACTCCTTGACCCCAGGAGTTTGAAACCAGCCTGGGTAACATGGCAAGACCCAGTCTAAAAAAAATTTAAAAATAGCCAGGTATGGTGGTACACAACTGTAGTCCCAGCTACCTGGGAGGCCGAGGTGGGAAGATTGCTTGATCCCAGGAGGTAGAGGTTGCAGTGAGCTACGATAGTACCACTGCACTCCAGCCTGGGTGACAAAGTGAGACCATCTTAAAAAACAATCCCAATTAACAACAATGATTTCCTTTGTTAGGGGAAAGGGAATTGAGGGTAAAGAGGCTCCTTTTTCATACTGACATTTCAGGAGCACACCAGAACTCCACTATCTTTGAGGAAGCATGCTGTCAGACTGTGCTTATGTCCCAGGCCTGAGCCACTGCCGGGCTTCACACACACCTCCCGGGGGGCCTGACTCCACGACTGCAGAACCTTAAACCCCACCTCTAACAGGCCCACAGCACCAATCCCAGCCCGAGCACACTCCACCACGCTGCCTTGCAGAGGAAGCCTTGCACGCATATGGCTGCATCTCACAATGGAAACCTCCATTTCTGGCCCTTAGGCCAGGATGGTACACTACTATTTACTATGCCTCTGGCATCCCAAACAAACATTCTGTATAACTCTCCGCGTGTTTAAATCACCCACATCAAGCAGGGTACACCATATGGAAAAACAAGATCTGCATGCTCCAGAAGCTATGCTTTGACTAAAGAAAGCCAATACTTGTGGAATGTTAAGTAGAAGAGGCTTTCCAAGTTCAATTAGTTGGGCATAACCAGAGAAAACAAGTTACTTAGTACTGCTTCCGTTCTTCTTTAGTTATTTTTCCCTTGATTTGAAGGAAGGGAAAGGATGTGTTGCAAATGAATAAGTAACATGGAAACTCAGGGCTACATGCAGCAAAGGTGGACAGCTTTGAGCTCCCAGATCCTGGCTGGTGCAGAGGTTCACAGGAGGTGGGTGCAGAGGGAAAACCCATTCCGCTCCTCCAGCTCAGGCTGTCATCCCGGAGCCCCGGGCCTGGCTGCCAAACCATCTGCTTGTAGCAGATGAAAAATTCACACATGTGAAAAGTGGACCTCCAATTCTAGCACCCTCCTTTATTTCCTATGCAACCCAGAGGCCATGCTGACCCGAGATTCCACTGGGCCCATCGCTACTTTTATAAACTCACCAAAGGAGGAACATGCACTTGGTTGGCAGGAGAGAGCCTACTGGCTTTACTTTCAAAATTGGCCTTGAAAGATATCCCTTCATTTCACAGCTTTCCTCTCTCAATTGTGCTTCTGTGAGACTGGTTTTTATTGCATATGCAAACACATCAACACGCAGCTGAACCCGCAGCTCAGAAGGGGAGTTTTCTCCTTTACCTTCAACTGAAAAGTCTAAATAAGTATCTCAGAGTAAGCTATGTCTGATTATATGGGACACAATTTCCCTGATTTTAAGTAAAGCCAAGTTCTCTTAGAGTTATATTCCACGGGAACATTGACTGCCGACTGAGCAGTGATTCTCTGCCATTTTCCCTTAGTTGGAAGTTCAAGGACAAATGAGCCCACTTAGATAAATGAATAATTCTGTAGATTTCCTTAGCAGAGCACATACCAAAATCAGTAAGAAACGGAATATTTGATTTCTGATAAATGAGTACCAAATATTAGGCGAAGAATCCCATTTAAAGCTGCTTTTAACTCTGTGCGGCACTAGACAAGTTGCCCGCTAGTTCTCTTCTTCTGCATCCTCAGGTGTAAAACACTTAGAAACCAGTCAATCCTGTATAGTTATGTTCCAAAAGAAATAATCATATAGTAGCAAAGATGTACTAGGTTCTTACGGTGCGTCAGGCACTATGTTAATTATTTTGATTGCATTTGCGCATTTAATCCACATAACAACTATAAATTAGATACTATTTTATCCTCATCTGAAAGATAAGAAAACAGAGGATAGACTGATAACATAGATTGCTAGGATTCCACAGCCAGCAAGTGGGTGCCAGCACCAATGTATGAATGTCTGATTTCAAAGCCCTAAATCACACTGCTGCCTTACTGCATAAAGGCATTTGATGAACATAGATAGAAGCCACTCTCACAAATAAGGAAAAATCCACTTGACACTATTGCCATCTTCACTGTTCTGCTCTTTGGGACTTGTTCACTCTCTGGCTAAACAGTCTTTTTAAAAGCACTGTTAAAAAGTTATCCACATCTGCCCATTGTCTGCATTATAAACCGCCAGTTTGCAAATGTGGGGAAAATATGTCCAAATACTTCTTTCAGTTATTTGAAAACTAATGGAAATGAAAATCTCAATGAGTTCACTAGGTTAACAGAATGCCCCGTTCTAATCACAAGCTCTAGCACGTAATCTAAATGGAAGTTTTCTCTTAGACGTTTGGTGAGTTCAGAAGATGTTGTTTTATAATTTCACCAAAGATCCATGCCGGAATTCTTAAAAATCCTATGACCGAAGCTCATATCTCTACAACCCGGTGGTTATAGCTAAACTACCCCAGTTTCCTTCAGTTTGCTCCTCTGGGCCCCTGTGAGTGGGTCAAGATTACTGATCCACCACAATCACCCCGGTGGCTTCTTCGCATCAACCCCTGGGGCACCAGGCATGCATATGGTTAGAGAAAGACTCGAAATACAGAGTCCACTGAAGCCACTGGGAATGCCAGCAAGACCATGTGTCGCCGTATCTATACATTTAAACTGCTGTGTACCTGCTACCCATCTGGCACTCGCTAGACACTGGGAGCACAAAACCAAGTCAGACCCAAGCCACGGCCTGAGAGCGTTTCCAGTCTAGATGGAGGGTGAGGCAAGAAAATGGCAGATGTGTCGGTTATTTCAGAGGTGTGTGCAAGAAGTGCTGCCGGAGCACGGAGAAGGAGCAGCTCAGTCACACCCCATCAGGTTTCCTCAAGGAACTAAGTTCTAAACACTAGGAGGAAGCAAATAGGAAGTAGAGGGAAGAGGGTGTTATTGGAAAGGGGAAAACAAAAGGGCTCTGGAAAGGTCACCATAGGAAGATGACATGGTTGCAAAGTAAAACTCAACTGTACTTTTTTGTGTAGCTTATGTGCAAGCCACTCTTTATATCAATATTTTGAAGTGACAACGATTGAGATCCCATTGTGATTCTATATAGGTGTCTGATGCAATTCTCAGTTTTATACTGCAGAAACCAATGCTGGCTCTTTTAATATTAGGTTGGTGGAAAAGTCATTGCAGTTTTGGCCATTACTTTTAATGGCAAAATCAGTCATAGGGATATCATGCTTCCATTGTACCAAGCTTAGTTCTAAGTGCTTTACACGTATTAATTCACCCAAAGCCCAATGAGTAGGTACCATTATTATTCCCATGTTGCAGGTAAGGAAGCTGAGGTCCTGAGAAAATCAGTAGTTTCTCCAGGTTTACTTGGCTAGTGATGGTAACATTGAACTATGAAGCCAAGCCACGTGGTCCACATCTCTGCTCTAAATCACCAGCTACACAGCCTTTCAGGAAAAAGAACACAGTAAAATATACTGAGTAACTCAAGGATCCCAGGAAGGGCTGGAGACCCAGGCTTGAAGCATGCAGCCAGAGCCGCTTCAATAAGGACACCTCTGCAGCCACCACCAAGCACGAACCTGCAGCTGGCACCGCTAGCAAGGTCACATGGGGCACCGCCTGCCAGCTGCCACCTCTGGCCTCTAAATGCCATCATGCTACACCACCATATCCAGGGACTCTGTCTCACAGTCCCCATCATCTTACCTTACTAGCACCAGATTAGAAGTCATAAGAAGGGAATATCCAATGGGTGAAACCCAGGTCTCTGGCCCCTGCCCTCCACGTAAGGAAGGCCAGGAAAGTAACTACACAGCAATTTCAGCATCTTCACAGAGAATGCGGGCGCTGCCTTCCACCAAGGCTCAGGTGGCGGACTAGTGTCGTGCGGCTGCTGGAACTAGCACCGCACAGTGGGCGGATTAAAGCAACAGAAATAGGTGCCCTCCCAGCTCTGATGCTAGAAGCGGAAACCCCAGGTGTCAGTAGGATTGTTTCCTTCCCGGACCCTGAGGGTGAAGCAATCCCATGCCTCTCTCCCAGCCTCTGGTGGTGGCTGGTGGTCCTGGGCCTTCCCTCATTTGTAGACACATCACTCCCACCTCTGCCGCTCTTGTCACATGGTATTCTCCCTGTGTCTCTTTTCATCTTCTTATAAGAACACCAGTCATATGGATTTAGGGCTCACCTATTCCAGTACTGCTGCATCTTAACTCGGTTACAGCCACAGTGACCTGATTTCCAAATAAGGGCACATTCACAGGTACCAGGGGTTAGGACTTGAACATATCTTTTGGGCAGACACATTTGACGTGTAACAATGGGGAGTGACACAGACACTGAAAAGAGGTTCAGATACTGGGCAGCCAAAAAGAAAAAAAAAAGGACAAATACCCCATGCACCTCAGTCACTATGGCGGCCTTCAATTTCTCTAATAACGAGACAATTTCAAAGCAAAAGTTGGATATGCCAAAAGCAATAAATGGCATATTAGCTCTCTTAGGGGAACCGAGCAGACAGGAATCTGTAGGGGTGAGAAGGCAGTGTTAATTGCAGAGGATGGCTCCTCCCTCTGAAACTACGGCCATCAGACGGATAAGGCCAGGCAATAGTCCTGCTACCCCTACTGCCCACAGGCATCTGCCAAATCTCTCTCTTTTATCTTCAAAAAGAGAAAACTTGGCCTGGAGGGGCCATCACGGATTAAAGTAGAAAGATAAATGGAGACTTTCACTGTGAATGAGTTACCTAAGCCATGATTTTTCAGCGGGATAGGTATATGACAGATGTTTGAAATATACATTATTTACATAGCTGGCCTAGTCTTTTGTGCTGCTACTTGCAGAGTTCTCTTTTCAGATCTGACTATAGATATCAAAAACATATCCCTTCTATCAACAATGCAGTGGCTTCTGAATAAATGAGAACACTAATAAAATAAATCCAAGAATTCAAGGGCACTTTACTTTGAGGAACAGGAAAGCAGACAATCTCCAAGCAATCCTAGCCTCGAGTTTCCAGGCTTCAGAAACCCAAGGAGAACTCTGAGTTAACAGAATCCAACTGAGCCTCCTTCTGCTGGAAATAAAAATCGGTCATCTGCTCCCCTCCAAGAAGGGGAACAGAAAGCACAGACAGCCAAGCTATTCTCATGTTCACAACGAACACTGCCGCACAAATGACCTCCAACCTATATGCCTTTATTGTTCACCTGTATACCTGAAAGCCCTCTGTGGTTGGAATATCAAACCACTAGCCCAAAATGGAACTCATTCTCCACTCACTTTCTGCAGGTTCCTGGTCATTTACTGTATTCTTCCAACAACAACAAAATCTGTTGCACCTTTTTTATTTTTATTTTTATTTTTGAGACAGGGTCTCCTTCTGTCACCCAGGCTGGAGTGCAGTGGCACAATCTCTGCTCACTGCGGCTTCAACCTCCCCAGGCTCAGGTGATCCTCCCGCTCAGCCTCTCGAGTAGCTGGGACTACAGGCACATGCCATCAAGTGTGGCTAAGTTTTGTATCTTTTGTAGACGGGGTTTCGCCATGTTCACCTTTATTTTTCTTTCACCTCTTAAACCCAACCACGTACAAAGAACAGCCAGTTCCTTTGTTCTCCCAGATTCTCCCTTTCCTCTTCATAACCCTTTCTACCTTCTGCCATCCCTCCTCCCTTAGCCTACTCAGGTTTTCCACTACATGGTGTGAGTACCACTCGGGCACATGGGTTCATTTTGGGTAGTATCTAGTTGAATATTTTTTACTAAAATAATTAAACGTCCATTTTAATAGGGATTAGGAAAAAATATAATTATCAAGGGAAACCCATAATTTCATAGGAAATGCAAAATTTTCTCTTTAATTCACTTAAATACAAAAGTAGATCAAGTTAAAGAGAAGTATTAAATAGGTAGCAATGTAGGTGGTATGCAGACATATTTTTAACATCTTGAGGGTGGTGTGCTAATAATGCCTAGCAGTGCTGGGACACACAGTTTTTTTGTTTGTTTGTTTTGCTCCCCCCACCCCACTGACAAAGTCTTGCTCTGTCACCCAGTCTGGAGTACAGTGATGCGATCTCGGCTTACTGCAACCTCCACCTCCAGGGTTCAAGGGATTATCCTGCCTCAGCCTCCCGAGTAGCTGGGATTACAGGCACACACCACCACCACACCCAGCTAATTTTTGTATTCTTAGTACAGACGGGGTTTCACCGTGTTAGCCAGGCTGGTCTCGAACTCATGACCCTATGATCCACCTGCCTTGGCCTCCCAAAGGGCTGGGATTATAGGCACGCGTGAACCACTGCGCCCGGCCCAGGACACACTGTTCTGTGGTCATCGTCTTACTGCTTGATCACCACATCAACCCCCAAACACCTCCCCTCCGGTCTCCTAGGCTGTAAACATTCAAAACATGCATCTACCCAGGAAGCCACTATCTGACACCTCTTTAAAAAGGTTCCTTTCGTCATTTCTCTCCCCAAATCACAAATGCGTTACCTACCCCACAAACTCTGAATCCACCCAAATTTCAAGATCCCACACATTATTTCTAGTAGCATCCCAGAGTTACAGTACGACAAATTTCACACATCCATTTTCATTTCCAGCTTCATGCCTTAGTTTGTATTGCTTCCTCAACCTCCCCCAAATCCTTCTTCTCCATCTCTTCAAATCAACCCACTTCTTCAAGACCCAAGTAAGTCCTCCCTCCAGGCAGCCTTTTCTAAGCAACGTCCTTCTGTTCTCGGAACTCCAGTTCTACTTGTAGCAACCACATCAACCAACTCAACTTGACTCTTGATTGTATCCTATTATTTAGTACTTTCTAATCATCCACTCGTAGCTTGCTGGTCCTGATTCTACCAATCACAATGGAAGATCTTTTCAAAAGTAGGATCTTAGAATACATACTTGTACCTTCTGCAGTTACAAGAAGGTGACTCATATTAGGACTTCAAGACTTCATTCAACTTTCTAAGAAGTCATGTTTTAGTCACTCATCCCATACACATTTACTGTGTGCCTGATACATGCCAAGCTCTGTGGTTGCTGGCAAAATAGAGATGTGAATAAGGCAGGTACTATCAGTGAGGATTTCACCATCCAGACTGGAGACGCACATGGATTGTAAACTCGTGGTGCGGCACAATGTGACCGTGTTGCTGTAACACAAGTACAAAACAAACATCATGGGAGCAATTCACTCTGGAAAGGATCTGAGAGACGATGCAAGAGAAGGGGGCATAGGAGCTGGTTCTGGAAGGCTAAAGAGGATTCTATCAGAACTGTAAGGATGGAGGACGCCTTCTGGGCAAAGTCACATAAACTACAACAGGTACACAAGGTGACAGGCACTGCCGCAGGTAAAGAGCTCCCAGAGCCCAAAGCGCGGGGTGAGGTGAACAGGGGGGAAAGAGAAGAAGAAGTGGAAAGAGTGAGGGAGGTTATACTGTGATGTGCCCTGGTCTATGATTTCATCCACAGGCGTGATGGATGGGAACACTGGGAAGGGAAGCAACACGAGCAATTTTGCTTTAGGAGAGATTTTAAAATAACAAAACCAAAACAAAACCATCAAAGCCCTCGGGGGACATCAGGAGGATGGAAGGAACTGGAAGAGAGGTATGTTTGGAAGATAGTATAATAGAACAGAAAAAGAGTTCAGCAACAGAGATGAAGAGGAAGAGACAGGTTTTAGAAACATTTAAGTGGGAGGAACAAATAGAATTTTCTGATTGACTGGTTGCGCATTCTGATGTTAAAAAAGACCAGCCCTTTCCTACTTCAGGAAAAGTTTACTCCCTACTTAAAAAATCACCCACGTCCTTTCTTTCTTGTGTTACTGTGGATAAGGTCAATTTGGAGTAGACTGTATCTATACTCTCACCAACTAGAAGAACCTCTACTTTATACCTTATAGATTAGGCATCACACACTATAACTGATTTACAAAAGCATGTCCTAAATTCAAAAGTTAGCACAGTACCCACTGGCAAGGGTCCAAGCAGATTGTGCTTTTAGTTAAAACCTGCGTTCAGCCTAAGCAATCGTGTACCAAAGAGTATACCATTGTCTGAATTGTCCTAAGTCTCCGGGGGGTGGGGAATTTAAGGCCAGACTTGCTCTGGAGGTGCAGAAGTGCTAAGGTTTTTATACAATATACTCATATTCCTTTCTTTCAAATAAAAACATTGGAAAGAATGTAAAAGATATTGAAATACCAAGAGAGGTGACCTTTTGTAAGCCCACTCACGTTCTCCTGGGAAATAAAGAATAAAGTCATTCACCACCAAGTGTAATATTCCTCACTTCCACTCGCCTGATGAAAGGAGTCAACACAGGTAGTTTCAAATTAAAACACAGTTGGAGCGGCTAGGCTGAAAATGGATCTTCGCAAAGAGGGAAAGGGACGTGACGGGCTGCTGTTTATTAAAACTTGCATATGATTACAACTTACCAGGTCTTAATTTACTTCCTCCTCCCTCATTACTCTGGTCATCAGGGCGAGTCCTAAAATGCATACATTTCATGTAACATTTCAGGATGATGGGAAATAGGATTGTACGGCAAAATGAGCACTATTCCCACATGCGGGAGGCACCTGACTCCAAAAAGTAGAAGAGGGCCGAGCTTTTGTGTAACGATTCTTGTGTAAGTGCTCAGAAGTCTTGCACTTGCTCATTACAGAGCCACTGCGGGGCCGAATTCGGTAATGGCAGCACGGAAGTGGAGGACTCTTACAGATGGAGGGAGGGGATGGAGGGAGGTCATATTACTCGCCAGGGACACAGCTGGTTTGTGGCAGGCCCAGATTAGAACCTCCAGTGTCCATCCTCCACTCCCAGAAAACGCTCATGTCTCTTAAAATAACAGAACATAAGGAACTGGAACACACAGTCAAATGTGCCCCAGAATTAGTTTCTATAAACCAAAAACTAATAAACTAATGAAGGTGATGAGCTGGCCATTCTTCCCCAGCGGACAGAACTGCTTTCCAATTTCTTGCAATGTCAGTTTAGAGCTTTTGTTTTGTCTTTCTTTTCAAAGCCTTTAAAATCACAGTATTCAAAAGGCACACTTTACTCCTTAAAGATGTTATCAAAATGATAAGCATCAGACTAAAATGGGCCAGGACTTCGCTTTCTCATTCATAAACAAAGCTTTTAAGGATCATGTGCTGTAGAACCTGTATAATGAAAAAATTACTTTCCATGCTTGATCAATAAGAATGTCCCCCAAAGCTTTGATGGTATTATATATGGAATATAAAGAGGTGCCCATCCCCAGGGCTGGGGGAAGGGGTAGTGAAGGAAATGAAAAGTTAGCAGCATCATTCTTGTGAAGAGATTACAGTTCACATAATTCTAACAGAGAAAGCTCTAACAACTTCATCAACCGCAGGTTTGGGGCCTTGAAAATCATTTCACAGAGACAAATGAGCATGTTTTCATATATAAAGTACTAAGTGTTCGTTATACAGATCTGCTCCTCTGTGAGGAGTTTCACTTTTATCTCTAGTTCATGAATATCGTAACTTCTAGTTTTAGAAAACGCACAAGAATCATCCCACATCCATTTGGTCCAACCCCTTTTCTTCTTAAGATAATGCCATGCACTTTTTATTATTCATCTTGATTTGAACAAAAGACAAGATCTTCCCCTTTCTGCCCAGAAACCACCACTGGGAAATTAATATTCAAGATGAACAATGAAGTCATCTCATGGCCTGTGAACTTACTGGTTGCTAGGAAGCTCATGAATTCTTAGGATTTCTTCAGATTTGGTAGCATGAGTTGGGAGCTTAAACAGTCCCATAAGGCATAGTCTTCGAGACTTAAAGTTTCAGAATTCCCTAACTGTCCTTTTGCAAGACCTCTCTAGTTTATAGGTGCCCGCTCTAACCTCTTGAGCTTAAGTGTAGTTTTTCCTGAAGGTATTGGAAAGGCCAAGGCTAAATGTCAAGCCTATTGCTATAAATCACATTTCACACTGGTAATTACTTATTCGTGGAGCAAAGACTGTTTGAAATGGTGCTGTCTCATTAGAAAGCTATTACAGAAGCCTACAATTTTGCTTGAAGCACCTACTGCGTGATATGGGACGCTAGACCAAAAGGAAAATTATTAATATCTATTTCTTGAAATTCCCAAGGCTCTCTCATGTCCTGAAGCTTAAAACTAAGTGATTGTTTCCCACAATTTTCAGGAATATTTGTTGAGGGAGGGGGTCTAAAAATAGTCTCTTAACTGAAGTTATTTTAAGTCATTTAGTACATTTCTGAAAGGCTTATCTTGTCCTTAGAACCCAAGTAATTTCCCCACAACAAAAACCTTTTTACTAAAAATCAAGTATGAGGATACCAGTAGTAATTAAATCAAATGGCTGGACAAACAGAAAGTAGAAATATGAAAGGCCTCATGTGTTTCTAAGAGGTTTCATTTTCTACTCAATATTTTATGTGACAAAGGTTCCGTTTGTATCCAAAGTCACTAACTTGATAAAAGTGGATCTCCTTTACATTTCCTAAAAGGACGAGAATGTCTTATAAATCATTTCCAAGTGTTTCAATATATCATCTATTTCTATCAACACCCACATTTTGAAAGGAGCCATATTTGTAAAGGAAATACATGAAGATACACATCCTTCCCAAACCAACCCCCAAAAGAGTTGCACATGAGAAAGACTCCACCTACTCTCCCAATGTTCATTGTAGGTGTTTGTCTTCATGTTTACTATTTCCTCCCATAGCAGCAACACCTGCTTCTTATTCCATGTATCAACTAATATTCAAAATAAAGAATAAACGACAAGCCTCCCTCCCTGGGCAAGAACCATATTATATCCAACCGTACAACCCCATGAGAATCCAGCAAGGCACTGTGCTCTTCAGGGGCACTCCAGAAAAATGCTGAATGAATGATGGAACTTTTCTTCCATCTTTTGGTCTTCAGATATCTCAGCAGTAACCTAACCTTGAATCTGAACAGAAAACTGCCAACCTGAAACAGGTTATCCTTCATTATCACCATAGGACCATCTTACCATCTGAGGATCAAGAAATGAAATAAGGGAATCAAATACAATTAACAGCTTCTTCCTCAAGCCCTCAAAAATGCCTCACAGCACCTGCAATAGCAGACAAGTTCTTTTGCAAAGAATGAAAATGTGATAACGAGGTAATGCCGAGATAGATTTAAAAAAAAAAAAAAAAACCGGCTCCCTGGAAATGTGCCTGAATCATGAAACACAGTGTTGCAGGTTTGTTGAAGAAATGATGGCCACCAGCCCTCCTATAGCTTCACACTTGGTGTCAGGACAAGTTCCTTAGGAGGCATAAGGGGAACTGTGAAGTGTGGAATGAAGACATTCAAACCCTAAGTACATGAAACCCAGGATTATCTGAACACTCAGGGCAGATATGGGTTTATGTACATACGTGTTTTGAGGTTAGGTTTGGATTTAGGTGTGTTTCAAAATTTACTGCCACAAGTCTGAAGAATATAGCAACCACAGCAGCGACTGAAATGACTGAAGTAGAAACTGTAGTTGTCACTTTCTTTACGAATTTGGCTTTTCACGAAAGGGAAAATCAAGGAGCTTTATTGCCAAAATAGTACAACATCCTTATGTCGCCTGATTTTGCAATAAAAAAGATGGTTCTTTTATTTAGGCTTTATGTTCGTGGAAATGCGGTCGCAAGGCATTTTTGAAGCATGAGATGCTGACCCCAGTTAAAAAGGACTTGCTGTTTTAGGAGAAAGAGAGTAAAGCTAGACTCTAAGTACCAACCACAAGCTTAAAATGATCTTCCCAGTTAAGACAGGGCTCAGAGTGATTTGGTACAGTATGTGGTTTGAGAGAAAATCTCGGTTCTTCCATTACAGTGTGCTTAGAAGAAAATCAAAATTTTTCTCTGAATGAAAAATAAATAAAAACCGATGCCTTACACATCATTACATACAAGTGGTTAAGGAGAAGTAAGGAGAAGGCAACGGAAGCTTTCCAGGCTTTTCCTCCTTCAGCATTTCCCTCAAGAATTTCATCCCTGGGTTCCCAAATCAAACCAAAGCCATTCCGTTGTATTTCCAAAAAAAGAACTGGCTCCTTCAGGAAGGCTTTTCACAGCACTGCATTTTAAGCGGAAATCTTTTCTGAAGCCTCCCTTTTCCATTTACCGTTTTGTTTGTCCTTCCTGTCTGACATGCAAATACATGATACAGCCTCCATTCTTTCCATACAGCCTAACTCAAAGCAACATATGTTAAATCCACACAGAATCATGTGAGCATTCAATCCGCATCCACACCATTACCCCCACAGAACGCATTCAGTGAGCTCCAACACAGTTAGTTCTCTGCGTGCAAATCAGACGAGCCTGGGATGTCTGCAGGACTCTCCCCTGACTCAGCCCATCCAGAGCTGCGCATGGAACCTGTTCCTTTTGGAGAACAGGGGGCTGCTGGAAATACCCACTCAGATAACCGGCCACCACGCAGGAGCCAGCAAGCCTGGCACTGCAGGCAACCCTGGGCGCAGGATCCTCCACAAAGCTCGAGGAGGCTGCAGCGCGGGGGCTTGCAGTCATTTATCTCCCTGCAGCCAAAACGCCCGGCTCGTCCCCCCTCCCTCGTTTTACCTAACTAATAGCTCTCCAACCCCATATTGAGAGGGCCTGCTGTGGATCTTGCGGAGGTACAAAATGGTGGATGGGAGCTAATTTTTTCCTGCTTTCCCCATAACTTATCGCATCCATCACTGCCCGTCCTCTCCTCCAAGCACGCGGGCCGCGGGATACCGAGCACATCCCGCGGCCCCGGCGCGGGGGCAGAAACGCGGTCACCAACCAACCTGATGTCATGTAGCCCCGCGAAGCCTGGGGCGCGAAGGCCGCGGGGAAGCGCTTGTGCAGGCGGTAGTCCTTCTCGCTGCGGGACCTCATGCGGTCCGAGGCCCGGTCCGAGAAATCCGAGCTAGGCCAGGCTCGCCGCAAGGTTGTGCTCCGGGTCTTCTTCATGGTGGGGAGGGCGACCTGCCGCCCCGATCCTCGGGGCCTCAGCGCCGGGGCGCAGCGCGCTCCTTCATCCGTCTACGGCGGGCACGACCCGGGCGGACTCTGCGCACATTTTCCCAGCCCCTCCTCGTCGGCGTCTACACTGCCAGCGGCGGGTCCGGCCCTCCCCACGCCCCCCCACACCCCCACGGCGAAGGCTCCGATTTTACACACGTCCCACAATGCATTACACTTCATTTGCAATCCGCCCGGCTTATAGCTTCCAGATTCCTGGGGGGAAAGGCACGTTAGGAGGCTCCCCGGCCCGGAGGAGGCGGGGAGGGGGCGGGCGGGGTGGGGGCGCCGAGACTTGCAGCGTGAAGGCAATGGGAGCGCAGACAATGGCCCGATTCAGCGCAGGAGTGCTTGGCCAACTGGGAGCCACGGCACAAAAGACCCAAACAAATGAGGCAGCCGAGGCCTCCGGGGCTGACCCGGGATCGGCCGTGCGGGAGTCCGGAGGGGCGGCGGCAGGCCCTCCGCGCCGGGCGGCTCAGCGCGAGGCGTGGGGATGACAGTGTCCGAGTCGTGTCCCCGCGGGCCTATCAGCCGCACGGCCCGCAGTCCCTGGCGCTGGCTGGCTCTGCCTCCGCTGCAGTCCCCGGGAGGCAGTCTTCATCACAGAGGCTCGAGCCGGGGGCGCGTGTGCACAGGATCCGAGCAGGCTCTGCAGACAGCAGCTGCGGCGGGCGGGCTCCTGCGGAATCCAGGAAGAGCCCGCGTCGTCCCCGCGACTGCAGCGCCTCGTCAATCTTCCCCTTGCCGAGGTTCCGGGCGCTGTGCGTGCGTGCGCGCGGGTGGGTGGCTGGGTGGGTGCGCCGACACGCATGTGCCCCCTACACATGCATGCTCCTACTTACTGGCCGAGGCGGCGACGGAGCCATGGCTGCCAAGGACGCCGAGCCTGCGATCGACCCCCGCGCGGTGGCAGCGCTGCTCGGGCGCGAGCGCGCGGAACGGCTATTGAAGGGCAGGAAGCAGGACAGCCGCCCAGTCTCATGCTAATCACCAGGCTGCCTTAAGTTAGAGCGTGGTTCCCATCAGGCTTCTCATTTTCATGTAAAACACCCGGCGGCGGCGCAGGGACCTTGGCTGCTGCCCCAGGCTGGAGCCAGCGCTTGGATATTTACATATTTTTAGGATGGTCCCTCCCCCTCGGAGAGAGACAGCGAGCCAGCCTTCGTGGGAACGTGGAGATCTGCGGTGCCCTGCCTGGCCCACCTGCGCCAACCCCAACGGAAGCTAAAGCCAGAGGGAGGGGGCGCCACGGCGAGCTCCCCCACAACCGCACTCGCCGGGGCGCCAGGTCCACGCAGCCTGGAAGACGCAATGCAAGTGGCCTGCAGCGTTTCCTTTCTCCCTCTGGAGTCCCGGTGTAAGTCACCGCCAGCCGGCTACACTGCATTCAGGTCCACAGCTCTTTAGATGGCACGGCTCTGCACAGCTGTTTCTGGTCCAACAACCAATCGCTAAAGGACAACAATGCGCGCGGCGCGCGAGGGGAGGAGCGGCCAATGCGCCGCCCGGGCCGGGGCGATGGGCCCGGGACGCGGGCCCGGGACCCGGAGGTCACGCCGAGTTAAAGGCGCCCAGCCACGTTGCTGCTAACCCCAACCATGCTCTGCCACTGCCGTTCATTCAAAAACGGTTATCTCCTCGATTTGGGTTTCCAAAAATGCTTTGGTACAGTAAACAACGACAAAAATAAGCCTGATTTCCTTTTTCAGTGCTGCATTTTATTTGACTTGTTGATGCATTTTTTCATCTGTGACAATGCAACGTTCAAAATCATATTTATGCTGTTGTTTCATATTCACAGGTGCCAAGACGCAGAGACAGGGATGTTAAATCTTTATGGGGATATGCTTTTAACAGGCTGATATCGCAAAAACAAGCCAGTGGATTCTAGCTGCTTAGGATTCAGGAACTTCTAACACAATCCGTGCTATTCCAAGGCTTGAATTCTTTGAGGTGGGTAGCAAGGATCTTGAAGAACCAGGCAGAGCAGGATGGCGTTAAGCCACAGGCATTATAAAATCTAGAATTAGAGCTCCCCTCATTCAGATCTCAAGACCGCCTTCTATAACCTGTGGCCACTGTACTACCTCTTGGGATACCCAGGATAAATAAAGAAGTAATCAGTAAGTAGCCTACGGAATTTATATTTACAAAATCAAAATGTATTACTAGGCGGGGCGCAGTGGCTCACGTCTGTAATCCCAGCACTTTGGGAGGCCGAGGCGGGTGGATCACGAGGTCAGGAGATCGAGACCATCCTGGCTAACACGGTGAAACCCCGTCTCTACTAAATATACAAAAAATTAGCCGGGCGTAGTGGCGGGCGCCTGTAGTCCCAGCTACTCGGGAGGCTGAGGCAGGAGAATGGCGGGAACCCGGGAGGCGGAGCTTGCAGTGAGCCGAGATCGCGCCACTGCACTCCAGCCTGGGCGACAGAGCAAGACTCTGTCCCCGCCCCCCCAAAAAAATAAATGGATTACTGTCAACCAATTCACTAATGTTCTGTGTTTTTTTGTTTTTAATTAGGAAAGGATAGTCCCCCAAAAGGCATTTTTAGTTCAATGTCTTCCTGTAAGAGAACTGCTAAGAACAGAAAGATTACAAATTTAGAAATTATAGAAAGCTAGCTGTATAAAGCAGGGATCCCCAATTCCCAGGCCATGGACTGCTTGGATATTTACCTACCCCACGGATATTTATGGACCCCATGCAGCTTCTAGTCCCTGGCCCCTAAGGAACCAGGCAACACAGCAGGAGGTGGGCAGTGAAGCTTCATCTGTATTTACAACAGTTCTCCATTGCCTGCTGGCATTACTTCCTGAGCTCAGCCTCCTGTCAGATCAGCAGCCACATTAGATTCTCATAGGAGCACGAACCCTATTGTGAACCACGCTTGGAGGGATCTGGGTTGCATGCTCCTTATGAGAATCTAATGCCTGATGATCTGTCACTGTCTCCCATCACCTCCAGATGGGACTGCCTAGTTGCAGAAAAACAAGCTCAGGGCTCCCACTGATTCCACATGATGGTGAATTGTATACTTATTTCATTATATATTACAATCTAATAATAAAAGAAATAAA
This sequence comes from Papio anubis, assembly GCF_008728515.1. Lineage (NCBI taxonomy): Eukaryota > Metazoa > Chordata > Mammalia > Primates > Cercopithecidae > Papio > Papio anubis. The sequence continues at coordinate 5,867,858 of NC_044978.1, forward strand.
GCGCACAGTAAATTTAATACACTTGAATCATCCCAAAACCTTCTACCCTCCAACCCTACCCCCACCCCGGTCCAAGGAACAACTGTCTTCCACGAAACTGGTGCCCAATGTGAAAAAGGTTGGGGACCGCTGGTGTAAAGGATCATAAAGGTAATAATAAATTGTAGTAATGAATGTAGGATAACTGACATTTAGATATCTCAATTCAACAATTACTCAGTACCTCCCAAGAGCCAAAAGCGGTTATATGAATGATTATAATAGCTATGACTTAAGGCTAATGGTGACTGCTGTGGCAACTGTGATAGTCATTCATTCAGCAAACAATGACTGACTGTCTAGAATATGTGAGCCCTGGGATGGGTGCTAGGCACACAGAGCACCACACATGACCCTGCAGCAAACCATCTAGTAGGGAAGAGAAACAGTAGGCAAATAAACGCAGAAATTGTGCTAAGTTCTATGAAGAACAATAACCTCTCTAAGAAATGACAGTTGAGCTGAGACCTACAGTATGAGGAGCCACTCAAGCAGAGTGGGGGAGACGGGGTTACAGAAAGGGGGAGCAGTCTGTGTAAAGGCCCTGGGGTAGAAGGGATCTTGACTTCTGTTGGAGGAAGTGGAAAAAGGCCACTGTGGCTGAAATTGGAGCATAGTAAGAGGGAGGTTTGTGATGAGGTCATGGAAGGATGCAGAGCCAGATCATGCCGGGACTTGCAGCCCATGGTAAAGGTTTTATATTCTATTCCAAGTGCAGTGTGAACCGCTGAAGGGTTTGGATAAAAGAAGCAATGATATTTTTAGAATTTCTATACAGAAGAATAGGGAATCTGTTTGAAGGGAGAGATTGGCTAAGAATTTTCTGGAAGTAAGTTTGAATTGCACTTGATTAAACTGAGAAAATATTAATTGTTCATATGAAAGAAGGGAGGTGAGTTGATGGACATTTGGGGAGAAGAGCTACAGCTCTACTCAGCCACCTCCAAATGCAGACCTTGCAGAGGGGTGACATGATCCAGTGTTTGTGGCCAACTAGCCTGATGTAGAAGAATTAGGGGATACATAGGCTGAGTTAGCTGAATCGGATCAGATGGCAAAGTAGGTATGGGTGGTGAAGTAATTTATCCATCCAAATTGGGGACAATGCTGAATAGTGCTATGAAGGGAAGGCTTAAATCTAGCAAACAGCGTATTGTGAAACCAGTCCAATCTGAAGAAAATGGAGGTCCCTGTTACTATAGCCACTATTAAAATCAGACTCAGTCTGTCCATCTGTGTTATGGAAAGAGTCACTGTGGTCAGTTTCAGATCTCTAAACCGACCTCAGACAATCATGGATCTGAGTCATGAGTTGTCCATCAAGCAAGCTCAGTTTTGTAACCCAGTATTCAATATTAGGAAAGTTAGAATTAAATGATAAAGCAAATTGATTTTATAGCATCAGTATTCTTTAATCAGGCTTTTAAAATGTGTATATTTGGCATTTTCATATCAGACAGATTAGAGACACTAATTAGACAGATTCGCTTTGTGACTCTAATTCAAATGTATAATTGATTTTACACTTGTAATCTTAAATTGAAAGGTATACAAATTTTGACTTGAAATCCTTTTCATTTAAAACTTTAGTTTATTAGCTTTGCTATAGTTGAATGAAATGAGAGTTAGAGAATGTAAACTCCACGAGGATGAGGGACATTTTCTGTCTTATTCATTGTTGCTCATTGTTCTGTTTTGTTCAGAACTATATCCCCAATGGTTAGCAATGGTTGGCACATATTTGATGACTACTGAAGACCCAGTAGAGTACTGGGGAAAATTTGGGTTGAAGCCTTCCTAGTCAGATATATTAAGTACTTTTTAAAAATCAAGTATACCAAGTGTATGACATCAGAGACACAAGCCACAAAAGAAAAAAAAACCAGAAAAATTGACTTAATGAAATTTTTTAAATGTGTGCATCAGAAGACAGTCAACAGAGAAAAGACAATCCACAGAATGGGAGAAAATATTTACAAATCATATATCTGATAAGGGACTGATATCCAGAGTATGTAGAGAACTCCTAAATCTCAACAACAAAAAAACAAACAACTAGATTCAAAAGTGGACAAAGGACTTGAATAGAGATTTCTGTGAAGAACATATCCAAATGAGCAGTAAGCATATGAAAAGATAATCAGTATCAGTAATCATTAGAGAAATGCAAATCAAAACTACAATGAGATACCAACTCACACCCATTAGCATGGCTACTATCAAAAAAAAAAAAAAAAACAAAACCCAAAAACCAGAAAATAACAAACGTTGGCAATTATGTGGAGAAACTGGAACCCTTGTGCACTGTTGGTAGGCAAGCAAAACGGTACAGCCACTGTGGAAAACAGTATGGCAACTCCTCAAAAACTTAAAAATAGAATTACCATATGATCCAGCAATTCCACTTCTAGATATACCTGCAAATTGAAAGCAGGGACTCGAAGAGATATCTGGACCCTCCCTATATTCATAGCAACATTATTCACAATAGTTAAAACATGGGTGCAACCCAAGTACCCAATGAGGGATGAGTGGATAAGCAAAATGCAATATATACATATAATGGACTCTATTCAGCATTCTAAAGAAAGGAAATCCTGTCCAATGCTACAACAGGATGAACCTTGAAAACAGAATGCTAAGTGAAAGAAGTCAGTCACAGAAAGAAAAATACTGCATAATTCCACTTATATAAAGTTCTTAGAATAGTCAAAATGATAATGACACAAAGGAGAATGGTGGTTGCCAGGGGCTGGAGGAAAGGTGAAAAGAGGGGTTGTTGTTTGAGTTGTTGTTTAATTGGTAGAGAGTTTCCATTTTACAAAAGGAAAGGAATTATGGAGATAGATGGTGGTAATGGATACATAACGTTATGTATATATTTAACTTAACTGGACTATACACTTAAAAATGATTAAGATGGTAAATTTTATGTTATGTGTATTTTAACTCAATAAAAATAGTACTACATTTTAAAAATTAAATAAACCAAATTTATAGAGGCAATTTAAACGTTTAAGGGAATGTATTTAAAGATGTTTCTAAGTAGGGCTAATTGTTAAGAAAAGGGGATTTAGTGTTCCATTTGAGTTGATCAAATGTTTTTCAGAGGCCCCAAGAGTTACAGTTTTTATTTTTTACTTAAAAATGCAAAATTTACAAATAGAATAAATTGAATCTGAAACCTTAAGGAAATTTTGATTTTTCAATTTGCATCTCTAGTAAAGGAAAACTTGAAGTTTGAATTTTTAAACTTGTATCTCCAGTATATGGAACATTCATTAAAAACCTAAGCATCTGAACACAATCTTTCCTGTGGGTTGGAATCAACTTCTTCCAAACTCCTGTTAATGTTGATATTCTGACCTCCTCCCATGGATCACAAATGTTCTTAATGGCATCTAGAATGGTGAATCCTTTCCAGAAAGTTTCCAATTTATTGTACCCAGATCCATCAGAGGAATCATGATCTATGGCAGCTACAGCCTCATGAAAAGTATTTATTTCTTAAATAATAAGACTCGAAAATCAAAATTACTCCTTAATCCATGGGCTACTGCAAAATGAACATTGTGTTATCAGGCATGAAAACAGCATTAATCTCCCTTAACATCTCCATCAGAGCTCTTCAGTGACCACTGTCACTGAACTATATTGTCAATAAGCAGTAATACTTTAAAAGAAATCTTTTTTTCTGAGCAGCAGGTCTCAACAATGGGCTTAAAATATTCAGTAAACCATGTTGTAACCAGACGTGCTGTCATCCAGGCTTTGTTGTTCCATTTATAGAGCACAAGCAGAGCAGATTTAGCATTGTTCTTAAAGGTCTTCAGTTTTTTGGTATAGTAAATGAGCATCGGCTTCAACTTAAAGTCACCAGCTCCATGACCCCGAGTAAGAGAGTTAGCCTGTCCTTTGAAGGTCATATCATTGAAGGCAGACATTGACATCTCCTCTCGAAGTCTAAGATGGCCTCTCTTTCCAAAAGAAGACTGTCTGTCTACATTGAAAATACATCGTTTAGTGTAGTCACTTTCGCCAATGATCTATGCTATTTCTTCTAGATAACTTACTGCAACTTCTCCATCAGCACTTCCTGCTTCACCTTGCACTTCTATGTTATGGAGACAGCTCTTTTCCTTAAACCTCATGAGCCAACCTCTGCTAGCTTCAAACTTTCCTTCTGCAGTTTCCTCATTTCTCTCAGCCTTCAGAAAATTGAAGCTAGTTAGGGTCTTGCTCTGCATTCGACTTTGGCTAATCTAGGGAATGTTGTAGCTGGCTTGGTCTTCTGTCCAGACCACTCAAATCTTCTCCATACCAGCAATAAGTCTGTTTTGCTTTCTTATCATTTGTGTGTTCATTGGAGTAGCACTTCTAATTTCCTACAACTTTTCGTGGCATTCATAACTTGGCTGACTTTGGCGCAAGAGACCTAGCTTTTGGCCTGTCTCAGCTTTGGACATGCCTTCCTCACGAAGCCTAATCATTTCTAGCTTTTGGTTTAAAGTAAGAGACATGCAACTCTTCTTTCACTTGAACATGTAGAGGCCATTGCAGGGTTATTAGTTGGCCTAGTTTCAATACTGTTGTGTCTCAGGAAATAGGGGAGCCAGAGCAGAGGGAGAGAGAGGGGGGAATGGCCAGTCATTGGAAAGTCAGATCGCAAACAACGTTTATGGATCAAGTTTGCCATCTTATATGGGCACACTTTGTGGAGCCCCAAAAGAATTACAATAATACCATCAAAGATCAATAATTACAGATGACCATAACACATATAACACAAATGAACAAGTTTGAAATATTAAGAGAACTGCCACAATGTGACACAGAGACGTAATGTGAGTAAATGCTGTTGCAAAAATGGTGCCCGTAGACTTACTCACCACCAGATTGACATAAAACTTCAGTTTGTAAAAAATGCAACATCTGCAAAGTGGAATGAAGCAAAGAGCAATGAAACAAGGTGTGCCCATAAACACATTTTTCTTCTTGCTAATGTAGCTAACGATCTTACCACTGCCAAATCCACTCAGGACGTTGGTCCTTATTTGGTTTCATGCTTGCCACTGTTGCCCACTCTCTCCCTTTAAAACTCTTCCCTCCCTGTCATTTTCATTGTCACTGTCTACAGGCTCTCCTCCTTATCCATGGCACCTCTGCCCATTCAGTACTGGGTGTTCTCTGGATTCCACCCAATCACCCTTCTTGGCATTCAGAATTTCATCAGCTGAGTTCCTTCCAAAACATTCACTGCTTTATTTCAGCACTTGCAAGTGAATGATTTCCAGATACCTCTCACCAACCCAGGCCTCTCTCCTGGATCTCCAAATTCTTACTTCCTACTGTTAACTGAATCTCCTTTCTGAATGCTCCATGGACAATCAAACTCAAGCTGTTCATTACACAAAATGTATCATCCTTATGCCCAGTCTCCCAACCTCGGGGTCTTAGCATACATTTCCAGTCATGGCAAATGGGAGTCCCACTGTCCAGTCTCCCAGGGCAAGAACCTGGAAGTCATTCCCAACCACCTCCTCTCACTGCTCTCCCCACTTCAGCCCACACACATCGCTACACACCGTCCACTGCTATACTGTGTTTCCACGGCCTTCCCATCTCCTGAAGGCCCGAGCCAAGGCACCGGGGAAGGAGAGGGACGGCAGACACAGAGAATCAGTGTCATCTGCAAAAGATACAGAAAATGTGACATTAAAAAATCCAATGAAATGAGACTATGCTATAAATTTAAATATTAAAAATCAAAATAAGATATATGACAAAATATATGAAATCCTATGCCTAATATATTTGTTAAAATGCTTACTTCAAAATAAGCTTTTCAATTAAAAAATGGAACATGATAATCAGCAATTTGTTTCAATATTAAATAGTTTAAGGCAAAAATCAGACTGCATAATAATAAGATTATATGTTTCACTTTTTATGTTAACTAGCATGGAGAAGCCCCAATGTGAATGCAGTTGGAAATCATGAAAAATATTTAAGGATCTTTTCTTATAAGGTTGGACACTGACACTGAGCCAGCTGACTTCTGTTCAATAAACCGTATTACTTGAAACGAACCTCAGGATCTGTTTTTATTCTGCATATGCTGTGTATTTAGTAATACATCTAAATGTATTACTGCCATCTTCTTTGGGAAAATACCTATGAGGCTCTTTTATCAAGCTTTCAAACCTAAGCCTCTCCTCAAAACGGCTAAAATATTTTCAGCAAAATCAAAAAGAGTTCAGAATAAAGTTGCTCATTTAACTAAAAGAAACTAGCTCACCATGACCTCAGTGTCCAGCTCCTTAGCCCCGATTTGCAGTTCCCTTTTTAAAGCTATCTCATACTGAAACACTGTCTTTGCAAATTAGCATGCACAACAGCTACCTCTGCTCATCTAAAGAACCTAAGGTTATACCCACAAGACTTCAAGTAAGCAAAGCTAGCACCAAAATACGATCATCTACAAAGCCGGAAGCACCCAGGCATGCCCTCACGGAGAACAGGCTTCCTCTAGAAAGATGAAATGTTTCTCTGAAACCCAGATAAACAAATAACGGGCTTTCTCACATGAAAACCAAGAAGCTTCGGAATCAAACAAGAGTTGACTTGAGTCACCAAACCTCTACCTGTTGAGGAAATGGGTAGGAATTTAGTTGCCTGATTGACATGACTGACAACGTTAACAGTTCATGAAGTGAGTCTTTAGATTTTCCCTGTGCATCTCAGGCTTGCCCCAGGGAAACCGCAGTGGGTAACACATGCTTCCACTGCCAAGCTTCGATAGGCAGGGCAAGTCCTCTCCTGGACCACCCAAGACTCACCACAATGTCTTCGTGAACTTCATGCAGCTCATATTTGACTAACCCCCAAATCACAATATTGGTTGGTTCCTTGGATTATAGTGACTAGTACTAACATCGCTGTATTCAAAAAAGGTCAGCAAAAGTGTAACTCTGGACATTTATACAGTAAAATGCATAGTTTATCTTTATGTTGAACACCTCCGTAAAGTATTTTGTCACAATTAATCAGTGGATTTTTTGTGAAGTAGAAAAACTTTTCAAGGTTACTCCCCAACTCGTTACAAAATCGTGAAGATCAGACGAGCTGTAAATCCACTTAATAAGCACAGGTAAACTGCAGTAGGAAGAAATATACTAAACGGAAAAGATGGGGCTGGGTGATGGCTCACGCCGGCACTTTAGGAGGCCAAGGTGGGAGGATCACTTGAGCCCAGAAGTTTGAGAACAGCCTGAGCAACATAACAAGATCCCGTCTCTATGAAAAATAAAAAAATCATCCGGGTATGGTGGGGTGCACCTGTAGTCTCAGCTACTTGGGAGTCTGCACAGGAGGACTGCTTGAGCCTAGAAGATGGAGGCTGCAGTGAGCTATGATTGTGCCACTACGCTCCAATCTCAGCAACAGAGTGACACCTTATTTCTATAAAAAGATAAACAAGGAAAAGACGACACGGAGCCACACAGAATGGCCTGTGCCTGACGATACTCCCACACATCCTCCTGTAACTCGCTGCCTCCAGACACATTCACCCAGCGCTGGTCCTGGCATCAGTTTTTAAGACTTCATTTATTTTGTACTTTCTACCTAAAAGATCACTATAAACACCCAAGTTCTCGCATTTTCTCCTGCTGCCCCAGTGAATCATCAAGGGCCCTTGTTGCAATGTGCACCACACATGAAAGTATGCCCGGTCGTCAGCAAGGTCATTTCTCACTGCAGGCCTTAGGAGCTGCCCTGTTGCTGTAAGCTGGCTAGTACCTCCTTTGCCTCCTGGAAACTCTCATGTATCCCGCTTGCAGGATTCAAACCCAGGTCAGTTCTCTGAAAGACTTTCTATCTTCTCCTTGTCTTTGCCCTCGAATATCCCTGCAGATTTAGAGGCCCTTGTCCTGTTTATATAACAACAGGTGCCCTTCCTATTACCCTGCTGACCTCATTGTATTAATAATACAACATAATACCCTACAAAAATGTCTGTCTGCTTCCCTGGCTGTGCACAACTGAAGAGCATGGCTGCCTTGTTCATCCAACAAATGTTTATTGAGCACTTGCTAATGTGCTAATAATGATTCCAGGTACTGGACACAAAAATTCCAAAATAAAACAATAACATAGCGACAAAAACAAAATATTCTGTCATTAAGGAATCTGTCTCCTGAGGGCAGGAGACAACAGTAAACACATCAGTTAGTGAATTGTGTTGCATATAAAATAGTGATGAATGGAAGAAAATAATGCAGGAGAGGAAGATTGAGACTGAGCGTTAGCAATGTAAAATGGGGTGGCTAGGGCAGATTTCACTTTACAATCATTTTATGCCTAGTGCCTTTCAAAAAATAGGCCCTCAACAAAGTGTGCCACAATGTGCTCATTTTAGGCCCTCTTCAGTGCTATGGTTCCCAGCAGAGGGGCATCAAATGGCTGTGGACTCCGGATCATAAAGAAACAAATATTGTATCTACTTCATGTCCCTCATATCCATTTGTAGATAAGAATTCTATCTGAGGAAAAATAACGCCTTAAGTTCGCATAGGACTTGACAAAATAATGAGCCTTATGCATAACGCAGGCAAGGCAGGGGTTGCTATCATAAGAAAGGACGAAAAACTAAGGCTCAGAGATAGTCCGCGATTTGCCCACACAGCTTGAGGAACCAGCATTCTATTCTTGACATCCTAGTCCACGACTGTACTCTCCTGCCTCACTCCACTGCCTCCGTAATGCCTGGTGTGAGCAGTTACTGGATGTAGTGTTTTCTTATTGTTGTTTGTGTCATCCAAACGAAGTCCATATAAATCTTTGCATTGCTAGAATACCCCCACATTTTTAGGATGTCTTACTACATGGTTTTTATGAATATACGTGCATGTAAAATAGAGTACAAATGTATTCAGATGACTCAAATGACTTCGCCACAGTTCATTTATACAGATGGTGCAAGAGACTGAGAGAGTTAAATCCACAAACCTCCTTCACACTAATCAATCTTGAAAGTTTTCTTTTCTCAATTCTGTCTGCAGGTCACCACAGAGCTGCTTCCCAAGCCAATGAAAAACCACACTGTAACACAGATGGAGTTTAAAGGATGGATCCTTTTTCCAACATGTGGCTTCCTGTAATTTAAGGGAATGTTATACAGGAACAATTAAAATCATATATCAAAAAGGGAAGCAAAGCTCAAATAGTTTCCTGCTTTATCAAATTTCAATAATTGTAAAAAAAAAAAATAATAAACAAATAAAAAGGCCCCGTATATTTAAATCCCAGACTCTATTAAGAATAACTTTTTAACTCCAGCAAATTACAGGACTTTTATGTGATATCATTTAATAATTGCTAATAACATTTCTAATGCTAACATAGAATAAAAATACAGAGATGCTATTATTTAATAATTTCTTTAAGTTCATCGGAAAGATTTTTTAAATTTTTGCTTCAATATTTAGCAGTTTAAGTAGCTAGGCTTACGGGTAATAATCTTAAATCTTTCTATTATTTTTCATATGATATGTTAAAGGTGCTGTTTCAAGCATAGAGGATTAGCTATAACATAACTGTAGTTCACAGTAACTTCCATTAGAGTTACCATGTTAGTTATTATTCAATTAGGATATTTTTAATGTTTTTAATTTTTTCATTTTTTATTTTTTAGAGACAGAGTCTCACTCTGTTGACCAGGCTGGAGTGCAGTGGCATGATCACGGCTCACTGCAGCATTGACCTCTGGGCTCAAGCGATCCTCTTGCTTCAGCCTCCTGAGTAGCTGGGAATACAGGTGCACACCAGCAGGCCTGGCTAATTTTTGTATTTTTAGTAGTGATGGGGTTTCACCATGTTGCCCAAGCTGGTTTCAAATTCCTGGGCTCAAGGGATCTGCCTGACTCGGCCTCCCAGAGCCAACTACGATGTTTTTTAAAGTAAGAAGGATGCTACTAATTACACTAGAACAAAATGCTTACACTTGTACCCTTCCGGACAAACAGGGACACAGGGTCACCCTACTTTTTAGGGAAAGAAGGCTAGTTTTTCTTTTTAAGTTACAGTTTTGCTTTATAAGAGGAACAAATAAATTTAAGTGGGGAGACAAGAAAAGTCACCTGCAGGATCAGACTCTTTTATATGTAAAATAATAGTGTTCTTAGGTATCTCCACCTGCTCTTCTCTCACCTCGACTAGAACGGTGAAGACTCAAGATCTGTTGCAAGTGTTTCCAGTAACAAAAACATGAAGTCCAGCATCACTTGCATCACCCAGACTTTTCCTCCCACAGGTTTCTGAAGAGACCACCGGCTTTGCCCAGTCCACCAAGCTAAGATGCTGGCCGCGAAGGGAAGGGACAAGTGCCAGCACTGCACGTGGAGCATATTGCAGAACATAGACGAGGCTGTTAGGTCAGCTCACAGGCCACACTAGTCCCAGCCTACTGCAGGTTTCCACGTGATCACTTCTGTACTGCCGGGGAACCGCCACTTACCTGTGGCTGTGACGTCTCAGTAGAAACAAGGGGATGATATCCTAGAAATGGGATAAGGCCTGACCAGAATTAGAAACCATGAGAAAGAACCAGAAGGCAATAAAGTACAGACAGTGAGGGAGAGGGAAAAAAAAGAGAAAGTTGGACCCAGAGATATGGTGGGACACATTTTGTTCCAAAATCTCAGAGGCTGGTTTCCAAAGAGTATCTGATCTGGCTTTCCGGCCCTAGCTACTCTGTGCTGACACACCACGACGTCCCTGGAGACAAGCTTCCTACAGACTTTTCCAGAGCCATGATACATTTTTAAACCCAAACTACTTAAGTTTTAGGTGTCAGGGAATCCATTCATGTTTGGCTTGACAAAGCAATGTCTTCGCGAAGTCACAACCTGTATGCCAATGAGCAGATAACAGTTGCTCGTGTGGTATCTTAAAATCAGATTCTGGAACAAGTGAAAAAAAACTGCCTTGGAGGAGAGGTTAAGTATATCCTAAGTATGTATCAATTATGAGAAGAGTGTCCAGTTTGCTTTTCCATGTCACTACAGGCTGTTGTCCCACACCGCCACAACCTCCGCAACTAAGACATGCAGTTCAGCAGAAAGTGCTTTGATGCCCTTGTCAGCGTGCTCGCAAGAAGAGTGTGAATTGGCCGGGCGCGGTGGCTCACGCCTGTAATCCCAGCACTTTGGGAGGCCGAGGCGGGCGGATCACGAGGTCAGGAGATCGAGACCATCCTGGCTAACACGGTGAACCCCCATCTCATACAAAAAATGAGCCGGGCGTGGTGGCGGCGCCTGTAATCCCAGCTACTCGGGAGGCTGAGGCAGGAGAATGGCGGGAACCCGGGAGGCGGAGCTTGCAGTGAGCCGAGATCCCACCACTGCAGTCCGGCCTGGGCGACAGAGCAAGACTCTGGAAAAAGAAGAGGAAGAAGAAGAGGAAGAAGAAGGAGAAGGAGGAGGAGAAGGAGGAGGAGAAGGAGAAGGAGGAGAAGGAGGGGAAGAAGAAGAAGAGGAAGAAGAAGAAGAAGGAGAAGGAGAAGAACAAGAAGGAGAAGGAGAAGGAGAAGGAGAAGAAGAAGAAGAAGAAGAACAAGAAGAAGAACAAGAAGAACAAGAACAAGAACAAGAAGAAGAAGAAGAAGAAGAAGAAGAAGAAGAAGAAGAAGAAGAAGAAGAAGAGGAGGAGGAGGAGGAGGAGGAAGAGGAATAGGAAGAAGAAGGAGAAGAAGAGGAAGAAGAAGAAGAAGAGGAGGAGGAGGAAGAAGAAGAAGAAGAGGAGGAGGAGGAGGAGGAAGAGGAAGAAGAAGAGGAAGAGGAAGAGGAAGAAGAAGAAGAGGAGGAAGACGAGGAAGAGGAGGAAGAGGAAGAGGAAGAATAAGAAGAAGAGTGTGAATTACACCTGTGGAAGCAGGGCAAGGCTCCGGACGGTGCTGTGTGCAGCCACAGGGTTTCCCAAGGTGGCTCACAGGCCCAGCATGGGACACGAGGGGAGGGCGGCCCTGAGCCATCTCGGAGGGACACAGTTCTCTTGACTACCTTTTCAGAATTTTGCTGAGAGAAGGATTTGCTAAGACGAAACAAAGGTTTCACTAAAGCAGTATAGCTCAGGGGTTAAACATGAACGTTCTGGAATATCCCGGATAGTGTGTGAATCCCAGCACCTCTACTCCCAGTGTGGAGACCACGGGCCTGTCCCACTGACGCTCTTCTCAGTTCTTCCTCTGAAACACGGGGAAAACAAAAGCAACCATCTCTTCAAACACCTTAGACTAGTGCCTGGCAATTCATTAATGCTCAGTAAATATAGCTATTTCTAAACTAATAACACTGGTTCAGGGCTGAGCACACAGACAAATTCTTTTTTAAAAATTTTCACTTTATGGCCGGGCGCGGTGGCTCACGCCTGTAATCCCAGCACTTTGGGAGGCCAAGGCGGGTGGATGACAAGGTCAGGAGATTGAGACCATCCTGACTAACACAGTGAAACCCCGTCTCTACTAAAAATACAAAAACTAATCGGGCGAGGTGGCGGCGCCTGTAGTCCCAGCTACTCAGGAGGCTGAGGCAGGAGAATGGCGTGAACCCGGGAGGCGGAGCTTGCAGTGAGCTGAGATGGTGCCACTGCACTCCAGCCTGGGCTACAGAGCGAGACTCCCTCTCAAAAAAAAAAAATTTCACCTTATTTATTGACTATTTTTTTAAATGATGAATTCATCTGTTTTTCCATAGGCTTTTCAGGAACAGGTGGTCTGTGGCTACATAAGTAAGTTCTTTAGTGGTGATTTGTGAGATTTTGGTGCATCTGTCACCTGGGCAGTATACATTGAACCCAATTTTTGGCCTTTTATCCCTCACCCCCTTCCCACCCTTTCCCCCCAAGTCCCCAAAGTCCAATGTATCATTCTTATACCTTTACATCCTCCTGGCTTAGCTCCTATTTATGAGCGAGAACATACAACATTTGGTTTTCCATTCCTGAGTTACTTCACTTAAAATAATAGTCTCCAATCTTAACCAGGTTGCTGCAAATGCCATTAATTCATTCCTTTTTATGGATGAGTAGTATTCCATCATACACACACACACACCAGTTTCTTTATCCACTGGTTGATTGATGGGCATTTGGGCTGGTTCCATATTTTTGCAATTGCAAACTGTGAGCACACAGAGAAACTCTGACAGGGGGTTAACCCCCAGACAGCTCAAAAAGTTGTACCACATTGGATTATTATTATTTTTTTATTTTCAGAGACAGGGCCTTGCTCTGTTGCCCAGGCTAGAGTGCAGTGGTGGGCTCATGGCTCACTGCAGCCTTGACTACCTGGGCTCAAGCAATCCTCCCACCTAGCTGGGACTACAGGTGTACACCACAATGCCCAGCTAATTTTTAAAACTTTTTGTAGAGATGGGGTCTCCCTATATTACCCAGGCTGATCTCAAACTCCTGGCCTTGAGTGATCCTCTCACCTAGGCCTCCCAAAATGCTGGGACTACAGGTGTGAGCCACTGTAACCGGCCTTATTGAATAACAAGCTCTCTCTTTTTCTCTAATTCCATCTCTGCCTCTCTTCCTACTCTTTCCATGATTACCCTTCCAAGCATTCTTAACTTTTATAAAATCTAAAATTGATCACTATCTCCACCATTCTCCCAAACACCATGAAGACCTCAGACTGATTCAACTCTGTGCACAGACTGGCTCACAGGTTTGAGTTGCTCAGTATTTTATTTGCTTCCCACCCTTCTGTTCTCCATCATCTCTCCCTCCCTTCTTTCCTTCCTCCCTCCCTCCCTTCCTCCCCCTCTCATTCCCTCCCTCCCTCCTTTTCCTGTCCCTCTTTCTTCTGTTGTTCTTTTTTTGTTGTTTTTTTTTTTTTTTGAGACAGAGTCTCACTCTGTCGTCCAGGCTGGAGTGCAGTGGTGCAACCTCGGCTCACTGCAGCCTCCACCTCCTGGCTTCAAGCAATTCTCCTGCCTCAGCCTCCCAGGTAGCTGGGACTACAGGTGCACGCTGCCACACCTGGCTAATTTTTGTATTTTTAGTAGAGATGGGATTTCACCATGTTGGCCAGGATGGTCTGGATCTCCTGACCTCGTGATCTGCCTGCCTCGGCCTCCCAAAGGGCTGGGATTACAGGCATGAGCCACTGTACCCGGCCCTATTGCTGTTTTAAATAGTCAGACCTTGTTGAGTTTACCTGAGTTACAGGTTTCCTTGTTCAGTATGAGCTGGCCAGTTCCCTCAGGTCTGAGTTGCTAGCTTAATGGTATGGGAAGGTGGAAGGAGCTAGATCTGTATTTTATGAGACTGAAGAGCCAAGAAATACTATGTAATATTTCAGCTGGAAATTAATTTTTTTCAAACGTAGAAGCTTCTCAGGCTGTACAGTCTGCCATATTGTGGGAAATAGAAGCACGTAGCTTGCTTTTTCTTGTGTGGTCTCTAAACAGCAGTAATCCCTTAACAATTAATTATGAAATCTATCTTTTCATCAAAAGAAGAAAAAACACAAAGTATTACCACAGAGAGAACAAAGCTTTCCAGCCATCCTTGAATATTGTCTCTCTCTCTCTCCATATATACATGGAAAGGAGGCAGGCGTAGAAAGAGGGGAGGTGGCCTGCTGTGCCTGGCCTCAGACTCAGGCCTGCCATGCCCCAGCAGACCCCACTCAAGTCCCTGGCCAGGCCCTTTCAGGGCTGGCCCCTCTGACTCTAAGTTGCTGCAGAAGGGAAGGCCTCCTTCACCGAGGCTCAGGTCCATCAAACTTCGCTAACTTCATGCTTCTGTTTTGACTGTCTGTTTGTTGAAGGTGATTGTACAGGTTTGCAAGGGCTGCTGTAACAAAACACCACACGCTGGCAGCTTACACAGCAGAAACTGTCTTACAGTTCTGGGGACCAGAAGTCTGTGATCACGGTTAACAGCAGGACTGTTTCCTCCGGGGGTGCTGTGGGAAAAGCCGGCCCCGTGCCCTGCCCCTGGCCTCTGGGGCACGCTGGTGACCTCTGGCGTTCCTTGGTTCCTGCATGATCGCCCCTGTCTGTGCATTCTCCCTGTGTGCCTGTGTGTGTCCCAGTTTCCCCTTTTCATAAGGACACCAGTCATGTTGGATGAGGGCCCACCCTACTCCAGTACAACCTCCTCTTAACTAATTACATCGCCAACTACCCTATTTCCAAATAAGGTCCTATTTGGAGCTATTGCTGGTTAGGACTTCAACATATGAATCTGTGAGAGATGCAATTCAACCCTGATCAGTGTTCTTGAGGACAATCCTTTAACTCCCTCGGGCTCATAAACCAAAGCCGAATTCATTAAGGAAAAAAAAATAAACCGAGCAAAAGACGGTCCAATAATGCATCGAGAACATCTTTGGCAGTTCATCAAAGCAAAACTTCCCTTTTGGGTAACTGTGTTTTCCTGACACAGGAAGAAGCCAGCCTGTTTTCTGTGCTCCAGAGAAAGGCAGCATGTACCCCCTTCCCCAGCACAGAGCCAAATCAGCCCAGGGAACAAGCGGTAAGTCAGCATCATTGCGGGTTTGAGCACCATCCAGAAGCATGAAGTGGGGGAAAGGGGTGGGGAAAAGGTAGCACTTGAGATGTTTAATGCTCATTAACAGGAGCAAGAGTCTGTCTCATTCCTGTGCAGACTGTGCAAACCTCTGGCTTCTGCTTTGCCAAGCCCCAGGGCCCAGAAATAAGCAAGTCAGAATAAGAAGTAACCACGGGATTGGCAAGCAGCAGGCAAGAGAATTAATCCAGGTCCCAATTAGGCGGTGCTGCCTCAGTACCAGCCTCGAGCCCTCACTTGCAAAGGCCTCCTCCTCCAGCTCCTTCAAGGTCAGGAGGAAACAGGACATGGGCTCATGGTACCTGGGATCCAGGAGGCATGCCAGAGAGGTAGAGAGTACAGAATGCAGAGCCAGCCTGCCTAGGTAAAATGCACTGGCCACTGGCTAGCTGTGTGATCATCCCTGGGCCTCAGTTTCCCCAGCTGTAAAATGGGAAAAATAATAGAACTCTCAAGGCTGCTGTGAGGCTTGAATAAGTGAATCCATGTGAACTGCTTGGAACAATGCCTGGTGAACAGTAAGCATTATAAATGTTAACTACTGTTAGTAATGCTTAGGGGAAGGGTCTAAGTAAGGGGTTCTTGCTCAGAGCTTTGAACCTTCATCCTTTGAAACATGAAGTTGTCTCAGGGGAATGAAAGACAACTGAAGGTCTCTAACACTACTTTTTCCTCCTGGTAGGGTAGAAAGATACACACAGGCCTAAGACATTTGCCTACCATTCTACAGTATTAAAAAGAGCATCAGGGCCAGGCGCAGTGGCTCACGCCTGTAATCCCAACACTTTGGGAGGCCAAGGCAGGAGGATCGCTTGAAGCTAAGAGCCTGAGACCAACCTAGGCAACAAAGTTGATACCCTGTCTCTACCAAAAAAAAAAAAAAAAAAATTAGCTGGGCATGGTGGTGTACACTTATAGTCCCAGCTACTCAGGGGGCTGAAGCATGAGGATAGCTTGAGCCCAGGAGTTCAAGGCTACAGTGAGGTATGATTGCACCACTGCACTCCAACCTGAGAACAAAGCAAGACTGTCTCAAAATGAAACAAAATAATACACTTTTTGACAGCATCAGCTTTGGAGCATGGATGTAAGTCCTGGATCTAGCACTTATTAGATGCATAACCTTGAGCAAAGTCCAAAATCTCTGCTAAGGCTTTATTCCCTCCAAGGCAAAATGGGAAAAATAGCTCTCTCCTAATGTTGTGTGAAGAGTAAATAAGAGCGTGCACGCAGGGTGCTCAGCGGGGTGTCTGCTAACGATGTGTAAGTGTCCCTCATTAGTAGGAATACCTCTGATCCTAAAGGGGAAAGGCCTCCAGTAGCTCACACAGCACCTTTCGGACAATTAGGGGAAATAAAGAGTTTCCTTTCTAAGGAAACATTACTCCATCTCTCCAAATACTATAATCTCTCCAAATACTAAATCACTAAATTTATAACGGCCTAAATTGATGGTGTCTCTGACAAATGGTTGTCCTCTTAGCTACGACATCCCTGTGCAAGGAAGAAGTACATAACTATTTTCTTTTTTCTTTTTTCTTTTTTTTTGAGGTGAAGTCTCACTCTTATTGCCCAGGCTGGAGTGCAATGGCACAATCTTGGCTCACTGCAACCTCCATCTCCCAGGTTCAAGTGATTCTCCTGCCTCAGCCTCCCCAGTATCTGGGACTACAGGCATGTGTCACTACGCCAGGCTAATTTTTTTTTTTTTTTTTTTTTTTGAATTTTTAGGAGAGACAGGGTTTCACCATTTTGGCCAGGTTGGTCTCAAACTCCTGACCGCAGGTAATCCTCCTGCTTCAGCCTCCCAAAGTGCTGGGATTACAGGCATGAGCCACGGTGCCCAGCCAGAAGTACATAACTTTATGCAGCAGCACTGAGTTGATCCACCATGAGAAAGAATCTCAAGATGGACAGGAACACAGCCTTCAAGAATCTGGCATTATTCTTTGTGTGTACGAGGTATTGAATGCACATCTGTGGGAGGGAGGATGAGAAAAAAGATGGTGGAGTGGGGTTATCTTTAAGGATTGCTTGCTCTATGTTCAACTAATGAGACGTCTGTGCTTGGGGAACGGTTGTTCAAAAAGAAAAATGGTATTGCGGAGAAAGATGCTTAAAAGAAAAAGACTTGGTCTTTTTCTTACCACACTACTTACCCCACTACTGCTTGCATCTTACCCCACTACTACTTGCTTAATTCCAGTCCAGCTGCCTTTCATTCTGCACCTGGGCAGTGCTGGAACAGAGTGCCAAGAGCTGCAGACACATGGTTACTGCTCAAACAGTAGCTTTTTTCCCCTTTCTCTTGTGTCCCTAAGTGTCCTCAATGGACTCACAGACATGCAGGCAGAATTTCTTCTCAGTCTGTATTACTGAAAAATCCAGGTAGTCCCCTGCTTAGAAACATTCGATTGTCAAATCATCTCTTAGGCACAAGGCCCTTCTCCAAGAAGGCCTTTCCTTATTCCCATCCTTTCAGTTGTGCAACCCTAGTGACCCTGATCTTGCATCTGCCTACACCATCCAACAACCATCCGAACCTTCACCCTCTGGAGGACCCTTCTCAGAGCCCTGTGTCCACTGTGTTATGTGGGCCTCCATCTCTGCAGACTCATGGGCTGGGGCCAGGAAAGGGTTCCCTCCCTCAACCAACAGTTTCAGGCAATGAGATGCATGTTGACATTGGAACTCTTATTTTTCCATGCAAACAATGTTATAAAGGGGACTAAGGTCCTCCACTGGTTTTGGGAATTTGGCTATTGGTCAATTGTCATCAACGAACTTAAAAAAAAAAAAAATCAAAGAGGAGGTCCTGCAAAGCCCATAGTCAGAGCATTAAACACCAGTGTTTTTAAGGAGCAGGACCTTGGATGAATGGACTATCGGTGAGGGGAGATACAGAAACTCTACTCATCCATCAGGCTGGACGTCCACATTGTTTAGCTTCCAGAAGCTGGAGCGTTTCCTCTTTCTTCCTCAGCACCACTAACAAAGCAAATACGAGGCAGCCGGCAGCCGGCACAGCCTCCACCGACGGAGGGGCCTCATTTGTCTCGCTGCACAGAACCAGAATCATCATCACTCAAATATGGCAAGGAGGCCACAGGCAGGAGGCAGTGACCATGAAACGCAGGCCTTTGGACATCTGGGTGTTCAGCCCTACAAAACAGCTGTTCCCACTCTCAGACTGATCAGTGACATAAGTCCTCTGTCTCTCTGTGGCTCTCTCTATATTTGTTCTGAAACACTTGTCCTTCTTGGACCAGCCAAAGCCAATGGCAGAGAGAAAGGGTAAAACAAATACACACCAACAACAAACAGTATGAAAGGTGAAGAAAAAAGGAGTTTCTCCAAATTCTGAAAGGTGGTTGGGAAGTGGCGGGCGACTATGACTGTGATGGGGGAGTAGGAGGAAACATTTTAAGCAAGTCACAAGGTGCGTCTGCAGCCCGAAATACCAGAGGACATGGGTTTTTATTATGCCCTGGAAGTCAGTCTGACCTAGATAGAGCAAGCCTTAAACTAGTTTCAGCTCACACGTCTCTGCACCGTTAGGTTTGGGATGTGTGACGACAGGGACACGACGCCCAGGCACACAGCTGTACTTGGCCGGTTTGTTTCCTTCCTTTCTCCCAGCTGGCTCGTTCACCAGGGTTTACTTTCATGACCGCTGCTCTCAGGAAAATCCTGCTTCTGGATTCTCACTGCCAGGACCCCACTCTCCCTAATGTTTCTCTAAGGCAGACAATCTGGTTTCGGCCGGCTTGACAAACTTGTAGCTTTCTCATCACAACAGACAAGCAATGAGGACATTTCTGTTTTGTACCCTATATTCTGCAACACAAAATGTCATGCCAACCTAAACGTATGAATGGGATGGGATATTCATTCAATGTCATGCCAACCTAAACGTATGAATGGGATGGGATATTCATTCAACACCTGCTTGTGGCTTCTATCACTAAAGAACCGTAAAAGGAGAAGCCGAAGAAATGAGAAATGCCTTCACAAAAGGATCCCACAAAAGGATAAACCTGTCTCCCCTAAAATGCTTCCCTGGAATATAGTTAGTAGTGAATGGGACATATATCTAACCATAAATTATTTTATTTTTTCTTCTTTTTAAAATAGAGACAGGGTCTCACCATATTGCCCAAGCTGGTCACGAACTCCTGAGCTCAAGCGATCCACCCGCCTCAGCCTCCCAAACCAATAAAATATTTTCTATCTCGTGCTACTAAATTGGACCCTAGGAGCTCAAGGTATTCACATCTGCTCTCTCTCTCTCACACACACACACACACACAAAAGAGAGACAACCCACAAAGATGACCCAGTCTTTCTCCTTTTCTGTGGTAAAAAGTTTCTTTAATATACTAATACTCAAATGACTTAAAGGGATATAAAAAGAACAGCTGCAGTGCCTTGGAAAAGCATCATGTTAAAATTGACTAGTTTTGGGCCAGGTGCAGTGGCTCGCGCCTGTAATCCCAACACTTTGGGAGGCCGGGGGGGCGGGTCACCTGAGGTCAGAAGTTCAAGACCAGCCTGGCCAACATGGTGAAACCACATCTCTACTAAAAATATAAAAAATTAGCCGGGCGTGGTGGCAGATGCCTGTAATCCCAGCTACTCAGGAGGCTGAGGGAGGGAGAATCGCTTGAACCCGGGAGGCGGAGGCTGCAGTGAGATGAGATCGCACCACTGCACTCTAGCCTGGGTGATAGAGCAAGACTCGATCTCAAAAAAATAAAATAAAATAAAATTTACTAGTTTGGGTGGAAAAGAGAAAACACTCCCAAATTAAATGACTGTCTAGTAAATTCCTCATTAATTGTAAAGTCATGTCACATTTCATCAGTGATATTGAAGAAGTTCTTTATGGCACCTCTCCTCATTCCATTCACCTAAAACACCCACCATTCTTAACAGTTTGTTTCCTCTTCGAAAGGGAAAACATATTTGAAAATAAAATGACTATATAATATTTATAACAGGTCAAACAGAACAACTATGGGGTATTTAATAACACTATGGAATTACTGCTAATTTGCTTAGGTTAGTAATAGTATTGTAGCTATTTTTCAAGGGTCTTTATCTTTTAGAGATGCATACTGAAATATTTACGGATGAATTAATATGATGTCTAGGTTTGCTTCAAAATAATTGGGGGGAGGAGGGAGTAGATGGGGATATAACTGAAACATGATGGCATTGCTGAAGCCGGATATTGGGTTTGTTTTTGTATTCTCTCTACTTTTGTGTATTTTAGAAATTGTACATGATAAAAAGGAAAACAAAAGCAACAGTTATATAAAATGGTCTAAATTTTAAATCTCCAACAATAACATTTAGCATTTCTTGGAAATTTTTCCACTGAGAGTCTGGACAGAGGTAAAGAATATCATTAAATCCTGTTCAGAAGTAAGCTACCAAAAACACTGGTACAAGACGTGGGAAATTGCAGTTCTAGCCCCGGCTTTGCCACTGTCTAGCTTTGCGACCTTACGCCTGTCTCTTAACCTCTGTGGGCTTCATTACTTCATTTATATAAAACCAGTGCGTCAGACCAGAAGTATTCTAAGGTCTCTTCCAGCTATAAGAGTCAATGAAATATGAAGCCCACTTAAAAGGAAGAAGCAAAAGTGTAGCCCAGGCATAGTAAATCCTAACAGCTGCTACAACTCTATAGCATTTGGTCAACTACAGAAACCGATCATTCAAACTAAATGTTGGGAGAAAGATATTCATCTGACATTGACCAAAAGCTTGGCTTTGTTCCACTTTATGCAGCCAAAGGTAGACTCAAAATTGGGATAGAATGAAGTGATAGAAGTTAATTTAATTAGGTTTCACTGAACTCTTGCAATATTCCAGATTAACCGACCCACTGGGAAATGAGAAGGAGTTTTATGTCTGGGAAATGCCCTGTTTTTTCTTTTATAATTGCTTTAAAAAGTGGGAACCTTGCACTCAGGAACCCATAAAGATCAATGTGTATTCAGAGTAAAGGGCCAATTAACAGAAAATTCCACATACAGAAAAACAGGGAAGGGTCTAACTGGGATCAAGGGAATGGCATTTTATCTCAGGGATTCAGTTTCCCAAATTCTATTTAGGGAGTCCTTGTAAAAAGAGAACACGCTGGAATCTGTTTTCGGACAAACATTTCTGCTGTGATTTTCCAGAACAGTGAGCTGGGTATCAATGTACAGTAGACCTGAAGTCCTGGTATCTGTCACTTACTCATACTTCTCACATAGCCAGGCTGGCCACAGCGCATATTTCAGAGTGGTGCCTTGGCTGGGGTCCTCATTACATGTAATTAATTCAGTTCTAGTTCAGCTCAAGTTCAAACCAGTTGAAATAAGTTACTTTTAAAGTTGTTGGTTCAAATTAAGTTCCACTTCTAAAATGGAGAATACCCAAAGATGTTTGATCTATAATAATTCTGTTCACTATCTGTCAGCCTTCCAAAGCTACATAGATGACAGCACGCATGCCACAAAGAGAATGAAATCAGATGAAAAGTCTATTCCATGCTATGAAATCGGCTTGAGTGAGGATGAGAATAACACAATTAAACATAGAAAAATTACTCTTTCTGTGCATTTCTGCCTCTGTTTAATCACCTTAAACAGAGATTTCAATATTTTTATGAGGTTTTTCTATGCCCCACTGCGTAATAATTCATGTTGAATTCTAGTTCTCAGAAGAAATTCCATTTAGTTATTTAACAAATATATAAGAGCTTAAAACGTGAGGCAGTGATGTCCTTTCAATTCACTGACAAAGCGTTTTCTTTTTTTTTTTTTTTTTTTTTTTTTTTGAGACTGAGTTTCGCATTGTCGCCAGGCTGAAGTGCAGTGGTGCGATCTCGGCTCACTGCAACCTCCGCCTCCCAGGTTCAAGCGATTCTCCTGCCTCAGCCTCTGGAGTAGCTGGGACTACAGGCACGCCACCACATCCGACTAATTTTTTTTGGTATTTTTAGTAGAGATGGAGTTTCACCATGTTGGCCCGGATGGTCTGGAACTCCTGGCCTCGGGATCTGCCTGCCTCGGCCTCCCAAAGTGCTGGAATTATAGGCGTGAGCCACTGCGCCCGGCCAGCCTTTTATTGTTCTCCACGACTGGGCCTCAGGTTTCCTCACCTCTTGATGGTGAGGCTGTCCCTCTTTCCCGGACAATCTATGAGCTTGTGGGTAACTTCAGTCTCCCTTGAGGAACTCAGAAAAGGCAATTTACTTCAGTCTCATTGAAGGCAGAAAGGTTCTTGAAGAGACCTGTACCACCCCACAGCTCTGCTGATTACATTTAGCGAATGTTTTCACTCTTCTTTCCACAGCCAATGAGACAGACGTTAACAGCTACACACAATGGTCTAAATTTTAACTCTCCAAAAATCACGTGTATTTCTTGAAAAAATTCCTCTGTAGGGTCTGTACACAGGTGAAAAAAAATCCAATTCAGAACTAAGTTATCAAACAGGCAAAATTATTACCCCACAATGTTCTTTTTCTGTCCAAGGTAAAATGCTAAAATTTCACATTGGTCGTTCGAATTTTTAAATGAGAGGAAAACATCTAACAGAGATATTGTCAAGGCTTTCTGCTGTCTCTTTCACAAACTTTTCTGGCTCCATCCTTTTCTCTTCATCTCTCATTTTATCGGACAAAGGCCCCAAGTTAATTCTAACCTAAACATTTTAGTGCCATCTTTTCTGTTCTCCTAGTCTCCAAACATACTTTTTCTGGACATACTGAATGTAGATGACAAAATTATCTTTATCTCCGATCTGGCTGTGACATTCTCTTCTTAAAATCCTAACGGTAGCTCTCAATCAATTGCTCTGCAAAATTAGCACCATGTTTTTCTCCTCCACGAAAAGACTTTTAGCTTGTTGGATCAGGTGGTTGGTTTGTTGACTGGTTTAGGCCTGGATACTTTAGAATCAAATTGTCTGATAACTGAAAAAGAAGACTTTTAAATCTGAAGATTTTTAAATCCATCTGCTCCTGCACTCACAGCATATGGATAAAGGAATTCAGCAGGGCACAGTGGCTCATGCCTGTAATCCCAGCACTTTGGGAGGCCAAGGCGGGTGGATCACCTGAGGTCAGGAGTTTGAGACCAGCCTGGCCAACATATAGTGAAACCCTATCTCTACTTTAAAAATACAAAAATTAGGTGGCTGTGGTGGCGCATGCCTGTAGTCCCAGCTACCTGGGAGGCTGAGGCAGGAGAATCTCTTGAACCCGGGAGGCAGAGGCTGCAGTGAGCCAAGATCACACAACTGCACTTCAGCCTGGGCGACAGAGCAAGATTCCATCTCTAAAGAAAAAAGAAAAGAAACTGAGGCACCAAATTCCTTTCCTAAGGCTGTGGCTAGTTAACAGCACCCTAGGTCTCTGACTCCCCATGAGGTGCTATTTGCACCATGTCGTACTATCGCCTCTCAAAGCCCTGCGCCATCCCCCCCAGTTCTTCTCAAGTATGCCTCACCCCTCTTCCCTGTATTTGGCATACTGCTCCCATCCCCCAAGCCTCGTCTGAAGTTGGCCATAGACCCAACAGATTCCCACTAACTCTTCCTTCCACTCATCAGCAGCAAATCAACTATGCCACTTGAGCCCCCTAAATCCGGGCTCCAGATTTCTCCAAGAAATTAATAGATGGGGTTGTCCATGGAGAAATGGTGAAAGGTGCCACACCAACGCGAGGCATCTGACATTGCCAGTGACAGATGAGATCAGGGAGATGCGGCTCAGTTAACTTACAGCTCACAAGCCTACCTGATGCTAGGGCCCAGGAGAAGAGAAAGTCACTATGTCCCATCGCCCAGCTGCACTGTGAACTCACGCGATGCACAAGGACCCGACCGCCCAGCCGCACTGTGAACTCATGCGATGCACAAGCACCCGAGAAACTGTTCACTGGAGGAGCTCTGTGGTTTCCTCCAGAGTGATGCCAGCACAGAGCCACTGTATGCCTCTGTTTTTGCTCCATGAGGACACTGCACAAATACTTCCGTGCATGATGTAGGGGTCAAGAGCAGAAAGGGGTACGAGGGATGTGTGTAGGGCCCATGAAGGTGAAGGAGGATAAGATGGTGAGAGAGAGGGTGGCAGTGAGCCCGGGGACATGCCTTGACAGAGGCTGGCCTGAGGCTGCTTGGGGTCCCTACACATAATTTTCACCAACTCCTTCACCCCATACACACGTCTAATCTTCAAACACTAAAATAATAACAAACAGATAATTTGGGAGAGATTTATGGCTCCTGATCTTTTACAGAAACAGGCTGTGGGCACACGAAATTGATCTGTAAGTGCCAAGTCCTTTCATTACTGCGGCTATTTTTTTTAAATAACAGACACCATTGTGCAGATTTCAACATAGTTTAGATCAAAAAAAAAAAAAATTCTATCCATGAGTAAAGAACAATTCTAGAGAGCAGAGCTTTCACTGTAAATCTTTAGGGAAAAGAAAAATAAAACAAAATAGAAAAACTCAGCTCACCCCTTGCAGGCCATCCTTTGTGCTCCTAATCTCAATACAAAGGTTAGAATTAAAAGCATTGGCATTAAAATAGCCTGCAGTTTCCGCTTTGAAGTCTAATGATGACAATAGCTAAAATCTTTGGCAACTTTTGAGAAGGCAGAGTCCTTCAAAATCCTTTGAAATGTTAAATACTAAATTGAAGAGGTCGTTATACAGAAAATTTTTTCATTAAAGGTGCACAATGAACATGCTTTTTAAATTCACACTCATTTGGTTTTCTTTCAACACCAAGATTGCATGTATGTTCTCAATTTGCTATTGTCTGTAATTCTGATTCCAAATCAAAATCAGGACCCAACTTGCTGGATTAAACCCAGAAAATGACTGTTAAAACAGAATAATTGGTCCTTATGAAGTGACAAATATTTCTTATTTTGTAGCTGCTCTCACTTTTCCATTGGTGGCCAAAACCACCAATGAAAGCTTAAGTAATAGCTGTTTCAAAAAACAACCAGAAAACAAAACATAATGAATAAACTTGGAGCAGCATTATAAGGCCTGCATTTTAGTTTTTCTTATTCCTAGGAATTCTACAAATGGCACCTTTGACCAGGCAGGTTCACTGAGTCTAAAAATGTCTCCAGCAAGGGCAGGCCATGGCAGAGTTGTATAAATGAAGCTTGCACTGGACAAGCTCTTCTTAGATCTCCTGGGTGCAAATCACAGCTCTTTCCTCTCGTAGCAAGCAAGCAGCCTTGGATGGTTCCTCAAGCTTTCTGTAACTCAGCTTCTGGATCTAAAAACTTCAAGGGATAATTCTTACCTCAGGATACTGTTGTCAGGGCTTAATAGGATAAATTATGTGAAAGTATGGCATAAGCCAGGCGCGGTGGCTCATGCCTATAATCCCAGCACTTTGGGAGGCTGAGGCAGGCAGATTACCTGGGGTCAAGAGTTCAAGACCAGCCTGGCCAACATGGTGAGACCCTGTCTCTACTAAAAGAAAAAAAAAAAAAATTAGCCAGGTGTAGTGGCGGGCACCTGTAGTCCCAGCTACTTGGGAGGCTGAGGCATGAGAATCACTTGAGCTCAGGCGGTGGAGGTTGCAGTAAGCCAAGCATCGCACCACTGCACTCCAGCCTGGGAGACAGAGCGAGACTCCATCTCAAAAACACAACAGCAGCAGCAGCAGCAAAAGTGTGGCATGAGGCAGGTGCTTAAAATTCTTAATAAAGATAATAACCCTTTATGCTCAACCAGAAACTCAAAGCTTGCATGCCTCCCAATCCACTGTGCAGAGCACGCATACAGAGCATGCAAAATGGCATTGCAACAAAGTCATAGACCCTATTTTCTCCCTTTGTCAAAAGTAATCTTCATATGTGCTGATCCATTGATTCTTTCGGTCAGTGGACTAACCTGAAAACCAGATTCATGCTAACATACTGGCTGGTGTGCATGTTTCCCCTACTCAAACACATTTTAGCACCATATTTCTGGAAACGTTTGGGACCTGGTTAAAATGCAGATCCTGTAGGTCTGCGTGGGGACCCGAGATTCTTCATTTCTCTTGAGCTCAAAGGAGATGCTGACGTGCTGGTCCCCAAACCACACGCTTTGAGTAGCAGGACTTTAGTTCAGGGGATAGCAAGAAACAGAGACTCACAGAACTTAGAGCTAAAAGAGATTGTTTTTATTCCAAAGATGGAAAACGCAGCAAATCCTGCCCACATATAATTTTTTAGTTTTGGTCCTCGTCGTGTTTTTTGAAATTGGGTAAGTTTTGCAGATTTACAGCATCAAAAAAAAAAAAAAGAAAAGAAAAGAAAAGAAAACCCAAAAAAACACAGTATCACAGTGTGGGCCTTTTTTCCCTGAAGTCAAGTGGTGGCCCTATAGAGGGGCCACACATTCTCCAAGACCCTCCCCAACACAAAGACGGAACGGCACGGCCATGTTCCGGGTTGCAGGAACTACTGTCAGCCGTTCTCACTCTAGAAAACGCTTCTCCATTCGCACTCACAATGGAACTCACAGGGCTTCGTGCACGTTTCAAGGAACATCAGAACAGAATGCCAGCTTGGCCCACTTCACTGGTGTACATGACCTTCCTGGCAACCCCACTTGCTCTGCGGACAAGAAAGTGGGAGGCACAGCCATGAATGACTTGGCTCAGGCCACAAGGCTGGGCAGCAGAGAGGAGGGGAGGTGCTGGGTCCCCCACGGAACAATGAGAACTACTGACAGCTCAGCAGGCACCCCGAGGGGCTGCCTCCGTACAGGTGGGGCCTCAGGACCTTTCAAACCACTAGCGCTGGCACCCTCTCCTCGCCATCACGGCTCCACACAACTTAACTACTTTTACTTCTAAAAACCTCCTCTCTGGTGCAGTTCCATGTCTGGTTATTAATAATATAAACAAGGAATACCAAGAAGCCTATCCGTCATCCACTGACGTCATCCACTCATCTGACCTCCTGGTCAGAGCCAACCAGGAGGCTGGGCTAAAGCTGGCATCCTCCCCAAAGGAAACGAGCCCAGGTCTCCCGAGCCCACTGCGCGTTCTCTGGAAAGCCATTACACACAGCCTTTGCAGTCTGGGAGGCTGCCAAGAGCTTGGGACCTGGCCAAGTTGGGGGTAATGCATCGGACCGCCTGGGACTCGCCCCTTGAAGTTCAAATTGTAGACAACAGTCTCTGTCAGAGAACTGTGTGTGCCAGAGACAGGGTTCAGGTGTCTGTAAGATGCAGGGCTTGGGTCATCAAGAGATCTGCACCTCTTGGAGAACTCATGGGGTTCAAGGTGAGCACAGGCAACATGCTCCCGGAAAAATTCTAGCAGATGTGTGGTCTCTGGTCAACAGTATCTAAAGTATTCATGTGGCCAGGCGCAGTGGCTCACACCTATAATCCCAGCACTTTGGGAGGCTGAGGCGGGAGGATCACTCCTCCTGGACCTGAGCAACATTGTAAGACCCCGTCTTTACAAATAAATGTTTAAAAAATTAGCCCAGCGTGGTGGCATGTATCTGTGGTCACAGCTGCTCAGGAAGCTGAGATGGGAGGATCGCTCGAGCCTGGGCGGTCAAGGCTGCAGTGAGCCACCATCATGGCACTTTACTCCTGCCTGTCTCCAATAATAACAACAACAACAATAATATCTTGCCTCTGTTCTAATACAATAACAATAAACGTCGTCTCAAATAATAACAACACCAACAATACCTGCCTGTCTCCTAATAATTAAATAACAATACTCCTGCCTGTCTCCACAATAATTCTGCCTGTCTCCACAATAACAACAACAAATCATTCTGCCTATTCAAATAACAACAACAATAACAATACTCCTGCTCTGTCTCCGTTAATAACAACAACAATACCTTGCCTACCCCACAATACCACACTCCAGTCGAGCTTCTAATAGCACAATAAATAATACTTCCTGCCTTACTCATTAGCCAACAATACTCCTGCCCCCAATAACAATAGCGAACAATATTCTGCCTGGCCTCACTAAGATTCCTGTTTGCTCTAGCTGGGTCAGTTTAATGCATTTGCTTGTCTCTATAGTTTTCCAACAATGTTCCTCCTGTTCTAATAACACAATGCCTCTACACAATAATATTTCCTAGCTGGTCTCCAACAACAAACAACAATACTCCTGTCTCCACAACAACAGTAGTCCTGCCCTGGTTCCACAAACAGCAGCACACTCTGCCTCCAACAACAACAACAATACTCCTGCCTGTCTCCTATAACAACAACAATAATACTCCTGTCTCCAATAACAACAACAACAATACTCCTGCCTGTCTCCAACAACAACAACAATACCCTGCCTATTCCACAACAACAACAACACTCCTGCCTGTCTCCAATCACAACAACAACAACAACACTCCTGCCTGTCTCCAATAACAACAACAACAACAATACTCCTGCCTGTCTCCAATAATAACAACAATAATACTCCTGCCTGTTCCAACAACAACAGCCAACACTCCTTGCCTGTCTCTCATAACAACAAATAATATCTTGCCTTGTCTCCAACAACAATAAATTCATTTGTCTCCATAACAACAACAACAATACTCCTGCCTGTCCCATAGAATTAAATAAATAACAATACTCCTGTCTCCAATAACAACAATACTGCTCACCTAATAACAACAATGTACATTCTGTTCCAGAATAATTAGAAGAATATGCCATCTTGCCTATTCCACTAACAAAATACCACTCTGTTCCCTAATAACAATACTGCCTGTCTCCAATAACAACAACAATACTCCTGCCTGTCTCCAATCACAACAACAATACTCCTGTCTCCACAACAGTAGTCCTGCCTGTCTCCAATAACAACAACAACAATACTCCTGCCTTCTCCAATAACAACAGTCACTCCCGCCCGTCCCCATATTAGTTACTTCCCTATTCTAGCCAACAACAACAATACTCCTGCCTGTCTCCAAATAACAAACAACAACACTCCTGCCTGTCTCCAATAACAACAATAATACCCTGCTCTGCCCCACAATAACAATACTCCTGCTCTGCAATAACAACAAAGAACAACACTCCTGCTCGTCTCCCACACAACAACAACAATATCTCTGCCTTGTCTCCAATAACAACAACACATTCCTGTCTCCAACAAATACCCTGCTCATTCCCAATAAATAACAATAATTCTGCCTGTCTCCTACAACAATAAATAACAATATCTGCTCTGTTCCAATAACAACAACAATAACATTCTTGGTTCAAAAACAACAACACCGCCTTGTCTCCACAATAACAACAACACATTCTGCTCTGTCTCCACAATAACAACAAATAACAATACTTGCTCCCACAATACCAACAGTAGTCCTGCCTCCGTCCCACAAATGTCAACAACACCCTGCCTCTCCACAACAACAATAATTCCTGTCTCCAATAGCAACAACAACAACAATACTCCTGTCTGTCTCCAATAACAACAATACTCCTGCCTGTCTCCTATAACAACAACAACAACATCTTGTTCTAAATAATAATAAATAAATAACATTCTGCCTGTCTCCAATAATAACAACAACACACATCCTGCCTGTCTCAATAGCAAAAAAAACAACAATACTCCTGCCTGTCTCCAACAACAACAACAACACTCCTGCCTGTCTCCAACAACAACAACAACACTCCTGCTCCTTTCCCCAATAACAACAACAATACTCCTGCCTGGGTTCCACAAATGTCACCCCTGCCTGTCTCCATGCCTCCTGCCTGCCCCAATGCCACCATTCTGCCTGTCTCCAATAACAACAACAACAATACTCCTGCCTGTCTCCAATAACAACAACAACAATACTCCTGTCTCCAATAACAACAATACTGCCTGTCTCCAATAACAACAACAATACTCCTGCCTGTCTCCAATAACAACAACAATATTCCACTCAGCCAACAAATAGTAGTCCTGCCTGGTTCCAATAACAACAACAAATACATTCTGCCTTTCTCCCAATAACAAATGCCAATACTCCTGCCTGTCTCCTATAACAACAACAATAATACTCCTGTCTCCTACAAACAATAATCCTGCCTGTCTCCAATAACAACAACAACAATACTCCTGCCTGTCCTTTTAAATAATAAATAACAAATAATATCTCCTGCCTTGTCTCAAGTTAACAACAAACAACAACAACAATAATACAAGTACTCATGTAAGACTAAAACGAGCAGAATTCATCCTCTAAAGACCCAGGTTTTAAGTGTACTCTCCTCTTCCATCCTTCTCTGACAAAACACAGGCTGCCACTAAATTTTCTTCGAGGGCTTTGCAAAGGAGACACCAGCTGCAGCATGAAAGAAGGAGGCTGCAAAGCCCACTCCACCAGGCCTGGGGCTCCCACACAGTGAGAGGGAGCTCTCCAGGCAACACAGTCCCGACCATCACAGGCTCCTCCACAAAATGGGAGGCTTCGCCTGGGGCAAACACAGACTCTCCCTAGAAAAGCCACTGGCCTCTGGGGAAGTGCTATCAATAAGGAGCAGAAAACAAAACCACAATCGTTTCCTCCCCTGCCCCATCTTCTAAAACCCCAGCCAAGGGATTCACCACCAGTAAGATGAAAGCCTTGAAGAAGTGGAGGGAAGCGAGAGAAAGAAGGACTTTCCTTATTTTAAAAGAATAAAGTCAAGAAGAGAAATTTAGAACTCAGTTTCTCCACAATCCCCATCACCCTATAATAACATGGGCATTGCCGGTGACTACTTGAGACAAACGTTGGCCACAGCCAAGGGCCACTAAGGCTGCAGACGGCGGAAGGTCAGGAGCTCTTCAGATGTATGTGACTCTATTCTTGAGAAACCACAGAAACCAAAGCTACCCCACAACATGCAAAATTAATTCAAACTGTGAAATTCTAAGATACATATATATATAGTCTCTGCATATATAAGTGCCCTGTTCTACAGCTCAAGAACACAAATGCTATTAGAAAGAGTTCTGTATAATTTCCTAGAATAGTTAAGTACATTCTAAAATACACAACAAAGGTAAAAGCTCATTAATAATCTTCAGTCCTCCTGAGACTCTAAGCTTTCCAGGAGTCAACCAAAGATTGCAGCTGCTTAAAGAGAACTCTGTAAACCTAAGGACTGTCCTCCTTCTCTAAGAGGCAGCAAATATAAAGAGACTTTCTTATTCCGTTATGACTGCAGGGAGGCTGGGGTTGAAGAAAATAATAAAATTCCCTGCACAACCAAAGAAAAATGACACGTAGAAGAGTCACTTTTACCAAGGGACGAAGCCTTTCGTCCAGTGTCACTGATAAAAAAAATATCCCAAATGGGGCTGCAGCTCCAAAAGGGGGTTGGACACATCTGTGACTTTTTTTTTCTCCAAGTCTCTGCAATCTGTTTCTTGCCATCTGCTAGGATATTCATACAACTACATGTGAGTCAGAATGCCCACCTCTTGGAAAAGCAGCAGGATTGTCCACTTGCCACTTACTTATGGGAGCCACAGGCCAAACTGTCTCAGATATCCAGCCCATGGAGGGAAAAGGAAGGGCTCTCATGGAATAGAAGGCAAGTACCCGGACCTCAGCTGAGCGGACCACAAGTCTGGAGGAAGCTCATCCACGCTCTCCAATTGGAGAAGGTGTCGTTTCAGCGTCATGACAGAGCATTGGAGTTACAGTCCCGGGGAAACCACCATTTCCACCGCACACCGCCCTGGCAGCCCTGGCAGCTTTGTGTTTGCACAACTACAGCCCTGCCTTACTGTGGAGCTTCTCTGGGCAATTTTCAGGAGAAGCACACACATAATGGTGATGAAACTAATTACATGCCTGATTTAAGTAGCTTTTCTTCCAAAGAACTCAAAGCATGTTCATGTGCATTGTCTCACTTCCTGGTTTCAACACACCCTAGAGACAGTGAAGGGAGGCGTTACTAGCACACAATATCTATGGAAACACCCCCAACACAGTGCTCCAGGACGAAGCTTGCATGCTGTGTGTGTTACTAGCATAGTCGCCGTTTAGTGCTTGTCAAGGCAGGCTGCAACACCTTCTGGAAACCTAGAACACAATACCCAAAGAAATCAACCAATCCTCCCTTTTTTTTTTTTTTTTTTTTTTTGAGACAGAGTTTTGCTCTTGTTGCCCAGGCTAGAGTGCAATGGTGCGATCTTGGCTCACCGCAACCTCCGCCTCCAGGATTCAAGCGATTCTCCTGCCTCAGTCTCCCGAGTAGCTGGGATTACAGGCATGTGCCAACACACCCGGCTAATTTTGTATTTTTAGTAGAGACAGGGTTTCTCCATGTTGGTCAGGCTGGTCTCGAACTCCTGACCTCAGGTGATCTGCCCACCTCGGCCTCCTAAAGTGCTGGGATTACAGGTGTGAGCCACTGCGCCCCGCCCAATCCTCCCAATTTTTATATGTGCCCAACACAAAAATGCTTATAGACAGATCTGAACATACCAACAGGACATAACATGCAGGGAAAACACTTAGACTCTCTTTGTATTAAAAACAAAGAGCCAGCTTCCAAAAAGTAAGTAACACTTTAAAAATCTGAGAAGTAATATTCACAGTTTATAGACAAGTTTCAGAACGTGACTTTCTGAAATGTTCTGTCTTATCATTGATTCCATGGCCTTCATGGTTTTTCAAACTGTCACTGAAAAGCAAACAGCAGAACCACAAAGATGACGGACTTATCTCATAGAGCAGATCTGAATTCCAAAGTGTCAAATACATGGACATTGTAGGGTGAGAAAACCCAGGATTAAAAAAAAATAATAAGCAGATGGCCAATGAGTTAGGAGAACCAGAGCCATCCATTTCTGTGGGTTTATCTTGTTTATTTACTCAGCTATTGGCACAAAGCAGCATGCTTACCCTAGCAACAGCTATGTCATATGCTTCTGAGCTTGCCACACACCCGGCTTCTAATTTTAAAAACCACCACTTCGCAATCTGCAAGAGGCCCCTTTTATCATCGATGTTAAATATGCTATTTCAAGTCTCTGACACATAGCGTTGATACTTCTCCCTTTATTTACATTTTTAAACACACTTGTGATTTTTTTTTAATACATACAAAGTTTGTACATATTCTGGAATCTGGCTATAATTCTTCCTTTAGAGTCTATGCAGCAATATAATCCTAAACTGAAGGTGTTTCGAATTAGCCAGTCACCTTGAACAAGGTTCAACTGGTTCCACTTGGCTGGGCGTGGTGGCTCACATCTGTAATCCCAGCACTGTGGGAGGCCGAGGCAGGCAGATCACCTGAGGTCAGGAGTTTGAGACCAGCCTGGCCAACATGGTGAAACCCCATCGCTACTAAAAAAAATACAAAAATTAGCTGGGCATGGTTGCAGGCGCCTGTAATCCCAGCTACTTGGGAGGCTGAGGCAGGAGAATCGCTTGAACCCAGAGGCAGAGGTTGCAGTGAGCCGAGATTGCGCCACTGCACTCCAGCCTGGGCAACAGAGCGAGACTCCGTTTCGGAAACAAAATAAAACAAACAAACAAAAAAACCAAATGATTCCACTCGATGCCATGCTGTCTTGATACAACTTATGGTTTATCCAGATGAAAGGGTTTTTTTTTATACCTGTAGCACTTCATATTAAGTTATTAAATTAATATATGAGGCACAAATTTTCATCCTTACAAAAGTTACTCAGTTGGATACATAAGATCCTCTTTCTATTACAAACCCATACTTCTGTAGTGAATTATAGCTTCATATTTTTTTTTTGGTATTGAATGTTTCATAAGAAGAGCTCACGGTCTGTCAGAGAAATTTTCCAAACGATCACTTCTTACATAAGGAATTCATTTTTTCCCCTAAAAAGAACTGGGCCTGAGGTGGTAGTTACAAGGCAGAATAATCACAAGCAGATGTAAAAATACTTACACAAAGTAAAAAAATAATAATAAAATAAACTTCATATGTTTTGCTCCTTTAAAAAAATGTCAGATATGGTGAGCAGTGAGTTGGTCGCTGATTGTCATTAATTGCCATTATTACGTGCCGCCTAGGGCTCCTAATGGCACTCTTTTTCTGAGCAATGGTTTTATATTATTTTTCTGGCACAAAAGCCTGTTCACAAATACCAGAATGTTCTCATACCAAAATTAAAGTGACTAGGAGATTAAAAGCAATTAGTGTAATTTTATCACTGGCATTAGTACTGAAAGCAGATCAGGATAACTGCTTTTCAAGGTTCAAAAACTTTTTCAAGTTGAGCAAGACTTGAAAACAGAGCAGGAAATGCCTACCAAAGGCACCGAAAGAAGAAAGACATTGCTTCTGAAGGGCGGCCAAGGAGAGGACGAAGAATTCTTATTCCCTGAAGACAGTCCACAGTAATTAGAGGAAGCCAGTTGATAAGGCCTGGGCACACCTGGAGAAGCAGGTCTCACCTGCAAGGTATGGTATCTCCCTGTTAGACCCAGCCAGGAATGGCACCCACACACCAGAATAACACTCCTCACTGCAGTCCCGTATTAGTTAAAGCAAATAAGGCCATCTAAGAATAAAAAGTTCATAAATAATGTGAGGCAACCATCCAGTGAGCCACATATAACCAGTATCTTCATGATTTCTAGGCTTCTTAAGTTTTAACTTTCAGGATAGAACCATGTAAGATTTCAAGCAAGAACATTTTTACATTCAGTAGACTCTATGAATGTGGGTTTGTTACTCTGAGAAAGAAGGAATCCTCTTGGAAAGTACACTTTTATATTTTTAAGAACATAGTTCTATCAACAAATGGGGTTCTAACACAGCATTTCCACATTCAATATAGTAATTACTGCAATTCTTCTCCCCCATCAGTGCAACAACTGAAATTCATAACTATGACTTTGAAAGACCATATAAAGACAAAACTGCTATGAAAATCATCCAAAGAACATGTTTTAAATTCGAAGATTTGTATTACTAAGTATACTGTACTCTCATTCTTATAATAAATATTTTTAGAAATTTTAAGTGAAAAAGCACACAGGTGCCCTTGACTAAAAATTTATAAACCACCACCATCTGTAGAATGCATTGTCCCAATAAACAATATCATAAAGGGTCATTCGTGGTGTAGTTCAGAGTACCCAAAACCAACATAATCTCTCATGTAGGTGAAATCACTAAAAGTGCAAGGCTCTTAATATACTACTGGTAGTTAAAATAGCTAAAAACCATAGTCATCTAAACTGTATTTGATGACCTAGAAAGAAATGGTTTTAGGGTTGAACAATGCTTTTCGTTACTACAAGCAGTCATTTACTCACAAATGAACTCTTAGAACACAAACACTTTTATACAAAACAAATTCACATGTAGTGTTAAAAATGTCGCGCCAAGTTCCCAAAGCCATTTTAATAATACTATGGCTCTGGTACTTTAGTACTAGTAGAGTATATAACAGCATTACAGTTTGGAGATAGATACTAGTATGAGAATATCACAGCTGCATATGGAATAAAATGGGCTTATTTTCATCATAAGTACTGAAATGTATTCACTATTACTTACAATGATTGTTTTGCCCATGGAAGTATGAGTTCTGAGATATCCCAAATCAATCAGGCCATAAACAAATTTTGGGAAAGATAGCTGGGCAGCTTTACGGACTGCTTGTCAATCAGAAGCCCATTCCTTAGTCCCGCCCATTCCTTGGTCCCGCCCATTCCTGGGTCCCACCATAATTAAGCCCAGAATACAGCACAAAAAAGCAGCAAGAAAAACCAAACCATCTCTGGGATTCCACTGATGACTGGCAAGGATGGTTTTTAAATAGCTTATCAATGGTTCCAAGTATATGGGAACTTCCAAAGAATAGTCTCGTAAATAGCTTTAAATAGTCACTGATTGTTCCTACTTACACAGTTATAGAATCTCACAAAAGTAATTCTAGTCCAACTTTTGTCCAAATAATCACAAAATTCAGAATTAGTGAAGCCAAAATTAATAAAGGTGAATTCTGAGATGCCAAGCTAATCGTGTGATAAATGACTAAGTATTCTGAGAATTGGGCCTAATTTCACCTTTATTGATTTAATCTAAGGAATGAAAACATTTTCTATTTTCAAGGCTGTGTAATCATGCGTTATACAGATATATTAATACAAATCACCTCAGATAATAAAAATATAACTTAGCAAGTTGAAAAGGTGAAACATTATAGCTTTTAACCTCTCATAGGATTCCCATGCTTACAGTAAAAAAAGAGCTTTTACGAAGCTGCCTCTACCCACCAATTGATATGCACCGCTGATCCGGACATGGATTCTCAACAGCTTTCAATGACAGTCAGTTTCTAGGCCCATCGAACAATCCTGACAGCTTTATTAAGTGGTGGTTTGTATTTTCTTTATTGTCCATTTTCTTTCCTTTTGGTGGAAAACTGTGTTATAAAGATAGCACAGCTTGCTTTCTTTTGTTTGTCATGTATACTAAAAACAGTCTACATCATACCATACTGGGAAGTTTTAATTTCACTCTCCAGAACTTTCACATAGCAAATAAATATATAATCAGTGTTTTATTTGGTTATTTAAAGTTTCAGAAAATAATCTGAATCTCCCAAAGCTTCATTCTCATGTCTTACCATAAGGAGTAATATCAAAGTCGAAAGAATCTGGGGAAATCCTCAAAACACCAAATAAACCAAAAAGGTTCGAGGATATACTCACTATATTGTATTAAAGACATATTTTTATCAAAAGAAAATTGGGGAGGGACTTACTCTTTCTCTTTTTTAATAAAAGGGCTTACTCTTAACAGAAGGGTTTACTTTTAATAAACTAGAAAATTCAGTTAAGCCAGATATCTTATTTCCACCCATTTGAGGTTTTGCTACGAGCAGCTATACACAGCTTGCTGCATTCCATGAAGTCTTGAATTCGAGTAAGAGATGAGCATTGTTGCACTCAGGAGAAAAACTGAGCATCTGAATTTTTCCAGCTGTCAGGCTCACAGTGCTGCTATATCATGCCTCCTCCGGCTTAATTAGCTGTTCCTGGTTTCCCCAGACTTTTCAAGTCCACCTGAGCAACCTTCACTCAAGTTGGGACATTCGTCTTTCAGGTAGGTTCTGCCACCTCACCAGCATGCCCAGATGACCTGAGGAAGATCCAGGTCACTTCCATTATCCAACTCATACGTAGAGAAACAATTGTTTTTCTTTTTTAAAGAAACTGAGTCTCCATCTGTTGCCCAGGCTGGAGTGCAATGGCACAGTCATAGCTCACTGCAGCCTTGACCTCCCGAGCTCAAGCAATCCTCCCTCCTCGGCCTCCCACAGTGCTGGATTACAGGTGTGAGCCACAGTGCTGGCCCTAGAAACAATATAAAGAAATGATTGTCCATGGCTATCTGGGATTCTGGCCTCTTTTCTAAAAATGTCACTAAACTGTATTAGCAAAATAGTTTCTGTGATTCACTGAGCTGCCATCTAAATGTTTTCCTAACATTTCTCCTCAGATGCCACTGAGAGGCTTCAGTCATGGCTTTAGAAAATGCTTCAGAAAGGCTTTCAGGGCAATTACAGACTTGCTGAGCAAGTGGCCAGACCCCAGATCCAGAACACACTTTAATGTTCGAAAGGCGTAGGTTGACACAACGTGTTACTTTATTAGCTTCTTTATTAGCAAATTTCACACTACAGGAATAAAAAAGCAGAGGGAAAATTCCGACTGCCCCCCCACCCCCAATCAGTTCTTCCTTCTTCTGCATCCCTGAGCCATGTGGGTGCTCTGTTCTAGCTCTTGGCGCTTGTGAGCTGCACCCCTGTCTGCTTCCCCCTTGGAGCTGTGAGGTGCCTTTCAGGAGAAGCTGCTCACCTTTGTGTCTCGAACCCAGCACAGAGCCTGGAGCAGCAACCGGGCTTGATTAATACTAATAGACTAAAAGTGATTGCACACGCCAAGAATTAACTACATGGGAGAAGAGCTAGGAAGGGAAATATACCCTGAGTTATTAAAGGAAACCCCTTCTCAGGATGACAAAGGATGGGTAACCTCAGATCTCTGGTCCCATGTCCCACTGTAAAGCAGGATCACGGTGGGGTGGGCCACTGCTCCGAGTGACTGTGACATTTTGATATGCTTTTAATGATGAAGTGACCAAGAACAAATGAAACACAGCATTTGCTGAAAGCTCGTCTGGCAACGTTCCCTCAGCAGCCCTGTCCAGGAAGCATACCTGCTGCATCCCGATCTTGGCCTTTCTCCTCGGGCTCTCGGCTTAAGAAGTGCTAGCCTTTTACCCTCTAAAGAAATCTCTGTTTAGCCTCTGGAGAACCAGTCTCCGTAAGTTTTAAAGGTGATCTGGGAGTTTCAAATCCATCTGAATTTTAGTAAAATTTCCTAAAGTGACAGCGGCAAACGGAGATTTAGAGAAAAACTATTTTTTAAACACTGGGTGTCCCCACATGGGTAATAGAGAGGGTGAACATGTCCCCACCTTGACTCACTCTAAACTCTGCACAGTTGTTTACAGGCAGCTATGGAGCTGAAACACGGTGATTGAAAGTTTGGACACAGATCCTTCCACATGTAAATAGTGCTCACTCATAGCGGAAAAAAAAAAAAAGAACTATAAACAAGAGATAACCTTTTTCTAATTTGTATCACAGAGTATCAAATGTGAGGGTAAACTGCTTCAACTTCTATTCATGTCGACTGACAAAATAAAATACATTGTTCTTTTGTTTGTTTGTTTGTTTTGAGACAGGGTCTCCTTCTGTCACTCATGCTGGAGTACAGTGACCCAATCGCCACTCACTGCAGCCTCCAACTCCTGAGCTCAAGTGATCCCCCCATCTTGGCCTCCCAACATGCTGGGACTATAGGCATGAGCCACTGCGCCCGGCCCATTGTTTATTTCTTATATTTTAGAGCTATATTCCCTTTTCCACTTCTTGCATGACCTAATACTTTATAGTCTCTAAAGTGCTTCAGTCTATCAAATTAGCAATGGAAAAAAACTTGAATTTACAACCAAACTGGCAGTTCAAATATACTAGTTATAGGAAAAAACTTCAGGCTGAGCATGATGACTCACGCCTGTAATCCCAGCACTTTGGGAGGCCAGGGCGTGAGGATCACTTGAGCTCAGGAGTTCGAAACCAGCCTGGGCAACATGGTGAAACCCCACCACTACTAAAAATACAAAACATTAGCCAGACGTGTTGGTGTGCACCTGTAGTCCCAGCTACTCGGGAGGCTGAGGTGGGAGGACCGCTTGAGCCTGGAAGGCAGAGGTTGCAGTGAGCTGAGATTGCACAGCATTGTACTCTAGCCTGGGCGACAGAGTGAGACCCTAAAAAAAAGAAGAGAAAGAAGAGAAGAGAGAAGAGATGAGAGAGAAGAAGAGAGGAGAGAGGAAAGAGGAGAGAGGAGAGGAGAGAGGAGGGGAGGGGAGGGGAGAGGAGGGGACGGGAGGGGAGGGGAGGGGAGAGGAGAGGAGGGGAGAGGAGAGGAGAGGAGAGAGGAGAGGAGAGAAGGAAAACAAACTTCAAAGCTTTTTATTACAGACAACTAAAAGACCCAGGTGATTAAATGTTTCACAGATGCCTAAATTTTACTCTATTCCAAGGCTTTTAAAGGACTGTTAGAGAAAAGTACAACAATAAGAAGGTGCAAAATAGCATACAACAAAACATGCCTTTTTCCAAGAAAATGCTGTTTTAGAGTCTCATACCCTTCTTGTGCAGTAGCATGTTTCAATCAACCAGGAAACACCAAAAACAAACCTTACAGATGAAATTTAGATTAGAATGGAAGTAACAATCTTAGAAGTCCAAGGTCCTCTAACGCTGCCTGGGAGCACGGTGGTCAGTGGTTAAGCCTGAGGTGCTGTCAAGGTATTGGGCTTCAACTAAATCAGAATCATAAGCAAAACTAACACCTGAAGAAAATACAAACTCCTGTAACCTTTGTTCCTTCTGTTAGGGAGGTTATGCTTTTGGTAACAGGAAATGGTGACAAAATTCCAAATGGGAGTAATTTATATTCTGGAAAAAAAAAACCGAATTCTATGAAAATGGTAAGCCAGAAGGCAAGCCAGAAAAAAAAATCACACAATAATCCAGGCTGAATCTTCTCTGAAGGGGATGTTCTTTGGGAGACCCTCTGTCCCTGCTCTTCTTAGCTCTACACCTTCCAGCAAGTGCTAGGAGGCCCCACCATCCTGAAAGGAACTAGCCCTAATCCGCACCTCTCCCAGAGGCAGCCCAAACCGTTTCTCTGCATTGTTTTGTCTTATGGCTTTGTGGAACTCTTAAAGCTGAAATCATTTCACACATGAGGAACTGACACAGAACATTTAAGTAACTGGTGCCAGGCCACGCAGCTCATCTGAGTAAATGCTAAAACTGAAACTCACTTCTTTTGACTTTCTAGTCTCTCCATTTACACTACCGCCGCCTAAAAATCAAGTCTGCTTTGCAACTTTTAATGTCATTTATATTTTCCACAAGAATTTCTGGAAAGGAAAGAGATAAACAGAAGGAAATTGCAATTCCTATCTGGAACATTAAAGTATAGATTTTGCTTTCTTTTAGAAAAAAAAAAATGGCACTGGCAGCATCTTTCTAGGCTGCAGCAAATGTAAAAATTATCTGAGGAAAGGAATCCCGAAGGAGTGTTAGCTAGGCTGCCTCGGTTCAAATCTCAGAGGCGCCACTTCTGTTTTTGTTTGTTTTTTTGAGACAGAGTCTCGCTCTGTTGCCCAGGCTGGAGTACAGTGGCACGATCTCGGCTCACTGCAAGCTCCACCTCCCAGGTTCAAATGACTCTCCCACCTCAGCCTCCCGAGTAGCTGGGATTACAGGCACCTGCCATCATGCCCGGCAAATTTTTGTGAAGACGGGGTTTCACCATGTTGGCCAGGCTGGTCTTGAACTCTTGACCTCAGGAGATCCACCCACCTCGGCCTCCCAAGGTGCTGGGATTACAGGTGTGAGCCACTGCTCTCAGCCTCAGAAGTACTACTTCTAGGACTAGTACCTTTCTCTATCTCAGTTTCCTGATCTATACTGTGGTGACAATAGTAACAGGACCAACTTCAATGGGTTACTTGGAGAATCAGATGAGTTTTTTGGGGAGGCCAAGGCAGGCGGATCACTTGAGGTCAGGAGTTCGAGACCAGCTTGGCCAACATAGTGAAACCCCGTCTCCACTAAAAATACAAAAATTAGCCAGGCATGGTGGCATGCGCCTGTAATCCCAACTATTTGGGAGGCTGAGGCAGAAGAATCTCTTGAACCCGGGAGCCGGAGGCTGCAGTGAGCCGAGATCATGCCACTGCACTCCAGCCTGGGTGACAGAGCAAGACTCCATCTCAAAAAAAAAAAAAAAAAAAAAGTCTAGGAGTTCCAAAAACACAAAGTGTTGGAGTTTTAGAAACACTAACAAGAGGCTCTGAAACTTTAAGGTAAAGAACAATAAAAGGAAAAGCAATGACATTCAATAATGCAAACACATCATTGTCCAGATCTGGCGCTTGCACAGTAATTCTCAGTAATTCTCATCTAACTAGGAGAATGCAGTATATCCCAGCCCCTCCCCCTCCAGCATCCTCTTCATAAATCAGGCAAAATGCCTGATTAAAACAGATGGCTGTTAAATCAGATGCCCTGCAGCTCTGAAGGCTGATGCATCCTACTCAGAACACCAGGGGAAACAGGATCTTAAGAATATGCCAGAACAGGTTCTCCATGGAGAGCATTCTCTCCTCACTCATTATAATATGATAACTTCAGGCTGCCAGTGAGAGAAACTCGGAAAGAAAGACCACTAGGAAAATAGCGATCAGATTTTTTGGCAAGGAAAGAACGGGCTGTGGGCTTATCTTCTTGAAATAAGCTAAGCACAGGATGTAAGAGAAGGGGCAGAGGGGTGGCCACTTGAAGGGGGACAACAAGAGCTTACGGCCCCTATATTATTCCTTCACCGCAAAGAATTAAAATTAACTTTGAAAATAATTGTTCATTGGCATGTGCATCTTTCTCCCCTTCATCTATGCCGTGGGTTTTCTGTACTCCTCATACCCAGGTCTGCTGAGAATAACCAAGCTCACTAGACCCATGGCAGTCTCAGTGGAGCCCTCATTTTATTCACCTGTGTCAACTCCCTCTTCCATTTTTTTCTAAAGCATAATCTTTATCACACCATTCATCAGCTTAAACTTTGTTTTAATGGCCTCAAAATGCCTAAGTGGTTAAAAAGAAAAAAGCCTTCCACAAAATGACCCCCAAATCAAATTCTATCTTTGTCTCCACAAGGCTTCTCCATGCAACCTACACACCAGGGTTTCTTGCCTTCTAGTCTGCGTTCATGCCATTTCATTCCCCTGCCTGCAACCTCCGTAACCTCCTCTCCCCCATCCAAACTCCTAATTCTGTCTTATTCTTTTAGCCTAAATCACTATCTCCTCTTTAATGAATTTTTTTCTTTACATCCCATAAA
This sequence comes from Papio anubis, assembly GCF_008728515.1. NCBI lineage: Eukaryota > Metazoa > Chordata > Mammalia > Primates > Cercopithecidae > Papio > Papio anubis. Next base: position 5,910,990 of record NC_044978.1, read on the forward strand.
TTCTTTCTATCTACGGTCCCGCAGACTCACCTGAAATTAGCCATCCTCATTCCTGTATTCCTATAATGCTTTTTGATACTACTTACAGGGTCTTTTATTAAATTGTATTATAATACTTATCTCCCCAAACAGACCGTAAGCTCATTTAGGGAAAATATGGGCTTTTTATTCATAGATGCCGACACCCTCTACGTGCTTAATATGTTTGTGGCAATTTCTACGGTAATCGTTCATGCCTTTTCTATAGTCTCTGCCTAACTCATGAACCAAAAGACAGGTAAAACCGCAATCCCACCCACCCCAGTCACTTTAAAACTGACTATCTAAGAAGAGAGATAATAAATAATCAGATTTCAAAACAAAATATAAACCTTTTTTTCATTCAATGGAGTTTCTGCTGTGTACAAAGCCTAACAAGGATTAAACACACGTGCACACAAATGCACATATAGGTGTGAGCCTCAAGTAGCAGGGACAGCACGTACGTGATAAACCATAAGGCAGCAAATGTGCATAATATGGGCTCAGCAGGGGTACAGATGATAACAGCTCTGAGATTCTTTGTGGATTGTGATGGTCAGGAAGGTCTTCCCAGGGAAACTAGGATTTGGAGAACTGTGACCTTTCAAACCGGTGCAAAAGAAAGAAAAGCATTTCAGATTTGCTAGGTAAGTAAGAATGGAGGAGAGAAAGAAAATATCATGAGAAGAGACTTAAAAGTCAAGAAATGCAAAGTGTTTCTGGGAAGATTATAAAACAACTGGTTTTGCTGGGATGGATAAGTTAAGTGGTAATGGGACATACTGCTAGAGGAGTGGTTACAGAAAATCCAAGCTGAGAGGTTTGGGTTTGATCTTACTTTAGGATCAGTCCTCCTTGGATTTGGATCGTTATCTACAAGGACATATATTTACATAAAAAGAGTCCATTGGACTGGGCGCAGTGGCTCATGTCTGTAATCCCAGCACTTCGAGAGGCAGAGGTGCATGGATCACTTGAGGTCAGGAGTTTGAGACCAGTCTGGCCAACATGGTGAAACCTCATCTCTACAAAAAATACAAAAATTAGCCAGGCGTGGTGGTGGGCGCCTGTAATCCCAGCTACTCAGGAGGCTGAGGCAGGAGAATCACTTGAAACCAGGAGGTGGAGGTTGCAGTGAGCCGAGACTGTGCCACTGCACTCCAGCCTGTGTGACAGAGTAAGACCCCATTTCATAAATAAATAAAAAAATAAATAGTCCATTTATAGATCACTTGTCATAATCTGTACCTGTTTTCATACTGATTACTCTTCTTTTAGTTTTTTTAATCCAAAGTAGGATTTGCAGAATAACATTCCTACAGATTGCTCCGAAAGGAGTTGAGGTAGGCATTCAGGAGTTAAATAAGTCTGGAAAATGATAACTCTTTTATCTCCCTTCTGGAGAATAACAGTGCATATTAGGATAGTGAAGGCACTGAGAAGTCCTGCAGTAAAGAGCCTCATTTACCTCTGTAGTTCCTCATATTTCAAAACTTTTTTTTGAGAACCTAGTTTGGGAAATGCAGAACTCTAGGCAATACAGACTATTTAGAAAACATAACATTCACATATTTTAAAGTGTGGACCACAGAGTTAAAATGAAGGCGGTAACACAGATGGAGCTGGAGCTGGAAAATGAAGAGAAATGAAGGTGCTAAAAGGTCTGAACATTCTGTTTCGAATTAAAGTCAACCAGACACTCTTCCACAAACTGCCACAGCTCGGTGGTTCTGTGAACACCTCTCAAAAACATTTCCTCCAAGTTCAGATACGGTTGTGTAAATCGCTGGCTAAGAGCAAACAAAAAAATTAAAAGAAGAAGAATCTGTATGAAAACAGGTAGAGATGATTACAAGCAATCTAGAAATGGACTCTTTTCTATGTAACTAGGTATCCTTGTAGATAATAATCCAAAATCAAAGCCATGTGTGGTTTAGAACATTTATCTTTTAAACCAGGTAAGACTGGTTCCTGCTTTGAGATCCCAGAATCCCGAAGAACCAGCCAATCGTCACACAATACTAATGGAAACGCTGTGAGTTCAAAGGGCAAAGTAATTAACATTAGTGTACAAAACAGGAGTGGATTTATGATTTTCAACACTTTGAATCTCCATTCATCCACAGTCTTCATTCTACGCATATGGAAGCGCTTTACAAATGTTGTTTCTAATCCTTTCACACAGAGAAGACTTTCAGGCTCAGAAAATCCTGGAACTCTTTCAAGAGCCCATTTAGTAAATACTCTATAGCGGCTCTCTCAGCTGGCATTTTCCAAGTGGCGCCTCCAGAACTTGCATTCCTTGAGATGTCCATGGACGCGGCATACAAAAGAGCTCCTATGGCCTGGTGCGGGGGGCACGGTTCATAGGTTTCCTTACTGCAGAGCTTCTCAGGGGTTTTACGGCTTCCACACTGGGACTCTCCGGGGCTGGGAAGCACTGTGCTCCGTGTCCACGTCACTCACCCGGGACCCCTTCTTTCCTGAGTCCTGTACGCCACAATGTTCTCAGATGACCTTGTGGCAGACACAAGGCTACCTGCTTCCTACAGGAGTTGGCTTGTTTCTTAGGTCGGAAGATCCTGAGCTATGACGACATGAGCAACCTAAACATCCCCAGTGAGATGAGTGGGCTCCCTGGTGTGGAAAAAGGAGTTCCACGACAAGCCTTAGGCCCTCCCAGTGTCTGTCACCGCCTCTCTGACCGGAAGTAACCACGCCTTCCTTGTAGGCCTCATGAGGTGGTAGCGATGGTCCAGGGAGGCCCTGTGTTTACAAGGAAACCGCACTGTCCAAGTCCTACAGGGCACTGTGAGAGAGGGGGTGGGGGGCGATCCCTGCTTCTTCTGAGTTTCCTTGTTTTTTCTCAGAACACTAATTACCGTCCATCTTAAAACCCAATTTGCCCCCAAAGCCTGTATCGGGCCCTCAGGGTGTAAACCCTGCCGATTCTTGCAAGGCTTCCTCCTGCCACTCAAATGTGTCCCAGCCTCTCCCGCTCAGCGGCCTCCCACTGCTCCCTCTTGTGGGCAGCTCCTCCCTAGGTCTTCCCAATGTCACTTCTTCAGAAGGGCCTTCCCTGGCCACCCTTGTGGAGGCACCCTCTGAGGGCTGTTCTCTGGCCCATTCGTGTGTTTTATTTTCCTCATAACACTTAATATTGGCCGGGTGCAGTAGCTCATGCCTGTAATCGTAGCACTTTGGGAGGCCAAGGCAGGCGAATCATGAAGTCAGGAGTTCAAGATCAGCCTGGCCAACATGGTGAAATCCCATCTTTACTCAAAATTAGCCAGGTGTAGTGGAGGCGGCTGTAATCCCAGCTATTTGGGAGGCTGAGGCAGGAGAATCCTTGAACCAGGGAGGCGGAGGTTGCAGTGAGCCAAGATCACGCCACTGCACTCCAGCCTGGATGACAGAGCGAGACTCTGTCTCAAAAAAAAACAAAAACAAAAACAAACCACGTAACATTATCTGAAATCACCTCATTCTCATATGATTTTGTTGTCTGGCTCCTGCCTCTGAAACGTAAGCTCCCTGGGGACAAGAACTCTGTGGTCTAGTGCCTGGAACCTAGGAAAGCCTCACGAAGTATCTGTTGAGTGTTGGAAGTTTAGGAAAATGGCTAAATTTGGTAAGAAGGGAAGGGGAAATAATGTGGAAGGGGAGGCATGAGGCTCCTGTGATCCTATAACGTTCTAGTTTTTACCAGGATGGTGGTTACATGGGGCTTTGCACTTTGCAGTCATCCACTGAGCCATAAATTAATATTTGGTTGTTGGTATATTAGTGTTTAGATAATCATAAATATAGGAAAAAGGAGAACTGCTACTATTTTTGAGGACCCACAATGAGCCCTGCATTCTGCGAGGCACTTTACATATGTTGTCACATTGTGTCCTCCAAACATCCCTATCAGTAATCACCACAACCCATTTCACAGAGAAAGAAGCTGTGGCACCCAGGGACCAAGGGACTTGTTGATGGTCACACAGCTAAGATGTAAAACTGCGATCCCAAGCCAGTGGGTTCCAACTCCAAAATCCCCACGCTCTACTAAACCCTGCCTGAAAGTCACTTCTCACGTCAGAACTGGTATTTTAAGGGGCCCTTATCTCTCCCCTAGAGGCTATCACAGGCTAAGAGAGGCTGAAAGCACTCCGGCTCTGCCTCTTCTTGGGTGCCCACGAACACTACAGCAGAACAAACGTCACCATGGCGGCAAACACACCAGCAATGGTCAAACACAGACAGGGGCAGACAGAGCCGCATCTGTCCCACTGCAGCAGGGTGAGGACCCCCCAAGGTAACGGGACAGTCCACTCCCACCTGGGGGTTTGGTTGAAGCTCCGTGGTGGGGGCAGCTCCTTCCGAGATCTAAGGGGTCCTGTCTGCTCCTGAATTTGAAATCTGACCAGGTTCTGGTGTTTTTCTCCCTGTCAATTTGAACTTCTTTGGAAGAAACAGCACTTTTAGTTAGGAGAGATCTGGAGAGAAAGTAGTAGTGGGGAGAAAATGCATTTTGATAACTTTTTCCCCAACAACTACTTGCATGGTTGGATTAGTGTACTGTGACAACAACTGAAAAGGATTTGTTTCTCCAAATAAAGGGTCACCTTGGAGTGATTAGCATGGCCGCCAAAGCATAATCCCTTTGCAAACAACTAATGGTGGCACTGACAAGTTTCTACAGGAAGATGCTTGGCAGGCGAGCGCTGTGGGAAAGGCCCTGTCTTCCACCTACGGAGACTCGGATGGAAATGGAATCGTTTGCTTTTCCTTCTGTGTGTCTGAGAGATTCCTCCAGTGTCTATGGGGTTTTTCATAAAGGTGTCAGGCCCTATCAGAAATCTGATGACAGCCACACGTGATCAAATAAATAAAAAGAACGCCCTTTTGTCTTACCTTTGAAGTTTCCTTAAGTTACTCTGAATAGCACCTCCCTCTGCCACGTTTCCTGTTTCTCGCATAATGAGCTACTTTCTAATTAGCATATCACAAATATTCCTGATTTTCTTTACAAGTCCTGATACACTTCTAAATGTTTCTTTCAAAGCACATCAGGATTTTTCACACTCTATAAAGAGGCAGGGGAATTCAAGCAACGCGTCAACTCAATTCTCCAATTTTTTCTTCTTTTTCTTCTTCTTTTTTTTTTTTTTTGTTTGTTTTGTTTTGTTTTGAGCCAGCTGGCAGCATGGAGTAGTGGGAAGGTCACAGCACTGAAAGCCAGAAGTCCTGGATTTGGGTTTTGGCTGGGTCACTAATTAGCTATGTCATTTTAAGCAAATTGCTTCACCTTTGAGGGCCCCTGCTTCCTTTTCTGTGTAATGATGAGGCTGGCCCCAGTGAGAAAGTCCCTCACAGCGTAAAGCACCGTGTTCTATTTGTGAAGCTGAAATAATTCCTCGTCTCCCTTTTCAAAAACTGGAACAAGTTATTTTCTTTGATTTAAAAATTCACAGTGAACTACATCCTAAATAGGTAGACATCAGTAAAAAAAAAGAATATGATTTTAAAGGGATACAGATATTTAACTGCAGAATTATATATTATCTTTAAATGGCAAAGAGACTTTTTGACTAGTTTTAATATATTGACAAATACATACATACGCACACATTCCAATCTGCCAGTAAATTCTGTCAGTAAATATCTAATCTAATCTAATCTGTCAGTAAACATAACTGACATGAACAAATCCTAATATAAAGAATATTGTGACAAGGAAAATAAAGTCCTAGGTATCAAAAGTCTTTCCAGTCTTTGGTATAATAGAAAAAAAAGATCCATTCAGTTCAGTAAGATCATTTCACCCCACTGACGTGTGGGTTTCAGGATTTGATTTGTGGTATCAAAATCATAAAAATACAGAAATTTATCGTGGTTTCAGTGACGAGTTCCCTGCATGCAAGAGCCATGCTGGCCTTCTGTAAGTCACCATTTACTTTGTCTCACCAAAACTGTCCAGTGGGTGAGTGCAGATGGTTCTGTAAGCCTGTTCATGCCCTGGCCCCACTGCCTCTGTCATGCCAAGACACACCAACACCCCCAGGCTGCCCACCGCCCCCAGTCCCCCCGCCACCCCTGAAATGCCCGCTGTCATCCTCTTCGATCACTGCCAGCTGAGCTCCGTAAGTGCCTGTCACAGGGCAAGACCAGCTCCAATGTCACCCGGATGGACACCCTTTCTTGACCTCGCCCTATTGCATTTGTCTGTTTACATGACTGTATCCACCCTACTGCAGGAGGAGCTGGAGTTCAGAGGCACTTTGGCCACCTCTTCAGTCCCAAGACCTGGCAGCATGTGACACCCTGAAACACTGGGGAGAGGGAGAGAGAGAATGGGCCACAGCAGGAGTGCGGCAATGAATAAGGCACCCTGGGATCCCAGGAACTGCCCCTCCTAATCCCAAGGTGTAGGCTATGACAGCTACCAAGCTTGGACCAAATAACAGATCTTATTCAGAGAAGAGAAAGCATCCTGAAGACTGAGACAGGCACAAAACCACTCCCATAGAAGAATGTGGGGCGGGGTGGCGGAGGGACAGAGGAGCTGCCTATGCTTTTCAGCAGAAGAGCAGCAAGAACAATCAAGTGTGAGGATGACTTAGGGGCGGTGTGTACAATACACTGAAATGACATAGAGATTAAGGGGCAAATTGCTTCCAAAAATTATGCAGCCATGAAAAAAACTATCATATTTCTAGATATGGAAAAGCAATCATAGAAGCTAAGTATAAAGTCGACTACAAAACAATACAGATAACATCATCATTATCTGTAAGACATTTTTCACATTTGTATAGATGAGGATATTTCAATAGATACATGGGAAAAAGTCTAGAGGGATAACTACCAAAGCATCAATAGGGACATTATCTGAATGGTGAAATGTGTGGTTTTCCCATCCCTCCCTTCCTTCCTTCCTTCTTTCTCTTTCTCTATATTTTCTAATTATTTTCCAACATGAACATGAACCACTTGGGTAATTTTTTAAAATCTCTGAGGAAGTAAATACCCCATCTATAAATATGAAACAGCGTGGGAATGAGGCAGGGAGGCTCTGGCCGCAGGCAGAGGCAACAGGAATGGAAAGTTGGAAGCAGAGCTGAGTGCAACAACAGCAGAAGAGCTGCCGGGTGGGTGGCTGAAGCGGTAAGGATCTGAAGGAAACTAGAGCTGTAGTGGGACTCCCAGGCTTGCAGCCAGCATAAGGTGGGAGACGCGGGTCACAGTGTCAGGAACGGGCCAGCAGCTGGGCACTTAGCTTAGAGGAATAGATTGTGGGTCTCCCTGTGGACCTGCTTTGTCTGAAGTGTGGACAGGTCATCCGGGGGCTGAGGGGAAGTGAGGGCTTAGGGATAGGGCTGTGCACTGAGGTCAGGCATGGCGCCCCCCTGAGGTCCCCCAGGGAGCCTGCACTTCCCCAGGGGCTGTCCTTCCGGCTGTGCTGGGGAGGCCTGTTTACTGCCCCCTTCCTTGTTGCGGACTCCAGGAGGCAGGGACCCAGTTTTTGGCCTCATCCTTCTACTCCAATGCCTGGATCAGTTCCTGGGGTATAAAAGGTACTCGACAAATGTTTGAGAAGTGAATGACTGACTCCTGTAGGGAGACAAGAGTGGATGAATTACCATTATCCCAGGGAGAAAACAGGAGGATGGGCAGGACTGAATCCTGATACCTCAGAGGCATGGGAAGGAGCTGTGCCACCAACAGCGTCGATGCAAACAAGGACAGAGCAGCTTTCCAGAAACCAAGGCAGGGGACTGCAGAGCAGACAAGGACACCAGCAGCACTGGGGCCGAGCCGAAGGAGGAGGCAGGGCTGGGGGAAGCTTCCTCCATTCCCCAGCTGCCCGGGAATCAGGAGGTGGGAAGGACACCAGAGGTAAGGGGTAAGAAGATAAAAGGAATGGAAGCAGAACATCTTTTAAGTTACGTGGTGAAGAGGTAAAACAAGTAGACTAAGAAGCTGAATCGGGCAGAACTTCAAATCCGGAGATGACCTGCACATGTCCGCATGTGGGAGGCTGGGAATCCAGGCAGCGGTGGCACCGCCTTCAACAGGATAACCAGTCCAAGCGGATGACCAACGGTGATTGACCAGTCCCACGAGGCAACCAGTCCCATGGATGACCAGTCCCGGCGGGATGACCAGTCTCTGAGGGATGACTCAGTCTCTTGGTGGCACCAGTCCTGTGAGATGTTCAGTCTCCAAGGGATGACCAGTCTCTAACAGGCAAATTCAGTCCTGTGGGTTGACCCAGTCCTGTGGGAGCACCAACCTGTGATAACCAGTCTCTGCAGAAATCTGTCCTGTGACAACCAGTCTCCTGCAGAATGACCAGTCCTGTGGGATGACCAGTCTCATTCCAGGCACCAGTCCTGTGAGATAAATCCAAATCCCATGGAATGACCAGTCCTATGGGAGACTCAGTCCTACTTGGCAGGCAACCAGTCTCTGTGGGGTTAACCAGTCCTGTGGGATAACTAGTCCTGTGGGATGACCAGTTCTAATGCAGGCACCAGTCCTGTGAGATAACCAGTTCCATGAATGACTGGGGCCCTCTATGGGACGACCAGTCCTACGAGGCAACCAGTCCTGTGGGTTAACCAGACCTGCAGGATAATCAGTCCTGCAGGATAACCGGTTCTGCAGGATGACCGGTCCTGTGGGATAACCAGTCCTGTGGGATAACCAGTCCTACGGGGCAACCAATCCTACCAGGCAGAAGGATTAGCCTAGAGAAGGGAGAGGAAGGCTCATTTGATCTTCCTGTCCTCCAAACCCCTCCAGACCCCCTCCCAGCCTCTACCACACGATTTAGCTCTAATTATCCACTCATCTCCCTCCCTGCTGCTTCACAAGTCCTCTCTCCTCAGTCAGATGCCACAGACCAAATCTCCAAGACTTTCCAAAGTAAATTCTCAATGAGACTTGGTAGCTGACTGTTTTGATCCCATAGGGTAAGTGTCAAAAAAAAAAATAAAGCTATATACATTAATATATATGCACTATTAAAGAGACACTACTGAAAAAAAAAAACGATTTTTATCAACTAGCACTTTCACATCTCCCTTCCCTTCTTCCATAACAACAAAACACCCCATTATTCTTGGGCGAGGGAGCTGTCATCCCCCGGGGTCTGAGACAGCTAACTGCAAAGTGATGTTCACATGAACCACCCTACCATTAGCTGCAGTCAGCCAGGGGCAGGTGGCTGAGAGCAGGGACAGCTTTTAGACAAGGCTTTGGAGGCAGATCCCTGAAATGCCCTTCAGTTTGGATGGAGACTGATGAGGGAAGGTGGAAATAACAGAATTAATTCCTACACCTGTCGAATACAAGGTTAGCAAGTAAGTTGAATCACACACCTTACTTTAAGCGTTTAATGCTGAAAACTACTCATCCAAGTGTTCACTTTGCAATTAATTGTGCGTATTTGCATCTCTTCTCCCAAAGGTGCTCTTCTGTTAGCGTAGCCCACACCATTTCTTTAATTAATGGTGAAGATTCTTTTAGTTCATAGGCTAATCTTGGGGGAATAATGTCGGCATGTGTGAAAGGGGCCATGGGCCTTTCTGGACACTTGAGTCTTATTTGATAAATTATTGCTTCGATACACTAAATGGGCCCTAGTGTCCTAGAATCCTGTGACCAGCCTGTTTGAGACCCCAGGGTACGCACTTAGGATGTTTCTGAGGGGTCCATCCCTGCAGCAAGATGCTACCACCAGGCCAGAGTGAGACCTAGGCTGGAAGCAAACCCAGAGGAGGCTGGCCAGGGCAGCTGCCAGCTTCAGCAAAGCCTGCCCTACTCCTGACCCAAACCAGAGCAGCTGCGCCCAGAGCATCCTCCGAATGTGCACCACAGGCAGAAGATTCCTATCAAAGTAGCATCACAAGGCAGCCAAAATGCCACATGTCACTTCAAAAGGAAGCCAGGATGGAAGTGAAGGGCCTGCACTTGCCCCACATTTGCACGCTTCCAGACAAATCATTAACATTCCTCAACACATCATTCCAACCATACCTTCCGCTGCATCAAATCTTCTTGCTTGCTCACGTGTGTTGTTGCAATAGAATAAATCAACTATGCCTACTAAGCACTTTCTTTTCTTAAGTCTTCAGATGCTTAAATATACATTTTTAAAAGTATACTATAAACATGTTCATAATAAACTTCACAAAAGATTTTCCCACACTGAGGATATTTTCAAAACGTATGCCAAATAGACGACCATTCATTTTTCTTCCATAACAAGCTTGGATTTCCAAGCTACCCTTGTCGTAAGTTACACTTTCCAGGAAAAATAAGTGAACATGTGGAAATGATGTGAATGTTTCTAGGACACTGGGGTCCATTTAGTGTACTGAAGCAATAATTTATCAAACAGGACCCAAGTGTCCAGAAAGGCCCACGGCCCCTTTCACACATGCCAACATTACTGCCCCAAGACGAGCCTATGAACTAAAAGAATCTGCACCATTAGTTTAAAAAAACAGCATGGGATGCCCTAACAGAAGAGCACCCTTCAGGAGAAGAGACACAAATACGCACAATTAAATTTCAAAGTGAACACTTGGATGAGTAGCTTTCAGAATTAAGCACTCAACGTAATGCATGTGATTTAACTTACTTGCTAACCTCATATTCGACAGGTGTGGGAATTAATTCTGTTATTTGCACCTTCCCTGATTTTAATTTGGCCAAATACTCTGTGTTACATCATTCTGTGAATCTTAGGTTACCAAAGAAAAATATCGGGGTGAAGAGTTTCTTGTTTAAACATTAAGATTCAGGGGTTGCAGAGAATGAACAAATCTATCTATGGAACGTTTCATATTCAAGAGACTAGTCTAAGTATCAAAGATCTAAGATTTTAATGTTGCCAAACTAGCTAAGAATTGACAAATATTATACTAAATTCATATGCATGTTAAAAAAACATTCCCTGTTTATAAGCAATCTTCCATATGTGTTGGATAGAAAAGCACTAAGTGATAATTGGCTGACTTCTCCAATCTGTCATTAATTGTCATTTTTAAGTTGAAATGATTCCATTAAATTTTATTTTCAGTGCTCTATATCAAAACCATTTATGAGAAAGTTTCTATTTCTCCACGAGATGTCAAATAATTTACCTAACAGTCCCATTTACATAGGATGTGACTCTATTTTTATGTAAACATTTTAGATAAATGGGCCTCTCTTATTCATCACTTGTTATTTTAAAACACTTTTACTTTTTATAAAAAATAATAAACTCACCATCCCCCCTCCCCTCTACCATGAATCTAGTTTTTCAAGGGCTAGAGTTTAGGAGTTCAGGTCTAATATCTCTGAACAAATATAAGCCCTGATTAAAACACACAGACACACACAAAGACATGATGTGAAACTTGCATGTTTTATGTTTAGTCTCTATCTATGAGTCTCAGCTGTAGGGAATCTAACCATTGGCCCAAGTTACAATGTCAAATAAACACTGGGCAAAAACTTCTGCTGATATTTAATGCAGGTTCATCAAAAATACCTTCTCAAGAATAACAGAAAAGTCCAAGCTAAGTGATCCATGGCAGTGATGAACCAATTCATTATTCAAGACACTTATATGTGTTTCGTGATGACCTTTCCACAAATTTCAGGAAAGAACACAAAACCCACCACAAAAAAACAACCTGGAATCAGAGAGCAATTTACAGAGAATTCTACATTTACAGAGAAATCACAGAAGTATGAAGGCTTGGTATAGTAAAGGTTTGAAACAATGGGATATCCCACATGAGACATACAAGTAATCCCTCCAAATAAATCTGATGTTTCAGATTATAGACAAATTCTAACATCGCCAGAACAGAATAGTCAGGTTTTATGAAGTATTGTATTTAAAAATTCAGACCAATTTCTGAGTTTCCTCCATCTAACAACACACCCCAGAGTTCAATATACTTACACTCCAGTCTGGGTCCTGGGTTAGGTCTGTAAAATGTACAGATGGTAATAATCTGTGGCTTACTTCAAATCCTGACGACGGCTGCTTTTATTCTCTTGATTTCCTTTGGTGCCAAAGACGTCGTTCTAGTCCAGAGTTACCGCATGTTAAGTGAAACTGCTGTCAACATTTTATTACATTCACTATTCCGAGTTTCCTGATAGCTAACTCAAACATTAAAGATAGCTGTACTCTGTAAATTTTTCAATCCTCTTTTTCTTTTTCCCTCCAAGGAAAGGTGTGGGATCTCCTTAAGCAGCCCAGAGATTTAAAGTTGTGTGTTTCCAGGCTGCATTAAAATAAATCCTAATGCAATTCATTTCTACCTTCAGACATTTCTTCCCTTCCCTGGTTGCTCTGGCAGTGTTAATTTTCCCACACTCTCCTGTAGTGGCGAACGACTTGTCTGGGCAAGTAAGATAACACTTGGGCAGGAGATTAAAAGCCCACATTGAAGTCATTAAGGACCGACGGGGCCGGGCCCTGAATCCGCTCAGTGCAGTCTCCAAACGCCGTCACCTGACTTGAAATGCAAGGGGAAGGCCTGACAATGAAGACAATCTCCTTCCGGCATTTCCAGGACCTTGAGCCACCCGTATTTTATAGAAGAGAACAGTCCTTCAACTTAGATGCCAGAACAAGAAGGAAATGCCTCACTGTGATTTCGTTTCACCTTGAAATATGGGATCTGGGAACCAGTGCTGAGGTCTAGAACTAGGGTGACCGTAAGTCCCACTCTGCCCAGAAATGTCCTGTGTGCAATCATTCCTAACTGCCTTTCCCTCTCCAAAGTGTCCCGGGTTCATCAGTAAATGACTTGCTCACCTTATCTGCAGCTTCGACCTCAGTTCTGGGAAGTACTTTACATTTGTCATATATGTTTGAAAAAGTAGTTGACAGCCATACCCTAAAATCACAAGTCTGAATAACAACTTGACCATTTTGACCATCAGGAACTTACAGCTTTCTACTCTCTCCTACTTATGCTGACGCACCCTTATACCAACTTACAAAACCATTCATTTTATTAAATAGTTTTCAATTAATTTCCTCTTCCTTATTAACATAAATCTTAAAAGCTCCACCTCTAACTAAATACAGAAAAAAAGAACCTTCCATGGCTGAAGAGAATGCTGCTTCCAAGGTGCAGGGTGTGGTGAGATCGTTCAACCTAGAATTAACCTTGATGTGAGTATGATAAGACAGCGTCATCCTTTGTCTCAACCTTTCTCCCATTTGCCACATGATGAAAGAATGGAGGAGAAGGTGGCAACATGTTCTTCTTCTTTCTTTTTTTGAGATGGAGTCTCACTCTGTCACCCAGGCTGGAGTGCAGTGGTGCGATATCGGCTCACTGCAACCTCCGCCTCCCGGGTTCAAGCAATTCTCCTGCCTCAGCCTCCCAAGTAGCTGGGATTACAGCCACCAAGCTGGCTAATTTTTGTATTTTTAGTAGAGATGGGGTTTCACCATGTTGGACAAGTTGGTCTTAAACTCCTGACCTCAAGTGATCCACCTGCCTCGGCCTCCCAAAGTGCTGGGACTACAAGTGTGAGCCACCACACCTGGCCCTTTTGACTTTTTTAAAAAAGAAATCTCATAAGTATCAATTACTATAAATGATCATCATAAAGAATAATAAGCACACATCCTTGTCTTAAGGATGGAAAAGATGGCATTCTCCAAAAAAAATTTTTTTTCTCCTTGAAGAATCTAAATAAGCTTTTTAAGCATTTAAGAAAACACAGGCTGGGTGTAGTGGCTCACGCCTGTAATCCCAATACTTTGGGAGGCCAAGGTGGGCAGATCACCTGAGGACAGGAGTTCAAGACCAGCCTGGCCAACATGGTGAAACCTCGTCTCTACTAAAAATATAAAAATACAAAAAATTAGCTGGGCGTGGTGGTGGAAGCCTGTAATCCCAGCTACTTGTGAGGCTGAGGCAGGAAGATTGCTTGAACCCAGGAGCTGGAGGTTGCAGTGAGCCAAGATCATGCCACTGCACTCCAGCCTGGGCAACAACAGTGAAACTCCGTCAAAAAAGAAAGAGAGAGAGAGAGAAAGAGAGAGAGAGAGAGAGGAAGGAAGGAAGGAAGGAAGGAAGGAAGGAAGGAAGGAAGGAAAGAAGGAGCTATTTTGGAGAAACTGATTATAGATGAAAAACACTAGGAAAGAAGAATCAACCAGAAATCTGAGGAATCTGGGAAAAAGCAATAAAATAAAATGGAAATAAATATCACCCTTGGAGCGGCTTCTCCTTCGTGGCGCATACACAGAAACAATGTGCCGAACTCCCAACGCCCTCTCCTTCGCAATCTCACTCCATCCTGATCCCGATGTGGATGGCTCCAGTCTTTATTTCTGGCTGTAGAGATCTCCCACGTCCTAGTCGCATATAATCAATCACTAACATCTCCTCCTAGATGCCCTACGTACTCACAGGCTCAGACCCAAGGCGTTGTAGCGTCAACAATTCTTACTCTTTCTGTATTCCATATTTTAGATAAAGCCAGCCAGCTAGGCTCACCCTTCAGCATTGTCTTCTTTCCAAGCCCTATAAATGCTATCTCCAAAAGAGCTCTTGTATGTATCTCCTATGAAGCTACATCCTTTCTTCTCCTGCCCCAACAGGAAACCCCTGATCCATATGGAGTAGGTTCAGGCTAATTTCCAATCCTCAGGATCAAGCCCATACTGAGGCAGGAGGCCTTTGACTTCAGCCCACTCTGGGGTCTTGCACCAAGTAGCAGTGGCTGATAGTTCCACCCTAAAGTCTCAATTTTAGTCAAAGAGCTCCTAATTCCCCAATTCCAGACTGCCTCCAAACCTAAATAACAGGGTTTCACCTCTTAAGCCTTGTTCCCAAGCTCCGATTTTGGTAACTGCCCAGGAAATCGGGCTCCTCCTGGGCCTGGGACTCTTGCCAATTTCTCTGCTTGGCCCTAAATTGTCCCTCTCCCGTCTCTAGTTTGATGCTTGGAATCTGCTAGCCCCTGCAAGACTGTGTTCATGCCCAGAGTTAACTAGCTATCTAAGGGCCTGGAGATTGCCACACCTGCTGTAAACTGCTTGCCAGCTCTAAATGTAACCTAAACTCCCATGAGGCAGGAGCCACAGCCAGAAACCAGGCACTCAGCAGAATTCTATTCCCTCCACCTGGGCCCCAACATGGACTTCGGGCTCCTGTTCCAGCATCTGACACACCACAGGCTTTAGCTTACTTTGGCTCAGAGTTGACACTTCTGGTTTTAACCCTATTACATGACTGTCTGTATGTTTTGTATTTCTAATCTTCACTTCTAACTCCTCAGTTCTCTAATAAAGATGACAGCTTGCTCCAATTTTGACATGGTTAGGACAAAGCAGGTACCTGGTACCCTTCCAAGCAGCCACCTCACACCCTTATTGGCCATCCCTCTTAGCTTCTATCTAGCCATCGTCCACTGCCCACCTAACAGGTATTCTTTCTTCCTGGCTTACAGAACCCTGCTCCTTTAATCTCTCGCAGGCCCTTCCCCAGCCCTGACAGAAGAATCACAGACTTGTCACGGTAATCTCTTCTTTTAGAAGAGAAGGCCACTGATGGATATAAGAGTGAGCATGTGACTTATTGATGGCTAATGAAATATAAGAAGTCTTCTGACGGGGGCTTTCTGTTCCAACTTTTTAAAAAAGTTGCCAGGAAAAGACTTTTGTATATTATGTGCCTTGAATGCAGAGATGCTATCTGGAGCTACAGCAACCATCTTGAGATCAAGAGGCAATGACGGAGAATACAGAAGCCAATATTCTAATGACAGTGAAAGAGAATGATCAATAAGACCTGAGTTCTTAACAGCATCATTAGGCCACTACTCTGGCTCTTAACTGTTCATCCCCAGGTTTCCTGTTATGCGAGTCAAATAAATTCTTATTTGTGTGGGCCAGTATCAATCAATTTTCTGTTACAGGCAACCACACACTGTCCCCTAATAAAACAGATACCTGAACTGCATAACTTTCTTTTTTTTTTTTTTTTTGAGACGGAGTCTCGCTCTGTAGCCCAGGCTGGAGTGCAGTGGCCGGATCTCAGCTCACTGCAAGCCCCGCCTCCCGGGTTCACGCCATTCTCCGGCCTCAGCCTCCCGAGTAGCTGGGACTACAGGCGCCCGCCACCTCGCCCGGCTATTTTTTGTATTTCTTAGTAGAGACGGGGTTTCACCGTGTTAGCCAGGATGGTCTCGATCTCCTGACCTCGTGATCCGCCCATCTCGGCCTCCCAAAGTGCTGGGATTACAGGCTTGAGCCACCGCGCCCGGCCCTGAACTGCATAACTTTCTAGGAAGACTGTATTATGTTTTGGTGCCTGAAGCTGGGCCAGTCAATATTCCTCCATTTCCTACTCCTTTCTTCTCCTTCAATCTCTCTCCTCTCCAATTCTCTTTATACCAAAGGCAATAAGGTAGCATTCTGCACTTAGCTCACACATATGTTTTCTTTTATATACACACTATTTGTAAGGCACACGTGCACACAGTGACATCAGCGAAAATCGTGGAGTAGGGAATTCCACGGGCCTGTTCCTCCATAGAAACAGCTAATAAATGGACAAAAACTACCAAAATCAACTTAATCTGAACTCTGGAACCAGTCAAAGGTTTACAGCGGCCAGCTGAACACAAAAGAAAAAGGCAGCTGAATTTCAGTAGGAGAGATTTATGGCATTTTAACTTACGCTGGCCCCATGCTCCTCCTATCCAGTTCAATTGTGGTCTTGAAGACAGCAACCCACTTTCCTGGTGACAGTTCCTAGTGCTGGAAGGAGAGAAGACCTTGCTTTCAAATAATTGTGTTTCTTTTAACCTGTCTGGTGTCTCTGAAGGACTGATATAAAGGGCTATAAGTTCTGAATTATTTTTGCAAATTCAGAACTTTCCCTGGGTGGTGAAGTGACTCCCAACAAACATTTGTCATTCATTAAAAGCACCTGACTTAGTTGCTAACACCTGGGGCAAAGAAATACAAATTGGGGCAAACAACAGATAGCAAAAAAACCTAAAAGGAAAGCTTAGGGAGTGACATACTTTTCCAAATAAGGACTTTGAAAAGTTCCCATGTATTCCTGGGATTCTAAAAGCCCATGCACATGCTAAAGGTAGGGCACATGCTCAGAATAGACCTGAGATGGCCCTAAGCTCTCACTTCTGCCTGACTTTCAGGCTCTGCACAAGTAGGAAGTGAAGGCTGAGGCAGAGTTGGGAATTGTATGACTGAGTGTTGAAGGCATAACCTAATACACACAGCACACTGGCTCTCTGATTTTTTCTTTTCTTTTTTTGTTCCAGATGTTTGAGGGAATCTTTGTCAAATTGCTAAGCTAATCAAACATATGCTTCCGTGGACATACATGACAAAGAATGCAGAACTTAACAAAATTAGTTTCTAAAAGTCACTAAACAAAGAAATAGCAACCACAACAAGCAGGTGCAACAAGTCCTGAGAATCAGAAAGAATCTGACTACCCAAGCTGTCACATTACAATATTCAAAACCCAGTTTCAAAAAAAAATTACAAGGCATGCAAGAAAGTATGACCCATACACTGGAAAAAAAGAAAAGATATGAACAGAAACTGTCTCTGAGGAAGCTACTGAACTTACTAGGCAAAGATTTTAAATTGACTATTTTAAATACGTTGAAATGCTTTAAGAAAAAAATATACAAGCAACTAAAGAAAATCATGAGAATGATGTCTCACAAAATAGAGAATATCAATAAACAGGAAGAAATTACAAAAAGAAACCATAAAGAAATTCTGGAGTTGAAAAGTACAATAAGCAAACTTCACTGTATAATAGGAGATTTGAAAAGACAGAAGAAAGAATCAGCAAACTTGAAGACAGGTCAATTGAGATTACCCAATCTGAAGAACAAAAACTAAAACATGAAGAAAAATGAACAGAACCAAAGAGACCTGTGGGACACCACCAAGCACACCAACATGTGCATAAAGGAGTTTCAAAAAGGGAGGAGAGAGAAAAAGGGGCAAAACAATATTTGAAGCAATAATGGCCAAGCATGAATTTACACATTCAACAAACTCAACAAACTCCAAGCGTGATAAATTCACACAAGTCCCCAACAAGATACATTATAATCTACTGTCAAAATATAAAAAGAGAATCCTGGAAGCAGCAGGAGAAAACAGCCTTGTCACAAGGTATACACAGTAAGATTAACAGTTAATTTCTCATGAGAAATCATGGAGGCCAGAAGGCAACAGGATGACATGCAAAGTGCTGAAAGAAAACAAACTGTCAATTAAGAATTCTATCTTCAGCAAACTATCCTTCAAAAATGAAGAAGAAATTAAGGCATTCCAAGATAAACAAAAACTCAAGAGGGTTTGTCACCAGTAGACCTGCCCTACAAAAAATGCTTCAGGTTGAAATGAAAAAATACTAGACAATAATTCAATATGCATGAAGAAATAACACTGTTAAGTACATATAAGTGCTTATAAGTACATATAAGTACACTACATAAGTACATACAAAAATCAGTATTCAAGTATATTTGACTACTAACTCCTTTTTCTGTAAGATTTAAAAGATAACCACATAATAGTTACAAATCTATGTCAATGGGAACATATTGTATAAAGATGTAATTTGTATCAATAAAGCACATATGCAGAGAACTGTAAATCTGCAGCAGAATAACAGATCGCATTCCCAAAGCATTGAATGGTGGATGGTCCCCTAGAGAAAACTTCTCTTTTTGCTGCATCCTCCACACATCACTTCTCTATTATCTTCTTGGCCTTTACAGGTATGTGAGTTTGCAACTCCCTTGTTCAAAACTGCTGCCAGATTAGCACACTTCTGCTTAGAAGCCTCAAATGGCTCTCCACTTCCAGCAAAAAAAATTCAAGCTTTATGGCCTGGCATCAAAGACCTGGAAGATGTGTTTCTTTTCCATCTTTTTGGCCTCATCTCTAATAACTCCATGCGGTATATTCTATCTTCAAGGTAAACTGAACCACTGACCGTTCCTATTTCCATTCTTCCCATGCCATATCCCGCTTGGCTTAAGCTTTTCTGAAGCTTTTCCAGCTCTGGATGGAATGATCCTCCCCTGCCCTGAAAGTGCACAGTCCATCCATCCCTATCCCTAGTCCTTATTCCCTTTATCCATCCCCTACTCAGAACCATCTCCCCTCTTCTGGACTCCTCTACCACTTCAGCTAAACTTCTGTGATCGTACGTATTACTGCCTATTTTGTACTTACCTATGGTGGACATTTCTTATCTCTCCTTTGTAAACTATTATAGAGCCATCTCCATGGTTTGGAAAGGTCACCTGATTGTGAATCTAAGGAGCTGTGCTGCAGGCAGCCTTGGGGAGACTATTATGTTTTCTATGTTTTAGTTTCATCATGAATAAAATGGAACAAACATCTGCTTCATGAGATTCTTATGAGAACATAGTGATGTTATTTGTAATCCGTAAAGCACTAGGCACATGTGAAATAACGTTTTAGCCTTGGGGTCAGAGTCCATGTTTTAGTCAACTTTATACATCTAACAAAATACTCAAGACACAGTAGGTGAGGTGCTCAATACATTTTTGTAAAATGAATGAACATGCTAACTCCTTGGTGAGATGAAGCTGAATCATTTAAACCAATCTACAGGCATTTTCATTAATAGAGTCCCATCTACAGTCTCTCCCAGAGGTAAATAATGAAAGAATTTTTTAAATAATTGCAATTAAATGACTCACCTTGAGTTTTAACACAATCAATGGCTTATTTTACTACTAACATGACTTTTCTGATATCCCTGAGGTAAAAATTTTCTGAACTCAGGGCTATTTTTTCACAATTCACACAATTTGACAACCAAATTGTCAAAAGTAAGAGAAAAAGAGGTGACTCCATTTAGTAAAGCAAAACAATACCCTGTTTTTATTTTTTTTAATATTTTTAATATAAAAGGACTAAGTGAGTAAAACTGATAATGTTATAGTAAAATAAATCAATGCTCACCATGGTTTCACTCAGCTACAAATGTCAGGCAACCTAAAGAGAGAAATGAGCTCTCAGGTTTGTTTTTCTAGGAAAACAATTGTTGCTTTCCTGAAGACATTTCTCAGTACCAAAATATTCAACTGCACCATGGGAATTCTCCAAGACAGTGTTAAGGGCTGGAGGAAAAACATGGCTGCCATCCTCACATTCTACTTGCGACGGGGTGTCCGTTTTCCAGAGATTTACATTCCAGAATACCAACAAATACAAACTCATCAAATTGAAAAATAATTTTGGTTTTTTGAAAAACAGTTATTAGATTGTTTTTTAAAAGATCAGAAATTCAGATTGGGTAGAAGAACCCTGGGTATAGATGCAATTAAAGAAGTAAACATTAAAAAAAAGTAAACATAATTTCTTCTGAGAATTTTACACCTACACTACATAAACTATGATTTATGTATAAAAAATTAAGTAAGTAAAAGCAAAAGTACAGAATTCTGGGTCAACTATAATCACAATTATTATAAGATACAGTGACGTATGAAGAAAAGAGTATGGATTATGGAATTAAAGACGGGTTTCTCATCCTTTTGAAATGTTCTTTCATGTTACTACCTTTATAATAACTAAAACTCAGAAGAAGAAAAAAGCCAAGAGTTATTTTTTTTGCTAAAATCAGAAAAAATCAAAACAATATTTCATCATATGTGCAAATTATATGGAATTCAAATTTTGGCATGCACAGAGCTTTACTGGAACACAGCCACGCTCATGCGATTTCCATAATGTCCCTGGCTGCTTTCGTGCCACAGCAGCAGAGCTAAGTAGTGGTGACAGAGACCATATGGCCACAGAGCCGAAAGTATACACTATCTAGCCCTCTGTGGAAAAAGTTTGCCAACTCCTGATCTAAAGTTCAGTGCCCATGAAGGTACACAATGTTTCTGTCTACATATGTGGCTGAACAAGTCTAAAAATTGAGTGGAAATATATAGTACGTAAGTACAAAAATGATTTCATCTTCTATTTTGGTGTTTTTCACACTGAGTTCTGAGGCGTCCTACGGGTCAGGGTAACGTCTCTTTGTGAGCTGTGTGGCCAAGGTTTTGAGATTCTTCTCCTTCCCCCCAAAAAGAGTCATTCTGCTTTTATCCTTATAGATTGGGATACCACGTGCAAGTTTATTTTAAAAACATTTTTCTTTTTTTCTTTTTTTTTTTTTTTTTTTTTGAGATAGAGTCTCGCTCTGTCTCCCAGGCTGGAGTGCAGTGGTGCCATCCTTGGCTCACTGCAACCTCTGCCTCCCAGGTTCAAGCAATTCTCTACCTCAGCCTCCCGAGTCGCTGGGATTACAGGCACCTGCCACTATGCTCGGCTAATTTTTGTATTTTTTAGTAGAGATGGGGTTTCACGATCTTGGCCAGGCTGGTCTTGAACTCCTGACCTCGTGATCCACCTGCCTCGGCCTCCTAAAGTGCTGGGATTACAGGCGTGAGCCACCGCACCGGGACTGAATAACACTTTTATTTCAAAAAACAAAAGAGTTTAAAACCCACTGTGACCTATTTTATCTATGAGAGATGACTGCAGTGTCAAGCAAGTTTCAAAGGCCATGTATGAAAAGGAACTATTATGAACCTAAAACCACACAAAACCGGACTGAAAACCAATCAGCGCTATTTGCCGAGCACTGTGTCGTGAAATGACACACAGGCAGCCACCATGGTGTATGAGGACCTGAGTGTTCTCACAGAGCACTTTCCTCCACCACAGCTTAACCCTGTGTGCACACAGCCCTGCTGTACATGTCATTAAATATATAAAATTACAGAGCAATTTGATTCACATTCCTGTATTATTGCCACACACCCATTTTCCTGGAGTTAGCGAAATCAAAAACTAAAGAAACTACAAACAGGGTGGTAGAGTACCTATAATTTATTTTTATAACTAATGAGCCATTAACAGGTACTTCAGGAGGTAATTAAAGGGAAATTGATAGGAGCTGACTGTGAGGCTTGAAGTTTTCATGTTTGCTTTTTTAGTAAAGCAATCGTCTTCTATACTCCATTCAAAGCATCTGAAAAATTAGTTTAGCCACGTTGTATGGAACTAGTAAACTGATATAGACTAGGTTCCATCTAAAAAAGCAGCTCTAAGACATTCCTGCAAAGACTGAGTTTTGCTGAATGCCTGGGCAGCCAGTAAGAAGACTGGCCTCTTCAACACTCAGATCAGGAAAGGTGGTAAGAGCTACTAGGGAAATGGGGAATTACCTATGTGTTACATTTTAACGAATATATGTTGTAATGAGCATGAAAGGATCAAGTGGCTTCATTATCCATCTAACTTTTCTTACAGAGATTATATGAGGAAATTCAGGACTTAAGCCACACACTGGCAAGAACACAGCCCTTGCTGAAAGTAATGCCAATATTCAGAATTCCACAGTCAAGTTTTTTTTTTTCCCATATAAATGACTCTTTGAAATTGCATGACTCTATGAGAAAACTAAATTCCCACCATAAGTATTTACCTTACCCACTATTTTCCAATATCTTGATTATGCAAAGCCAACTTTGTATTTGTTTTCATCGTTCATCCAATGAGAAATTCCTAAAACAAGAGTTGCTCTGTATAATCATCTGGTATATATTTTGGAATGCCTTAATTAGTTGTGTATTTTTTTCTGCCTCTGTTTTCCCAGCTTCTTATCTATTCTAAAAAGTTGTTTTAAATGTTCAAAAATAGTGAGCAAGGCAACTTACAAATGAACCTCATTTTAAAATAAGAAGCAGGCTGGGCACAAGAGATTAAGAAAGAAATCGCATGCTACCAAGGGTTCTGATTATTTCATAATACTAAGGCATAGCACAGTGGCTCAAGCCTGTAATCCCAGAACTTTGGGAGGCTGAGGAGGGAGGATCTTTTGAGGTCAAGACCAGTCTAGGTAACCTTGCAAGCTCCTTTCTCTCTAAAAATAAAAAAATAATAATAATTAGCCTGGTATGGTGGCATGCACCTGTAGTACTAGCTACTCAGGAAGCTAAGGCTCCAGTAGGCTATGATCGCACCTCATACTCAAGCCTAAGCAACACAGCTAGCACCTGTCTCTTAAAAAGTAAATACATACATACATACATACATACATACATACATACTATGATGAAAACTGAGCCGGGTGTGGTGACTCATGCCTGTAATCCCAGCACTTTGGGAGGTCGAGGTGGGCGGATCATTTGAGCCCAGGAATTTGAGACCAGCCTGGGCAACATGGTGAAACCCCATCTCTACTAAAAACACAAAAAATCAGCCAGATGTGGTGGTTTGCACCTGTAATCCCAGCTACTCAGGAGGCTGAGGTGGGAGGATTGCTTGAGCCCAGGATGCGGAGACTGCAGTGAGCTGAGATCCCACCACAGCACTCCAGCCTGGGCAATAGAGACCCCATCTCAAAAAAAAATAACAGAGTACAATGGTTGAAACTCTCTCCCACAGATTCAGCGTGCAGTGTCTCTAAGAACATACTAACCACACCACTGAACTTGTTTTGCAGTCAGATAAATAGATTAAGACCAAGTCTCAAGCCACTGAAGAGGGGCTCTGGCAAGTCTGAAATATGCAAATGAGCTAAGCTTCGGAGTATGAGAATTATGAGAATTTCCATTAAAACTGTTACTTGTGTTATAATCATCCTAAAAGGATTTCCAGGAGGCCAAGGGGAAAACATGGCAATTTTATGCAGTCAAAATACAGCAAATGACCACTGCCATACACACTCAGCCCACACACTTACACACAAACACAAACGGACAGAAACTCTCTGTGCGCCGTTAAGTGTGGCAGGAAAGCGTCACCAGTTTATCTGCAGTGATGAGGGGCTACGTCAGACGGCTTCTACTGCTCTTCGCTTGCCCCCTGGTGGCCAACCACCTAAAGAAGGGGGCAGAAATTACCGAGAGAATTCCTCCAGAGAACAGGACCTGACTGCAAAAGTGCATGGGCAAAGAAAAGACATTTGAAGCAGAACCCACAACTGTACAAATGGGTTAAGAATCATGATTTTGAAAAATCCATCCACTCTCAACAATGCAGCCTTTCAGACACATTGTCTATTTGTAACGATGAAGTATTAGATCATTCCAATGTAAATACAAAAGACTTGATTCCAAAAGTTACATTATCAATTTTGTTTTTACAACAAAGCAGACAAAAACTACATGCTTACATATTTTGGCATCCCCTTTTCCCCTAGTTCTTGCCCCCACAACCAACACACACACACACACACACACACACTCTATGAAAAACAAACAAATCCTTGCACACTGAGTCTTCACAGACCACAGGCCTTTGTGTTACTTGAAAGCAACATTTTACAAAAGAAAAAACAAACAAAACCCTTAGAGTGTTGGCCAAAACTCGCTACAAACTCAGTATCACCAAGATTTGGAAATCCGAAAGTTTATCATTTCATAATTCATGTTTAAAAGTTATATGGATTCTTTACTCATGCAATCTGCGTAACATTACGTGCTACATCACCATATGTAACTTATGGGAACCAAAACAACTCACATATATTTCAAATTCTTTCCATTATTAATTAATAGAAATTATCAGAATGCTCGAAAAAGAACATGAAATGCGAAGTCAAGAGGACGCGGTTCGCGTTCTGGCCTCATTCACTCACTCTGTTCCCTTGCCCTGTAGACTTGCACAGTCACTGTAACTTTCTCAACTGCAAGATTAGGGACCTGCATGGAGAAATCCCCTCAGATTTCCCGTAGTGCTAATGTCGGTTGTTCTAAAAGGAAAAGCAGATGAGCCACAACTTTCCATTTCCCTCGTTCATGGTGCCCTCAAGTGGTTCAGAGTAAAAATAAACCTTTGTTGTGTGTGTGTTTTAATTCTTGCCTATATGTAGGAGAACGTTAAAGTCAGTGGTACCCGAGCTTTTTGGATCAGTGTGATGGTTAATTTTATGTGCCAACTTGGCTAGGTCACGGTACCCACATATTTGATCTGACAGCTAGATGTCTAGATGTCTCTGTGACTGTCTTTCAGATGACAATAACACTTAGCCAGTAGACTGTGAATAAAGCAAATTACCTTCTATGATATGGGCGACCCTCATCCAATCAAAGGCCTTAGGCGAAAAAGACTGGCCGGACGCGGTGGCTCACGCCTGTAATCCCCAGCACTTTGGGAGGCCGAGGCGGGTGGATCACCTGAGGTCAGAAGTTCAACATGGCAAGACCCTGTCTCTATGAAAAACACAAAAATTAGCTGAGCGTGGTGGTAGGCGCCTGTAATCCCAGCTACTCGGGAGGCTGAGGCAGGAGAATCACTTGAACCAGGGAGGCGGAGGTTGCGGTAGGCCAAGATCGCGCCATTGCACTCCAGCCTGGCAACAAGAGCGAAACTCCATTTCAAAAAAAAAGACTGACTTCCTCAAGGAAGAGGGAACTCTGTTAGCCGATTGCCTTTGAACTGGATCTTCAGCACCGACTCTTCCCTGGGTCTCCAGCCTGGCCAGCTGTGTGTGTGTGTGTGTGCGTGTGTGTGTGTGTGTGTACACACACCTTACTACATCTTATTGGTTCTCTTTCTCTGGCTAGTACAATCAGTGATTCTCAAATGCTTACCAGAAACTGCTCATACATACCTCTCTCCAAAGTGAAGACTTCTGCAAGAAATGAGACTCAGCGGCGATGAGTGTGTAACCACACGGAGAAGGTGGAGGCAGAACAAAGGCTTCAGAGTCACTCTTGTATATAACTAAACAAGGCACACTCGCCTCAACAGTCAGTCTCCACCCATCCACAGTGGGTGCCCCAAAGGTGGGGGCTGCAGAGAGAGGCCAAAGCCCCGGAATGGGAAGCACGGTTCTGAGCAAGAGCGTTACTGTGCTGCTTTAAGGACATGTGGGCCGACACCCTGGCAGGGCGGTGGCAAAACTCTCACAAAGTAATCTGGCCATTTGTGATAAGCACCTTGATTTGCTCATATCTTTGATGTAGTAGTTTCATTTTTATGTAAATAACAGATTTATCAACAAAGATTTATATAAATATGTTCATCTCAATTTATAATAAATCTCAAAATGATCTAAAAGTAATGAAATAAAGCGAGATATACCCATCAATGTATTGTTTATGGTCATTAAAAATATTTGAAATATTTTATGTATTTATTTATGTAATAAATCTCATTTAATTATTTAAATATTTCAATATATTTATTGAATATATTTAAATATATCAATAAATAAAAATAATAAATTAAATACTAAAAATCTAGTCAATATATTTATTGAAATATTTAAAGAGAAAAAAGGAGATAAATGTAACATATTTTTACTGTAAAAATTATGACTAAATGTAAAAGTGATGATTTTCTGTTTTAATTTTAAGTATTTTTCTACCTGAACCACAATGAATATGTGCTGTTTCAGAACTCAAAGTAAAATTTTTCTAAAAACATGAGTGCCACTGGAACAGACACCCACAGCTGCACACCCACGTCCATAGCAACATCATAGCCAAAAGGTGGAAACAACTCAAGGGTCCATCAACAGATGGACAGATAAACAAAATTTTGTATACACATAAGATGGAGTATTTATTATTCATCCTTGAAAAGGAATGAAATTTTAATATGTGCTACAACATGAATGGAGGCCGGGTGCGGTGGCTCACGTGTATAATCCCAGCACTTTGGGAGGCTGAGGCAGGGGTATCACTTGAGGCCAGGAGTTCGAGACCAGCCTGGCCAACATGGTGAAACCTTGTCTCTACTAAAAATACAAAAATTAGCCAGGCGTGGTGGTGGACACCTATAATCCCAGCTACTCGGGAGGCTGAGGCAGGAAAATCGCTTGCACCCGGGAGGCAGAAGTTGCAGTGAGCCAAGATTGTGCCACTGCACTTCAGCCTGAGTGACAGAGAGAGAGACTCTATCTCAAAGAAAAAAAAAAAAAAAGAGCAAGGACTTTGAAAATAGTGTGCTTAGTGAGATAAGCCAGATACAGAAGGCCAAATACTGTAAGATTCCACTTATAGGAAGAACCTAGAGTAGGAAAGTCCATAGGCAGCAAGCAGAATAAGGGTGCCAGGGGATGGGCGTTCTTATCTAATAGATATAGACAGTGGTGATGGTTACAGGACATTGTGAACGTATTTAATGTTATTGAATTGTGCACTTGTGAATGATTTAAATGATCTATACTAAGGGTTATGTATATTTTACCACAATTAAAAATAAAGAGAATGGCCTGGGATGCTCTTCCCACTCCCCGAGAAAGCTCCAAGGATCCCCCTTTCTGCTCCCAGAAGTCTTTCCTCCTGCTAATAATCTCAACAGCCCAGATGTCAATCTATGTGTTTATCCCCACTCTTGTACAGTGCTACCTGGATGAGCCCTAAGAAGCAGGGATGTGCTCTGATTAATCCAGTATAAGCAGCACACAGCACAATACTGGCACACAGTAGGTACTCAAAACACCGTTTTCCTGGAATTACTATATAAAAGACAGAAAAGACAATCCATTCCAAGGTGTACCAAACCTGTTTAGTTGAATTAGAAGCAAATATTCCAGATGAATCTTAAGTGTCCTTAAGTGAAGTTTTGTAGTTCCACTGAGCCACAATGAGATTTCCAGGAAATATCAGAGTGTCTAATAGCATCCCCGCTTTTTCACCTTCATGAGGCTGTCACGAGAAGTCACTGACCCCGCCATGAAATGGGAGCTGGTGACTGCGATGGACACTGCTGATGCTCACTAATACCAGGTCACCCCTTCCCAGGACATGGAAGACTACACTTCCCAGGTCCCTTCCCATTGTATGGGGCCATGTGATGGGGACAGTGGCTGAAGCATCAAAAAGCCCCTGAGTCCCCTCAACATTGTTGACATTCATGGAAAGCACAGTTGTGCCCTAAGATTGCAGCAGCCTGGACCACAGACTGTGCATGAAGAAGAAATGGGGCTTAATGTGTTAAGCCACTGAGATGTGACTTCGGCATAAAACAGCCTATGCTGCTAACGTAGTGACACTCCTTATGTTTATTTTTAGTGGTCCTCAGGCCGCTGTTACTGCTGAGACCCGCTATACCACAACCAGATCCATCAACTTGCAGGAGAGGATCTGTGGTGTAACCTCAGAGGATAAAGCAATCCTCACAAGCCACGAGAAGAAGAGTCCAAACAACAAATAGCAAAGTCAATGACTCTCACAATGGGCAAAGGATTTGAACAGACATTTCTCCAAAGGCTATGATAAATAGCCAAAAAGCAAAAAAAAAGACGTTCAGCATCATTAGTCGCCAGGAGATTGCAAATCAAAACTGCAGTGGGATTCCATTTTCCACCCACTAGGATGGCTCAGATTTTTTTTAAAAATGGCAGTAACAAGTGTTGGTGAGGATGTAGAGGAATCAGAACCCTTATGCAATGCTGGTGAGATTGTAAAATGGTACAGCCATGTGAGAACAGCCTGGAAGTCCTTCAAAAAGTTAAACAAGGAGTTACCACATGACCCAGCAATTCCGCTCCTAGGTGTATACCCAAGAGAAATGAAAACATACGTCACACAAAGACTTGTATGGGAATGTTTGTAGCTGCATTACTCTTAATAGCCAAACACCGGAAACAAGTCAACCCAGATCTTTCCCCTCACAGACCCCATAGGAGGTCTACAGGGAGGTGTGACTAGCTCTGCATTTCTGGAGTCACACAGTAGGCTAGTTGCAGAGCCAATTCCAGTGTTCTTTCCATTACAAAAATTTGCCTCCAGTAACAATGTGAGGAACAGTAAGAGGAAGAGATTGAAAACAGGTGGACATTAATTAATTAATATATTTTAAACCTATGACTGGACATTAATTAATTAATTAATCAAGGTAAAATCTATTGGTTGCCAGGCACTATGCTGAAGTTTTAGGACATTATTATCTTCTTTGCCTATTCTCAGATGAAAAAGCTGAAGTTCAAAAAAAAAATTGGTAACTTGCCTGGTCATGTAATTGTTAAGAAGAGCTGGAATTCAATCTCAGCTATGCTCTGCTTCAAGACACTATGTTTCCTCTCCACGACACTGTATTGCATCAAACTCTAAAGATCTTCTGCTCTGTGCATCCTTCCTATCCACCCTAGCCTCAACATTGGAAGATTCTTGGTTCATCCACGGGTTCCCCAGAGCACGTGGCCCACATCTCACTGCCTCGGTAACCCTGCATCACAAAGATTACCTGTCTCTTCCACCATAAACTTGAAGCTTCTTGAGGTAGGAATCTCAGTTCCTAGCACAGTGCCTGACACAGAGTAAGTGCTAAGTATTGCTTGTTGAATGAATAAATGGAATGAACGAGTGCATCACACTGAAATTCAAGGCAAGCAGCCAATGTTTAAGAGACTTTGTGTTCTCTTTGCCTAATATGACTATCATTGTAAGACCAAAAGAATGTGGAATACCCACAGATCTTCATGACTTCTGAGAGACAACTGGGAAATATAAAGAAGTTACGGCCACCAGCCTTCCTTCCCTTATATAAATGCACAGAACCTGGGTGTTCCATGCCACTGACTCACACGAGCCAAGACGGCAGCCTGGGAGCCATTCCAACTCCGCACCTCTCCCACCTCCACTCCGCCTCCTGCTTGTGCAGACTGTAGGAAGCGTGTTAACCTCTCACAACAAAGATTGCTTGGTTGCCAGCAGATCCAGGCTGCTCTGGCTGGGAAAATAAGCCACAAACAAGGTAGCCACAGGTTGATCAACTGCCTAACAGGCTGTGTGGTGCAAAACTTCAGAGATCCAAAATGGTCTGTGTGGAGCATGGGGAGTATTCAGAAACCTATTAAGTCAAAACACATTGATTACTACAATATTTTGGGACCACGTCAGGCTGTGACAGAGAAACAAAAGGAAGATCAGTGAACACTTTACTGCTGATGGAATGCTCCTCTCCTGGGAAGCAAGTAACACTGCTGTAGCCATTCTACAGATGGAGAAGCTGAGGCTTGAAGAGATCCAGTGGCTTGCCAGAAAAGGCTGGTTCTAAGAAGGAGAAATACACTTATGCCTGGATCTTGTGACAACACCTTCTCACATTCTTTCTACCTGCTTTGGTGAAACTCTGCTATGCTTGGAGTGAAAAAAAAAAAAAAAAAAAAACTCCTGCAGATATATAAAAACCTGTATCATTATCATCAGCCCTGATCCCACCTTGCCAATGCTATTTCTCTGTAGCAAGCACTTGAAACCATTTCTTCTGACATACCACCGTTTGTATTTGGATTTCTTCAGAATGTTTCCTCTCTAACCTGAAGGTCTCAAAGGGGTGGGATATAGAGAAGAGATTAAGGAATGTATGATCTTTTATGCGGGAAAATATCCAGGCTATGAGCTTACCTGGGGAAACAAGTTTTTAAGAGTAATTCAAAAACCCCCACCAGTTTCATCATTACCAAGCAGAGTTAGACATTCTTTGATGATGCTAGACCTGAGCGCTCTGCTAAGAAACCACAAAGGGAATCCTGACAGGTCACACCATAATCACGGGGCAGGTTGCAAAGCACAAAAGCTCCTACAAAATCAGGAAGAGTCTGGACTTGACTTCTTGCAAGTGGTTATTAGGTAATGAAAAAAGAACTGTTGCTGAATTTAGAAAGACGATCAAAGTTCAAACTTACGGAACCATGTCCATTTCACAGGGGAAATTTTAGGTAGACTATTGCCAAGGATAATCCATATTTGATAACAGATTAGCAAAATATTCTTAATAGCTAACTAATATTCCCATTGGAGATTGAAAAACATCAGCATGCCGTGACAGGTTTTGATGGAATCTGTAGTGTTTGGTCTGCAGAGGTGAAGTTAAAAGGAGACATCACTGTTCCTTAAATATATATGAAGGGATTGTGTATAAAGTCAACCTCATCTTCATTTTAACTGAGCAGAGAGTCAGAGGAAAAGCCTAACAACAGTAAGAGTAAGAGCCAGTTATAGGCCAGGTGCAGTGGCTCATGCCCTCCCAGCACTTTGGTAGGCAAAGGCGGGCAGATCACTTGAGGTCAGGAGTTCGAGACCAGTCTGGCCAACATGGTAAAACCCTGTCTCTACTAAAAATACAAAAATTAGCCAGGCATGGTGGCGGGCTCCTGTATTCCCAGCTGCTTGGGAGGCTGAGGCAGGAGAATTGCTTGAACCCAGGAGGCAGAGGTTGCAATGAGCCCAGATATTGTCACTGCACTCCAGCCTGGGTGACAGAGCAAGACTCCGTTTCAAAAAAAAAAAAGAATCAGTTATAGGCTACTAAGAAGCTGCTGAATCTAGCTTTCCAGAGTTTTAAAAACTGGATGAAGTATTACATTCCTTAGATAATTTCAATAGTATTCTCTAACAGTGATAAGCATATAACTAGGTGCCAAAATGGGGTTAGTAATGTTTAGTCACTGCTTTCAGAAACAAATAGAAATGAATGAGTTCCAGGGACGGGTGTGGTGGCTCCTGCCTGTAATCTCAGCACTTTGGGAGGCCACAGTGGGTGGATCACCTGAGATCAGGAGTTCGAGACCAGCCTGGCCAACATGGTAAAACTCCGTCTCTACCAAAAATACAAAAATTAGCCGGGCGTGGTGGCGGGCACCTGTAATCTCAGCTACACGGGAGGCTGAGGCAGGAGAATCACTTGAACCCAGGAGACGGAGGTTGTGGTGAGCCAAGATCGCTCCACTGCACTCCAGCCCGGGCGACAAGAGTGAAACTCCGTCTCAAAAACGAATAAAAAAATAAAAAAAGAAGAAGAAGAAATGAATGAACGGGAGAATTCACCAGAGGAAGCTTCGGGGAGGGGGCGAGGAGGGGACTAAAGGCTGGAAACAGGAAAAATTGGGGCAGAGCTGTCCCAGGAGAGAAAAGAGGAAGCACAAAGCCTGGGAAATGAGGCCAGGGTGTTTAGAGCCACCCAGACAGAAATGAACGCAGACAAGCTTAACAAAATGTATTTATCTATGTAATTATTTTTAGTGTTTTGTTGTCTATATCCACGGGGTACAAGTGCAGTTTTGCTACCTGATCTATTGCATGGTGAAGTCAGGGCCCTCAGCGCGTCCATCACTGACAAAATTTACTTTTAAGAATTATACAGCACAGCAGATTTTTTATAAACTAGAAGTTGATTATTTACTGTACCACAAAATTCCAATACCTAGCAAAATATTTCTAGACCGTCCTTTTCCCCATTATTTAAGTCTGATATTCACCCCCCCCCAAAAAAAAAAAAAGGTACATAGTTCTAAACTTTCCATCAGGGTTTCCTAATGTTCATGGTCCACACAATTATTTGTGTTTTCTGGTACTGCCTAACCATCTGTTTCCTGATTGGGGGTTGCAATTTGGCAACGTCTATAACGTAGGATTCCAAGTTCAAGGCAAAATTGGGGGCAGAAATGAGGAAAGGCAAAAGAGCCACGCTTCTTTCCTGCCACAATTTTCCTTACACGTGTGCAATTTCTGTGGGTGTGTTTCGTACAGGACAACCTTTTTAACCTACTGTATCCTGCCTTTCAAATCGTCTTCTCTCCCGTAGACCTTTAGCAATAAACAACTCTCACTGAAATCTTCCATCCCCCACCGCCCCCCTCACCCCTCCACGCCCACCAGGAAAGAGAAAAGCCAACACCCTCCAAGGCAGCTGCTCAGGCCCAGAGTTCAGCCCCATGTAGTGCTTGGCCTAACCCAGAATCCCAGGACTCTCCTACGGCCAGCCTAGGAAGGATCTAAACACCAAACGGTGCAACTTTGAAACTGAAAACTGTTCAACCATATACAGCTAGCCAAAAAAAAAAAAAAAAATTCTCAAAACGCAGACATGCCAGTTACAACCTTTGAAAACGTTTTGCACAGCATCCTTACCCGGTCTTCCCCTCTTGGTGTGGATCAGGTGACCCTGAGACCGGAACAAATGTCCTATTGTTGGAGGCGGGCCCTTAATGACTGCTTTTCAGCTGAGAGTAAAGTTCATGACTAATTTCTTTTCAATGAGCCATTGGCCGATGATGAAAGATATGTTTTCCACCTCAAGCTAATTTCAACCAACAGATATACCCTATATCACCGTCAAATATACCCTCAGCTAACCCCCACACAAGGAGTGGCTACCAGCCAGGCCAGACCAGCCTTGTGCAGATCAAAAGGGCAGGGTCAACGGTAAAGCCAGTCTGGGGTCATGGCCAAGGTCAAAGGATAAGAACCCTCACAACCATCTCTCCCAGTCCTGGCACAGAGGACTTCACTGGACACCCTCCTTCATCCCACAGAAGGACACAGCTGTAGCTGCATTTTATCACCCAGTAGAATTCAGAAAACAAGAAAACACCCATAGTAGCAATCTCTCATTGCAGCTAGAATGTAATTCAGTCAACTGAGAGTATAAAAACCCCAGGTGCTTGCATTTGGCCAATGAGGAGGAATTCTTTTAATTATAGTTAGAACACTATGTTACTCTTAGCCCAATTTTCTACTGTGTGCAAGGAAAGTAGGTTAGCAGAAAAGCAAATAACAATGCACCAGGTGACCCTAAATACCTTGTTAGCGGGGAAAGTGAGATTAGTTCTGCTCAGACACCGGAAATAGCCCCACCTCCCTGAGACACTGTGCTCAGGGCCATGTAAAAATCCATTGACAGCCCAGAAATCGTCACAATCAGCATAACTTCAGCAACAATGCAGTAAAGATCTAAAGGATGCACCAATTCTACCCTATCACTCATACCCGCAAGAAGAGGGAGCAGGCCCAATAATGGCCATCTTCAGCATTCCGTGAGGAAACGTCTCTGAAACACCCAGCACACAGAGCCGATGCTCAGTCAGTGTTCACTTTTCTTCATGTCTCTTTGGGAGTATAAGTTCCTTGGCCAGGAGAGGAGAATTATGCTGTTTCATTTCCAATACAAAACAGAACATCTAATTATAAAGTTCATTACAATCAGGATCCGTTAGGTGCATTTGGTTGCAAGTAACAGAAACCTCAAGTCAAGCTGGCTTAAAACTACAGGGAACAATGTATTGATTGCTCTATCTGTGAACTCCTGGGGCGGGGTGGGGGGAATTGAAGGCCCTGGCCCGTGGCTAAGACAATGTGACCAAGGGCTGATTTCCATAAGAAATTTAAAGTGTACTGTGTTACCTAAACTGGTGACTTATAGTTTAACACAAAGACATAAGGGAGACGTGTAGCCAAATGCAAAGAGAATGAGGAGCATTAAATAATCTTGCGCACAGAAGTTTTCTAGTTATGTGTAACAGTACCCTAGATTCTGGAGGTTGGAAAGGCCTGCAAGTGTGACAAAGACAATCAAATGACAATGGATTAGAAGTGTCAACAAAAAGGGAAAGGAAATGGCTTTTTCCACATTCTCTCTTATGTTCTTTATGCTACTACTGCAACTCACAATCCCACCACAGTCTTAAAGAATGTTGAATGTAAAGATGAATGTTTTTAATTTTTCAGAAATAAGAATGTGTATGTTTCTAAGCATAGTAGATTAACTAAATGCCTCACAAAAAATCTTGTAGTTTCATTGTTCAGTTTCAAAAATAACTTACAATGAACATTAAAAATAATTCAGATATAAGTCAAATATAATTTCTCTCATCAAAGAAAAAGATGATAGATTTTTAAAAACAGAAGACCACTTTCTTTGGATAGGAAGAGCAAAAGTTTATTTCTAAATTCTCTTGTTTCTTAATGCTAATTGGCAAAATATCTGCGGAGAAAATTAGTCAACTTTATAAATGCTGCCATAAAACAGCTGAAATCAGCAAATTGCTAATCTCCTGGTTGGCACCAAAGCCAAACTGCTTTCCTTCTTCTGCCTGTTACAACTTAAATCTACCTGACGAAAGGCATGCGTCTGCAGCAGCAGGTCTGGTGTCCATGGTAGAGTTTTTGCAAGACACCCATGATTCCCTGTCTAGTTTTAAAGTGTGATCTTGGTTAAATACAGAAAAAAACTCCATCAGGCTCAAGGTAAATCACAATACTCTACTTTCAATTTGGCAAGGTTCCCCCCAAACAAAGTGATGAATAATTTCAAAGCAAACAGACATATTTCACAGAAGTTCATTTTCCCAGTTCTCTGAATGTTGGCTCGTTTGTCAAGACATTTTCAGTACCAAGAGCCAGCCTGAATAATAAAAGCATGTACCTAAAAACTTAAATCTGTCGCCTCTGGGATTACACCCTAAAAGCATGGATTTACCCCACCGCATTCTTTTACTTGACTCAAACACACTGTCATCACTCAGTACACCTCCCCAAGTCTCTGACCTTTTTTAATAAAGGGGTGAAAAGTCAACATAACAACTGCTAAGAAAAATCAAGTGGAAGGGTAGAGACGAAGAATGAAATGCAGGAAATAGACATGTTGGACTGAATATGACTGAAGAATCTAAACACATACCCCAAGCCACACCCATCCTCTTTTCCTGGGGCTGTTTCTTCCTCCCACCTTCCCCAGCCCTGTCAAGACTCTACCGTTGTGTCACTCACCCAAACTTACGACTTCAGAGGCAAAACGTACCAACACCCTCTGCCAGTTTCTGAGTCTACCCGGTCATCACAGCCAGCTGGCAGTTCCTTGGAAATCTCTTTCTCCAGCCTCAAAACGTGCCTTGTAAAACGTGGGCACAATAAACATGTGCTGAATAAAGTGCAACAAGTACACAACCTTTTCAGGTACTTTGCTTTAAAAATTCATTCTCAAGCATAGGCTGTCTTTTGTTGGGATCCCAATTTGAACAAATGAACTGCAAAAAAATGTTTATGCAAACATTAGAGAAATTTAAACACAAACAGGATAGCTGGTATTAAGGATTACCAATAATACATTTTTAAGTCTGACAATGGCATTGAGGTTATATACTGAGGGAATAAACTTTGGGGGGTTTTTTGGGGTTTTTTTGTTTGTTTTTTTTTTTTGGCAGGATTTCATTCTGTCACCCAGGCTGGAGTACAGTGGTGTGCATAGCTCACTGCAGCTTTGAACTGGGTTCAAGCAATCCTCCTGCCTCAGCCTCTCGAGCAGCTGGGACTACAAACACATGACACCACTCCTGGCCCATCTTTTTGAAATATATTTACAAAATATCTACAAGTTCATTGTAAATACAATTGCTAATGTGTTGTATTTACAATGGTGTGATGTCAGATTTGTTTCAAAATAACCCAAAATGAAGACAGAGGTGGCAGCACCAATGAAACAAGATGGGCATGTGTTGATTACCATTAAAGCTGAGTAAAGAGGAACTCATTCTATCATTCCCTCCAGTTCTTTGTTTTTTGAACTTTTTCTTTTTTTTTTTTTTTTTTAGAGATAGGGACTCATTATGTCACCCAGCCTGGAATGCAGTGGTATGATCCCAGCTTGCCGCAGCTTCAAACTCCTGGGTTCAGGCAATCCTTGCACCTCAATCTCCCTAGTAGACTACAGGTGGGTGTCACCATATGTGGCTAATTTTCTCATTTTTTGTAGACTAGGGTCTTGCTATGTTGCCCAGGCTAGTCTTGAACTCCTGGCTCAAGTGATGCTCCCTCCTTGGCCTCCCAAAGAGCTAGGATTACATATGTGAGCCACCGCACCCACACTACTCCATTTATATAAATGATGGACATTTTTCAGAACAATAAAATAGGGGTTATTTTCATTTCAGTGCTATAAGAATACAGTGGTTGCAGCCCAGACTTTCTGAGTTCAAATACTAACTATACTACATAGCAGCTAGGTGACCTTGGGCACCTAACCACTCTGTGCCTCAGTTTCCTCAGATGGTGTTAACACCAGACCCAACCTCAAAGCTCTGTTGAGAAGATTAAATAAGTCATGTTATATGTAATGCCTGGCATATTGTAAATACTTATAAGTTTGCTATTACTATTATTACTATTACCACTACTACTATCACCGCCTTTTGCATTATGATTACCTGTTGAGCAGCAAGCTCAATGCTGAGATCAGAGAGGAACATAAAACACAGCCTTTCTCTTTTGAGGGTCTTTGGTCCAGCTGGGGATTCCAGACACACAGAAAAGAAAGAGAAATAGATTTGTCCAAACACTTTCTATGTAGTGGGCACTGTGTATTCTCTCACTTAAGCCTCCCCAAACCCTGTGGGACGGACTCTACAGTCGGGAAAACTTAAGTTGAGGGCCATGATGTGACCTGCCAGGGCCACATTGCTAGCAGGCTGCCATCCCAGGGCTGTGTGATGCCAAGCTCCTGCTCTTTCGACAACTAATGGCTCTTATTTGAAAGAAGTGAAGTGGTGTAGAGAATACAGGCCATGGAAATGGAAAGCAGAGAGGTTACCACTTACTCAGCAGGGAGGTGAGAGTGGCAGGTTTCACAGGGAAGATGAACTGTGCCTCGAAGGCCAGTGATGGGGACAGGGAGTCGCTGGAACCAGAGGCTGCCTGGGTATCCCCTGAGATAGATGAGCAAGCCATTCTCAGGGGAACAGGTTCACTGATGAGGACAGTGAGGAGCAAGGCTCAGGGAAATCATGGAGGGGTCGGGACTACCAGTGGCGATGAGAACAGAAAGAAGTGCCCCAACAGAAAGGAAAAAAGACCAACACCAGATGGAACTTGGCAGCTGAGTCTGTTTTCTCAAACGCGGTCCTCGAATCTGCACTGGAATCATCTGGGGAGCAAAATGAAAGTGAAATGCAGGTTCCCAGCCCCACTCCTGGTCTGCTGAGCTGGAGTCCTGGGAGTGGGGCCCAGGAGTCTGTGTTTTAACATGTTCCCCTGATGAGTCCTTTGTGCACTAAAAACTGAGAACGTCTAGATTAGACAAACAGGAAAGAGCAAACGAGGTGATAGATTACCCAAAGGTTTCAGTGACTGCAAATGGTGTCGATTTTCAGCTCACAGCCAACGACCCTTCTCACGCCTTCTCCCCACCATTTGCCAAACTGACTGCCATACTCGTTCCCAGACTACACTTCCCCAAACACTGCTTTTATCACACCCCGCCTGTGTTCGGGAGCCTAGAGCAGCTTTCCACTGCTCGAAGCATTAAATCAGAACCCCTCCCCGGCAAAGTTCAGCCCCAACCGCCTCGAGCTGCCCACCCTGCCTCCTGCTCCACTAGGTCTAGGGTGCCCTCGCCCTGTCAAGCTATCCTCAGAAAATAACAACGGAAGCCCGCGCCCAGGGCTTCACCACGAGTCCTGGGACACAGGGACAGACAGGGAGGGGTTGGGTGCTGCACCCACGTTGGCAGGACAGAGGCACGGACACACGCACACCTACAGTGAGGGTGGCCGCCTGCGCTCAGGCCTGCGGGAAGCCCCTCTCCACCCTCTGAAGGTTGCCTGCCACCCAGTGCAAGCCTGTTTTGCGGTCCAGGGATGCTAGGAGATGGCACGAGCTGGCTGCTGCCATCCCCACCACGTGCTGCACACAGGTCAAGGGATGGCCCAGTTGTGTGAAAGCTGACCACCCTGACCCACCTTCCTCCCAACCTACTGCTTGGGAGGCCTCATCAGCTGCATCTCCCTTCTAAGAACACGTCCTTCCTTCCTCTCCCACAGCCTCTCCTCCTCCTTATGCATAATTAGCTCAAGATCCTCAAAGCAAAATAAGCTGGAAGAATGTCCCAGCTATCCTCATGGTGGACCTCAGACTGTCCACCACGACCTCCTGACACCATGGGGTGACCCTGGACACTCAGTCCTAGCTCTGCCTCTTTTCAGCAAGTGTCTTTGATGAGCAGCCTCCTTGATCCTTAAGAGCCAAGGATTATCCACCATGTTCCTCCCCAATCCCCAAGCCCAAGATTGTGTGAGGAGATAGGGGACATGGGGACATTCCAATTGTGCAGGCCAAGAAAAGAACACACTTGTGACTGCACACTTAGCCGTCCAGGGCAAGGGTCACGACTGAGCTCTATCGGTCCCCTCCCTTCATGAGCTCACAGCACTTGCCTGGCAGCCCCCATCTGGACGCTTAACCCCCCACCGCAGCCTGCTGCCCTGCGTGTCTAGGGAAGCCCTGAGTCCTGAGCAGCCGGAACTAAACGCCTGATGTCTCCTGCCTCTCCCGTGGTGCCCAGTGTGGGCGCATCACATAATACGTACTAAGTAAATGCTCTCTTGGTTCAGATTCTGTCATTTTCACAAAATGCACATTTTACTCTGTGCTTCCCTCAAAAGTTTATCCCATGTCAAATAAATATAATTTCTGTTTACCAGTTTACAGCGAATTAAGAAACTTTTCTACACTCACACAATAATATCTTTGTGGTTGTGTATTTGAGAAGCCTTCAGAGTTCATCCAGATGGCTGGCCGCTCCATTCCCCTCTCTCCAGCACTCCTTTTCAAAGCAGATGTAACTGAAATTTACCTATGGAAATTATCCAAGGCCCATGGCCTAGGAAAGTAAAATAGGCTTAAATGAAAATAGAAATGTCAGCAAGAAATAATTTACAATAAAATATGAGGAACATCAGAAGGTGGTGAGAATATTTTATTAGCTTTATGACCCAGAAAAAAAAGTTGCTATGAGAGTCTCCCTGCTTAAATTATCCTATTCTGGCCAGTATGAATTTATTATCACATTGTTTTAATCCCAAAATTATTTTAAAGTAGGTGACAGTTTATGAGCTGAAGCTCAAAAAAACCCTTGTATGTATAAAACTGCTGAATTGTTCTAACATCTGATGCCTTCCCAAGTTTGCAATAACACCACAAAATGGATCCCATAAAAGCCACTTTTCACAGAAAGTTCAGTAGCCGATTTTACAAGATGCATGACTACACATGTCTGCGTATCTGGGAGAAAGATCGAGACCTGAAGCCACATTTGAAGGACAAGATTGCCTTGTTGTTGTACTGTTTTTAACGTATGCTGTACATTATGCTTGACAATAGCTGAAATGTGCCAAAGAACAAAATCCCTGCCCTAGAGGATTTACAGTCTAGAGGCACAGATGTTAAGAGCCAAGGAAAACGCCAGGGAAGTTGTGGAAGTCTCTGGAATTGAAAGGCCTCTGCTCATCAGGTAAGTTTTCAAACCCGCGGTAGCCTCCGCCAGATGGGCTGGGGAGCGTGACAGCCCTTGGGCGCTGCTGTCTCTCAGGCCCAGAGCTATGAGAACATGCTCCGCTGGAACTTCTTGTGGGCCAGACATCTGGTGACTCACCAGAGCCACTATGATTAGGGAGGAAAGGGCAGAGAGCACAGCTCCACATTCCCTCATCTTCCAGCCTAAGGAATATGATGGGCTAGTGGGAAGGAAAGCCTTTTATTGTATAATACAGTTTGCGTTTCAACAATCTACTTCTGGACAGCCAGTCATTGCCTCCAGATGACAGTTGGGGTTTTTTTTGTTTGTTTGCGTTTTGTTTTGTTTTGTTTTAGACAGAGTTTTGCTCTTTTTGCCCAGGCTGAAATGCAGCGGCGCAATCTCGGTTCACTGCAACCTCTGCTTCCCGGGTTCAAGTGATTCTCTTGCCTCAGCCTCCCGAGCAGCTAGGACTACAGGCATCCACCAACACACCCAGCTGATTTTTGTATTTTTAGTAGAGATAGGGTTGCACCATGTTGGCCAGGCTGGTCTCGAACTCCAGACCTCAGGTAATCCACCCGCCTCGGCCTCCCAAAGTGCTGGGATTACAGGTGTGAGCCACCACACACAGCCCAGGTGATAGTTTTAAAAATAAAGAGAATCATCACTAGATCATTGCGGTTACATTTATATTGAAAGAAAAACATAGATCACACAAGCTTTGAAGAGCACCCGAAGGTTCTCAGGAGGTGCACAGCAGAAGGGCGGGACACAGGAAGGCTAGGAGAGTCGTGTCCAGGCTCAGCCGTGGAGTCGGGCCGACCTGGGCTGAGGTCTCAGCACTTCACAGCTGGACCTCCAGCAAGATACTCAACCTCTCTGAATATCAGCCTCTTAGAGATAAGAAGAGCCTCACTGAGTTTCTGTGAAGATTAAATATAATCATGTATATCACAGGGGTCCCCAACCCCCAGGCCACAGACCGGTACTGTGGCCTATTGGGAACTGGGCTGCACAGCAGGAGGAGAGCGACAGGCAAGCCAGCGAGGCTTCATCTGCATTTGCAGCCGCTCCCCAGGGCTCAGATGACCACCTGAGCTCCGCCTCCTGTCAGATCAGTGGCACATGAGATTCTCATAGGAGCGTGAACTCTTTTATGAACTGCACATGTGCGGGCTCTGGGTTCTGTGCTCCTTATGAGAATCTAATGATTCTGAATCTGATGATCTGTCACTGTCTCCCATCACCCAGATAGGACCGTCTAGTTGCAGGAGAACAAGCTCAGGGCTCCCACTGATTCTACATTATGGTGACTGTATAATTATTTCATTATATACAACAATGTAATCATAATAGAAATAAAGTACACAACAAATGTGATGCGCTTGAATCATCCCCAAACCACCCCCCACCCCCCTCCATGGAAAAACTGTCTTCCATGAAACCGGTCCCTGGTGCCAAAAAGGTTGGAGACCATGATATACATAAATGGGTTACTTCTCAACCTAAGCTACAGTCAGTGTTCCGTTAGCAGTAGCTTTTTAAAAGCTCACTCTCCGGCACCGATGGGATCTGCCTTTTTGGAGGGCACAGGAATCCCATCTAGGCTTGTAGCTTATGGGGGTCTGATGCTCCCTAGTACGTGGGTGGCAGAGACACCATAATCCAGAGCCTGAAAGGCTGATCAGGACAGGAAGTTTGCAGAGCACCCCGCCCAGGAGGGCAAATCCCAGAGGCCTAGGCACCCCTAGCCAGCCTGGCTGCAAGACCCGACACAAACCGTATCACCTTTTCTACACACAAGTGTCCTTTTTAGGGAAGGGCAGGGTGAGGGACATAGACTTCTAAAGTCCCATGCATTTCTATTAGATCCTAAGCTCCAACTCTTAACTAGAAGCCCACCCTACAGACTCACAGACCTGGGGCAGGGGTCAGCACGCAGCCCGGCAGGAACAGGGACAGGGGCAGGTGCTCCACAGGGATGCAGAGGTGGAGGCTGCCTGAGCAGCAGGGACCCCTCCCCTCCCCTCTAAGCAGGGCTCAAACGGGAGGTGGTGGGGCGTGACAGTGGGGACAGCACCCTGTAGTTCCGGAAGAGGACACACTGCCGACCCTCATCTTCCCAGCCTACCTGCCTGCCGGCCTCCTGAAGAGGCCCCAGGCCCAACCCCAGTGACATCAGAACAAAGGACACAGCAAGGTGGGGAGCTGTGAGCAATGACCTTCGCAGCAGGGCTGGATCAGCAGCATTCTCTTAAGGGTCATGGCTGAAAATATCCAGCAGGTGGAAGAAAGGGAATTACAATTTTCTGAGCAGCTATAACAGTTGCTGTGCTCTGGCATGAATAATACCAGCGCAATGCTTTTGTTTATTCTTTATAAACGATCTTCTACCTGCTAGCACAGGCTTCCACCTATTAAGACAGAGAGGAAAATAAAGCCATTATCTGCATTCCGTGAAGCACCATATGGTTACACACGGGCCTCCAGCCAAGGGAGGGTTCTCACCAAGCCTCTGTGTACAATTCAAGAGCAAAATTAAGTCGTTACACTCTATTGGATTAGCATCAGAAAAGGAGGGCCAGGAAGTCAACAGAACCGTGAACAGAAAAATCCCTTTTTTCTTTTTTTGTTTTTGAGAGGGT
Source organism: Papio anubis (assembly GCF_008728515.1). Taxonomy (NCBI): domain Eukaryota; kingdom Metazoa; phylum Chordata; class Mammalia; order Primates; family Cercopithecidae; genus Papio; species Papio anubis. The sequence goes on from NC_044978.1 coordinate 5,953,740, forward strand.
CTCACTCTCTTGCCAGAGGCTGGAGTACAGTGGCACAATCACAGCTCACTGTACCCTTGACCTCCCGGACTCAACCCTGCCACCTCAGCCTCCTGAGTAGCTGGGACTACAGGTGTTCACCACCACACTAGGCTAATTTTTGTATTTTCTGTAGAGATGAGGCCTCACTATGTTGTGTTTGAACTCCTGGGCTCAAGCGATCCTTCCACCTCAGCCTACCAAAGTGCTGGGACTACAGGCGTGAGCCACCGTGCTCTGCCAAAAAAACTCCTTAGCTTCACTCTTTTTTTAATCGCCTGGTTTCTGAGTTACCTTGAGTGTCTCAAAAACCACAATGGGGATCAACCAGATTTTTCTTTTTTTTAGATGGAATCTCGTTCTGCTGCCAAGGCTGGAGTACAGTGGCGCAATCTCGGCTCACTGCAAGCTCCGCCTCCCGGGTTCCCGCCATTCTCCTGCCTCAGCCTCCCGAGTACCCGGGACTACAGGCGCCCGCCACCACACCTGGCTAATTTTTTTTTTGTATTTTCACTAGAGATGGGGTTTCACCGTGTTAGCCATGATGGTCTCGATCTCCTGACCTCATGATCCACCCGCCTTGGCCTCCCAAAGTGCTGGGATTACAGGCGTGGGATCAGCCAGATTTGACTGCACAGACAGCTTCTGTTATTCGATCTGCACACTTTGAAACTAAGTATGACAATTTCAGTCCTTTGCAAGATACATAGCCTAATAATTCTAATAACCATATACTGTTATGTCTACATAAGCAGACAGACCAAAATAAATTTACTCAAAACTCAAAGCTTTAAAACGGTAAAGAATAAATGGATACATTTATGGTTTTAATCTCATTGAATCCTCCAATAGGAGAGTCACTTGTCTAAGACCCCGCAGCTTTTAATGAGCAGAGCAGGGATGAGGGCCCACATTCATATCCAGAGCTCCCGGCAGGGCACCCAGGTTTATCACCTGAGAATGGCATCGATGAAAGAAGTGGCAATAGGAGAGGGAAGGGACATGGAGTGGCCCACCTCCTCACAAGATAAGACCCTAATAATAGGGGTAAGATGTGAAAACCAGAGACGCACATGCACAAACAGGTTATCAGTCCCATGAACACAGAACATCATTTGGTAATGAAACAAAAATAGTCTAGCCGGGCATGGTGGCTCATGCTTACAATCCCAGCACTTTGGGAGGCCAAGGCGGGAGGATCACTTGAGGCTAGGAGTTGGAGACCAGGGGTTTTTAGAAATCCCATCTCTAAAAAAAAAAAAAAAAAAAAAAAGTCAGGAGTTTTTCAGATCATTTTAAAGGTGTGACTAGCGCATACCGCAAAAAAAAACTAAAAGAAGAACTATGAACTAATATTCATTGGGATTTTAGTTTAACTCTGATACTTACACCATAATGCACATTCTCTAAGCACTCCAAATCTCAACTTCCTGTAAAACTATTTTCCAGAACATTTGCTTACCCTATTTAAGAGCATAACCTTACCACCTTCTCCAAAGGCAAGGGCAGTTTGTATGCAAAAGAGCATGGCCCTAAAGCCAGCAAGGCAAAAGGAGAAAAAACCTTATTCTCCTTGTGATTTAGTGTAGTGATGCTGTTCAAGCCTTTTTCACCCATGCTTCCTTTTGATAAACATAAAATATCTCACGCCCTCCTTTCATTTTACCTGAAGTAAAATTAAGCACACCAATGAAAAATACCAAAACAATGATATTTTAAAAGAAAAATATTTATAGTTGCCTTGAAACATACATATTTTTTCTTGTCATGTAATTTTTTTTAATGCTAAGGGGGCTTGCTCACCAAAAGTACAGCGATAGTGACTTCATAGCCCAGTGTTCTGCTGCATGAGGCAGGAAGAACAGTGCAGCAAATGTCTGTAAGTGAAAGAAATAAGATAATACCTGAAGATGCACGTTTGCTTGTTTTAATGTAAGTAAGAAAACCACAGTGATCTGTAAAGTATATCTGGCACCTGAATCAAATTCTTCTTCCCAAACCTCCCTTGGAGTTCTCTTTCCAATAACATCAGTGAGAAAAGGTCTCCCCTCACAAGTCACAAATGCAAATCTCTACTCATGTCAAGAGTAGGTGACGTGAATTCTCCCAGACAAACTGGATGAGATGTAACTTCTTAAAAGTCACTTTTACGCAGTCTTGAGAGTGTCATCAAATTGGTGGCTTATAATTATTTTAAAACCTGTTCATAAATGCATGCTAAAATGTTTGTTTTTATCCCTTGAAATTTCCATCTCTGTGTATCTGGAGTTTCCAGTCTTTCTACCAAATACGCAATGCTCCACTGAGGACTTTTCTGAAGTACAAACAATTTGATGTTTTCCCTGGAGTTCCAAAAATAGGGCTACTATGTCTTTCATCTCATCGTCTGGCAACCATACTTCCCACTGATGACCCAGCAAAGGACGGACCCGGCACCCAGCATTCAAAGGGCTACAAAGCAAGGCACGCCTCCGAGTGTGTAGCACGCTCTTTTGAACACAGTGAACCATCTTGTTAGTAAGGACTGAGGATTTCCCCTAGATTACAAAACAGTTTTAGAAGGCATTTTTTATTAATGACACAGATCAGGCCCCAAAATAGTTGGAGGGTTATTTTCCTCTTTGATTCAGCTCACTAGCTCCAAGAATGCGGACACCATTCCAAGGCTTTAGTGGTGCCTACCTGCAAAAAACAGTAGTCCTTTTCCATCTCTCACGACTTGAGGTATGTGCTGCACTCACCAGGAGTTGAACACAATTGCAATTACCAGAGCTAACAGCAAAAATGATGATGTGATCTGAGGCAACACTAGAAATTCAATAGCTTCAGCTAAGTCATCAATTCAGCCAACAGAGCCCTTGTCTGTAGAGTTAGACAAAGACATCAGCTGGAATTTCTTCCCCATTTTCTCTCCAAAGAAGTTTTGGCAGACACAAAAAATGCTAATTTTCATGAGACTATCTTTAATGAAAATGTTTAAAAATCTTTTCAAGTTACAGTATTGTTTAATATAAAATTTTCACAGTTTTTGTGGGTTTCAATAATGTGTTCCAGTTCCATTCCATCGCATGTGTGCAAGAAAAGTGGTGTTTCCAAAATAAACAAATAAACTTCACCATTTAAATCTTTTTGAATTTTTGTTAAATTTTAGATTCAGAGGATGTATGTGCAGATTTGTGACACAGATATATTGTGGAATGCTGAAGTTTCGACTTCTAGTGAACCCATCACCCAAACAGTGAACACAGTACTCAATAGGTGGTTTTTCTACCCTTCCCCCTCCCCCTCCCTCCTTTAGGGTATCCAATGTCTACTGTTCCCATTTTTTTGTTGTTGTTGGTTTTTGAGCGGCGTCTCACTCTGTTGCCCAGGCTGGAGGGCAGTGGCATGATCTCGGCTAACTGCAACCTTTGCCTCCGGGTTCAAGCAGTTCTCCTGCCGCAGCCTCCTGAGTAGCTGGGATTATAGGCATGCACCACCACACCTGGCTAATTTTTTGTACTTTTAGTAGAGGTGCGGTTTCACCATGTTGGTCAGGCTGGTCTTGAACTCCTGATCTCGTGATTCACCCGCCTCGGCCTCCCAAAGTGCTGGGATTACAGGCGTGAGCCACTGCCCCCAGCCTACTCTTCCCATTTTTTATGTGCATGTGTACCCATCGTTTTGCTCGCACTTATAAGTGAGAACATATGGTACTGACTTTCTGTTTCTGCATTAATTTACTTAGGATAATGGCCTCTAGCTGCATCCAAGTTGCTGCAAAGGACATGGTTTCATTCTTGTTTATGGCTGCATAGTATTCCATGCTATATACAAACATTTTCTTTATCTAACCACTGTTGATGGGCACTTGTGTTGATTCCATGACTTTGCTGTTGACGTCACCATTTTCAAAATAAGACTTTTATGACTAGGGCTAACTGGCACCACTGCTCAGCTTTTAAAAATATATCCAATATTCCTCTTACTCTTCATTATATACATTCATGTCCACATGAATCACTCATGAAATCACTGGTTATTCCTTATGAATCAATTTGGTTTTCTTCCAAATTGACCCAGGAATTCTGAAATTTGGCTAGGCCTGCAAAGTGAGGAAGATGTTACTATTGGACATTGGATGCTAAGGTTACTCCAGGTGTCCAACCACGTATGCAAGATTTTTTATCATTCCATGTAAATAGTATCAATAATATAAAAATAAGCTGTTGATTTTTTTAAAATACACATACAAGTTATCTAAAGTTTGACATCTTCCTCTGCCTTCCTGAAAACAGACACTTTTCAACATCATTTATATCTTATCTAAGGTATCGCATTGTTGCCCATGCAGTGCTCCAGGGACCTCATTCAAAAGATCCCGTGTTTACCTCCCCACGCTGAGGACCACAAGGTTGAACATTAACAATAAAGTCCACTGTGTCCTGTAATTAATATCTCACTTCACGCTTTTTTTTCTCAACTCTGATTAGAAGAATTTTATTCCTCTTCCTTCACAACAAAAATGTTCTGCGATCATAGTTTCCTCTCTTGCTTGTCAAAGAGCTAAATGGGCCAAGCTCTCTGGCTTTTTGTAATTGTCCAATTTATTTTATTTTATTTTTAAATTGAGATATAATGAATATACCATTTTTAAAAATCTATAGTTCATCTTAATTTCTAAAGCAATGTAGTAACGCAAATAAATTTAATATATGCTATTAAGTGTAATCATCATTAGACTGATACATTTTTTAGTATTTTTGCTAAGATTAAGCCTCTTTTGATTACAATTCCATTTTCCCCACTTATGCACCTTCACAATGGGTTTTTTAAAGCAACAACACAGGCTAAGCACAGTGGCCCACACCTGTAATCCCAGCACATTGGGAGGCCGAGGCGGGAGGACTGCTTGAGTTTGAGATCAGCCTGGGCAACATAGCAAGACTCCTTCTCAGCCGGGCGCGGTGGCTCAAGCTTGTAATCCCAGCACTTTGGGAGGCCGAGACGGGCGGATCACGAGTTCAGGAGATCGAGACCATCCTGGCTAACACGGTGAAACCCCCTAAAAATTAAAAAAAAAAAAAAATTAGCTGGGCATTGTGGTGGACACCTACAGTCCCAGCCACTCGAGAGGCTGAGACCAGAGGATCACCTGAGCCAGGAAGCCACAGCAAGCTATGGTCACGTCACTGCACTCCAGCCTGGACAACAGAGTGAGACCTTGACTTGAAAAAATAAATAAATAAATAAATAAATAAATAAATAAATAAATATAAAATATTCCCCCAAAAAAGGACTCTAAATAAAATCTTTTATTCAGTTTTCTCTTTACTAAATCTTTATACTCAAAGTAACATCATTTCTAGCTAAAGAAAATCTGAAAATGAAGAAAAAAGACTAAAATCACTCAGTCTTCTAACCCAAATCCAACCACTATTAATATTCACAGTATTAATATTTGCGTATTTTTGTATTTTAATATTTGTGTATTTTTGTATGTGTTTTAATATTTGTGTTGTATACAACAAACAGAATGTGCAGAGGGTCTTAAATGCTGGTCACAGGCTGGCACCAGACCCTGGCTTGGTGTAAACCGTGTGGGGCTCTGGTTGTCTGCCAGGTGACTCTAATTCAGGAGGTGGGAGCCACAGGGCATGGGTTTGTTTCCTCACTCATTTATCTATTGAAAGTTCTCAGATCATTCTGACACACAGAAAAATTAGCAAATTACCAGTTTCAAGCATGGACTTTGGATCCCACAGGCAGACCTGCTCCCGCTGCAGTCCCATCACTTAACGTGGCTGAACAAGAGTACACAGCCTCTCTAAGCTCACTGTCTTTATCCACAAAATGAACCAAGAGCTAGTTATAAAAATTAAGTGAGAAAATTTCTCAGCAAAGTCTCTAACACATAATAATTACTCAATATACAGGAATTATTGTTATTCTTTCCCATTTTTCCCTCGCATCTGGTTTAAGATTTTGTTCTAATTTGTATTGCTGTGAAATATTACATATGTTTCTAAGTGACATTATATATCATAAGCACTTTTCTATGTTGCTTCATAACCTTCATAGATATTTTTAACAGCTATATACTATTCCATCCAATATAAAGAACCATAATTTACCTAATATTTTCCATTCGTGGCATTTAGACCATATGCAATTTTTCTTTCTTAAAAATTGTGTAATGAACAGCTTCCTACCTATAGCTCTCTACAAAAAGTAAGATGCAGTAATTCTATTTCTGGGGCTATCTCTAAGATAATATTACAAATATTCCAAAATTTTGTAATATTATCTTAGAGATAGTCCCAGAAATAGAATTACCACATCAAACTATATGAACATTTAGATGGCTTTCTCATACAGACTGCCAAGATACTTTCCAAAGAAGGGTTTTTTCAATTTATCATATCGTTGGCGGTACATGAAGGTATCAGATTTCTTTTACCCTTGTCAGTACTCAGTGTTTTTCCCCCAGTGTTAAAATGGTAGTTTAGAAATTACTAGCAGCAGCCAATTAGCATTAACTCTACCGGTGAGGATATTTATGCAATACCTATAGATCCGCATGACATAGAAAACTGAGCTCGAAAAGATAAACTGAAGTTTATAGTCTCCACCCTCAAAGGAATTACAACCTAATGGGAAAGACACATTCAAAGTGACCCGCTAACATAAGCAATTAGAACACACAGGCCTCCCTCGATACAGAGGAGCAGATACTAAGAAAACGAAAATCCACGAATGCTCAAGTCCCTGACATAAAATGGCAGAGTATTCGCAAATAACCTACTCACATCCTTCCAGATTCTTTAAATCATTTCTAGCTTACCCATAATACCTAAAGCAATGTAAACAGTTGTTAGACTATATTGTGTGTTTTTTTTTTTTGTTTTTTTTTTTTTTTTTGAGACAGAGTCTTACTCTGTCGCCCAAGCTGGAGTGCAGTGGCATGATCTCAGCTCACTGCAACCTCCACCTCCCGGGTTCAAGCAATTCTCCTGCCTCAGCCTCCCAAGTAGCTGGGATTACAGGTGCCCGTCACCACGCTCAGCTAATTTTTGTATTTTTAGTAGAGATGGGTTTCACCATGTTGGCCAGGCTGGCCTCGAACTCCTGACCTCAAGTGATCTGCCCGCCTCGGCTTCCCAAAGTGCTGGGATTACAGGCGTGAGCCACCGCACCCAGCCTGTATTGGTTTTTTATTCATATTTTTTCTGAATATTTTCCATCTGCTATTGGCTGAATCTGTGGACCCAGAACCCAGATACAGAGGGCTGACTGTAAATGCAAATTATTTTTTTAAATAATTGATCATATAAATGGTAATCATTTTCAACTTTTATAACTTGAGAAGGCAGTGTATTAAATATCTTCATTGAAATGTTTGGACAATCTTTTTGGTATGAGAACAAAATCAGCACAATGGCCTACATACTTGGAAAATTAAATATGTTAGCAATGTTACAAAGGGCTACATTCATTCATCAGAGTCCAGAACTTTTGAGTACATGGGGTCAGGGCTTAGAGAAAATCATTCACATTCTCTCTACACAACTGCACATACTCTAAATCCCTCCTTGAAAGTAAAAGCCTTTTTTTTTTATTAGATCACACTCTCAATCCTTAGACTGGACAGTACAGACTTATATTCTGAAAAGTCAATCTCACAAGTAGTCATAGAAATTATGTGAACTCACCAATTCAGGTCGAGCTGCTCTTTAGAAACAACTGTAACGCATGTTCTATCACAGCATGTCACTGATTTTCTACCAATAAACTTTCAGAAAGTTTAATGGGGGAAGAAAAAGATCATTAAAAAATTTAATACTGATTTTAGCACTTTTTTAAACAAATCTAAAATCCCTTAAATTGCATAGACATTTTAAAGGTATTATGCACAATGCAACTTTATCAATTAATTATCAGTTTGAGTACATTTAAAGTAAATTTAAAGTTACAGTTTATTCAAATTACATGCAAATGTGCTGGCTAAATATGGTTTCACATTTTAACTGCAAATATAGCTACAAACTGCTGGACTTTAAGAAAATCACAGATGGCTGGGCATGGTGGCTCACACCTGTAATCCCAGTGCTTTGGGAGGCTAAGACAAAAGGGTTGCTTGAGCTCAGGAGTTTGAGACCTGCCTGGGCAACAGAGTGAGACCCATCTCTACAAAAATAAAAATAAAGTAGTTGGGTGTGGTGACATACTCCTGTAGTCCCAACTTCTGAGGACGCTGAGGTGGGAGGATCACTTGATCCCGGAAGGTAGAGGCTGCAGTGAGCCACGATCACACCACTGCACCCCAGCCTGGGTGACAGAGTGAGACCCTGTCTCAAAAAAAAATTCCAGGCTTTATCACTAGGTCATTTTATGAGAAATAGGCTCACACTTGAGAATAAAAGAAACTGATATTATTTTAAGAAAACAAAGAAATTTTGGAGCTTTCTGAGCCTTATCTCTTCCATAGTGTCAAAGAAGTATCTAAAGTATTCATTTTTAAAATAAGAAAGAGAGGAGAGGAAGAACTATTCATGAATTAAACTTTTTTCACAGGAAACATTTTCTAATTAGTTACTTATCACTGAATTAACGCCATCAACAATTTCTATGTGAATCTGCCTTCATGGACTTCTTCAAACTAAAGATTCACTGCTATAAGCCGCCTCTGTTCTCCTTCCTGCTTTTATTTACTTCTTGATTCGGCATAAGCAGTTTTAAACATAAACAATCTCTTCCACATGAAGGAGATGGAAGATTTAAAACAGGAGAAGCATGTGACAAGAACTGAAACTTGTCACCCAAAGGAACAGCATGACGCTGCGTACTTCAGGCCTGGATCAAATACCTGGTGCTTGTAACATCTGAAAATCTGTTCCTAGGGTTGCCTGAGGGAGCTGCTTGTTCTGCGAGCTAGTTTAACTCCACAGCAATGCCCACATCTCTCACCTTTCTGCTTTTGAATTCTGGATGTAACATAGCCTTAACACAATATAAACTGGAAACTAACAAAAATAATTCCAATTTCCAAACCAACTGATGAAGTCTCCTAAGAATAAACGGGTGTCAGTCTCCATGTACCATCTATCACCCCTCCCTGTCCTTTGAAACCTGGTCAGTGACAAAGATTCTCTGCTTGGCCAAACTGTAGTCAGCCTCCTGAACCTTCTATTAGGCCCATCTGTGCACGTCCTTGTAAAATCGTTTTAGCAAAAGAACCCTGCACTAAGTCAGTTTGACAAGAACCCCAATCCTTGATATCTGATCAGGTTTCTCATCCCCCACCATCCCCTAGGTGCTGTCTGATCACCCTGGCCTGTCTTCAGCAAGAATTCTATTAGGTAGGTTTAGCCAGAAATCCCCTCATGCCTTGTCTTAGTCCATCTTGTGCTGCTATAACAGAACACCACAGATCGGCTAATTTATGAACAACAGAAATATACTTGGCTTATGGTTCTGGAGGCTGGGAAGCCCAAAATCAAGGGGCTGAATTTTGTGAGGGCCCCCTGCTGTGCCATAACATGGGAAAAGTCATTGCATGGGGTGGGGGTGGAGGTGGGGGCCAATTCGTCCGTTTATCCAGAACCCACACCGAAGGTAACAGCATTAATCCATCGATGAGGGCAAAGGACTCATCGCCTAATCACCTCTTAAAGTTCCCACCTCTCAACGCTGTTGCACTGGGGATTAGATTCCAAGATACGAACTCTGGGGAACACATTTAAACCATAGCACCCCTGATGCTTCTTCATAGTAATTTTCCAGCCACTGACTTCCACCCGGCTCTTTCTTTGGCAATGAATTGCCACTTGCCCATGCTGTGTTTGGAGTTGAGCCTAATTTCTCTCCCCCACTGCAAGACCTTGTTGCACTGGTTCCTGTACCTACCATGGTGGTCCTGATAAAGTCTTCCTCACAGTACTTCAAAAGTAACATTAAATAATTTTGTCTTTAACCTAGGGCAGAAGCATCCTCAACAGTCCCTGGTCCAGATACACAACAAAGAGGGTTTCTGGGCCAGAAAGTGAGCATTTTACCAACTCACACCTACACCAGTCCCTCCCTGCCACTGCAAGGTGGCAGCTACAGTGACCTCTGTCCCCCACTACACCTCCTTAGGGTCAAGGGTAGAGAATCCGGGTTTATTTATCCATGCAGACCAGTACTATAGTTACAAGGTCAAAAGGAAATCACCAAACAAGGTAATTCTTCATAGGTAAAAATGGCAGTGAACATTCAAGAGTTATGCTCTACGAATTCAGTTTACTGTTAGTGATTTACAAAAAGCTGACATTTCACAGCATTCCACAGAAAAACCTATCTATAATTTTTTGGAGAATAAAAGATGCTCATAATTCAACTTTTAAAAAGTATTTCAGAGGAAAACAGCAGTTAAAACATTTTATCAAAAATAGCTAGTGCAAAATAAGTGTACTAAAGGAAAAGATACAACAGTAATGCTGAAAGTCTATGTTTTTCTGTTTTGGCTTCTGGAAAGTCAAGTATATACTCAAAACACAAATCTCTGTATTTCTCCAAAAGTGGAGAGTTGACTTAAAAATAAAAGTCAGGGCTGGGAGAGGTAGCTAACACCTGTAATTTCAACACTTTGGGAGGGCGAGGTGGGCAGATCACGAGGTCAGGAGATCGAGAACATCCTGGTCAACATGGTGAAACTCCATCTCTACTAAAAGTACAAAAATTAGCTGAGTGTGGTGGCACACGTCTGGAATCCCAGCTACTCAGGAGGCTGAGGCAGAAGAATCACTTGAACAAGGGAGTCAGAGGTTATAGTGAGCCGAGATCGAGCCACTGCACTCCAGCCTGGTGACAGAGCAAGACTCCATCTCAATACATAAATAAACATAAAAATAAAAATCAGATCAGGCCGGGCACAGTGGCTCATGCCTGTAATCCCAGCACTTTGGGAAGCCGAGATGAGAGCATCACTTGAGGCAGAGTTCCAGACCAGCCTGAGCAACATAGCGACATGTCACCTCCACTAAAAAAACTTTTTTAAAGTTAGCTGGGCGTGGTAGCTCATGCCTGTAGTCCCAGTTGCTTGGGAGGCTGAAGGGGGAGGAACTCTTGAGTCTGAGAGCTCAAGGTTGCAGTGAGCCATGATCACACCACTGCACTCCAGCCTGGGAGACACAGCAAGACTCCCTCTGTCTCAAAAATAAATAAATAGATAAATAAACAAACAGCTCTAATGACTATCCAAATTCCACAACATTCAAGTCTGTCCTATTGTTTACAATGTGTACAGATGAACACTTTAGTACAAATTCATCACTACCACTAGAAAAACAATTCAAAGCAATCAAGACCCCCGGCGTCATAATGTCATCCTGGTATACAGAACTACTTTTTTAGATCCTGAATATCAGATTAGAAAATAGATCGAGACCATCCTGGCTAACACGGTGAGACCCCGTCTCTACTAAAAACACAAAAAGAAATCAACCGGGTGAGGTGGCGGGCGCCTGTAGTCCCAGCTACTCCGGAGGCTGAGGCAGGAGAATGGTGTGAACCAGGGAGGCAGAGCTTGCAGTGAGATTGTGCCACTGCACTCCAGCCTAGGGGACAGAGCAAGACTCCGTCTCAAAAAAAAAAAAAAAAGAAAGAAAAAGGCACCTTTTTTACATTTCTCAGTAGTTTTGGGTGTTTCATTTTTTGAACTCATTTTAATGTTTCTAAAGAGTCATCTTCCCCTTCTTTTTCCAGGAGGAGCTGCTGCCACATTCTACAGCACTGTCCATTGGTGGGACATTCTCCAAATGACACATCTACCTTTTATGTAACTAAATGTACATAAATGAGAAAAATATATATATTTAAGTAACATCCGAATATAGTTAAATTATCTACCTTACTTTTTTTTTTTTGGAGACGGAATCTCCCTCTACTCCCCAAGCTGGAGTGCAGTGGCCAGTCTTAGCTCACTGCAACCTCCGCCTCCCGGGTTCAAGCGCTTCTCCTGCCTCAGCCTCCCAAGTAGCTGGGATTACAGGCACCCGCCAGCAAGTCCGGCTAATTTTTTGTATTTTTAGCAGAGATGGGGTTTCACCATATTGGCCAGGCTAGTCTCAAACTCTTGACGTCAGATGATCCGCCCGCCTCAGCCTCACAAAGTGCTGGGATTACAGGCGTGAACCACCGCGCCCGGCCTATCTGCCTTACTATTAAGTGTAACATGCAAATGCAGAAAATTGAACCGAAAGCCAGGTAACTGCTTGAATGCACTGGAGAAGTAGTACCTGTCCTGGGTCACACGGCTTCTACATCAGCAGGTCCCTGAGCATGGGGCGGGGTAGGTGGGGTGAGTAGGAAAGTCCTGACTGCCGGAGAGGACAGGCAGCAAGTCCATCCTCAGTCCCCCAGCATTCCAGCAGGGACCCCACTTTCCATGGGGCCTTCCTGCAATAGACTAGCAGGGTGGGGCCAAGGCAGAGGGTGCCGGCCCACACTAGAGTTTAAAGAAGATTTGTAAATTACCTCCATCCATCATACCTGCCTTCCTTACCTCTTGAAACACCAACAACTAACTTGTTTTCTCGTCTCCCATACACTTGCCTGGCTCCCAGGACTACATCCCAAAGTTCTTAAGGACCAGGCTTGGTGGCATCCATTTTTGCTTCTTTTGCAACATCCAGCAACAGGACTTGCCACAGTGCACCTTGGACGTTTTGAATGAATGAATGATGTTCTCCAAAGCTTCTGCACTCACTGCACTGGATTCTCAGACAGAAACTCTTACTACTGAAAGTAAAGAGTTTTTCATTGCAGCTCTCAGGCAGAACTCTCTGGGTTGGAGTTAACGTGCACAGGAAGTCCCACTGCTCAGTTTTTAAAAAAACTTATTTTAGGCCGGGCGCAGTAGCTCATGCCTGTAATCCCAGCACTTTGGGAGGCCAAGGCAGGCGGATCACAAGGTTAGGAGATCGAGATCATCCTGGCTAACACAGTGAAACCCCGTCTCTACTAAAAATACAAAAACTAGCTGGGCGTGGTGGCGGTGCCTGTAGTCCCAGCTACTCGGGAGGCTGAGGTAGGAGAATGGTGGGAGCCCGGGAGGCGGAGCTTGCAGTGAGCCGAGATCACACCACTGTGCTCCAGCCTGGGCGACAGAGCCATACTCCGACTCAAAAAAAAAAAAAGATACTTATTTTATAAACCTTGTTTATAAACGCTGTAAAACAAAGGAAATACAAAGGAAACTAACAAAGAGAATACTTAAAATAAGTTTTAAATTAGAACAAATGTCTCAGTTATTATGATACGTTTAATGGCTCAAATCCCTAAAAAGACAAAGATTCATGATACTGAATTAAATTTCAAAATTTCACTATATCCTGCTTATAAAACACACACTACAAAAAAGGATACAACAGATTAAAAATAAAAAAGTGGTAGTCCTGAGATCAGAAGTTCGAGACCAACCTGGCCAACATGGAGAAAACCCATCTCTACCCAAAAATACAAAAATTAGCCAGGCATGGTGGTGTGAGCCTGCAGTCCCAGCTACTCAGGAGGCTGATGCAGGAGAATTGCTTGAACCTGAGAGATGGAGGTTGCAGTGAGCCGAGATCGTGCAACTGCACTCCAGCCTTGGCAACAGAGCGAGACTCCATCTCAAAAAGAAAAAAAAAGAAAAAATAGAAAAAGGTGGTAGTGACATACCAAGCACAAAGCAGAAGTGGCAATGCTAATTTTGGAAAACTTAGCATTTGAAATTTTTTTGGAAAAATTTCAAGGTAAAAAGGATTGAAGAGGATTTTATGCTAGCTGTATATTTAAATGTCTAGAAGTATGTATATAAATATGTATATGTACAATATGTATAAATATACAATTGTAGACATGTTTATACGTGTATGAAAGGTAAACTCAACAACAAAGACACATGTTAGATTTCAAAACGCCAAAATAAATAAAGCTAAAACTATAGTAATATGATGCAAAAAATTATATGCTTTTTGGAAGATGACTTTACACACATCACACACGGTCTTTGATAAATAAAAACTACGAACAATAAAAACACAGAATAGTTGACCAATATAATAAATTTAACATATGCAAATGTATTAACAAAAGTTAACACACACACTTCCTATTTTTAAAATTCCCTTTTCCAAGTTTCTATGAAACATAGAAAGTGATCACTATTAGGCAACAAAAATGTCAGTAAATTTGAAAAAAAAAAAAAAACAGGTATCATACAGTTGAGACTGACTGCCATAAGAAATCAAATGACAACAGTTTTTTAAAAACTCACAATTTCTAGGAGAAAAAGGAAGAAAAAAGTAATTCAAGATAGTGGGTCAAAGAGGAAATCAAAATGCTGATTTATAGACAACTGAAATAACTAAAACAATAAAATATTACATATCAAAGCTGCACTCAAAAGCAATTTCATAGCTCTAAAGACTTTGTATTTTATATTTATGTAATTCACATGTACTATATAAATCATATAACCCAACATACTTCATTCACAAAAACTATATCTTATGTTATTAATTTTGAAAACTGAAAAACTTATCTGGCATCATAACCAAAAGTAGTTGAAATACACTTTACCATAACAAATTATTATTATTATTATTATTTTGAGACAGAGTTTCACTCTGTCACCCAGGCTGGAGTGCAGTGGTACAATCTCGGCTCACCGCAACCTCCACCTCCCAGGTTCAAGTGATTTTCCTGCCTCAGCCTCCCCAGCAACTAGGGTTACAGGTGCCCGCCACCACACCCAGCTAAATTTTTGTATTTTTAGTAGAGACAGCGTTTCACCATGTTGGCCAGATTGGTCTCGAACTCCTGACCTCAAGTGATCCTCCCGCCTCGACCTCCCAAAGTGCTAGGATTATAGGTGTGAGCCACCTCGCCTGGCCCAAATTAATCTTTTTAATGTGGAAAAACTCAAAACAAATAATTATTTCACATCTAAGATTCTTAGTATAATCTTTTACACAGAAAATAAAAATAACTAGGAGAAGCAATGTCTTTAAAGTAGATTAAGTAAAATACTGTCCACAATTTGCTTACTCATTGAATCTAAAACCACCAACACCATGTAATTCTTGATCCTCAAAGAAGAAAAATAAAACACAGTGAAGAACAATGAGATGAAGTTTCCTTCTAGCACCATATCCCATCTTGTCATTAAAAAGATTTTCTCAGTACCCATTCCATTGCCCTTTTTTCTAAAATGAACTATTTCTAGCTGGTTGCCAAATTGTTCTTGTCATTAATTACCTTCCAACGTTCCTGTGTTCAGCATCCTTTGAATGTACATCTGGCACTGGCACTGTCCTACAGTCCTTACCAGCCACTCAAATGTTCATGTCCCGCCCGAGAGATGTTCTAAGCAGCACTGCTTTTCTGGCTTAAAATATCGAGGCCACAGTATTATCTTTAGTACTCAGCTTAATTTATTTGGTGAGATATATTTGTGTGTCTTAGTCAAGGGTCAGAAATCGTAATACAAATGAGTCTACTATATTTTACATTCAGAAGAAAAAGTGAAAGAGAAAAAATATATATATGTGTATATATGTATAGTATTTATGTGTAGCTATGTGTGTATATATATGTGTATGTGTGTGTGTGTGTGTGTGTATGTGTGCATATATATCTCAATACTGGTGAACAGAGCCAAACTTTGTCCAGCAGAAATGACATGCAGTTTTAAAAAGGTTAACAGCTCAGACTCTAGAGCCAGACTGCTGGGTTGAAATATGAGATCAACCCAGGCTACTCCTTGAACCTCAGTCTCCTCTTCTATAAAATGGAATATCAGCACTACCTTTGTAAGTATTAAATGAGACAATGCAAAAAAAGTGCTTAGAGCAATCCCTGACCCACAGCAAACATGAATAAGAGTTCATTCTTTTTCTGCTTCTCCTTACTCCTTCCCTCCCAACTCTGAAGTAGGGTTAGCAAACATCTAATCTAGTTTGTCCAACCCATGGCTCAAGGGCTGCATGTGGCCCAGGACAGTTCTGAATGCAGCCCAACACAAATCTGTAAACTTTCTTAAAACATTATGAGTTTTTTTTGCGATTTTCCTTTTTTAGCTCATCAGCTATCATTAGTGTCAGTGTATTTTATGTGTAGCCCAAGATAATTCTTCTTCCTATGTGGCCCAGGGGAGCCAAAAGATCGGACACACCTGATCTAACAGAATCAAGAAGTATATAGCATAAAGACTGTCTTCTAGAATGTTCTTTTTTCAATGTAGGAGGAAATGCTAAAGATACAGGTAAAAATGAAACAAAGATGCTAGAGTAACCATTATTATCTGGGAGTAGACACAGTGTCTAAAGTACTGCTTTTGTTTTTCTACATTACTTATTTTCTACATTAAAAAAGTACTGCTTTCTACATTCTCTACATTACTTCACAGTCTACTGACGATTAAAGACTTTCTTTGGACAAACTTTTTCTTAACAAATTAATAACCAGGCTCTGATGAAAGGAAAGTGATCAACCCAGACAAATGACGCTGGTCAGAAAGTCCCCAAAACAACAACAGAAAAAGGATGCTTCCCGTCTCTGCGGTTCTGTATTAACTCCAAAGTCAGCAGGCCTTCCAGGGCTTTCCCAGCCTATCAGACCAACCCAGGACAAAGGGGAAGTGATCAGTCAGGAGAACCCGGAGCCCAGAGGCACTGCTGGAGGGAGTTAAGCGAGGATCGGAACGAATGGCGATGCTGTAACAAGATTACAGGAGAGATGTAACCATAACAGATGAGATGGAGAACTGCATTTCTTTCCAGAAGCGCCGCAGAGTTCACTGAGCTGCATCCTCCTTTCACTTCCCCAGGAGGAGTCCAGAAGAATCTGGTTTATTGACCAGAGAACAGAGATTAAAAAAAAAAAAAAAAAGCCAAAGTGATTTGTCCAGACTGGACAATTCTTTTCACCCAGCAGGTGTAACGTGGGGTCCATCTGCTACAGGAACCCACTCTGATCCCTCAGTCCTCCTCCTGGCCTCGGTGAAATTGGCTGGGGAGCTCAGCCAGCCCCGCAGGCCTGTTGGGTAGATAAATCCACAATGAAAGCGGCCTGATTCCCAGCAAGACCTTTCCACTGCAGCCTCAGGGACACCAGGCAGCTACTCCCCTCAAACCTCCTCTTCCTCTATCTTCTCCCTTGTCATTTTTCAGCTCCCAGTCATGGATCTGTGCCGTCTCCCATGCTCCCGTCTCCCCACTCACAGCCCACTGCTTCAAGAGCACCTTGGGCCCTCACCGTAGACCCCACCTCCCCCAGCTCAGCCTCTTCCAGCTCCATCCACCCACCAGGGCTGCCAAACAAGCAGGCAGGATTAAGACGCTGAGCTGGGAGTGGGGTGGGTGTGGGGTGTGGGGCTGTGAAGGCCACAGAGGTAAAGTGCAAGTGTTCCCTAGAGAAGGTGTCACCCAAAGCCAAATGACAAAGCAGGAAGGCGATGAGACACAGTGGCCAGAGAGGCTGCACACCCTGGCGGCTCAGGCAGGCTCCCTGGCGCCTTAGGTTGACAGATGGTTTGCAAGGACTGCAGGACTCGCCCAAGAGTGGAAAGCATCCCAAGAGGTCACACCAGAAGGCCTGGGGACTTCTCTCCATAATAAAATTTTGTTTTGGAAATCATATCCACTGTGGTGTCCCCTCTAAAGATGGAGAAATTCTCCTCCTTTTTTCAGCATGAAAGTGTCAGAAAGCATTTGGGACTCACAAAGGCCCCCTCTAGGCATGGGGGCTTCGAGTTTTGGGGCAGTGGGGACAGGGCATGAGGGGGAGTCTGGAATCTCTGAAGATGACTTTCCTTGCAAGGGCATGTGCTAGGCCCTACCGTCCTGAACATGAACACATAAATGTTTGTTTCCTCAAAATTTGGATGGCAGGGGACTTTATTTAGAAGTAGAAAGGCAGAGGTGTCATCATAACCTTTTGTTGCAATGGTTTGAAAAGAAAAATAGTCCAAATCCTGGAGGGAAAGTGGGGGTCGGGGGGGAGAAGGGAGGTGCCTGACACAGCGCTGGAGGAGGCAGGCCAAGACAGAAGGAAATGCCGTCACACACAGAGCTCCCAGGACGCATGCCACAGTGGGTCACTGCTCTGGGAAGCCGCAGTATCCCGGGGTTCACGGTGGAGATAGAAGGCTGCAGCAACCTCAGGCGGCTGGAAGATGGGGTGCCCCAGACTGGATTCCACCCCTTCAAGACACCAGGAAGCCTTCCATGAGTGCCAGGGACTCCTGGATTCATGAGAAGGAGGTGATTTTGGACTAACCATGCATCCCCGGCTTCCACGCCAGAGAGCTAGGCTAAGGGACATCATGTGCTCCCCAAACGTACATTACTGGGGAGCGGGGAGGTGACATCCTGCTTACAGGGACAAGTCATTTTACACTGACAGACGGGCTCTCACTTTAGAAAATTATTATAGGGCTTTCACAATAAAGTGGGAAAACGGAGGCATATATCCTGTTTATTTTCATCTTCAGAGTGAAATCTACAGCACAGAGGTATGCTTGCAAAGTGTTACTGTCATAAGAACATCTTCAGACGTGGATCTGCTCAGTGTGGGGTCTCCCACCGTCCCAAGCACTTTCCCAATTTACCTGCTTCTTCAAGCCCCAAAGACTCAGATGAATCCTTTCTACCTCTTTATCTACGTCATTTATCCATTTATCAAATTCTCAACGATACACTGCCAGCTCTGGCCCTTGGCAGCGTCCAGCTTGACTGGTCTGCATCAAGACAGACTGAGGCCAAGATATCAACAGCTGTTTAAGCCAGTTCCTCCCACGCCAGTGTGATTTTTATTTTTATTTTTGTATGTATTGAGATAGGGTCTCACTCTGTCACCCAGGCTACAGTGCGGTGGCACAATCTTGGCTCACTGTAGCTTCAATATCCCAGGCTCAGAGGATCCTCCCACCTCAGCCTCAAAGCAGCTGGGACCACAGGCACACAGCACCATGCTCAGCTAATTTTTTTTAAACTTTTTTGTAGAAATGGGATCTTGCTATGTCGCCCCAGGCTGGTCCAGAACTCCTGGGCTCAAGTGATCCCCCGACTTAGACCTCCCAAAGTGCTGGGATTATAGGTGTGAGCCACCGTACTTGGCCTAGTATGATTCAAGTGGATTAAAATCTCTTGACGTAAGACCTCCTTAAAAATCCAGATCTAGCTATTATTATAGTATGCTATATATTAAAAAATTAGATCCAAAGCTTGTACCTTGGCAATATATCTATTTATTTCTCATTGAGATAAACTATAGACCATATCATTCATTTCCCCCACATTAAGAAATGTTGGAAATTATACCATGTCTACAGCTATGCAACAAGGGTTTAAAACTTATTTCACAAATATATAAACTAAGTAGGAGGATACAAGTACAGTCTCCAAACTTCAAGTAACTAATGTTAAAGCCCACCTCATACACTGAAAATTCTATTTTTAAGGTGACCAGATCATTACTGTGTGATATTTTAGGCAGACTAAAGAAATTTTAAATTCCTCGCAGCAGATAGTTTGTATATAATGAACTTTCCCGGGTTTTTATCCCAAAATATGTGATCGACCTCAGGAACAGAAAGCATCTAAATACTTTCAACCCATCACAAGATACAGATACCATTTCAGTTTGATGAGCCCTTTTAAAAGAACTTGGCAATAATCGGCAAATTTACCTCTTGATGCAATTTATTTTCCAAATTCAAAGTAAACCCACAAGGAAACAAATGTGCTCAATATCATAATTAATCTACAAGCAGTAAAATTTATAAATCTTTGCAAAGCCAGATTTATTACAGCAAAACCTGAAATCTCAGAAGTTCATTCTAAATGCTTTATTACAATAAAACTGACATGCCTTTGCTGAAAACACCTTTGAGCCAAAGTGAGGTAATTCATAAAATGGTTTTTTATGGGCTGGGCCTGGTGGCTCACGCCTGTAATCCCAGCACTTTGGGAGGCCGAGGTGGGTGGATCACAAGGTCAGGAGATCAAGACCATCCTGGCCAACACGGTGAAACCCCGTCTCTACTAAAAAATACAAAAAACTAGCCGGGCGAGGTGGCGGGCACCTGTAGTCCCAGCTACTCGGGAGCCTGAGGCAGGAGAATGGTGTGAACCCAGGAAGTGGAGCTTGCAGGGAGCAGAGATCGCGCCACTGACTCCAGCCTGGGCAACAGAGCGAGACTCTGTCTCAAAAAAAAAAAAAAAAAATTTATCACTACCTAGAAGTCACTACAGTTTTAAATGCATCCGTGTTCACTGTTTAGACTTAATCCTGTGATTTTCATATGACAGGTAAGCTTCCTTAGGAGCCAGGCCCGCGTCTTAAACTTCTCTAAATCTTCGGCAGACTGCAACCCAGCACACATCTCCGGAGACTCACGCCTTCTCTCTGCAGAACACCATCCCACACGGCCCCACAGGACCTGGCCTGGGCCTGCCTCTGACCTCAGCTGCAGTTACACCTTCTGCTCCTTTCCTGGCTCAACAAGCCCAGCCCCATGGGCCACCCTCTCTGTGTCTCCAGCACAGCAAGCTGATTTCCACCTGCTCCTGTGTCATTGCTGGTTGGTGGATACCTGCCTCACTGGTCAAGTGTCACCCCAAATGAAGTACTGTTGAGTAGTCATCCAGGAAACTGCTTCTAGCATCCCGGGGCCTGGGTCCAGATCCCAGCTCTATCACTTACTAACTAGGCATCCCTGGAGAACATTTATCTTTCTGTTCCTTAAGGTTCTTGTTTGTATATGGATAAAATAATGATACCTAAATGATATAAGTGTCTTAAAGATTAGATTAGATCATTAAAAAAAAAAAAAAAAAGCATTTAGGGCCGGGCACGGTGGCTCATGCCTGTAATCCCAGCACTTTGGGAAGCCGGGGCAGGCGGATGACCTGAGCTCAGGAGTTCGAGACCAGCCTGATCAATATGGAGAAACCCCGTCTCTACTAAAAATACAAAATTAGCCAGGCGTGGTGGCACATGCCTGTAATCCCAGCTACTACGGAGGCTGAGGCAGGAGAATCACTTGAACCTGGGAGGCAGAGGTTATGGTGAGCTGAGATCGTGCTACTGCACTCCAGCCTGGGCAACAAGAGCGAAACTTCGTCTCAAAAAAAATTAAATAAATAAATAAATAAAACATTTAGAAAATAGTTGGTGATCAATAAATGTTAATGTTAGCTATTCTGTCATTTCTCCCCAGCGCTCTCTATTCTACCAAGTGCTTAATTTTTACAGCACTTAAAACTATTCGAACTTTTTATTTCTTTAATTTTTCTTTTTTTTTTTTGAGACAGAGTCTCATTGTCACCCAAGCTGGAGTGCAGTGGCATGATCTCTGCTCACTACACCTTCTGCCTCCTGGGTTCAAGCGATTCTCCTGCCTCAGCCTCCCAAGTAGCTAGGATTACAGGTGTCCGCCACCATGCCTGGCTAATTTTTGTGTTTTTAGTAGAGAGAGGGTTTCACCCTGTTGGCCAGGCTGGTCTCAAACTCCTGACCTCAGGTGACCCAACCGCCATGGCCTCACAAAGTGCTGGGATTACAGGTGTGAGCCACCGCGCCTGGACCATTTCTTTAATTTTTCAAATGTCTGTTGTCCCACTAGAATGGAACCTCCAAAAGTACAGGAACTTTATCTGACTTGTTCTCCACTTCAGTGCCTAGAACACATCCCAGGAACTGGTGGATGCTCCAGTCACTGAATGAATCAATAGCTACAATTTAAAAGGCTTTAAAACAATTGTTAAGCAATTCAAGCTATTCGTCTAGGAATATTATTCAATGTTAAGTTGACTTAAGTAAGTTCCTGAACTATAACTTCTTTTGAGTATACAAATGTCTGCGGAGTATACATTTTTAAAAATAATTCTAGGCTGGGCTTAGGTGCTAATATCTGTAATCTCAGCACTTCAGGAGGCTGAGATGGGAAGATTGTTTGAGGCCAGGAGTTCAAAACCAGTGATTTGATTTGGAGCTGTGTCCCCATCTAAATCTCATCTTATAGCTCCCATAATTCCCACATGTTATGGGAGGGACCCTGTGGGAGGTGACTGAATTATGGGGATAGATCTTTCCCATGCTCTTCTCATGATAGTGAATGGATCTCATGAGATCTGATGGTTTTAAAAAAGGGAGTTTCCTTGCACAACTCTCTCTTTGCCTGCTACCATCCACGTAAGATGTGACTTGCTCCTCCTTGCCCTCCACCATAATTGTGAGGCTTCTCCAGCCATGTGAAACTGTGAGTTCTCTATTAAACTTCTTTCCTTTGTAAATTGCCCAGTCTTGGGTATGTCTTTATCAGTGGCATAAAAATGGACTATTACAACCAGCCTTGGCAACATAGGGAGACCCTGTCTCTACAAAAAAGAAGTTAAAAATTAGCCGGGCATAGTGGTGCATGCCTACAGCCCAGCTACTAAGGAGGCTGAGGCAGAAGGACCACTTGAGCTCAGGAGTTGGAGGCTGCAGTGAGCCATGATGGTGCCACTGCACTCCAGCCTCGGCAAGAGAATGAAACCTTGTCTGAAAAAAAAAAAAAATCTGTCTTAAAAATCTACTATTTGGGGAAACCACTTTAAGAAAGCAACTCTTTTCAAGAAAACCAATAAAAATTTTGGAAAAGAATAAAATCTTGATGCCCATGTGTTCTAAACAATTTTATAATGCAAAATACAAGTTCTGATGCAAAGTCTAAAAGAGCGTATTTGGTCTGAACTATTTAAACATGTAATGATCAAATGGGAAAGTGTAAAGTGCCACTTTCCCATTTGGGCACAGAGATGCACCCGTGCTCCCTGAGGTCTGGAGGGGGAGCACATGGCTCCACACAAAGGCTAAGGGCTTGTAACTGAGGCTAGAAGGCCCTCCAGCCTCAACCAGACTAATGGTTTCTTTCTTCAGGAGCTAACCGTGGTCTGTGCAAGTGTCCCGAAGGAGAGCAAACACTCTAAAGAAGCACTTGGCATTTCTCCCTCTGTTTCAATAGACCCAGCTGGTGCTTCTATTTCTAATTCCCTCCCAGTCCCACCCTTCGCCCTCACTGGCACGGAATTCTCATTGAAACATAGATCAAATTACGTCATTCCCGCCCCTGCTTAGAAGCCCCCAGTGGTTTCTAGATCTTCACATCTGGCCCTCTCCCACCTTTCCACTGTCTTATCGCCCCAGCCAGTTTCCAAACACATCTCCAACCCCAAGCCTTCACTCAAGCTCCGGTCACCTCCTTCCCCAGCGGGGAGAGTTCTTCTGCTCTGCAGGAACGCCCGCCCCACCCCCATCTCCATCTGCACAAGCTCAAGTGAAAGCCTCATACCTGGGAAACCTCCCCTACCAGTTCACAAGACAGAAGCAACTGCTTCTCCTTCACTCAAAACAAAGAGTGCTCAAAGCATTTAGCACACTCTCCATTTCTTACGTCAGAATACCCCAAAAGATGGCATGTCCCATCAGTCTTCCTATTTGCAGGAGTGACACAGAGGCTGGCGCTAGAAAGCACTCAATAAACATGCATGGGTTTTCATTTACTGTGATTTACTCAAAATACACAGCACAATTTTAAAACATTACCAGCATCCTGTATACCCTTTGAAGGGTTCTGAAAATCAAAAGTCCAAACTTTTTCTCGACATGCCCACAGTAGGTTATTTCTAAGAATGGACTTGCATATTCTAGTAGGTTATTTCTAAATAGTGGGTTGGAAGATGCCAAGTCAAAACCACTTTTCCTTTGAGTGGCTTAACACCCTGCTTCTTGTTGAATCCAGTAATCATCTCCTTGTTGTCCAACCCTTACCTGAAATTTTACAGTTGGTTAGAACCATATACTTTTGGAATTACTGGCACCAAAATACTCACGATTTCAACACGGGTGTTTCAAGTTACAGAATAAAATATTAACTCCTGGCAAATCCTGCTGTGAAAGTGTAGGTTTGCCTCAACTGTACCACAGCCTCTCTGCTCTGGGTTGTGGGAAATCATCCACCCAGGCCAACCCAAGTCAAGAGATGGGGCAAAACCGTTCCTCTCCTTTCTTCACTGGCAGGATCTAATGGAACACTCATTACCACTCTCTATGGTGGGATCTAAGAGATCATCTGAAACACAACCAAATTTTCTAAATAATCCTTATCCCCCACAAGAATGATAAAATTTGAACAAGCTTTTGGCTACCAGCTATTTCAGAGGACTATTGGTAACTGATGAGCTTAATTCGAGTTCAACAAGTGGGAATGTAATGTGCCTCCTGTAA
The DNA here is from genome assembly GCF_008728515.1 of Papio anubis. NCBI lineage: Eukaryota > Metazoa > Chordata > Mammalia > Primates > Cercopithecidae > Papio > Papio anubis. Next base: position 5,978,034 of record NC_044978.1, read on the forward strand.
AGCTCATCTATGTGTCTGGCTCTATGGCTGTTTCATATGCATGAATTAATGAGCTAAAATCCCAAAACAACGTAAAAGGGCCCAACAATATATGTACTACAGATGGGGGTCAATTGAAAGGGATGCTGCAAGAAATCTATTACTGAGTATCAAAGATAGCATTTGGTTTCTGGTTTTGTACATATAACAATAGATAGATTCCAGGCTATTCCTATGATAACATGACTCTTTTCAGAGTACAGTTTCAGCCAGGATTCCCCGCATCCCCCCCTCCTCCTGCCCCCGCCAGCATTTGAACTTGTCATCACGTGTATTGTGACTCAGAATAAAAGGTTGTGAGCCAATCCTCATCAGCTTCCAGACTGGAATTTCAAAGCCCAATAAAAGATCTGGCAACAAAAAATGAGGAAGCCTGCAGCAGATACTGAGAATTTTTACAGTAGATAAAAATCTTTCAAACAATTCAGCATTTTATCATCATTACTGAAGCAAAATTGGAATTCCAGTGGAGATTTTAACACCCCCCCCCCCCCCCCCCAGGCAGTTCAAAAGAAAGTTACCACTTGGATCCCAGCAGGTATCACCCCTATTCTTTTATCTGATGCTTGGGCTTTAAGAGGGAGTCCCACTGCTTCCTCTGAGGGTGCAGAGGTAGAGCGAGGAGCTCAGTACTGCAGAGGCTGGCAGGCCCCATCAGCTGCCAGTCAGCAGAGACAGCTCAGGTCAGGTCACCTACCCAGGTCAGGGCAACAGTCAACCAATTACAGCAATTTGGAACCTTTAAAAATTGAAAAATATTTCTCTTTGGTTAATATGACAGATCACCAATTCCTATGAATTTATAAATTCTGCTGAAATAAAAAAAAATACATGAGCATACTGAAATATTTACAAATGAAATTAAGTTGGTGTAATGTCTGGGATTTCAAAATAGAACTGGTGGGGGGTAGATGGGGGTATAAATGCAGTAAGACCGGCCATGCCATTGATACTTTTTGGCGCTGGATGATGAGTACACGGTTGGGGTTCAATATAATATTTTTGAGTTACACTACTTTTGTATACATTTGAAATTATGCAAAATAAAACATTAAAAAGTGTGAAACCGAGTTTCAAAGAAAATTATTAAAAGCCTCTAGAGCAATCTATACGGTGCATATAAATGACTACATATATCCGTACGTACTAACGTACTAATGTGTCACTGTCCTACAGTGCAAAAGCAAGTTAAGTCTCAGAGGCGTTCATCTTGGCCCTTTACGGAGGCTGCTTAATTTCAGGGACTGAGGTTTCTGCTAAAGTCAAGAGAATTGAGAAAATTAAGGCACCTTTTAAAATTCAGCGCAGGTTACAAAATACACAAGATGCAAGCTTTGCTAGCTTTTTGTCTACTCAAGTCAAAGAAAGCTTCGTAAAGATCTCTTCTATGCCAAAATAGACAAAACACAACAAAATAAAAATGCTATAAACTTGTCACACGCATAGATGGAGTCACATCAGCAGGTAACAGCTAATCCTTCAGAGGAAGGCAGCAGAGCAACAGCGAGTAACGAAAAAGGAGACTTCACAGTGTTTCAGCGTTTGAACTTTTGACCTCCCCAAATGTCAAGAAAGAATTTCTAAACCGCGGAACTAGAAAGAATGCTTTCTTCCTTAAAATTGTTTCCTAAAGCTTTACTATTTACTACGTACGCTTTTAGCCACCGGACCCAAAGTACAAAACTCAAAAGTCTATTCTAAAGGCGATGCAAACTGGATGAAGGAGGGGAAATTAAGTAGTGCAATAAAAACCAGCAAGTCAAAGCAGCACTGAGTGCGGCGGCGACCTTCACCTCTGGGCGACTCTGCCCCCTTCACGTTTTGCTCTCTTTTGTGGAAAATCAGATTCTTTTTCCTCCGGCCTCTTTGTGTCTCTTCCTTCCCTCAAACACACAAAACGACTTGAGAGATGTGCTGCAGGTGAGACATTTAACACGAAATCCCCAGCCTTGTCTCGTTCAGAAATGAGCGCGCGCAACACTCAGCCCCCACCCGAGCTTCCCGGCGCGTCCCCCGCAGTCGCCGCCCAGGGAAGGGCGTCCCAGGCGCACCTGAGCCGCCGCTCCGGCTGGGAGTCCCGCGCAACCCGAGCCCCGGAGTCCTCCCCGCCCACCTCCGCCCGGCCCGCGCACTCCAGCCGCGGAGCGGTGCCGGGAGGGGGACACTCACGCGCCCCGAGCGCCGCGCCCTCAGAGCCGCCCGCCGAGCCGCGGCGCCCACCTGGCGGCCCCAGGCACCGCCCGCCACCGGGGAGGCTCCCGCGGGCAGGCGGGGGCGGTGCACGGGGAATGGGACGGCTCCGTCCTTTCGGTGCCAGGAAGTTCCCCAATCCCACGCTCGCAGAGGGCCCCCGGCTCCTCCCCCGGCAGGGACGCGGGCACCCAGGGGAGCCTCGGCTGTGCCCGCGGCGGGCTGGGGCAGGGCGGGGCTCCTGCGGCCGCACGGCACGGACGCAACCCGGCGGGAAGGGACGGGACGGGCGCCCGGCGGCCGCACTCACCCAGGCAGCGGATGTGGAAGCCCGAGGGCGGCCGCAGGGCCCGGCGCGTCCAGCCTTCGCGCAGCGCCTCCAGATGCTCCTCCTTGCCCTGGATCAGCAGGACCTGCTCGTCGATCCAGCCCAGGAAGAAGGTCTCGGCCACCGCGGCCGTGACTTTCTTGTTCCAGAAGTGCTGCATGTTCTCGGCTTTGAAGTCGGCGAAGATCTCGTAGCCGATGTGGTGCCGGGCGAGCTGGCGGGGCTGGGCCGGGGGCGCGCGCCGGGCTGCCCCGGGCCTTTCCCCCGGCTGCGCCTCGGCCGGGCCCAGGACGATGGCCAGGGAGTGAGGCGCGATCTGCAGAAACTTCTCCATCTTCCCAGGCATCTGCCGCGCCGACCTGGCTCACCGAGGCCGCCTCCCGCCGCTCCCGGGAACAGCCGCCGGGATGTGGCTGCAAGACCAGCGGGGAGCGCGACCGTCCCCCAGGGCAGGGCTGGCCGCGCCTCCCCCGCGCCCCGCGTCCCTGCAGCCCGGGCGCCCGGCGCAGTCCCTGGGCGCAGCCCACGGGTCTCCGCGGGGAAGGGACCGTGTGCGGGGCCCGCTCCGGCCCGAGCTCTGGAGCGCGTTACCTGCAGCTCCGGGCCACCCTTCGGGCAGCGCTCATTTTCCGGCGGCGGCACCCTCGCCTCCCCAGGCGCCCAGCGGCCCGCGGGGGCGGAGACGCGGGAGGAGGCGGTGAGGGGGCGGGCAGTGCGAACCCGGCCCGGGAACCCCCTCGGCTGGACGCGGCCCGAGGAATCCCGAGGAGTCCGATGACAGAGGTGGTTGGGGAGCGCGGATGGCCAAGGGGTGAGCGTTGGGGTGTTGGGCCTCGAGGGAGACCCGAAGGCGGGGGGTGGGGGACGCAACGGCGACACTTGGAAGGCACCGATTCCGGAGCGGTGAGTGTCGCTCCTCCCCACGCTCCACCCCTGCCCCCACCTCCCACCTCCCGCTGGAACAAGTGGATTCGCTGACTGGTTAATGAATGTACCCTTGGAAGTGGCTTTTTAAAAAACTTAGTCAACCACGAAAAATTGTCATCAGTCCCTCCTCCCAAACTCTTGTGGAATTCTACGCTCTTGTCTTCAGTATATAGTTTGGCCTACCCTAGAGGAAACCCAGTCAACCATTCCTAGTATTATCTAGATAACCCTCGGTTTATGAAGAGGTTACAGAAATTTACCAGGAAAGGTAACGATGATGCTTTTAAGAAAATTCCTTACGTTTGTTTCTATGCAAAATTCTGTTTGACTTATTTTTTAATCGAGAGTCACTAGTAGTCATATATGAAAAGAGATGATTGTCATAAGAAGCATTAAGGGGTTATGCTACATTTACCCAGAGCGGTACTTAAATTTCGATGTGCATCACCATCACCTGGAACACTTATTAAAACACAGGTATCTGGGCCCCATTCCCAGAGCTTCTGATTCAGTAGGTCTAGGGGAACCTGGTTTTTACAATTTCTAACAAATTCCCAGCTGCCGCTGCCGCTGCCACTGCTGCTGGTGGTGGTGGTGGTCTTGGACCACACGGTGAAAAACACAGAATGCCCAGCCTAGTTTTGGGGACTGGAAATAATAACTGAACTGTTTTCTGCTGGTGTCCTGTGATTTTATTATCATGAAAAAGTCACTAAACCCGTGTCTAAAATCCTGTGGGGTTTTTTTGTTTTGTTTTGTTTTTTTGAGACAAAGTCTCACTGTCGCCCAGGTTGGAGTGCAGTGGCACGATCTCGGCTCACTGCAACCTCCACCTCCTGGGTTCAAGTGATTCTCCTGCCTCAGCCTCCCGAGAAGCTAGGATTACAGGTGGGCAACACCACACCCGGCTAATTTTTGTATTTTTAGTAGAGACGGGGTTTCACCACATTGTCCAGGCTGGTCTCAAACTGCTCACCTCAGGTGATCCATCTACCTTGGCCTCCCAAAATGCTGGGATTACAGGCATGAGCCACCGCGCCTGGCCAAGACCTGAGTTTTTAGTCTTACTGCAGGATGCCGGAACAGGACACAGAAACTCAGTTTCTCCATCTGCAAAATGGGAGTTGTTAGGTCCTGCTCAGTCCCTGTCACTGGACTGGTGAAGGAATCAAGCAAAGAAATGGATAGGAAGTAGCCTCAGATGATAAAGTGTTCAGTCAGCATGAGGGTGTCACAGACACCAGGTGCTTTTCAGACCTCAAAAAGCCAAGAACTGGGTTTAGCATAGGTGGCTGGAGCAAGGCATCCTGACCTCAGAATTTCCCAGGCACCCACCATGTGGGGAGACCTGTGATTTTCCTGCCTGGCTTTTGGTGCTTTCGCACTAAGTCTCCTCAATTTGGCCGCATTGAAATGCCGCGTTCCTCACCCTCCTTGTTTAGTGCCTGGGCATCAGGAAGAAAGGAAGTGATGGTGAATGGAAAAATGGAAGAAGGGACAAGTTTACACTTCTGACTTTTTTTAGTTTGCATTTATCTCTTTAACTTTTTGTTTTATTTTGACATAGCTTCAGACAGAGAAAAGTACAAGAATTGTACAAAGAATACCCACATATCTTTGCTTGGGTTCCTTCATTAACATTTTATTCTGTCTCTACACATGCACAAACACTTTTTCTAAATGATGTAACAATCTCCCTACTATAAATTATTACTTTACTCTTTCAATTAATAAATATCTTTCTGAGAAGTATTTTGAGATTATATAAATACCATCCTGTTACTTCTCCAGTGTTTGCTGATTATATTGGTCTTTGATTCTTGTTTGTCTTGATATTATAATGATTTCTAAATTCTGGTATTCCAATGTCATCATGCCTTCTACATATATTGTCATTCTACTGTAAAAATGAGATTTCCTTTATTATTTAATAACAGTGTGGGCTATACCTTCTTGCTTTATTCAATAGGTTATAATTCTTAAGTATTATCATTATTTTGATGTTCATATTACCCCAAAGTTGGCCAGTGGGAGCCTCTAAAAGCTGGCTCTTATGTCCTTTTGAATTGGTCCCATCATTCTCTGAGCACTTCCTTACTTTTTGGCACATCAAGATGTTCCAGAATCATTTTGCTACCCCTACAATCAGCCATTTTTCCAAGGAACTCGGATTCTTTTTAGTGAATGGTATTTAGAAACCAGCGTGTGGCCACTAAGTGTGCTCATTGCTACTGAGGTGACATTGGGTTTTGATTAGTCTATCTATTCATGAGCAGTATCCACAAGGTACTATAGTTCTTCACTTTACAATATGTCTTCAATCATCTATATAGGAAATATGAGACAGTGTAGCTTAGTACAAATAGGTTGGATGCAGGGTTGGACAATGTGTGTTCAGTCTACTTATCAGATAGATGAAGAACCTTAGGCAAGTGACCTGTTTAACCCTCTGGTTTCTCATTTCTAAAATGGACAGTTGTCATGAGAAGCAAGATATCATGTGTAAAGTGTCCAGTACCTAGTAGGCACTCAAGAAAACACTAATTTCTTCCCTTTCTACTCCTTGACTCATAGATGTACATCTTTTTCTTTAGTGTGGCTCTCCTCACAACCTCCAGATTTCTGCTTCTCTCAGAGCCCAGAATACAACTGCATTGCCATGTTTAGGCTTTTCCCTCCATGGAATAAAAGAAATGCTGCTCTGATCAGAGGTGGGGATATTGTTGCTTCTATTGCAGGTTCTACCACAATTTGCTCTTTAAAAAAGTATATTATCGTAAGAATGGCCTGTAACCCCACCACTCTGGGAGGCTGAAGCAAGAGAATCACTTGAGCCTAGGAGTTCAAGACCAGCCTGGACAACATAGTGAGACCCTGAGTCACAACATTTGTCTAAAAGATTAGCCAGGTGTGGTGACATATGCCTGTGATCCCAGCTACTCAGGAGGCTGAGGTGGGATGACTGCTTGAGCCCAGGAGCTTGAGGCTGCAGTGAGCTGTGACTGTGACACTGCACTCCAGTCTGAGTGACAGAGCAAGGCCCTGCCTCAAAAAAAAAAAATGAATTAAAGTTCATCTTGGCAAGCTATCCCTTTGGTGACCGAATGCCTTCCAGAAGTCTTCCAAATGACTGCTGTTTATGCAAGACTATCTCCTGATCAGGCCCTTTCCCAAACTTGTGTGCTTCCAAACTAATGTGCTAGCCCCAGAAACCATGCTGCAGCAGCTGTGTTTCGGGTCTTCCGCTCCACCTCTCTTTACCCTGTTCCCTGCTCATGAAGACCTTCAAAACCTCCTTGTCATCATCCAGATAGCCAGAACAATCTCCCAATCTTTCCCAAACCATGGTGCGTCAAGGTGCCGGGGCAAAGCATGCTCCATGATGTGGGCCTTCCCCCCAACTCAGGATACTCTCAGTCACTTGACCCTAAGGTAACTCTGTCTGTGCCCAGAAAATCACCAAAAATAGCTCCTTCATTTTCCATGAGCAACTGCTGAGCAAAACCATACAAAATACTGCAAGAACAAGCAACGATCTGAAATAGTTATAAAACTTTTTCCCTAGGAAATTAAATGCAAAACTGCCTTCAATATAGACAGCCTTTGACATTCTCAGCAAAACATGTTTCCCTCTTGAACGGCATCACAAACATCTGCTGTCCAATCGGCTCTGCTTTCTATTTGCATAACTAAATGGCCTATTTTATTTTCTCAGAACAAAGAATATTTTTCTGGAATACTCAAAGGAACAGTGTTTTCAAATAGCTACTTCTTGAAAGATTACTCAACTCTGAAAAAAAAAAATAGGTTTTCCATCTTCCACTACAGCTACCTAGGCTCAACAGCCTTAGAGCCAAGTGTTAGTCAAAATTAAGACTCAAACGTTCTCTCTCCTATCCCTGAATCGGCAAAAAGAAAGCATCTTTTTCCAAACACATGGCTAAGAGCTCAGCCCTAAGATGTCTGGACAGGTCCTATCTGCATACTCTTTCCGCATCTTGATACAGAGGTCTTTGTCTTCTTTAGGCAACAGTTTCCCCTGATAATAATAAAGAGTAAAATTTAGTTCAGCACCCAGGGCATGGAAAGGTCTTTAATTCTTACAACAGCCCACTAAGGCAGCTATTATACCATCTCTATTATTTTGTGGATGAGGAAATTAAGGCGCAAAGAATGTAGGAAATTTGTCTAGGATTCCCCAGCAATGAAATGCCTAGGTTTAGAATTAGAATCTAAACCTAAGCAGTTTATCCGACAGCTCAAACCCCATGTTATCCCATCTGTCCCACTTCCCTAACCAATTACTGGTAGGTAGAATATCCCATGAAGGTCCTTCAACAGTACCTCTTGCGTAAATGGTACTTGACGTTTGTACTAGTCATCTATTGCAGCATCTATTCCAAAACTTAGCAGCTTCAAACAACAAACATTTTTAATCTCACAGTTTCTGCAGGTCAGTAATCCAGGCACAACCCCACTGAGTGCCTGAATGGTTTGGATCTGTGTCCCCACCAAAATTTCATGTTCAGTTGTATTCCCCAGTGGTGGAGGTAGGGCCTGTTGGGAGGTGATTGCATCATGGGAGTGGATCCCTCATGAATGGTTTAGCACCATCCTTTTCACACTGTTCTTGTGAGTGAGTTCTCATAGGATCTGGTTGTTTAAAAGTGTACAGCACTTCCTCCATCTCTTTCTTGGTCCTGCTATTGCCATGTAAGATGCCTGTACCCACTTTGCTTTCTGCCATAATTGTAAGTTCCCTGAGGCCACCTCTGAAGCTGATGACACCATGATCCTGTGCAGCCTGCAGAATCATGAGCCAATTAAATCTCTTTTCTTTATAAACCACCCAGTCTCAGATATTTCTTTATAGCAGTGTAAGAACCAACTAATACAGTGTCTGTGGCTCAAGGCATCTCAGGGAGCTGCAGTCAAGTTGGGACTGCCATCTCATCTGAAGGTTCAACTGGGTGTGGACCTATTTCCAAGCTCAGTCAGATGATTATTGTCAGGATTCAGTTCCTCGAAGGTGCTGGACTGAAGGTCTTATTCCTCACTTCGTAGAAGCCCACTGTTTTTCTTGCAACTTGAACCTCTCCACAGGGTAGCTCACAACGTGCCAGATGGCTTCCCTTAGATCACCCAAGACAGAAATAACATCCCATCACCTCTGCTGCATTCTGTTTTCTAGAAGTGAGTCACCAAAGCCAAACTCACACTCAAGGGGAGGGATTTATACAAACGTATGAATTCCAGGACATAGAGATCACTAGAGGTCATCTTAGAAGCTCCAGGCACAACATTATAATGAACCATGAAAATATTTAATTATTAAGACAATTACAATAAAGTGACAAATAAAAAGAGCAACTTCTAATAGAAATGATCTCCCTCACATAGAGATAGCAAGCTCTTGGCACACACGCAATCAGAAAAACTATTGATCTTCCCAACAGGAGGGACTATCTTAGAGGATATACCACCAGAACTCAATGGGACTAAGATAAGAAGATTCTTTATTGGTTCTTATTGCTGTCCTCATTTGCATTACTATCAACCTCATTAACATCATCATATCATCATTGCCAATTAATGATTACTTACTATATGGCAAGCAATGCGCTAAGAACTTTTCATGTGTGGTCATATTAGTGTGGTTTTTTTTCAGAAGATGGTCTTAATGGCAATCAAATTTTTCAGGTAAGTAACCCAGTGAATTTTCATTTTCTCTTTTTTTTTTTTTTTTTTTTTTGAGATGGAGTCTTGCTCTGTCACCCAGGCTGGAGTGCAGTGGCACGATCGTGGCTCGCTGCAACCTCCCCCTCCTGGGTTCAAGTGCTCCTTATGCCTCAGCCTCCTGAGTAGCTGGGATTACTACAGGCAAGCGCCACCATGCCCAGCTAATTTTTGTATTTTTAGTAGAGGTGGGGTTTCACCGTATTGGCCAGACTGGTCACGATCTTGTGACCTCGTGACCCCCTGCCTCAGCCTCCCAAAGTGCAAGGATGACAGGCATGAGCCACTGTGCCTGGCCCAAATGTTTATTTTTAATAATCCTCAATTCCCAGTTGTCTCACAGTATCTTCCATTCATGGACTCAATTGTTTCCTCCATGTCAGTTCAGCAAAATGTGCCTTTGAATATAGCTTCCTTCGATTCCTCAGCCTTTCCCTCTCTTTCCCCTCCCTGCCCCACCAACACCATCCCCAATCTCTTCTCTCTTGGCCCCTATCTCCAGCTGCTGCCGTAGCCAGGAGCTAGGACAGACTCTGTGATGAATGAGCATTCCTTCAAATGCTGTTATAAAAACAAGATAAAAACCAGTCAAGAAAACATAATGGGTTTAAGGGGAGGAATCACCAGGTACAAGAATGACCTTGAGTGTAATTATAGCATGTCAAACAGGTAAAGGGACAGACAGAAACAGGGAGGACCTGCCTTAGATAGGATGTTGAGGGAAGCCCTCACAGAAAAGGTGGGCATGTACTCCAGCCCAAAGAATGAGAGGTAGTCCAGCTGTCCGAGACTACAGTGATCACATAGATACATAAAACATTAGAATAATAATTCTTCCTTCTTACTGATGTTGTAAGAATGAGGCATTTTATATATATAAATATATATAAATAAAAAGAATGAGACATTTTATATATATACAAATATGTATTTATATATATATATATATATATATAATTCCTCATTCTTAAAAATTAGGAACAAAATTAGGAACAATTATTATTCTAAGTTTCCAAGGAGAAACTAGGGTTCTCAGATGTTAAGTAATTTGCCCAAGGTCACACAATGAATGAAGCCAAAATTTAAACTCGATCTATGAATTCAGACCCATGCTTCATCACCATCCACTGCAGCTTCCACAGGAATGTAAGAACCTACATGATAAACCAGTGTTACTTTAGTCCCAAGAAATGCATGCACCAATTTACTTGAAAACATTCAGTAAAAACTATGAAGAACTGCTTGAATATCTAATCACATAAGAAATCCTCAAAGCCATTTCAAGCTCTCTGAGGAAAACCTTTGCCTCAGTTGTCTCAATCCTGAAGTTCAAGATGAGTGGGATTTGGGGCAGGATTAAAGAGCATAGTGAATGAAATTCTTTGTCAGCACTTTTCCCCACTGCCTGCAGTCAACTGCCTGCCATTCTTGCTGGGGAAAGACGGCTTTGCTAAACTTGATCTTGGTCAAGCTTATCAATTGCTGATTGTCCACTGTGCTATAACAGAAGCCCAGACAATCATCAGTCAGGGAGGTGCATTCCTGCCTAAGTGCCTTCAGTTTGGAATTTCTGTTTGTGGCAGCTACTGTTTTCTACAGATCTCTGCCACAATACCTCCTGTTCACATGCATATCTATGATATGACCTCGCCACACTTCCATCAAGAGGTAGAAACCATCTCTCCACCCACTTCACTCTGGGCAGGCACCATGATTTCTTTAACCAATAGAATAGAAGTGAAGGGATACTGCGTGAGTTCTGGCTGTAGATCGAAGGCCTCATAGTTCCCAGTCCTGCCTCATGGAAGCCAGCCACCGTGTAACAAGTGCTACTACCCTGGGATCATCATATTGTGAGGAAGCTCAAGCTAGTCACATGGAGAGGGTGTGCAGACAGAGTACTGCTGGCCAATTCCTAGTTGTTCTTGCCATCCCAACCCCGGAGCCAGACACATGAGTGAAGGAGACATTCCAGCCACAGCAGACACCAACTATGGAAGAGCTGAGGCTCCAGACTGATGGTCCCAGTTGAGCTGTCCCAGACGTATCTGGCCACCCCATCTGAAACTTCCAACTTGTGTAGCAAAGGTGAGCCATCCCACTTTGCCCTGCCTGAATTCCTGATCCACAGAATTGTGAGCATAATAAAATGGTGGCCTTTTTACATCACTACGTTTTGGGGTGATTGATTACATAGAAATAGATAATTGTAACACCATTGTTCTTATAATATATGCATGCTACATGTGGAACTATAATTTAAAGAATCCAGACAGGAAATAATATTTTAATGACATGCTGATTATGCATCTATGGAGAGTCAGCTTTTATAAAGAAAAAAGAATGTCCTTCTATATTATTTTGATAGCACAGTATTGTACATGGATTACCTTCTCTGCTGTGTCATGATGCAGCATGAAAGCCCTTGTCAGAAGCCAGGCTATGCCCTTGGACTTCCCAGACTACAGAACCATGAGCTAAATAAGCCTCTCCTCTTTATAAATGACTCAGTCTCAAGTATTCTGTTAGACTCATAAGTACATAATTCCAGGCACCAATTGGTTATGTGTCAGAAACAACAGCATCTGCACAAAAAAAACCTTACTGTTGTCAGGTACGGTGGTATATACCTGTAATTCCAGCTACTCAGGAGGCTAAAGCAGGATGATTGCTTGAGCCCAGGAGTTCAAATCCAGCCTAGGCAACATAGCAAGACCTCCATCTATTAAAAAAAGATAAAATTTAAAAAATAAAACGTGGCTCAAGCCTGTAATCCCAGCATGTTGGGAGGCCAAGGTGGGAGGGTTACCTGAGCTTGAGATCAGCCTGGGCAACATGTTGAGACCCTGTCTCTACATTAAAAAAGAAAAACTGAGTTAGGCATGGTGGCACACACCTGTAATCCCAGCTACTCAGAAGATTGAGGCAGAATCACTTGAGCCTGGGAGGTTGAGGCTGCAGTGAGCTATGATCATGCCACTGCACTTCAGCTGAGTGACAAGGTGGGACCCTGTCTCAGAAAAATTAAAAATAAGGCCGGACGCGGTGGCTCAAGCCTGTAATCCCAGCACTTTGGGAGGCCGAGACGGGCGGATCATGAGGTCAGGAGATCGAGACCATCCTGGCTAACACGGTGAAACCCCTTCTCTACTAAAAAGTACAAAAAACTAGCCGGGCGAGGTGGCGGGCGCCTGTAGTCCCAGCTACTCCGGAGGCTGAGGCAGGAGAATGGCTTAAACCCGGGAGGCGGAGCTTGCAGTGAGCTGAGATCCGGCCATTGCACTCCAGCCTGGGCAACAGAGCCAGACTCCGTCTCAAAAAAAATAAAAAATAAAAAAAATTTAAAAATTAAAAATAAAAACCTTACTGCAGCAGCAAGCCAGAATTTCCACAGAACTTCTATAACCATGGGGGTGACCATTTATTCTAATTACAAGTCTTCTGAAGAATTCTTTCAATAATAACCCAGTCTTAATTGTGTCATAACACTTACACAGTATTAGTGATTTTTTTCATGCTTATGACTACATGTTTACCTACAAGCAGGAATCCATCAATTGTGGAACCTTCAATTACATGTCTGCTACCTCTTATCCCAGATAAATAATAAAAATAGCTAGCATTTATATGGTGCTTCCTATATGTCATGCAATGTGCTAAGTACTTTATGTATACACTTATTTAATCCACACAGCAGCCCTACAGGATAGATACTCTTGTTATCCTAATTTTACAGGTGAAAATTGATTCAAAGGGAATTAAGCAACATGTGCAGGACCTCCACTGTGACGTCCTCACCAAAAGCCATGTTGAAATTGGATCCCCAATGTGGTGGTATTGGGAGGCAGGGCCTAGGGGGAGGTGTTTGGGTCATGGGGGCAGATTTCTCATGAATGGCTTGGTTTCATTCCCATGGCAGTGAGTGAATTCTTTCTCCAGCAAGACGGAATTAGTTCATTCCCACGAGATCAGTTGTTACAAAGTGAGGTTCCTCCTCCTGTGGGTCTTCCCGTGTATCTGCTTCCCCTCTGACCTCCTCTGCCATGTCATGATGCAGAGTGAAATCCCTCGCCAGAAGCCAGGCTACACCCTTGGACTTCCCAGACTGCAGAACCGTGAGCTAAATAAACCTCTCCTCTTTATAAATGACTCAGTCTCGGGTATTCTGTTATAGCAACACTAAATGGACTAACACAGTCACCAAGCCACAGTTCAAGCCCAGGCAGTCTGGTTTCAAAGTCTGTGCTCTTAACAGCTACACTGTGAGACCCCTTCCACTGTTTTTTAAAGAGTTCGTGATGGTTTAGTTATTGTAGCCACACATGTGTGAATCACTTACTTTGAGGATATTGGCTATCTTTTGTTGTTGAGAATGAATATGATATTGAAAACACTACCAAGGTACATCCCATATGTCTACCAAAGACACTTACCTTAGTGAAGATCCTATACTGATCTACCTGCAGGGAAGACTTTTTGACTGCCTGAGACACTGTCTCAAAGTGGCTCAAAATGCTCCCAGAAGTTTCTCTATCTATTCTGATTCCTCACTAAATTTTCCCAAAAGAATTCATCTTTTCTGGTAGGAAGTTTAAGAGTGCCACTATCAGTGAAAGCTCCTATGGCCTAACATTTAACTGCAGGTGGCTTTTGAGATGCTTCTGAATAATGCCTCTGTTGACATTCCCCCGGCCATGACCCCTCTCTACTTATACAGCACTGGCCCTGGCATTTCAGCTACAATGGCAGAAGCTCATCCCACTTCAAAACCGAATTTCAAAGAGTAGTGTGCAAAACATATATTTCTTTGTCTTCAGTTTCTATTGGTGGTTTATGTTCAATTCCTGTACCTGTGTACAGCAGCAATTAAGAGTGGAAACCAATCTAGCATAATTCCTTCCCACATGAAAATATTAGATTCTTTTCCTGCTTGTTATTGTAAACCCAACCCAAATTTCATGCTGAATTCATTTTTCTTTGAATAAAAATTCCACCAGCCAAACCAAATTATGAAATGTTGACAGTATTGGATATCCATATCATGTCTCAGGCTTTAACACTGAGTGGTTGGAAGCTACTAATGTTGCTCCCATTCATCAACAATTATGTATCAGACAACTATTGTATTCTAGGCAGTGAACTGACTGCTGGACAAAGAGAAATAGATGTGACGTGGCCCTTGTTTGGAGGGAGCTTATAGTTTGTAAAAAGAAAGACAAGTCATCCCCCCAAAATGAAGTTATACTAATTAGTGGAATGGCAGAAACATGTACATGTTGCAGAGAATCAGAAAAGAGAGAGGGGCATAAATGGAAGGAGAGGCTCATTATAATTGGGAATTGGGAATGAGAGAAGACAGTTTGCAGTGGGTGATACTGGGCTAACACTTGGGAGATGAGTACTTGTGGTACGATATTGATACATTATATATAACTCTTTCCAATCTAAGATCTTGATCCACTGCTGAGTCTCTATCATTGGGAAGTATGTCATAAGAAAATGGTTATTAACACTAGAGTGTCAGTTTGGGATGGATTTCTTTTTATTTATTTGAAAGTTAGAGTAGAGTCAGAGTTTCTCCAATAATAATTTTACTATCATTCATTTGCATATTGCTAGGCTTTATTAAGTAAGAACAGAAGGGGTGGACTTATAACTACCCTGCCAAGATTTGTGTATGTCACCTTATTCTCATGGGCCTGTGTCTTTCATGCCAATGACAACCTCCAAGAGGGCTGTGGTGGGAAAAAAACAACATGACGAACTGCTGCTATAATATATACTACACTGTCATTATTTTCGTAAGTATTTAGATGGGCATAGATATACCTTCTTGCTACTTCATGTGAAATAACAATAGTTGATATTAATAGCAAAGGTACATGGTAAAATAAACATAATTTTTAAACATGTTTGTCTACTCACTGGAATAGCAGCAGTTCATTATCTGCTGATTTTTTAAAATGTAATTGCCAAGTTCTACGCTTGATTTTGTCTCCCCCAAAAGAGGAAGTGAATACTCAGTGTCTGAGGTCTCCAACAGTGGAAATTATAACCTGCCAGGAACCCGCCATCTTGCCTGAAATACATATTCGCGAGTGAACAGGCCCTCCCTCTCTCTGAGATCTCTGCAGATGGCAGGTTTCCAAAAGGAAGGAAAAAACCAAAAAGGACCAGCTAAAAATAGGCAGTTTTAGGAAAGTGCTATGGCTAATCAGATAACTGCTATCTGAAACATGCAGATATCAAAACATTTAATAGAAACCTTGTCTCTACTAAAAATACAAAAAAGTGAACAAGGCATGGTGGCGGGCGCCTGTAGTCCCAGCTACTCGGGAGGCTGAGGAAGGAGAATGCTGTGAAGTGTGAACCCAGGAGGTGGAGCTTGCAGTGAGCAGAGATTGTGCCACCACACTCCAGCCTGAGTGACAGAGCAAGACTCCGTCTCCAGAAAAAAAAAAAAAAAAAGTAGAACTTCAAAATCATTTATACTGGGTATTCAGTTATAAATGTAATTAGATTCATATGTTGTTTTATGCTTAATGATTTTAGATGTGACTGACCACAGAGTTCAGAAAAATATTATACGTAATTGAAATTTTCCCGATGATCCAAGATAAAGTCATTAGACATTTATCTAGAAGACTAGGCATAGACTTCTAGACATTTATCCTGTGTATTCCAGATGGAAAAATACAGATGTCTACTTTTTCAAAATATATTTGAAGTAGTTTTATTTGTAATTCGTTCACTTTTTTTATATTATTGATGGAGATTGTCTTGTTAATTAAGACTTGTCTACCATCTGTAACAGTTATTGCAAATCTTGGTGTCTTCTCAGCTCATCACTTTTTTTTGAGACACAGCCTTGCTCAGTCACCCAGGCTGGAGTGCAGTGCCACAGTCTCAGTTCACTGCAACCTCCGCCTCTTGGGTTCAAGTGATTCTCCTGCCTCAGCCTCCTGAGTAGCTGGGATTATAGGCAAGCTCCCTCACACCTGGCTAATTTTTGTATTTTTAGTAGAGACGGGGTTTCACCATGTTGGCCAAGCTGGTCTCGAACTCCTGACCTCAGGTGATCTCCCCACCTCAGCCTCCCAAAGTGCTGGGATTACCGGTATGAGCCAGCCACTGCACCCAGCCTCATCACTTTTAATTTATCCTATTTATCCTGTTTAAATACTTTGAAAGGTATAAATATAATTTGAAAAAGTAATTGGATAAGCACTCCAAGTCTAAAATTGTACTTCACATCAGAATAAAATATATACATACAGTAAAAAAAAAAAAACCACTATGTTTTAACAGAAAACGTACTCATTATCAAGAAAAAAGTGGAAATGGAAGGCATTCATTTCTGGCAATAAAGCACACTAAATATTCTAAAAATTTCTCATTACACCCACATAAAAATGATATATATCAGAAATAACACCTCTAGCACTCACTGGCCTTATGTTTCTAGGTAGGGTAGAGTTTCTTATGTAAGACCAGTGATTTTTCCGGGAACAACTAGAAAAGCTAGATTAAACAGAAACATTATCTGCTTACAGACATCACATAGTATCTAAAGCAACCAGGAAAAAGGGTAATAAAATTTCAGAGAGAAGAGTCATGAAGTAATGATCCAACCTTCTGCGCCACTTTTCCCAAAGGAAATTGGTTAATTCTAAGTATGGGCAAGAGGCTGAGAGCCCCGGCTTTGCCTGAGTAGAGGGCTGTTTCTGATGGGCCGAGAAACCAGTAGACTTTTTGGCAGTTTTATGCAGCTGGAGTGACGCGATTGAAGGGCCTCAAACATGGACTGTTTTCTCTTCAAGACAGCTGGAGAGGATACGGAAATAAACAGCTCAGCTGACAACTAGAGCAAAGTTTTTGGCAGCCTCAGAGTAATGAGAAGACAAAGATTAGAGTGGATGACCTGCCAGGGACAGGAACCCCAGTGTACACATCAGGTCCTCAGTCAAAAGGCCTAGAGCACATTAGCGTAAGAAGAGATGTGAACCAAGGAGAGCGCTGCCAAAACTGCAACTCAGAGTAGCGTCTGCTCAGTCCCTTACTGAGCAAAAGCAAAAGCTCAGTACCCCCGACAGGGGACGGGTAACGTTTCCCTGCAGGAAAGGAGCATCAACTGGGCCTCTCCTCTCTCTCTCTCTCTCTCTCTCTCTCTCTATATATATATATATATAGTATTTTATATATATTATATATAGTATTATATATAGTATTTTATATATATTATATAGTATAATATATAGTATTTCATATATATTATATACAGTATTGTATATAGTATTTCATATATATTATATATAGTATTATATATAGTATTATATATTATATATATTTATATATACTTTTATTTTTGGGACAGAGTCTCACTCTGTCGCCCAGGCTGGAGTGCAG
Organism: Papio anubis; assembly: GCF_008728515.1. Taxonomy (NCBI): domain Eukaryota; kingdom Metazoa; phylum Chordata; class Mammalia; order Primates; family Cercopithecidae; genus Papio; species Papio anubis. Next base: position 5,995,660 of record NC_044978.1, read on the forward strand.
TGGCGCAATTCTTGGCTCACTGCAACCTCTGCCTCCCGCGTTCGAGCGATTCTCCTGCCTCGGCCTCCTGAGTAGCTGCGATTACAGGAACCCGCCACCACACCCAGCTAATTTTTTTATTTTTAGTAGAGACGAGGTTTCACCATGTTGGCCAGGCTGGTCTCAAACTCCTGACCTCAGGTGGTCCACCAGCCGCGGCCTCCCAAAGTGCTCGGATTACAGGCCTCAGCCACCACGCCCAGCCCTCTCCAATAGTTTATAGACAATGTCCAGAATTCACTTAAAAATTTTAAGGCCTACCAGGGAAAAGGACTATATGCAGTCTGTTGAGTCCCTGAGGGAATGAAATATATACCAGAAGCAGACTCAGAGCAGAGAAGAACTCTAAAATAACTAACACACGTTCAAGAAAAATAGAGGAAAACAAACAGTAGAGATTATTACCAGAAAAACTGGAACCTCTGAGGAAAATTAAATGAAACTGTCAAATGGGAAGGACAGTCTCTGAAATGAGGACTCAGCAGGTGGGCTCAAGACTAGACAATACATGGTATATGAAAGCATTGGTGAACTGACAAATAGGTCAGTAGGAAATACTCAGATTTTAATGCTCAAAGGAAAACAAAAATGGAAAAAAAGAACACTGAAACCCCTGGTATACATTGGAACTGTGTAATACATAGGAATAGTTAAAGCTCTTTGAGAATGGAGCAGAATAAACATTTGAAGGGATAACCAAAGAAAATTTTCCAAAACTGATATGTAACGTTATCTCTCAGATGTAAGAAGCTCTGCACAAAAAAAAAAAAAGTCACACATACACACATCAAGATAAAATTATTGAAAATCAAAAATGAAAAGAAGATCATAAAATGTGAAGTGGGGGTAGAGCGTGGTGGGGAAACATTACCTTCAAAGGCACAACAATAAGACATTTTGTCTACTCTTCGGTAGAAATGATGGAGCTAGAAGACAATGGAGTATCTTTTTAAAAGCTAGAACTCTACAGCCAGTGACAATAATATCCTAAAATGAAGGTGAACTCAAAGTGTTTTCAGAAGATCAAAATCACAGCACTAATTTAATAATTCTAGCTCCAGTGTGGTAAGCTGAATAATGGCCCTCCACAAATGTCCATGCCCTAATCTCTGGAACCTGTAAATATGTTTTATTACATGGAAAAAAGGACTTTTTAATTTAATTTTATTTTTTGAGATGGAGTCTCGCTGTGTCACCCAGTCTGGAGTGCAGTGGCTCAATCTCAGTTCACTGCAACATCTACCTCCCGGGTTCAAGAGATTCTCCTGCCTCAGCCTCCCAAGTAGCTGGGATTATAGGTGCCCACCACAATGCCCAGCTAATTTTTGTGCTTTTAGTAGATATAAGGTTTCACCATGTTGGCCAAGCTGGTCTCAAATACCTGACCTCAAGTGATGCACTTGCCTTGACCTCCCATGGTGCTGGGATTACAGGTGTGAGCCACTGCACCCAGGAAAAAGGGACTTTGAAGATGTAATTAATGTTACTAATCAATTGACCTTAAAATACGGAGATTCTCCTGAATTATCTGGGTGGACCTGATATAACCACATGAGACTTCACAAGCAGAGTCTTCTTCTAGCTGAAGGCAGAAGAGAGATGCGGCAGGAGGGGAAGCTGGACAGATATCAAGGGTGACAAGGATCTAATGCTGACTCTAAGACATAAAAGCCTATCTGCAAGAACCAGAAGGAGGCCTCGAGGAGCATAAGGATAGTCCCAGCTGACAAGTATTTAGAGAAATAAAGCTGGCTGGGCACAGTGGCTCACACCTGTAATCCCAGCACTTCGAGAGGTTGAGGGGGGCCAGTGGATCACCTGAGGTCAGGAGTTCGAGACCAGCCTGGCCAACATGGTGAAATCCCATCTGTACTAAAAATGCAAACATTAGCTGGGCGTGGTGGCAGGCGCCTGTAGTCCCAACTACTCAGGAGGCTGAGGCAAGAGAATCACTTGATCCCGGGAGGCAGAGGTTGCAGAGAGCTGAGATCATGCCATTGCACTCCAGCCTGGGCAACAGGCTCAAAAAAAAAAAAAAAAACCGGAAAAGAAATAAAACTGTCATCCTATGACTGAGGGTTGGGGTGCCTAACATGCGCACAGGAGGCTCCTAACACAATGAGACAGAGCTGGGGGTTGGAAGAGAAGGAGAAAGGCCCAGCCAGGCTGGGAGCATGCGACTGCCTCTGAATATTCTAAGGCAGAACTCCAAGGAATCAAAAAACTCTAAATTAGAATTTGCATTTACAGGAGATCATAACAGTGTATTTGTTAAAATTAAAAGATAGACTACAGGGATGAAGACAATGTGGTACCAGACACACAGATCAATGGTTAAAAAAAAGAAAAAATTGAGAGCCCAGAAAAAGATGCTTCCACTTATGGTCACTAAAGGTGCCAACAAAATGCAATGAGAAAGAAGGTGTTTTTAACAAATAGTACTGGGAAAATTGGATATTTACAAGCAAAAGCACCTCACGTTATACACAAAAGTTAACTCAAAATTTATCAGGCCTAAATGTGAGAGCTGAAACTAAAAATCGTAGAAGAAGGAATAGGAGTAAATCTGCATGCTCTTGGGTTAGGCAATGATTTCTTAGACATAATACCAGAAACACATGCAACAGGAGAAAAATGGTAACTTAGGCTAACTCAAAATTAAAAGCTTTTGTATGTCAAAAGACACCATCAAGAAAGTAAAAATACACTCAAATATTGGGAGAAGGTATTTGCAAATCATGTATGTGATGAGAAACTTGCATCCAGAATATATAAAGAACTCTTAAAACTCAATGGTTAAAAGATAAGTAGCTCAATTATGGCTGGGCATAGTGGCTTAGGCCTGTAATCCCAGCAATTTGGGAGGCCAAGGCAGGCAGATCACTTGAGCTCAGGAGTTCAATACCAGCCTGGACAACATACTGAAACCCTGTCTCTACTAAAAATGCAAATATCAGCCAGTCGTGGTGGTGTGCACCTGTAGTCCCAGCTACTCGGGAGGCTGAGGCACAAGAATCTCTTGAACCTGGGAGGCAGAGGTTCCAGCGTGCCAAGATTGCGCCACTGCACTGCACTCCAGCCTGGGTGACAGAGTGAGACTCCGTCTCAAAAAAAAAAAAAAAGAAAAAAATGTAGCTCAATTAGAAAATTGGCTTAAGTCAAAACACATTTCACTGAAGAGGAGACACAGATACCAAACAAGCACATGAAAAGAAGTTCAGTATCATTGCCATCAAGGAAATGCAAATTAAAATCACAATAAGCTATTGTATCATTATACATCTATGCAAATGACTATCATAAAAATTAGTGACAGCATCAAATGCTGGCAAGGGTGCAGAGAAATAGATCACTCATACATTGCTGGTGGAAATTTAAAATGGTCAAGCTACTCTGAAAAAGTTTGACAATTTCTTATGAAAGTAAACGTGCAATTACTGTATGACTGAACAGTTGCACTCTTGGGCATTTATCTCAGAGAAATGAAACCTCTGTTCACACAAAAACCTGCATATGACTGTTCACAGAAGCTTCATGCACAACTGTTAAAACCTGGGAACAGTTCAGATGTCCTTCCAACTCAGACACCCTTCAGTGGGTGAATGGTTAAATAAGCCTTAGAACATGCTACCATGAAATACTCAGCAATCAAAAGATATGGAGTATTGGTACGTGAACATCTTGGATGAATTTCGAGGGAATTATGCTAACCAAAAAAAAAGCAAATCTCAGATTACATACTTTATGATTCCATTTATATGACATTCTCAAAATGACAAAATTATAGAAATGGAAAGCAGCCTTGTGGTTGCCGGAGGTTAGGAGCTGTGGAGTGGGAGGAGAGGGACTGGAACGGAGCCAGGTGGGGAAGGTAGAGGGTATGATTATAAAAGTCAACAGGAGGGACTGTTGTGGAGACAAACCTGTTCTGCATCTTGTGGTAACAGATAAGCAAACCGTAATCAGTGATAAAAAATGCACAGAACTTGGCCAGGCACGGCAGCTCGCGCCTGTAATCCCAGCACTTTGGGAGGCCGATGCGGGGCAGACCATCTGAGGTCAGGAGTTCAAGACCATCCTGGCCAACCATGGCCAACATGGTGAAACCCCATCTCTACTAAAAATACAAAAATTAGCCGAGCACGGTGGTGTCTCTACTCGGGAGGCTGAGGCAGGAGAATCCCATGAACCCAGGAGGCAGAGGTTGCAGTGAGCCGAGATCATGCCACTGCACTGTAACCTGGGTGACAGAGGGAGACTCCGTCTAAAAAAAAACAAAAAAACACAAAACCATGCATAGAACTAAATACACGTATGTGCACACACACGCGAAAGAGTATAAGTAAAACAGGAGAAACAAGAGTAAGCCTGGTAGATTGTTTCATTGTTAGTATATCAGCTGTGATATGAGATTGTTTCATTGTTAGTATATCGGCTGTGATGATATAATATGTCATCATTGGAAGAAATCGGGCAAGGGATCTCTCTGAATTATTTCTTACACTTACAATTACCTCAATAAAATTTTTAATTTAAAAAACGCAAAAGATTTAAATAAACATTTTCCCCCAAGATATGCACATGGCTAAAAGCACATGAAAAGGTGCTCAACATCATTTATCTCCAGGGAAATGCATACTGACAAAATCACAGTGAGATACCATTTTTTACCTAGTAGAACAGTTATAATTTTTTAAAAAGGCAAACAATAATAAGTGGTGGCAAGGATGTGGAGAGATAGAAACCCTCCTACGTGATTTGTGGAAATGGAGAATGGTACAGACACTCTGGAACAGTTTAGTAGTTTCTCAAAAAGTGAAACACAGACTTCACATGTGATCCAGCAATTCCACTTGTATTAATAGCCATCTAACCAAAAGAAATTAAATGAAACAAAAACATATGTCCATGCAAAGACTCGTAAACAATGTTTGGCAGGGTGCAGGGGCTCACTCCTATAATCCCAGCACTTTGGGAGGCTGAGGCGGGCAGATGACCTGAGTTTGAGACCAGCTTGGCCAACATGGTAAAATCCTGTCTCTACGAAAAAAAAAAAAAAAAAAATTAGCCGAGTGTAGTGGCACATGCCTGTAATCCCATCTACTTGGGAGGCCGACAGGAGAATTGTTTGAACCTAGGAGGTGGAGGTTGCAGTGAGCCAAGATTGGGCCACTGCACTCCAGCCTGGGAGACAGAATGAGACTCCGTTTCAAAAAAAGAAACAAGCTCTATTCACAGTAGCCGAAAAGTGGAAACAATCTACATGTCCATGAACTGATAAATGGAAAACAAGATGTTTATGCACACAATGGAATACTATTTGGCAATAAAGAAGAATGAAGTACTAAAAGACACTAAAAAGGGGAAGAAGCTAATGCCCAGTGAAGCAAGCCAGACACAAGTGATCACATATTTTATAATCCCATTTATATGAAATGTCCAGAAAAGGCAAATTTGTAGAAACAGAGAACAGATTAGTGGTTGCCTACAGCTGGGGGTGAAAACCGGGAATGACTGCTAATGAGCGAGAGGTTTCTTTGTAGGGTCATGGAAATGTTCTGAAATCAGGTCACGGTAATAACTGTACAACTCTGTAAATATACTAACATTCTTCGAACTGTATACTTAAAAGAGATGTACGTTATGCTATGTAGATTATATCTCAATGAAACTGATAAAAACAAAATTAAGATAAAGTATGTTTGTAGAACATATTGTAACAGTTGGTTGGTTTGCATTAAAACCGTTGAGTATCTGGACGTGTAGCCGGTAGGTCTCCATTTATGCCGGAGACAGCCTGTCTGCCATTGTCACTAACAGGACCACAGAGAGAGAACTGAGGAACTAAGCCCCGAGAAGGGGCTGACTGGCTTGATGGCCATGCCAAGGAGAGTGGCGAAAATGCACAGAAGTTTAGAAAAGTTCTAGTTATATTGCTGTAGGTTGCAGTGTTTTACTATTGCAAGATGTTTGGGATTGTCTTTCATTCAAATCTGCTAGTCACTACCCAGCTGAAAGTATGGACTCTAAGCCGGGTGCGGTGGCTCACGCCCGTAATCGCAGCACTTTGGGAGGCCGAGGTGGGTGGATCACCTGAGGTCAGGAGTTCGAGACCAGCCTGGACAACACGGTGAAACCCGTCTCTACTAAAAATACAAAAATTAGCCAGGCATGGTGGTGGACGCCTGTAATCCCAGTTACTCAGGAGGCTGAGGCAGGAGAATCGCTTGAACCCAGGAGACAGAGGTTGCAGTGAGCCAAGATCACACCACTGCACTCCAGCCTGGGCAACAGAGCGAAACTCCATCTCCCAAAAGAAAAAAAGAAAAAAGAAAGTATAGACTCTAAGCTAAGAACATATGACAATTAATTTATTTCCACATTGCTCCAATCACTTTCTTGAATCGTCTCCTAAGCCCTGTGCTATGATTTTAATATGTTCCCTCCAAAATTCAAGTGTTGAAACTTGGTGGTCAATGTGATGGTATTAAGAAGTGGGGTCTTTCAGTGGTGATTTAAGAAGTAAATTACCCAGTTTGTGATATTTTGTTAGAGCAGCACTAAGCAGACAAGGACATCCAGGCTTCCACTTACCTTTTCAGTGAAGATGCAAACAACAGTGTCACTCTAGCCACAGCTGGGATTGATGCTTTCTCCTACAGTTGAACGTCTGTGTTGGTGCACTGCTCTCCTCCTAACTCCTAGGGCTCAATCATAGCGTTTTGTAAATCACTGACCTTTTAATGTATTTCCTAATCAATTCTATGGGTGAAATTAAAGAACAGTGTATTGAAAGTAAAACCACACTTAGTTGGTCACAATTTTGACATAATTCAGCATCTTATGGCCAACAACTTTGGAACACAAGCAATTATATACAGTTTCCTAGTATCTCTATTAATGTTACAAGATGGTACACGTTGGGGAAGGGATTACAGCAAAAGCAATTTTGTGGTTCTGAATATGATCAGACCAGCCCAAGCATTGTATTCTCAGAAAGGAAATGTGTTGTCATGCCTTAATGAAGAGGTAAGTGCTCTTTCATGAATCTGCTTGGTGGCCCAAGGATCTGAGGGATTACTGCCTGGATTTGATGAGTCAGACTCTAAATATGACAATGTTAGCACCGGCCACGTCTGTTGCTCAGATCTCCCCTTTTGTGGCACCCTGGCTAGAGACTCAAATGATTTGGGAAGCTCAGATCCCAGGCTCAGATCCCCACTGCCAGTCCTTTTCTTTAAGGGATCATTCTATGCACGGGAGGGTGCCACTGCCCTAAAAAGAAAGTCAGAGAAATCTGCCAGTGCATGTGGTGTGGGAAGAAGCTACCAGAGGCTGATGTCACTACTTCTGTGGGTAAGCCACCTGCCTGAATTTTCTTTACTTGCCCTCCAGATCCCTGCTCCACCCCTTTCTTTCCTGCTCTCCGGCAGGAGGAAGGCTGCCATGGGATGCACCAACAGGCCCTCTTGCCCTCTGACTTCCGGCTGGACCTAGCTGATGGGAGAAATTGGCAGGAGCTGGGAGGCCAGGAGGAGAGGGAACGGGGTACTTTCCCTCACTCTTCCTAGTCAGGCCTCAGGGTGGGCAGTAGCAGGGTTCCCTCCCCAGGGCTGGGCTGCTCTCCAGGGATCTTTTTCTACACTGGTTGGTCTTGCTGGGTTAGTATCCACTCCCTTCCCTTGCTCCTTCAGGCCTAGGAGAGGGTACAGAACTTGCTGCTGTGGCCACCCCAGGGTGCTTCACTGCCTTGTTAGTTTCCCTTGTTAGTTTCTCTTAGCCCTGCCCCTCCTTTGTAAATAGTCCCTTCATGAAACCTGCTTCCATCACTCCTTTTGTGAGTGCTGTCTCTTTCCTGCCAAGCTCCAAGCAGCTACTGGGAGCAACCATTGGTGAGTAAAATTGGGAAGCACTGGAAAATGATTTAATATTTTATTTTATTTTAGCCTGCTCTCATTTTTTTTTTAATATTTAAAAATGAACAAGTGTTACTTTGGGGATGAAAAACAGCACAGAAATGTATACACACACTCAAAAAAAATCAAAACTAACCTAAAAGTTAATAAATAATATTACACATAATAGAATGCATGTAGCATATGTACCTATTTCTTTCACTATGAGGAGTTCAGACAAAGATATAGTAGGTATGTTCTACATGACATAAAGATTTGACTGTAAGAGTATGTGCTTGTGTCGTATTGATAAAAACCTTCTCTTAAGTCTCTAAAAATGGAATTCATCATCAAGTATGGACTCATGAGCCAAAAGAAAACTTTAAAGTAGATATTAGAAAACAAAGAATTTAAGATTGCATTAAAATATATAATATTAGGCCGGGCACGGTGGCTCACACCTGTAATCCCAGCACTTTGGGAGGTCGAGGCAGGCAGATCACTTGAGGCTAGGAGTTTGAGACCAGCCTGGCCAACATGGTGAAACTTCATCTCTACTAAAAATACAAAACTTAGCCAGGCATGGTGGCACACACCTATAATCCCAGGACTTTGGGAGGCCGAGGCGGGCAGATCATTTGAGGTCAGGAGTTTGAGACAAGCCTGGCCAGCATGGTGAAATCCTGTCTCTACGAAAAATACAAAAATTAGCAGGGCACAGTGGCGGGTGCCTGTAATCTCAGCTACTTGGGAGGCTGAGGCAGGAGAAGAACCCAGGAGACAGAGGCTGCGGTGAGCCAACATTGCACTACTGCACTCCAGCTTGGGCGACAGAGTGAGACTCTGTCTCAAAATATATATATAAAATACTACTTAATCTAAAAAGATTATTCCCAAAAAATGCATTTGCTAAGGATTTAGTGATGCATCAGCATTCGGATGTATCTATATGAGATATTCTCCCCAAAACCACGTCTGTTTAAAACATGCTTATTTTGAAAGTAATGTAGCAACATTTTCCTAATTAATGTTCTTTCTCATACATAATTTAAAAACATTTATTTATGACTAAATATAATATTAGATCTGTGACTTTACATAGCTAAGCATTTTTAAAATAAGCCTTAGTAATACATATTTACAATAAAAATATTTGACTTAATATATGAGAGTACTATTAAATACGGATTCTCTAACAAAAAATAGAAACAACCTAAATGCTCATTTGTAGTCAAATTGCCAAATAAAATATATTTCCACAATATAATGCTATAGAGCAGTTACAAGGAAAGAACTAGATCTGTGTGTAGTACAGTGAATATATCTCAAAACACATGCTGTATGAAAACAGCAAATTCCGTGATAGCATAATGTGCCTTTGTGAAAAACAAACTCCACAAATAATAAGTTCTTTGCTTTTTGTTTCTTAAGAAACATGATATAGTATTCGTTATGAGCCAGGCACTCTCTCAGCACTTGACGGATATTAACTCATAATTTTCAGAGCAGCCCTGCCAGGGATCCTGTAATGTTGTAGATTTCCTAAAGATGGAAAACTGAGGCTCAAAAAGGGGAAGTTACTTGCCCAAGGCCACAGAGCTTACAGAAGGAGGCACTTGGATCCAAACTAAGGTGAGCAGACTCCATAGTCTGTGCTCCTGACTACTGCCTCTCGTGATGCTGGGAAAGATGGACGTTGGTTGCAGGATTTAGGGAATGCCTGAGCAAAATACTGCTAGAATTAGCCACACTCAACTCCCCCATCTCTGGGGGCATCTACTCATAAGCCATTCGTCACTCTCTTCCCTTACCCAGTCCCAGGTGTTCTAGGGGTGAAGAGTTAATGTCTCCTTCCTTCTGAAAAGAGCAGTGGGACAGTTGGCAACCTCTTACATCCTGGAAGAAATAATGCCATCCATTGTAGATTTCCATTCATATGGTTAGTAACTGTGGAAGGCTCTGAGGACCCAGGCTTTTGTTCTCTTACACATACTGTCCCAGAAAGAACACTGAAAGTGGAGTCAGAAAAGCTAAGTTTGGGTCCTGGAGGTCCTGGCTCCAGCACTTAAAAGTGGGAAGGTCACTAGAGTCAGAGATAAGATGGTTGGCTGAATATGCCTTCCCCAAACTTCAGTAGAGAAGAGGAGGATATGCTCCTTTATCAGTCAGGGGAGTGAGTTTTTTGTTGTTGTTGTTATTGTCGTTGTTTGTTTAATTTAAACGAGAGTCTTCCATTATCACTCACCAAACAAATGTTTAATGAGTGTCCAACTAGGTTGCAAAAAGGAATTGACAGTGTAGATGGGAGACATGAGACCTACATACCTTAAATAAAAGCCAAAATTTAAAATAAGGATATAGCCTTAATTGTGTGGAAAAGGGTATTGTCACTTTGGAGTTTTTTGTTTGTTTTGTTTTGTTTTTGAGATAGGGTCTCACTCTGTCACCAGGCTGGAGTGCAGTGGCACAATCTCAGCTCACTACAGCCTCAATCTGCTGGGCTCAATGATCCTTCCACCTCAGCCTCCAAGTAGCTACGACCACAGGGGTCTGCCACCACCCCTGGCTAATTTTTACAATTTTTTTGTAGAGACAGTGTCTCACTGTGTTGCCCGGGCTGGTTTAGAAACTCTGGGATTATAGGTGTGAGCCACTGCACCCAACCCAGTATCATTACCGTGAAATTTCAGAGCAAAAGAACAGTGAGGACTAAAGTAGCCAGAACAAGAAATATTTGCTGGGTGCTGTGGTGTGAATGTTTGTGTCTCCCTGGAATTCACATGTTGAAATCCTAGCTTCCAATGTAACAGTATTGGGGGGTGGGGCTTTTGGGAGGTGATTAGGTCATGGGGGCAGAGCTCCTTACAAATGGGATTAGTGCCCTTATAAAAGAGACTCTAGAAAAATCCCTCACTCCTTCCACCATGTGAGGACAGAGTGAGAAGGCTTTCTGGACTATAAACCAGGGAGAGGGGCCTCATCAGACACTGAATCTGCCAGCACCTTGCTCTTGGACTTCCCAGCCTCCAGAACCGTGAGAAGTAATTGTCTGTTGTTCATGTCTGGGATTCTCTTATGGCAGCCTGAATGAGCAGAGACATTGGATCCTGAGGGATAGGAATAGCAGTATGGAAATGGCAAGGTATTTTGCAAGAAGGAAATACAGGAAGTAGTAACACAGTTTGCAGCTGGGTTGATGAGGAGATGAGCTTGTAGTGTTGGAACTCAGTCTCCCTGCATGGTATCTTTATGACCTGTGTACATAGACCCACCCACACACAAGCATCTGGCAAGGTATAGGCCTTAGCTAACGTGTTCCAAAATGTGACTCAAACCCAGGAATTACACTGGTGCTGTACTACAGAAGGTCTTGGAAGCCAGGTAGAGGAATTTGGATCTGATTCTTGAGGAAATAGATAAATAAATGTGTTGATTGGGGACAGATGATGTTCTATGACTACAAATGGTCTTTAGGGGTGACTCCAGACAGACCAGGGACAGGAGAGTCTCAGGTACGTGTCATTATAAAAGGAACTGGCCCTGAAGAGACCTCCTATGGATTACAAACAAGTGGAAGGGGGCAATCAATCCACCCTACACACAACACCAAACACAAAAATTGCTGTACACATTCATTGTAAAATCCTCAAGCCAATATTTCTCCTACTGGAATGGGCAGAAACAAATTGCTGTCCATGTTCAGAGAATTACTGAAATATTCAACTAATATGGGTCTTCCTTTGGAGGAAAGAACTGATTATTTAAAACATAAATCCTCATTTATTATAGAAATACTCTACATTTTCTGATCATTTTGGTGCTCAGATTATTGCTTTCAATATAGTTGTACACCAATTCATCTGCCCTTAATGTGATCATTATAATAATAACCTTATATAGAACTTAAATAAATTTATTTAATGTTTTCTGACCTTGCCATCTAATTTTTTTTTTTAGAGACAGGATCGGGCTGTCTTTCCCAGGCTGGAGTGGAATGGTGCAATCAGAACTCACTGAAGACTCAGACTCCTGGACTCAAGTGATCCTCCCACCTCAGTCTCCTCAGTCCCTGGGATTACAGGTGTGAGCCACTGTGCCCCATACTATCCAAATTTTGTATCATTTACAATACAGAGCAAATGTTCCCCCTTGAAACTGCTTTTTGTAACATTTCCCAATCGACACATTTGCAAAACCACCATTAGCTCCTGTGAGTGAGTCTAGGACAGCACCAGATTCCTATGACTTGGGAACCAGGTGGCAACCTCACTTCTCCTGATGGAGGAAGCTCTTCCAGCATCTCTTTCCCGCATGAGATCTGAACATGAAGCCTGTGAGAGCTCCTTGTCATTATGTTTACGTTGCCCAGACACCTTTCTAACACAAAGCACCTTATCAGTCAACGACCTTAGTACAGATCCATCACTCGGCAATTTTGCACAGTGCTCCTCAAAGCCCTATCCTGAGAGAACAAGTGGTAGAGGCTGGTTTACCCTTAGGCAGAACAAGCTCACCTGCCTGAGGATTTCAAAAACGTAAAATTGCTTTACTGTTGCTTTTGCTTTGTCTAACTAATGATTCATGCTTTAATCAAAAGCACAGGAGTAAACCCACTTTCAGGCCTCAGGTTTCAGTTAAAAGCTTCACTTGAAATCACTGTAAGTCTGGACCTACTTAATTGGATTTGAACACCCATTTATGAAATAAATTTAATTCTGAGGACCTTAGGCTCCTGCCCTGTGCTTGGTTGGAGGCCAGTCTGCGCTCCTCTCCGATGACCCAACGACCTCGAATCCACCTGTTCCTTCCAAGTCCTCAGCTGACAGCAACTCTTTCCACAAGTTCCTTCATTTCATTAGTATTTTCCTACCTTCTCAATTTCCATTTTTTCTTTACATTTTGCTTTGTGAGTTCAGTTTTTCCTCAGCAAAAATACTTTCTTCCCAACATTCATGAGGGAGTTTTAAGTGTGATTCCAAAGTCAGACCCCAAAAAGGCACAAATTGATCAAATCTAACATCAGAAATATTGACTGAGTTGTCCTGAATCAAGACAGTTCTTCATATACCACAGTCACAGTAACATCACACAGACACACACACACACACACATGCACACGCACACACACACACTAGTGTGCAATACACTTAATGTAAAGCCGATACAATCCCCATCATAGGAGTATATGGTATAATTAGAGGAGCAAAAATAAAATGTTCTACACATTTGTAGCAGGACTACATCTCAGTATGCTTTTTTCTTGCACACTGGGATATGTACAAACTACAGCTTTATTTTTCTTTAACTCAATTGTTTTATCTTTCAAGCCGCCATTACACCATCACTATTCCTTTTTTTTTTTTTTCCCCAAGAAGGATTTTCGCTCTTGTCACCCAGGCTGGAGTGCAATGGCATGATCTCGGCCCACTGCAACCTCTGCCTCCTAGGTTGAAGTGACTGTCTTGCCTCAGCCTCCCGAGTAGCTGGGATTACAGGCATGTGCCACCACGCCTAGCTAATTTTGTATTTTTGGTAGAGACTGGGTTTCACCATGTTGGTCAGGCTGGTCTCGAACTCCTGACTTCAGGTGATCCACCTGCCTTGGCCTCCCAAAGTGCTGGGATTACAGGCGTGAGCCACCACACTTGGCCATTCTGCCCTTTGTCTGGGGTTGTACCTAGGTTTTGGGTGGGGTAGAGGGGTCATGCCAAGGTATCCTGAAGTGGTGGAGAGTCCACCAGGCCCTCACTGTCACCCATCCACACAGACATCAGCTTAGACATGTGTTTCCATGCCAGGCCCTCGGTCTCTGGTCTACACAGGTCATCACAGAGACAGTTTCCCTTTCAATCCACTGGCTCCTCCAGGTTTTGAGGCTCTTCTCCTATGACTCCTGAGGCCCTCACGGGTACACAAGAATTGTTCTGCTGTTTCCATGACATGCTGAGGTGCAGGAAGCTCTCTGTTACTAAGACCCATCTGACAGCCATTTCTTCTTGGGAATCTGGTGATCCCCCTGGGAGCACAAATCCGCCCTGTCCTCTGACACATGGACTTGGGTCTGGGCTTTTGCTGCTGCCCCAAACCCCGATCAAAGAAGCAGACCAGGGCCGGGCGCGGTGGCTCAAGCCTGTAATCCCAGCACTTTGGGAGGCCGAGACGGGCGGATCACGAGGTCAGGAGATCGAGACCATCCTGGCTAACACAGTGAAACCCCGTCTCTACTAAAAATACAAAAAATTAGCCGGGCGTAGTGGCGGCGCCTGTAGTCCCAGCTACTCGGGAGACTGAGGCAGGAGAATGGCGTAAACCCGGGAGGCGGAGCTTGCAGTGAGCCGAGATCGTGCCACTGCACTCCAGCCTGGGGGCGACAGAGCAAGACTCCGCCTCAAAAAAAAAAAAAAGAAGCAGACCAGGGCTGTCCTTCCTGAAACCCACCAACTGCGATGCTCTCCCCGCTCCCTGTCACCTTCATTCTACTCCCATTAAGGATAAACTTGATCTTGTACTTTTAAAAAAATAACTGAAGTAGACATCACATTGCAACGCTGTTTCTATTCCAGTGACACATTTAAAAGAGAAATACAATTGCTGTATTTGTAAACTATCTGGAATACTTTTATAATACTCTGGAAATCCAATCCTATACAACTACTTAAACTTTAAGAATATTGGGAGTGTCAACTTAACTATCTGCAAGAGGCGAAACAGTTTTCCAAAATAATTTTAAAGGTTATTTGACCAAAAAGTGTGAAGACCAACTAGGAAATGATTAATTATGAATGGAAGTTAGGGAAGACTTGCATTTGAGGTGGTTCTTGAAAACTGAGTCAGACACGGCAGGCTAGACATGATTGTGAAAAGGAGGTCGAGAGTTGACCTTCAGAGTGTCCGAGGAATAAAAAGCCCTGGTGGAGGGGCCGGGCATGGTGGCTTACACCTGCAATCCCAGCATTTTGGGAGGCCGAGGTGGGTGGATCACCTGAGGTCAGAAGTTCGAGACCAGCCTGGTCAACATGGTGAAATCCCATCTCTACTAAAAATACAAAAATCAGCAGGGTGTGGTGGCACACACCTATAATCCCAGCTACTCAGGAGGCTGAGGTAGGAGAATCAACTTAAACTTGGGAGGCAGAGGTTGTACTGAGCCGAGATTGCGTCACTGCACTCCAACTTGGGTGACAGAATGAGACTCCATCTCAAAAAAAAAAAAAAAAAAAAAAGTAGCTAGTGTGACTGCTGGGTGCATAGTACGCACCTGGTCAGGTTTTGCCACTGATGAGCCTGGACTTGTTCCTTGGGCACAAAGGAGAAATGACTATATCTTATCAAGATGGGTAACCCTGGGCAGACACTGAGGAGACACAGGTTAACACTTCTGGAAATGTAAACCTCTTCCTGTAGATACTGGAAGAGCCCTGCCCAGGCTATGCACGGAGCCCTAGCTCATTGGCTGGCCCTGCGCAATGCTGCGGCCACGCCATTCATATTCGTCTCTTGTCCCTGATATCCTCCTCCACCTGCTCTTCACACCATCCAGCCGTGCTCACTACACACAGAGCTCAATAAATTCTTTGGGGAAAAACAATCCATATTTTCTGTCCCCAAGACTGGGTCATTCCTTCTGCAAAAATTCTCTCAGGCTGCCTTCCAACCTGCTTATGCCCCTGTCTTAACTGCATTGAAGTCTGTTTCCTGTCTTCCTCGACAGTTACCAAAGTATCTCACTTACCTCTCAAAATAAGACAAAAGCAAAAAACAACTAAAATTAAACTCTGCCATGTTTTATTCCACATACATTTAAACCTTAACTACATCAAGTTAAAGTTCAAATCTTTATAACTAAGTTTCTGGTTCGTTCGTTTCCTTCCTTCCTCCCTCCCTCCCTCCCTCCCTCCCTCCCTCCCTTCCTTCCTTCCTTCCTTTTGAGATGGAGTCTCGCTCTGTTGCTGGAGTGAAGTGGTGTGATCTCAACTCATGGCAACCTCCACCTCCCATGTTCAAGTGATCCTCCTGCCTCAGCCTCCCGAATAGCTGGGATTACAGGCATTCACCACCACGCCTGGCTAATTTTTTTGTATTTTTAGTAGCGATGGGGTTTCACCATGTTGGTCAGCCTGGTCTCAAGTGATCTGCCCGCCTCAACCTTGTTTCCTGTTGAGCACTCCCTATCCTTTATTGAAATGCTGGTCCATACACACACACACACACACACACATACACACACACACACACACACGCACACACAGATGGACCTATAGATAGATCACGCACACCTACGGGAATGTTTTAAGCTTTTGAAACTAAGTGGTCGGTATCAGGGTGATCAGTACACCATTCTTTTAATTTTTGTGAGTATCTGGAAATTTTTATAATAAAAAATTAGAAAACAGGATTCTCACCCTCCATCCAGTCTTTGATCTGTGATCTGGGGCATTCCCTCCATGCAGGGCACCCTTTGGGTCCTGTGCCGTTTCGTGCCACCTCTTCCTCCAATAACGAATCTTCTCAAAAGCGGAGAGCTGTCTATTACAACGCCTCTTAGCCTGGGGGTATTTTATCCTCTTACTTTCCAAGAATCACTCACAGCTTATCTCCCACTGTGACATAAAGGCTTCCTGCCCTCTTAAGTGGGTTTCAAGATGAACAAATGAGAGAGGAATGGAGGGGTTGGGGATCTGTCTTCCCAGAGCCACAATAAGCGATAAAAGAGGCTGTGTCGGCTGTGTCTACACCCACATTTGGACAGCATGGTGTTCCTCTTTAAGCCACATGTCTTAAATGGGCTCTGTTTCAATTGGGTGCTGTTCTGAGTCCCCTGGCCTCTCCAGTCCAGACTGCTTCTTGGTGAAACGAGGCCTCTGTACCAGCTGGTTATTGGGCCAGCTCTCCTGGGCCACTTACTAAGTATGTGGATTCCCAGGCCTCACCTCCTGGTGCACATGGTCAACAGCATGAGAAACCCTGGACTGGGTGGCCTCCAGGACTGCCTCGAGCTGTGATACACCACAAATCTGTGGCAAAACAGCGTGGGCTGTGTCATCAGAGCAGAGCGCCTCTCTCATGCCTTCTCTCTCTCCTGACCCACTCCACTCCCTCCTCCCAGGCCACCATCCGTGGCCTGGCGGGGGATGCTGTCCCCTCACACGGACGAGCTCCCCATGACACTGCTGACACGGGAGCCTGAAGCAGAACAAGAGAGTTCAGAAAGAAGCAGTCAAGGCTGATATTCCAACATCCGGAAGCATTTTCTTGGTCCTCCTTTAAAATAAAACAAAATTGCCATGTATCAATAAAAATAAATAAAAACAAAACCAAAGTGTCTTAGCGCTTCGTCACTGCATGAAAACATATTTTATAAGATTAACTACCTTAACTATGCATTAACATATATTTTCTATTGTTTAGAACACTCCTTTTTTAAATGTGTTTTTGGAGAAAAGCTTTGTAACAGGCTATTTCAGTCTAAAAATATAAATACTTTCCTTTAGGAAGTCACCGCTCCCTTCCCCTCACATATTTGAGGAAATACTGCAGATCTAACTGCAATCATGCTAAAAAAAAAAAAAAAAAAAGGAAACCCAACCACAAAACAAATCCCCTTCCAATGTTTCCACGGTAGCCAGTAAACAGCTAATGCCACAACGATGTGAGGTGGGCGGGGGCCTGGTTCCCCCCAGTGTCATGCACTACCTTCCGTTTTCTGCTTGTTGAATGTTAAATAAATCTTCATGCAAATTCACAAAGAGCCCTTTCATCCTTGGGGCATACAAAAATGCAGAATTAGGCCTGAAGTTCTGAGTCCCTTCTACCTTCCATCGGCTGAATGAGCTACAGGAATTCACTTAAGAGGCCTTTGGAAAGATGCTTCGTGGCAATCCCGACCGTGACCACCACCAGGCCAGCCTTAGCGGGACCCCTCTGTCCTCCCGACAGCTCCCATGCCCCAGCTTGTCTGAATTACGTGATGATCTGAGGCCAGTATAGAGGTAGGTCCTGGAGGGAGTGCTGACTGCTTTCTCTTTTCTTCAGCACTTTTCAAAGAATGGCAAAGCACTTTAGAAAAAAGTTTCTTTCAGACTTAATGCTGCTTAGGCCACAGGTACACATGCCTCGCTGTGTGATTGTTCAAGCCCTTAAGTCAACACAACAAGAATTTACAAGGCACTGGCTGAGTGCACAACACTATTAACAGCTGAAGTGAACACACACACGCAATGTTCATATTATCTATCGAAGAATTTTATATCCAATTAGGCAAGTCATTATTAATAAGTACAACACAATTGAAGGATAAAATAGTATGAATGCAATAAACGAATAACACCTGCAATATCTCGTTTGGGTTGAGTGTCTGGGGAAGGCTACTGCAGAATGAACGAAACAGATTGGCAGTTAGTATACATTGGAATTCGATTGCAAACTGCCTTGTCCAGAGCTTTGCTCCTACACTTACGAGCTACGGGACCCAGGGCAAAATACTTAATCGATTTTGGCCTTAGTTTTCTCATCTGTCAAATGGGGGTAACACACACTCCTATCTCAGAAGGTTCTCGTAAGAAATACACATACACACATACATATTTATTCACTTATTGATAGTCCCCTTCCTCACTAGAATATAAACCCCATGACAATAGGAAATACTGATTGTTGCTTTGGTCAACTAAGCCAAGCTGGGACTGCATTTCCAGCATTCTCTACCCTGCACGTAGATGGGTTAGGGCAGGCCACAAGAGAATTGTGCCCAATGTTTGGGAGACAAAAGCAAGGATGCTGCCATATCTTTATGCTCTGAAGGTCGGTGCAGGCTCTGGGCAGTGTGGGAGTCACACACGTTGTCACTGATGTGCAAGCACATCTTGTCCCATGGCCATCAGCCAGGCTCCTCCTTCTCCATTTCCCACCAGAATGTCCCTGTAGCTCCTCTGTGTCCCAGGCCAGGTGTGCGTGCAGCTCCTCCTGGTCAGTGTCACCATGTTGAAGCCAGTGAGGCAGACACAGGTTCCAGTTTGTTCTTGTGGGTTCCAGTGTGTTCTAGTGGGTCACAGTCTGTCCTTGCTGATGCCACTTCATACCTGGCTTTTCTTCCCCAAGTGGGTCTAGTAACCCACAAAGATTTCATCACCAGATGAAGAGGCAACAGCCTTGCACTGACTCCTCCAGCAACTCCCACAATTGTGTAACATCTAATCCCCAAAATAAATCCATTATTCCATACCACTTATAGTGATTCAGCATCTCTGACTGAACCCTGCCTTATACGGAAATCTGCGCCAGAAATTATTTCAGAGGATGGGCTCTCGGAGCCAGTTCTAGGCTCTCGGAAATTGGTTCTCTGATCTGATTCGATTTTAAAGTATTAGTGATCCTGTTTCCATTGGTAAAGAGAGTAATGGTCATGCATGAAACAAGATGGCAAAAGGTATTTTAATGATTACTTGTAGATACCTGTCATCAAGTGTCTATAGAAAGCAAGGCTTCAGGCAGGGCACAGCGGCTCACGCCTGTAATCCCAGCACTTTAGGAGGCCAGGGCGGGCGGATCACCTGAGGTCAGGAGTTCAAGACTAGCCTGGCCAACATGGTGAAACCCGTCTCTACAAAAATACAAAAATTAGCTGGGCATGATGGTGGGTGCCTGTACTCCCAGCTATTCCGGAGGCTGAGGCAGGAGAATCGCTTGAACCCAGGAGGCGGAGGTTGCAGTAAGCCGGGATCACGCCATTGCACTCCAGCCTGGGGGACAGAGTAAGACTCCGTCTCAAAAAAAAAAAAAAAGAAAGCAAGCAAGGCTTCAGGTGACTATGTAGCTCATGCCATAGAACACTTTACACATAATAGGATTGTTTGCTTATTCTGAAGTGTTCTGCAGGACTTGGAGAAAGAAAATGATGAGCTTAGGGCTTTACATTCCCAACTCAAGGTCTGGCTAAACGACTAGAAATCTATGACTGCCCTCAAAATAAAAAGCATCTTTTCTTGTAGCTATAGAGTCAAGATTTCTGAAAACCAAACCCAAAGTTCAATTCCATTGAATTTAACCTTACAGGATCTCCTTTGCTAAAGTTAAGGCAATGATTGGAAAGGAGAGGGACTCTAAAAATTGGGAAGGGGGTATGCAGGCACATTCGACGCAGCAGGGGGCCTTGAGTCCCCAGACCCGCCAAGTCTTCTTTGCTGGTGGAAGCAGCCCTTTTTAGCCTTGTTGAGACTATTGTCCTCACGGCTGAAGGGCCTGTAATGGTCTCTTCTGAAGTGGTTGCCTTACAAAGGACCTGTGACCCTTCTTAGGAGGAGCAGCAGGTCAGGGTCAGCCCCACCCCCGCCCTGTTTCTCACTGATTCTAGAACAGACTCAAATCCCAGGAGGCCCCAACAGGTACGAAATATAAGCCATAAGATTATAATACACCAATCTATATCAACAGAAACCGGAAGGACATGTGTGGAAACCCAATAAGGATGTTGGATCAGAATGGAAGGAATACAATGTTGGACTGGATTACATTTTTTAATATAAATACATAATAATGTATGTTACATAATATAAATTGAAACAGATTATTGATTCAATGCGTTAGCTCAAGTGGCTGGGAGTAACGCTAATATTTTTCTTATTTGATTTACTGAAACTGGACCCAAGGGGCTACACTAAAACTTTAAAGAAACAGCAAAGAGAGGCTGCGTGCGGTGGCTCACACCTGTAATCCCAGCACTTTGGGAGGCCAAGGCGGGCAGATCATGAGGTCGGGAGATCAAGACCATCCTGGCTAACATGATGAAACCCCGTCTCTACTAAAAAGTACAAAAAACTAGCCGGGCGTGGTGGCGGCGCCTGCAGTACCAGCTACTCAGGAGGCTGAGGCAGGAAAATGGCGTGAACCTGGGAGGCGGGGCTTGCAGTGAGCCGAGATCGCGCCACTGCACTCCAGTCTGGGCGACAGAGCCAGACATCATCTCAAAAAAAAAAAAAAAGAAAGAAAAAGAAAGAAAGAAAAGATGATAAAGAAATAGCAAAGACAATACTTCTGGTACAGAATGAACATCGGAGGGGGAAAGGTAATACTTATTTTAAATATGTTTGGTCTTTAAGAATGAATGAAAAGGAATTGGTGATTTTCTTACCCACGTGCAGGAGATTTAGCCCTAGTGAAGTTCATCTCACTTTTTACACTAATTCCAAGTAGATCATGGATCCAACACCACGGATCATTTTTTCCCCAGGTTTGTGCATCATGTTCCAATATTCTTGCCTACTGAAGTCTGTGAAATGTGGTTAATTTTAATGAGAGATTCTAATGAAATCATTTAGCAGTGCAAGCACAGTAACCTCTTTTTCTTCCCAGGTCTCCCTCCTTTGGAACTAGTCTCTTGGGTTGAGTCCAATAAGCACATCATCTTCCCCAGCTCTACAGACTGGCCCCAGTTTTGGGATCTTTCAGAATTTTCCATTTTGCGATTTCTTAGCTTTGTGTGTTAGGGAAGTTTGAACTTCTTCATTTGCATTGTCGCCTTAATTAACATGGCTGGGGCCAGAATCCAATAGCCCACATTAGTCAACACTGGACAAGGAGGAAGAGTCGGAGGTGCATGATCTCAGCTCTGAGGGTTATGCATTCTCCCTGCTAGTGTCCCAGAAACACTTCAGTCCTCGGGAGTTTCAGCAGAAAAAGCCCTCATGAATCTAGGGAACAGCATCAGCTACATGAGTTTTTTTAAAGCGGATTTTTGTCCCCAGATACTGCTCAGCCTCTTCAATTATACTTCTTAATTTTAAAACATTACAAACTCTTTCTTGTCTTTTTTTTTCTTTTTTCTTTTCTTTTTTTTTTTTTTTTTTTTTTTTTTTTTTTGAGACAGGGCCTCACTCCATCACCCAGGCTGGAGTGCAATAGTGCAGTCACAGCTCACTGCAGCTTCCAACACCTGGGCTCAAGAGATTCTCTAGCTTCAGCCTTCTGAGTAGCTGGGACTTTAGGTGCGTGGCACATGGCTATTTTTTTTCTTTTCTTTTTTTTTCTTCTTGTTGTTGTTGTAGAGATGAGGGTTTCACTATGTTACCCAGACTGGTCTTGAACTCCTGGCCTCAAATGATCCTCCCACCTCAGTCTCTCAAAGTGCCAGGATTACAGCTATGAGCCTGGTCTGGCCAACTTTCTTTTTTTCACAACTATTTTTTATATGAAGATTTGGCCCTTAGTATTAGAGCCTGGAAAGAGGAAGGGGGAAGGAAGGATGGAGAGAAGTTGGTTAATAGATACAGAATTACAGCTAGATAGAAGAAATGAGCTCTGGAGTTTTGTAGCACTGTAGGATAAATACGGTTATCATTTATTATGTACTCTCAAAAAGCTAGAAGAGATGATTTTGAATGTTCACAACACAGAGAAATGATAATTGTTTGAGGTAATGGATATTCAAATTAACCTGATATGATCATTATACATTGTACACATGTAATGAAATATCATTCCATATCCTATGAGTATGTACAATTATCATGTGTCAACTAAAAATAAAACAAAACAGCATTTATCCCTCAAAATCAAATTTTTAAAAAGAGAACAATTATGCCATATCCTCTTAGGACTCTGAATCTCAGTGTGTTACCTACATGAAGGATTTTTTACAACTCTAGGTGTAAGTGGAAAGAGGAAAGTAACCTGAAAATCATTGCCTGACATTGCCATGTGCTCCGTGTAAGCACTGAAATTACTCAAGGGGAAGGATTTGGTCTCTTTCTCTGAACCTACATAGAACTTGTCGATTTAATTTAATTTAAATTTATTTTAACCTACAATTTTTATTTTAATTCATTATCACACCAATATCATAGTGAGAGAGCTGGGCTATCAGAGTGCGTGAAGGTTAATTCCGTATCTATTGTATATTTACAATATTTCATCAGAAATCTAAGGCTTGGTGAAATGTTGCAGCACATAACCCCGACACATTCTAATTCCAACTCGTCAAATTACTAAAGTCAGAGCAACGTATTGCAGTTTCATGTTTTTCAATTTATAAAACAAGAATTGACCTCTTTTACCCCTGTACTGAAAGTGTGGACAGAGTTTTACAGACACAGCTTGCTAATTAATTGCTTAATAATCTTGCATTGATTTATGCCACTGTAGCAATTTTATGCTGGTTTTTCCAGTATCAAAGCAGAGGTGTGGCTGTTCTGTTAAAATGACCATTATGCAAGTTCCAACTTTAAACAACTCTGCTTACCAGTATTTGCAAACTGAAACATCCCCTTAAAACCAATGCAAACATCCAGGGGAGGACTTTATATATATATATATAACCTTTACTTGAAGAGATTTTCATTTTCTCCCATAAAGTGTAACAATGGTAAATCCCATTGTTTGCAAATCACTATATAGTAAATGTTTATACTAATTTCTCATATACTCAAGCCAAAAATTTTTTAAAGCTCCACATTCTTCAACTTCCCCCATAATGTTTCTGATTTAATGGCAAGATTTATAAGCTGTGAAGATTAGGAGGATCTTATAAAGTATCCAGTCCTTCTCACCTCTCAAAATTTTCTATGGTTTTTTTTTTTTTTTTTTTTTTTTTTTGAGACGGAGTCTTGCTCTGTCGCCCAGGCTGGAGTGCAGTGGCGCGATCTCGGCTCACTGCAAGCTCCGCCTCCTGGGTTCCGGCCATTCTCCTGCCTCAGCCTCCCGAGTAGCTGGGACTACAGGTGCCCAACACCACGCCCGGCTAATTTTTTGCATTTTTAGTAGAGACGAGGTTTCACCGTGTTAGCCAGGATGGTCTCGATCTCCTGACCTCGTGATCCACCCATCTCGGCCTCCCAAAGTGCTGGGATTACAGGCGTGAGCCACTGCGCCCGGCCTTCTGTGGTATTTTTAATTTTTTTTTTTTTTTAAGACGGAGATTTGCTCTTGTTGCCCAGGCTAGAGTACAATGTCTCAATCTTGGCTCGCTGCAACCTCTGCCTCCCGGGTTCAAGCGATTCTCCTGCCTCAGCCTCTCAAGTAGCTGGGATTACAGGCATGCACCACCACGCCCAGCTAATTTTTGTATTTTTAGTAGAAAAGGGTTTCACCATGTTGGCCAGGCTGGTCTCGAACTCCTGACCTCAGGTGATCCACCCACCTCAGCCTCCCAAAGTGCTGGGATGACTGGTGTGAGCCACTGCGCCCAGCCTGATTTTGGGAAATTTTTAATAATAAAGCTTAAAAGCTATTTTTTCCACCTTGGTGGCTACAAGTAGAATTTTTTAAATTAACATTAAATCAAGAAGTTCTTAGTCTCCGTTAATTAAGCTTTTTTTGATGCCCACAGTATACAGAAGTCTCTTTAAATCTCATTTAAATGACATCACATGAACTATTTCTTCTTACTTTTGCTGTAGATTGATGCTTTCTGAGACATTTAGAAGCATAGAGTTGCCAAATAAAATACCAGACATCCAGTTAAATTTGAATTTCAGATAAACAATGAATTTGAATTTCAGATAAATAATGAAAATATTTTTAATATGAATATGTCCCAAATATTGCTTGGGATATACTTATACTAAATTTCTTTTCATGATTCATCTATTAATAAAATCCAAATTTAACTGGGTATCCTGTGTTTTATAAAACAGTTTGAAGATACTCATGGACTATAAAATTCCACCACGTTTAGTGCGCAGTTCAATGGGGTTTAACACATTCACAGAGTTACTCGACCATTACCACAATGTAATTTTAAAACATTGTTACCACCCAAAAAGAACCCCTGTGGCTGTCATCAAGCCACTCCCCATCCCTGCTCCGTCATTCTGCAGCCCCGAATGGCCAATAGTTTATTTTCTGTCTTTATAGATTTTCCCATTCTGGACATTTCACATACATGGACTCACGAAGTATATGGTCTTTTTTGTGACTGGCCTCTTTCACTCAGCAGGCTTCCACGGCTCACCCATGTTGTGGCATGTGTCGGCGTACGCTGCATTTTTATTTGCGAAGCCTGGCACCCCTAATCATAGGCATACAGAACAGAACCCTTTTGCCTACAAGAAGGCCAAGGACTGATCTTCACCGCCAGACGCAGAGCCTAACATCCCTGGAGCTGCTTCCAAATCTCTTACTTCTCCTTTGCACTCCCGGAGTTTCTCATTCTGGATTTGGAGACCTGGGCCCAAGGAAAGCCCCAAGGAAACAGGACTGGGGCGGCTCGTGGAGAAGTCGCTGGGAGGCCGAGGGAAAGGATGCCGAAAGGCGGGCGCCCCAGTTCAGGACCTGAAGCAGCCTGAAATAGCGGTCCGCCTTCCCTACTTCCCTAGGGTTTGGGGATCGCTTCTGCCCTTCTCTTTTAGATCTCCCCTTGATGTCCGCTGTCGGCAGATTTTCCCTCCATGGAAATACAGTATTATAATCTCACGGGACCATTACAGTATTATAATCTCACGGGACCATGATTGGATATTGGTTACTCAAAATGTGATTATGCCATGAATGACTGTATACGGGCGTTCGCAAGCATATATGCATGTGTACTCTCACACCAATGCCAACACATATGTATGTGTACACACAGATCCCTTCTCCTGCTTTTTACGAAAATTAACTCCTCTAATTTGTCTGCAGAGCTCTTTCAAACCCAGGGAGGAAGGGTAAGTACACGGTGGGACTGCCTCACCATCCGGGCTTGATTTCGCATCTGCCACAGTTGCTGTTTCCCTACCCTGTCCCCAGCCTTCCCCAGGCCCCAGCCCAGACTCCCCACCGCCGCTCCCTCCCTGCGGATGTCAGCGACTCTCACGGATGTGGCCACGAAGATAGCGCCTCCTGCTCCTGGCCTTGGGAACTGCAGTCCACGCACAACCAACACTGCTGTCACCGCGCCAGGACGTTCCTTTCAGGTTAAGGAGGACAAAGCTTTAAAACCTCAGCAAACAGCTCACCCAAATGATCTTTCTTTCTTGGTTTGTTGTTGTTGTTTGTTTGTTTTTCTTTGTGTGACTTGACTTTTTGCCTTCCTCGAGTTAGAGACGTTTACTATCTTCCCCTGGGCAGAAGGTAGGTGCCACCTGAGAAGGGAGGCAAGAGGCCTTGCCTGGCAGGGATATGAGCCACAAGGCCAGCCTCGCCTTCTACCTTGCATGACAGGACACTCGGTGCGGGCTCCGGAGAATCCGGGACACCGCCCCACACCCTCTACTTGTAAAACATGTATTTCAAATTCCATGTCGCTTTCCGTTTAAGCCTTCCGCAAAGCCATAGCCAGCATCCCCAGCTTCCCCGGGGCCCCTCATTCCAACATTTCTTTCTCCCACAGAGAAAGTAACCTGGTCTCACCCCAAACTACATGCTCAGCTGGTGGAGTGCATTTTTATCAAATTAAAAGAAAAAAAAAAGAAACCACTATCAGTCTTCATAAACTTTTTTTTTTTCCCGAGACAGAGTCTTGCTCTGTCACCCAGGCTGGAGTGCAGTGGCGCAATTGGAGGTCAGCTTTCATGCAATGCTTATCGAATGCATTTCAGGGGAGTCCCGGCTTGGCTAACTTGTTCCCAGCCTTCAGTTTGTTTGTTTGCTTTTTTGAGACAGGGTCTCACTGTTGTCCAGGCTGGAAGTGCAGTGGTGTGATCTTGGCTCATTGCAGTCTTTGCCTCCAAATCCAGAATCAAGCGATTCTCCTGCCACGGCCTCCTGAGTAGCTAGGACTCCAGGCGCCTGCCACCATGCCTGGCCAAATTTTATAGAGATGGGGTTTCACCATGTTGGCCAGGCTGGTCTCGAACTCCTGCCTCAAGCGATCTGCCCGTCTCAGCCTCCCAAAGTGCTGGGATTACAGGCGCAAGGCACTGTGCCCGGCCCCAAACTGTAGTTTCTTAAGGTGTTGTATTTTTAGTTCCCAATCCACTTCAGATTCCAAATATTTGTGGTTCCCAGGGAGCGGGCTGTCATGCTTTGTGGCTTGGCAGCCTGGAGGCAGCATTCTCACCTGTCAGCATTCTAGAAGTAAATGAAAGACTGAGGAGTAGGCTCCACGGTGGCTGAGTTTGGGCTAAAGGAAGTGTCGTTTATTCTGTGCCATGGGAACAAGACCAGCAAGCCATGCCACGCATCTGAGCCCACGGGGCCACAGAAGCCTCGAGGCTCTGCAGGGAGGCTGCCACCGGGTTCATGTCTCCCCAGCCACGGGACTCCACCCTCAGCTTACTCCTGAGAGTCCTGCCCCATTAAGTGAAGAAAACACGAGCATTTCACAAGAGTTCATCACGTTCCCCAATTAACAACCACAAAATCTGTTGGGACTACATGCATATAGTATGGGTAAAACCGAAAAAAACCAAAAACTTAAAAGTGAGAAATGCATAAAAAACAAGACACAAAGACACTGAATCATCTAGATTTACTTTCTTTTTCTTTCTTTCTTTTTTTTTTTTTTTGAGACGGAGTCGATCTTGTCACCCAGGCTGGAGTGCAGTGGTGCAAACTCAGCTCACTGTAACTTCCACCTCCTGGATTCAGGCAATTCTCCTGCCTCAGCCTCCTGAGTAGCTGAGATTATAGGCGCCCACCACCATGCCCACCTACTTTTTTTTTTCTTTTTGTACTTTTCATAGATATGGAGTTTTGCCATATTGGCCAGGCCAGTCTCCAACTCTTGACCTCAGGTCATCTGCCCACCTCAGCCTCCCAAAGTGCTGGGATTACAGGCGAGAGCCACCGCTTCTGGCCAATTTACTTTCTATCCATGGGCCCATATGTAAAGATATATATGTGTATATATGTATCTCGGTAATTTCCAAACATATTATAATGAACCCTTATGTAGTTACCTCAGTAATTCCTGAACATATTTCCCTCAAAAGCCCACTTGTAAGGCACAAATTGCAGTTACTTTACCCATCTACCCATCAATCGTATACTGAACATGCCTACAGTACATAAGGCACTGTGAAACTAGTACCTGAATTAAAAGTACTGAATGCATTCCTTGCAAGTACATGTAATTCTAAACTATCTCAAAATTTTAATTAAAACCAGTGCAGTGGCTCATGCCTGTAAGTCCGAGCACTTTGGGAGGCTAAGGTGGGTGGATTACTTGAGCTCAGGACTTTGAGATCAGCCTGGGCAACATGGTGAAACCTCACATCCACAAAAAATACAAAAGTGAGCTGAGTGTGGTGGTGTGAGCCTGTAGTCCCAGCTATTCAGGAGGCTGAGGCCAGGGGATCGCTTGGGCCCAGGAGGTGGAGGCCGCAGTAAACAGTGATTGTGCCACTTCACTTCAGCCCTTCACTCAGTGACACAGCAAGACCCTGCCTCAAAAAAACGTGTTTTTAACTAAAAAATACCGAATTCCAACATTGTAAAGAAACCAGTGGCCTCATAAACAGTGAATTCTCATAGCAAAAATTCCTGAGGAAGACAATGGCTCACTAATCCCTCCTACTTGGTAGAATGTTCTAACTTGGGCTCCGCTCATTGAACAAAGAGATAAGATCATTCCAGCTGCATATCATTTACTGGACAGAGCTTATGAGAGAGTAAACCTTGGATATGGAGTGATTGGGGGACTGCCTCAAAGCACTTCTGTTCAATATTACTGCGTCATGTGCTGCATAATGACAGGGTATGTTCTGAGAAATGTCTTTAGACAATACCGTTGTTGTATGAACATCACAGCGTGCACTTATATGCCTAGATGGTACAGCCTACTACACTCCTGGGCAATACGGTGGAGCCTATTGTTTAGGCTACAAATCTGTACAGCATGTGACCGTACTGAATACCACAGGCAATTATTGTAACACAGTGGTATGTATTTGTGTGCCCTAAACCTAGAAAAGGTATAGTAAAAATACAGTATTATAATCTCACAGGACCATTATTGGATACGCAGTCTGTGGTTAATCAAAATGGGATTATGCCATGCATGACTGTATATGTGTGTTCACAAGTATATATACATGTATACTCTCACACCAATGCCAACACATATACATGTGTACACACACAGCCCTTCTCCTGCTTTTTACTAAAATTAACTCCTCTAATTAATCTGTAGAGCTCTTTCAGCTTGAAAATCCCAGGAAGGGCCGGGAGCAATGGCTCACGCCGGTAATCCCAACACTTTGGGAGGCCAAGACGGGCAGATCACCTGAGGTCACCAGTTCAAGACCAGCCTGGCCAACATCATGAAACCCCCATCTCTACTAAAAATACAAAAATCAGCCAGGCCTGGTGGCGTGTGCCTGTAATCCCAGCTACTTGGGAGGCTGAGGCAGGAGAATTGCTTGAATCTCAGAGGCGGAGATTGCAGTCAGCCAAGATCGCGCCACTGCACTCCAGCGTGGGTGACAGAGCAAGACTCTGTCTCAAAAAAAAAAAAAAAAAGAGAAAATCCCAGGAGGCTGTGTCAGGCTAGTCGGTGTCCCGCTCCACCTCGAGAAAATAGAACGCAGGACAGGGCAGATCCTTTAGAAAGGGACTTTGTGGATCCACAGTGCCAAAGGAAGTGAGCTCCAGTAGGGGTGAGTAGAAAGGGCGTGGTCAAACAGGAGGAAGAGTCAGGTGGGAGCTGTGAAGGCAGCAAAGTCAGGCTTGGCCGTGACTACCGTTTCCACAGAGCAAGGCCCAGACCTGCACGACTGGATTCAATGGCAAAGTTCTGAAAATATGCTCAACGAAAACAGTCTACTGACCCTCCTCTTAAAAGAAGTGATTGCAGGTCACAAGGAGGTTAGTATTTCAGCCTTCATTTTAATGCTTAGAGGAGTCTGCCTTTACATAGTTGACTCTCCTATTTGAGTGTTGAATTTTCGACTTCCTCTTTGTTGAATCCTGACAAAAAAGGGGCCAGAGGCAAATGAACATGGGAATCCAAGGCTCAGTCTTATAGGAACTGTGCATCCCATTATCACTTGCTCTTCTGCACATGATCA
Organism: Papio anubis; assembly: GCF_008728515.1. Classification (NCBI taxonomy): domain Eukaryota; kingdom Metazoa; phylum Chordata; class Mammalia; order Primates; family Cercopithecidae; genus Papio; species Papio anubis. The sequence goes on from NC_044978.1 coordinate 6,025,514, forward strand.
GACTCGGTCAAGAGAGTAACGCTACACCTGTCTACAGTTCAACTCTATAGCAAATGCCTACATGGGAACCAGGAAAGCGGAAAAGGGGCCTGGATGGGGCAGAATTCACAGGTATTAGAGAAACAGTGCCTGAGTTAGCGAGAGAGGGACAGACAGACAGACAGACGGCCAGAGCTGCAGCATTGGCATCGGGCATCCATTCCAGTTAACTTGCAAAGCAGACACTCCCCATTTTTTAGAGTATGTGGGAGGGAGGCAAGGTCTTCTAAAGAGATTAATTAGTGAAGCTTGTGTGCTTCAGCACTGTGCTTTGAACAAGTGCATGGAGCTGTGATTAGTGAGAATAGCCTTAAAGGAACAGGAAGGATTCGACTCAGAAAACAAGAGCCAGTAGCACACAGACGTCTCACTGAGACAGGGGCTGTGCCCTAAGCTGCAATGCTGAAATGCAATCAGCTAATCCTTCATTACAAGGGATAGGAAACCAATATCAAAATATAGAATTGTTAATGTCCCTCTCTAAATGAGCTATAATATTGTCTCGTTTAATTCAAGTTTACTCAGCAAATTCCAAAGTGGTAAACCTTTAGGATTCTGGCTTACTTCTGTGTGTGCTGCATACAACCTTTGCCTAAAATATACTTTACCCCATTCAAGAGAAGTCACGTGGTCTATCATAAAGACTAAAGCTAAATTCTACAGCTGTAACAAACATGGAGTTCTGGTTTCTAACTCACAGAAATTGAGAAATGAGAGAGAAGCTCCACACTAACCCAAATGCCCACAGCAGCAAGAAAGGACAAGTTACAGCCATAAATGGAAAGAAAACAGACAAACTCCAGTGTGCCAACCCGAGAACCAGAGAGCACAGGCACTTAAAACCTCGTCACAGACCTTGGTGACAGATGACTGATGGGCTAGGTCTATAAAGGAAGTGCAGTTGGAGTTGTTATCTTTGATTTCAAAAAATTAAAAAGTGAGCAAAGAAATTTGGAAATATTTTTGGCCAAAGGGTCAAAGAAAAACAATTTGCGCCTTCTAGAAAATTGGCTATCTAGAGCACGTTGTCAAGGAATGTGGGCAATTAAGATGTGTACTAGGCTGAAGACTGTCCCCTCCCACCAAATTCATGTCCACCTGGAGCCTGCAAATATGACCTTATTTGGAAGTAGGGTCATTGCAGATGTATTTCCAGTTATGATGAAGCCATACTGGATTAGGATGGGTCCTCATCTAATGACTGATGTCCCCTTAAGAAGAGGGAAATTTGGAAACAGTCACATAGAGGGAAGAGAGCTGAGATTGTAGTTATGCTGCCAAAAGCCAAGGAACACCAAGAATGGCCAGCAACTATCAGAAGCTAGGAAGAGTCAGGAAGGATTGCCCACAAGAACCTTCAGAGAGAGCTTAGGCTGTGGACACCTTGACTTCAGACTTCTGGCCGCCAGAACTGTAAGAGAATAAATTTATGTGTTGAAAGTCACTCAGTTTGTGGTACTTAGTTTTGGCAGCCCCTAGGAGACTAAGACAGCAAGGTGCTATTCTGCCTAGTTCATTCAATTAATTCTGACAGTTGCTTTTGAAAACAGTAGATTTTGTTTGTTGAGTGGTTACCATTCTAAGCACTTTCCATGGGTCCACTCACTTAATCCTTACAATAGCCCTCTGAGCTGGATATCACTATTATCAGATGAGAATATTTTCATCTATTTTTGAAACTCTGTTGTGACAGATGAGAACACAAGACAGAAGGAAGTTGAGGAACTTGCTCAAGTCCACTCAACTAGTGCATTTTGGAAAAAGAAATTGACTCAGGCAGGCTGACTGCAGATGACGCTGCACTGCCCATGTGACACACTTTGCAGCCTAAGTCATCCAGATTTGTGGTTTTCACAGAGCAAATGATCCAGATAATTCTCTTAGCATCCTTGTGGATAATTCAGGTCACAGGTTACAACAACAAAATATAGTGGATTTGATGTCTCATTGGTGATTCTCTCCCGCTGTCTTCATATGGTGCTTGTCATTCATTCCCTGACCATACCAGGCCCTCTAATGCACTGGTGCCTTTAAAATAGTTATGCCTGTTTCCTGGAATGTTATTCCTGGCTTTGGCATTTTAAAATTGCATCTTATCTTTCAGGTCACAGCTCACATGCAATGGTGTGGTTAAAGACATATGCATCTAACAACAGAGCTTCAAAATACATAAAGCAAAACTCACAGAGCTTAAAGGAAACTTGAGCAAATCCACAATTGTAGTTGGAGATGTTAACATGTCTCTCTTAGTAATGCAACCAGCAGACAGAAAATCAGCAAGGATTTAGAAGAATTGACCAATACTATCAATCAACTGGATCTAGTTGACATTTATAGAACACTCCACCCAACAACAAAATACACATTATTTTCAACTGCATAGGAAATATTTACCAAGACAGACTATATCCTGAGTCATTAAACAAACATTTACAATTCAAAAGAATTTGTGTGTTAATTGTATAGATCAAAGGGAATAAAGAAAAATAAGAAAAAATAAAATAAAATAACCTGTGGCTAGGTGCAGTGTCTTATACCTGTAATCTTAGGGCTTTGGGAGGTCAAGGTGAGAGGCTCACTTGAGACCAGGAGTTCGAGATCAAGCTGGGCAACAAAGTGAGACCTCATCTCCATAAAATTTTTAAAAATTAGTTGGGAATGGTGGTGTGTGCTTGTAATCCCAGCTACTTAGGAGGCTGAGGTGGGAGGATTGCTTGAGCCCAGGAGTTTGAGGTTATAGTGAGCTATGATCACACCAATGCATTCCAGCCTGGGTGACAGAGTGAGATCCTGTAATCCCAACACTTTGGGAAGCCAAGGCAGGTGAATCACCTGAGGTCAGGAGTTTGAGACCAGCCTGACCAACATGGTGAAACCCCATCTCTACTAAAAAATACAAAAACCAGCCGGGCATGGTGGCAGGCGCCTGTAATCCCAGCTACTCGGGAGCCTGAGGCAGAAGACTCGCTTGAACCTGGGAGGCGGAGGTTGCAGTGAGCCGAGATTGTGCCATTGAACTCCAGCCTGGGTGACAGAGCTAGACTCCATCTCAAAAAAAAAAAAAAAAGAAAAGAAATTTAAAAATGAAGATAGAAGAATAGAAGTCATACAAAATATGTTCTTATGTTCTTGGACCATAATGGGATTAAACTAGAAATCAATAACAGAAAGATACTGGGAAAATCCTTAGACTGTTGGAAATAAAATAATTCACTTAATCCATAAAATACCCATGTGAGGTGGATATTATTGTTATCCTCATGTTAGAGATGAGAAGGTGAGGCAGAAAGAAACTGAGGAACTTGCCCAATTTCATTCGGCTAGTGAGAGCTGGAGTCACAAATTGGACTTAGGCAGGCTGGGTCCTGATCACACTCTGCCATCCCTCTGACACATGTTAGAGCCTAACTTATCCAAACCAGTGCTTCCACAGATCAGATGATCCAGGCAATTCACTTGGCTTCATTTGGGATAATTCAGGACACTTTTACTAGTTACGAAATTCTAGGTTGACAGGTTTTTCTTCCCTCTATAAGCACTTTAAAGATGGTTTTCCATTATCTTCTGCCTTGTTTCTGATCTTGTTCTCCTCTATGCAGTGTGTCTTTTTTCTTTGGCTGCTTTATCTCTGTTTTTGAGCAGTTTTCTGATGATTTGTCTAATGGTAATTTTCTTTAAATGTATCCTGTTTGGGATATGCCGAGCTTTGTGGGTCTACAAGTTGAACTACTTTTTCTCAATTTTGGAAATTCTGTCATCATTTTCCTCAAATAAATATTCTGCTACATTCTCTCTCTCTGCTTCTTCTAAGATTCTAATTACATGTCAGATATTGTCCCATAATTATTGAGGCTCTGCTCATTAAAAAATATATATTTTTGCTCTATGTGCTTCAGCTTGAATGATTTCTTTTCATCTGTCTTCAAATTCATGTCCTTTCTCCTGAAGTTAAGCCTGTACAATTTTTAAAATTATTTCAGATATGTATTATTCCATCCTAGAAGATCCATTTGGTTCTTTTAAAGAATCTCTTGGTAGCCATTAGACTATAACCTCCATAAGGGCAAAGATTTTTATCCATTTTGTTCATTGCATTATCCCTGTTCCCTAGAACTGGCATACTATCTGTTCACGGACGAATGTGTGACTCCATCTCCCCGGCTATGACTGATGGACTAAGGAACACGTGGATGTAGTAATGACTTGGGAACAAATGAGAGTGGCCCAGCTCTTTTTCTGTTCACTTCAATGCCTGATGACCTCAAAGTCCACCAATCCTTCTCCTCCTGAAAATCTGTATTTTAGATGATGTTGATTGCCTTAGTTTGGGTTCCAAAGAAGCAGACCTTGGGAACCCCAACACCAATATTCAAGTGCAAGTAGATTAGATTATTTTGGAAAGGATCCCAGGAAATATCTATTGGTAAGCTTGGAACTGAGACAGGGTAAGAAGGGCAGCTGATAAAGGATGTATTATCAAAAGTGTCATTATGTGGACAACTGGAGCCTAATCCCAGTGTAGAATTCTGAGAGTCAGTGCAGGGTTTTCCCTTACAAGAAGCAAGGGAGCTGCGGCTTTTATACAGCCATTCCCATCAGTCATTGATTGATGGCTGCCGGGGTTGGGGTGGGAGGGTTAATTTTCCCATGCTTTTGAAACTGACCCAGTAGTCCCATGGATAGTTTTAACATAAACATAGAAATTGACCCTTCTGGTCTTAAAAAGCTTGAAACTTACTTTTGTCTTCTGTGAGTTCCTTCCTCAGGAAATGACCTTCAGACCTCTCAAAAAAATATATCAAAAAATTGAAACTCATCAGTTACCCACATCCAGACAATGAGATGCCAGGCCCCTCAGTCCTCATGATTGCTTCCTTGCCCCTCCCCAGTTACTGTTTTCTCACACATTGTTACATTCCTTCCTTGCTATATAAACCTTTAGATTTAGTCAATCAACGAGATGGATTTGAGACTGAACTCCCATCTCCTCAGCTGTAGCACCCGATTAAAGCCTTCTTCCTTGGTAATACTGTTGTCTCAGTGATTGGCTTTCTGTGCAGCGAGCAGCAGGACCTAGACTGAGCCCTCCGGTGTTTCTATAACACTTTTGGTCTGCCATGTTAGCATTGCTGGAAAGAGCAGGAGCCAGAGGATGACCTCAGGCCGTCAGAAATCTTGCGAGTGCACTGCAGTGGTGAGGCATAAATTGACACAGGTAGGGCACTTTCATCAGGTGCTGTGCTGATTTGCCCTGAGAATAAGCATCCAGTAAGACAAATACTTAATACAGTGGTAGGCCCACATAAATATTAGCCTAGAATAGTAACTAAATCACAGATCTGGGAGTCAACCCAACTTGGGTTCAGTCATATCTTCTATCAACCTGCCTTCTATCAAAATTACTTAACTTCTCTGAGCTTTGGTTCCCTCACTTAGAAAAAGGTGTAATGCAGAAGAATGATGGAGAGTCAATAACAGATGCCTGGCACCCAGTCAACACTAGGAAGGAAGGCATGTGCATGGCTTCCTGGCATCCCTTCTCCTGGCTGTGAGCCAAAGCAATAAATGATGGAATTTCAGGCATCAGTGAGCCATGAGGAATTTGTACGAAGGGCATGAGGAAAAGAGAAGACAATTTTCTGGCATTCCTGAATTACAATGTGGAAGGAATACCTCTTTGCCCTGCTTCCTGGTTTCCAGCTTGAGTAGCCAGGAAAGTGGGGTACTATTTACAAAAAGGGAGAGACTGGAGAGAGAAGATGCTTCAGTGCAAGGGTGACTAATTGAGCAATTCAAATATTGGGATATTTAGTCCATTAGAGGTCAAAATTCTAAATATTACCCTAGATTTTGATAACATATTAGCTCAGATTAAGCATTCTTTGCAAATCTATTTATACTTTAGCATACATCACTAGATTTGAGTTAGAAACTTGAGTTTAAACTCCAGCTCTGCCATTTATTAGCTATAAATGGACAAATTATTTAACTCTCATAGACCCTGGTCCACAAAATGAAATTACGCCTGCCCTGTCTGTCTCATAAAGGGATTAAGTAAACCACGAAGTGCTGCTATAAAAACGTGACAATGTTACTTATTACTGTATCATAAAGACACGAGCACTGTTGTTACCAATCACCTTCCAAAGGATTTCTGGGGGCTTCCAGTCCAGGTAAGACCATCACCAGCTTTTCCAAATACCCACAGCAATAGGATGACAACATTTAGACAACTCTCAGACAGTATTTTTAATAAAATTCGGTGACAAACTTTCCCCAGGAACTCCAGAATAACTGCGAGGAGGATCAAACCACCACTATCAACAAAATCCGCTCGGAACCCTTGCAGCATTAACACCTGTGTGAAGAACCTAGGGGAAGAAAGGAAGGGAAATTCTGATGGGGCTAAAAGCCAGTGAAATCAGCTCTCCAAGACAAACAAACGCAGCACAACCAACCTTGACTCATAGCGTTGGCTGGGGTTTGTGGTCTAAATTCTCCCAATACAGCTCGTCACTGGCTGCAGATCTGAAGCGAGCAGCGCATGATCACGTCTTTCGGGCCAGAGTAAGCTGAGAATTTAGTCAGCCTGAGAGGCTCGTAACACAGCCCTTGCCAACAGCAACTCACCCTACATGAGCGGGCTCAGCTCGGAGGAAACTAGGATGACCTAGGTCCTGGAAGACCTCAGACGTACTCAACAAAACCCCTCTGCTAGAAGGAAAAGAACCTACCCTAAACTGAAAAACAAAGAAGACTTCTGGTAGTAGAATCTAAATCGATCAGATCAGGGTACTGGGTATAAAGAGAGAGACAATACAAAGGAGAAAGATCTTGTAGCTGTGGAGGTGAAGACAGAGAATAGCCATTTTTGGGAAAACTTTGAAGTAACAATAGAGAAGGGAGTTTTTAAGCCGGAAAGCTACCTGGGCCTATCTCCTACTCTCTATGTGACAATACTGCCCTCAAATTACAGGAAAAAACTGTCTCATGTAAGTGTAAACATTATGGCCAGTCACGGTGGCTCACGCCTGTAATCCCAGCACTTTGGGAGGCCAAGGTGGGCAGATGACCTGAGGTCAGGAGTTTCAGGCCAGCCTGGCCAAAAGGACAAAATCCCGTCTCTACTAAAAAAATAAAAAAATAAAAAAAACACACACACACACACACAAAAACACACACACACACACACAAATTAGCCAGGCGTGGTAGTGCATGCCTGTAATCCCAGCTACGACGGAGGCTGAGGCGGGAGAATTGCTTGAATCCAGGAGGCGGAGGTTGCAGTGAGCTGAGATCGCACCACTGCCCTCCAGCCTGGGCAGCAGAGCAAGACTCTGTCTCAAAAAACAAACAAACAAACAAAACAAAACAAAACAAAAACATTAAAAAAGAAATGTAATAAAACCCCAAAGATATTTTAAGAAAAAAGTAAAAGGATACTGATTGTGCTAACAGATAAGAAGGCACGGGAAAGGCAAGAAAAATATGTCCACAAAGCAAATGAAAAATATGTCCTAATATAAAATAAACCCAAAATAATTCTAAAAACTGCAGAAGCTACAGAAACACATCATAAATACATTAAAAATTAGATAGCTGAACAATAGAAATGTGTCAAAAGAGCTCAAAAAAATAGAAAATAATATTTTATAAATTAAGACTAAGCTAGAAGTTACACAAGGCATTACAGAAAGCATAGCAAGGACATTGAGATTAGAAAGGAGGAAACAAAAATCAAATGGGACATTTTTTGGTTGTTGTTTCTTGCTTGTTTGTTTCTGAGACACGGTCTCCCTCTGTCACCCAGGCTGGAGTGCAGTAGCGCGATCACGGCTCACTGCAGCCTCAATCTCCCAGCCTCAAGCAATCCCCCTGCCTCAGCCTTCTGAGTAGCTGGGACTACAGGTGCTCGCTACCACACCCAGCTAATCTTTTTATTTTTTTACAGAGATAGGATCTCACCATGTTGCCCAGGCTGATCTCAAACTCCTAAGCCCAAACGATTCTCTCACATCGGCCTCCCAAACTGCTGGGATTACAGGCATGAGCCACCACACCCAACCCAAACAGAAAATTTTAAAAAATATTTTTGAAAAGATAGATATAGAAGATTGGCAAAGGAAGTCTATGACAATATGACATAGGAGTTCCTTAAAAAGGAAATCAAATAAATAGATCTGAACAAATAATAATGTAAGCTTTTGACAAATAAAAAGATACTTGAATTGGGCATGGTGGCTCATTCCTGTAACCCCAGCACTTTGGGATTCTGAGGCATGGAGCACTTGGGCCCAGGAGTTCGAGACCAGCCTGGGCAGCATAATGAGAACCCATCTCTACCAAAAAATATATATATATATATATATATATATTTAAAAAGTAGCCAAGCATAGTGGCACACGTCTATAGTCTCAGCTACTCAGAAGGCTGAGGTAGGAGGATGGCTTCGGCCCAGGAGTTCAAGGCTGCAGTGAGCTGAGATCAAACTACTGCATTCCAGCCTGGGCAACAGAGGGAGACCCTGTCTTAAACAAAAAAAAAAAAAAAAAGATACTTGATTCTACCTTTAAGAGGATATACTATGTACCTAGGAAAATCACTCAGAGATCTATTCTGAGATACATCTCACACCGAGATATTCTTGTTAAACTACTGAGAATTAGAAAGAAAAAATTTTCTGAGTATCTAAACAACAACAAAATGAGAACTACAATGGAAAAAAGATAAAATTTGTATCAGACTTGTTAATAATAACACTTCATAATGGAAGACAAGGGAACAATATATTGACAATACTCAAGGAAAGAAAATGTGAGTGAAGGATTTTATATCCAGTCAAACTCATCAACAATAAAGATCACCATTATAAAGACATAAGACTGACCCAGTGCAGTGGCTCAAGCCTGTAATCCCAGCACTTTGGGAGGCCGAAGTGGGCGGATTACCTGAGATCAGGAGTTCTAGACCAGTCTGGTCAACATGGTGAAACCCCGTTCCTACTAAAAATACAAAAATTAGCCAGGCATGTTGGTGGCAGCCTCCTATAGTCCCAGCTACTCGGGCAGCTAGGGCAGGACAATTGGTTGAACTCCGGAGGCAGAGGTTGCAGTGAGCTGAGATCGCACCATTGCACTCCAGCCTGGGCGACACAGCGAGACTCCGTCTCAAAAAATAAATAAATAAATACAAATAAATAAACAAATAAACAAATGTACAAGACCTCAGATATTGTTCCCACATGCCTTTCCAATAAATCTATGAAAATGAGCTCCAAACAACCATTCAAAATAATCATAAGAAGCTTCAGCACAAAGTCTTTGATGAACCTTAAATATATTTATCTGTAGAACTAAGAAAAAATAGTAAGAATAAAAACGGAAGAAGGGTAGGCCCTGCATGGTGGCTCACGCCTATAATCCCGGTACTTTGGGAGGCAGAAGCAGGAGGATTACTTGAGTCCAGGAGTTCAAGATCAGCTGTGCAATATAGTGAAATCTTGTCTCTACCAAAATTTTTCTTTTTTAAATTAGCTGAGTGTGGTGGCACATGCCTGTAATCCAATTAACTCGTGAGGCTGAGCTAGGGCGGTCGCTTGAACCCAGGAGGCAGAAATTGCAGTGAACCATGATCACACCACTGCACTCCAGCCTGGGTGACAAAGCAAGACCCTGTCTCGAAAAAAAAGAAAGAAGATATTTCAGTATTACATACTCTGAAAATATGGATATAATAGAACTAATAAAAATGGAGTTTTGGATGAACGAAGTACTTGGAAAGCAGAATAAGCTCAGTAAGTAACTCGCAGATATTAACTGTGACTGAAAGGCTATCCCTTTAATTTGGAGGCTGGAAGAGAAAGAGTAAAGAGTGGGTATTAGTTAATTTCATTATTATCCATAGCTGGGAGCAAACAGACAGTGCATTAAAAAGAGGGACTCAGAGTTCTTATACAAAGATATGAATACCAAGATAACAATCAGAACAGAAATACAAAACTTCCTGAATATTAAAACATACCAAAAACTTTAAATCTACATTGTAAAAGAATATATATTGACAGAGATATATGGCATATCTATCCTAAAGCAGTATAATAGAACTGAGACCTTTTGTATAAGAAAAGAGAAATAAATAAAATTAGACATTTGCCTAAATTTGCAAAACAAAAATAAAAGCAAAGGACGCAAAAACCAAAAACCAATAAAAATGGTTCCCTGTGGGAGTGGAGAACTGGGAGGCAAGCAAGGCTTCAGTGAAACTGCTTAATGTGGTATCATTTAAACTAGAACATTGTACATGGTTCACATGGTTAAAAAAATAAAATTAAATTACCAATTAAAAACAAAGCAAAATCGGCCGAGCGCGGTGGCTCAAGCCTGTAATCCCAGCACTGGGAGGCCGAGGCAGGTGGATCCGAGGTCAGGAGATCGAGACCATCCTGGCTAACAGGTGGAAACCCCGTCTTTACTAAAAAATACAAAAAACAATAGCGGTATGATGGTGGCGCCTACCGCAGTCCCAGCTACTCGGGAGGCTGAGGCAGATAAGCGGGAACCGGAAGTGAGCCGTGAAACTGAGACCGGCCACCTCCAGCCTGGGAAGGCAGAAGCGAGACTCGTCTCAAAAATAAATAAATAAATATAAATAAAACAAAACCAAAATGAGAAAACAAACTGAAATACAGCTGCTGTACATATAACTGAGTGGCACAAGCCTGTGAGAAAGTAATTATTTAAGTGAAACCATTAAGTGAATTAATAAGGTGAATTAACAAATTAAGTGAAATTATTAAGTGAAACAGAATTTTACTGTATATCCTTAGAGATGTATAATCTAAGGACACAAAGCCCCATAGAAATCTGAAACACAGTTAATAGTATTTTAGTAATAATGGTATTTTTATTTTAAAACTATTTTAGGGGCCGGGCAACGTGGCTCACGCCTGTCAGCACTTTGGGAGGGCCGAGGCAGACAGTGCAGATCAGGAGATCCAGACAATCCTGGCTAACACAATGAAACCCGTCTCTACTAAAATACAAAAAATAACCGGAGGTGGCGGCGGGCACCTGTAGCAGCTGCTCGGGAGGCTAAGACAGGAGAATGGCGGGAACCAGGGAGGCGGAGCTTGCAGTGAGCCGAGATCGCGCCACTGCACTCCAGCCTGGGCGACAGAGCGAGACTCCGTCTCAAAAACAAACAAGACAAACAAACAAAAACTATTTTAGGTATTTGTAGAATAAAGCCAATAAGTAATTGCATATTGTCACTAGGAACTAAGATTTTCAATGATATAAGAGATTGATTTACTCAATTTAATTTTTCTTTTTCTTTTTCTTTTTTTTTTTTTGAGATGAAGTCCTGCTCTGTCTCCCAGGCTGGAATGCAGTGGCGCAATCTCAACTCACTGCAACCTCGCCTCTCCGGTTCAAGTGATTCTCCTGCCTCAGCCTCCCAAGTAGCTGGGATTACAAGCGCAGGACACCACGCCCAGCTAATTTTTGTATTTTTAGCAGAGACAGGGGTTTCACTGTGTTGGTCAGGATGGTCTCGAACTCCTGATCTCAGGTGATCTGCCCACCTTGGCCTCCCAACGTGCTGGGATTATAGGCGTGAGCCACCGTGCCTGGCTGATAAATTTAATTTTTTTTAAAAGTAACAACTCTGTAATCTTAAAGCTGAATTGGAAATCTCAGTATGAACTTTTACAAAAGTAAAAGGCATTTCTCAAAATTCCCTTGGAATTTCACATACAGTATATAACAGGTTTAAAAATAAAACAAAAGCTATGAGACTTTTAGGAAAAAAACATAGAAAATCTTTGGGCTTTAGAGTTAGTCGAAAAGTTCTCAGGCTAGACCCTAAAAATAAATCCATAAAAGGAAAAAATGATAAATTGGACCACATCAAAATTAAAATCTTTTGCTCTGTTCTCCTCAAAGAAGATGAAAAGACAGGCTACAGACTGGGAGAAAAAAAGTGTGCAAACAACATGTCAGACAAAGAACTGGTATCTAGAATATATAAAGAACTCTCAAAATACAGCAGTGTCAAAATCCCGGTTAGAAAATGGAACAGGTATGTTTTCACTGAAGAGGAAGTACAGATGGCAAATAAGCACAGGAGAAGATGTTCAACACCACTAGCTGTCAAGGGAATGCAAATTACAACCATAGCGAGCCACAGGTATCATTACACACCTATCCAAATGGCTACAATAAAAACAGTCACAATGCCAAATGGTAGCAAGGACGCAGAGACACTGAATCGCTCATGTATGACGGGTGGAAATGTAAAATGGTACAGCCACTCTGGAAAACAATTTAGCAGTTTATTGTAAACTGAAGCATATCATTACCATAAGACCCAGTAATTGCACTCTCAGAAATTTATTTCGGAGAAACGAAAACTATGTTCACAAAAACCTGTAAACAAATATGTATTGCAGTTCTGTTCATAGTATTTAAAAACTAGAAACAACCTACATGTCCTTCGATTTGTGAATGGTTAGTTAAGTTGTGGTCCATCCATCACGCAATAGTAATCAACGATAAAAAGGAACGGGTTAGGCCGGGCGCGGTGGTTCATGCCTGTAATCTCAGCACTTTGGGAGGCAGAGGTGGGCAGATCACTTGAGGTCCGGAGTTCAAGACCAGCATGGCCAACACGGCGAAACCCCGATCCCACTAAAAAAAAATAATTACAAAAATTAGCCAGGCAGGGTGGCACGCACCTGTAATCCCAGCTACTCTGGAGGCTGAGGCGAGAGAATCGCTTGAACCTCAGAGGTGGAAGCTGCGTGAGCCGAGATCGCGCCACTGCACTCCAGCCTGGGCAACAGAGGGATGTTCCTTTCCACCCGCCTCCAAATAAAAAACAAAAAAAGGATCAAGTTAATTTCTGGGGAATTATGCTGAGTGAAAAATGCTAATCCCAAAAGTTACATATTGTATTATCCTATTTATATAACATTTTTGAAATGATAAAATGAAAGAAATGGAGAGCAGATTAGTTGTTACCAGAGATGAGGAACTGTGTAAGGGGGACGGGGTGGTGGGGGGGGCGGGGCGCGGGGCGGGGGGGGCGGGGGGGGGGGGGGGCGGGGCGGGGGGGGGGGGGGGCGGCGCGGGGGCGGCAATAGTTAACAACACATGGAATCCTCCTAGAGATGGATCTTTTCCGTATCTTGTTGTTTTGTTTTGTTTTTATCTTAGAAAAAAAAATAGGTCTCACTGTGTTGCAGGCTGCTCTCAAAAACTTCTGGCCTCAAGCAATCTTCCCACTTTGGTCTCCCAAAGTGCTGGGATTATAGGTATGAGCAACTGTGCCTGGCCTATTCTGTATCTTCACTATGGTGGTGGGTATATCAACCTACATAGGCGATAAAATTGCCTAGAACTAAATATACGCACACACACAGAGACACACACACACACACACACACGCCAAGTGAAAGTGGAGAAATCTGAGTAAGACTGGTGGATTATATCAGTGTCAATGTTCTCTTGTGATCTTGTACTCTAGTTTTGCAAGGTACAAAAGATCTCCCTGTAATAGTTCTTACAAATGAATGTGAATCCATAATTATCTCAACATAAAAAGTTTAATCTAGTTTTTAAAAAATGCAGTGCTCTGGGCTAACCAATGTTCTTAAATCAATATTCAACGTTAAGGGAAATTTCACTGATGACAACGATGACAATGGTGGAGGTGGCAGTGCTGATGACGCTGTCCTTTGCTGAGCTGTTACTGTGGGCTCCAAGATAGCTAAGACCTTGCCTGTATCATTCACTACTATATCCCAAACACTACAGCCTCCTCAGCAGTTGTTTGTTAGACAGCACTAAGCAAATAATTGTTGAATAAATAAATGAACAATTCTGCAAGATTTTTATTTTTTATTATTATTACCTATTATCATGTTTCAGATGAGAAAACTGGAACTCAAAAAGTTTAAGTAGGCTGGGCACGGTGGCTTACGCTTGTAATCCCTGCATTTTGGGAGGCCCAGGTTGGTGGATCACCTGAGGTCAGGAGTTTCAGACCAGCTTGGTCAACATGGTAAAATTCTATCTCTACTAAAAATACAAAAATTAACCAGGAATGGTGGTGCATGCCTGTCAACCCAGCTACTCAGGAGGCTGAGGCAGGAGAATCGCTTGAACCCAGGAGGCACAGGTTGCAGTGAGCCAACATTGCACCACTGCACTCCAGCCTGAGCAATAGAACAAGACTCTGTATCAAAAAAAAAAAAAAAGTTTAAGTAATACCCCAAGGTCAAACAACTTACAAGCAGAGAAGCCAAGACTGACTCATCACTGTCTGTGCTATTAATAACTAATCACAGTCTCCCAAAATGCTAACATAGCTTCCAATAAACCAAAACGAATATTCTTTATTTTAGCAATAATCACTTTAACTGCCTAACATCTCTCAACTGAACCTCCGGATGGTTCTTTAGTTCTTATTTATAGAAAGGCATCACCAGCCCTCCTCCCACGCCCTATTGTTCTCTGAGCGTCATTGTGAGAGGGTATTATTAGTGCTTAATGTGTGTGCAGAAAAACTACCAATGATTAAAGCATTTTTAAAGCATGTTAGCCACTGTGGCAATGTCCATTAATTCCTGAGAATACTCTTAGAAATCTTACCCTATGGATTTGTATCACTCCAATTTAAGTTGGCCATGTAAACCGCAAATAAGATTGGGCATGGTGGCTCATGCCTGTAATCCAAGCACTTTAGGAGACCACGGTGGGAGGATAGCTTGAGCCCAGGAATTTCAGACCAGCCTGGGCAACAGAGCGAGACAAAAACATAAGCTAAGAAAAGTAGCCAGGTGTACTGGCACTTGCCTGTAGTCCCAGCTACTCGGGAGGCTGAGGCAGGAGGATCACTTGAGTGCAGGAGTTCAAGGCTGCAGTGAGCTATGATTGCACCACTGCATTCTGGCCTGGGTAACAGCACGAGATCCTGTCTCTAACAAATACAAATTAAAAATCTGCAAATGCGTTTAGTGTCAGGCATGAGAGCTAGTTTAAAAATAATAGGTCTGGCTGTTTTGAGGACAACTACTTAGAAAATAAGCACTCTTGATGCAAAGAATAAAAACTGGAAGAAAATTCTCCAGAAAGTTCAAGGTCTTCATCATTCAGTAATGGCCGGTGAATTATTTTCATTTTCTTATTTATATTTTGCTGCATTTTCCACATTTTCTACTATAAATATATATTCCTTCTATAAATAACATAGTAAAAATAAGAAAATGAATGGCCTAGGTCAAAAATTTTGCAAACACTGTTTTAAACTGCAAAAAGAATTCAAGGCCCGGAGTGGTGGCTCACACTTGTAATCTCAGCACTTCAGGAGGCCTTGGTGGGCAATTCACTTGAGTTCAGGAGTTCAAGACCAGCCTAGCCAACATGGTGAAACCCCATCTCTTCCAAAATACAAAAATTATCTGGGCATGGTGGTGCATGCCTATAATCCCACCTAATCGGGAGGCTAAGGCAGGAGAATCACTTGAACATGGGAGGCAGAGGTTGCAGTGAGGCAAGATTGCGCCATGCACTCCAGCCTGGGCGACAGAGTGAGACCCTGTCAAACGAACAGAGGGAAGGGGAGGGGAGGGGACGGGAGGGGAGGGGAGGGAAGGGAGAAGGAAAGAAGGAAGGAGGGAGGGAGGGAGGGAGAGAGGGAGGAGGAAGGAAGGAAGGAAGGAAGGAAGGAAGGAAGGAAGGAAGGAAGGAAGGAAGGAAGGAAGGAAGGAAGGAAGGAAGGAAGGAAATTCAGATCAAGATATTCTGGAATAAACTTATCTTAGCCCAGGTTCTCTGGAAACCAGAACCAAGGACAAGGCATTTGTGCTTATGCTTTACCAGGGAGAGCAATCCCAAAAAGTATCAGTGAAGGAAGGAGGGAAGGAGGAAGGAGAAAAGAGGAAAGAAAAAAGAGAGAAGGGGAAAAAGAGGAAGGAGAAAAGGAAGAAAGGGGAAGGAGGAAGCAGGGAAGGAAGGAAGGAGCAAGGAGGGAAGGAAGAAGAGCAAATACAAGCGCACTGCTGAGCTCCTCACAAAGCCATGATTTTTCTGCCTTACAGATGTCTCTGGAGAGGCTGACTAAACTGTAAACAGTATCATGAAACCGTCCATGAAGGAAGGCGGACTTTATCCGCTGACTCTTGTCTGCCATTGACTGAAGTTTGTCTCACGGGACACCGACTCCTCGTCCCCTTATCTGGGTGGTCTCTGCAGGCAGCCACCAGGAGACCGGATCCCAAGCAGAGGTGGCAGCCTCCCCTGCCCACCTGCAGCCTGCAGCTTCCGGGGCCTGGTGAGGTGAGCAGGAGGGCAGATGTGGGCTCCAAGAGGTCACGGGAGCCGAGGAGTGTCCCTCAGGAGGGCAGAGGAGAGGCAGGCAGTGGGGTGCTATCTGATGGTGAACGCCCTGGGCACCCCTGCAGCCAGAGGCCAAGTGTGCAAGTGTTGCTCCACGTGCCACTGCTGGCATCATGAGGTGCGGACGCAGCTCAACAGGCCTCCCTCCCAAGAAGACAGAAACGCCCTCTCTGGACATGTGGGTTGTTAGGGATCGTGGACAGTCCAGCGGCTCCTGCAGTCCTGCTCAGATGGGCACTCAGTACATGTGGTCAATGAGAGTGGCTTCCTGGGCTTCAAGGGAGAGTCTGAAGCCCAAGGCTCTGTGCGTCTGTGGGGACGCAATCCCTTCCCGGTACCTTGTTTTCAATGAGAAAATAAAGTTCATCCTAGTGTTTGCTGCAGAGAAAATAAGAGCAAATCTTGCAGGCAGATTTCACTGAGAGGCAGAAACTACACGCGGCCTGTTGGGATGCGCCGGGCTGCCCAGGCTCACCGGTGCAGCCTCTGATCACCCAGGGCCTCTGCCCAGCCAGCAGCAGGCACAGAGACCTGGGGCGGATGGAGCCCTGCTGCGCGGCAGCCCCGGCCCTGCTGCTTACAATTCCTTGTGTCAGCACAGAAGACTGGGACTCAAGCGCAGGGAATACAATTTTCTCACAAATAGGAGTTCTGGACACACAAACAAAAGAGAAGGCGAGGGAGACTCAGTCACATCTGTCAGGGCCATCGTCCCGCGTCTGCTACAACTGTCCTGGTTACCGGGCTGGGCAGGTGACTCAACTCCCACTTTTGTGATTGATGAAATACCATAAGGGGTTTCTGAGGAAGTGTCCAAAAGGCAAAATCTTGTTATTATCTGCCTCACATTTTATTTGAAGAGCCCTCCAAAGACGCCATCTTCTACTGTCTCCAGAAGAAAAGATGCCAGCTGGGGCTGTCCCTGGTGGGAGGACAAAGAAACGTGGCTTGGGAAAAGACAAAAAAACTTTTGCAAAGAGATTTAGGGCTAGAGTGCCCATGGTGAATGAACGACACGGCCATCAGCCTGCAGCGTCTGATAGAACTCTCATTTTTACACTTCGACAGAAATTCTCGGTATCCTTAGGCACATTATGTAGGCCGTGGTACATCTCCAACTTACCTGGAACTAGCCGTGAGAATAAAGGGTGCAGTCAAAATCACTGTGCTTTGGTTTCCGCTTTCTCTTTTTTTTTCTTTTCTTTTCTTTTTTTTTTTTTTTTTTTTTTTTTTTGGCCGGGTTCCCCCTTTTTCCTGGGTTGGGTTGCATGGTTGCCACTTGGCTCACTGCAACCTCCGCCTCCAAGGTTCCAGTGATTATCCTGCCTCAGCCTCCCAGGTAGCTGGGACTACAGGCGTGCGCCACCATGCTCAGCTAATTTTTGTATTTTTAGTAGAGACGGGGTTTCACCATGTTGGCCAGGATGGCCTCGATCTCTTGACCTCATGATCCGCCCACCTCAGTCTCCCAAAGTGCTGGGATTAAAGGCATGAGCCGATTTCTGCTTTCAAAAGCATCAGGACTTTGCTGTGATGGGACTTGGAAGCTTCCAGGTATTAGGGTATTAGATAAGAATATGGCCAGTGCTTTTACGGGCATTCATATGGGCCCATTATTTATTTATTTATTTATTGAAACAGGATCTCATTCTGTCACCCAGGCTAGAGTGCAGTGGCATGATCTCAGCTCACTGCAACATCCGCCTCCCAGGTTCAAGCAATTCTCCTGCCTCAGCCTCCCCAGTAGCTGGAATTACAGGCATGTGCCATGACGCCCAGCTAATTTTTGTATTTTTAGAAGGCATGGGTTTTCACCATGTTGGCCAGGCTGGTCTCGAATTCCTGACCTCAGGTAATCCACCTGCCTTCGCCTCCCAGAGTGCTGGGATTACAGGCGTGAGCCACCGTGCCTGGCCTGGGCCTCTGTGGTTTGATTCTGAGCAAATGACAAATGGACATGGGGTGGGGTGAGAGGGGAGTTCTCAAATGTAAACGTAAATGTGGAAATTGAAGAAGAAAGGCTGGGTGCAGTGGTTCACACCTGTAATTCCCAGCACTTTGGGAGGCTGAAGTGAGGGGATTGCCTGAGGCCAGGAGTTTGAGACTAGCCTGCAGAACATAGCAAGTCCCTGAAATAAATAAATTGATAAATAAATAAAAAGAAGATGAGAAAGAAAGAACAAGGAATAGGAAAGAAAAAAAAAAACAGGAATCTGCAACTGGGGAATAAATCATTTCTAAAGAGTAGGCCTAAATTCACTTATATATGCAACAAATATTCTTCTCTTCTAATGCACCATGGATGGTTCTGGGGGAGCTGGAGATGAGGCGGTGAATACAACATGTCTGTTTGGCATGTCTAATGGTTCTGCTGGAAGACCCATTTAGGAAGCTGTGGCAAGACTGAAGCTATGCCCTCAGGTTTAATTAGGGCTCTGAAACGCTTTAGGTCACTTGGCGGCATCCCCTAAGCCAGAGGCCTAAGTCTAGATCTATCTCCCGCAATCTAAAGGCTGAGACACCTCAGAGTGTCTGCTATGAGAACCCCTCCTGGCCACATTAGACTGGAAGTGGGAGTCTTGGTGTGTTTTGTTCACCAATGTACCTGAACTGGCTTGAGAGAGCACCTGACACATTTTTAGTGTTCAATAAACATCTGTTAAGTGGCTGGGCACGGTGGCTCACGCCTGTAATCCAAGCACTTTGGGAGGCCGTGGTGGGTGGATTGCCTGAGCTTAGGAGTTCAAGAAACCCTGTCTCTACTAAAATACAAAAATAAAAATAAAAATAATTAAAAAAAAAAAAAGCTGGGTGTGGCAGCGTGCACCTGTAGTTCCAGCTAATCAGGAGGCTGAGGCAGGAGAATTGCTTAAACCCGGGAGGCGGAGGTTACAGTGAGCAGAGATTGTGCCACTGCACTCCAGCCTGGCAACAGAGCGAGACTCCATCTCAAAAACAAAACAAACAAACAATATCTGTTAAGTGAAAGAATGAACAGTTCAGAGTACAATAAGAAAAGTCTCCATCCACGTGCAAATAGGACTCCGGATAAGATGGTTACAAATGCCCAGCCAGTTTCCCACTCTGTCTTCCCAGGCAGTGGAAAGGCATATGTGAGCAGATGCAGGACCCGGCCAACTTCCAGGGAAAGCTGCCCCTTTGTAAGTAAGGAACGTTTGTTTCTGGTGTGAGACCCCAGCTTCCTCTACCCAGGTTCCAACAGCCTCAGTGGGATTTGTGCTGGGGTCAGAGACCAATGAATGATGGATGGACCGACACTGGGTTGCTGTCAATCACAGATGTCTGCCAGCCCCTCCCTCTCCTTACACACACAGTTCGGCGGCGTTCACTCGTGCCATCCCCTTCGACTGAACAGAATCCCGTGGAGAGCTGTGCAGAAGGCAGAACAAGCTACTATTTGGCAAAATGGTATTCTTAGCATTGGCCAAACTGGGGATGTGCCCTTAAACAGTAGATCTTGTTAAGGTCTGGGATCTAGGCCGGGTGTGGTGGCTCACACCTGTAATCCCAGCACTTTGACAGGCCGAGGCGGGTGGATCACTTGAGGTCAGGATTTCGAGACCAACCTGGCCAACACGGTGAAACCATCTCTGCAAAAATACAACATTTAGCCAGGCACAATGGCTCACGCCTCTAATCCCAGCACTTTGGGAGGCTGAGGCAAGTGGATCGCTTGAGGTCAGGAGTTTGAGACCAGCCTGCCAACTTGGCGAGACCCCATTCTCTACTGAAAATACAAAAAAAAAAATTAGGCGTGGCGGTGGGCACCTGTAATCCCAGCTACTGGGGAGATTGAGGTGGGAGAATCACTTGAACCCAGGAGGCTGAGGTTGTAGTGAGCCGAGATCACGCCCCTGCACTCCAGCCTGGGCGACAGAGTGAGGCTCCATTTAAAAAAAAAAAAAAAAAAAAAGATTCTGTTAAGGTCGGGATCTCTCCATATCTGTCTCACAAATAGAGAAAGGGAAGTCAGCAATTCTACAAGAATTGGCTGCTTTTAATTCCATTTTTAGCATTCGGGAGGTACACATTTTTAAAAATTCTGCTTGATCAGTGAATAAATCCTTATTTAACTGCACCAAATAATATGATTGACAGAACACCTAGAACCACATCCTGTAGCTATCCATGACGTAGGTCCCTGAAGGCAGCCCGCTACACTTCTGGGTACTCTGGTGGAGAGCTTTCTCCCTGCTGACTGACTCCATAACGCAGCTGACCTTGGGCCTCCATACTATGTGGATTCTCTCTAGTCACTGT
Source organism: Papio anubis (assembly GCF_008728515.1). Taxonomy (NCBI): domain Eukaryota; kingdom Metazoa; phylum Chordata; class Mammalia; order Primates; family Cercopithecidae; genus Papio; species Papio anubis. Next base: position 6,046,231 of record NC_044978.1, read on the forward strand.
ATCCAGTTCAGTCACTGAGTTAAACCAGCAAGTGGTTGTTGACTGTGGCATTTCACAGAACTGTTTTCAGTAACAAGACAGCCCAGATTGCACACTTTTGAGCATCTAAGTCATCCCTTGGCCATTGATGGCTGTGTTCAACCCCATCTGAGCCCTGTGTTGGTCACTAGGGAGAAAAGAGGTATAGGACAAAGAGCTAGTCGAGAGACAGAATGCAGCATTTAAAAAATACAAGATGGGCTGGGCACAGTGGCTCATGCCTGTAATCCTAGCACTGTGGGAGGCCGAGGAGGGCAGATCACCTGTGGTCAGGAGTTCGAGACCAGCCTGACCAACATGATGAAACCTCACCTCTACCAAAAATACAAAACTTAGCAGGGCATGGTGGCGTGTGCCTGTAATCCCAGCTACTTGGGAGGCTGAGGCAGGAGAATTGCTTGAACCTGGGAGGCGGAGGTTGCAGTGAGCTGAGATAGTGCTACTGCACTCCAGCCTGGCAATAGAGCAAGACTCTGTCTCAAATAAATACATCAATATAATTGAAAATTTTAAAACTTAAAAGGTACGAGATGGGCATCCATACGGGAAATGCCAAAAGAGTCCATAGAACCTGAAGGACCCCTGAAGGCTGTGGAGGGAGGTGGAGTTTCAGCTGAGCCTTGCAAGCTCCTGTGGCAGTAATAATGCTATGTTCACCATACAGTCCCCTTCCTGGGCACCCTGCCTTCTCCACAGTCAATTCTGGCCACTAGAATGGGGGTGGACTTTTAGATGGGAAATAATGAAGCCTCAAAAACATATGTTTGTGTCTTCTCCTGGTTGGGCCCCCTCCATCCACACGCTGCCCACTGTGCCTGCCCTTCTGGGCTGGATGCATCTCAGGCAAGTCTGTAGTAACAGCTCACAAGCAAACATGTGTGCTTCAGTGTTGAATAGAACACTCCTTGTCTGAGACACGTAACAATGCTTTCACCCAAAGAGAACGTCAGGGTTACATTTTTAGACATGCAGGGCCCATGACCTTTGCTTAAACCATCTTGGTGGGGAGCCCTATACTATTCCTAAGAGTAGTATTTGTTCAAATGGGAACAGATTTCAGGGCTGGAAACAAACTTGTTAATGGCAACCCTCATCCTGGAACATTGATGTAGCTTTCATGTATTTTGCCTCCTGGGTGACTTGTGGATCACTGGGGAGTAAGTTTGTGCATATGATCCATCTGCTGGGTCTCTTCCCTCTGGTGCTGTGATCTGTTCCATTTATTTATTTATTTATTTATTTATTTATTTATTTATTTAGAGGTGGAGTCTCGTTCTGATGCCCAGACTGGAGTGCAGTGGCACCATCTCGGCTCACTGCAACCTCCGCCTCCCAGGTTCAAGCAATTCTCCTGCCTCAGCCTCCCAAGTAGTCTCGAACTTCTGACCTCATGATCCGCCCGCCTCCGCCTCCCAAAGTGCTGGGATTACAGGCGTGAGCCACCATGCCCGGCAGATCTATGTTCCTTTCAAAAAATAAGCATTTATTAGCCCTTCTTAGAAAAAAAAAAACATGCTTACTGTGGTAAACCATTCAGAACATATAAGTAAAATAAAATTATTATCACCTGTACAATCCAACAATCCAAAAACTCTTTCTAGAGAAAGAGAGAGAGAGAGATGGGGCCCAGCTCTGTCACCCCACCTAGAGTGCAGTGGCACAATCATAGCTCAGTGTAGCCTTGGCCTCTTGGGTTCCAGCAATCCTCATACCTCAGCCTTTTGAGTAGCTGGGACTACAGGCCCACACCAGAGCCTGGCTAATTTCTTTTTAATTTTTGTAGAGAAGAAGTCGCGCTTTGTTGCCAAGGCTGATCTTGAACTCCTGGGCTCAAATGATCCTCCTGCCTTGGCCTCCCAAAGTGCTGGGATCATAGGCATGGGTGACAGCCCCCAGCCCCAGAACAATCTTTTTATGCATGATCATTTTCCTTTGGGTTTGTATTTGTGCAGTGTCTGTTTTGTTTTGCATTACAAAGCAGGATCATTACCATAGACACTGTTCTGTCCTTGCTTTTTTTCTTCGACAGGACCTAGTGATCATTTCCCCACGTTATTGTTAAGTACTGAATCTCTCTATGACAGATCTCTATAATCCGAATAAAAGTTATTTCATGAAGGAAGAAGGTCCTTCTTACAAAGAAAGCCATGATTATCAAGGTTTCAGGCTCCACTGAGAGCACTATCATCTGCCAAACGAAACAGAACAGACAGAAGGAGGGGCATGGGGTCAGGAGCACCTAGCACCTGCAGTGTGCACGCACTCACTTCTGGGTTGGAAGCTCCAGGGCACCCGAGTTTGCAGAGGCCAGGTGCAGCTGAGAGGCCAGTTGCAGCCGAGAGGCCAGGTGCAGCCAAGAGGCCAGATGCAGCCGAAAGGCCAGGTGCACCAGAGGCCAGATGCAGCAGAGAGGCCAGGCGCGGCAGAGACCACGTGCAGCAGAATGGAGTGCAGCAAGAGAGGGGAGCCAGGTGGGGCAGAGGCCACGATACATGAGGCCAGGTGCAACAGAAGAGAGAACCAGGTGGGGGCCAGAGAATTGCATTGCAGCAGGCCAGGTGCAGCGGAAGCCAGGCGCGGCAGAGACCACATTGCAGCCAGAAGTGGAGTGCAGTGAGAGAGCCAGGTGGGGCAGAGGGCCAGATGCAGCAGAGAATGGGTGTAGCAGAGGCCAGATAAGCAGACCATGGATCAGCAGAAGAGACCAGTGCAACAGACAGACAGGTGCAGCCAGAAGCCAGAAGTGTGGCACAGAGACCAGATGCCAGGCAGGGAGACCAGGTGGGGCCGGCTGCAAACCCTCACCGGACGTTCTGCACTGTGGCTTCCTGAAAAAGCCACAGGAGCCCGCAGACGGCCACCGGCGCGCGGTTGCAGGTGGCGACAGCGCAGAAGGCCCCTGCAGCGTCCGCGTCGGACGGGCTTCCCAGGCGGGTGCTGGCGGCGGAGCGCACCGGAGTCCTGGTCCCGCCACGGCCGCTCCTGGCGGCCCTTTGCTCAGATCCCCCAGCCCCACAGCGCCCACCCCGCTTGGCGCGCACAAGTTCCTGCAGGTCTCTCGTGCCAGGCGCAGGGGAGCCTCTTCGCGGCGTGGCCCCGCTGGGTTCGGCTCAGACAGAAGGTTCTGTCCCGAGTCCCCAGGCCAGTCTGGCTGCTGCAGGGGAAATACTGACGCGCCCCACGCCAGGCAGGCGCGGCCTGGCGGGAGAGGCGGCAGGACAGGGCAGGGGCAGACAGCCAGGCCCTGAAAAAGCTAGAGGGGAGGCATGGACTGGTGTGGGTTTTTGTTTTTACTTTTTGGGATGAGGTCTATAAGCTCACTGTCGCTCAGGCTGGGTGCAGTGCCGGGTGATCTTGGCTCACTGCAGCCTCTGCCTCCCGGGTTCAAGCCGTTCTCCTGCTCAGCCTCCCCGACTAGTTGGGATTACAGGCGCCACCCAACTAATTCACTGTGTATTTTTAAAATGAGAGAGACACATGATTTCCCTCTGTATTGGCCAGGCTGGTCTCAGACTCCTGACCTCAAATGTGATCCACCCCGCCAATCTCTCAAGTGCTGGGATACAGGCATCGAACCTACGCGCCGGCCTGGGTGAATTTTCTGTGTGTGCAGAGAACCAGCACCAGGACCCCTCCTGTTCCCTTGCGTTCGCCGTAAGCACCGTAAGCACCGCGGACACTGCCACCTGACCGCGGGCTGGGGGGAAGCAGCCGGAAAATAAAATGCTGCAGGGCGCAGTTACGCGTATCTGTTAGTGTGTGTGTGGTAAAAGATCATTCAGTAAGTACCCGTTTTCAAAGAATAAACATAAAGTGAACATTTATTAAACATAATTTAAACTCTTCTCCATGTCAGGCCCTTTCACTGATTTCCCAAGGTGAGCATTCGGACCATCCTTACATTAATACTGATTTTAAGTTGCTAAAGGTTGTGTTTGAAGCTGCCGTCTTGATTTTATCCTTGCAGCTGAAGATACCTTGTGAATTTCAGAGCAGAGCGACTGAGCGGTAGGCAAGGCACAAAGCAGGAGGGAAGCCGCTGGAGGGAGCTGCTCTCCTGCACGGAGGGCGCAGGCGCCAGCTGCTGCCAACGCCACCGGAAAGCCCTCACCCTAAGCTGAGATTCCTGACCCCAGGCGCCTAATTTACATCATTATTCCCTAAGAACAGGGGAGAAACGGAGAGGGCACCAAGCACAAACACCGAAGCTCTGGGATAAGATAGGAGGGCCACCAACTCATTACACTGAAATTAAAAAGAGGCCTGCCGCTGGGGCTCACTCCTGTAATCTCAGCACTTGGAGGCTGAGGCGGGCAGATCACTGGAGCCCAGGAGTTGGAGACCAGCCTGGCCAACCTGGTGAAACTCCGTGTCTACTAAAAATACAAAGATTAGCGGGGCTTGGTGGTGCGTGCCTGTAATCCCAGCTACTTTTGGGAGGCTGAGGCAGGAGAATCGCTTGAACCCGGGAGGCGGAGGTTGCAGTGAGCCAAAATCATGCCACTGCACTCCCATCTGGGTGACAGAGTTAGGCTCTGAAAAAAAAAAAAAGGAAGAAAATTACAAATAAAGATAAGGAATTAGATTATTAAAAACTATCTTTTGCTTACTTGTCTGATGAGCTGAAATAAGAAATAAGAAAAAAAGTTCTCTTTGCTGTGGAAACTATATTGTAGGGTAATTAAATAGACCTAGTGGATGAGGAAAAAAAAATCTCTAAGAATTCCAGTCAATGAATGCAGAATAGCATTCTTTAATTACATTTTGCAACTTCTAATTGAATAACTTCTAATTTTAAAACATATTTAAGTTAAATATACAGTTCAGCTAAACAGCGATCGATGCGTCAATGCAATGAACGTCATTCAATTCAGACAACTGCATCGATGGCTGTTTAGCTGAACCTTATGATAAAGGAATTAGGCTGCCACCTTCTAAACCCATTGATCAATCTTATCATGAAAAGCAAGACAACTAGACATGAAGTGTGGCAATAGGAAATATCACCTATGAAATAGTCTTATCAAAAAAAAAAAGGAAAGATGGAAGGAAGGAGTGAGAGAGAGAGAAGGAGGGTAGAAGGAAGGAAGTAGAGGAGAGAAGAACTGGAGGGCGGATGAAAGGGAGAAAGAATTTGAGCTCAGGCCATCTTGTAGATCTAACTCCTGGTCCATTGGAAAAACAGTAGATAGAGGAACAAGTTACATAAACACCCTGGGGTTGCAATTAACCAAACCCTGAATGTGGGATATTTTACAAAAGAACTGACCCATTTCTTCATCAAGTCAATAGGGGATATAAAGGGAGAAGGGATGGTTCTACATTAAATGAAACTTAATATAATGATGGACCTTGTTTGGATCCATATTCAAACAAGCCAACTGTAAAAAGACTTAGGGAAAATTGAATATGTTATTATACTAGACAATGTAAAGAAATAATTGATTAGATGTAATAATGCATTGTGGTTATGTAATTTTAAAAGTCCTTTTCTTTCTGGTGAAATGAGTTAGGGAGGATGGATGGTAGAGGGCAAGGCATTAATGGCTGAAGCTGAGTATAGCGTGGAAGTGTGTTACAGTGTTTGGAAATGGTCACAATAAAAAAGTAAAATGAAATAAAGGATGGCAATCAGAAGGGGAGAGAATATCATAAATGTAGTCTGACCAACTGTGTCACTAACGCCTTTGATTAAAAAAATATATCAGCTATTTGATTTTAAAAATAGCTCCTCGGAGCTCCTCCCATCCTATGACTGAATAATTCTGTATTTCATCTTTCTTTTTTTTTTTTGAGACAGAGTCTCACTCTGTCACCCAGGCTGGAGTGCAGTGGCATGATCTCGGCTCACTGCAAGCTCCGCCTCCCGGGTTCACGCCATTCTTCTGCCTCAGCCTCCTGAGTAGCTGGGACTATAGGCACTGGCCACCACACCCAGCTCATTTTTTGTATTTTTAGTAGAGACGGGGTTTCACCGTGTTAGCCAGGATGGTCTCAATCTCCTGACCTCGTGATACGCCCACCTCGGCCTCCCAAAGTGCTGGGATTACAGGCCTGAGTCACCGCGCCTGGCCTATTTCATCTTGAATTAAGGGTTTCTGAATTGTTCCTGTTAAATTTGGCATTTGGAATTCAGTCCTTGTTGAGATAGTGATTTTGAATTATTCTCCAAGATCAAATATTTTTTCAGACTACAGTTCTTCAATCTGACGAGCATTACCAAAAAGAAGACCAGCTTCCCCCAAAAGCTCCAGGAGACAAGCCCTACTCCCCAGAGGTGGCAGGGAGACCGCAGCAGGCGCTCTTGCATTCTTAAATGAGTTTCATCCCCCACCCACCATTCTCTTATCACTGAATATCTAAGGTAGAAAAAATAAAGGTTAGGTTTACTCAACAGTGGACAAGTCTGTCTATGTTCAAAGCACTGGCATGCCAGGGTGCCGCAGGGGTGCGTGCCAACAGTCCCTTTCATCACCTGGAAAGCTCTTCCTTGATCTGTTTATTTTACAAACGTTTCTATGTCCTCCAAAATCCAGTTCACATATTATCTGTTCATGGATGATGGAAATGCATTCCCACACAACAAAAGCACAGAATCATTTTATTATGAACACAAAAACAAAAACAACTCCAATGTCAATGTCAATGTCACTCCTTGAGGAAGCCCTACCTCCCTGCAGCTTCCTCCTCATACTCTTCTAAAGTTAATCCTTCCCTGGGGCTCCTTTCTACCTTGTATCCTTTGTTATGTTTTTATTGTGGAAATTTTCAGACATATGCAAAAGGAGAGTGAATGGTAAAGCCCCCAGGCCCACCCATCTTCAATGTTATCAACCTTTTCCAAATCTTGTTTCATCCATTTCTCTCCAATCTGAGTATTTTGTTTGTTTTCAGGTATGTTAAAAGGAAATCCCAGACATCCCATCACTCACCAGTCTTCTCATTTCTACCGCACTGACCGCACTGTGTCAGGGCCTGCTGCAGTGGCAGTCTCCTGCTGGACCACTGGTCTTCAGGAATAGGGATTCCTTTATGGCCACAGCAACCAGCCCACAAACTGGCCCACAGGAGGCCCACAGTAAATACTTGGAATAAATTTGTGTAATTCAGGGCAATAGATTTACTGCCATAGACTGAAGGAAATTTTTTTTTTTTTTTCTTTTCTTGAGGCAGGCTCTCTGTCACCCAGGCTGGAGTGCAGTGGTGCAATCATGACTCACTGCAGCCCCACCTCCTGGGGTCAAGTGATCCTCCTGCCTCAGCCTCCAGAGTAGCAGGTGGGCACCACCACTCCTGGCTAATTTTTCTATTTTATGTGGAGACGGGGACTTGCTAGCCCAGGCTGGTCTCAAACTCCTGGCCTCAAGCGATCCTTACCTCTCAGACTCCCAAAATGTTGGGATTACAGGCTTGAGCCACAGAGACCCAGGCTTGGATAGGTCTTAATTCATAAAATGCACAGTACTTCAGGCATACATAACTTAGCTGAAGACAGATTTATTTAGGACTAAGCCCTGGCAGCATTAGAATGGTGGCTGTGTAGTGTCACGGCCTCTACAGAACAGTGCCTCGATTAGTCCCAGCTCTTCTCCCACTTGCCATGTCACTAGGTACAGCAGATTCTCTTTTCCAAAGATGGATGCAATAACACCTCCTGTCCTATACCTTCTGGATGAGGCCGTTTCCCCCTCAAGAGGTGACATTTATAGTTTGTGTTCCCTCCCCTTGAATCTGGGTGGACTGTGACCCTAGCAGTGACGTTATGTGATACTGAAGGCAAGGTCAAAAAGGGTGATGCAGCTTCCCTTGCTGGTTCCATTCTCACCGGAGGTTTGAGCTGCCGGGTAAGCAGTCCAGCCACCGTGAGCCGGCCATGCCGTGAGGAATCCCGGTGAACGCATGGAGCGACCCTAACTAAAGAGAGGTGCCTGGCTAGCTCCAAGCTGCCTCGGTTCCCCTGGTTCTCACAGTTGGCCCTATTCTAACTCCAGCTACTGTTTGACTCCAACTACATGAGTGACCCCAAGCCAAAACTGTCCATCTGAGTTGTTCCCAAATTCCTGCCCCACTGAAACCATAAAGATAATGGCAGTTGTTTTAAGCCATTAAACACTGGGCAGATTTGTTTTGTAGCAATGGATAACCAGAACACTGGGCAAGTTACTTAACCTTTCTGCGCCTCAGTTTTCACATCTTTATTTATCATGTATTTTTAAATTATCATACATGTGCACAACGTGCAGGTTTGTTGCATATGTATACATGTGCCATGTTGGTGTGCTGCACCCGTTAACTCGTCATTTACATTAGGTATATCTCCTAATGCTAACCCTCCCCCCACCCCACAACAGGCCCCGGTGTGTGATGTTCCCCTTCCTGTGTCCAAGTGATCTCATTGTTCAGTTCCTACCTATGAGTGAGAACATGTGGTGTTTGGTTTTCTGTTCTTGCGATAGTTTGCTGAGAATGATGGTTTCCAGCTTCATCCATATCCCTACAAAGGACATGAACTCATCCTTTTTTATGGCTGCATAGTATTCCATGGTGTATATGTGCCACATTTTCTTAATCCAGTCTATCATTGATGGACATTTGGGTTGGTTCCAAGTCTTTGCTATTGAGTTTTCACATCTTTAAAATGGGAGTAATAAGAGTACCTAAAACCACATTGAGTTTTATGAGTATTATATGAGATAAAAACATACTCATGTGGCACATCACAGTACTCAGTACTGAGACAGGATCTCGCTCTGTCACCCAGGCTGGAGTGTGGTGATGTGATCATGGGTCACTACAGCCTTGACTTCCCAGGCTCAAGTGATCCTCCCACCTCAGCCCCCTGAGTAGCTGAGACTACAGGACTACAGGCACGAGCCACTACGTCCAGCTAATTTTTTTGTATTTTTAGTAGAGACGGGGTTTTGCCATGTTGCCCAGGCTGGTCTTGAACTCTCAGGCTCAAATGACCCGCCTGCCTCGGCCTCCCCAAGTGCTTGGATTGCAGGTGTGAGCCACCGCACTCTGCCTCAAGTTGATACATTTTGGAGGGGTGTATTCTGTAAATAAAAAAACCAACTTCAAGGTTACTATGAATTTTATGTTCTTTCAATGGAGAGAAAATAGAAGTTAAAAAAAAAACTGTTTGGAGTGAGCATAGTAAAAAAAGAAAAAAAAGTTGCTTGGAGTGTAACTTGGATGATCCAGAGGCCCTGACATGCAGGGGTACTTGGCAGTTTGAGGTTTTTCCTTTTTAATACAGCTCCTTGCAGAGCAGGGCTCACTCAGGCCGCGCACCCTGAGTGGACATGCATGGCAGTTCTGACCTTGGTTCTACTTCCCCCTCAGTAAAACATGCTTCAGAAAGCAGAAACAATAAGGCCTTGTGATCACGTTCTCTTTTGTTTGAAGGCATAAGTAAATTGAGTGGAAGGGAATGTTATTTCACCAATTTGATCTTTAAGCAAAACCTGAATATAACTGAACTATGCATTTTTCTTTTTCATGAAAAACATGGAATTTTATACTCATTTAGTGAATTTTATGGAGCTCTTCAGTAGGTGTGTCTGAGAATAACATCGTTTGCTAAAATAAAGGGTATGCTTATGGTCACCAAAGAATGGCATGAGTATAGCCAGGCACGGTGGCTCACGCCTATAATCCTAGCACTTTGGGAGGCTGAGGTGGCTGGATCACCTGAGGTGAGGAGTTTGAGACCAGCCTGGCCAACATGGCAAAATCCCGTCTCTACTAAAAATACAAAAATTAGCTGGGCGTGGTGGTGCACACCTATAATCCCAGCTACTAGGGAGGCCGAGGCAGGAGAATTGCTTGAAACTGGGAGGCGGATGTTGCAGTAAGCTGATATCGAACCACTGCACTCCAGCCTGGGCAACAGAATGAGCACAGTGAGACTCTGTCTCAAAAAAAAAAAAAAAAAGAATGGCAGGAGTGTCACTCATTAGAAACGTTTCAGAACAAATCTGTAAGTGTAAAAAAGTGTATGTAAGAATACTGGGACAATAAAATAATATAAGAATTTGTTTCCTTATATAACTGAATGCTTTTACTTAGCATTCATTCATAATGCTTTAGCTAGAGAAGATTCAGTCCTGTGGGGTGAATCCACATGGCATGAAAAAATGAGGAGACGAGATTTCTATTTGGTTATCACATATTTGTTCGACAATCTCTAATCACTAATGCTGCATGTACACAACCGCCCTGAAAAAAACCATCACTGCTATTTATCCGCTCTACCATTAAATAATGCAACCCACGTCTAACTTTTAAACTGAGTTGGGACACTTTGGGTGCTTTTTCTGAATTTTAAGGCCAAGTGAGGAGGCTTCAGAAGGGTATTTGCTGGGACTGCATGGACCCTCCCCATTAAAAGGTGAGCTTCACTTGTCTACTTGCTGTCCTTTCCTTAAAAGCACTCCCTCTCTCATTACAACACCAACATGGAAATCACAGCTTGGAATTCTTCACAGTTATTATTTCAGAGTATCAACTGGGGGGCTTTTTATATTCTGGGTGGAAATGTAACACGGGCCATGAAAGAAATGACAGAATTTGAACAAAAATAATGAATCTCCAAGTAATGTGAAGACATTCTGAAAAACATGAAGAGCCATGCTCTGTAAAACCTCTTCATTCATTAAACAAGCTCAAAATAAAAGATACAGACAGACAAGCAGATCTGAAAGAGAACATGTTTATTTACATCACTATTTCCTTTTTACAATTCCTCCACCTTTCAAATAATAAAATTTTCCAGGAAATCAGGTAGTTTTAAATTACTAAGCTATTTTAACGAATACAATTTTCACCCTATGATTTTTATTTACATGAGTTTGCAAGAGTTTTAAATAGTTCTTTTGAAACTGCACAATATAACCAAAAGGTCTGACTCAGACCCTGCATCTTTTCCAAAAACTTTTAGTCTATGAAATTATGTTTATAATAAAATCCTTGCAGTTTGGATCTTTTCAGATGAGGATTTTATTAACACCTCTAAAATATGAACCTGCTTCATAAATGATCCATATTTTGGCTGCAAGCTGAACCTATTTGACATTTTTTGATACTAAGCAAAGATATTTTTGATACCTTAATTAAACTGCTTTGATTAAAACTTTCTGGAAGTTTTCCCTATCAGTCATGCAACTCCCTATATTGTTGTGTATGTATTCTGCGTACACACTGAATTTATGAGAATAGATTATTTCCGGTCTGGCCAGTTCTGAAAGAGACACATAGGGGATTCGGAAATTTATGGCACAGGCATTGGTGCATCTACTCTCTTTGTCCAGTCATACTTGGGATGCTGAATTTTCCTGATATTATACATGCAAATCACTTACTTTTGATAGAATTTACCATTCATCAAATGACTTTCAACAATAACAATGGTCTGACATCCTTTCATGTCATATTGAGATTTCAAATATTTATTAGAGAAACTGTAAGACAGATTTTCCTAATATTTTCAAAGTATGGTTCCTCTGAATAGTTGGTATAACATCCATTAAAAAATAGAAAAGATTAACTTTTTACCATGATCAAAGCTAGAGTTCACAGTGGAACACCTGTATAGCTCTGCCCCACGTCTCTGTAACAACAGCCAAGGGCCCGTCTTGAACATCATGCAGCAGCAATAGAGGTATCATCCATGAGTCGACCCTGTGGCTTTAAAGTGGGAAAACAAAGTGGGTTTACAAAGTTACAATATAACAAAAGCTCTATTAACTGGAAGGATTTTGAAATTCTTGAAACTGTTTTACAGAAACAGAATAAGCGAGTGTAAGCATCAAAATAAAAATGGTTATGTGGTGATTCTCCTCCTCTCACCCCAACTCTTTCTTTCTTCACTTGCACCTGGGGATGGCCACGGCACAGGCTGGGAGCTGCCCTCTCCCGCAGCCATCACCAGCTGACTCTGCACTTCCACCCGCCCAATCCTCTTCGGTCAGTACTTCTCTTTCAACCCTGCGTTCCAGCAGCTACTGCCAAGCCATCTCCCACTGACGGCATGTGGAATGGAACCTTGTTTATCATTCCTGCTTAACTGATAGTTTTATTCTCTCCCTCTTGCTCAGGGCCCTCCTACGTCTCAAGGTTTAAGCAGGCCCAGAGCCTGAGCTGACAGGTAAGTTCCTTTTGGGGACTCAAGGTTGCCTAATATCCTGTTTGAGAAAAAGTTTCTGCAGTGAACTCCAACGCATGCTGTGAGGATAAAAGCGGCAGATAAAAACAAAAACTGCCCTATCTCTAAGATCACTGATTGAAAGAATTTAAAACATCACATCAGAAAAGTCAAGACTAAGAATGAATAAAAGGTATCATAACTGTTTTTAGCTGTAAAATTTCTGGCAGGTTAACAACATCCCAGAGGGATATCTAGCAGCTGAAAGAATAAAATTCTTACAAATAATTTTATTTTATTTTACAGATATACAATAGCAGACCTTTGTGGGGAAAGCAGGAGAAAGATGATCAGGAAATGAAACAGAAGAGTGTTCACAATCAGAAGTGATTTGCTATGCTTTCAGCAGAAAGACTCTGAGGAATTCCTGAGGCGGTGAAGACAGCACTCCTCTTTCAGTGTGTTGCTGCTGTGGTTGTTCAGATGTATATAGGGGTGTGTGTGTGTGTGTGTGTGTGTGTGTACATACATACATAAACACAGTTAAGTATAGCTTCCAGACATTCACGGCAGGAACGGAGTGAGTGAAATAGGTTCCCAATCCTTGATTCTTGACTATTTTTTTAGTACGGATAGAAGCTGCTCAATTTTAGAAACAAAATCATGGCTCAAGCTAGTGAAATCCCTGCCAAATGTAGCTTTTACAAGCAGGAGCAAAACATGAGTGCATCATACATTAGAAAACCAAAGTCTTTTATTCAAAGGAAGAAGAGTATGGATTCAACCTTGCCTAGGATGTCACTGTCCGCTATGGCAGCCACTAGACACATTTAGCTATTGAGCACTTGAAGAGCAGCAGTGTAACCAAGTACATTTAATTTAAACTGATCTCAATAGCCACATGTGGCTAGCAGCTATACTGGACAGCACAGCTCTGAAGTTTAATACAGGTGCACTGGGACCTAAAGTTTTAGTCAGTGATTGTCCAATAAGTGGGAAAGGGTAATCCTCAGCCACCGTCCTTAGTGTGACAAATAAAACAAAATTGTAGACATTTATGGCATACAACATGATGTTCTGAAATATGTACACTATATATACACTGTGGAATGGCAATTTTTTTTTTTTTTTGAGACAGAGTCTCACTCTGTTGCCCAGGCTGGAGTGCAATGGCACGGTCTCGGCTCACTGCAACCTCTGCCTTCCAGGTTCAAGCAATTCTCCTGCCTTGGCCTCCCAAGTAGCTGGGATTGCAGGGGCCCGCCGCCACACACAGCTAATTTTTGTATTTTTAGTAGAGACAGGGTTTCACCATGTTAACTAGGCTGATCTCGAACTCCTGACCTCAGGTGATCCGCCCGCCTTTGCCTCCCAAAGTGCTGGGATTACAGGCATGAGCCACCACGCCCGGCCAAAATTTTTTAATTATAAGTTTTCCTAACTGATAAAAGAGCTGGCTCTGCAGAGTCCAGTCAATTTTGGCAGCAGTCAAGTTGCTAAAAGGTGGTACTTGTACTGAGAAAAGGGATCCCTGCAGTTAAAAAGGGCATGCGAGTTATGTTAAAACTTAAAAATGTTTATTTTCTAGAACCTTTCCTTGTGAATTTAAACACTACCCAGAAGAGGTTTACCTTGAGAGAAAATCAAAAGACTGAACTAGCATTAGTTGGGATTAGGTTTGGGTTTCCTGATCAACAGAGAAAGGAATGAAAGCAATTAATTGATGGAATCAAAAATCTCTCCTTTTCAAATCAGAATTCTTTCTGAGCCTCTTTCATTGTCCCTAACATAATCACTTCCAGATAACTGTGTATCTGGAATCAAAGAGATTTAACAGCAAGACTCCAGGTTTTAAAAGTATCATCATTTTTTTAAATGCTCGTGTTCGTAAAGCACCTTCAGTTCTTTGGATGAAAGGTGCTATATTCCCTTGGTGTAAATGAGTAAAAAGATTATAAAAAGAAAAAAAAAATTCTCTCCTTTTCAATATTCGTTACTCTAGTATTTCAAACAAGCTATTTCTGTGCAGCTAGAATATGATCAAGTCTACGTCTAAAGGATTCAAAGTACTTCTAACTTTAAAAATAGCAAACTTCAAAAAGTCAAACAGCTAAAGGGACATGACAGAGGCCACTTGTTCCCCCCGTTCCCCACCCAGTCATGAGACTCCTCCCCTGCCCTGCAGAGTGACTTCACCATGGGAGTGTGCGGCCAGTGGAAGCATCAGACTGAAGGGATCCAGTGAAAACGTTCACAAAGTCACTGTTTAAACACAAGGAGATCCAAAATTACGAGATTTTTCTTTTACAATTTATTTATTTTGAGACAGAGTCTCGCTCTGTCGCCCAGGCTGGAGTGCAGTGGCGCAATCTCCACTCACTGCAAGCTCCGCCTCCCCAGTTCACGCCATTCTCCTGCCTCAGCCTCCCGAGTAGCTGGGACTACAGGCATGCGCCACCACGTCCGGCTGATTTTCTGTATTTTTAGTAGAGACGGGGTTTCACAGTGTTCGCCAGGATGGCCTCGATCTCCTGACCTCGTGATCCTCCCACCTCCCAAAGTGCTGGGATTACAGGTATGAGCCACCGCGCCCAGCCTCTTTTACAATTTAAAAGTATGGTGTGGAATAGGAGCTTGGGAGGGTTGTTTTTATACAGATAGAAAAAACTCTGTATAAAACTCTGGAAATATAAAAGCTGGCAGAGTACGGAGAATATATTAACAGATAATTTACCAAATCCTGGATTATATAAACAAGGAATGGTTCCCCTGAACTTGCATAAGACAGACACAAAAAAGGAAGTAGTGAGCAATATAAACTGTCATTTCAAATGAGGGTAGAAACTTAAAAGAGGGCACAGAGCAGTGACATATATTCATGTATATGTATATTCATGTATATGTATATTCATGTATATGTATGTTAGAGGGACACCAGAAGCATGTGATGGGATGGCTCTTATTTAGGTATCAGGGAGGGACAATCAGAGGTGGACTGCTGAACTAAATGAACCACTCATCCCTCCAATCCACTCTCTTACACACTGCCCATCCTACGTATGCTTTTATTGTAGGAACCTGGAAATTGTGTAATTTAAAAAAACAACAACAACATTAAATCAGTGTATACTTTCTGAGAGATGGTCATTTTCAGAAGAGAGCTAAATCCAGTATTACACAGTTACAGGGAATCAGGAAAGTTTAAGAATATTTAAAGTCAATTCATTTTGATGAAAGACTAGTTACAAACAAATTACAATTTTAAAGCATACTTTACTAAGCCAAAGAGAAAATATGCTTAAGGATATTATAAAGATAAATCATTATTTACCTAAGGAAATACAAATCTTTGAAATTAGATTCTATAAAAAGCAACTTTATAGAAATGAATAGCAATACTGCCAAATACATAGAATAGAAGGCAAAACTATCACTGTTGGTCTCAAAATACTGTTCAGTGAAGTGTACATGAAAAAGAAGTCGGTTTGTTTTTAAGATTTTGAATTTAAAAAGCAGAAAAATTTTAAGCTTTACCTTGACAAAAATACTGGTAGGAATAAAACGCCTGAGCAGCTGATTTGTGAAGTTAGGAAATCTAAGCAAGTTGATGTTGAGAGACGGCAGCTGCTGGTATCCAGCCATCAGAGGATAGAAATTATATAGCATTTCCTGCTCCGTGCCGGGGAGGATACGTAATCGAATCTGCATCATAAAAAGTCACAGAGAAAGATAATCAAATAGACATATGTGCAATATCTATATGTTGTTATCCTCAATTATTTACAAAAGATTGGATAACCAAATCCTTCTAGTGAAATATTCACTCTCTCCTAGTCCACCTTCCAAACAGATTCCAAAGTGTAGGGCTGAATTAGTATGAGTTGAGGACATGGCAGACAGGAAATGTGTAAAAAACACATGCATGATTTCTGTTTCTACCACCTGCAACAGTAACTTGTACCTCCTAAAGAATGAGAGCTACTCAGGAGGCTGGAGGCAGGAGAATGGAAGGTGGAACCCAGGCATGGAGCCAGAAAAGAGCCCAGATCAGACCACTGCACTCCAGCCTGGCGCTACAAAGCTGAGACTCACCTGGCAACAAAAAAAAAAAAAAAAAAAAAAAAAAAAAAAAAAAAAGAATGAGAGCACTAGGCATAATTAACATTTTCTTTTGTCTAGTCAGACGGGAGGTCACAATATTAAGGGGATAATTTGTAGAAGTGTCTACTTGTAGACATTATGCCAATATAAGACAAATTAGTTCTTTCTAATCTATTTAGTTGTTTCTGTTTTCTTTTAAGGATTTTACCTTTGTGTTAAGTAACTGCAGGAGGAAAAAAAAGACATTTTGAAAATTTCTGACAATACTTTAAGGAAGTACACAAACTGGTAAGATTTTAGCATCTTTATATTTCCTACTATTTATAAAAGTGAACACCTGGAAAAAATCAAGACACTCAAGAAAAAAGCTTACTCATTTGTAAATATGATAGCTGGTATATTTAATACTGTATATTATAAATATAAAACAGTACCTGAACATACAGCATATTTGCATATTTCATATAAACTTCTATTTTGCGTTTAACAACAAGCACAGCACTCAGAATGCGCAGAGCAGCTCATTAGTCAGGGTGGACACTTCCAGGCGTTAAGACACATCTGTTCTCTAATTATGCCCTTGTTCGTTACAAAGTATGTCCTGACTTTGGAGGGGCATCTCTGCTATCCCTCTGACAGCGGAAGACTGGACTCCCACTGAAGCATAGTTTTGCCTGGGTGTTTTGTTCGCTCATTTAAAAACCCGATGAACTTTTCCAACTCTGATTTGACTGAATGAATAAAAAAGTCTAGGTAATTTAAAGTATAGAAACAAAATTGTATCTAAACACACCAAAGGTTAAGTATAGTCTATGCAAAATCAAAATTTCTACAAAACTTCACTGACAGAAAAATGGACTGTTAGTATTAGTACAGTGAAGTCTCCAGGCCTCACACTGACACACACACACACACACACACTCATCAGTAATAAAGGGTATTAGTACAGTGAAGTCTCCAGGCCTCACACTGACACACACACACACACACTCATCAGTAATAAGGGGACATCTTTAAGTTTTTCAGAAATTATAACATATTATAATACAGTCCAAGGATTTGTGGACTTTTGTTTTATAAGAACCCACATGTCTGATCTCAATGATGTCACAAGGGTAACCCACCTTTATAGGTAGCTGTACTTAAGGTGCTTAAAAATTCACTATTACCAAAAAACGGGGGCCATAGTCAGCTTTACTCAGTTCATTCATAAAAACTAAAGGTACAGCTCTCCGTCTCCTCGCCGCAGTTTTGTGTCAACATAAACACCACAGGATATGACCTGTACCTGTTTGAGACCTGAGAACATGAAGGCATCACTGGGCTCCACAGAAATTTCCACATCTTGAACGAAGTCGGTCTTATTCTGTAGGTGATACTTGACAGGTAAGGACTCTCTGACACGCCCAAATGACGGCAGATCTACAGAGAAAGATGACACATTTCTCTTGGTTTCAAAAATAGCTCACCACTTATGGCTTCGTTTTGTAAATGAATCTCATTCTACGGACATAGTATCATTTAAATTAATGGTGTTACTGTACTCTCGCCAGATAAGACAATTCTTTGATCGGACAACAGCAATAGGACTATGATAAAACAGGCTAAGGAAATAAGTATCCTTCAAAAAATGACTGGCCCAGACAGGGTCCTGGCTATCAGGAACTGAATTATATTTTAGGGATCATTTTTTAAATCCATAAAAGATTTCCCAAAATACTAATCATGGTTCCTAAACTAGAATAAGCAAAAGCTGTGTTTTAGTGAAGTTGTAAGTAAAACTTCATTCATTCGTTTGTGGATACACTGTTGTTTGGGGTGTGTGTGTGTGTGTGTGTGTGTGTGTTCTGGCAGTTCTGCCGTTTCATTTTTCCTAGGATACAAAAGTATGGAATGCTTCCTGAATCTGAGTGTCATCCTTGCACGGGGCCATGCTAATCTCTGCACCATTCCCATTCTAACATATATGCTACTGGTGAGCACTACACCCAGGTTTTGTAAATTAGAGACATCAGGATAACCAAACAGTTGATAAAGGGAAGTTTCTCTTGATAAAGTATTCCAGTAAAGAAAGAATGATGGACAGATACTACCTGCCTCCTAGTGGGAGCACATACCATTAACTATGAAGCATTCTTGCCAAAAACTTGACCCTGCAGCTGATCAAGCCTACAGACAGGCTGCCAATTCATAGGGACAGAGAAACATCGAAAAATAACACCATGTAATCTGCAAAATCCAGGCCATGGGAAACTCTATAGGACAAATAACTTAATTTCTTCAGCAAGGAAGACATAGGGGGAGGGAGAAGGACAGAGTGGTAGAGAAAGTGGTACTGGAAGAGGTGATGGAGGGGTTCATGGTCAAGGGGGAGAGGAGAAAGGGCATGGGGGAGGGAGAGATAGCTTACCAGCCTATATATAGGTTATAGCTGTATAGTATAAGACTTATCCATCAATTACAGTGTATAGACCTCAAAATAAACTGAAAAACCATCCAGAGTTAACTAGGAAAATTTCAACACTGGAATTTGATGACATTAAGACACTACTGCTAATTTTTAAAGTTGTGATAATGGTACTGTCATTATATATTTTAAAATAGCTATTATTTTTAAGTCAGGCATATGAAAGTATTTAGGGCTTGAAATGGTATCTGGGATTTGTTTCAAAATAACAGGGGTAGGAGGAGTGTGTAGAAGTAGAGATGAAACAAGACTGGCCATAACCTACTTTTACAAATGTTGAAAAACTTTCATAATAGAATGTTAAAATAACTAAACTCTTAGAAGTTAAAATAACTATTGTTACTGGGTCCTTCTTATCAAGTAAAATTTGAATTCCGCTACCTGCATTTACATGGAGAGGGATATTTTCCACAATCACATGTGGCAGAGTGATGACAGTTCTGATGACAGGGATGTTCTCCATTGCTGAGGTCCTGTGGCAGAAGAGGTCATCTTTTTAAACTCACATTTTATGAAAGAAGCTCATCAAAAACAGGAAACGTGTATTCAACAACTAGTTTCAAAGGAACTATGTTACTTATCCATTTCCCAAAACATTATTATTATCATTATTACTATTATTATTTTGAGATGGGAGTCTCACTCTGTCGCCCAGGCTGGAGTGCAGTGGCGCGATCTTGGCTCACTGCAAGCTCCACCTCCCACGTTCCTGCCATTCTCCTGTCTCAGCCTCCCGAGTAGCTGGGACTACAGAAGCCGCCACCACACCCGGCTAATTTTCTTTTTTCTTTTGTGTTTATAGTAGAGACGGTGTTTCACCGTGTTAGCCAGGATGGTCTCGATCTCCTGACCTCGTGATCTGCCCACCTCGGCCTCCCAAAGTGCTGGGATTACAGGCATGAACCACCGCTCCTGGCCTTTTTTTTTTTTTTTTTTTGAGACAGTCTCGCTCTCTCACCCAGGCTGGAGTGCAATGGTTCAATCTTGGCTCACTGCAACCTCTGCCTCCTGGGCTCAAGTGATTCTCCTGCCTCAGCCTCCTGAGTAACTGGGATTACATGTAGGAGCATGCCACCACGCCCAGCTAATTCATGTATTTTTAGCAGAGATGAGGTTTTGCCATGTTGGCCAGGCTGGTCTCAAACTCCTGACCTCAGGTGATCCACAAGCCTCAGCCTCCCAAAGTGCTGGGATTATAGGCGTGAGCCACTGCACCTGGCCTCCCAAAACATTATTAATGGAAACAGTTTTGTGAAGTTAAGAACTTTTAAAATCACACTTCTGAATATTTCCAATTAACAAACTGTTATAACCCAGGGCTGCTGTGTGTTACCAGCGGGGGTAAGTCAGGAGGTGTGTGAGACTGTCAATCATGATGCACACCATTTAATACAGTGTTTTGGTAGCAAGGCTTTCTCAATTCAGGAACAATTCAGTGATTTAAATTATGACATAAATTCCTTAACTCACTGAGGAAGGTTTACAGGCGGGCCCCAGACCACTCTGAAGAGCACTGTTGTAACTCACTACAAGTATATGGTAGAAACTGAAGAACTAAAAGTATTTTACTATCAACAAACATAGTGCTGCTCCAATATTTATGGAGCTGAAGTAATATCATGAAACTGTTAAATATTTTCCCTGTGGAACAGTTAAAGTGGGAACTACAGGGGTGGTGCCAGGGAAATCCCTTGTGAGTCTAAGGGTGGAGCAGCTGACATGACGTGCAAACTATCACAGAGCAAAAGCAACAGGCAAAGCATCTAAGCCTTCATCAATAATAAATGAATATATCTCTGTGATAATACTGTAGTATGATGGAATAATTCAGCAGTGCCTTTAAAATGCTGTTTTGACACCTACAAACAAATAAATAAAACTAAACATCAATATGGTAAATTCAGGAATGGGGAAAAGACAAGTTTATTTACTTCTCAATAAAATTACCTATTTCTCCATTCTTAAAAAGTTTCTGCTTTGGTTTCTAACATGGTAAATATTTATGCATATAACTCACATAAATAAGCTGTTTAGGGTTCTCAATGATTTTTCAAAGTGTAAAGGTGTCTTGAGACCAAAAAGTTTGAGAACTGCTGCCCTACAGTTGTCTTTTTATTTTCTGCCTTTGTCAGGTTTAGGTATGGGTGCTCTTCACGAACAAACCCAGGGAATTTTCCTTCTTGTTCTATGCTTTGCATATAATGTATAACATGAAAACAATAAATCATACCATGTAATTACATATACTAAACATATACTCTTTGAAGGTAATTTCATGAATTTCCTCCAGTTACTGGGTTTTTAGGTTAAAAAATTTTCCCTTAGTCAATTTTGATAATTTATAACTTTTCTGTGACAGCCATAACATTCAGATCTTCCACTCATTATTCTGAGTTGTATAAACATTCCCTTAAAACTAATATCTGCCAGGTGCGGTGGCTCACATCTATAATCTCAGCACTTTGGGAGGCTGAGGCAGGTGGATCACAAGGTCAGGAGATCGAGACCATCCTGGCTAACACGGTGAAACCCCATCTCCACTAAAAATACAAAAAATTAGCTAGGTGTGGTAGTGGGCGCTTGTAGTCCCAGCTACTAGGGAGGCTGATGCAGGAGAATGGCATGAACCCGGGAGGCGGAGCTTCCAGTAAGCAGAGATTGCACCCACTGCACTCCAGCCTGGATGACGGAGTGACACTCCGTCTCACAAAAAAAACAAAAACAAAAACAAAAACAAAAACTACTGGCCGGGCGCGGTGGCTCAAGCCTGTAATCCCAGCACTTTGGGAGGACGAGGCGGGTGGATCACAAGGTCAGGAGATTGAGACTATCCCGGCTAAATAATACAGTGAAACCCTGCCTCACTTAAAAATACAAAAAAATTAGCCAGGCATGGTGATGCATGCCTATAGTCCCAGCTTCACGAGGAGGCTGAGGCAGGATGAATGGTGTGAATCCAGGAGGCATGAGTTTGCAGTGAGCCCATAGATGGCGCCCACTGCACTCCAGCAGCCTGCCACAGAGCTTGAGACTCTGTCTCAAAAAAAAAAAACAAGAAACAAAAACTAGTATCTTCTGACTCCTTTCTCATTTTTCTCATTTTATTCTGTTTTAAAATTTCTGAAAATAACTAGGCCACACCAAGAGGATACACATGAATATCATGTATCTACTTCCCAGTCTAAGAAAGAACTTACAATGATACAATTGAATCTTCCTGCAGAGCTGCTTGTATCCCCCTACCCAAAAGGTAACCACTATCCTGAATTGGGTATTTATCATTCCTATGTATTTTATTCTTTTCCAAATTATGTATGTAGTCCTAAGAAATATATAGCATGTTTTTCAATGTCATATAAAAGCAATTTATTCATATTTTCATCAGTAGCTTGCATGGTTCACTTTACCTTAAGATGGTGATGGTGTAGCTCTGGTTCATTCATGTCATTGATATATAGTATTCTACTGTACGAATGTGCCACAATTTATTCTCTTTTCTATTGATGGGCATTTTTGTTTTGTTTTTGTTTTTTCCCCCCATTTTTTTCCTATTACAATCAATGCTGCTATGAACTTTTTTTTTAAAACAGGGTCTCACTCTGTTGCCCAGGCTAGAGTGCAGTGGCACAATCTCAGCTCACTGAAACCTCCACTTTTTGGGCTCAAGTCATCGTCCCAACCTCAGCCTCCTGAGAAGCTGGGACTACAGGTGTGCATCAACAAGCCCGGCTAATTTTCATATTTTTGGTAGAGACAGGGTTTCGCCATGTTGCCCAGGCTGGTCTTGAACTCCTGAGCTCCAGCGATCCTCCCACCTAGGTCTACAAAAGTGCTGGGATTACAGGTGTGAGCCACTGTGCCCAGCCCATGCACATTCTTATACATACACTCTTTGTGTACAGATTTAGTTTGGCTAAAATTTCAATAGCATAGAAGTCACAAATTGTGACAAGCACAAATTCAGGTTTAATTATCTTTTTCAGCTTTGTGTTCATATCCACGTGACTTCTGCTCTTCAGAATGACAGAAACTCTCAAATATTAAGTGACAAAGATGAAAAAGAAAGGTATCAGAATAACAAAGACATTGAAGAAAAGACAGGATTGACATAATTTTTACCTTTTCCAAGAGATAATATAATGCCCGGTTGCTACTCCACCTTCAACATTTCCAAGAGATGGGCATCGAAGACAAAAGCATTCACTGGCGCTCTCTCCAGTCTGTAAGACAACTACAGGGAAGAGTCTTTTCACTCTTTATGCAATGGTTTCATGTACGAAAAGAGAGTTTCACATCCAAGTAACAGAACAAAGAAAGAACATCTCACCCACTATATGTTATTTGTAGAGACTTAGAAAGTAGGGCTCAGAGATGTTAAATGACTTTTTCAAGGTCACAAAGTCCACTGTTTTTGCTAATGTATCAATATTCCATCACAATAAAATCCAATTAGGCAGCTGTGTATCTGCGAGAAAGTCCTAAGGAAACTAGTAAATGCGAAAAGCTTTGAGACAGAATCAATATTTTATGGTGATTGTTTTTCTTTTTCCAGATTATTTCATGCCTCCAAAGTCAACACTTTGGGGTAGAGAAAAAGAAAATAGAAAACTTCAGTTACTCTTAAAGTACTCAAAATATCATTCCAGAAAATTGTGGCTTTCTCTGAGTAAACACATACAGGTTGACCATCCCTAATCTAAAAATCTGAAACCAAAATGCTTCAAAATCTGAAATGTTTTGAGTGCCAACATGACACGCAAAGGTTATTCCAAAAGGCAATGCATCCAGGTGTGGTGACTCACTCCTGTAATCTCACCTGGGGCCAAGGCGGGAGGACTGCTTGAGCTCCGGGAGTTTGAGACCAGCCTGGGCAACACAGGGAGCCCTCGTCCCTGTAAATAATTTTAAAAGTAGCCAGGCGTGGTGGTGTGCACCTGTGGTCCCAGCTACTTGGGAGGCTGAGGTGGGAGAATAGCTTGAGCCCAGGAGTCCAAGGCTACAGTGAGCCATGATCCTGCCACTGCACTCCAGCCCAGGTGACAGAGTGAGACCCTGGCTCCAAAATGAAAATAATTTTTTTTTAAAAAGAGGAAATGTTCTTTAAAGCATTTCAGATTTCAGATTTTTAGATTAGGGATGCTCACCCACTAAGTATAATGCAAATATTCCAAAATCTGAAAAATCCAAAATCTGAAACACTTTTGCTACCAAGAATTTCGGGTAAGAGATGCTCAGCCTGTATTACTAATAGCACTCATACCACCTCAATATTGCCTCACATGGCTATTCACCTCTGTGCAAGAATGCTTTCCTCCTGCCAATTTTATAGTAAATTCCCTGATGACAAGATAAGCACACATTCAAATCAAGTCTTCTCCACCTTTCAGCTCTTCAGAGCCTGCAATGTCTCACCTTTAAACGCAAGCGGGCAATAGTACTCATTTAACAGCAATTTTAGCAATCTGTGAGTGAAACTCTGAAGTAATAACAACAACAAAGTTTCTAAACATTAGGTTATTTTTATGGTTTTCTAATGAAGAAGGTTGTGACAGATGAATGGAGTTCTGACTGTGGACAGATAACAGCAGTGAAAGGGAAAAAAGCTGGATCAACCTTTGCTTTAATTATTTTTAAATAATGTTAAAGACTTGGAAATGGTATTGTAGCCCAGGAAATAAAATACACATCAATTTGAGCCTCTAGAGATGGCCTTTTTAAAAACCTGGGCCATTCATATTAAACTCTACCAAAGTTCTCCTGAATTCTAAGAAGTTAAACAAAATGATCACAATGTTTATGAACAATTAACATTAGGGTCAATTTGTGAGAAAGAAGTGCTACACTGCTACTTTTGAAGACAGGGGAAGGAGCCACACGCCAAGGAGTGCAGATGGCCTCTAGAAGCTGGAGAAGGCAAAGAAACAGATTTTCCCTGAGAGCCTCCAGAAGGAATGTAACCAGGCTGACACCTTGTTTTTTGGACTTCTAACCTGTAGAACTTTAATATAGTTGAATCTGTGTCATTTTAAGCCACTAACTTTGTGGTCATTTGTTAGAGCAGCAGTAAGAAACTAATATACTGGAAGTTCAAGCCAGAGATTTAGTAAACACTTATTAGCTAAGTATTATGATGCTGGCAATATGAAGATGAATAAGACACAGCTCAGGTTCTAAGGGAACACACAGTCTAGTAAGGGAGACATATGTACAAAT
This sequence comes from Papio anubis, assembly GCF_008728515.1. Lineage (NCBI taxonomy): Eukaryota > Metazoa > Chordata > Mammalia > Primates > Cercopithecidae > Papio > Papio anubis. Next base: position 6,071,196 of record NC_044978.1, read on the forward strand.
AAGTAATTGCAACATAATGTAAGTGTTACAATGTAGGTATGTACAAAACACCATGGGAGTAAAGAAGGAAGAGTACTTAGCCCTGCTTGGGAGGAATAAGAAGTTCAAGTATACATGAGCCCTGACGAGCTCATGAATCTCTCAGATTCAAGCCAGAGTTCAACAGCTTGAAAAAGATGAAGGTTTTAGACAAAAGTTCCAAATATATGTTCAAAAGTAGCTGGGGGCAATGTTTGACGAATGCCCTAAGTTTGTCTTGGTTGAAAACTGGGAGAGAACAAAGGGCAATAGACAGCCTCGGGTAGAGGCAGCTGGGAAGGTCAGCCAGAGCCTGACCAGGTGAGGTCCAGTGTGTCACAAACTCTAGTGGCAATATGAAAGGCAGGCTACAGAAGAGAATGACTGCCAAGGAAGAAAATGGTTAAGGACCTACTTCTATAGACGAGGTGAGAGATGGTGAGGATGGCACTGAGAATGGAGATGAAAAGCTGGATTCAAAAAATGTATGGATGTAGGTGTGAAGGATGGATGTGTGTGTGAAGGACTGTAGTTTTTTTCTGCAGTTTCCAGCTTGGATCAAGTGTACGTACAACCACCCCTCCCACCGGACGAGGGAACGCAGGCAGCCTAAGGTCGTGTGGCAGCTGAAGACTTGCAGACAAAGAACAAGAGAACCAGCGTCAGGACACCGGAAATGACCAACGCTGAAAGAAAAGGAATCAGCAAGAACGGACAAAGAACCAGCTTCTGTTGAGCTGTTAGAAAATGAGCACTGGGTTAAGCTAGTTCATATTTTCTCATATATATTACTTAGTTATTTCACATACACCATCCTCTTTGACTCTAAGAAGTGACGAAAGGAACCATCCAAGTTCACAAAAGAGCAAGTGGTACGGCTGAGAACCGAATCCAGTTCAGTCTGACCCTGAAGCTCATTACTCCCAATTAGCACAATGAGGAAAAAGGGAAGGAGACAGAAAAACAAAGTAGGACAGAGACAATGATTTTCAAACACACAAGAGAAAACCAAGTTTCAAGGAGAGACGAAAAAAAACTCATGAAGACATTGTGAAAGCAAAAGATATTATTAGTACTTTTTGAAACCAGAAAGGTGTTGTCCTGGGTTTCAATCAGTCTTACAAATTGTTTTACTTGGGTGACTCAGAAAATTCATCTCCTTCTTTTCTATATTTTCCAAAGTTTCTTCAATAAATACCTTTTCTCATTTCAAGTTATGAAAAACAGTAAACATTGAGAGTCAATGAGAAAAAAAATATTTAAAAAATTCAAAAATGAAAAAAGAATTCTTTTGGTGAAGTGCATTTTCAAAGTATAACTTCCTTAGAGTAGGAAAAAAATCTGACCTTTTAAAATCAGGTATACTCAAGCAAATGGTATTATAAATGACACTAATTCCACCCTAATTCCATATGCATTTGCTTTCACGAGTGCAGGTCTCAAGTTCCCTCACTTAGAAAAAGTTAATTAACTCTTCCATTGCAAGATTACACACACACACACACACACACACGCATGCACACAATTCTCCTGCTCTTTTAAGCGGGAATGAACCAGACTCACCATTGTCCACCTGAGACTCTAGCTGGTCCACTGTGGTCATGGATGGAGCAAGCTGGAGCTCACTGGACACAACAGTGAGAGCCCAGGGTGAGGCACTTAAGAGGTCCGTCATCAACAGAAAGGGGATGTCAGCATAAACCCTTTCCAGGTGCTCAAACTGTCACAAATGAAGATAAAAGGTCTGTCGGGAATTACATTAATCCATTTTATCATTTCGGTCCATTTCTATAACCTAAATGATTTCCAGTTTGCCTCACAGAAACATACCTTGGCAGAAACAAATTTAACCGCAACATCAAATGGAAAGACTGTTTCGATTGTTACAGTTTCATCCTGCAAGAAAATGTAAAGGGCACATTCAATGGATTTTCTAAATCTTTTTGTATAAAGTTTTAAAAAACACAATATATCACTGATCAATAATAATCCCAAATTATACATACTAAGAAGTAAAGGCCTTTCTTTTAGATAACATTTGTAAACATTTGTGTCGAAAGAACTGAGTACTATTTTTTTTTTTTTTTGAGACAGGGTCTCACTCTGGCAACCAGGATGGAGTACAGTGGCACCATCACAGATCACTGCAGCCTCGAACACGTGGGCTCAAGTGATCCTCCTGAGTAGCTGGGACTACAGGCGCACACCACCATGCCCGGCTACCATATATTATTTGTTTAGAGATGGGGTCTTGCTATGTTGCTCAGACTAGTCTTGAACTCCTGACCTCAAGGGATCCTCTTGCCTCAGAACCCCAAAGTGCTGGTATTAAAGGAGTGAACCACAGCACCCGGTTAAAGTGTTTTCTTACACATTATTTATCTCTGGATCTAATGAAGTAGGCAGGGCAGGCATCGTCACCATTTTACAGAGGAGGAATCAGATGTTCCAAAAAGCTAGTGTCTTCCTTTTGTCTAAGTTCTTACTACACCTCAACTCAAAATGACTAATAAGATAATAATAATGTAATGGGACAGACACTGCTATCATCACTATACATGTATTATATAATGTTCATAATCACACAAGGAAACAAGTGCTATTATGATTGCCACTTTAAGATGAGGTCACACAGCCAGAAGGTAACAAAGGCACAGAAGCAGAACTGAAACTGGTCATGGAGCCTACACTCTTAACCAACATGCTACATCTCCTTTCTAAAAGAGTCTGTTAGAAAAACAATGAGGGATGGGCATGGTGGCTCACACCTGTAACCCCAGCACTTTGGGAGGCTGAGGTGGGCACATTGCTTGAGATCAGGAGTTTGAGACCAGCCTGAGTAACATGGCACAACCCTGTCTCTACCAAAAATACAAAAAATTTGCTGAGTGTGGTGGTGCACACTCACAGTACCAGTTACTCAGGAGGCTGAGATGGGAGGATGGCTTGAACCCAGGAGGTGGAGTTTGCAGTGAGCCAAGATCGTGCCACTACACTCCAAGCTGGGCAACACAGTGAGACCCCATGTCAAAATTAAAAAAAAAGAAAAAAGAAAATAAAATGGGGTTATTTCATCTTTCAAATCAAATAACACAACCTCCTGGTAAGAAACCTTTAAAAAAGGTCAAACTGGTTAAAAGCTCAGGCTGTAACGCCAGACAGAGCCAAATTCTAATCCTGGCTCAATACATACTTACTAGCTCTGAGACCTTGAACCTAATGATGTGACCTTGGGAAAGTTATACAGGTTATCTGAAATGCTTGGGGCCAGAAGTGTCTCCGATTTTCTGGATTTTGGAATATTTGGATTGTACTCACTGGCTGAGCATTCCAAATCCAAAACGCTCCCAGGGGCATTTCCTTTGAGTGTCATGCTGGCTCTCGGAAAGTTTCCGATTTTGGAAAATCTGAAAATCCAGAAAGTTTTGGATTTTGAGTTTTCGGATTTGGGATGCTCAACTCATGCAGTGTCTTTCAGTCCCAGCTTCATAATCCTCAGGGTTGTTAGAAAAACCAGATGAGACAATAGATATAATGTGCTGACACTGGCACCCTTATCTCCTGAGTTACCACATAGGACTCTATGTATTATACCAGGCTATGAGAAATTTTCAACAGTACATTACATGCCTTCTTCTCTCCCACTTGGAAAATACTAACAATTTTGAGATGGTTTTCTTTCCTAAAGACTTGTAAATAGCCCACAGCCCAGACTCTGTGCAGTAACAAAACTACAAATCCCCACATTGCTAGGCCTTCTGCTCTGCTGGGTTGAGGACCCAATTCCTAAGAGAAAACTAAGACAACATTACTGTCAGGACCAAGAAGATACTAAGTATCATAATGTTCTATTAACAAAAGAGAACATAAATATTATATACAGCACAGTTAAATCTATTTAGAAACATGGCCTGTTCAAAATCTCTAGAAATAGAAAAGAGACCAAAAAGAAATACAAAGAGTTAGCAGTTGCCTTCGAGTTGTGAACTGTAACTGTGATCGTTCGTATTTTCACTTTTACGTGCACTTACCAAAAACAATTTTTACCAGTATTTTTTAATAACAGAAAATTTTTTTTCAAAGGGAGACCTCCTTTTCTCCAGAACCTTCTATATATAAGTCAACTTACAGATTTTATCTCATGTGTGATTTGCCTGAGATCTCAAATCTGTTGATCCTCTATATGAAAAGCCATATAGGCCAGGCACAGTGGCTCACGCCTGTAATCCCAGCACTTTGGGAGGCCAAGGTGGGCAGATCAGCTGAGGTTGCGAGTTCAAGACCAGCCTGACCAACAGGGAGAAACCCCGTCTCTACTAAAAATCCAAAAAATTAGCTGGGCGTGGTGCTGCATGCCTGTAATCCCAGCTACTTGGGAGGCTGAGGCAGGAGAATTGCTTGAACCCGGGTGGTGGAAGTCGCAGTGAGCCGAGATCGTGCCATTGCACTCCGGCCTGGGCAACAAGGGCAAAACTCCGTCTCAAAAAAAAAAAAAAAAAAAAAAAGCCATATAAGCCAAACATTTTCTGTTTAATGTTTGAGCAGTGAATACCAGCCTCAACAAAACTCAATATAAGTGATTTTTTTAAAAGTTTAAAATTTATAACAGACTATAAGCAGCCAAGCTGCTTATTTCATAGGTACACTAAAATAACACAGAATGGAACTACTCCACATATGACGCTTCATAAAGTAGTTATAAAAAAAATACCTTGTGGCACTTGCAAACAATTTCTTTTTCTTCAGCGGTTGTATTGATCAGATAAGAAACATATACAAGAAACATTCTCGAACCCACTGTTCCACAGCGAACATACAACATTTTTTCCAGCTGTAACAAAATAAATGTTGTAATTTAATATTTAATTTTACAGATATTTCCTCTTGATATATATTCTAGGATAGTGTTCCCACCTTCTAGAGCTTATCTATACCAACTGGCTAAACTCCTTATCACTTTTACAGAACGTTACAATGTAACTGACCAAAGCCGCCATTGTAGAAGAGCCCTCTGATTACACTCTGGCCAGAGCATAAGGGTGGGATCATTACTGCTGCATCTTTTAGAGATTATTACTCTCAACTTCCAAAACAGTTTTGTATCTAGTTTGGAAGCAGAAGTTGACTGAGAAGTTACTGCACTAAAGTTACAAACAATGGTTGTTTTATTAGCCAACTAATTCATGTTAAGCATGTTTTCTAAATTCCCTTGCAGAAAAACTGCTTAAGACATTTTACATACTTAAATGTGTAAAATGTGTATGAAATGTTCATTAGTTAAATCACTTTTTCAGTTCGAGAATATGCTGTTAAAATGCTCTGAACTGTTAAAAACTCACTCTATATTTAAAACTACAAACTAATCGATTTCCTCTTCAATCCCAGTTGACCAAGTTTACCTGTTCCCCTGGATGTAAGTCTCCAACAGGAATGTCAGTGAGTAAAGCTGGGTAGGATTCATCGCACAGTTCTGTTCCATGAAGAGTCACGTGAGTTTTCTGAGTTAAATTGGCATCCTGTCCTAAAAGAGTTAATATTGGTTCTTCAAAACAAAGAATTCAAACATTATCCCAATAATCAATACTGTGTGAAGAGCACTATGCCATACCTTCTTTTAAACAAGAGTCCTAGAGTTGACATCACTGATGCTTATTTAATGTTGGATTAATACTGATCAAACTTACAAAAAGGGATGCGTACCTGGTTTTAAGCCAGCGGTGAGCTTCACATCTCTGATTTGGGTCTTTTCATGGGATTGAACAGTCACCACCAAACAATACATTTCATTAGTCAGAGCAGGGGGCTCGTGTTGCAGATGTACAGAAATGTTTGGAACTCTGGAAATGATCCTTTGAAAAGAAACCTTAACTAAGTAACTGATTAAAAAAAAAAAAAGCAAATAAACTATTTAAATAAAGTATTTAAAAGAAATAAGAGGCTGGGTGTGGAGGCTCAGGCCTGTAATCCCAGCAGTTTGGGAGGCTGAGGCAGGAGGATCGTCTGAACCCAGGAGTTTGAAACAAGCCTGGGCAGCATAAGACGACCCTGATCTCCAGAAAAAATACAAAAATTAGTCAGGCATGGTGGCACCTGGCTGTAGTCCCAACTACTGGGGAAGGCAAGGGTGGCACCTGAGGTGGGAGGATCGTTTGAGCTCAGGTGGTCAAGGCTATAGTGAGTCATGATCACACCACTGCACTCCAGCCTGGGCAAGAGAGAGACTCTGTCTCCAAAAAAAAAAAAAAAATAGCTAAAAAAATAAGAGGGTGACCTTTAATACCAGCTTAGCAAAGCAGACTCACATCGTGCTTGCCTGAATTATAATGCTGTCCCAGTGAACTTCATTGTCAGGTAGCTTAGGTCGCCTTTTGAAAGACCGAGCTGCCTGTAAGGCTTCTTGGGAGGAAGCAGCATCTCCTCCTCCTCCCTGCCAATTTAAAACCACACATCTTCCCGTCTCATTGCCCAGAGCAAGATCCACTGAAGTAATCTAAAAAAAAAAAGGTGTCAGAAATGCCATCTCGTATGTGCTTGTCACCATCCCCTCTCACCAAAATTACATCGTCGACTGCTAGACCATGGAATTCATCTAGAGACCCCCAGTGTGACAGAAGTCAGAACACCTGCTATTAAGGTCTTACTCGGGCTGGGACAGAGGCTAACTGCGCTCTGGGTTCCAACTTTAAACAGGTTTCACCTTTAAAACAGAGACAATAACCTGACTTTCTATTGAGAGGCTGACTGTACAGTAGTGTTATGATTTTAGCATCTGGCATAGTCCCTGATGTAACGAATGCTCAATTAGGGGTTGCTGAATGAAATAAATATTGTGATGGCTATGGATACATTATAACCTAATTTCTGATTCCACAAATATTTTTCCTGAAAATATTTATAGTATTAGCAATAAAATGCTTTATTAATTGAATACATGTTCTATTCAACTAAAACCATTAACCAAAGGACCCAAAATAGGCTTACTCATTATAATTTATGTCTGGTAAGTTTCCTTAGGCATGAAAAAATCAAATATGCAATTACGGCATTTAGTCAAAATCATGAAGGTTTTTTTTTTTTTTTAACGAATAAGCAAACAATTCTGGATACTGGTGAATAATAAAATCAACATGTTCATAGAAACTGTTATGTTTACATTGGTAGTACAACTTTATAAACCATTTATCTTAGCAATGGTACCAAGTTTAGATTAGCTAACTAACCATTCCCATTCAAGTCATGAAAAACAAGCACTTAATGAGTGCTTACTGTGTGCTAATCACTATTCCAAGCAAGTTACATTAACTAGTTGATTTAATCCTCATGAAATCCTAAGAGATTAGTACTCTTAAGATCTCCATTTTACAGATGAATACACTGAGAAGACACAAAGAAGCTAAGTAACTGCCCAGGGCCACAAGCTAGTAAGCTAGAGAGCTGCAATTTAAACCCATACAGTTTGGCTCCAGAGTTTATGCTCAATAAAGATATTACCTAGATCCTATATTTCTAAAAGGCATTTCAATTATCTATACTATATCAATCTTTAAAATATATATGCTCATTTTTCTTTAGGAATATGTACTCGGTAATGTTTAAACATCAAAAGATATTCAGTCTGAATAACATAAAAAATATATTTGCTATATTACATAATATACATTGTTTAAAACTCCTTAACTGATTATGTAGTCATTAAAAAACAAGATTGGTTTACGTACTAACAAGAAGTAATATCTACTAGACACTATCAAGTGATAAAAGCCAGCTATGGTTTATTACATGTATTCTCAATTCTTTAATTGAAAAAACATTTATACCACAAATAGTTCACGGGAAAATGTCTGGAAGGAAACCTCCCAAACTATTATGAATGGTTTCCTTTAGGAAGCCCAGGTAGAAGATTTTCATTTTTCACTTAATAAGCTTTTGTATTATTTAAAATATTCTGATATAAACATGCTTTTATTATTAAAAATATTTTTACACAAATTTCATAACTAACCTCAATTTTCTTTCCCACATCTTCAGTTTTCGCAACAAACTTAAATAACAGTTTTCTTGTTTTACCAGGAACTAGGCACATCTTTCCTTGAGTCGGATTTTCTAAAACTTCGTTTGCTTTGGATGCTTCTTCTATTACACAGAACTGGTTGTATTCCTGAAAGAGGTGAAGAGAGGTCATCAGATGTCAGACGTCTGCCAACACTAAATGCCAAGTGCTTTGGAGCTCATTTGGTTTTAACTCCACAAACACTGAAGCATTATGAAGCGTTACTAATAAAAGGAAGTATTTTTATGCCAAATAGAGGCACTTATCCACTCACTACTGCCATAATAAAACAATTCACTACACATGAACTGCTTTTTGAAAATATTTAGATACCTCTCTCCCAGAGAAACAGTTTATTCTTTGTTGTGCTGGACACTACTGCTTATCACCTCCTTTTCTTGAAGAGTCTTTTTTTACTTGGCTTCTGTGATGCTATAATCTTTAGGGTTTCTCGTTCCGCTTAGTTACTTCCTGTTTTTCCCACCTGGAGTGCAGTGGCACGATCTCGGCTCACTGCAGCCTCAACCTTTTGGACCCAAGGGATAGTCCCACCTCAGTCTCCAAAGTAGGTGGGACCATGGGCATGTACCATCACACTCGATTAATTTTTCTATTTTTTGTAGAGATGGGGTCTCACTATGTTGCCAAGGCTGGTTTCAAACTTCCTGGGCTCAAGTGATCCTCCTGCCTCAGCCTCCAAAAGTGTTGGGATTACAGGCGTGAGCCACCAAGCCCAGCCCCATTCCTTTGCTTTCTTTCAGGTCTTCATTTCTCTCTACGTTCACTTCACTGGAAAATGTATTTGTTTCCACATACACCATACCATTGTTGCTAGTATCTCTCACATACAGTTGTCCTATTCTGTCTTATTTCCTTAATTACAAGCTTATATCCACAACTGTCTAGAGGACATGTCCACTACCACCTGAAACTCAGCATGTCCCAAAGTGAAAGTGCATCTGCCTTCCCAGAAGAGAACAATCCTCACAGATGAGTAAAGGAAGACACCTTTCATGTTTCCATCTATGGAATCACCATTCTCACCTGTTCAATAAATATCAAGACCTTTCAAAGAGCCATCTTCAATCCCAGCATATAAATTACCTTCATAGAAACTCTTACACAGTTCAAGTTTTATACTTTCCCACTAATTTTCATTTCTATTCCATGCTTATAAAACCTACTCTACTTTTTGTCTTATGGTTTATATTGTGAATTTCTTTTCTTTTAAGACAGAATCTCACTCCATCGCCCAGGCTAGAAATGCAATGGCACAATTTCAACTCATTACAACCTCCGACTTCCAGGTTCAAGCAATTCTCATGCCTCAGCCTGCCAAGTAGCTGAGACTACAGGCACCCACCAACAAGTCCAGCTAATTTTTATACTTTTAGTAGAGATGGAGTTTCACCATGTTGGCCAGGCTGGTCTCAAACTCCTGACCTCCAGTGATCCGCCCACCTTGGCCTCCCAAAGTGCTGGGATTATAGGCGTAAGCCACTGCGCCTGGCCTGTATTTTGAATTTCAAATAAGATATATTCAGAATATAATCTAAACTTTAAAACTAATTGCTTTACATTCCATTTTAGAGTTTTTATTAGTTTTTAATTGTAGTAGTTTATGTTTTTTGTTAAAAAAAAAAAAGGAAAGAAAAGAAATAGTAGGCTATTAAGGGAAAAGTAAAATAAGAGTCCCTATACTTCACTTGAGCCCAGGAGTTTGAGGCTGAGATAAGCTATGATCACATCACTGCACTCCAGCTTGTGCAACAGAGTATCTTTTTTTAAAAAAAAAAAAAAGAGTCCTTGTTTTGACCCTCTAATTTCATAATGAACAAAACAAACGAACACACACAAAAAAAACCCTGCCCTTCTTCCCTTGCGGAGCTTAGATTCTAGTGAGGAAAACAGGTAATTTACCAAATAATCACACAGACAACGGTGAAACCAGTGTGATTAGTACCACTAAGGCTATGAGAGCCTGGCTAAGTGACTCAGTCATGTAAGTCAAGGGAGGCCTCCTTGAAGAAGTGATGCTTTTAAGTGAGAAAAGGCAAGGAGGAATAAACTAGTCGGAGAGGCGGGCAAACCAGTTCAAGCAGAGGAAAGGGCATGTATAAGAGCTTCTGTCCTTCATTCATGCTATCCCCACTTTTCAGCCACTATATGTACTCGGCAATGCAGATTTATCTATTTTTAAATGCCTCTTGTATCCCTAAATCTCCATTCCCAACACCAGCATCTTAATTCCAACACTTGTACTTTTGTACGTGGATTAATATAAAGAGCCTCTATTTGGCTTCCATGATATTGTTTCTATTTTGCTACTAAAGTTTCTTAAAACTTTAAGAATAAATTTCATGCTCTTGCTTTAAAATTCTGAAACTGGGCCAGGCATGATGGCTCACACTTATAATCCCACCACTCTGGCAGGCTGAAGTGGGTGGGCTCCTTGAGCCCAGGAGTTCGAGACCAGCCTGGGCAAAACAGCAACACCCCATCTCTATTAAAAAAAAAATACAAAAATTAGCTGCGCATGGTGGTCCCAGCTCCTCAGAGGAGGCTGGGGTGGGAGGATCACTTGAGCCTGGGAGAGTAAGTCAAGATGGAGCCACTGCACTCTGCCTGGGAGATAGAGTGCGGCCTGGTCTCAAAAACAAAAAACAAAAAACAAAAAACAAAAAAAAACCATACACACACACACACAACAAAATAAAATTCTCAAACTGATTAGAGGAAAACCCTGGGTAAGGGTCTGAAGTTGAAGAAAACATACTGATCTTCAGGTGACCCAGCTTCATCTAATCATTTATATTACAGAGATATTTCTCATTTCTTATGAATCAAATTCTAATAAAACAGATAACATCATTTCTTTATCACCATCCAATAAATAAAACACAGATAAAAGAACGAATAAATCTTGAGGGACATCTGTTTGCTAGCCTATCCCCGCTTAACTCTTCAAGGCTCCTTTAAGCCACCTGGCCTTACTTCCCACTACCCAGCATTATAATCCCTCTCATCTAGTGAGGCTTCACTTTCCCAGAAACACAGATTGTGCACTTCTGTTTCCTGCAGCGTTTTCTCATTGCCAAACATGTTCTCCCCTCCCATCTTTTGGACCTATTGTAATTTCATCTTCATTCTTGGAACTCCCTCCGTTTTCTCTGGCATGCCCACTATAGCTGTACTTCTTTCTAGCCTACACAATGTAATTTAGTCTTCATTACCTACTTGGACAATCTTTGATTCTGTCCTGGCCCTTGTCCCCAAAATGCCTACATTTTAACGAGGTCGACATATGCTATACTCAGATTCAGCATGTTAAGAATATCTAACTCTCAATAAATGCTTGTTGGTGAAAGATTCACTATACTTTCTGGGTAATCAAAAGATGATTATCTACTAAGTGAGTTTATAACACAGTTGTAATGAAGTACTTGACAATATACTATATAATGCTTCAAATATATTCAAATGCAGGAAATATGATATGATCCCAATTCTGCAAGAAAAAAAGTTGCTTATATATTCGTGCCCAGAAAATATCTAGGTTATTCAAGAAGTTAACATAGAGGGTGTGTGGGAGAATGGAGTGGAAAGAAGACACACATTTACTTTTCACATTATATCCATCTATTCCATTTCAATTTTTTAAATGTCAAACATAAATTAGTTTCATAACCATAAACTAGTAACATTAACTAATAATGCTGAAGTAGAATATAAACCAAATTATTTTTAAAATTTTATTCTTTCTGAACATACCTTATTTGGAATTCAAGTATACATTATAAAAAAATAGGAGGCCAGATGTGGTGTCTCACACCTGTAGTCCTAACACTTTGGGAGGCTGAAGTCGGTGGATCACTGGAGCCCAGGAGTTTGAGACCAGCCTGGGCAACATGGCAAAACCCTGTCTCTACAAAAAATACAAAAATTAGCCAGACATGGGGCAGGTCCCTGTAGTTCAGTCACTTAGAGGGCTGAGGTGGGAGGATCTCTTGAGTCCAAAAGGTTGAGGCTACAGTGAGCTTTGATTATACCAATGCACTCTAGCCTGGGCAACAGAGCGAGACCCCATTTCAAAAAAGACAAAATTAAAAAGTATATATATATATATATATATATATATATACACACACACACACACACACACACACACACACTGTGTGGGTACATATATATACAAACACAGAGAATTCTTAGACTTCATAAACATAGAATGAAAACAAAAATTGGAGTAAGCAAAATGTAAACTTGAATTGCTAGAAGTTTAGAAATATATATGTGTATGTGTGTGCATATATATATATATATATATATAAAATTATTTTTTTTGAGATGGAGTCTCGCTCTGTAGCCCAGGTTGGAGTGCAGTGGCACGATCTCAGCTCACTGCAACCTCCGCCTCCCGAGTTCAAGTGATTCTCCTGCCTCAGCCTCCCGAGTAGCTGGGACTAGAGGCACGTGCCACCACGCCCAGGAAATTTTTTTGTATTTTTAGTAGAGATGGCCAGGATGGTCTCGTTGGCCAGGATGGTCTTGATCTCTTGACCTTGTGATCTGCCCACCTCAGCCTCCCAAAGTGCTGGGATTACAGGCATGAGCCACCATGCCCGGCCCTAGAAATATATTTTTAAATAGACCTTACCAAAGTTCATTTGTTACTATGAAACCATTAAGACATAAAATTCACTAAGCTCATTTTATTTAGTTTAACACAAGCTACAATAAGATAAATGTGGTAAAAACACAGGAAAGGGCACCATTACCTGGTTATTAAAGCTGACACAGAGCTTGGAAAACCTAATGGGATGTGGACAATCAGCCTTCAGATAAATATCAAACTCAACAGGAACATCAACATGAAAACTTGGGGCATGAAACTTGGCTTTGCATTGTACTAGAAATAAAACACAAGCACTGCGTTATGCACAAGCAGACACCCATGAGCCACAACATCCTGTCAACCAAATTCATTCTTCAGAAAGATGCATCTGCACTGACCATTCTTCCTGACTTCTGCACTTAAGGCACTTCAAGAGACAAATGAGCTCTTTTTATTATAAAAATAAAATTTAGGCTGAGCGCAGTGGCTCATGCCTGTAATCCCAGCACTTTGGGAGGCTGAGGCAGGCGGATCTCTTGAGGTCAGGAGTTTGAGAGCAGCCTGGCCAACATGGTGAAACCTTGTCTCTACTAAAAATACAAAAATTAGCCGGGCGTGGTAGTGTACACCTATAATCCCAACTACTAGGGAGGCTGAGGCAGGAGAATCACTTGAACCCAGGAGGTGGAGGTTGCAGTAAACCAAGGTCACACCACTGCCCTCCAGCCTGGGCGACAGAGCGAGACTCTATCTCAAAAAGAATAATAAATAGGCCAGGTGTGGTGGCTCATACCTGTAATCCCAGCACTTTGGGAGGCTCAGGCGGGCAGATCACCCAAGGTCAGAAGTTCAAGACCAGCCTGGCCAACACGGTGAAACCCCAACTCTGCTAAAAATACAAAAATTAGCTGGGCACGGTAGTGCACGCCTGTAAGTTATCCCGGCTAGTCAGGAGGCTGAGGCAGGAGAATCGCTTGAACCTGGGAGGCAGAGGTTGCAGTGAGCTGACATCATGTCACTGAACTCCAGCCTGGGCAGCAGAGTGAGACCCTGTCTCAAAAAAGAAAAATAAAATAAATACATAAATAATATAAAATAAAAATTAAATAAATATAGCTTCAAAACCATCTTTAATTTTAAAAATACAGCTACTCTTGAAATGTAGATGACAAGATTTTAAACGAAAAAGAAAATAATTTATTATTTCAAAATACCTACCTAGACAGTAAAGCAAAACCTTTTAAATAAGTATCAAGTGTTTCCAATAACACCTGAACTACAAATGAGCAAAGTATATCTTAAAACATAAATCAAGTATTTAAGATCCTGACTATATTTATAAGTCACTGAGGGGATACACACACAAAAATCAGTTTATCTGTAACATGCTTATACTTTGAAAATTCTTTCTTGACTTTTATGTTTATTATTCTGCATCTATTCATTTTGTAGAAAAAGACAATTTCTCTGACATCACACTGTAGATGTTAGCTACCTACCAAATGGCACAAAGTCCTGTACTCCTATTGTGAAAACATTGCTGCCAGCCAGAGAAATTCGGTCTGCCCACAGCTTCTGAGCAGTTTTCCCAGCGAAGGTATCACAGTCGGGTTCTGGATCAGGACTTTCATTCTGCATCAACACAGAGTTAACATTCATTCAACTAGTTGGAAAAAAACCACGGCTTGCATTAGTTGATATAGATATAGGTATACATATTCCTAATACCACACTCTATATAAACAATTCCAACCTACCATTAAAACATTTATGAGGTTCTTTTCTATCCGAGACTTTTGGTCATCTTTCAGAGTTGAAGCTAGTATGAAGAATGAAGGAAAAACATTGTAAGTACTTATAATTAAGTCTACTACCCCCATTTATTGTTTTAAAAACTTTATATAACAATAAATACCTCTTTAAGATGACCAAGCACAGTGACTTGCACATAGTAAAAGTATACTAATTCTCTGGAACCGAATTATTCTTTAAATTTTAAAAAGCTTAAAGTTTTTTAAGCTAAATAATTTTATATATCAAGAATTTTACTCAAAAAACATGAGGTTACCTCTGCCAAGGAGTTCTAGGGAGTAAGTAATGTAATCCTTTAATTGGGCCATGAGGTAGGAGCACTTCAGAGCTGTAGTTAAGATAGACGTGAGCAGAGTCCACCACCCTTCACTCCGATAATCACACATCACATAATCCAGCAACCTCAAAGAAGACAAAACGTAATACTGAACCGGCTTCACAAGAAAGGGTTTGAAGAGTTCATGGAGAAAAAAGTACTTTCCTCATTTTATGTAAGTTTAGAAAAATCTTACTGAGATGGTTGAACAGCTATTCCCATATTTAGCTAAACGTGAGATTTCTTAAAGTGCTGAAAAAGATTGTGCCATTAATGGCACTTGAAAACACATTACAAAATGGAGTTTAACAGCAATAGAAATAAACGTGAAAATACGAACTCCTTCCACACCGATTTCTATTTCAATTTCACTTCAGATAATCCAAATACTTGTAAAAGTAAATCATGAACAAGACTTACTTCAAAGCTTTGGTATAATCCTTTGCGTAATAATATTCCTCTCCCATCTGAACCACTATAAAGGAAAGAAGATTTATGTATGTAATTTAAAGTCATTCAAAGTTGCATGCAATGGTGACGTTTGTGGATACATACTTAGGTGACTTTTCATTCGCGGGCACTTATACTTCTTGAACTGTGCAACAGCATTGCTCAGCAGAGTTATGATGATTTCCTAGTAGAAAAAGTAGAGTGCAAAACATTTCAATACAAATATATTTTTTTAACAGTGTAAAAAATAGTTTATATTGGACACAAAACTTACAGAGTGAGCAACATTTCTCTCCTTCAGCTGAATGGCAAGAACTCCCACCTTTTCTTTTTCAGGATCAGAAAGATCAAAACCTGCATAAGATGAGACACAACCCATTCTAGATAGCTCATTTAATATAAATGTTCACATGAATATTGTATGTGTACACTCCTTGAAACCTTTATTTAATATAATCAGTTCAGATTCTTCAACATTCTAGAATCTTAAACATGCTAAGAGGCAGCTTTATTAACATGGAAACTTCCGTGTTCTGTTCTGATGGGAACATTATTGAGCTCCATGTTCTTCTACCTACTGGAATCAGTGATCTGAAAAGCAATGTCAATATCATCCTCTATAGAGGATACACTCACTGGAGATTAAATAATTTCCTTTTTTTCTTTTTTTGAGACGGGGTCTCGCTCTGTTGCCCAGGCTGGAGTGCAGCGGTACAATCACAACTCATTGCAGCATCAACCTCCTAGGCTCAAGTGATCCTCCCATCTCAGTCTTCCAAGTAACTGGGACTACAGGCACGTGCCACTATGTGTGGCTAATTTTTGTATTTTTTTGTAGAGATGGGGTCTCACTATGGTGCCCATGCTGGTCTCAAACTCCTGGCCTCAAGCAATCCTCCCGCCTTGGCCTCTCAAAGCGCTGGGATTACAAGCATGAGCCACTTCGCCTCGCCAGTAATTTAACAGTTCTAGTTCAATTGCTTGAATTAAATTATGTATAAAGCATTTAAAAAATGCAGAGAAATTGTTTTTAAGGTAATACAAGTACATGCTGTTTTAAAAAGTCAAATCAATTGTTACAGTTAACTGGAATTAAAATATTGAAATAAGACAGCAGTGGCATGTGTCATTTAAAACAAAAGATGTTCAAATGTTGTACTTTTTTTTTTTTTTGAGATGAGGTCTCACTATGTTGCCCAGTCTGGAGTGCAGTGGCTGTTCACAGTTGTTATCCTTCCGCCTCAGTCTCCCAAGTAGATGGGACTACAGGCATGTGCCACCACACCCAGATAAATGTTTTAATCACATCAATGACTTTAATTATAAAGTCACTCTAAGATGTAGTGATACATACAAAGCATTCTAAAAATGAAAACAATGTTTAAAAAGCACACATTTTTACTTCAACATAATTTCTTATGCACGTGCAGCCAATGGAAAATCTATTATAGCTATTGCTGCCTTTTGAGGTTGACAGGAAAAGATGGAGGGAAAAATTATTTACTTAGTATTCCTTGTCGCCATGATCTTTGTCCATAAAAGTCAAGAACGCCTGTTTGTGTTTCTAAGGGATCAGGATTGGGATACATTACAGAAGCCTGTAAATTAAAACACAAACCTAAATAATAGTTTATGGAACTCATTGCAAATCAACTCTTGCCCAATCTTTGACTGAACAAAAAACTTTTCATAAATACAACCACCAAATATACATTCAATTATCAAATTTGTGAATATTTTAACATAAATTTTAACAAAAATTAAGCTAAAAATGTTTCATTTAATATTTAGGTACTCTTACAAAAATCAATCTGATTCTGACGAATATTTCACAGTAATTTCTTCAGTTTTTTAAATCTTTGCTCTAATAAACCAGTAAAAATATGTTACAAATTATGCTCTATATTCCACATGCATACATGCTGTTTGTGTAAATGAAAACAATGTTACGAGGAGTTTTACACAGAAGACACTATTTCCCCTCTTTATCACTTCTGTATTAAGTGCTGTATTGTGGGGGAATATTTCTGGCACCAGAACTGACAGATTTACAGTGCTTTTTCTTCTTTTTAACTTTTCCCTCTGAAACCAAAATGTAATACATGAAAAATGTAGAAAACATTCAAAAGGAAAAGGATGAAAATCTAAATTACTTATAAACCTACTACCAACTCCCACTATTAAGAAAGTATGTTATCATTCTTCCAGATTTCACATGCAAAAATTTGTTAATGATTAATTTTCAACCTGCTTCTTTCATTTAAATATATTCTGTATATTTAACCCAGCATTAAATATTCTTCTAAAACATTATTTTTCATGGCTGCTTGCTAGTGCATATTTTAACGAATTCCGTACAGCTATTCATCTTATTTCTATTTTACAATTAATAAATCTGTGAGAACAACTTTATAAATAAATTTTGGTACTTATCTCAGAATGTATTAGCTGCCTTAGTATCTCCAAAAATTAAATTCTAGGTCAAAAGATATGCATAGTTTTAAAGCTTCTCAAATTATTATTTGATGGAAATATTATTTTACATTTTAACCAATGATATTTATTAATGCCCAGTTCCTTACATTCTAAAATCTAGTTTTAATCACTTTTTAAAATACTGTGTTCAAATTAGAATATGCCAAACTTTAGAAATATAATACACACAACAAAATTATAAATCATACAAATAACATTGTAAAAACAGTTAACTCATCATTTCAGAGAAAAAATTCATTAAGTATTAACATACAATCTATTTGTTTTTGGAACAGTTTTAATGATAGTACTACTGATAATATTCACTCATCTTCAGAGAACTGCAGGTTTTCAGTGAAAATAAATTGATGTAACTCTATAAAAATAAATGTATTAAATATGTATACCACGTTCTTATTTTAAAGGTGTTTATAGGAAAACTGATATCTAAACATAATCATCCAAGAAAAAGGCAAAATGAAACATCACGTTTAAGAAACTATGCAATTAACACTATTCCTCAGACTCTTAAAGAGTCTCCATGCAGGAGGCCGGGCGCGGTGGCTCACGCCTGTAATTCCAGCACTTTGGAAGGCCAAGGTGGGCGGATCACCAGAGGTCAGGAGTTCAAAACCAGCCTGGCCAACATGGCGAAATCCCATCTCTAATAAAGTACAAAAATTAGCCCGGCATGGCAGTGGGCACCTGTAATCCCAGCTACTCAGGAGGCTGTGGCAGGAGCATCACTTGAACCCGAGAGGTGGAGGTTGCAGTGAGCCGAGACTGCACCACTGCACTCCAGTCTGGGAAACAAGAGAGAGATTCCGTCTCCAAAAAAGAGTCTCCATACAGGAAACCCCAGGAAGAGAAAGAAGTCAAAAGTTATCCCCTCCAGCGGGTCAAAACATATTTCTAAACTCTCACAGCAGTGATCATAGAAACAAAACAATGGATTTATAGTGTAACAAGGATGAAAATGCGGCTTTTACTTTAAAGTAATTTTCTCTTGTCTAAATAGTCACTAACTTACTGCCAAAAATAAATTAGTTCTTCAAAGAAAAATGTCTGCTCAATTCACAGGTGAAAATAGAGTACTCGGGCTAAAACCAAACATCAGTGTAATTCCTAAAACTATAAAAAATAAAACTCATTAAATTTAAAGACTTGGAAGAAATTATCGACACCAATCAGTTCAAAAGAAGAATAACTTTTCTACGTGCTAGATAATACGGAGTCAGTAACTTACCTCGTGGTTACAGAGGCTTTTTGCAAGCTGTTTCCGCTCCTGGGCATAGTATGCTGCCTGCTGGTAATAGAAACCGGGATTCTGAGTTTGAATAGCTGTTAACCCTAACTTAATCGCTTCATCAAATAAATCTCCAAAGGCCTGGAATCTTAAAGAAAAAAAAAATCAAGAAATAAAAAGGAATGAAAAGAAAAAGAAGCTTATTTCTGGTAATTCATCCTGGGAACCTTAACCTCAGCAGATTGTATTAAAATGGTGCTAGTGATGAACAGTTAATATTTGTTGTAATTTCTTTGTAAAGATTAATACACACTAACTGTAGGTTACAGATAGGTTCTATATTTAAGTCATCTCTTCTAACAAGTCTTCATAAATATACCATCAAACTAGATCTCAATATAGTTCCTACCACTCAAACAAATACACCCAAGTTCCTGGCAACAATTTCATTTTAGCAATTTTTAAACTTCATTCTCAAAAAGTAAGCTCCAGGACAGCAGGAATTTTGTTTACTGCTATATCCTTAGGACCTAGACACATGGTAGAGACTCAATAAATATATGTTGAATGAAAAAGATGGTACCATGAACTAAATAATTGCCATTAAGGAACTGTATACAATATCAATCTACAGTATTACCAGAAACATACAAACATACTTATGCTACATCATCAAAAACCTACTTAGTGACCAAAAACCTGGTTCAGTTTTAGAACCAGAGTCCGTGCTATTTCTCCAAATACTATATATTATTTTTAAAAATATTCTAAAAGTACAATGTAAAACATACTGTTTAGACATCCATGCAGCATGCTCAAAAGACAACTCTGCACTTCCAATCTTTTTCTTACACAAGTCGATGTGTTTCCGGAACTGAGCAATTGCATCCAATGGGGTGTTGTGTTGAAAACACAGCCTACAGATCTGCAAAATGTCAAATTGATCCCAAAATAAAGGGAAAAAAAGAAAGTCAAAAGGCATATTCATTTAAAAACTATTTTGAGAATAACATTAAAAAAAGCCTATGAAATTTCCTTCTCTGAAGCTCTTTGCAATACAATTAATTTTCCTCATCAGAATGGTTATGCTAAAACCAAAGGTTATATACCCCTTTTAGAAATGAAATAAAATAACTCAGTATTTGTACATAATTTATTCTAAACTTTAGAAAAGCTTTTAAAAAATATGGAATAGAATTTTAAAATTATCCCCAACGAAGAACACAAAGATGGACTAAAATAAATGATGTCCAACAGGTAACAGAAAAGACTGACCAATTTTAAGTTTTAGATTTGCCGTAAAGCTAAAGATTTTCTGTAGCATAATTAAAGCAAAGTTACCTCTATATCAAACAAGTATTACAGAAATTCTTGAAAATTTTGTGTCTGGTATGCTATTTCAAAATAGTACTAATATTTACGTACGTGGGGTAAAAGGAAAAAAGAAACAAAGCCTAAATGTATTTCCATATGCTTGTTACAATTTTCACTTTTATTTTTTAAGTACAAAGGAACATATGAAAAGTCAGTCTCTTATCCATTCCTGTCCCTCGGCCATCTAATTTCCCTTTCTAGAGGCAGTTTCTGCCATATGCTTCCTGATATATTCTACACACAGATAAGTATGTGTGTGCCTTTCTATAAAACTATTGTTTCTATACAAATAACAACATCACACTAAATATGCTAATCTGTGACTTTATTCATCTTGCAATATATTTTGGGTATCATTCCATATCACTACATAGAGCTGCCTTATTCTCAATAGCTTTTAATATTCCTTTGTTTACAGTTATAATTTACATAACCAATCACTTATAATTGGGTTGTTTCTAATCTTTTCCTATTAGGAAAAAAACAGTGAATTAAAGCATCTATTTGGCCATACATCACCAACACAGTGTCAGGCATCTTCAATATGAATGTGAAAAAACTAAAAGCAAACCAAATAGCTGTTGCTTGACTTCTGAGGGCATCTATTCCTGTGATACACAATCTCAAAATAAAATGCTCAAACAGTAGGTATAAAAGTTTCCTCTGGCCGGGCACGGTGGCTCACGCCTGTAATCCCAGCACTCTGGGAGGCCGAGATGGGCGGATCACGAGGTCAAGAGATCGAAACCATACTGGCCAACATGGTGAAGCCTCATCTCTACTAAAAACGCAAAAATTAGCTGGGTGTGGTGGCGCCTGCCTGTAGTCCCAGCTACTCAGAAAGCTGAGGCAGAAGAATCGCTTGAACCCGGGAGGCAGAGGTTCCAGTAAGCCAAAATCCCACCACTGCACTCCAGCCTGACAACAGAGTGAAACTCCGTCTCAAAAAAAAAAAAAGTTTCCTCTAAGGTGAATAGATAGACCTTTTCTGTGCCATTAAACCAAGAAGGAGTCACATAGTTCGAATAATTTTATCTTTTAAAACTCAGTAATACAGGCAGCTTTCTTCTCAACTCCTCCTTGCTCCCACTGAAAAACAAATAAACAAAAACTAAAAAACCTTCCAAACTTTAGAAACCTCTAGAACTTATCAATTCAAAACACAACTACTATAAATAGGCTACTAAGAATCAAGGCCCTTCTGAGAAAAAGGATATAAAAAGAGAGATCATAATTAATCAAATACTAACTTTTCAGAGCAAGAAACTAATTTTGATGTTCAAATTTTTAAAAGATCATTTAATATTTAAACACAAATGCCCTGTATTTGGAAGCAGAACTATTACCTTGTAGTTTATAAATCCTGCCATAGTCTTAATTTCCAGAATATTAGTTTCATGGGCTCTCAATTCGTGTACAAGATTATAGGCGGTCCTATAATTCCTAAATGGGGAGGGTGGTTAATAATGATATATATTAGTTTAATAAACAATTTCTACAACCAAATCACTAGAAATAACAGAATATTTACTCAACATTTCTTAGTGCTCAAGAGCTCAATAATGTCAATCTCTGATTTCCTGATAAATGAGCTATTAATAAATATATATGAGAGGAATCAATGATTTCATAAAGAACAGAACCATGACATGTGCATTGTTATTTTCATCATCAACATCTGTCAGTAACAAACAGGTAACTTAAAAAAGGAAATTGGACAACTGTTCAGAAAAATCAGCATTCTGCTAAAAAACGTAAGTATTTTAAAGTACCATTACAAGCTCTCAAACAAATAGAAATTGTATTAGCAAAGGTGATATCAAACAGCACAGGTCAGCCGGGCACAGTGGCTCACACCTGTAATCCCAGCACTTTGGGAAGCTGACGTGGGCGGATCACTCGAGGTCAGGAGTTTGCGATCAGCCTGGCTAACATGGTGAAACCCCGTCTCCACTAAAAACACAAAAATTAGCCAGGTGTGGTAGCACATGCCTGTAATCCCAGCTACTCAGGAAGTTGAGGCAGGAGAATCCCTTGAACCCAGGAGGGAGAGGTTGCAGTGAGCTGAGATCGTGCCACTGCACTCCAGCCCAGGTGACAGAGCGAGACTCCGTCTCCAAAAAAAAAAAAAAAAAAAGGCACAGGTTAACAGCTTTTTAACCCCAAGTACCTCTAGAGGTTAAGTGAATATTAGTGGCCTCAGGGAAAGTCTACAGAGGAGGGAAGAATGTCCTCAGGGCAGCTCATGCTGAAGGAGAAGCATGGTGAGAACGGAGGGCCTGGTAGGAACAGGGCCTACCTTGCACATGGAAGGTAATGAGAAAATCTCAAAACAGGCTTTTCATAGAAAAAGTCTGTTCATAACTTCTCCAGGTAAAAGTATTTCTTTCCAGAATTACTTCTGAACAGAACTGAAATTGAAGGATTTAAACTAATACCATCCATAAAAATGAACTACAGGCCAGGTGCAGTGGCTCACACCTGTAATCCCAGCATCTTGGGAGGCCAAGGTGGGCGGATCACCTGAGGTTGGGAGTTCGAGACCAGTATGGCCAACATGGTGAGACCCTGTCTCTACTAAAAATATAAAACTTAGCTGGGCGTGGTGGCAGGTGCCGACAGTCCCAGCTACTCGGGAGGATGGGACAGGAGAATCACTTGTATCCGGTAGGCAGAGGTTGCAGTGAGCCGAGATCGTGCCACTGCACTCCAGCCTGGGCAACAAGAGCAAAACTCTGTCTCGAAACAATACAAATAACCTACATTACAGCCAGTTATATGAAGTTGTTGAGATTCGGGAAACACAACGTGGCGCTCTTGTCCTGAAACCTCTCAAAACAACAAAGATAAGATATTTCTGCAATATTCCTGTGAATACTAAAACTATTTTTATTTATTTCTATTTTCCTTTCCCCTTCTCAATTGTGGGATACATAGCTGTTTTTAATACCTTTGTCTTCAAAAACGGAGTTAAAGCTACAAAGAGGTCAAGTCTCATTAAATTCTCCTTGGTAAAAGCAAAGGACTAAAATGTTTAACCACTGCCAACACATCTGCAACTAAATCTTCAAAGCTCTAAGCAGAGACTGCAAATGGAAAATGAAGCAACTGATATTATTAAAATTTGTTAAATTAAAAAATAATTGAATTCAATAAATGCACTAGTATATAAACCTATAACAATCAATAGTCTGATGCTCACTTAAGCAGCACATATACTAAAATTGGAACAATACAGAGAAGATTAGCATGGCTCCTGCACAAGGATGACATGCAAATTCATGAAGAGGTACATTTAAAAATTTATTTTGGAAAAAAAAAGTCAAGTCTGATTTAGATAATGTTTAAATCAGTCTCTTACAAGAATTTTACTGAATAAAAAAATAGTCAAGAAGATGGGGAAAATTTTAATATTACATTTCTGTGGCTCACAAAATTTAATTAATCAAACCAGAAAGCTTTATGACACAATGAAATTTACTTCCAATAATAAAAATGAAAATTTTTTAAAATCCTAAAATATTATATTCCATTCATCTCTAGACTAATTCCTAAATCTAAGCAATATGAACACTTTAAAATTAATCATAGTTTGGTTGAGATTCAGAAATTGCCATTTCATGTTGTTAATATAAAAATAGGAAACATTTAGTTTGAAAGCTTAACAACTTACTTCAGCGCATTTTGTGTATCTTGTTTCAACTCACTGAAGAAAGCTATTTTGAACTGATGCCTAACAAATAAAAGCTAAAAAGAGACAAAACAAATCACTATTATACATATTTTATTTAAAATGTGAAAATTATAATAATGTGCATTACAAGGAAACATAAAAGAATGAAGAAAAATATTCAAAACTGAAATCCAAGAATTATTCCCACAAGCAAGGGTACAGTTAAGAAGGCTACAAAAATCTACCTTTAAGAACTTTAAGAGCAAAGAGTCTAATTTAAAAATACATTAATTTTTAAAAGCTTTAAAAAATCTTTAGAAATGCTGAAACCATTGAAAACATTAAAGTATTAAGAATATGTAATAATCACCTCAAAAACAGTAATAATCCACTCTAGAATGCTTCTATTATTGCAAAAAATCACATACCTGGTGTGTTGTTTTATTCAAAAATTCTTTATGAGATTTCACTCTTCTGATCTCAGTGTAGTAATAAGTCTGTGCATGTTCATAAAAGGCATTTTCCAATCTGTTAAAAAAAACCAAACCAGCATTTAAATATTACAGTTATTTTAAACCAAACTTTTCAAGAATCATATTTGTGAGACCTGAAAGTAAAACGGTGACAGAAATCTCTATTTTACATTATGAATAAGACAAAGTGAAGCAAAAGATAACCTGAATTTTCAGATTAAAAAGTCTAAAAACAAGACCATCCAAAAGCCATTTAAAATTATTTATAACACAGGATACAACAAATAAAAATACCTTTTTCTGATTCATAAACACTTGGTAATCTCTTTTTTTTTTGAGACAGGGTCTGGCTCTGTCACCCAGGCTGGAGTGCAGTGACACAATCTTGGTTCACTGCAACTTCCACTTCCCTGGTTCAAGCAATTATTGTGTCTCAGCCTCCCGGGTAGCTGGGACTACAGGCATGTGCCACAACGCCTAGTTAATTTTTGTATTTTTAGTTGAGGTGAGTTTTATCATGTTGGCCAGCCAGGCTGGTCTCGATCTCCTGACCTCAAGTGATTCGCCCACCTTGCCTTCCCAAAGTGCTGGGATTAGGATCACAGGTGTGAGCCACTGCTCCCGGCCTAAAATTTGGTCGGAATCTCTAAAAGTACATTTGCCCTACTATTTTACATTTTTATAAAAAGTCTGAAAAAAATTATTACTCAATTAGATTTCACTTTTTTTGTGATTTTAGTATTTAGAATTTAAAGGAATAAGAAAACTAATGGGCAAAGAACCAAAAATGAGAACTGGCAAATAAGGTGAAAACATTTGTGTGATTTAAATCGTCCATCATTCTATAACCTACACAGGAACAAGAAAATTTGACCAGAGATGGATACACAACTCAAGTTTTCTTTGGTGAAGAGAAGTCATCAGGAGTTATCTGCCTAGGGCATGAAAGAAAGCAGAACTCATAGCCAGATAAAAGACGAACTTAAATATCTGATATTATATTTAAATTTGATTTTCTAGGTTAAAATGTTATTTATGTATTTTGAGACAGGGTCCCGCTCTGTTGCCCAGGCTGGAGTGCAGTGGTGGGATCAAGTCTCACAGCAGCCTCAGCCTCCTGGGCTCAAGTGATCCACCCACCTCAGCCTCCAGAGTAGCTGGAACTACAGGCATACATGACCACACACAGCTAACTTTTATATTTTTTGTAGAGACAAGGTTTTGCCACGTTGCCCAGGCTGGTCTCAAATTCCTGGACTCAAGCAATCCAACTGCCTCAACCTCCCAAAGTGTTGGGATTACAGGCACGAGCCCCCATGTCCGGCCTTTTAAGATTTTTCTATTTTCAAAACTGTAGTTTTAAAAATGTTAAAATATGACAAAATTAGAATCAACCTTGAACCAAATAATGTGTGAAGGAATGTATTAACCTAAGTTGTCCTTTAAATTTTGCAAATGGGGGCCGGGCGCAGTGGCTCACGCCTGTAATCCCAGCACTTTGGGAGGCCGAGGTGGGCAGATCACGAGGTCAGGATATCGAGACCATCCTGGCTAACACGGTGAAATCCCATCTCTACTAAAAATACAAAAAATTAGCCAGGTGTGGTGGCGGGCGCCTGTAGTCCCAGCTACTCGGGAGGCTAAGGCAGGAGACTGGCATGAACCCAGGAGGCAGAGCTTGCAATTAACGGAGATGACGCCACTGTACTACAGACTGGGCGACACAGTGAGACTCCGTCTCAGAAAAAAAAAAAAAAAAAATTGCAAACAGCAACAAGGCACTGACTAGAATGTCTAATGTTATGGTAGCCAGAAATATGTCTACAGGCTATTCTGAATGATTAAAAAAACAAAAACAAAAAATCCTTCCCAACAGGGAATCGGTATTAATCTAGCTTGTCTCAGTAAATACCAAAGATAAGCGTGGTTTTAGTTTTCAAGCTGAATGTGCACTTAAGAGATAAAATACCTGTTAAACAGTCAATACAGAAGACTGAGAGTAAGTAGCCTGGTAAGTGCTATTATTTCCTCTCAACTGAGGGACACAGAGTCAAATCTTTCCCTCGAGTTAACCGTGACAGGCTACAGAGACACCACGGGATATAGAGCATAAGTGTTGTAAGACTTCCACTTTTTAATTCATACACTTCTTTATTATTTGAGGTTTATCTGGAGAAAACCTTATAACCTTATAATTCACAAACATAAAGAAAGAAATGACAAATCTAGTCAAGACATAAGGGGGTTGGTGAAAAGACTAATTCTTTTACCAGATACTCAAACATTACGCTTTTAAGGCAACACCAAACAATTAAGATTATGCTCTTTTAAGGAAAGAGACCTTGAGTGTTCTTTGTTCTACATTAAAAAAAAAATTCAACTGATTCAGTCTTCCCGTAAACCGGCTGAACTTCAAATGTCCATGCTTTTTTATGACATTCCTCTGTCCGAAATAAACACTACTTCCTCCCATTAATCCACACCTTCAAGCAAGTTGCAGACCTTCCTCTTCCTTAAACCTTCCCAGATCACATCTATTCATTTCTTCTCTGAAATCCTGTAAAACTTACCAACTATATTACAGAATTTACACTTGCACTGCTCTGTGGGATTTAACATGGATGCTTTCGGTCTCCACAATTAAATCAGCTTCTTTATGAAGGTAGGAACCTGATCAACTTGTTTTAGCTAGACAAGATGCACACGTACATACTTATATACAAATACGCACACAGTTATCTATATTTTATTGTTTGACCTGTCCCGAAATAGAATTTATCCTACCAGATAATTTAGTTAAACTTTAATTACAAACTGCTCCCTATTCTAACTTATTAGAAAACACGTATATTTACTCTTAGCAATAATAATATAAAAATCACCTGGAGTTCATTTTCTGCTATCACTGCACTAGCTTCAAGTAAGCACATTTTTCAGAGCATACAAACATATATTTTAGCCACTGCAACTAACTTTGAAAAACTAGCACTGATTCCAGGAAAGAGAGGAGCTACCAGTTTTCAGGTAAAGGACATTCTAGAACATTCTAGTTTCTAAGTTATAGATGCAAATTTATGTCTAAAAGGGGTGTTCTTGAATTTTGTAAAGTACCTAAGAGGCAAAAATATTCACACAACTTTGGAGGACAAAAGGAGGAACTACTGTGTACGTAAAAGGAAGTTATATTGAAGGTAGATCCTGTGCTAACGACTGCAAATAAAAGGCACAAGAGCAGAAGCAGGAGCAGCAGTTGGGGCTGGGGGGAATGAGGGGTGGGGTCCTTACATCCTTTCTTCCTTTCCCCTCTAGGCTTTTCAGTAAAAGGGGACAGAAGGGGGACTGAAATACTGCTTCAATACCGTCCCGCCCAGCCAAATGCTTACAGCAGTTCCGATTTTTAATTTATGGAAAGACGAAGATCAGAGACAAAAATCTAACTGCACGGATCTGTACATCTGCATACGTTGTTTTGTATTTTTAACAACAGAGTTCAGGCCCATTGAAATTCTTTGCTTCAAATAATTTTAAACTAATTAGAAAACTGCTTTCAAGGCCGGGAACAGTGGCTCATGCCTGTAATCCCAGCACTTTGGGAGGCCGAGGTGGGCGGGTCACCTAAGGTCAGGAGTTCGAGACCAGCCTGGTTAAGATGGCCTGTAATCCCAGCTACTTGGGAGGCTGAGGCAGGAGAATCACTTGAACCTGGGGGGCGGAGGTTGCAGTGACCTGAGATCATGCCACTGCACTCCAGCCTAGGTGACAGAATGAGACTCCATCTTAAAAAAAAAAAAAAAAAAGAAAAGAAAACTGCTTCCAGTATTTTCCAGAGCCATTTTTGGCATGTTCTCTCTATAGCACAACTTTCCTCTGAGAAGCATTTGCTTTCTTACTCATTATTCAACTGTCACCTTTGCTTTGAAAGGCAAAGTATGTGTGTGGTTTTTAAACAGTTGCTAGTAAGCATGACACAGGCAGCCTACTGTCCTAAGAGGAAAGGTCTGAACGTTGGGAAAACTTACTTTTTAATAAAAGAAAAATGCTTACTCGAATCATTAACTTGGACAACTCCTGTATTTTGCTTTGAAATGATCAGCAAACTTCTCCAATACAAAAGATTTTCACAATCACTCCCAATGCATTACAGAAGTTTTATAAAGACTCTAACATTTTGACACTTAAAAAAACACTAATGAAATCATTGTAGCATGTATATGTAATACCTCAAAAGGCTCTGAAAGCACAGGAATAAGTATGCCATCAGTAGCTCTGCTACTTCCCTCCCAGATCAATGAGATGAAGATGTCCTGATATTCAGCTTTACTCTCCCTCTGAAGATAAAATATAAATCTGAAGAAAGGGTCTATGTGTTTCCTTATCTCCAATGGACTGTCTTATGCACTACCCATATTGTGTCCACATACTGGAGGCTATGGACCCAGGGAACTTGCTTTTTACATCCGTTATTTTGACAAAGTACTCCTTATGTAGATGTTTCATCATCCACAACAAAACTACAAGTGGTTAAGGGCAGGGCCCCATCCTCTGCTTGTCTTGAATCCATAACCACCTAAATTTGAAAGCTGAGGCAGGCAAGATCACTGATGGTTAAGGTAGGGTTCTCAAGCTCAGCACTGCTGACATTTCAGTCAGGTAATTCTTTGTTGTGCAGCACTGTCCTGTACACTGTACAGTGTATGGCAACATCCCTGGCCTCTACCCACTAGAACCCAACACAGCAACCCCCTCAGTTGCGGCAATCATAAAAGTCTCTAGGCATTGCCAAATAGTCTCTGGAAGGTAATGCTGCTCGGTGAAGAGTCAGTATGGCAGGGTACAGCACAGAGGACAATGGCTTTCTAACGAAGGCTTCACTGAAGCCTTAAATGTTGAGTAAGAGAGAGCCCAGAAAAGGAGAGCTGGCAGGTGGGCATGACTATGAAAGCATCTGACAAGGAACAGCACTGCGAATAGGAAAGCACTGAAGTGCAGAGTCAAGGGGGAGCTGTCCAGGCCTGGAGAGTTGAGTCCAGGTGTGATGCTGGGATGAGCCTCAGTGGAAAGAAAAGCTGCCTGCGTGTGCTACCAGCTGCCCCTCTCTTCTCTCTGTTCCCTATTGGTAATATGTCTGCATTTAAGGAACAAAACTCATTTATTCTTTTCCTCTGAATTCCAAGCAATTATCTCAATGTTATCTTCGGCACCACTGACTTGATTTCCTGTGGTGTGAATTCTACTGTTTATTGCTTCCAGTGTGAAGGTTTATTTTGCTAACTGCATTTAAGTTTCTTTGCAATTCATCTTTTCATTTGATCCCAATCCTCTGCATGTTCTCTGCTAAATATATGCTTCTCTTTCTTAGAAGCCTGGTCATTTATATACCAGTGAGAAGGCCAGGTAGCCTCCTGCAACAGGTCATTTTCAGAGGTTTGCTTCTGAGAAAGAAACAAATGCAAGAGAAGCAATAATCAAAAATAAATAAAACTCTTCGAGCTAACAAAGGACACATGCAGAACGAAAAGGAAAACCATTTTACAGTCAAAATCAATGAAAATATTCATATCTAAATACATCCTAGCATAAAATGTACTACTGCAAAACTTCTGTGTAACAATAAATGCTACAAAACAATGACTAATGGCCACGTAATTTTTGAGGTAATGTTGTGTCTCCAGGTAATCTGCCTTTTACACACAAAGGCTTTATAAAGATATTTAAGATATGATAGGGCTCAGACCCTTCCTAAAAAATTACTTACATAGATACATCGACATCTCAAGAATGAAGTAAAAAGAGGCCAGAATGGAATGGAGACACTCTCACAAAAGAGGACAGAATGTCACTCAAGGACATTAGGTAATTACTGGAAAGTATAATGGAAAAACATACAAACTTTGTTTCTTTAAATAAAGTTGACCTAGATGCACATATGGAAGAGTGTTAATGAGGACAGGTTAAGTGGAAGATCACTGTGTATTATACGAGCACATTTATGGTTTTGTGTTTGTGGGTGTGGCGTGGATACTATAAAGAAATACATACATTTCTTCCTATACAAAAAGACATTTTTTTGGAAGGAAACAAGAAACTGTTGATATTGGTTACCTCCAGGAATTGGAGAGGATTAAGAATTTGACAAGAGACTTTTATTTTTACTCCAGAGCCTCTGTATCATATCAATGTTTTCCATGAACATGATTTTTTAAAAACATAAATGGGTCTAAGCTACCAATTTCTCAATTCTTAATAATCTAAAAAAACAAAACTTTAAAAGACCTCTACTTACCTTATAATATAACCCACAAGGTGGTCAGTGTGCGGCAGTACGAACAAAGACTTTCCTGAGAGCTCACATGCATTGCATAAAGCTGCAGCCCTTTCTGAAGCAATGACGTCTTCTCCTGTTGATAATCCCCATCAAGATGAATGAGAAATAAAATAACTAATGTGCTTCCCAAATAAATATTTCCCCAAGTCTGAACAATAGAATTAGGAATAAAAACCCCAACGGCTTTTATCACATCAACAGGACTCACGGGGTCCTTGAGAGCTCTATGTGGTTCTTAGAGGTTACACTGTATATGCCTTTTAGGAAAACACTGTGGAATTTTCTACGGAGCCAGGATAGGTGGCCAAGTAATGCCAACAGATATACCACTTAACTATTTCAAAAAACATAACTAAAACTGGAAACAATAATTCATGAAAGAAGTCTCCAAAACCATTTTGGATGCCGTAAGTTTCAACATAGAAATAAAAATATATTTTGGTCTACAAAAGCCTGGGAAAGGGGAAATAAGAATCTGAAACTAAGACATTTTCCAAGAGAAAACTACAAATCCAGCCTTTTTCTTTGCCATACAGAAAATTAATGAAAAAATTTCATATAAGGAATACAGTTTCAAATCTATCTTAGATAAGTAAATTATATTCCTTTTTGGAAAGCTTTGGAAGCCAAAAAAAATTATATTCTTGTAAAAAAATTCAAGTGAATTAATTGTTTCGTGAATTAAACATGTCTTCCTATATCCCCTATATAAGAAGACAAGTGGAACTAGGGGAAGAGGACTTAAGATTTGCATTCTTTACTATCTTCAATTTTTTACAGTTTGCATTTGTCCATGTATCATTGGTGCTTTTTAAAGTTAACACACTATCAGCCCTGTAACTGAATGCATAAAAGATTTAAACATCCAAAAAACCCCTATCTCCCTTTAATAAGAATTGGAGGTATAAAACAATTAATTAATTAAATAGACTTTTGATACCTGGGGGCAAAGGGGTTTTCTTCTGAATCAGAACGACTGCAACTTTTGTGTTTCTTCCTTGTAAACTTTGCCTGCAATGAAAAAGCAATAATAACATTAATTATTTTAACTTAAAAAAATGTATTCACGACTTCACATAAAATACAACCTTGGTAATTCAACTGAAGATAAATTTCAACTAAAAAAACCAAGATTAGAAGAAATCTTTTCCTGTACACAAAGCACATATATGTCACAATGATTTAAATTCTAAAAGTAGGATCTCACATCTTCTAATCTTAAAAATCTTCCTTAAAAGGAACAGATTAACTTATACTTTTAGGTAAAAGTTATAATGCAACTTACTTCTTTATGGTGATACACTGCAGAGTAGTCATCCAAGAGAATTGATTATTTGAAACTTAAATAGTGATTAGTGATAAAGCAAAGTGTTTTAAGAGACTAAACAGTAAATTACTGTCTCCAAAAAAGATAATAAATACAAGAAAAACATTTGGAAATTGAGACCAATTAGTCTTTTAAATTTCTTCACATACCCAGCATTAAATACAGTCAATAATTATGCTACCTGTGAGGAAGAGAACAAGATTAATTGGAGGTCAATCCCCAAGTGACCACTGCAGTCTGAACGATACTCCATTGCCTTCAAGAAATGTTAGTGAATAACACACGTGTGCAAACTGAAATAGCCACCCTGACACAGAAGATCATACCTGACTATCTCCACTCTGGTGGCGCACTCAGACTGCTTTTCTTTCCACTGAGGCTCATCCCAGTCCAGTTCATAGAACACAACCACCAGGGCTGGCACCAGATTCAGATGCTTATTCATCCAGCCAGTCTTTAAGATCCCTTTAGGAATGTACCACTCATATGAAGTTCTCTGCAAACATTGGCAGAAATTGAAAAGTTACCTGAGAGCAGCAGAAACCACCTGTTACTGAGTGCCAAGCACTTTATGTGCATTGATCTCATTCAATATACACACCTCCCATTTTTGATTAGGAAACTCAGGCTTACCGATTCAGAAAGAACTAGTAAGTGTTGAAGGTGGAATCTCAATCCTGGAGAAGCTATACTTCCCATTTAAAGAATGACTAAAGCCAAAGAGTTTCTATCAGCCCCATAACTGAATGCATAAAACGATGATGCATGTCTAATGATGTCAAGGGTCTCAAATACTTTGTAAAAAAAAAAAAAGAAGTAGTCCACTTCCAGGTAAGTTCTACTTATATTATTCACCATTCCAGCTTCTGTTATTATAAAACTGCTAAAAAAAAAATATTACTTAAAATCCCATATGGCTTTGTTTATTTCAAAGACATACTGCTATGATGGCATTTCACCTCACTTGTGGATGAAGTAAAAAGCAGAGAACAATTCTTAACCAGAAGCCTCACAGGAGTCACTTGGGTCTGAGCACTAAGTGCCACACAGTGGGAAGAGGATACTGTGGATTTGAGTGTTAGCCCAGAAGGATGCAGTTGAAACCTCACATTCCTTCCAAATCACCTGCACTGGCTCAGACTACTCCACTTCATGTTGATCCAATGTCTGCCTCCACTAAGGAAAGATGAGGTCTATAAGGAAGGCTGACACAAAATAACATGGGGACTCAGCCAAGAGCTGGGAATAGAGAAATGAAAAGCAGCTTGAATTCAAGCATTAAAAGAGGAGAAAAGAGGGCTTGTGCTGGGCCCCCTGCCTTCTTGACACAAACATGACACTAAAGAAAAATAATTGCGTAGGCCTGGTGCAGTGGCTCATGCCTGTAATCCCAGCACTTTGGGTGTAATCCCACCACCCAGGCTGAGGCGGGTGGATCATGAGATCAGGAGATCGAGACCAAACTGGCTAACACGGTGAAACCCCGTCTCTACTAAAAATACAGAAAATTAGCCGGACGTGGTGGTAGGCGCCTGTAGTCCCAGCTTCTTGGGAGGCTGAGGCAGGAGAATGGCATGAACCCGGGAGGCGGAGCTTGCAGTGATCGCGCCACTGCACTCCAGCCTTGGGGACAGAGCGAGACTCCATCTCAAAAAAAGAAGAGAAAAGAAAAGAAAAATAATCGTGTAAGGGCGAGGGCTGGGATGCTATTACTTGCACAATTTCAGACAGCTCAGTTTCCAGGGCTGGATATATGAAATGGTGTCTCCTGTGTGTGGTTCTCAAACACACACAAAATAATCAGCTGGTGACCAAGTCCTATATTCCCAGAGACCAACTGAAGAGGCATGCAATCTACATTTTTAATAAATAACCCAGGTTATGATGACATACTTGGTCCAGAGATTACTGTGTCAGAGACACTGCTCTAGGGCAAAAGGAAAAAAAAGGGTATGTTTCAGAACTAAAAGGGTTTTATCATCTAATTTTCAAACCAACCTCATAAGATTATAATAAATAACAAATAATCAATATACATAAATATACATAAATTGCATAAAACAGCAAACTGTTTTACTGTTGTTTTTACAACTATGTTAGCTATTAGTGACACTATCATTATGATAATAATTATTACCTAAGGTAAAGTAGTCTTTACTATGTCGTTCACCTTAAAAGTCAGTTTTGAACTTAATACCTTTCTTCATTCTGCAATGAAGAAACTGCCTTAGTTTATGTGTAACTCCTCAAGAATAGGGAATCTGTCTTAAATTCGTATCACTGGCTTGTTGCACGGTTCCAGGTGCCTATCACAAAGCAAGTGCTCAAGAAATCTGTGAAACTGAGCCAAATTACACAGACCATGGGATTCAAAAATGACATTAGTAATGACGGTGGGGACTGCAAGACCTTCCTTTTAGAGGGGACTATGTTAAAAATATGGAGACTTGGGTTTTTTTCCTAAAAACAAAAAAGGGAAAACCTAAGTTCATAGGATAGAAGCTTTACGAAGTAATTATTCCTGAGTTTAAAAAAAAAGAACTATTATTAAATATACATGCAGTGTATTACATGAAAATGCCTAAGGCTTTCTTTATGCACCACTGTGACCACTGTCTTGATAAACTCGGCACACACAACAGAACAAAAAAGACACACACACACACACACACACACACACACACACACACACACATCGAGAGAGAGGGAGAGAACACATACCAGTACAGTGCCATTACCTTGGGTCTGCATTTGGGATACTCATGGTCACCTGGGAGCACCTTGAAAGAAATTGGTACTCGATCAGCTCTCCGATTGGCACAGAAGGCGTCCCAGACCGCTCGATGCACTGCATTATAAACTACATCCAGGCCCGTAAGAGTAACAAAGGCCATAGGCCGGCAACACAATTCCACAGGCAAGTCCCACTGTGTGGGGCTCATGTTTACGATGTCACAAAAACCCTGAAATACAAAGGTTAATATATACATAATTAATTTTTAAAACCTCATATTCATTTACCCAGCCTGGGCAACAAGAGCGAAACTGTCTCAACAACAACAACAACAACAACAAAAAACAAAAAACCTCATATTCATTTCCAATATATAAATCTCTATTTAACAATCATTACAAAAAAAAATCATTACAAGGCCAGGCATGGTGACTCATGCATGTAATCCCAACACTTTAGGAGGCCAAAGCAGGCAGATCACTGGAGGCCAGGAGTTTGAGACCAGCCTGGCCAACACAGTGAAACCTTGTCTCTACTAAAAATACAAAAAATTGGTCGGGCATGGTGGCTCACGCCTATAATCCCAGCACTTTGGGAGGCCAAGGCAGGTGGATTATGAGGTCGGGAGATCAAGACCATCCTGGCTATCACGGTGAAATCCCATCTCTACTAAAAATACACACCTGTAGTCCCAGCTACTCGGACGCTGAGGCAGGAGAATCGTGTGAACCCGGGAGGCGGAGGTTGCAGTGATCGCACCACTGCACTCTAGCCTGGACAACAGAGCGAGACTCAAAAAATTAGCTGGACATGGTGGCACACGCCTGTAACCCCAGCTACTTGGAGGCTGGGGCATGAGAATCGCTTGAACTCAGGAGGTAGAGGCTCCAGTGAGCCAAGATCACGCCACTGCACTTCAGTCTGGGTGACAGTGAGACTCTGTCTCAAAAAAAATGAAATAAATAATCATTACAAAAAGTCAAAAGGATTTGAGTATCTGCAAACTGTCAAGCAAACAGAAGAGAGAAAAAGGGAAAATTTCAGTTCCTGAATTGGATCTATTAAAATGTGATAACTATATGACATTTAAAAAAAAATCTTTCATGTTAAAAATGTTGAAGTCAACTTCAAGACAAATGGGTATTTTCAAGTAATGTCTCAAAATGCACACAGAACTTTGAAATTAGTAGACTAAGAAAGCAAGAAGGTGATAAAATTAAAATAGATCTATATGATCTATTTCATCTATAAAAGAAAAATATATTGAAAGAAAAATATAAAAGAAAAAGTTGACTTACATATAATAAACTTCCTCTGATTTCTCTGTAATTGCTAATATTGAGTTTCTGAATACCTAGGATATTATTAAAATAATAGGCTTTAATTTATGTAATTATCTAAATAGTAGCTATGTTGTGTCATTTGCCACAATATAAAATGTACTCTTTAAAGAAAAATCTGTAAGGGAAAAACTAACAATGAATGGAAACTTCTCAGAGGATGTTTCCATTGCATTCTTTAGCTAAGAATCAGTCCATAATAAATCTAAAGTATGCCCTGACTTTGTAAGTATATAAAACTATGTTTATCACAAGCAAGACTGTCATATTTTATATATATATATATATATATTTTTTTTTTTTTTGAGACAGAGTCTCGCTCTGTCACCAAGCTGGAGTGCAGTGGCATGATCTCAGCTCACTATAACCTCCACCTTGCGGGTTCAAGTGATTCCCCTGCCTCAGCCTCCCTAGTAGCTGGGACTACAGGCATGTGCCACCACGCCCAGCTAATATTTTTGTATTTTAGTAGAGACGGTGTTTCACCATGTTGGCCAGGATGGTCTTGATCTCGTGACCTCAGGTGACTGCCCGCCTTGGCCTCCCAAATGAGGTTCTTTTAAAGGATAATCTATACCACTATACTATAGAGAATTCACGTACGGCACAAGTGGCTCATGCCTATAATCCCAGCACTTTGGGAGGACAAGGCCAGAGGACTGTTGAGGCCAGGAGTTCGAGACCAGTCTGGGAAACACAGTGAGATCCTGTCTCTAAAAGAAATAAAAAAGAAAATAGACAGGCATGGTGGTGCGCACTTGTAGTCCCAGCTACTTGGGAGGCTGAGATGGGAGGATCACTTGAGTCTAGGTGTTTACAGTTACAGTGAACTATGATTGTGCCACTGCACTCCAGCCTGGGTGACAGAGCAAGATTGTGTCGCAAAAAAAAAAAAAAAAATTATTCCAAACAATATTATCACTATATTTTAAATTTAATCTTATTTGAAAACGAGTATGTCATGAGGCTCTTTTAAAAGGTAATCTACACCAGTATATTATAGAGAAGTCTAATACAATCTTTGTGAAAAGTGAGGCACACTTAGGCTAATACCTGATCCCCAAAACATGGAATATTTTCAGCTGAAAGGTTAATTTAGGAAAGACTATTAGTTTTCTCATGTTTACATACTGAGAGAACAATAGGTATTGAATAAATGATTTGTAAAGCTTCCCAGAAATGTCTACAACAGATAGTTTTAGAATTGTTTAAATATTTTTAGGACAGGATTAAGTTATGAGGGCAAAGGATTGCATGTTCAGAGAAAGAAACAGTCTAGTTCTGGGTAATTTGGGAATGAAAATTAAAAACAGGTGACCAGGCTGGGCACAGTGGCTCACGCCTGTAATCCCAGCACTTTGGGAGGCCAAGGAGGGCGATTCACGAGGTCAGGAGTTCAAAACCAGCCTGACCAATATAGTAAAACCACGTCTCTACTAAAAATACAAAAATTAGCTAGGCATGGTGACAGCGCGCCTGTAGTCCCAGCTACTCAGGAATATGAGGCAGAAGAATTGCTTGAATCTGGGAGGCAGAGATTGCAGTGAACCGAGATCGCACCACTGCACTCCAGCCTGGGCAACAGAGCAAGACTCCGTCTCAACAACGACAACAAAAAGCAGGTGACCAAAATACAATACGGGCACCTTCGCTTAATATGAGTCTAGACTAGAGGCCATTTCCTGTAATAACTCCAGAGGCCCAAAAGACATAGCTGTGGTCTTTGAATATGGAGCTGAAATAAGAGGAACTAAAAATGACTGTGTCATCCAATACAAATACGAGTCACATAAACAAATTAAAATTTTCTAGCAGTCATATTAAAAAGTAAAACGTGGATGGAATTCATTTTAATAATATTCAATTTAACGCAGTACAGTATGTCCAAAATATTATCATCCTGACACTAATATAGAAGTTATTAATGACATATTTTACCTTTTTTTGCACGGAGTCTTCAAAATCTGGTGTGTATTTTACACTCACGGAACAACTCAATTCAGACTAGCCTATTTCAAATGCCTGATGTAGCTACCGGCTACAGAACTGGACAGCAGAGATCTAAATTATGGGAAATCTGTTCCAAAATCACGGCATGAAAATTGTAACAGAAATTATTGCCACGTTCTCCCATGGCACTTGAAATGGTCGTGCTTATTTTGCAGCAAAGGAATCTGAATGAGAACACCAGGCCGGGCGCGGTGGCTCAAGCCTGTAATCCCAGCACTTTGGGAGGCCGAGACGGGCGGATCACGAGGTCAGGAGATCGAGACCATCCTAGCTAACACGGTGAAACCCCGTCTCTACTAAAAAATACAAAAACTAGCTTTCTGGCGAGGTGGCGTGGATGCCTGTAGGTCCCAGAAATACTCGGGAGGCTGAGGCAGGAGAATGGCGTGAACCTGAGGAGGAGGATTGCAGTGAGCTGAGATCCGGCCACTGGGACCCAGCCTAAGGATAGAGCGAGACTCCGTCTCAAAAAAAAAAAAAAAAAAAAAAAAAAAGAATGAGAACGCCGATACGCACAGGCGCAGACTGAAAGGATCTCAATGACAGGCTGGAAGGAGAAATTTTCAGCTATCCTGGAAGAAGCCAGTGGAGCAACCAACGAAACTATACATGAAAGGAAGCGCAACTATAGAAGGTGAATAATGGATGGGAGATCCAGTAATGCAAGGGAAGTAAACTGGAAACTAGCGTGAGAGGTAAGAAAAGTGGCCCGATCAAACTGGGAACTAAAATAACCCTAAAACCTAATGTGGTTGCTTTTTTTCCTTTTAACTAACTGGAAGTTCAGGGTGTAGGACACAAGGCTCCTGAGAATGGGATTGAGAGATGTTCAACTACAAAACGAACAAAAGAGGAACGACAGTGTGGGGACGAAATGATGTTTCGATGTTAAAGATGAGAAGAAAACAACCCAACCTAGGAGAAACACCGCCCCCCTGGTCGCAGTATCTGCTCTGGTAGCTCCGGTGAGGAAAGGCAGAGGAATAACATTGCAGTCCCTAAAGGCAGATATCTTCCTCCTCTTATTCCCCTGTCTCAAACCTGGGAGGCACCAGAAATGGGTGCGTCTTTCCTTGGGTCTAAAAGAGAAGTGCCAGGATTGCACTCGTCGACGGGATTGCAAAACGCAGGCCCCCAAACCAGCATTGTTAAGAGCTAGCTCTCTTCCTCGGCGATCCCGCCTGGCCCCGCGGGTCTCCCGGCCCGGACTCACCCAGGCCCCACGCCCCGGGCCCGCTGCAGCTGAGGCCTGTCGCCGCCAGCCGGGACAAGACGAGGGGAGGCGGGGGGATGTCACAGAACGCCGGGGCCCGTCCCCACCGCTGCAGCCCCACAGGCAGCTCCAACAGGCGAGACTTCCCTGTACCCACCTCCCCCAGCACAGGAAGCACTTTCTGGGCCTGAGTGACAGCGCTCTACACCAATGGCTGTCCCGGAACTTTACGCCGCTCTTCCGAGCGTCAGGAAGACGCTGCACTTCCCAGGCCCCACCAGCGGCGGCTCCTGCCCCGAGCCCACAGCCCACCGCCGGCGGCTGGGCGCTGCCGAGACCCGGGGCGCACGCGATTGGCGTCTGCCAGTGCGAAGACTGTGCCGCCGCCACAACCGAGGCGCCAAAGGGGGACGCCCGGCCTGTGGGCCGCTGCCCCCGCTGTCTCTTCGTTGTTGGGAAAGCCGTCCGCTCAGGAGGCGCCCCGCGACCGGCGCGATGAGTGCCAACGAGGACCAGGAGGTGAGCCACCCGGCTCAGGGCCCTCTCCCAGCGCGGGCGCGGCGCGCAGCCCCGGGCACCGGTGAGACTGGTGCCCGGACGGGCTGCCCGGCACGTGCCCTGCGCCCTCGGAGCCGGCCGGGGTGCCCCGAGTTCACCGGGGTCCCACCCAAGCGCGCGTGAATGGGCAGGAGTCCGCCTCTGCCTCTCTTCCCCCCTCATTTTTCATGTTTGCAAATCCTGGAGTCTCCCCTGGTTTCCTTAATAACAGGGATGAGCGTCCTTGGTGCACGATCCTGTGCTCTTGGCTCTCCTTGAATACCATGTGTTCAGTGCCTGTTTACTGAGTTAGGCTGATCACCTTTAAATTTTAGTCTGGTCACCTTTTTAAATCTCTTGGCTAGTAGAGGGCTAATTGAGTTAGTTACATTTCTCATGGAAGAAAATGACGTTAATGGTGCTTCTGTCCATATTGTTTGGGGAAATCTTTTACCCGTGTGTTTTGAGCATTCATGTACCACCTGAACTTACAGTTT
This sequence comes from Papio anubis, assembly GCF_008728515.1. Lineage (NCBI taxonomy): Eukaryota > Metazoa > Chordata > Mammalia > Primates > Cercopithecidae > Papio > Papio anubis. The sequence continues at coordinate 6,111,681 of NC_044978.1, forward strand.
ATGCTCAGATATTTCCTGGTGAGATGCCATTTTGACATTGAATCATGCAATATTATAGAGTTGGAGGTGGGTGCCACAGGCCATCTGTAGGGGAACCTTCTAACTTTGATAGGTAGGTAGATGATAGCCGCAGGGCTGCACGGTAAGTATGTGGTAGAATCGGGACTAGAAACCAGGTTTTACTGGGTGGTAGATAAGTTCACTGTTAATTTAAAGTATAATGCTTGAAACTTACTACTTTTACATGATAAATGTAATAGAATCTCTGGATTGGAAGTTAACCTTTAAAGAACCCAAAGTTCAACAAGCTAGCTAATTGATACCTGAATCTCTTCTAAAATATTCTTGCCAGGTAAATTTCTAAGTGAATGCATTAATAGCTTTGTCTCCCTGCAAAGCAAAGAACATACAGTGTAATATTTCTCAGAGTTTGACCATAGTCCCCTACCTTAGAACCATTTAGATGGTTGCTAGAAAACAGATGCCTGCACTCCACCCCAGACCTACTGAATCAGAATTTCTGTGGTGGGCCCAGGAATCTCCAGTTTAACAGGAAAATTTCATTCTTCTTTCAGATGATCGATGTTCTGATCTTTGAAGATAGTTTCCTGCCCAGTTTCTCAGACCTCTTCTCAGATGAAGTGGTTCCTTTTAGCTTGTCTTCATATATCCATTCTTTGTTAATTTCTTCACTCTCCTGGAATCATATGTCTGTGGACAGATTTTAATTTTTTAAATGTCCTGTTTCAAAATTGTGGCATCATGTTGTTTTGTCTAGTTGAATTTACTGTCAACTAAAATGTTTTAAGTGCTTTATACAAAGCAATTTGTCTTTCATCTTCAACTTCTATATTTAGGCATCTAAGTATTAATACAAGTTCTACTTACCCTGCTAAATTTCATCATTAGCTTGCTTTTCAAAGACTTTTTGGGTTCTTATTCTGCTATCAGCATTATTCACTATCCCAACAAATTGTCATCCACAAATTTAATAAACTTGCCTTCTATTTTTGTACCTGTCCAAGTCATTAATTAAAATATGGGAAAGGATTAGGGGCAGGAGTAGTACTGTATCTTGAGTAAGGTTTTTGTTCCAATCTAATCTTAGTTATTCTTTAATCCAGCTTGAATTTCTGTATTTTTTTTTTTTTCTGTAAAGGTAGCAAGAGAAACCTGTGGAGCCTGGCTGAAATCTGTATAGTCGGTGTTTTATGCCTTTCTTCTTTGTGCCAATCAAGTTTCCCTTTCTAAGAAGGGTATATCTTGTTTTTCATATGCTTGCTAGGTCTTAGGGACTACTCCTTCATCTCCCGGTTCCTCACACACTATTTCTTCAGTAATTTCTTTTTGTTGTTGTTGTTGCTGTTTTTGAGACGGAGTCTCGCTCTGCAGCCCAGGTTGGAGTGCAGTGGCCTGATCTCGGCTCACTGCAACCTCCACCTCCCGGGTTCAAGCGATTCTCCTGCCTCAGCCTCCTGAGTAGCTGGGACTATAGGTGCCCATCACCATGCCCAGCTAATTTTTGTATTTTTAGTAGAGATGGGGTTTCACCATGTTGGCCAGGCTGACCTCGAATTCCTGACCTCAGGTGATCTGCCCACCTCGGCCTCCGAAAGTGTTGGGATTACAGGCGTGAACCACCACGCCCGTCCAATAATTTCTTTTCTAAAATTTTGACTGTAGATCAAGCCCACTTTCACCATCTTTAGTTTGTAGAATTCATGACTTGCATCTTTTTGAAAAACTCAAACGTGTACCGAAGTGCAGTCTTCCTTTACTTATTTTCTCGGGTATTCATCAGTGATCACAGTGATGAACTTCTCAGTTGTAATACCAAAATGTTCTAAGAACTATGTCCAAGCAAGGATTACTAGTTACATTTTCTCTGACAGTCCTGTCTCGTCTTGGGTAGATACTTGTCAGCATTTTTCTTAAAGTTATTTTTCTTGCCCTTAGATGTTTTTTAAAGCTTTGTATCACTGTGGGAAGGATTGCATATAAAAGAAATGTATGTAAATAATGGGAAAGTATTGTTTTTCGTATTTCTTGTCTTCAGGTTTAATGCTCTTTGCACCCAGGGTCCTCTTCAGCAGAGTGCTAAGAGCACTTGCTCTGGAGTGGCTTTAAACGGAGACTTCCTTGCCTCCGTAGGAAGGAGAAAATAGTAGGAGCCTCTCGACAGGGTTGATTTGAGAAGTCAGTGCGATAATACATTGTACAGTGCTTAGCACTGCCTGACACGGAGTTTGAAAGTATCATTGGTAGTAATATTGTCATGTGTTGCTGCATGCACCTATGTGGTAAGTATCTAAGGTTATGTAAGTTAGTCAAGCTTTACATAGTTGAGTGGGCTTGAATGAGAAAGTAAAGACCCTCTATTTCTAATTCATTTATGCCACTGAACAAAACTCATTCAGTTCTTTATTTCAGATGGAACTAGAAGCATTACGCTCTATTTACGAAGGAGATGAAAGTTTCCGGGAATTAAGTCCAGTTTCTTTTCAATATAGGGTAAGACATGGCATGAGTAAGAGCACTTAGAACTTTGCTAGAAAAGACTAAAAGTGGCTAAAAATGCTTATTTTGTTTTTTAAACTTGTTTAAATTTATTATGTCTGTATTTTCTATAGCATTTAAATGGAAATATCACCTAAACATCAGTCATTTTTAACATTTGAAAACTTAATTCAGAAACTTTTAAAAAACCAGGATAAACTTTTTATTGTACCAGAATCATAAGCTGTTAGAAATGGAAAAAACCTTAAAAATTATGTGATCTTATCTTTAACATAAAATAGTAACAGTAGGGCTGGGCACGGTGGCTCACACCTGTAATCCCAGCACTTTGGGAGGCCGAGGTGGGTGGATCACGAGGTCAGGAGATCAAGACCAGCCTGGCCAACATGGTGAAACCCCATCTCCACTAAAAATACAAAAAATCAGCCGGGCGTGGTGACCCGTGCCTATAGTCCCAGCTACTCGGGAGGCTGAGGCACGAGAATAGCGTGAACCTGGGAGGCAGAGCTTGCAATGAGCCGAGATCACACCACTGCGACAGAGCAAGACTCCTGCCTCAAAAAAAAAAAAAAAAAAAAAAAGTAACAGTATTTTTTTCGTAAATAAGTCATATAAACCTTTTATTCAAATGATTATAAGTAGGTGGTGCACAGTGGCCCACACCTTTAATCCGAGAACTTTGAGAGGCTGAGGCAGGAGGATCACCTGAGGTCAGGAGTTCAAGACGAGCCTGACCAGCATGGTGAAACCCTGTCTCTACTAAAAATAAAAAAATTAGCCAGGCATGATGGTGCACGCCTGTAATCCCAGCTACTTGGGAGGCCGAGGCAGGAGAATCGCTTGAACCCGGGAGGCGGAGGTTCCAGTGAGCAGAGATTGTGCCACTGTACTCCAGTCTGGGCGACAGAGTGGGACACAAAAAAAGCAAATGATTATAAGTAGCGGAATGGGAAAGTTTTTTGGAAAAGATTTACAGTTATTATTAACATTGTCACAGTTTAAACTATGAGAAATGATCCTTATGCAGGATCGATGGATGACCGTCACAGAAAATAAGTTTCTGTTCTCAATTCCCTTTCAAGCTTAACAGTCCTTACATCATCTCCAAGTATATAATGACCAGGGACCTCAAATGTCCAAAGTTAACAGTGGAGCTAAGTCCTAGGCCCTTCTATTTTTATCCAGTTGCTACTCTCTCCTTAGCAAATGGGAGGTTGAGAATTTCCCTGTACTTTCCTAAATGTCTCATTCACCATGGCAGTGATTTAGAGCACACTGTGCAGAATGCTGTGGGACATTTATATGTACTATAAGACGGACACTGATGTGACCCATAGGATGGATTTAGGAGGAATGAGACATGAGATTAGGAGACAGCGTGTTGATAGTCAAAGGGTCAGCCACTCAGTTCTTGCACAGAACAGTCTGGTAGCCTCCTAGTTGAGTTCCCTGATATACTTTCTTTAGCTTCCCCCTTATACTCCACCATTAGTCCTCCAACAGTACTAGCTGGCTCTCTGAAACATTCAAGTAGTCATCCCATTCTCTTGTTCAAAAATGTTTCTCCATGGGCTCCTCTTGCCTATAAAATGAGGACTAAATTTTTCCACATGACACTCCAAATCTTTCTGTTTGTTTCTGTCTCTCCAAACTTTTCCCACCACTCACATGCCTTAGACATAATGGGTTGTTAGATTTTCCCCCATATATTTTTTTCTAGTACTGTGCTTTTGCACACATTGTTTAATCTTTCCCTCACCTCAGGTCCATTATCCCCCTGCCTCTCCTTTAAGGCCTAGCTCAGGCCTCCTCTGCGACACATTAATATTTGGGCCATGTCTCCTGTGTCAGCTCTGACTTTGGATCAGAATTAGCCATTCCCCATTTCTTCATACTTTGTTTTGTTACTTTTGAGTTATTATTCATATTGCAGTTTTGTAAGTTATATAAATATCTGTCTTGAAGATAGGAATGGCCTTGTCTCTGTCTTTGTATCTTCAGTACCCAGCGCAGTGTGAGGCATGTGTTAATTTATTCCTAAATGCACCATGAGAAAGGACGTAGTGATTGCATGAAGCAGGTAACTTTTATCACTTTTTATCATCTATGTTTAAAACATAAACATAAACCAATGACATCTATTATGCAGATAATCCTTATCCAGGTCTATCAGTAGATCCCTACATTTATTTTAATAACAATACAGAGGAGATTAGCATAGCCCTGTGCAAGGATGAGATGTTGATTCATGTATCATTCCACAGTTTTACTAGAAAATCACCATTTTGCAACCACTAGTATGATAGTTGATTCAGTTACCGTTAAGGACTGTTAATGAAGGCTAAAGCCTTTGGGTGAAAGGTTGTTGAGAAACAAGGTATTCATACCTTGTTTTGTAGAGTTGCCCCACAGATGACGATGATTTTTTTTTTTTTAATAGAGACAGGGTCCTGCTATGTTGCCCAGGCTGGTCTCTAACTCCTGGCCTCAAGTAATCCTCCCACCTCAGCTTCCCAAAGAGCTGGGATTACAGACATGAGCCACCTCACCCAGCGAGATTATTCCTTAATTACAAAATGAAAAGGTTTACGTTGAAGAGATCTGGAGAAGATCACCTTAACCATGTGATCAATCTTAGTGTCACCAGTGATGATTCTGGAAGATCTTGTGTGCCTCCTTATATGATGCTATGGGAAGATGCCACATCACCGCTATAGTTTTCTTACCAAAAATGTTTAATTTGAATGAGTTCAGATCTGGGGACATTGTATAAAAAAACTAGCCTGTATTATTTTTGGTTTAAAAGGCAGGGGAAGCCAGGCACGGTGGCTCATGCCTATAATCCCAGCACTTTGGGAGGCTGAGGCAGGAAGATCACTTGAGCTCAGGAGTTTCGAGGCCAGCCTGAGCAACATAGGGAGACCTTATCTCTACCGAAAGTTTTTTAAAATTAGTCTGGCATGGGGCACACGCCAGCTACTTGAGTGACTGAGGTGGGAGGTTTTTGTTGTTGTTTTTTTTTTTTTGAGACAGAGTCTAGCTCTGTCGCCCAGGCTGGAGTGCAGTGGTGCGATCTCAGCTCACTGCAACCTCCGCCTCCTGGGTTCAAGCGATTCTCCTGCCTCAGCCTCCCGAATAGCTGGGACTACAGGCATGCGCCACCACGCCTGGCTAATTTTTGTATTTTCAGTAGAGACGGGATTTCACTGTGTTGGCCAGGATGGTCTAGATCTCTTGAGCTCAGGTGATCTGCCCACCTCGGCCTCCCAAAGTGCTGAGACTACCGGCATGAGCCACCACACCCAGCAGATTTCTTTTTTTATTTTATTCTTTTACTTTTGCCACAGACTCTTGCTCTGTCGCCTGGGCTGGAGTGCAGTGGCATAGTCTCAGCTCACTGCAACTGCTGTGATTGTGCCACTGCACCCCAGCCTGGGCAATTGAGTGAGACCCTGTCTCAAAAAAAAAAAAAAAAGGCAGGGGAGAAGGCTGAAGACCGTTCTAAATTAAAGCAGAATAAAGAGGCAGAGCAACCCAGTGCAATCCATGATCCCTCAATGGATTATGGATTTGTGGATTGGGATGATGCCTATTAAAGGACACTTTAGATATGATTGGGTAGTTTTTAATAGAGTTTATGCATTAGGTAGTATTTTTGTGCCAATGTTGAATTTCTTGGGTGTAATAATGATCTTGTGGTTATGAAGAAGATTGTCCTTTTCTTAAGATACTTTACTCAAATATTGAGGAAATTTCATTACTGTTAAATGTTTCAGCAAAAACCAAAGGGGGAAAAAATCACATTGGGAGAGTAGGGGTTGATGCTATGGTGGAAAGGGGGACGGATAAAGTAAATGGGGCAAAAAGTATTTGGTGAATGAGATCAATGTCAGTGAGTGTTCATTATACTATTTCAATTTTTCTTTAAGATTAAAAATTTTAAATAAAAAGTTGGCAGAGCAAAAGAAGGGCGTCTTTATTCAGAAATTATTATCAGCTGAAGGCATTCCTTTCCCTTATCCTTTGCCTTTTCCTTCTTTCTCTCAGTTTTAAATTTCGTTTTCTTACCTCTTGGGGTTGTGCCTGTTGGGATTTAGCAGTTGGATAACTTAAAACAAAGATGAGGTGTGTCGAGTTTGTGAATTACTTTTGCCCCTTCTCTTTCTGTATCCCACGGATAAGTTGATGTCTTACTTTCATCCTCAGAAAACTGGTGAAAACACTAAAAAATCCCTGAGATGTAGGCGTGGCACTAGAAAAGCTGATAGGCTGGTTAGGGACAGGACATGGGCATAAACAGAACCTATAAAGGCATGCTAGGACTAAATTCAAATCAGACTGTCCTGTGACTCCCTGCACCCCTGCTCAGTCCTAGCCTGTATCCCTGGACTTTTCAAAATATTACATTTCTGATCTGAGCGTGAGTATTGGAAAGAATTCACCATTTTGAAGATTATAATTTAGTTTTCTGTCTTTGTATCACTTTTTACAAGCCTAAGATTTCCCCTTCTCTTCAGATAGGTGAAAATGGCGATCCCAAAGCCTTCTTAATAGAGATTTCCTGGACAGAAACGTATCCCCAAACACCTCCAATTCTATCTATGAACGCTTTTTTTAACAACACCATGTGAGTAGTGTCTTGTTTTTACTGCTTTTCATTTCACGCTCTGTTACACTTTTCTCTCAGCAAGGTATTTTTGCTGTGCTTTGTAGATCGTCTGCTGTAAAGCAGAGTATATTAGCCAAGCTGCAGGAGGCAGTGGAAGCTAACCTGGGAACCGCGATGACCTATACATTGTTTGAATATGCCAAAGACAATAAAGAGCAGTTCATGGAGAATCACAATCCCGTTAATTCCGCAGTGAGTGTGTGATTATTTTTTTGCCAGATTCTTTTGTTGTTTTGGTTTTGCTGTTAGTAATACATTTGTACTAGTTAATATCTATTCAGAATTGGAAGACTTTGTTAAAGTGAGAGTTACCCCTGAGTTAAATAAGAACAATGAATTTCAGAATTTTTCTATTTAACCTAAAAAATGATATTATATTCTCTAGATTTTTATCCTTTATCAAAGACCAGTATTTGTTTAATCTCTTCATAAAGCTTAGACAGCTAAGGGATCTGTTATGCAGTGCTAAAATAAGTATGAAATTGCTATCTCCATGAGGCTTGTTTTGTTGTAAGTAGTCTTGCCACGGTTCAATTTGTAGAAGTTGCAGCATGTGGAAACTTTATTGAATAGAAAAAATTGTTTTATTATTATTTCTAGAATAGTTTTAGGAAATATTTCTTTCATGACCTTAAACATCTGTATATGAGACCCCTTTGCACCACGTCATGCACTAAAAGACTTTGAGTGGTTCAGTGTAATTTAGAGTTGTCTTGTGAACCCAGTGGTAGGCTTTTGGCAGCAAGGCCTGTCTTCTGTTTGAGTGGTTTTGGCTTTCACATTCCCAACAGGGCACAGAACCCCAAGAGGCAACTGGAGGAGCAGTGGAGGGTGGTAGCTAAGATCATGGACTCTGGGCCAGACTGCCTGGGTTCACATCACTGCACCACTTACCAACTCTGTGACTTTGGGCAAGTTTCTTAATCTTTCTGTGCTCAGTTCCTTGTCTGTAAAATGGGGGTTATATAGTATCTACCTCCTAAGATTGTGGTGAGGATCAAATGTGTGGTATATGGAAAACATTTGCAGCAGTGCTTAGATAGACCTAGTAAGCGTTTTAAATTTTAGCTATCATATACCCTGACTGCATTAACCCAAATGTCTTAAATTTTTTCTTCTGGAAACCAGGATGTTCTAGGTAGGCACATGTGATTTTTCTAAAGACATGTTTAAACTGTCAAATATTCACACTGAGAAACAGCTCTGTAAAGAAAAAAAGGTTTTAATTGAATTTCCAAATAATAGCAAGTTAACTGAATTGTAAAACTACCTTGCAACCTCAGATCTTTAACATAATGCTGATAATCAGATCTTCCTTCCCAGGATGTTGGTTATAACAATTGAACTAATATTACGTCCTTCGATCTGAACTTTTAAAAGAGTGAAACCAATAATGTGTTAAGGGCACTTGATTTTAAAAATGAATCATACTAATACAGGATTCTTTTATTTCATAAGTGTAAAAATTATCAACCCACTTCGGGGTGTAGCTGTATTTAGTGTAACACAAGTTGTAAGGTATGAGGCTGATAATTATTTCTTTTTTTTAGACATCGATAAGCAATATCATCTCAATTGAAACTCCTAATACAGCCCCATCAAGTAAGAAAAAAGACAAAAAAGAACAACTTTCAAAAGCCCAGAAGCGTAAGCTGGCAGACAAAACAGGTTTGTATGTGTTTCTTTTCTTTTTTTTTTTTTTATAGACTGAGTCTTGTTCTGTCGCCCAGGCTGGAGTGCAGTGGCATGATCTCAGCTCACTGCAACCTCCACCTCCCAGGTTCAAGCAGTTCTCCTGCCTCAGCCTCCCGAGTAGCTGGGACTATAGGCACACGCCACCACACCCGGCTAATTTTTGTATTTTTAGTAGAGACGGGGTTTCACCATGTTGGCCAGGCTGCTCTTGAACTCCTGACCTCAGGTAATCTGCCTGCCTCTGCCTCCCAAAGTGCTGGGATTACAGGTGTGAGCCACCACACCCAGCTGTTCTTTTTCTTTTATAACCTAGATAAATGGATTGCTTTTTAGTGTGATCTGGTGGATATATCTAGATTAATTCTCTACTCTTTCTTGGAGCATTTGGGCCAGTGAACTTTTGGGTCACATATGTATATTGAAAATATTTTGGGAGGCTGAGGCAGGAGGATCGCTTGAACCCAGGAGGCAGCCATTGCAGCAAGCCGAGATCGTGCCACTGCACTTTAGGCTGGGCAACAACAGCAAAACTGTCTCAAAAAAAAAAAAGAAAAATATTTACTACTACTTCATCACAAGAGGTCGCCATTTTAAAAAAAAGGTAACTGAGTGGCAAAGTATAAATGAGTCTAGAGGTTGAGGAACATTCAAATAGTCTACAAAAACATGTCCTACCTACATGTTTGGGATTTTGTTTACCTCTTTATTAGCTGTGTGTTATCAAAAATTTTTTGAAATACAGCTTTCATTTGAAATGAATACTGGTATACCATTAGGTGTTACTGTGATAAATAATTTAACATTTTTGCCTGTAGTTAACTTATTTATAAAACAATAATATTTGAGAATAGAATTCTCATATGTTCTAAACAAGAATTCTTTAGAAGAAGATTATAAACTCCAGGCCATACCAACAATAATATTTGATTGCTTTTCTTTACTTAACCTGAAAACTTGCAAATTGATAACAGTCTGTAAACCTTTTCACCGGGCAAATGAGGACATTGTCATTTGTATCTATGTGTGTGCTACTATGTGAGGTTAAAAGTTTCTCTTGAGAAGAACAGACCCTTTTATTGTGGTGAGGGCCTTTTTTTTTTTTTTTTTTGAGACAGAGTCTCACTCTATCACCCAGGCTGGAGTGCAGTGGCCGGATCTCGGCTCACTGCAACTGCTGGGTTCAGGCAATTGTCCTGCCTCAGCCTCCCAAGTAGCTGAGACTACAGGCATGTGCCACCACACCTGGCTAATTTTTGTATTTTTTGTAGAGATGGGGTTTCACCATATTGGCTAGGCTGATCTCAGTCTCCTGACCTCGTGATCTGCCCGCCTCGGCCTCCCAAAGTGCTGGGATTACAGGCTTGAGTCACTGCGTCCAGCCTGGTGAGGGCCTTTTAAATGCCCTTTCTTTTGTAATGGAATGGGAGGTTTTCTGTGGTTTATGTTCTGTTTAATGTTTGTCTATGACAAATAGCAACTCTGTGTTTGTCCCCAAAATACGTTTTTGAAATGGTAATGGTTTGTAAAATAAAAAAAAGTAGGAATTCATTCTACCTAATGTCAGAGCAGCATTAAAGTATAAAAACAACTGAAGCAGTAAGTTGTTAGCCATTACAGTCTGTTTTCTAGAGTTTGGTTTATCTCTCTTTGAATGTTGTAGCTTGTATGTCAGTGAGGTACTATTGCCTTCATACATGATGACCTGTGATCACTCTGTTTCGTTAATATCTCCCTACCTTCATCTCTTTGATGATGCCCACCTAGAGCCATTGCCTTCTTATAATGACAGTATAGGAGTTTGTGACTTGGAGCTTTCATTCTAAATAAAATTTTAATGGGACACCACGGCACTGTGGCTAAGTTTTAGTTAACCAAAACTGGTGATGTGCCCCCTAAAACCAGTAACCAGTGGGATACAATTCTTCTTGGCGTGAAAGAGAAAAGAAGCAATAGCATCTAAAATTGAGCTCCAGTAATATTGCTTCTCTCCTATAAGTATCATGGGTTAATTTATTTTTCCCTAGCTGGAAAATTCATATAATGTGCTTGTTTTGAGTGTCAATTTTGAAGGTTTCATAAAGTTGAGACATGTGTGTTATACATCAAGCATGAAGGAAATCAAACCATTTTAAATTGAAGAATTTTTAGATAGTATTTGTTAAACTATTCTTTAAATTTCAATATTCTGATAAAAAGAATAAAAGCACTTTGTAAACTATGAATTATAAGCTAGTTTCCAAGCAATCCCAACAGATTAAAGCCCTTTTTAAAGAATGTTAGATTAAATAATGAATCTTTTATCAGAGCATAGCAACTAATACATAAGTTAGCCAGCCCTCCTCTTAGTCTTGAAGCCAAGCCCAGCATATATTTGTGAGTCCTCCTGTCTTAAGCCAAGCTTCTGGGCGTGAAACACTGATGTATTAAACAGAACAATACAACTTCTTACTGAACTAAACAGTGGCCTTATATAAAGCAGTAGCTTCATGCAGATGCATGAAACTAATAAATGGATTAACTGCTCTTCCTGGCATTACCAACCCATCTCCATATTTTTTCCTTGATACCAGGTTTTGTCTTGGATAGCAATACCATAAATGTAAAAACGGAGTATACCTAAAATATTTTGCAAGTATCCCCAGGAGAACAGTATCGATTCATAATGATAAACTCTTTTTCCAACTTAGTAATATGTCATTTAAATTTTTAACCTATTTGTGTACAATAGTATCCCGGCCCGCGGGATCGTCACTGCAGGCCCTGGAAGAGGGGGTGGGAATTTGGGGAACAAGAGATAGGAGAAATGGAGACAAGACAGTGCTCTGATCAAGTCTCTCTCCTTTAATGGCGGTAATGCAGTGCCTTATATACACTTGGAGGGGAAGGGGTTGGGCCAAGGCGAAAATGATCTCATCGCGGAGGGTGTGGCCAGATAGGTATTGGTTTCTCTGGTCGAAGGTCATGTGGCGCCTGCGCTGTCAGGTAGCAATTTTCGCGGGCGCGGGAAAAATGGGTGAAGAAGAAGCAGGAAGAGCGCCATCTTTTATGAGGTATTAATACAGGGGAAAAGGCAAAGATAGGGAGGAGGTGTAAGGTGGAAATGAATAAAGCTCAGGCGTTTTTAATCATCAATTATTATTCGCTATGGCCGGGGCGTGCAGCTCCGGACACAATAGTATATAAAATCTTATATTATTGTATATTATTTAGAATATTAGTTTAAAGCTAACTGGTTGGTCTTAGAAATAAAGTTACTATTTTTTATCTTCTAGATCACAAAGGAGAACTTCCGCGAGGCTGGAACTGGGTTGATGTTGTGAAGGTATATAACATTTTTATTCTAGTCTTTAAACTTGTTATGATTATTACCAGCAAATAATGAAATTCTTATTTTTTGTTTTCCCCTTCACAACCTTTGAAATTTACTGGGATGTCTGTTTCTTTTTTACATTCAGCATGTAAGTATTTTTGAAATACCTTTTACGTTCTTCTCTTCCCTACACTCTCAATTTTAGATCCTTTTTTTTTTTTAAAATAATGGAAAATTTGCAGAAGTTACAACTACAATATAGTATGACTGTGTAAGTACATCTTAAGAATGCAGATGCTTAGGGCACAGTGGCTCACACCTGTAATCCCAGCACTTTGGGAGGTCAAGGTGGTTGGATCACCTGAGGTCAGGAGTTTGAGACTAGCCTGGCCAACATGGTGAAACCCTACAAAAATTAGCTGGGCATGGTGGCACACGACTGTAGTCCCAACTACTCAGGAGGCTGAGGCACGAGAATTCGCTTGAACCCAGGAGACGGAGGTTGCAGTGAGCTGAGATCGTGCCACTGCACTCCAGCCTGGGCGACAGAGTGAGACTCCATCTCAAAAATAAAAGAAAAAGTAATGCAGATTCTTAAATATGACTCCAAGTTATCAACAATATGTGGAAACTGAAGAAAACCAGATATGGAAAAGAATGTTTTAGTTTCTTAGTAGAAATTACTTTTAAGTTTCTGTTTTTTGTTTTTGAGACAGGATCTTGCCCTATCACCCGGGCTAGCTGGTGGCATGATCACAGCTCACTGCAGCCTTGACCTCCCAGGCTTAAGTGAGCCTCAGCCTCCTGACTAGCTGGGATCAAAGGCATATGCCACCATGCCTGGCTAATTTTTTTTCATTATTTGCAGAGACAGATATGTTGCCCAGGCTGGTCTCGACCTCCTGGGCTCAGGTGATCCTCCTACCTCGGCCTCACAAAGTGCTGGGATTACAGGCGTCAGCCACCACACCTGGCCCCAGTTTTTGTGGGTTTTTTTAAGGACAGATCTTAAGCATAGGTGTTTATCATATCAAGAACAATTTTCTGTTTTTGTTTAAAATTGTTTGCTTTCATTTTGAATTTATCTGCCTACATGTCTCAAATTTTTCTTGTATTAGCTGTAGTTTCAAATACGTTAAACTAATTTTTAACACAGTAAATTAATTCTCTTTGTAGGACTTAATGAAATAAATTTTGCATTCCATTTAGTGCCACAAATACTGTGAGAAGTGTTTAATGTGATGCAAGGGTAGTTAAAGACTAGGATTTTAGTGAGGACCCACAAATACAGGTAATTTACAAGCAGTGTGTTCTTAAACCTTTTTGGTTTTTGTTTTGGGTTTTTTGTTATTGTTTTGTTTTTGAAGACAACGTCTGGTTCTGTTGCCCAAGCTACAGTGTAGTGGCATGAACACGGCTCAGTGCAGCCTTGACCTCCCCAGATTAGGCGATCCTCTCACCTCAGCGTCGCATGTAGTGGGGGCCACAGACCTGTACCACCGCACCCAACTTTTTTATTTTTACTAGAGACAGGGTCTCACTTTGTTGCCCAGGCTGCTGGTTCTGAACTCCTGGGCTCAAGTGATCCTCCCACCTTGGCCTCCCAAAGTGCTGGGTTTACTGGCATGAGCCACTGCTCCTGGCTTTTTTTTTTTGGAAGCTGAGTCTCGCTCTGTCACCCAGGCTGCAGTGCAATGGCATAATCTCAGCTTACTGCACCCTCTGCTCCTGGGTTCAAGCAATTTTCGTGCCACAGCCTCCCAAGTAGCTGGGACTACAGGCACGCACCACCACACCTGGCTAATTTTTGTGTTTTTAATAGAGATGGGCTTTCGCCATGTAGACCAGGGTGGTCTCAAACTCGTGGCCTCAAGCGATCCCCCTCGCCTCTGCCTCCCAAAGTGTTGGTATTACAGGTATGAGCCACGGTGCCCAGCCCTGGCCATTTTCTTAAACTTCATGTGAAAGCCAGCTGTTTGTTCCATGGAATGTATTTTCTATTGAAACTTTAAAATAATCTTAGTGCTCCCAGTAGCTAGTACAAAATTATTTCCTGGGAGTGGGGCCCTAACTTACAATTGGAAGAAACGCAGTATTTCTTCCTCCCCTATATAAGACAGCTGTATGAGTGAAGCCTCTGGCATTCTCTCATTTTCCCAGGCCCTTCTTCACTGATGCTCGATGGATACTCATGTGTCCTACGTGTACCAACGTAAAGCCTAACCAGCTAAATTCATTCTTTCCTCCAAATATACTGTGCTCCAGAATGAGTAATTTTCTTAGTCAAAATGTTGCCTCTCTTAGTGCGGCTCTAAGCCGAAAGTGAGAAGAAAAAGAATCTGATCTAAAGGTGTTGATAGTGCTCCTCCTTCCCTAGCTCCAGAAGTTTTCATTTTTAAGAGTCCCTGTTAATATAAATAGAACTCCAATTTGTTACAAAGAGTAAAATTCAAATTATCCAGTAATCTTGGGAGATGAAAGAAGTTTTTTGTTGTTTTTCTTGTTTGTTTGTTTTTGAGACAGAGTTTCGCACTTGTTACCCAGACTGTAGTGCAGTGGCGCAATCTCAGCTCACTGCAACCTCTACCTCCCGGGTTCAAGTGATTCTCCTGCCTCAGCCTCCCAAGTAGCTGGAATTAGAGGCGCTTGCCACCACGCCCAGCTAATTTTGGTATTTTTTAGTAGAGATGGGGTTTCACCATGTTGGCCAGGCTGATCTTGGAACTCCTGACCTCAGGTGATCCACTCGCCTCGGCCTCCCAAAGTGCTGGGATTACAGGCATGAGCCACCATGCCCAGCCCGAAAGAAGGTATTTTTAAGGAGCTTACCACTTAGACATAATTTGGTCTCTGAATCTATTATGCTAAGCCAGTAGTTTCCAACTGTGGGCTTTAGACCCCTGGGATGTCCCTGAGGGACTGTCTCGGAGGGTAGGCTAGGTCAAAACTATTTGCATCATAATACTAAGATGATGTGTGCCCTTTAACCCTTTTTTTTGAGATGGAGTCTTGCTCTGTCACCCAAGCTGGAGTTCAGTGGCGCAATTTCAGCTCACTGCAACCTCCACCTGCTAGGTTCAAGCGATTCTTCTACCTCAGCCTGGGACTATGTGCATGCACCACCATACCCGGCTAATTTTTGTATTTTTAGTAGAGATGGGGGTTTCACCATATTGGCCAGGCTGGTCTCAAACTCCTGACCTCAAGTGATCCGCCCATCTCAGCCTCCCAAAGTGCTGGGATTACAGGTGTGAGCCACCAGGCCTGGCCTTAACCCATTTTCTTATGAAACTTCTCTGGCGTTTTCCAGAGGCTACATGACATTTGATGATGCCATCACTAATACTCTTAAAGCACTAAGAGAACGTGTGCTTGTATTTTCTTGTGTTTACCAGAATTTTCTCAATTAGTAGGTTGAAGATGTGCATATTAACCCAGGTTCTTAGTACTTCTACTGTGTTGTTGTTAGCTGTCTTCTATTATACCTGATTTACTGTTGAAGCATAGTTGTGAGAAGCCAGCTGTCGTCCACTGAGCTTGATAATAAAGAGATTTGGGGTGGGGCGTGGTGGCTCATGCCTGTAATCCCAGCACTTTGGGTGGCCTAAGCAGGAGGATTGCTTGAGCCCAGGAGTTCAAGACCATCTGGGAAACTTGGTGAGACTCCCTCTCTACAAAAAGTTTTAACATTTTGAGAATGGGAAGAGGTCCTCAGGCCGAAACATTTGAGAACCAGCACCTTTAGTAGTTTCTGCTTTTCACAACTTCCCACACTCTCTAGCGTTCTTGTCAGGTGCAGTGGCCTTTCTCAGTAGTCGGAGCACTAGTCTGATCAGAATCGTCTTTGTATTTTATCTGCCCCCCTTACCCCAAATTTGCCAACCCCTGCCAAAGATTTTTCTTAGAAAAAAAATTGCAATGCAAAAATAAGACTTTTATATTTTCAAAACCATAAGAATTTATTGTCTGGTTAAGATGGTAAATCTTATATTACGTATTTTTTTAATTTGACTACAATTTAAAATTGTTTTTAGAAAATTTTAAAAAGAATGTGTGATAGAAAACAAGAACTTGAAGAATGTCATTCATTTTATAGATGGTGCTTCTATTTGTATATTCTTGGTTCCAGTTTACTTCCTAGAAAGCTTCAAGAGTGTCTCACTCACCCACCCACCCACCACCTCTTTCTGTTGAGTTTAGATATTTGTCGAGGTTACATTTTGAAACCTGTTTGAAGTAGCTGAGCTTGAAGTTGAAAAGTAGCTACATGTGATAAAAGCTACAGGTGATTTAAGTTACTTGAACCTTGTTGCCTATAGTTTAATTTTGATACTCCATGGAAATGAACTCAGAAAACATCGCTTAAACTTGTTGACTATATTCTCTCTTTTTTTTATAGTTAAGCAAAACTGGCTCTAAGGATGATGAGTGAGTAGCACTTGGAATTTGAGACAAGGAAAGAGCATTCTTTTAAAAGTAAAACTGGGTTCAAAATCTTTCATTACTATTTTCTGGTATTGAGGTGGCTTTTTATAAAACAATTTTTTGTATGTTTCTTACATTAAAAAGGTTGTAAGTTGAAAGTTCATGAAGAGATCTGGTTGTATTAAATTATTTTCACAAACTTGCCTTAATAAAAGGTGAAAATGTTAATGTTTAGTATACTTTATGAAGCCTCTTGAGCTTTGTAAATGGACAGGCATGGGGAATAAGAATCAGTGTTAATTTATATGATCTTATCCTGGTGGATGTGCTATTTTCTTAAAGGAGGATGAAGCCCTTTTCAAACTGTCATCCCAGTGGAGCAGAGTACTCAGTGAACAGTTACTCCATAGTGCAATCCATATTAATAGGCTTCTCATCTTAAAATCTTCATCTCTTCTTTTGCTTAATTACTGAACCGTAAATTGCTTCAGAGAAATTTAAATGCTGGTATTTGAACTTTATACATGATACTTTCTGTAGTTTCTTTTAATTTTTGAAAGGTCAACTGCTTCCCTTTATACTTTTCTCTTGATTTGGTTCAAGATGTTTGATCATGAGTGCTTTGAGTGATATGCGGAATAGGAGAATATAAAAACAAACCTGCCAAATACACTAGAAAGCATTTCAGTAAGAAATACTGGCCCTTCTTTAAAACATTTCTCTTGCATATACCAGGATGGGAGTAAAAGATGCCTTAATGTTTAATTTTTGTATTGTTGGAGACATTGATTTTAATAAAATCCTATTTATCTGCTGTTGTGTGCTTTTAGTTGTTGGATAACTGAGGTCTCCTAAATGGTTCAACATAAAACCACATTTCAAGTCTTGTTTCTTTTTTGGAGTGTCTTTTCAAGTATTCAAATGTATTTCTCAACCTGAGCATCTTTTTAATCATGTACATGGGAGTCTTTTATATGCTGAATCATTACACATGCTTGATTTAAAAATAATAATAGTAGAGGAAACTATTAGTCTACTTGTACCAGGAAAGGTTTCTGATGTTTATGTGTTTGTACAGTGATTTTGTATATGCGCCCAGCTTTAAGAACACATAAAACTGTTATGTCTGGTAGGGAGATTGTTAGTGCCTCAAGTTACACCTGTGCAGCTTGGGGCTGAGTTTTGACAGAACAATAAACGTTTAAAGAAGTTAAGAGTAGTTTGAGCTGTGTCCGCAGTTTTCACTCGTTAACTGACTTCAGCTAAATAGTTTGAATTATAGAGTAAGTATAATGACAGCAAAGGAGTTCATCTCATTTTCAAAAGCTGTTTCACATTTTATTTCTTGAATTAATGTAGAGTAAAACGTGTTAAAATTCAGGACCACTGGAATATGGCAACTTATGTTTCAGGGTTGTGTGTGGGTAGTATTTGTCGTTGTATTGGTTTGTTTTTTGTTTTGGAAGAAACATCTGCTGGTGGAATAAAATACTTTGTTTTGCTCTGAGGAGACTGAAACTGTTCAGGCTTATTATGGCTCATAGATTACAGAGAATGATGCTAGTTACATGCCAATGAACTATTTTTACTCTTTTTATATGAAATGTACAAATTTCTAGGAGTGATGGTGATGGTGGTGCCTCTTATTACCTTATGTAAAACACTTGAACAGCCTCATCAATATTGCCGTCATCTGTTTAACACTCCCAGTATATTTTCGCAATGTCTGTTTACTTAAAATGTTGTGGAGTGACATAATTAATAAGCAATAAAGTCTGAATTATACACAGTGATTTTTCTTCACATTTTATTTCACATCACTTCAGAGAGAATTGTTGATTTTATAAATCTGCATGGCCTTATGGTACAAGATGTACCCTCCTACTAGAAACTATTCAAAATGTTGGATTAAAAAAATTTTTTTTTTTTTTTTTGAGACAGAGTCTCACAATGTCGCCCAGGCTGGAGTGCAGTGGTGCGATCTTGGCTCACTGCAAGCTCCGCCTCCCGGGTTCACGCCATTCTCCTGCCTCAGCCTCCCGAGTAGCTGGGAGTACAGGCACCCACCACCACACCCGGCTAATTTTTTTGTGTTTTTAGTAGAGATGGGGTTTCACCGTGTTAGCCAGGATGGTCTCGATCTCCTGACCTTGTGATCCATCCGCCTCAGCCTCCCAAAGTGCTGGGATTACAGGTGTGAGCCACCGGGCCCGGCCTAAAAATTGTTTTTCAAATGAGCTCACAGATGATAAGGAATGCCTAGAGGCTAAAAAATTCAGTGAAAGTTGGAACCTAGAGGTTAAGGACGGCTTTAGTTTTCAGTTTCAAGGGTCCAGAAGACACGAGATGAAGGCCAGGATCAGCCTAGGTTAGGGAGTCACACCCCTGAAACATCTGTAAGACTGAGGCCCATCCTGCAGTGTGAACCCTGAGAACATTTCTGGCTTGAACTGTGGTTCTGAATGGAAGAGTAAAATATAAGTATATACATATATATACACATATGTAAGTGTATGTACACACACTCCTGACAGTTTGTGCCCCCAGGTTACCTCACACTTGGATTTCAGCCCAAATTCCTCCCCCACGTGTGATTTTAAAACAGACAAACCCTCAAGCCAATATTTTAGTTGAAAGTAGAACCAAATCGCTAGGGGCTCTAGGTGACTGTGAGAAATGAACACACATCTGCTCTGTTCTTTCAGAACTCAACTTGAACCCAGACCACCAACCAGGTGCCCCATAAAGAGTTTATGGAATGTGCCCTCACAGTCAAAAATCACAATACATAAAAGCAAAGCATGAGAGCCTGCCAAAAAAATCTTAGGGGAATGGGAGCTGCAAGGGTATAGTGATACTGTACAGTGTGTTTCCGATAAATAAGAAACTGAATAGGGAACAACAAAATTATCAGACAAGATTTGAAAACCAAAGAGAACTTCTTGAAATGAAAAAATTGAAATTGAAGTTAAAGATGACAAATACACTTGCAGTGAACCTTGACCACTCTGATACGTATAAATATCCTACGGAATGAAACTGGTACGAAGCCGGCATTTTGGATTTTCTCCTTTTGATTGCAGCATTAGAATCATTCCACATCATTTCTTCACAGGCCACAACTTTTTTTATTTGTTGGTTGATTCAAACTTTCACCAAGCCCTGCTTGGTTCTATAGATAGGCCTAACCCTGGATCTTGGATTTTTTTTTTGGAGAGTTTTCTTTTTCTTTTTCTTTTTTTTTTTTTTTGTAGAGAGATAGGGTCTTGCCCTGTCTGTCACCCAGGCTGGAGTGCAGTGACATGATCGTAAGTCACTGCAGCCTCCCCAGGACCTAGGCTCCCAAGTAACTAGGACTCCAGATTCGGACAAGAGGGCAGTTTTGAGGATTCGGCCAGTGTTTCCGGAAGGCTGTCTGTGATTGCTTTAACAATAAATTTGGCAGGGTGCGGTGGCTCACTCCTGTAATCACAGCACTCTGGGAGGCCAAGGCAGGCAGATCATTTGAGGCTAGGAGTTCAAGATCAGCCTGGCCAACACAGCAAAACCCCATCTCTACTAAAAATACAAAAAAAAACTAGCTGTGCAAGGTGACAGGCGCCTGTAATCCCAGCTACTCAGGAGGCTGAGGCACAAGAATCGCTTGAATCTGGGAGGTGGAGGTTGTGGTGAGCAGAGATTGCGCCATTGCACTCCAGCCTGGGCAACAGAGCAAGAC
Source organism: Papio anubis (assembly GCF_008728515.1). Classification (NCBI taxonomy): domain Eukaryota; kingdom Metazoa; phylum Chordata; class Mammalia; order Primates; family Cercopithecidae; genus Papio; species Papio anubis. The sequence continues at coordinate 6,132,015 of NC_044978.1, forward strand.
CCTGTCTCAAAAATAATAAATATAAGAGTCATGCTATGTAGTAACAATAGAGATTTGTGTTTGCGCGTTTTTACCTTTGAATATTCCATAGTGAAAACAGAACAAGAGGGATTGCCTGGTCATCTAAGATCCAAAATTTCAGTATTTTCAGTTAATGTGACAAAAAAATAATATGTAACCTAGAGTGATTTTCAAATTTGTGTTCCTTTAGTGAGGAAATTAATTAGGGGTCTTTACTAGCATTTTTTAATGGAATGGGAGGCAATAGAATTGAACAGAAAATACCAGCATGCACTACGTGTTGTAAGAGGTTTTTATCCCACTGTGAAAACTTTAATTTGGGGTGTGCATGTATGGGTACTGAATCACTATGTAAAATTTACTAAAATGAGTCATGAAAAAGGTGTGAAAGCCACTGATCAGAGCATGCGAAAGATGAAACGACTTTTATATGAAGACTTAATTTTCAGAGGCACAAAATGTGCCTTTCAAAGTGCTAAGGACTTTTATCATTGATTTTTGCATTATTCCTGAAGATCAGTTAAGTGAAGCTACATTGCCCAGTATGAGGAGAGGAGCAGGTGTTTGATTGAGAGTGAGATCTTTAATGACTTCGTAAATTTGAATAATGAAAATTCTTGCATGATAATTTTTGCTTATATGAAGAGCTGAGAACATTTTTAAGAGGCAATGCTTGAATAAATAGATACGTAATTTTAATAGCCTTAATTTCTCACTAATATGAACCTAAAATAAGAAAATTAGTTTAACTTTCTCATTTCTAGTGGAATACCATTTTTGCTTGCTGAGCTTCCTGTATCAGTCTAGTTTCCAGAATAAATTGTCATAATAGGTTGATGGTGGTGATACAGTAGACAGGAAGCGTCCCCACCCCTGCCTGTTTTCCGTTTGTTATTGCTGGCACCTGGGAAGTTTTAAGTGCTCTTGCCTGTTTGGCTACAGCCCTCTGGAGCTATAATAGGTCCTTTTCTGGGCCTGCCACGAAGTCTGGCCTGTTGGGAAACTATTATTGATATTTTAAATACCAAACCACATCTATGCTCTGTTGTTAGTGAAAGGGAATCCAACTTAGAAAAGGAGGAAACTGTTGGGGAGTGGAAGGGGATGTAGATTTAAAATATTTTGCTTCATAATTGGGTGATTAGAAATCAGCCTTAAGAGTTTTAACACTGGGACGGTTTTTAGAGTACACAAAGCAATCGGGGAGGTTTGTGTTTAATGTAGCTGTGGAATCAACTTAGGAGTAAGCTTTTCCTCCTAACTGCTCCGGCTCTTCATTCTTCTGCTCCTACGGCAAGATGAAGCTGCATGCGCCATATGCTTGTTTTTACGGAGGGCAGCAGGCATTCTGCGTCGCTTACAGTCAATCTCGTTTGTGAAGGAACATACGAAGATTTGGACCCCGGAGCCTACGGGAGATTTTCATCTCTGAGGCGTCTTCATAGGAAGCTTCAGCGTTCCTATTCTCTTCACTATCCTGTGTATTCCTAGAATCACACTTTTTTCAAATATCTACCCAACAGTATAATTATTTTTAAAACAAAACAATTGGCTGGGCGTGGTGGCTCACGCCTGTAATCCCAGCACTTTGGGAGGCCAAGACAGGAGAATCACCTGAGGTCAGGCATTTGAGACTAGCCTGGCCAACATGGTGAGACCCCATCGCTCCTAAAAATAAAAAATTAGCTGGGTGGCCTGTAGTCCCAGCTACTCCAGAGGCTGAGGCAGGAGAATTGCTTGAACCTGGGAGGCAGAGGTTGCAGTGAGCCGAGTTCATGCCGCTGCACTCCAGCCTGGGTGACAGAGACAGACTCTGTCTCAAAAAAAAAAAAAACCAAACCAAAAAAACAAACTATAAAACCTTTTCCTCCCCCTTCTGTTTTTCTGAAGATCGCTAAACCTACCATTGTGACTTTGCCATTTCACTTGATAAATTACACTAACACAATATTCTTTAGCTCCCAGGGGCATCTCACAAATTAAATTTTAAATTGATAGATGTTAGTTTTTCTGCTTGAAATCCTCATGATAACCGGGAAATCATGCAGTTTTGGTTATAAGAATGTCCATCCATCTGCTAAAGGAAAGTTGAACTCCCACTGCATGCTGACAAATACCATCTGTTACATTTTTCTGTTGGTTTCTATATTTTTCTTTTCGCATGTCAGTGTTTTAAAATTTCTTATTTTGTATTTTTATCAAAGTCATACATGCAGATAGTTTTAGAGGCAAGTAGTTCTGCAAGGCTTTTAATTTTGTGAAAGAAGATCTCTGCCTCCTATCACAGTCCCCACCCTGCGGGGGTAACTAGTTTCGGCTACTTTCAGGGTGAACTGGTCTCTAAGGCCGTGTAGACTCCTGCCAACTCTAGCCCTCCCCTCCTGCTCCTCCCCAACACGATCCTGCCTGTGGCCTTTGTTCTGGCTGTGTCCTCTGCTCCAACTCTGCTTTTTAGTGAGTGAGGCGGAAAGCCTCCAGAGTGTCTGTATTGAGCGGAGGAGGGAGGGGATCTGATTTGTGTATTGAGAATAGTCAAGCAAGAGGGAAGGCAGGAAGGCCAGTTAGGAAGCTGTTGAGGAAGTGGGTGAAGAATGACGATTCCTTGACAAGGGTGGGAGGTGGGAGTGGGTGAGAAGCGGTCAGTTTCTGGATATATAGTGAAGGAACGGCTGTCGGGCTTGCTGGTGAATCAGATGAAGGATATGGGAGAGCTAGAGGTATCAAAGATAACTCCAAATTGGTTTTTGGCCTAAGCAATTGAAAAAAAAATCAATTGATAATAACATTAGTTCTGCTTAACTGATCCTAGAAATAAGGCAATCCTATAAATAAGGTAATCCCAGCAAAAATGCAACTGGATTTTTAAAAGAAAGAAAAGCTGATTCCAAAGTTCTTAAGGAAAACTAAGCATACCAGAATAGACAAAAAAAAAAAAGTTCAAAAACAGTTATGATGTGAGTTTATTTCTTTCAATTAGCCAAACATGGCCGGGCGCAGTGGCTCAGCCTGTAATGCTAGCACTTTGGGAGGCCGAGGTGGGCAGATCACTAGGTCAGGAGATCGAGACCAGCCTGGCCAACGTGGTGAAACCTCGTCTCTACTAACATACAAAAACCCCCGTCTCTACTAACATACAAAACTTAGCTGAGTGTGGTGGTGCACACCTGTAGTCCCAGCTACTTGAGAGACTGAGGTAGGGGAATTGCTTAAACCCGGCAGGTGGAGATCACAGTGAGCCGAGATCACACCACTGCACTCCAGCCTGGGCCACAGAGCAAGACTCCGTCTCAAAAAAAAAAATTAGTCAAACATTTCCAGCAGCAGGAATTAAAATGATACTGTGCTGACACCTGCCCAGATCACGGAAAGAAAATAGAGCCCAGAAATAGATATATATATATATATATATATATATATATATATATATATATATATGAGAAAATTTAATATGCAATTTCTTCAGTGTGTGGTGTTGGACAGCCAACCAGCCACTGGGGGAAAAAGGAAAGGTACTTCTATCTCACTCTTAACATTGCAGTAAATTCAGAGCGCTGAAAAAAACTTTTAAAATAAAATGGATTTGTAATCCCAGCACTTCGAGAGGCCAAGATGGGAGGATCACTTCAGCCTAGTAGTTCAAGACCAGCCTGGGAAACACAGTGAGACCCCCATCTCTACAAAAAGTTTAAAAAATTAGCCTGGTGTGGTTGCATGCGCCTGTAGTCCCAGCTAGCCAGGTGGCTGAGGTGGGAGATCGCCTGAGCTGGGAAGGTCAAGGCTGTAGTGAATCTGTGATCACGCCCGTGCATTCCAGCCTGGACAACAGAGCAACACCCTGTCTCAAAAAAAAAAAAAAAAAAAAGGAGATTTTAAAAATAGTTTCAGGATGAGACAACCTTCCCAAAGTATGACACAAGACTCTGAAGCCATAAAGAAAATGTTACGTTTGATGACATAAATGTAAAAAATTGTGCGTGGAAAAAGATTGCATAAATAAACCTAAGAAAAAGTACTTTTAGTATCCTTATACATAACAAACTCTTAGATGTGACAGTTTCAGAAAAGGAAATGTAAATTTCTCTTAAACAAAAGGACACACCCTCATCACAAGAGAAATTAAAACTGCAGAGAGATTCTGTTTTTCTCCTGTGACATTGGCGAAGACAGAATAGCTTGGTGGCGTATCAAAGGTGTGGGGAAACCGGTTCTCTTTCACAAGTTGTTTTGAGTGTAAGCTGATGCAACCTTGAAAAAGGACAATTTAGCAATATCCATCAAAATCACAAAGGCCTTTGGTCCAGAAATTCCACTTCTAGAAATTGTTTCCACGTCTATGCTTGTCTGTGTGAAGTGATCCATGTACAAGGGATAAAGTCTTGTGTCATTACTTGCCCAGACTCATCAGTATCTTCAGGTATGTCCTGGGTCAAAGGCGTCAGATTAGATAGGGGATCAAAGAAAAGCATTTGCATCAGAGTAAGGGGAATGTATGAGAATGGATACCCTGCCACATTATTTGTGTAGATTTAAGAAAATGATGTCTTTCGGCCGGGCAAGGTGGGTCACGCCTGTATAATCTCAGCACTTTGGGAAGCCGAGGCAGGTGGATCACCTGAGATCAGGAGTTCGAGACCAGGCTAGCCAACATGGTGAAACCCCGTATCTACTAAAAATACAAAAATTAGCAGGGCGTGTTAGCAGACGCCTGTAATCCCAGCTACTCGGGAGGCTGAGGCAGGAGAATCGCTTGAACCTGGGAGACGGAGGTTGCAGTTAGTTGAGATTGCGCCACTGCACTCCAGGCTGGGCGACAGAGCAAGCCTCGGTCTCCAAAAAAAAAAAGAAAGAAAATGGTGTCTTTCCACTATAAAATGGAGAATTATTGAGAGAGTCAGTCCACACGGGCCCCGGGACCCTGCGTGTCTTTGCAGACTGTGCCAACCTGCAAGGCCCTCCACCCTCTGGCCAGTAGCCATTTGTGGAGCTACTCATAGAGGCAACCACAGCATGACTGCCAGGCCACTGCTTGCCCCACGGGGAGGAGACGGGCTCTTCCCACTTGCTATCAAAGGTGCAGAGCCTGGCCTATGCCACGGGACTTGGGGTCAGGAGACCAAGCTCTGTCACGCTGAGCTGCTGTCGTGTGCTGTGCTGAGAGTCATGAATTGTCTCGCTCAGATCCACCGAGTCTCATCTACTGCCAGCAACCATGCGCTGTGGCAGGACCCTCTGTTTGCTTGCTTGGTCGTCTCCTTTGGGGTCTTGTTACTCCTGGCTATCCTCTGTGAGGTTGGGGTTCATCCCTTGGTGGGAATGTACCCTAAATTACAAGGTTGTTGCAGAGATTCGAGAAAATATTATATTGTAAAGAGCCTAATACTATAAGAGTAGGCAATAAGTGGTGGTCATTATTTTTAAAATAAATACCTTTGTCACCTTTGTTCTAATCAGATGTCCTTGAATATTAATATCAAATGTTTTCCAGTTTATAAAATCTTGGCTGTTATTCTAATACATAAATGATTAAACTAGAGAAAAATACATTTTCTAAACCTGTGTTTTTCAGGCAGGCTGGTTTGTAACCCATTAGTGGATAAAAATTCAATTTAGGGCCAGGCGCGGTGGCTCACGCCTGTAATCCTAGTACTTTGGGAGGTCGAGGCAGGCGGATCACCAAGAGGTCAGAGGTTCGAGACCAGCCTGGACAACATGGTGAAACCCCGTCTCTACTAAAAATACAAACATTAGCCTGGTGTGGTGGCAGGCGCCTGTAATCCCAGCTACTCGGGAGGCTGAGGCAGGAGAATCACTTGAACCCAGGAGACGGAAGTTGCAGTGAGTTCAGATAGTGCTATTGCACTCCAGCCTGTGCATCAGAGTAAGACTCCATCTCAAAAAAAAAAAAAAATCAATGTCAATGTAGTAGATTTTTAGCAACATCTTTTTTAATGAACAGAACAGAGTTGAATAGAATATATTGATCAGAATGCAATACGTGGTCTAAGAGTAGATACTGTTTGTGAAACATTTTTGGCTTGCTTTAGAATGAGTGTGTGTATGTTTAAGTACTGGGTTGTGACATAAAATCTGTGAGTTCTATTTTTAAAAATTGAAAACCACTTTTCTAAATCTTAAGTTGCTGCTTGACTTCAATGGTTGCGAGGGTTTCAGTGGAATCAAATCAGATGACCTTGAATTGAACCAGAACAGTGCTTAGATTGGGCCAAAGGTGGCAGGGAGTCAGTCTGGTGAATTCTAACAATCCACTAGTTGGAGTGTCCAGAGCGTTTTATCTCTGGCACCAACCCATTTAACAGGGCAAATGTCCTAGAGAGTCCAGTCTGAGACTGAAAAAACAAAACAACACGCAAAAAAAACCTGACCACTTTCCACTGTTAGTAAATAACATCTTTAAAATTTTATTTTTTTTTCTACCTATACAATGGAGCAAAGTATAATATAGAGCAAAATCCTGCATTTTACTTAACCCTCCTTTTTCTTTTCTTTTTTTTTTTTTTTTTAGACTGAGTCTTGCTCTGTTGCCCAGGCTGGAGTGCAGTGGCACAGTCTCAGCTCACTGCAACTTCTGCCTCTGGTGTTCAAGCGATTCTAGTGCCTCAGCCTCCTGAGTAGCTGGGACTATAGGCACCCGCCACCATGCCCGGCTAATTTTTGTATTTTTAGTAGAGACGGGATTTCACCATGTTGATCCAGGCTGGGCTCGAACTCCTGACCTCAAGTGATCCACCCGCCTCGGCCTCCCGAAGTGCTGAGATTACCGTCATGAGCCACCACACCCGGCAAGCCTGCTGTTTCTTAATAAGCTGCAGAATTTGTTGTACACTGTTTCCCTCCTGAGCTGTACCTGTCACTCCAACTGCATCATGCTTGAAATCAGAACATCTACTTTACTTCTGCATTGTGTCAGTGATTAAAAACCAAAAAGATACTCAATTTCTACACGTACGTTGTGATTTTTTTTCTTTTATTTGCAATCCTATTAACTGACATGTTGTGATTTTTTTTTATTTTTTTTTTTTTTTTTTTTGAGACAGAGTCTTGCTCTGTCGCCTAGACTAGAGTGCAGCGGTATGATCTCGGCTCACTGCAACCTCCACCTCCCGGGTTCAAGCGATTCTCCTGCCTCAGCCTGCCGAATAGCTGGGATTACAGCCACGTGCCACCACACCCGGCTAGTTTTTGTATTTTTTGTAGAGACAGGGTTTCACCACATTGGTCAGGCTGGTTTTGAACTCCTGACCTCAGGTGATCCACCCATTTCAGCCTCCCAAAGTGCTGAGATTACAGGTGTGAGCCACCGTGCCCGGCCTCCATGTTGTGATTCTTTATGTGAAAGGAGAAACATCATTCTGAAGAAGCTGATAATCAGTTTAAAATTTCCTCATCTTTCTAAATGTCACCCTTAAATCATTTCCCTTTCGCACATTCAGTGATTTTATTTGTTATTGAAAGAAATGCTGAGTGAGTGTGTCAGAAGGGAAGACCTGGCAGTCATCTCCACTTAGACTATGGGCCCAGGTCTAGCTGCAAAGTAAACACTTGACCCCATGTCTAAATCTGACTCCAGGGAATTCTGTCCCTCTTCTGAGGCTATTGGGCTGGGCAGCTTCCCTAGCAATTTTCTTAACTCTTCCCTGTGGTGGAAACTTTTTTTTTTTTTTTTTTTTTGAGACAGAGTCTCGCTGTGTCGGCCAGGCTGGAGTGCAGTGGCATGATCTTGGCTCACTGCAACCTCCACCTCCCAGGTTCAAGCAATTCTTGTGCCTCAGCCTCCCAAGTAGCTGGGATTACAGGACCACACCACCACACCCGGCTAATTTTTGTATTTTTAGTAGAGATGGGGTTTCGCCATGTTGGCCAGACTGGTCCTGAACTCCTTGCCTCAAGTGATCTGCCTGCCTGGGCCTCCCAAAGTGCTGGGATTATAGGTGTGAGCCACTGCGCCCGGCTGAAACTGATCTTCATTGACTGGTTCAACAGAATTTGGTTTCTTGGATTTACAGCTTAAATCAGGAATAGGTAGATCAGTGGACACTTAAGTAAAAGATTTTGGTGAAGAGTCATTAACTCAAAACTTGCGGCACTACCATAGACAGCCTAGGCAAAACTGTAAAGAATGGCAATTCTGTTTCCCACCTCTCTTCCCTGTCCCGGCATAGATGCACTGTTCCATAGACGCTCAGAGCCCACATGCTACGGTAAAACCCCAGAGTTCCAACTTCATGTCCCATCCCCTTACCTGCCTCTCTCAACCATATCCTAAGTTCACGTCCCCTTTCCCCATGAAACTCATATTAATGCCTCTAATTAAGTGCCACTCTATGTTTGGAGGAAAATTCTTTGCTTTAAGTAACTCATCCGCCCAGCACCACAGCTACATCCTGGCTATAAGAGTACCCATATTCGATTTCCTGGTGCACAGGATCAAACGCCTCTGCTCTTACCCGAGGCCCACTTGGGTTCTAAACCCCATTGCCTCTAATGTTCTCAAAAGGCTTCCACAAGTCAACCTTTTCTCTCTTGTATCCACTTTCTATCTACCGGATCATTCCCTTCAGCAAACAAGCATGCTCTAGTATCTCTCAGATAACAAAAATGGAAGCCCTTGGTTGATCTCCCACCCATCCCAGCTCAATACCCCTCTTTCTGCTGACCTGCACAGCAAAGATCCACTTTAATATAACTGCCCAGTCTCTGATCTCCACATGGGGTGGAAACCGGTGTTAATCCCATTTCACAGTGGATCCATTTATTCTGGGTTGTCTCTGACTCAGAGGCTGGTGTGTCTTTCCATGACACACAACGGCTGGCATTTTTGTGCCTCTGAAGACCTGCCGTTTCACTTCACTGGGGACTCACTACAGTGCAGACAAGCAAGCACGTTCCCTGAGTCCAAACAGAGACACCAGCTCACATAGCGCGGCCTCTGCCTGATAGGAGCCCATGGTGGACCGAGAAGGCCACAGCAATGTCTTCCCTGATTCTGGACATCCACTGGAGGCCAAGGGCTGTCAAAGCCCCAGAGGGTCCATGTCAAGTCTGGCTTCCTTGGAGTAAGTTCATTTGTGTGTGTGTGTTTCTCGGGAGATCCCAACAACCTCGCATTCAGCAATCTGAGCAGATGGCTTTTATTTCAGCAGATGTTTCTGGCTGACAGCCTATAGAAGATGGGCATCACAAATAGCATCAGCCTCTACAGAAAGGGGGAGAAAGACAGCCGGGAAAGTTGCAAGGAGCCCCAGGGCAGCTTGTTCTCCCTCGCTATGGGCGGTCGGTTCTCCCTTGGCCCACATCCTCAATCGGAAATACTCATCCCGCTCCTCTTGTCCTTTACCTTCCTCAAAATCTGGCTCCGGAGCAATGTCCTCCTAGAAGCCTTACTCTCCCTGAAATCTAAACACACAGTAGATACGTGATCCTTCCTCCAAGCCACCAGAACCCTAAAGACATGCATGACAAATCTGAGATTGCAAGCAAATGGAAGTGCAAAAATACAACATTCATGTGCTGTTGGAAGGTTTGGTCTGGGTCGGGTGCAGTGGCTCACACCTGTAATCCGAGCACTTTGGGAGGCCGAGGTGGGTGGATCACCTGAGGTCAGGAGTTCAAGACCAGCCTGACCAACATGGTGAAACTGTGTTTCTACTAAAAATACAAAATAAGCCGGGCATTGTGGTGCACACCTGTAACACCAGCTACTCAGGAGGCTAAGGCAGGAGAGAATCGCTTGAACCCAGGAGGCAGAGGTTTCAGTGAGCCAAGATCACACCATTGCACTCTAGCCTGGGCAACAAGTGCAAAACTCTGTCTCAACTACAACAACCACAACAAAAACCAACAAGGAAGGTTTGGTCTGGACTTACTACGAACCAGTAGTATGCAATGAGATTTGGCAGGACTCCAAGGAAGATGCTCTTGCTTTCTGGCTTAAGTCAAGAGGCTGTAAGGTTTGAACTTGCTGCAGCCTCACCTTGTCATCAGTGGAGAGTCAGATAGTAGCAGGGACTGAATGCTACAAAAACGCCCGGGAGCTGGGCACCATGGCTCAAACTACAGTCACAGCCACTCAAGAGGCTGAAGCAGGAGGGTCACTTGAGCCTAGGAGTTTGAGGCTGCAGTGAGGTATAATCACACCACTGCACTCCAACCTGGGTGACAAAGCAAGACCCTGTCTCAAACAGACGAAAACCACAAAGCCTACAGGGGCTGGGCTGTCACAAAACGTAAGCAGGTTCGGTTTAGAGAAAAAAACAACACAAAGGACTAAGGAATGATGAGTTTCTACTCAGCCTCCAAGTCAGTGACAGTGAGGGGTAATGCGGAGTATGGTGATTTGTGGAGTTCAAAGTTAGCCGCTGCTATGTGACTCCAGCCTGCTGGTGCCATGGAAGAAGAAAAGTAGAGTATTACTAGATCTTTTAAAGAGTAGACAAAAAGTTGTGTTTCTATTTTTATTTATTTATTTGGAGACAGAGTTTCACACTTGTCTCCCAGGCTGGAGTGTGGTGGCACAGTCTCAGCTCGCTGCAACTTCCACCTCCCGGGTTCAAGCGATTGTCCTGCCTCAGCCTCCAAAGTAGCTGGGATTACAGGCGTGTGCCACCACACCCAGCTAGTTTTTGTATTACTGGTAGAGACAGGGTTTTCCTATGTTGGCCAGGCTGATCTCGAACTCCTGACCTCAGGTGATCCACCTGCCTCGGCCTCCCAAAGTGCCGGGATTACAGGCATGAGCCACCACACCTGGCCTAAAAGTTGTGTTTTTATGTAGACTCTCCTGAATTTTACACACCGGTATACTTAAAATATTTGTAAAAACAGGCCTAAAAAATATGGCCATGGGCTAGAATTCAGCCCCTGGACCATGAGTTTGTGATCCCAGCAAAGCAAGGCCATCCTTTTTGTACTTTGTGTTTGTACTTGCTCAAGGGGCTCACGTGAATCACCGAGCTGTGTGCCCAGGCTTGAGACGGTCTCAATGTGGACAAAGAAAACCTTTTTCCTGATTGGTCTGCCAAAAGGATGGGTCTTCTTTTCCCAGTTTGCACAAAGCTGCCTGTGTGTCCCAGCAGTTATCCTGCAGCCAAGATAAACCACCCAATAGTAAGGCTACTGAGGGGTTTCCCAGGACACAGGACTTTCAGTGATAGAACAAGAAAATTACTGACAAGTTGGTCACCCTCAACATGACTGTGCCCAGCCTCTGTTCATGATGTTAATTTCTTTGGTTCTTTGGTTAATTTCTTTGATAGTTCTGTGCAAGCTGTTCTGTTAAAAGTTAAGTAGAAGTACATTTGCTTATAATTACAACTTACAGTAGATTTTATGAAGGAAAATACAGGGTTTTATGAGCTAGATTGATGGGAAGAACCCACACTTGTTTGGCAGTAGCCAGGTGGTAGGTACAATTCATGCTAAGAAAAGGGAGCCAGGTGCCTGTAGCCAACCTCTGCATCCCCCATCCCTGCTCCAGGCAGGCAGCGTCCTGCCTAGGCCTCTGGGACTCCAGCTGGGCCAGGCCAGGCCAGCCTGGGATGGTACATAAGACATTCAAGTCAGCTAGTAAATACTCTTTTTTTTTTTGAGACGGAGTTTTCGCTCTGCCGCCCAGGCTGGAGTGCAATCTTGGCTCACTGCAACCTCCACCTCCTGGATTCAAGCGATTCTCCTGTCTCAGCCTCCCGAGTAGCTGAGATTACAGATTACAGGCACATACTACCATGCCCAGCTCATTTTTGTATTTTTAGTAGAGACAAGGTTTCACCATGTTGGCCAGGCTGGTCTCCAACTCTTGACCTCAAGTGATCCACCCGCCTTGGCCTCCCAAAGTGCTAGGATTACAGGCATGAGCCACTGTGCCTGGCCTACTCCTGCTTTTTTTTATTATCATTGGTGGGTACTTGTGTTTGGCCCAAAGACCACATTTCTCTACTCAGCCTCTCCCCCGCAGACAGTTTTTAAACTGTTTTTAAACATATGTATATGTATATACATATTTAAACGTGTGTGTATATATATGTATATGTTTTTAAATGTGTGTTTATGTGTATATACACATATATGTGTGTGTATATATGTATATATGTACATATGTATATACATATATACACATATATACAAATGTTTAAAAACATACTTATATACATATGTTTAAATATGTATATACATATACATATGTTTAAAAACAGTTTAAACAGTTTTACATATATACATATGTATGTTTTAAAACATATATACACACACACATACACACACACACACACACATACGTATATGGTCAGCCCTCCATGTTCATGGGTTCTGCATTGCTGGATTCAACCAATTGTGGATCGAAAATACTCGGAAAAAATTGTGCCGGTACTGAACATGTACAGACATTTTTGGGAGGGTCAATAGTCTCTAAACAATAGAATATAACAACTGTTTACATAGCAATGCATTGTATTGGGTATTATAAGGAATCTAGGGATGATTTAAAGTATATGGGAGGATGTGTATGGGTTCTAGGCAAATACTAAGCTATTTTATATCAGGGACTTGAGCATCCTTGGATTCTGGTATCTGAAGGGGTCCTGGAACCAATCTTCTGTGGATACTGAGGGATTACTATATCTATATTGGTCTTTTTTAAATTTTTTCCTACACAACAATAATGGAGAGAAACAGCCAGCTTTCCTACTCCTTTCACATCTTGGATTAATCGAAACAAGTCAGATAAAAACTTGCTTATTCCAGCTCAGGGTCGGGAGTGGCCACACAGTCCTTCACAGCAGCTTAGGGCACCAGGTGGAACCCCCCCTGGCCAGAACACCCTCCTGTCCTAGGGTGACTCATAGTCACCCACATACCTTTGCCTTATCTGCGACTCCCTAACAATATTTTTCTAGCCTGGAAGTCCTCCCTTCCCTGGCCCAGTTCTTCTCTGGTATCATACGTGAGAGCATCATCAATAAATGTAATGGGGGCAGAGCGCGGTGGCTCACACCTGTAATCCCAGCACTTTGGGAGGCTGAGATGGGTGGATGCAGGCAACTGAATCCACAGAAAGTGAAATCGCCGATAAGAGGGGATTATTGTAATATATGTACATGTATAAAGAGAGAAAGAGAAATACATTGGGAGGGAGAGAGAGAAGGAGAACAGTAAAGTAAATATACGGGAGACCAGGCACGGTGGAGTTGGAGACCAGCCTGGCCAACATGGTGAAACCCCATCTCTACTAAAAATACAAAAATTAGATGAGTATGGTGATGGGTACCTGTAATCCCAGCTACTCAGGAGGCTGAGGCAGGAGAATCACTGGAACCTTGGAGGCAGAGGTTGCAGTAATCTGTGATCACACCACTGTACTCCAGCCTGGGTGACAGTAAGACTCTGTAAAAATAAATAAAACCCCCAAAATAAATGCAATGGGTTTCAATTATTTATAAGAAAATTTCAGGAAAAATACCCTGTATTTTGCTAAAATTCTTATTTTATTAGACGTTTCCACATGCTAATTTAAAAATTGTTACAATAGGCCGGGCGCGGTGGTGCACATCTGTAATCCCAGCACTTTGGGAGGCCGAGGTGGGCAGATGGCTTGAGCCCAGGAGTTCGAGACGAGGCTGGCCAACATGGTGAAAATACAAAATTTAGTGGGCATGGTGGCACGTGCCTGTAATCTCAGCTACCCAGGAGGCTGAGGTGGGAGGATCACTAGAGCCTGAGGAAGTTGAGGCTGCAGTGAGCCCAGATCACACTACTGCACTCCAGCATGGGCAGCAGAGCAAGATGCTGCCTCAAAAAAAAAAAAAAAAAAAAATTTTAACAATATAATGTGGACGTGTATTTATTTTCAACACTGTTTAACTGTTGCCTCTGTCAACTCTGCACTGAGATCTGCTCTGAGATCTTCATGCAAACATGAAGTGAGCTCCCTCCCTCTGTGATTATCACCTTTGAATGGCAGCGTGGTTTCAGTTTGTTAACAATGCTGGCTGCCTGGGTTCCACCATTGGTTCTCCTGCTTTCTAAGCTGGTGAGCTTGTGTGCTCCCTAACTTGTCTGTACTTCAGTTTGACCATCTGTAAAGTGGGGACAGGAACATGAGTCGCCACCTGGTGGGGTTCTATGTATAGTATTTTGTATTTTTAGTAGAAACGGTTTCACCATGTTGGCCAGGCTGGTCTCGAACTCCTGACCTCGGGTGATCCACCCGCCTCGGCTTCCCAAAGTGTTGGGATTACAGGCGTGAGCCACCATGCCCGGCCCACAGAGCATTTTCTATAGGGTCCTCCGTGGTCACTACAGTTAGCTAGGAACTACAGATGCTACTTAGCCCTGAGCCTTCTGAACATAAAGGATGAAAGGGAAACAGTTCCATACTTTTAACAGGCAAAAAGAGAAAATGTACAATCTTTGGAAAAACTTAAAGCTTTTATAGCTTTTAATTGTAAGAATTTGCTCATATGAAGTTTCACAATTGGGATGCAGAGGTTTAAGCCTCCCACAAGTACAGTAACGGATTTCATAAGATTATTTCTTGTATTCATTTCATTTTTGAAGTAATTTCAGACCACAAACAATTGCAAAAAAGGTACAAAGAAGTTGCTAATACTCTTCATCTAGATTCCCCAATGTTATATTTGTTGTACTTTCCCATATATTCACTTTTTTTTTTTAGTTTTTTGAGATGGAGTTTTACTCTTGTTGCCCAGACTAGAGTGCAGTGGCTCGATCTTGGCTCACTGCAACCTTTGCCTCCTGAGTTCAAGCGATTCTCCTGCCTCAGCCTCCCGAGTAGCTGGGATTACAGACACGCGCCACCACGTCCAGCTAATTTTTGTGTTTTTAGTAGAGATGAGGTTTCACCATGTTGGCCAGGCTGGTCTTGAACTCTTGACCTTGTGATACCCTACCTTGTTTTAACCTGAGTGACTCTCTCCTAGCAGAAAGAGAGCCAGACAGACTCCATTTTCGTTTCTTCACTTGCAGTGCCCTTTACCTCCCTCCCTTAAGGGCATAACTAGTGTAAACTGACTCAAAGCACGTCCAGGAATGCACTTACTGATAAGATATTGAGGTAAGTTGCACCAGCAGCTCCTGGGGATGTGCGTTGTGGATGGCACCCAAAGCCGCTGCATTTATCTCTTTGTGATAGTTTAAGCCCCTACACCTGGAACTGTTTATTTTTTTGTAACACTTTTGTGACCAATTAATTTTTTAACTTTTTGCCAGTTCTGCTTCTGTAAAAATTGCTTCAGCTAAACTTCCCCCTCCCCTATTTAGACCACGGTATAAAAACAAAACCAGCCCCTTCCTCGGGGCCGAGAGAATTTTGAGCGTTAGCTGCCTCTTGGTCGCTGCCTCTCGGTCGCTGGCTAATAAAGGACTCCTTAATTTGTCTCAAAGTGTAGTGTTTCTCTATAACTCTCTTGGTTACAACAACCTTAGGTGATCTGCCTGCCTCAGCATCCCAAACTGCCGGGATTACAGGCATGAGTCACCGTGCCCGGCCTCCCATATATTTTCTTTACTGTTCTCCTTCTCTGCCTCTCTCCCAATGTATTTCTCTCTCTGTTTCTCTCTATACATGTACATACATACAGTAATCCTCCCTTATCAGCGATTTCACTTTCTGTGGATTCAGTTGCCTGCATCATAGGGGTCTGAAAATATTTTGAGAGAGAGTGAGAGACCACATTCACATAACTTTTATTACAGTATACTGTTATAATTGTTCTTTTTTTTTTTTTTTATTAACTATTGTTGCTAATCTCTTACTGTGCCATGTTTCTAAACTGACTTTTACCATAGGTGTTCCCATATAGGAAAAATACAGTATACACGTGGATTGGTTTCAGACATCCGCTGGAGACCTTGGACTGTCAGTGGGGGATTACATATTTCTGAACCATCTGAGAGGTAGCTGAAAACACTGTGTCCCTTTACTTCTGAACACTACAGTGCATACTTCCTAAAAGCAAGAATGTCCTTTTCTGTAACTATAGTGCAATGACTAAAATCAGGAAGTTAACATGAATACAGTAGTATTTCCTAATATATAGGACTTTTCAGATATTATCATTTTTCTTAAATACCTTTACGGGAAAAGAAAAAAAAAGAGGTTCTTTTTTGCTCAACGATCTTATCTAGGCTCAAATTTGTATTTGTTATCATGTCTCTTTGGTCTTTAATCTGGAACACTTCCTAAATCTTTCTTTGTCTTGCAAGCCCTTGACATTTTGGACAGCACAGGCCAGATGCTTTGTAGAGTGTTTCCGAGTTTGGGTTTGTCTCTTCTTCCTCATTAGATCCAGATTCAGTATTTTTGGCAGGAACATCTCAGAAGTAGTAGTGAGTCCTCAGTGTATCCCGTCAGGGGGCATGAGATATCTACTTTTCCCATTACTGGTGACGTTACCTTTGAATGCTTGGTTAAGGTAGGGTCTGCTGTTTCTCCACTGTAAAGTTACTATTTTTTACCTTTATAATTAATAAATACTTATAAGGAGACACTTTGGTGTCATAAAAATCTCTTGTCTCATATCCAACCCACTAGTTTCTTTGCTGACTCTTGCAGAAAACAATTATGTCTACAACAATAGCCAAGTGGGGATGTTTGAGTTCTATTATTCCCTCGGCATTCATTTGTTGACATTCCATGGTTAGAAACAACTTCCCATTCGCCTCCACGTATTAATTTACGTCAGTACAGACAATTTTTTTTTTTTTTGAGACGGAGTTTCGCTCTTGTTGCCCAAGCTGGAGTGCAATGGCGTGATCTCGACTCACTACAACCTCTGCCTCCCGGGTTCAAGTGATTCTCCTGCCTCTGCCTCCGAAGAAGCTGGGATTACAGGCACCTGCCACCAAGCCCAGCTACTTTTTTGTATTTTTAGTAGAAACAGTGTTTCACCATGTTAGCCAGGCTGGTCTCGAACTCCTGACCTCAAGTGATCCACCCACCTCGGCCTCCCAAAGTGCTGGGATTACAGACGTGAGCCACCTCGCCCGGCCAGTACAGACTATTTTCTTGTTGGGTTAATTCTGTAATCCATTTCATCATTATTTATTTTGCTGCTCAATTTCTCTCAGATTTGTCCAGCAAATGCCACATCAGGCTAGCACATCTGTCCTTTGACAGGTCCCCATCATGCTTAATTCTTTACTTTCTGCACAGCAATATTCACAGGGTTATTTCTTAATGAGTTCTTGGACAAAATCCTAAAATGTGGCTCCAAGAAAAGTTTTCTAGAGCGCCAAGACTCTGTGATCCAGAAACACTGCTATGGCTTGCTTGATTCAAAGCTAAAACTCAAATAAATTACGGAGATGGGCACCCTTCCACCAATCGTCCGTAAATATTGCTTCTCCTAAGCAGGCATTTTTTTTTTCTTTTTTATTCTGCCCATTTCTGGTGTAAACAAGCTTTTTTATGAAACCTGAACACCAGACACTTCAAGACTTTGTTTCCTGCCAAAGGTCAGCAACACTGTCCAGTGTGACTTTTTGCAATGATGGAAGTGTCCTTTAGCTGTGTTACCTGATAAAGTAGCCACTAGCCACATGTGGCTATTGACCACTTGAAATGTGGCTAGGGTGAGGGAGGAACTAACTGTTCATTTAAACTAGTTAATTGCAATTTTCATTTACATAACCACACGTGGCTAGTGGCTATCTTATTGGACACATAGGTCTAGAGGGAAGGTTTGCTATGGTGTTGATAGAGGATGGATTAAAATATAACAGAGATGAAATAATGAAATGTAGCCCTAAATGATTAAACAATTAAATAGTTCTATGGTGTTATTGAACATACACCACTTAAGTATTTTGTATTTGTTGCATTATTTAAACAGTAAATTGTAAAACTACCACACTCCATTGAGGCCATTCGTAATTTGTGACATCATCATCACAGCGTTAGCTTATGGGATATTTGTCCTTGTTTAGTTTTTGTTTTGTTTTGTTTGTTTTGTTTTTCAGACGGAATCTTACTCTGTCACCCAGGCTGGAGTGCAGTAGCACCATCTCGGCTCACTGCAACCTCCACCTCCCAGGTTCAAGCAGTTCTCCTGCCTCAGCCTCCCAAGCAGCTGGGACTACAGGCACGTGCCACCAAGCCCAGCTAATTTTTGTATTTTGTAGTAGAGACGGCGTTTCGCCATGTTGGCCAGGCCGGAACTGAACTCCTGATTTCAGGTGATCCGCCTGCCTTCGCCTGCAAAAGCACTGGGATTACAGGCATGAGCCACCGTGCCTGGCCATCCCTGTGTTTTTTCTTGCACGCAGATCATCTAAAAGTTGTTTCAAATCAGTAACATCTTTGAAAAAACAAGCCCTATTTTATGTTCCCTCAACAATCTAAATGTTACTTAAGCTATGCTTTGTTTATGGTTGTCTGTATACTTTGTGGAAAGACAAACAGGACAGTCTGACCCTGAAGATATGGGTTGCCTGGCAACAATCTAAATGGGACCAGAACCTCCCCCCTCCCCTCACAGGAGGGGCTGTGCCCAGATGGAACTTCCCACAAGGTCAACAGGTGCTGGCAACAGGCACTCCAGACAGCGAACTGCCTGAACAGCTGTCACCTAAGCCCAGCCTGCCCGATGCCCAAGCAGACATTTTGTTCCCCCTGGCAAGGCCACTCGGGTTTGCTCTTTAAAAAGAGAACGCAACTGAGTGGGGGTGGGGGCCCTGAGGCCTTCTCTTACAGTCCGGGGCTGTGTTAGTCCAACTAGCCAGACCCAAGTGTCCCTCCGCAGAGGTCTGAGGGTTGGAGACTGAGCTGCAGCATCTCTACGTGTGAGTGCCAGCCTGCACCAAAAGACCCACTGTTGTTTGCCCAAACCCTTTCAGTGACACGTTTTGTAAAAATAATCTATATTTTCCCCCAAATAGCTGACATCAGTGAAAATCATCAAAGAAAATCTAATATATGACCACAGAAGAGAAAATGCAAAAACTAAAAACTGTTCCAAAATAACGCAATAAATATGTTTTCTAACACATGCAAATCAATTTTCTAATAAGATTTGTATGTCTGTGTTAACAAAACTTTATTAGGAACTAAGACTTAATTCAATGTTAGTTAAACAGTGCGTAGGAAATAGTAAGTCAAACTTACGGAAGTGATTGCGAAAGAAAATCAATGTTTCTCTGAAAAGAGAGAGAGTTACGGTGACGGTTCATTATGTGTCAACGTGGCTTGGCTGTGGGGCCCAGCTGCTTGGTTAAACACTAACTTGGATGTCGCCGCGAAGGTATTGTGTATATGTGATTGATATGTATAATCAGCTGACTTTGAGGAAAATAGATTCCCTGCCCCGTCCCCCCCCCCCCGCCCCCCACCAACCCCCCCCTCCTCCCGCCTGCTTTGCAGATTTCGGATGCAAGATGGCAACATCAGCTCCTACCTGAATTTCCAACCTGTGGGCCTGTCCCAGAGATTTCAGACTTGACGGCCTCCACAATTACTTGAGCAATTCTTTAAAATCTCTCTCCCCCTCTCTCTCTTTGTATACAAACACACACACATATGTATCTCCTATTGGTTCTGTTTCTCCGGAGAACCCTGACTGATACGATTATATTCTATTAAGCATGTTACAGAAGTTATTTGAGCAAGAAATGTTTAACAGCTGAGTTTTTCTTTTTCTTTCTTTCTTTTTTTTTTTTTTGAGAAGGAACCTTGCTGTGTTCCCAGGGTGGAGTGCAGTGGCGCGATCTCGGCTCACGGCAACCTCTGCCTGCCGGGTTCAAGCGATTCTCCTGCCTCAGCCTCCTGAGTAGCTAGTAATACAGGCGTGTGCCACCACACCCAGCTAATTTTTGTATTTTTAGTAGAGACGGAGTTTCAACACGTTGACCAGGATGGTCTCGATCTCTTGACCTCATGATCTGCCCGCCTGGGCCTCCCAAAGTGCTGGGATTTCAGGTGTGAGCCACTGTGCCTGGATTCTATTGTTAACTCTTACTATAAAGGTCATGAGTCAAGGAAATTCCTTAACTGCTCTTGGTCACTTGTTTCGATGTCGAAATATATTTAATGTAATTTTGTCTGAAAATCTAATCTTTCTTTTATTGTCATCTGAACATATTTGCTCTTATTTTCCACTCAATGTGAAGATTAAAGTCTCAATCTCTGTGGACTACACAGTAAAGGAATTAAGCCACATGTAATACTACCTTTTCCAGTCAACAGTAATCATCTTCATCTAATTTGGGATACTATGAAATTTGGATGATTTGATATTTAGTTCTAAATAAGTAGTATTATTTAAGAACAAAACAGGCTGGGCCCGGTGGCTCATGCCTGTAATCCCAGCACTTTGGGAGGCCAAGGTGAGCAGATCGTTTGAGCTCAGGAATTCGAGACCAGCCTGGGCAACATGATGAAACCCTGTCTCTACAAAAGACACAAAAATTATCCCAGTGTGGTAGTGCGGGCCTGTGGTGCCAGATGCTCAGGAGGCTGAGGCAGGAGGATAGCTTGAGCCTAGGGAGGTCAAGGCTGCTGTGAGCCGAGATTGGGTCACTCTGTACTCCAGCCTGGGTGACAGAGCCAGACCAACCTTGAAAAAAAAGAAAGGGGAAGGGAAGGGATGGGAAGGGAAGGAAAAGGAGGGGAGGGGAGAGGAGGGGAAGGGAAGGGAGGGGAAGAGGAGAGGGGAAGGGAAAGGAAGAAAAAAAAGAGACAGAAAGAAAGAGAAAGAAAGAAGGGAAGGAGGGAGGGAGGGAGGAAAAAGAGAAAGAAGGGAAGGAGGGAGGGAAAAAAATAAAATTTAAAAAGTAGGGCTTAGTGGCAGTCTCTGTATTGTTTTCACCAGGCAGGCCGCGTAGGGTAAGGAGAGTGGAGGAGTCTGGCCAGGAAGGGAGAATGAACACACACAAGAGGGATTAGTCCAATAGTGAAAGATACTGAAAGTGGTAGGAGTCAGACTTTTCACTGTTGGAAATGACCTGCAGGGTGAATAAGACAACTAATCTGAACCTTACGGTGTTGGATTGGAATTAAAGGCATTGGTGCAAACTCATGACTTTGAATACATAGATAAGGGTTGGGTGCAGTGGCTCACACCTGCCTTTAATCCCAACATTTTGGGAGGCCAAGGTGGGAGGATCACTTGAGGCCAGGGGTTTCAGACCAGCCTGGGCAACATAGTGAGATCCCTTCTCTACAAAAAAATTAAGAATTAGCCAGGCACAGTGGTGCATACCTGTAGTCCCAGCTACTTGGGAGGCTAAGGTGGGAGGATCGCTTGAGTCCAGGAGTTTGAGGCTGCAGTAAGCCAAGATCGTGCCACTGCATTCCAGCCTGGGTGATAGAATGACACCTGTCTCAAAAAAAATTATATGGATAAATATAGATATAATACATATATAAATATATGTCTATATTATGTATAATATGTAGATTTAAATACAGATGAGTGTGTATAGTCCTGGATTATGGGGGAGAGGTCCCCAATGTGGTCACAAGGGTCCTTACACAAGGCAGCCGTGAGGAGCAGAATCAGAGAGAGGATAAATGGATGAAAGCAGAGATCAGAGAGGAGAGAAGGTGCTACGCTGATGGCTTGAAGGTAGAGGAGGGGGCCACAGCCCAGCAATGCAGGCATTCTCTAGAAGCTAGAAGGCAAGGGAACGGGTTCTTCCTTGCTGCCTTCAAGAGGAACATAGGCCTGCCAATGCTTTGATTTTAACCTATTGAAACCGATGGGGAACGTCTGGCCTCCAGAGTTATAAAATAATACATTTAAGTTGTTTTAACCCACTAAGGTTATGGTAGTTTGTTATAGCAGCACGAATGCAATATGACATACAATAGGACACTCAAGCAAGTGGCAACAAGTAAATGTAGAAAAAAATGGTGCAATTAGAAAAAGCACTGTTCGGTGATTAATAGGGTGATAATTAATTCATCCAAAAATATCAATGGAAGCTAAAATCAGTGAGTCAATGTTTGATAAGAAATGGGTTATTGAGGCCGGGCACAGTGGTTTACGCCTGTCATCCTAGCACTTTGGGAGGCCAAGGTGGGCGACTCACCTGAGGTCAGGAATTCCAGACCAGCCTGGCCAACATGACAAAACCCCATCTCTACTAAAAATACAAAAATAGCTGCATGTGGTGGCAGGCGCCTGTCATCCCTGCCACTCACGAGGCTGAGGAAGGAGGATTGCTTGAACCCAGGAGGCAGAGGTTGCGGTGAACTGAGATGATGCCTCTGTACTCCAGCCTGGGTAACTGAGTAAGACTCCATCTCAAAAAAAGAAAGAAAGAAATGGGATATTTAAATAGTCTCACATTTCCTTACTGATTCCAAAAGACTAGTCATGCACAGTGGAGAAATCTGACAAATACCACCTTAATCAAGTTGATATCAGCAGAAATGGACAAATCGGAATCATGTGCCACCTGATAGATAGAATGAGAAGACAGCCTCTAGATTGAAGGTGGGTAGAGACATGACCAGTGAACGCAGCGGGAGACCCTGTCCTGGATCCTTTGGCTATAAAGGATATGACTGGGGCAATTGGAGAAACTGGGGTGGAATCTGTAAAGTTAGGTGATAGGAAGATTTCATTGTTAATTTCCTGATTTTGCTGGTGGTATTTTTGCTTGTGTAGGAGAATCTCCTCGTTTGTAGGAATCACAAACTAAAGAATTCAGAATGATGGGGCATTATGTCAGCATTACTCTTACGTGGTTCAGGGAAAAAAGTCCTACTATTCTTGAAAATTTCAGTATGTTCGTAATTGTTTAAAAATCAACAACAACAAAAGCGGTATAGGTTACAGAGAAGATTTTGCCTTTTCTGGCTTTTGCATTTCTTTGCTCAAGACCCTTTCCTCAATCTTCAAAGCATCGTCTCGTCTCTCTGACCTCTGTGTCCATCCTCACATCATCTCCCCAACCCTAACTCCACTGCCTCATCCTCACATCATCTCTCCAACCCTAACTCCACTGCCTCCTTCTTGTAAGGACACTTGTCATTACCTTGGGTTCACTGGGATTATCCCGGGTGCACATTGCTTATTTTTTTAAACAATATATCTTGAGGGTCTTTCCATGTCAGATGTTTTAAACGTAGTTTTCCTTACTGTGAATAGACTGTAATTTATCAATTTCTCTATAGATTGTTTCTAATTATTAGCCATTGCAAACAATGTTACGTGGTATATTCCTGCACTTGTATTCTTCTGCATGTGTCAATGTTTCTGTAAAGTTGAAGAAGAATTGCTGTATGAAGACATGGGACATTTTGTTAGATGATGACAAATTATTATCCCAAAAGACTGTACTTTTAGACTCACTCTAGGTGCACTGCCTAGGAGTTAGCTCTGGAGCAGCTAAGGAAAACGAAAAAACTATACCTTTACATTCCTACCAACAGGCAGAGACCATTCACCCATACACTTACTGAAACAGGATAGTATCAATTTCAAATGAGTAAAATATGGTATATTGTCGTCATTCTTTTTGCACTTATCTACTAGACTACTAGAGAATTCGAGCATCTTTTTATGTGCATAAGGGCCATGTGTATTTCTCTATCAGTATCCTTTACACACATCTCTATTTGATGTTTATGTTTTCATATTTTTATGTGCAAAGTGGCAGTGAGACATGACAATCTACAGTCAGTAACTAAGGTCTGTGTTCGTTACTGTTGACCCTAAGCTTAGAGTTTCTCTGGGTCTCTGTTTGGGAGAATGGCACGCCTCTGACAATGCCTGTGTTTAGTGGTGGAACTCTCTGCCTTAGTTTCTTTCTAAATTGAGGCCATTTGTTTTCAATATTCCAGAAATCTGTACCACCACCACCCGCCCCACCACCACCAAATTCTGCTTTAATGATGGCAGCCTTTCTTCCTTCCCATCTCTGTGATGGAGAATGGATTGATTTTCTTAAGAAAAGATATTGTATATCCTTTTCATTAGATCTTGGGAGCTAGGGAGGGAGGTAAAGAAAAGCACTGACCATGTGATTCTCAAAGAGGAGGCTCACTGCATTTTTCCCTGGTCTCTTGGGTCATTTTCAAGGACAAGTTTTCAAGTACTGTAGTAAAGGAACAGATTGTCACCCTCAAAAGAAAAGTAGCTCCAATACCAAGAAGAGCTCATGGCAATTTGTGCATTTTACAGAAAAGAAGGCAGGTGAAAGTCATTTATTCCTGAAGATGAGAGCTGCTGTATACTTGCTTGATAAGTGGTAGTAGACTAAACAATTGTTAAAGAAGTATCTTCCCAGTTGTATTTAATTAAATGTGAGCATCCCTAGCCTGCTGATAGAGGATCTGATGTTTCACTTTCCAAATGATGGTGAACTTAACATGAGGATTAGCATATCCAAAATCAAAGCTAAGGCATATAACTGAGCGTACAGGAGCTCAGGAAATAACGTGATGATTAGAATTCACATTATAGTCTGTATCTAGAGACTCAGAGAATTCATTTGAATATACACGAAGTCCTCATTTAATGTCATAGATAGGGTCTTAGAAATTGTAACTTTAAGCAAAACAATGTATAATGAAACAGCTTTTTTTTCCCTCATCGACATTATAACCAACGTTATTCAAGGACCTGCTACATACACTTTGCTTAAAGTCACAGTTTCCAAGACCCTACCTGTGATGTTAAGTGAGGACTTACTGTATACATGTACTAATTTTTTTTTCAGAAAGGAGGTTTTGGTGATAACCTCTGAAGGTAATTAGAAACGATGGCTTCCCCTAGAAATGCCTTTCAAAGAGGAGTTAGGAAACCAGAAGGAGCTGTGATGCTGACGTCCCTGAGCGCCGATGCAAGGCAGCGATGCTTGGTAGTCATCAGCTCAAGGACAGCCCAAGGGGCAGAGTGTATCTGAGCAGGGGACGGAGAGATATGAGACAATGACAGTATGTGTGAAAACAACCCCTGTACTCGGTAGGACCGGCCCACATGGGAAGAGACAAGATAGAGCAGAGCCCATGTGCCCGGGGTGGGTGACAGGGAAACAAAGCAGCCATGTGACCAGTGAAGGGAGAAAGCAGGCATCCTGGGGTGGCCAGAAGCATGTGTGCGAGGATGTGTGGGAGGGAACAGAGCCAATAGGACGTGTAGAGATTTATATTCAGAGATTCGTGCCCAGGAATTGGCTCACACAGTCCTGTTGGAGGCTCACACAGTGTTGTTGGTGAGCCCACAGTCCGCAGGGTAGGCCGGCAGGCTGGAGACCCAGGGAAGCATTGATGCTGTGGGTCAAACCCCAAGACAGTCTGCTGGCAGAATTCCTTCTTCAGGGGAACCTCAGTCAGTTTTCTCATAAAGCCTTCAACTGCTTGTGTGAGGCCCGCCCACATTACAGAGGACCGTCTACTTTACTCAAAGTCTGGTGATTTAAATGTTCATTTCATCTTTAAAATACCTCTGCACCACCTGGGAAACATGAGGAAACCCCCTCTACAAAAAATACAAAAACTAACCGGGCATGGTGATGCTCACCTGCAGTCCCAGCTACTTGGGAGGCCGTGGTGGGAGGATCGCTTGAGCCCAGGAGGTGGAGGTCGCAGTGAGCCATGTCTGCACCACTGCACCCCAGCTTGGGTGACAGAGTGAGACCCTGTCTCAAAAAACATAAAAGGAACTAAAACAAAAAAACAAACCTTTGCAGCAACAAAGGTGTTTGAGGCTGCGTGCGGAACTCATGCCTGTAATCGTAGCACTTTGTGAGGCCGAGGAGGGCACATCACTTGAGGCCAGGAGTTTGAGACTAGCCTGGCCAACATGGTGAAACCCCATCTCTACTGAAAATACAAAAATTAGCCGGGTGTGGTGGCCAGTGCCTGTAGTCCCAGCTACTAGGGAGGTTGAGGCAGGAGAATCGCTTGAACCCAGTTGGGGAAGGTTGCAGTGAGCCGAGATCATGCCATTGCACTTCAACCTGGGTGACAGAGTGAGACTGACTCAAAAACAAGCAAACAAACAACAAAGGTTTGTGTTTGTTTTTGTTTGTTTGTTTTTAGACTGGTGTTTGATCAAATATGTGGATACCATGACCTACCCAAGCTGACATCTAAAATTAACCCTCTTCTCCACCCTTTTTCCTGGGTTCCTTTTCAATTGTTCAGGAGGCCTGGAATGAGGCAGATGGTGCAAATTCCTGCAATTCTGCAGATAGTGAAGAAAAGCTGTCTGGTTTCTGTTGTTATTGCCTGGGAACTAATCACACTGCGGGAAAATTAACATTGTTACTTCATGCCACACACATGCATATGCCCACGAAGTACATGGACACACCTACGCACAGATATCTTCCCAAGTCCTGACGAGTCCCTCCTGTCACAACTGAAGCCCATCATCCTAAGCCTCAGTCCTCAAAGTTCTAGAGGAGAATGGAGCCATACGTGTGTGTGTGTGTGTGTGTGTGTGTGTGATGGAGTCTCACTCTGTCCCCCAGGCTGCAGGGCAGTGGCGTGATCTCAGCTCACTGCAACTCTGTCTTTCAGGTTCAAGCGGTTCTCATTCCTCAGCCTCCCGAGTAGCTGGGCTTGCGGGCACTCAACCACGCCAGCTAATTTTGTATTTTTTTTAGTGTTGATGGGGTTTTGCTATGTTGGCCAAGCTGGTCTCAAACTCCTGACCTCAAGTGATCCCCCTGCCTTGGCCTCCCAAAGTGCTAGGATTACAGACATGAGCCACCGCACCCGGCCTGTTGTTTTATTATAAGGAGGAAAAGACAATATCAAAGCTCCGTGTTTTTTCATTTTCTAGAAGAGAGCAAAGATTGATTCTTCCACAACCTCTGAGCTTTGCATTTCTTCGGAATGAGAATGTGTGTTTCTGAGGAAGAAAAACGTGTTTGTGAGATCAAAAGTTTGTCAGCGTCTCCCAGCAAAAGAGCAACCCTGTGTCATGGAGAAGCTGCTTGAGAGGAAGACAGTGTTCTCCAGAGTGCTCTCCTGGCTTTCAAGGGATCCCAGAATCGGGCCATTATAATAAGTGCAGAGGCTGTTCAAGAATCAGGCGGGTCTGGATTCTGAGGCTGGTTCTGCACAAGCTGATCATGTGACCTCAGGTAAATGTCTTACATGTTCTGCCCCTCCGTTTTCCAGATCCGCAAAATGGAGATAATAGCACGTGCCTGTCTCCGGGAGTCACTGTGCTCGTCTCCCGAAGTCACTGTGCTCATCAATTTTGATAATAGATATGAACGTGCAAAGTGCTGTGTCAATGTGAACAACTATCACTTCTTTGAACATAGTCAGTGATTTTATGGATAACAATTTTGAGATGGAGAGACTAAGGTTTAAGTCCTTTATCTGAGAATTTTTATCTTTTATTAATAGGTAGTAGGAACCCTGTAACTAAAGCTTACTAAGTCTGTGGAAAGAGGGAGTGTTTGGGGGTCAATTTGCTATAAATTTTATGAACTATGGAAATATCAATTGCAATTTTTATTTTTCCTTCAAATCTGAAACCAGATGAGTTGCAATTATATCTACCCAGCATTCCTTCCCTTTTGGAAAACTCCTTTCTCCATCCCATGTGACTCTGGTGAAGCTGTCAGTCACGTGACTCCTCTTTCCCCAATGCACATGACGATGTGACTCAGGCCAGCCAATCAGAGTGCCCGCCTCCCTTGATACAGTCCAGGGGTGGTCACATGACCCAAGCTGACTCCTGAGTTCCTTATGGGACTGATATAAATGTTGGGGAAGAAAGATCCCCTCTCTCTTGGAGATTTTGAGCATGTTGTCTTTGGCAACTCACTCAAGCAAATGAGCATGTAGGGGATGGAATAGTGTCCCTCTGAAATCTAGTCCACCCAGAACTTCAGGATCTGACCTGATTTGGAAATAGGGTCTTTGCAGATGTAATTAGTTGAGGATCTTGAGATGAACTCTTCCTGGACTTAGGATGAGCTCTATATGCAATGACTGGTGTCCTAAAAAAAAAATGAGGGGCATAGAGATTGGAGTGATGTGTCTGCAACCAGGGAGTGCCAAGGATTGCTGGCAGCACCAGAAGGAAGCTAGGGGAGACACTTGGGGCAGTTTCTCCTTAAAAGCCCCCAGAAGGAACCAATCCTGCCCACACCTTGAATTTTTTTTTTCTTTTTTTTTTGAGACAGAGTTTCACTCTTTTGCCCAGGCTGGAGTGAAGTGGTGTGATCTCAGCTCACTGCAAGCTCTACCCTCCAGGTTCAAGTGATTCTCCTGCCTCAGTCTCCTGAGTATCTGGGATCATAGGTGCCCACCACCCAGCTAATTTTTGTATTTTTAGTAGAGATGGGGTTTCGCCATGTTGGCCAGGCTAGTCTCAAACTCCTGACCTCAGGTGATCCACCCACCTCAGCCTCCCAAAGTGCTAGGAAGACAGGCGTGAGCCAACATGCTGATTTTGGATTTCTGGTCTCCTAAACTGTGAGAGAATCCGTTTCTATTGTTTGAGGGCACTCAGGTGGCAGTAGTTTTTATGGCAGTCCTAGGGCCCTAATACAGAGTGTTCCACAGGAACTCCATAATGCGCCTCAGAAAACGCGGGAAGCAGAAAAGCCCCAGAAGCCCAGCAGGGGCACTGTGAACCTTGAGTCTGATGCTCTTCTAAGTGACACAGTTCCCACCTCTTTCAGGCTCAATCTCTCAATTCAAATAAAACAAGAAAAAAGTCTGGCTCAGCTTAGGTCAGATATCTTCTGTTGGTCAAATCACTGTGCCCCAAAAGAAAATAATGTACCCAAATTAAACTTGTCAGGACCCACTACTTGTGGATAGAGAAATAGTTCTCAGAAAAGCAGGTCTGCAAGAGCTCAGTATTTCTAAACTCATCTACTGCACACCTATTAAGTACTAGAAGATTGAGATAGACAAGTGGCTTCTAAATCTGTCTGATCATCATAATCCCCAAAGGAACTTTTACAATTGTTACTGGGCCTATTCCAGATTTACCTATGGGAATCTTTAGAAATCTGGCCTGGGTTTGTTGTTTTTTTTTTTTTTCAAAAACTCATAGGTG
The DNA here is from genome assembly GCF_008728515.1 of Papio anubis. Lineage (NCBI taxonomy): Eukaryota > Metazoa > Chordata > Mammalia > Primates > Cercopithecidae > Papio > Papio anubis. Next base: position 6,161,048 of record NC_044978.1, read on the forward strand.
ATTATGATGATGAACCAGTGGAAACACTGGGCCAGGGAATGCCTTAGTCAGTTCAAGCTGCTATACCAAAGTACCATAGACTGGGTGGCTTGTAAGCAATAAATAAGTATTTCTCACCATTCTGGAGGCTGGAAGTCCGAGATTAAGGTGCCAACATGACTGGGTTCCTATGAGGGCGCTGTTTGGGTGCAGGCTGCTGACTTCTCATTGTATCTTCACTTGGCAGAAAGAGGACGAGGGAGCTCTCTGGGGTCTTTTTCATGAGGACACTAATCCCATTCATAAAGGTTCCACCCTCATAACCTGATCACCTCCCAGAGACCCTAGCTCCAAACACCATCACATTGGGGGCTAGGATTTTAATATACAAATTTTGGGGAACACAACACACAGTCCATAAGAAGAGTTACCTAAGATTTCGGGTTAAGTAAGATTAATGGGAGGTGTGACTTGAGTTGGGTCTTAAAGGAAGCATAGGTCTTTGCTTGCACAGAGCAACAAATTCCTAGCAGATCCTTCAAAAGATTCTAGGAGTCCTCATAAATTAAACTGAACTCCTCATAAATTAAACTGAAGTACATAAAAATGGCTACAAATGAAACAAGTGGATGTGTAAGAAAGATCGTTAGTTTTTGCGACCTGATTTTCCTGTATGGGTTTGTCTTTGAATTTATTACTTAGAATAATGTCATGAGGAGTTTAATGAATCAGCCAATTTTATCCATGTTTCAAGGAAAACTGTATAATAACCTGAAAGGAATCAGGGCACACACATCCTTGAATTCAAAGGCTTTAATGGAACACAGTGAACTCCATCCTATGGCATCTGAATTTGAATTGACATTTATAATGGAAATACATTCCACCAGCAACCAGGAACATAATTTATTTCAATGCCTCTGCCAAAAATCACTTAATTTCTGATTTGAAAAGATTTTCATTTTTCAAGCAAGGGTTTGATACTTACCTGTATATATTACTATACTGACAGTGATACGGGAGCGGGGGCAGGAAAGTGCTGGGTAAAGAAGGGCAGGGTCCCTGGCGAGAGCTCCACCCTTGGCCCTGTGCTCACAGACCTAAATGAGAACAGGTTCTCCTGTTTTGATTTTGTGCCCAAATATTGCATTTTCCAAGACCTCTCTGGCCTGACATGCCCCCGCCAGCCTGTGCCCATATAAACCTGAGACCTTAGCAGGCACAGACACAAGTGGCTGGGCATCAAGAGGAGCAGAGGAACACACCAGCAGATACCGGCAGACCAGGGATGGTGGAACTACGTGGACACAGAGGGGAGTTTGACTGGGGGCCGCTGGGCATCCTGACTCCAGGGGAAGACCACCTTCCCACTCCATCCCCCTTTCAGCTCCCCACCCATCTCACTGAGAGCCACCTCCACCACTCAATAAAACCTTGCACTCATCCTTTGAGCTCACGTGTGATATGATTTTTCCAGTACACTGGGCAAGAACTCAGGATACAGGAAGCCCTCTGCCCTTGCGGTAAGGCAGAGGGTCTATCAAGCTGATTAACACAAGCCGTCAGCAGACAGCAAAGCTGAAGGAGCACACTGTAACACACGCCCACTTGAGCTTCAGGAGTCGTAAACACTCACCCCCAGACCCTGCCTTGGGGTCAGAGCCCAAAAACGCTCCCCACGACCTCTGCACCTGCCCGTCTGCATGCTCCCCTAGGGGTTTGAGCAGCAGGGCACCAAAGAAGCCAGTCACACGCAATGTGAGGGAGGTAAGGGAACTCTCCCATTTCAATAGGTGTACTGAAAGCCTAGATATGTTCTTCCTAAATATTCATATTCCAGAAGGTGGAGTTCTAGAATACAAATGCACTCATGCACTCTCATAAACACACACACACAAACACACACACACACACACACTGCTTCCCAAGGTTTTCATTTAGAATGAAGATCACTTCTAGCCAGTCTCACCTCTATTTAACACTTATTAAATTACTTGCTGTGAATAATATGGAATTTAACATTTTGCAAAATAGAGAACCTTGAAAGCCCTTGGGAACTTAACCTGTAGGGAAGAGCATAGTTAGAATGTTACCTTACGAAGGAGTGAGCCAGTGAGTGAATAGTGAGCAAACACTTTCGAATTGCTTACTATGTGCCAGGTACTATTTTAAATACTTTTGTTAACTTGCTTAATCCTCACAACAAGCTTATTAGGTAGGTTTTATTATTATCACCATTTAACGGATGAGGAAACTGTGATTCATGGAGATTATTTAAGGCACCCAAGTCACACAGCTCCTAAGTCGTGGTGCTTGAGTACATATCCAAGCCCTTTGGCTCTGCACTATGGTATAACAAGAAATATATTTGGCCGGGCACAGTGGCTCACACTTGTAATCCCAGCACTTTGGGCAGCTGAGGCAGGCAGATCACGAGGTCAGGAGTTCGAGACCAGCCTGACCGACATGGTGAAACCTCGTCTCTACTAAAAATACAAAAATTAGATGGGCATGGTGGTGCGTGTCTGTAATCCCAGCTACTCAGGAGACTGAGGCAGAAGAATCGCTTGAACCTGGGAGGCAGAGGTTGCAGTGAGCCAAGATCACGCCTCTGCACTCCAGCCTGGATGACAGAGCAAGACTCTGTCTAAAAAAAAGAAAAATACATATATATATATATTTGTTTTTTGTCTCAGGTTTCTGCAACAAAGCTCTTCAAACGCTTGGAATTTCCTGAATGATAGGAGTGGCTTTTGTCCGTGTTAAAGAGTCCCTTTCTAGCAACCTTTAAGTTATGCTAATGAGGTGACTTATGGTGGGGACCCTAAATAGCCTTAGGATGGGATTGGTAACCAGAAAGACCAGGTGATTAGGAGGTTGTAACTTTCAGCCCCACTCACTGGAAAACGAGCTCTCTGAAGACTCTTGAACAAGAGTTGATGAACTTCCAGGGTGCTGAGCTCATGGGGGTGCTGGGATGGTGGCCTGCCCCAGAGGGCATGGAAGCTCCATGCACCCCCACCCCATACCTTGACTTATGCATCTCTTCTGTCTGGCTGCTTCTGAGTTGTATCCTTTATAATAAAGCAGTAAACATAAGTAAAGTGTTTCCCTGAATTCTGTGAGCTGTTCTACCAAATTGTCAAAACTGAAGACAGGGTCCTGGGAATCCCCAAGTTACAGCTGGTTTGTCAGAAGTACATGTGGCTGGGACTTGAAGCTGATGTTTGAAATGAAGGCAGTATGGTAGGGCTGAGTCCTTAAATCTGTGGAATCTGACACTAACTACTGAAGTTAGCGTCAGAATGGAATTGAATTGTAGGACTAAGGGAGAAGACCACCCCTCATATTATCTTATGCCCAGTTTCTGCCTCCAAAGAAAGAAGAAGTAAAAACTAAAAGGCAGAAAAGAAATCCACAGGCAGACAGCCTGGCACCACACCCTGAGCCTGGTAGTTAAAGATCAACCCCTGACCTAATCCGTTATGTTATCTATAGATTACAGACATTGTATAGAAAAGCACTGTGAAAATCCCTGTCCTGTTCTGTTCCGATCTGATTACTGGTGCATGCAGTCCCCAGTCACGTACCCCCTGCTTGCTCAATCGATCACGACCCTCTCACACGGACCTCCTTAGAGTTGTGAGCCCTTAAAAGGGACAGGAATTGCTCACTCAGGGAGCTCGGTTGTTGGAGACGTGAGTCTTGCCGAAGCTGCCAGCTGAATAAAGCCCTTTCTTCTTTAACTCGGTGTCTGAGGAGTTTTGTGTGTGGCTTGTCCTGCTACATTTCTTTGTTCCCTGACCAGGAAGCGAGGTGAATGGCGGATGGTCGAGGCAGCTCCTTAGGTGGCTCAGGCCTGCCCTGTGGAACGTCCATGCGGGGAACTCCAACCAGCCCGAGTGACGCGGATCCTGAGAGCACTCCAGGTAGGCGTTTGCCCCGGTGGGACACCTCGCCAGAGCAGTGTGTAGCAGGATAAACACAGTGGCTGAACACCGGGAAAGAACTGGCACTTGGAGTCCGGACATCTAAAACTTGGTAAGACTGGTCTTTGGAACTTGCCCACTCTGTTTGAGTGCAAACATGGCCTGATCACCCATGGCGTGCCTTTATCGGCACTTTGGTTTTGGTTTTGGTTTTGACTTGGTTTGAATTGCTTGACAGGACTGGTCTTGGGAACTTGCCTACTCCATTTGAGTGGAAGCGTGGCCTGATCACCCACGGTGTGCCTGTACCAGCACTTTGGTTTTTGTTTTTGACTTGACTTGGATTGCTTGATACTTTGGTTTTGATTTTGACCTAGCTTGGATTTCTTGATACTCTGATTTCGATTTTGATTCTGGTTTGGCATAAACTATAAAAGTGTGTATGTGCCCTTTTTACCCATTCTTTCTTTTGTGGTGTGCATGTGGTGTGAGCATGGTATTTTGTCTCGAGGAAACATGGGTGAGGCATAAAGTAAGCCCACCCCACTAGGAATTATGTTGAAAATTTTCAAGAAAGGATTTAAGGGAGACTATGGACTACTACGACACCAGGAAAACTTGAAACTTTGTGTAAGATAAACTGGCCAGCATTAAAGGTATGTTGGCCATCAGAAGGAAGCCTGGACAGGTCCCTTGTTTCAAAGATATGGGACAAGGTAACCTGTAAGCCAGGGCACCCAGACCAGTTCCCGTACATAGATACTTCGTTACAGCTGGTTTTAGACCCCTCCCACAGTGGTTGAGAGAACAGCAGCATAAGTGGCTGGCAGAGGCAAGGAAAGACCAGCAGAGAGAGAGAAAAAAGAGACAGAGAGGAAAAGAGACAGAGAGAGATGAAGAGACAGAGACAAAGAGGGAGTCAAGGAGAGACAGAGAGAGAGATGGAGAGAGAGACAGAGACAGAGAGGAAAAGACAGAGGCAAAAGGAAAGTCAAAGAGAGAGACAAAGTCAAAGAGAAAAAGAAAGAAAAAAAAGGGAGAGATAGACAACTAGTTAAGGAAAAAACAGTGTACCCTATTCCTTTAAAAGCCAAGGTAAATTTAAAACCTGTAATTGGTAATTGAAGGTATTCTCCATAACCCTATAACACTCTAATACCACTTCGTTTTTCTTTGGTGTACACTCTTATGTAAATGAAGAGGACATTTCCTGTCATAGCTGAAGTGTTTCATTTGATTTAGTTGTAGGAAGTCCTTAGGTTCCCTGCCTCATTGAGAGAAAAGTAAGATCAAAGGAAACAGAAAAAGAGTCAGAGATAAAAGAACTGTAGGCTGGGAGCGGTGTCTCACACCCATAATCCCAGCATTTTGGGAGGCCGAGGCAGGTGGATAACCTGAGGTCAGGAGTTCAAGACCAGCCTGACCAACATGGAGAAACCCTATCTGTACTAAAGATACAAAATTAGCTGGGCATGGTGGTGCATGCCTGTAGTGCCAGCTACTCGAGAGGCTGAGGCAGAAGAATTGCTTGAACCTGGGAGGCGGAGGTTGTAGTGAACCGAGATCAAGCCATTGCACTCCAGTCTGGGCAACAAGAGCAAAACCCCATCTCAAAAAAAAAAAAAAAATCTGCCACCACTGCATCAGAGAAACCACAAGAATGATACATGTCAGACATCAGATGCTTTCCAGACAGACTTCAAGACTAAGAAAGTCCACGTGAATGTCTTACTGGACTTTGAGGATCTTTTTTTTTTACATGGAGTCTCACTCTGTCGCCAGGCTGGAGTGCAGTGGCGCGATCTCAGTTCACTGCAATCTCCGCCTCCTGGGTTCAAGCAATTCCCCTGCCTCAGCTTCCCAAGTAGCTAGGACTCCAGGCACGCACCACCATGCCCATCTAATTTTTTGTATTTTAGTAGAGACGGGATTTCACCATGTTGGCCAGGATGGTCTTGATCTGACCTCGTGATCTGCCCACCTAGGCCCCCCAAAGTGCTGGGATTACAGGCGTGAGCCACCGAGCCCAGCTGGGACTTTGGGGATCTTTAAGGACTTTCAGGAATACAGGTCCTGAAGGGGACCAAAGTCAGGATCCAGAGTATAGAGGATTTAAGTGAGAACCAGCAGTAGGAAAGCAGAGATGGCAATTATGGAAGACTTGTTTTTTAGAAATTTTGCTGGAAATGATGGAAACAATTAGCAAAGCATAAAGTCTTTGTATGTTTTTTCATATGAATAGGAAAGACATAGTAGGTACTCAGTGAATTCACAAATGAATGACGATAACTAACGTTTATTTGTGCTTTCTGGGTGTCAGGTATTAGCCTAAGCACTTAAAGTGATTTAACTCATTTATTATCTCCAACAATCCTACATAAAGTAGTGTTATTATCACCAATATCCCATTTATAGTAAGGAAACTAAGGCACAGAAAGTTTAGGTCACATGCCCAAGTTTGTTTTCAAGGTTCATATTACTGTCTTTAATGATAGGTTTGAAGATCAGAGACAAAACTTCTAAAGGGTTTTATTTTTTAAAGTAAATCTATAGTAAATTGCATTAATCTTCATTAATGATTTCATCTATTATCCAAGGAATGGTTATGACAATGAAAACAGTTAGGAATAAACCCATGCAGATTTATAAGATCAAAGAGCTTTTTTTTTTTTAATTTTTTGGGACAGAGTCTCTCTTTGTTACCCAGGCTGGAGTGCAGTGGAGTGATCTCAGCTCACTGCAATCTCCATCTCTGGGTTCAAGTGATTCTCCTGCCTCAGACTCCCATGTAGCTGGGATTGCAGGCATGCACCACTGTGCCCTGCTACTTTTTGTATTTTTGTATTTTTTTTTTTTTTGAGACAAAGTCTCACTGTTGCCCAGAGTGGAGTGCAGTGGCATAATCTCGGGTCACTGCAACCTCTGCTTCCCGGTTTCAAGTGTTTCTCGTGCCTCAGCCTCCTGAGTAACTGGGATTACAGGTGTGTGCCACCACACTCAGATCATTTTTGTATTTTTAGTAAAGATGGGGTTTTGCCCTGTTGACCAAGCTGGTCTTGAACTCCTGACTTCAAGTGATCTGCCTGCCTCGGCCTGCCAAAGTGCTGGGATTACAAGCGTGAACCACTGTGCCCAGCTAAAGAGCATTATTAAGACAACCCTCTTCCTCCCCGGTGTATCCACAGCACTCAGCCCCATGCACTTTGCGCATAATGGGATCATAAATATTTGTTGAAGAATAAATAAATAACTCCAAGCCATGAATTATTATGATCAGATTGGTAATATTTATTAATGTGAACATAATTTTTAACAATGATAAAAAGATGCAGTAAAAGAAAAAGTAGCTATTTTAGAAAAGTGTATTCCATATCCTCTTTAGCTTTTCATATAAAGATTGCTTCTTCTGTAAAACTTTCCAGCCCCAAATCAGTTTCTTTCCTTTTCCCCTCCTTAAGAGTCCTTAGGGATTTTTTCGTTGTGGGTTTGGTTTTCTGTTGTAGTTTTTTGTTTTAATGATCTATGTTGCTGAAACAGCAGAGGGAGCTAAAATTAATGAGCTGAGGTTGCTGCCGTCATCATCAATGTTTCCAAGGCACAAAGATTTGAAAACCAGACACATCGCCTTTCCATGCCACCTGAAACATGGTTTGAACAGAGAGTAGGAGGGCACCCCTCACCTAGAAGGTAAGAGAGTCGTAGTACTTAAGATTAGGGAATAGACCTGAAACACTGTGTTCACATGTTGAGAAAGCCTAAGTCATCCATGAACACGTTCCAGAGGAGGCCGGAGGAATCAGCGACTCCGACTACTAGGCCTGCAAATCCACATACTCAATCTCAGCCGTCTGGGAGGGAAGTCAGGCCCAGAGGCCTCTGGAGAGTGACATGCCGCCTCCAGCAGATGCAGGCCTTTTTGGAAGTGGTCAAGTTGGGAAGAGAGGTCTTTGACTACAGCAGATCTCTTTTAACTGCAACACATAGACCATTTACATGTCATGTAATTATTGATCTATTTGGGAGCAAATTTACCTATTTGTCCCATCTGTTTTATTTATTTATTTATTTATTATTATTATTATTATTTTTGAGACAGAGTCTTGCTTTGTCACCCAGGCTGGCGTGCAGTGGCATGATCTCGGCTCACTGCAACCTCTGCTTCCTGGGTTCAAGCAATTCTCCTGCCTCAGCCTGCCAAGTCGCCACCATGCCTGGCTAATTTTTTGTATTGTCAGTAGAAATGGGGTTTTGCTGTGTTGGCCAGGATAGTTTTGAACTCCTGACCTCAGGTGATCCACCTCAGCCTCCCAAAGTGCTAGGATTACAGAGGTGCGTGAGCCACCACACCCCGCCTGTTATATATTTTTGTGTTGTTTGAAGAGGAGGTTGAAATTATGCTTCATGTCATTCACTTTAAGAAACAATATGACTGTATGGTATGTTTTAGAGGGATTTCCTTCAAAATTGATAAAAATTAACATGTCAGAGCTTAAAATAAGCTTCAGCTATTTGGAGAATTGTGGTGTGTGCACTGTCTCATCTCTGATGATGCTGCTGAATCAATGAGATGCTGCTCTCTGCTTACTAGTCTTACTTCTCTACTTACTAGTTCACATCCCTGTCTGCTAAAGGGAGCATGAACAAAGTCACAGCATGAGTCTCTGGTGGAGTAGGCGCTAGATCTTCAGTGTTTTGATTTTCCATTGACGGCTTCAGACACTAAACAATCCAGGAGCGTACCTGAGCCTTTTCGTCTGCCCCATCTGAGAGTTATCTGTGTCAGTGTTACTCTGTGTCAGTGCATGGCTGCGGTGCAGAAGCTGGCAGTGCATTCACTCTTATTAATATGCTGAAAATATTTGCTTCCTGACATCTGTCATTTTGCATAACTATGAACACAAACCATAGACGCCATCTGGGATGTCAGGGCAAAGGGAAGTGTGGTTGTTTGAAATTCCTTTCCAATTTAATTTCACAGTTTTAAAGAGCCCTGTTTTTCTTCCATGATAATTATAGGGAAAATAATTAACAATTATCCTCTGAGTGATAAAATTACTACAAATTAAGAAACAGTTATGAATACAATTTACAAATAATTATGTGATAGGAGTATGAAAGTACAAAACTAATGGAACAAAATTAATTAAAGCTATTGAGAGATAATCTTTCTATTTATTTGTTTTGGTTCCTTGAGGGCAGACTGTCCCAAAATGACTTACAACAACTACAATTATAATTCAGAAGGATATCTGAAGAATGTGCTCACAAAGTATGTATGGTAAATGTGTTGGGTTTCATTGCCAGTGGCACCGCAGCTAGAAGTCTCAGCAGGACCTCCAGAGAAACAGAGCTGTCTTAATACAAAGTGTTAAAATAATTGAAATGAACATGAAGCATAGGGGTAAATATGATGATATTCATTCACTAGACTAGTATTTCCTTACTGGGAGTTTTTGATTTTTGAGACAGAGTCTCGCTCTGTTGCCCAGGCTGGAGTGCAGTGGTGCAATCTCAGCTCACTGCAATCTCTGCCTCCCTGGTTCAAGTGATTCTTCTGCCTCAGCCTCCGAAGTATCTAGCACTATAGGCACGAGCCACCATGCCCAGCTAATTTTTTGTATTTTAGTAGAGGCAGGGTTTCACCATGTTGGTCAGGCTGATCTTGAACTGACCTCAAGTGATTCACCCACCTTAGTCTCCCAAGGGGCTGGGATTGCAGGCAAGAGCTACCACACCTGTCCACCTTACTGGGAGTTGATGTCAGCAAAAATAGCAAAGTGAGGACCTCTGAAAATTCTTTCTTCCGTAGAAAGTAATGAGAAAATGGCAAAAATGGTCAGAATCATCTTTTCTCAGAATTCTGAAAATTTAGGTCTTGTCACAATCCAGGGAGCATTTATTCAAGAAAAATGGCTGAATCTTGGTAAGAACAACTAGCTTTATGGCATTTTCACTTGCCCCATCCCCATTCCGTTTTCTCTGACTTTGTATTAGCCTTGAAAACAGCCTCCCAATCACAGTGAAAACCAGCAACTTGGCAGCCACCAGAGGGGATGAAATGGGCTAGGGTTCTTCAAGGCCTTATTCCTTGAGAATTGTCATTGTTTCACCTGTTGGGTGGTTCCCTGAGAGACCCTACTAACAAGACTGTCTTTGTTTGACCTGACTCTGAGCTCACCTGGTACCAAAGCCTTTCCCTGGGGACATTTGTCAAAAACACTTAAAAGGCATTGTTTAACTTTGCAGCCTCCCAAAACAGTGGATAATGGTTGGGACAAATAATAGGCTAGCCAAAAAATTTAAAAGGAAAAGCTAGAGAGTGACATGTCCATTGGGGCTTTGAAGGCCACAATGGCCACAATAGGCTGTGTGCATGCCCAGCATTGTCTGCATGCTCAAGAAAGACCCAAGAAGGTCCTGAGCTCTGCCCTCTGCTGACCTTGAACCTCTGCACAGTGAGGAAGTGAAGGCTAAGATAGAGTTGTCAGCTGCCTGACTGAGTCCTAAAGGTGTGCCCAATGTACACAGATGACCCACTGGCAAAGACCAAGAGGCATGGTTCCAGGTGTTTAAGGAAATCTCTCTGTAACCATTAGCTGACTACCGAGCAGGAATTTCAGTGGCTACACACAACAAAGAACACAAAGAATTCATTCAGAGAAGTCACTGAACAAACAACAAAAATACACACAAAAGCAGTAATAACAAACTCTGGGGAGTGGAGAGAATCTGATTTCCAGAATTGCCATATTGTATTGTTTGAAATGTAGTTTTCAACAAACATTGTGAGACATGCTGTCTTAGTCCATGTTGTCATTGTTTGCTGCTATAACAGAATATTTGAAACTAGGTGACTAATAATGAACAGAAATGTATTTGGCTAATGGTTTTAGAGGCTGGGAAGTCCAAGAGCATGGTGCTAGCATCTGGTTAGAGACTTTATACTGTGTCATCTCATGGCGGAAGGCAGAAGGGCAACGGAGAGTGAGAATAAGAGAGCAAGAGGGGGCCAAACTCACTTTTATAACAAACCCACTGTCATAATAACTGACCCACTCCCATTACATGATGCTAATCCATTCATGAAGGCAAAGTTCATCTGACCTAATCTCTTCTTAAAGTTCCCACTTCTTGACACTGTTGCATTGGAGATTGTTTCCAACACATAAATTTTGGGGGACACATTCAAACCATAGCGCATGCCAAGAAACAAGAAAATATGACCCATGTGCAGGAAGGAAGCAATCAGTGAAACTGTCCCACAGTAAGCCCAGATGTTTAAATTACTAAAAACACGTTAAGTCAGCTATTTAAAATATGTCCTCAAAAACTAAAGGAAGCCGTGTCTAAAGAACTAAAGGAAAGTATGAGTGATGTCTCACTAAATAGAGAATATCAATAGATATAAATTATTTTTTAAAAGAAGCAAATAGAAATTCTGGAGTTAAAATTTACAATAACAAAAATGAAAAAGTCATTAGATTGTCTCAACAGCAAATTTGAGACCTAAGGAAGAATCATCAAACTTGGTTGATTCATCAACAAAGTTGGTTAGTTGAGATTATCCAGTCTAAGAAACAGAAAGAAAGAAGAATGAAGAAAAATGAAAAGAGTTTCAGTAGTATGTAGAACACCATCAAGCCTACTGACATATACATAATAGGAATCCCAGAAGGTACAGAGAGAGAGAAAGGGGAAGAATAATTGTTTGAAGGCATATGGCTGAAAACTTCCCAAATCTGGTGAAAAACATTTATTTATGTATTTAGAAAGCTTAATGAACCCTAAGAAGAATAAACTCAAAGGGATGCACACTTAGACACCTGACAAACATCAAAACTGAAGATAGAGAATCTTAAAAATAAGAAAGAAGCAACTCATGACATTCAATAATTTCTCAATAAAATTAAGAGCTGATTTATCATCAAAATATATGGATAGTAGAGAGAGTAGGATGTTTTATTCAAAGTGCTGAAAGATAAAGACTGTCATCTAAGAATTTATCTAACAAAACTCCTTCAGAAGCCAGGAATTCAGCAAAACTGTCCTTCAAAAATGAAGGAGAAATAAAATATTCCCAGATTTTAACAATAGAGAGAATGCATTGCTAGCAATCTACCCTACAGGAAATACTGAAGGGAGTTCTTCAGGCTTAAATTACAGCACCCCAGACAGTAATTCAAATCTATATGAGGAAGAAAGGCACACCAGTAGAGGTAACTACACAGGTAAATGTAAACAACAGTATAATTATGTTTTCACATGTAACTCTTTTTTCTTCTATATGCTTTTTTGTTTTACCTTTGTTTCTTTTTTCATCTATTTATTTATTTATTTATTTATTTATTTGAGACAGAGTCTTGCTCTGTTGCCCAGGAGGCTGGAGTGCAGTGGTGTGAAGTCAGCTCACTGCAATCTCAGCTCACTGCAACCTCTGCCTCCCGGGTTCAGTGGATTCTCCTGCTTCAGCCTCCTGAGTGGCTAGGATTACAGGTGCACACCATCACACCCAGCTAATTTTTTTGCATTTTTAGAAGTGACAGGGTTTCGCCATGTTGGCCAGGCCGGTCTCCAACTTCTGACCTCAAGTGATCCACTGGCCTCAGCCTCCCAAAGTGCTGCTATTACAGGTGTGAGCCACCACGCCCAGCCAGTCCTATATGATTTAAAAGACAACTGCATATAACAATAATTGTAAATTTATGTTGATGGGTATAACCTATATAAGACATCACCCGTACGATAATAATAGTACAAAAAAGAGGAGTGAATGGAGTTATACAGGAGCAAAGGTTTTGTATACAATTTCAATTAAGCTGATATAATTCAAACTAGATTTTTATAAATTAAGATGTTCATTGCAATCCTCAGGGTAACAAGTAAGAAAATAACTAAAAAAAATACAGGAAAGAAATCAGTAAAAAGATACACTAGAAAATCTCTAACACAGAAGAAAGCAGTAATGGAGGCATAGAAAATCAAGAAGATGTAGAAAACAAATAGCAAATTGTAGATATAAATATAATTACTTTATCAACAATTACACTAAATGTAAATGCACTAAGCCCTTCAACTAAAACTCAGAGTTTGGCAGATTGGCTAAAACAGTATTTCTCGGTACTCATCAAGTAAGCTGTAATGCCCTCTGATACAGCGGTTTTCAACCTTGATGGCACATACTTGGAAGCCTTAAACTAAACTTAATTTTCCAGAACCAATTAAATCAAAACCTCTGGGGGTGAGATCCAGATGTTAGTATGTTTAAAGCCTCCCAGGTATTTCCAATATGCAGGCAAATTTGAAAACCACTTATATAATATGTGTTTCCCTGGGTCACACTAACTTGGAGGGCACAGTGGAGTCATAGTGTCAGAATCAGAACAGTAGCCCCTGATTTGCTGTAGGTATCATTGTATCGTTGGACATTTCTGGATTCAGGAAGGCTGCGGAGTGTATTTTCACATGGGTGTTTTATGAAGGCATTCTTTATCCTCTGTCACTAGCACTCCTGGAATAAATCTTCCCCAGACTACACCACTTCCTCTCTCTGCACCTCTGGTGTTTTACTCTGGTGAGGTTCTAAAGCTGTCTTGCCTTTATTGGCAGTTTTGTATAAAAATTTTTGTGTAAAAATTGAAATCCTTATGTAACTAACTCCTTTTTTGTACTTGTTATGAGTAAATAGTTTGGAGTCAGAATGCCTATGTTTGAATTCCTTTTCTACAATTTAATGGCTGGGCATCCCTCCTCCGGCAGCCTATTTAATCTCTCTGTGTCTCCACTGTTTTATTTGCACATGCATTTTATGATTGTTATGAGAATGAAATGAGATAAGACACGTAAAAGCTTAGCGCACTGCCAAGCCCATATTAAGCACACACTATAAATGAAGGCAGTGGTGGCGGGGATTACAGCCTCATTTTCCTAAGACTCCAAGATGTGCAAAGGAAGCTGAGCAGTGGGAAACTAATCTGTTCTCAGACGCATTCATCTGCAACCTGGCATCTTGGATCTTGCCTAAGCTTATGCACAAATTTCTTCCTCCTCTGTTTGGGCTCCTTTTCCATCTACACCAGTCCCTGTTCGAAGCAATGACCCTCATCAGTAGGGAGCTTAGGGATCTTAGTACTAGATCCCCTAGTCTCAAAGGCTTTGGTCACTGGGCCATGAGTCACCTGAGTGACTCTAATAAAAATAGGTGGGAAGTGTGGCCTGCTCTGCCCTTTTTCAGTCATGCTCATTCTGATGTAAACTCACTTGGAGACTGCAGTTTGGGCACTCACTCTGGGGGTCTTGTCACAACCCTCTACTTTATCCATTTGATTTTAGAGGCCATACAAACATGCAGGAATCAACATCCCTCCTAAAATATTATACGGTTTTGGATTACAGTCATTGAAATTTGTTTATTTTAAAACATTTGGGAGTTTTAGGATGCTCTTTGGGGGGAGACAACAATACAACTTCAAATCCTTAAAAAGAATTCAAAATGAGTTTAATGCATCAGGTCTTAAAAAAAACTTTCTTTACAGTACAGTTTTTTCCATGATGGTCTGTACTCATTATACCTTTCTGAAGTGAAGCATGAAATGTTTGCAGTTATGATTTATTATTTTCTTCTTTAAAACTATTTTTACTTGTTATGTTTTTGGAAATATAGACTTTTTAAAAATTAGATTTATTTATCTAAAATTTACATACAGAAAATTTCACCTTTGTGAAAACCTGATATACCATGGTACGGGTGTGCTGCCGTTCATTTATCCACTCACCTACGGCTGTGCTGCCGTTCATTTATCCACTCACCTACGGCTGTGCTACAGTTCATTTATCCACTCACCTACGGGTGTGCTGCCGTTCATTTATCCACTCACCTACGGCTGTGCTGCCGTTCATTTATCCACTCACCTACGGCTGTGCTGCCGCTTATCCATCCACTCACCTACGGCTGTGCTGTAGTTTATTTTTCCACTTACCTACTGAAGGACATTTTGGTTGCTTTCCAGTTTGGGCAGTTATGAATAAAGTTGTTATAAACATCTATGTTTAGATGATGATTATTATTATTTTTGAGATGGTGTCTTGCTCTGTCACCCTGGCTGGAGTGCAGTGGTGTGATCTCCACTCACTGCAACCTCCACCTCCCTGGTTCAAGCAATGCTCAAGCCTCAGCTTCCCGAGTCACTGGGATTTCAGGCTCCCGTCACCACACCAGGCTAATTTTTGTATTTTTAGTAGAGACAGGGTATCACTGTGTTGGCCAGGTTGGTCTCGAATTCCTGACCTCAGGTGATCCACCACCGTGGCCTCCCAAAGTGCTGGGATTACAGGCGTGAGGCACCGTGCCTGGCCTTTATGCGTAGATTTTTGTGTGGACATAGGCTTCAACTCATTTAGGTAAATTCCAAAGAGCATGATTGCTGAATCATACAGTAAAAGTATGTTTCATTTTGCAAGAAACTGCCAAACTGTATTCCAACGTGGCTGTACCATTTTGCATTCCCACCAGCAATGACTGAGAGTTCCTGTTGCTCCACATCCTTGTCAGCATTTGGTATTGTCAGTGTTTTAGATTTTTGCCTCGCACTCCAGGTGTGTAGTGACATCTCGTTGTTTCAATTTGCAATTCTCCAGTGACATATGATGTTGATCATCATTTCATATGCTTATTTTGCCATCTGTATATCTATGTTTTTTTTTTTTTTTTGGTCATGTGTCTGTTTGGGTCTTTTGCTTATTTTTGCCCCCTTTTAATTAGGCTATATTTTTTAGAGCAGTTTTAGGTTTAGAGTACGTATGTGTCTTTTCAGATTGCCTTTTTTCACTTCATAATATGCATTTAAGCTTCCTCCACATCATTTCATGCCTTGATAGCTCATTTCGTTTTAATCCTGAATAATATTCCAGTGTCTGTCATAATATGTATTTATAATATGATAAATAATAATACCTTAACTTTTTTTCTTTTTTTGAGACAAGGTCTCGCTCTGTCACCCAGGCTGGAGTGCAGTGGCATGATCTCAGCTCACTGCAACCTCCACCTCCTGTGTTCAAGCTGTTCCCCTGCCTCAGCCTCCCAAGTAGCTGGGATTATAGGCATGTACCACCATGCTTGGCTAATTTTTGAGTAATACTTTAACTTTTATTTTGAGAAGGACAAAACTTTCTGGGGTTAAGAATATTTATGAGCTGTGACAGCTTTGGGAAAAATTTCTGGTAAATTATTTTGAAATCCACATTTTAGCACATCTAGAGATGATGATTTTCACAGAATGATTTTTCTAAAAAAGATTAACTTGTTCATACAAATCAGTTTTGTTTAAATCTGAATGTGATTTTACATGTAAATTTAGGGGCTGGGCTCCGTGGCTCACGCCTGTACTCCCAGCATTTTGGGAGGCCAAGGTGGGTGGATCACAAGGTCAAGAGATCGAGACCATCCTGGCCAACATGGTGAAACCCTGTCTCTACTAAAAATACAAAATTGGCAGGGCATGGTGGCGGGTGCATGTAGTCCCAGCTACTTGGGAGGCTGAGGCAGGAATCACTTGCACCCGGGAGGCGGAGGTTGCAGTGAGCCAAGATCGTGCCATTGCACTCCAGCCTGGAGACAGAGCGAGAACCCATCTAAAAAAAAAAAAAAAAAGTAAATTTAGGCCAGGCATGGTGGCCCACGTCTGTAATCCCAGTGCTTTGGGAGGCTGAAGCAGAAAGATTACTTTAGGCCAGGAGTTCAAGACCAGCCTGGGCAAAATAGGGAGACCCCCATCTCTACAATAGATTTAAAAAATTAGCTGAGCATGGTGATGTACTCCTGTAGTCCCAGATACTTGGGAGGCTGAGGCAGATGGATCACTTGAGCCTAGGAGGTAGAGGCTGCAATGATCCATGATCGTGCCACTACACTGCAGTCTGGACGTCACAGCAAGATCCCATCTCAAAAACACAAAGCAAACAAATAAATGTAAATTTATGCACTGGCATTTTAAGGTTTTTCTCTGACATTTCCTCTAACTTGTAGAGGTCATTCGAAATTGTATTGATAATTTTCATATAATTTAAACACTTGTTTATGCATTTTGTAATTGTATTTTCACATGGAAATTTAATTTAAAAATTTTCTTTCTCATTAATCATTGGTTCATTTGATGCTTCTTATGAAAATAATTTAATGTGATGACTTTTAAATTTAATTTCTAAGCCTGTGGATATTTGCTTTGTAGTGGTTCAGTATTTTAAAAAACTATAGAGTCCACACTCTGAAAATTCTAATAGCTTCCTGGCATGCTTTATTGCAATGCCCATGTACATTATTTTCTTTTGCAATAATTTACTGACAAAGTTGACTGCCCAATCACCTGCAGTTCCTGTCCCAGGGCTCAGGCCAGATAGTTAGCATTTGTGCGGATGCTGCAGGGATGGGCTCTGGAGACAGAAAGGCAGGCTGCTCCCCATCTCCTGGTCCTGGTGCTGCCCCCATACGAAGCCTCTCCTTTTTCTCATGGCTGCCACCACTGCCACCACCACCACTGCTGCTACAGCACCTGTTGTCACCAGTGATTAAGGCCCTGGTCCTGACCTGGCTACCTAGGGACTCCACAGTGTCCCTGGTTGCCCGGCCATTGCTCAGTGCCTGGACACTTGGCATATCTCCACTGCAAACACGCAAGTTCCATTGCCCTGGTAGACTTCCCTTCCAAAACACATATGCAAACATAAAATTAAACATTTTGGCTGGGCGCAGTGGCTCACACCTGTAATCCCAGCACTTTGGGAAGCCGAGGCAAGCGGATCACTTGAGGTCAAGCGTTTGAGGCCGGCTTGGCCAACATGGTGAAACTCCATCTCTACTAAAAAAATACAAAAATTAGCTGGGCGTGGTGCGTGCACCTGTAGTCCCAGCTACATGGGAGGCTGAGGCATGAGAATTGCTTGAACCTAGGAGGAGGAAGTTGCATTGAACTAAGATGGCACCACTGCACTCCAGCCTGGGTGACAGAGTGAAACTCCATCTCAAAATAAAAAAATAAAATTAATTGAATTGAATTAGAAATTTTAAGATGATGACAATAGAGCATTAAACCAAACATTATGCCAAGTAAAAGAAGTCAGTCACAAAAGACCACATATAATATGACTCCATTTATATGAAACCAAAGTCATACACTCATGAAGCCAGCCCAGGCTTTTGCTCACATTTCCCAACTGTGGGGCCACCTCCCATCAATAGCACCTGAGGGCCACTGGGGGTGGTGGCAGGGGTCTTTTACCCTGTGCACCCTCAACTGCTGTCATCAGGGCATCACTCCACCTCCTCCATAGACTCCTGCATGTGTCAGGAAGTCCTCGAGAGGCACCCTGACTGTCTCCGCCATGGAGGAGCTTTTGAGACTATTGCTCTACAACGCCAATGCCAATGGGCCCTTCCGATCCAACAGACCCTTCCATTAATACCGTCCCTTGCTTCCCATCACTGAGCTGCCTGTTCTGCCAGATAAAAGACTGATATTCTCGCAGGAATGGGACCACTCTTCTCTCTCCACACAGGACCCCTCACCTATCCTCCCCGCTGGTGGTGGTGTCTGGAAAGTCGAGTTACAGATCGTATCAAAGAGATCACATTCTAGCAATGAGTACATATTTGGATGATGTGTTGTTCCAGGTTTAAGTGGTAATCCTTATTCCAAACAGAAAAGTGAACCTGATTAGAAAACAAATCATTGTTCAAATTCTTCTCCACACTCTGGGTAAGACTTGCATTTCTGGTCATCATTAATGAAGCCCAGTAACAACCTTGGAGGGAGTCATTGGAAGCCCAGCGGGTAATGAGTAATGATGTAATCAGATGAGTGGTATTAGAGAACTGCAGAGACAAGACGATCTATAACCTTTCAGTCCACTCAGTTTCTGAAGAGCCATAGCATTTGAGTAACAGCCCTGCTGCCTTTTTCTCATGAAGGGGGATGTGGAAGCAGTTAGAAAGAGGGCATCTGATGATAAAGAACACAAAGAGATGATTCCTGAACCTGAACAAAAAGCAATGGAGCTTGGACACTAAACAGAATTTTTACATGCACTGATTGGACAACAGAAAAATACTTTAATCTCTATTTTCTTGCCACTGTTCAAAATCTTCATCAATAAATCACTGTATCTCATATGGGTGCATGAACTTTGAAATACATTGTAAAAATTCAATATAGACAAGGGATATGCAAAAAATATTTATCCAGAACTCACAGGTGGTAGGGGTAACTGTAACCTTCTCCATGAGATTATAAACTTGTTGAGAACAGGAACTGTGTCTGTACTGTATACTATATATCCCTAGTACTGGATTAAGTTGAATGTACTGTTCTACACATAATTGTTTGAAAGTTATTGCAATAATTGGGATTGGGAAATTATTTTGCAAAATAGGGATTTCTGTATCAGTATTTGACATAAGCAACATTGGAATCATTTAGCTCTTGTCGGGTTCAGTTAATAATTTACGGAACACCTGCCATGTTTTAGTCACTGCTTCATATATTATTTCAGTTCACCATTCTGACAATCAATACAACATCTGCATTCACAGTGAAGTTAATATACATGATATCTTGGTGTTGAATTAGCAGAACAAGCATGAACACACAGCACTTGAGTTTCCAGGCCATTCACTGCCTGTGTCTGACAGCCGCTGGTTCCCTCCATCCATGCCCCACTTGCCTCTATATTTTATGCTACAATGTTTTGTTTTTGTTTTTGTTTTGTTTTTTGAGATGGAGTTTCAATCTTGTTGCCCAGGCTGGAGTGCAATGATATGATCTCAGTTCACTGCGACCTGTGCCTCCTGAGTACAAGCAGCTCTCCTGCCTCAGCCTCCTTAGTAGCTGGGATTACAGACGCCTACTACCATGCCCAGCTAATTTTTTTGTATATTTAGTAGAGAAGGGGTTTCACTATGTTGGCCAGGCTGGTCTTGAACTCCTGACCTCAGGCAATCCACCCGCCCCAGCCTCCCAAAGTGCTGGGATTACAGGCGTGAACCACTACACCTGGCTCGCTACAACATTTTATTCTAAATCCTTCCCTTATTCAAATCAGCCTGTAACAGTTTTGAGGCTGCCATTTTTTTGTACAACAGTTGTTCCTGTTCACCTGCGGATTATAACGGTGGCTATTCAATGGCTTCTATTGCTGCTGCATTTAAAACAGCCAGTGTTATAAATGTTCATCTTCAGGCAATGAAATAGCATATTTCATGAAAATGATTATTGGTAAATACGCTATACATCTCTGCAAAAATGGATTGAGGTTATGTTTGCAAATGAGTCCCAGATGTCCTTTAAAGGCAGTGAGTCATCCTTCTGGAAGGACCCCTTTTAGACCCTTCATCTCTCGGCAGCCTGAGACTCCCTGCAAATACCTCCTCACCGTGGTTGGAGCTGGGCGGTCATTGGAAAGCCTGGAATCTAGAGAGTGGATTGCATTTTTGGCGATCTGGAAGTTCCTGGCTATTTTAGACATCCCTTGTTGAAACATCACAGGATAAATATTGCATCGACATAGCTGAAGCATCACTGACAGGCTTTTAAGAACATGCTATGTTAGTAGAACCAGAAGTCTGTTGGAAGTGTGATGTATGCAAATGTCAGAGGAAAGTCTCTACTAATCCAGAAAAGCCTGAATAAAACACTGCACAATCTATAATTCATGTTTGTATCATAATTCATACCCAGACTTTCAGGCAAACTATACTTTAGCGAGGGTTTAAAAATTATTGCAGAGCACATGTAGCAGACAGCCAAGATATTTCATGATTATATATGAGCCACTATTTTTTCTTGTAGAACATTTTTGTGTTGTCTGTCAACTGATGAATGGATAAGCAAATTGTGATATATGCATTCAGTGGAAAGAAATGAAGTACTGATACAGGCCACAATATAGAGGAACCTTGAAAACGTTATAATAGGTGAAATAAGCCAATCACAAAAAATTACATATTGTGTGCTCCATGTCTATGAGATGTCCAGAACAGGTAAATCTATATAGATAGAAAGTGATTGTTGGTTCACAATCTGGTGAATATATGAAAAAACATCGAACTGTACACTTTATTTTTACTTATTTATTTTCATTTAATTTTTTTAGAGACAAGGTCTTGCTCTGTAACCCAGGCTGGAGTGCAGTGGCATGATCATAGCTCACTGCAGCCTCAACCTCCTGGGCTCAAGCAATCCTCCCACCTCAGCCTCCTGAATGGCTGGGACTACAGGGATGTGCCTGATTAATTTTTGATTTTATTTTATGTTATATATGTATGTATTTATTTATTTATTTTATATAGAAAGAGTCTTGCTATGTTTCCCAGGCTGGTCTCAAACTCCTGGCCTTAAGCAATCTTCCCACCTTGGCCTCCCAATGTGTCGGGCTTGTAGGCATGAGGCACCTCGCCCAGTCAGATTGTACGCTTTCAATAAGTGATTGTATGATATATGAATCACATCTCAATACAACGATTAAACATTTGAGGGTTTTAAAGTATTAATGGATGACTACAAATTATAATTTAACTCTAAAAATGGAAAAGTCTCAGTTCAGAACTAGGTCATTTAGATCGATAACTTTAGGTTAAGGCCGCATAGTGCTGAACGTGACTATTAAAAGGGCAGAGTTATAAATAGTCTGGCTCGCATGTTCCTCCCGCTCTGTAACATGATTACGGGTTCATCTTGGACACCTTGTCAACTTCTGAAGTGAAGATCTCAAGAAAGCTGTTACAACACCAAGGAGGTGGGACTGTGCAGTGGGATGTGCTCCCAGAAACGAAAGCTTGTAAATTAAGCTGAGAGTTGGTGAATCTGCAAGATTTATGGCTCATGTAAAAATATGCTAACACAACTGTAAATTGATACACCACCAAATTGCACTCTGTCTTCTTACACAACACCATTTAAGCTGTCAGGCACAGTCTTTTGCGAGAATTAATTGCCACATGTTAAATGGAAATAGAGTCTCCCGTGACTTGACAGAGCCCTTTCGGAGCCAGTACCAAATGTTCTTTGACCAGCTTGCAGGAGACACAGAACGGGCTCTCCAAACAAACAGCAATTTGAAAAAATTAATTCATGGAGTCCATAATAAGGCCTTATGGATTTGGGGGCATTAAATTTAACCTCATTTAATCCTTTAGGACAATTACAAAGGAACTGTATGTCTTTACTTATCAAAGCACAACCTGGCTTTAAAATCTTTTGAGCAGGATCTTAAAAGGTCACAGATTGAGAATTTTGCCTCAGGAAAGTCTTTCTCTATCATTCTGTTTGTTTGTTTCTTGTGTGTCTCTTCTGGAAGTTGCAGAGGTTGAAATTGTTTCTTGAAATACCTGGAGGTCCAACCATCTTTCAGGAACCTCCATTTTCTGGGCAAATTTTGCCTCATAGTTACAGGTCAGTAGAGCATGAGCTCTCTATGTGATAAGCCGTCAATATTGGTTAAAGGACTGGGCGTGGTGGCTCATGCCTGTAATCCCAGCACTTTGGGAGGCTGAGGCAGGCCGATCGCTTGAGCTCAGGAGTTCAAGACCAGCCCGGCCAACATGTGGAGACATTCTGTCTCCACTAAAAATACAAAAATTAGCTGGTTGTGGTGGTGCACGCCTGTAGTCTCAGCTACTCAGGGGACTAAGGCAGAAGAATTGCTTGAATCCAGGAGGTGAAGGTTGCAGTGAGCCAAGATGGCACCATTGCACTCTAGCCTGGGCAACAAAGTGAACCTCTGTCTAAAAAATAAAAATAAATAAATAAATAAAGCAAACTTGGCCGAAAGCCAACCTTCTCTGTTTTTGTTGTTGTTGCTCTTGGCTGATTTGGGGGTCTTCTATCCTCTCTCTGCAGCAGTGGTCGCCAACTGTTTTGGCACCAGGCACTGGTTTTATGGAAGACAATTTCTCCATGAACGGGGCTGGAGGTTGGGGGGATAGTTTCGGGATGATTCAAGTGCATTACATTTATTGTGCACTTTATTTCTATTATAATACATAATGAAATAATTATACACTCACCATAATGTAGAATCAGTGGGAACCCTGAGCTTGCTTTCCTGCAACTAGACAGTCCCATTTGGGGGTGATGGGAGACAGTGACAGATCATCAGGCATTAGATTTTCATTAAGGAGTACACAACTCAGATCCCTCACATGTGCCATTCACAAAAGGGTTCTCGCTTCTTCGAGAATGTAATGTGCCACCGATCTGAGGAGGTGGAACTGAGGCAGTAATGCGAGTGATGGGAGCAGCTGTAAATACAGAGGAAACTTCAGTGTGGCCCAGTGGTTGGGGACTCTTGCTCTGGAGTGGCTTTGAATCTTGTCATGGTCCTGGCCTCCCTGGATGACAGGCGAGAGTCACATGTCTACCAGCTCTGCCTGAATCAGAAAGGGCTGCTGTAGAAATTTCTGCCTATTTATTTTTCCCTCTGAACCTTCTGGAATTTTCAGTAATGACCTCAGGACTGATTTTACTAATACAATCCTTTTGCATTTTGTGTTTTTTTTTGTTTTTTTTTTTTTTTGTTTTTTTTTTTGAGACGGAGTCTCGCTCTGTCGCCCGGGCTGGAGTGCAGTGGCAGGATCTCAGCTCACTGCAAGCTCCGCCTCCCGGGTTTACGCCATTCTCCTGCCTCAGCCTCCCAAGTAACTGGGACTACAGGCGCCCGCCATCTCGCCCGGCTAGTTTTTTGTATTTTTTAGTAGAGACGGGGTTTCACCGTGTTCGCCAGGATGGTCTCGATCTTCTGACCTCGTGATCCACCCGTCTCGGCCTCCCAAAGTGCTGGGATTACAGGCTTGAGCCACCGCGCCCGGCCTCCTTTTGCATTTTGAATTCACAACATAGTATTTGATATTCTGTGTTTCAAACTCTCACTGTCCATAGTTTAAAACACTTGTGGTCATATGCTATCAGTCACTAGTTCTTTAGTAGACAGCATGCTTTCTTCATATATTATCTCTGACTAGGAATTTCGGAGAGATGCTTTTCATAGGTTCATGTTCCTCCCGACCCTGAAGGATTCTATCTTAAGGAGTGTTTTCTGGTCCGATTTATACTGGAGCCACTGATTCTAGTAACACTAGTTTCCCTGCCTCTTTATGTCCACAGCTCTCATTCTCATCTGCCTCTTTTTAAAACTGTCATAAAATTAAAACGATAGCTCACTATTCTCTATAGGCTTTAGGATATTTTATATTCCCTATTCTTAATTCAGGAAATGGGTTTATGTAACACCATTTATTCCAAATCTTTGTTCATTAAACAAATGAATTAACAAATTAGATTCATTCTAACTTTATCTTTCTAGTGGATTTATTCATACCAGTTACATTGGTAGAGTTGTCTTTCATTGTTACTTAATAAATGGGTAGTCTTGTTAATTTAAATTAAAATTTTAAAAATGGAGAAAGAGGATGAAAAGGCCAGTAATCCATTCTAACTTTGTAAATCTCTAATCCTTGAGATTCTATGTGGCAGATGAGTGAAACATTTCATGTCTTTAAGGCGATATTTATTCAAAAGGCTGTTTTTTATTTTATAACAGCTTTATTAAAATGTATTTTACATACCATACAATGTATAAAGTATATAATTTAGTGGGTTTAATATATGCACAGAGTTGTGCGACCATCCTGAAATCATTGTCGAACATTTTCTCGTCCCCAAAGAAACTCCATACCCACTGGCAGTCATTTCCCATCTCCCTCCTCCCTTGCCTCTCACACTCTAGGAAACGCAATCTACTTTGTGTCTCTGGATTTGATTTTATTATTATTATTATTTTGAGATGGAGTCTCACTCTGTCCCCCAGGCTGGAGTGCAGTCAGGTCCAAGCAATTCTCCCGCTCCAGCCTCCCGAGTAGCTGGGACTACAGACATGTGCTACCACGCCTGGCTATTTTTTTGTATTTTTAGTAGAGAAGGGGTTTCATCACGTTGGCCAGGCTGGTCTTGAACTCCTGACCTCGTGATCCTCCCGCCTCAGCCTCCCAAAGTGCTGGGATTACAGGCGTGAGCCACTGCACCCAGTCCTGGATTTGATTACTCTGGACATTTCCTATAAATGAAATTATACAATATGTAGTCCTTTGTGACTGGCTTCTTTCGCTGAGCATCATGTTTTCAAGGTTTATCCATGTTGTAGCATGTATCAACACTGCATTTATTTTTATTGCTGAATAACATTCCATTGTGTGGATAGATCACATTTTATTTATCCATTCTTCAGTTCCTGGACATTTGGGCTGTTAAAGCTTTTTAGCTATTGTGGTTAACGCTGCTATGAACATTTGTGTGCAAGTTTTGTGTGAACATAGGCTTGAAGTTCTCTTAAGTATAGAACTAAGAATGGAATTGCTTGGTCACATGGCAACTCCATATCTCCCTTTGAGGAATTGCCAAACTGTTTTCCATGGTGCCTACACCATTTTATGTCCCCACCCACAGCGTATGAAGGTTTCAATTTCTCCACCCTCACCAACACTTGTTACTGTATCTCTTTTTCATCATAGCCATCCTTATGGGTGTTACGTGGTACTTCAACGTGGCTATTTATTTTTAATGTGGTATTGAGTGATAGTGGACCTTTTTTTTTTTTTCTTGAGACGGGATCTTGCTCTGTCACCAGGCTGGAGTGCAGTGGCATGATGTCGGCTCACCGCAACCTCTGCCTCCCGGGTTCAAGCGATTGTCCTGCCTCAGCCTCCGGAGTAGCTGGGACTACAGGCGCCCACCACCACCCCTAGCTAATTTTTGTATTTTTAGTAGTGACAGAGTTTCACCATGTTGGCCAGGATGGTCTCGATCTCTTGACCCCGTGATTCGCCTACCTCAGCCTCCCAAAGTGCTGGGGTTACAGGCGTGAGCCACCCCATATGGCCGGTAGTGGACCTTTGTGGATTAAAAAAAAAAAAGATGTTGCCAGTTATAGTTACCTTTGTCATCTGATAGATTAATGTTCATCATGCTAATTCCATTGTTTTTTAGAGCAGCGTTTCCCAATCTTTTTTCTTTCCTAAGCCATGTCCTCTTGGAAAAATATTAAAAGTGCATGCTACCTGGAGGTTCTCATATACTTCCTAGATTGAGGATTATCTTCACTTGTTTCTGAAACTTTTTTATTTCACAGATCAGTAAAATAAACTTGCCAACTTTGTATTTGGCCATTTACCAACTACATTAACATGATTTCATCAAATAAAGGATATTTAACCCTCAAAAGAATAGAATAACTATTTCATGCTAAAGAGTCTTTTTCAAGGCTATTTTATCAGCCCCTCTCCCCAACTGTCCTTAATTTCCAGTATGAAAATTCTAGTTTCTCATGTGGCTTCCCACAAACCCTCTGGTGAGGACTTACATTGGAATAATGTTACGGATACTGTAGCAGGCCACTGGCCCTCTCTGATAAGTGTATAGCCCAACTGGCAGGCAAATGGGTGAATGAACAGAGAAGCCATGGAGACAGGGATGCTGCCTGAGCCTGAACCAAGAGTGTTCCCATAGCCACCTCTGTTCTATTTCAAGCAGATCTGTGCCTAAAAATACTGGCCCTGCCTATCTTCATAATTAGAGTAAAAATTGTTTCTTTGGCCGGGTGCGGTGGCTCATGCCTGTAATACCAGCACTTTGGGAGGCCAAGTTGGGCGGATCACCTCAGGTCAGGAGTTCGAGACCAGCCTGACCAACATGGAGAAACCCTGTCTCTACTAAAAATACAAAAATTAGCCGGTCGTGGTGGTGCACGCCTGTCATCCCAGCTACTTGGGAGACTGAGGCAGGAGAATAGCTTGAACCTGGGAGGCAGAGGTTGTGGTGAGCCAGGATTATGCCATTGCCCTCCATCCTGGGCAACAAGAGCAAAATTCCATCTCAAAAATAAATAAATAAATAAAACAAAAATAAACAAAATAAATTTTTCTTCTCTGATGCAAGCCAAAACATGGGATGAAATGTTGGTGGACATTCCCAGTGGAGGCATCAGTGGGGCACATCCAGCACATACTGACCAATCTTGGCCTTTCTAAAAATGGGACAATGTACCACATGATGCCAAAAAATTGCACAAGGTTCATATGGAGGGTTCTTACCTGTAAAATTCAGCCTGAGCCTATCACTTAGACCTCTAGGTCCAACTATCAATTTCCAGAGGATACAAGGGTTTGCAGCACAAGTCAAATGATACCACAAGGAAACAATCAGCCAATGTAGATTGTGGGAGTCTGCAGACAAATGACCCATTTTCTTTAACATACTATAGCATGTGGAAAAGAGACTTACAGAATAAAAGAGACTTAGAGATATAGCAGCCAATTTGTGATTCTCATTGTATCCTGATTCAAACAAATCGTCTGTAAAAAGGCATTTTTAAGATGAAGTAGAGCAATTCATGTATGATCTGAATATTAGATTATATTCAGGAATGGTTATTAGTTTTCTTAAGCGATAAATAGCAAAGGGATGATGTTTTTTAAAGTATTTACTATCCTTTTGTGGTTCATAAGTATGGTTATTTCATTTTCATGTTAATGTGTGAGATCAGCAGATCAGCCTCCCTCAAACCTTGTTACTACATCAGCACCACATTACCCATCCAATGTGGAAAAAAAAATATTTACTAATTATCACTTAGACATGCACACTGAAGTATTTACAAGACACATGTTGTCTGAGATTTCTTTCAAAATACTCAAGAAGGCTGAGCATTATGGCTCACACCTACGATCCCAGCACTTTGGGAGGCTGTGGTGGAATGATCAGTTGAGTTCAGGAGTTCGAGACCAGCCCTGACAACATAGCAAGACCGCATTCTACAAAAAATTTAAACATTAGCTGGGCGTGGTGATATGTGCCTGTAGTCCCAGCTACTTGAGAGGCTGAGGTGGGAGAATTGCTTGAGCCCGAGATGTTGAGGCTGCAGTGAGCTGTGATCGTGCTATTGCACTCCAGCCTGGGCAACAGGAAAAAAAAAAAAAATGCTCAAGAAAAAAAGTTATATTGGGGAAATGGATGAAAATTAATTGGCAGAAAAATTAACATAAACAGACCCAGAAATGAGACAAATAATAGAATAAGTGGACAAGGACTTTAAGATAGTAACTATACCTATATCCTATATGTTCAAGATGGTAGAGAAAAGTATGCCCATGTTAAAAAGAGACATGGGAAATATTTTTAGAGACCCAATTAAAACTTTTAGAAATAAAACTAAATGTCCAAACTAAAAAATATATTGGATGAAATTAATAACAGATTAGAAAGTGCAGAAGAAAAGATTAGTAAATGTGAATATATAGCAGTACAAACTGTCCAAACTAAAACATACAGAGAGAAAAAAAGACTGAAAAAAAGAATAAAATATAAGCGAACTATGGGACAACTGCAGTTAGTCTAACATACGTGTAATTGTGTAACGGGAGTCTGGTGGGAAGAGGAAGCAGAGGATCATAAAAAAATTTGAAGAAAGAATAACCAAAACATTTCCAAATTTAATACAAACTATTAATCCACAGGTTTAAGAAACTTAACAAATCCCAACACAAGACATGTAAAGAAGATGATGATAAAATATATCAAAATCAAGTTGTTAAATCTACTAATAAAAAGGAAAAAAAAGCAACCAGGAAGAAGATACAGGTATGGAGGAATAAAGATAAGAATGACAGCAAACTTCTTGTTAGAAATAATACAAACCAGAAGATATTGGCAAAGCACCCTTATAGTACTAAAAGACAAAACAAAAAACACTGTCAACTTAGATTTTTATATCCAGTAACAATGTCTTCAAAAGCAAAATCAAAATAAAGACTTTTTCAGACATACAAAACCAGAAGAATTAATCACCAGTAGACCTACACTATAAGAAATGTTAAGAGAAGTCCCTTAGGAAATCTAGTTTTATAAAAAGGAATAAAGAACACCAGAAATGGTCATTCTGTAAGGGGCATGGGGGGGTGCAGGGGAGGTTAATATAAAAGACTCTTTTTTTGTATTTAAAAACAATCTTTGAAACATAATTTTGTAAAGCAAAAATAACCACAATGCATTGTGGGCCTTATAAATAAAGTAAAATTTTGACAAGAGCACAAAGGCCAATCCAGGATTTGAATTTATTGTTGCAAGTATATGTGAAACGGCATGACATTACTTGATGGTAGATTATGATAAGTTAAAATGCTTATCAGGGGTTGGCAAACATTTTCTGTAAAGGGTCAGGTAGTAAATATTTTAGTCTTTGAAGGCCTTACGGTCTCTGTCACAATTACTCAATTCTACTGTTTTCTTATTCTATTTTATTTTTATTTTTACTTTTTTTTTTTTTTTTTGACACAGGGCTTCACTCTGTTATCCAGGCTGTAGTTCAGTGGCGTGATCACAGCCCACTGCAGCCTTAAGCTCCTGAGTTCAAGCAATCCTCCCATCTCAGCCTCCCAAGTAGCTGGGGCTACAGGTGTGTGTCACTACACCCAGCTAATTTTTTTTTGGTAGAGATGGGGTCTCCCTATGTGGCCCAGGCTGGTCTTGAATTCCTGTGATCCTCCCACCTCAGCCTCCGAAAGTGCTGGGATTATAGACGTGAGCTACTGCACCCACCCTCAATACTGTTGTTGTAGTGTACAAGTAGCCAGAGGCAATAAATACTCTAATGGGTGTGGGTGTATTTCAATAAAACTTTATTTACAATAACAGGTAAAACTAGCAGATTTGGCTCAGGGGCTATAGTTTGCCAACCCCCGATATATACTATAAACCCTAAATCAGTCATTAAAAAAAGAGAGGTATAGCTAACAAACCAGCAAACAGATAAATGAAATCATAGAAAATACTAAACAAATTCATAAGAAGGCAAAATGGGGAATGCAATAAATAGAAAACAAATAGTAAGATGGTAGGTTAAACCTAACTATATTAATAATCGCATTAAAAGTAAATGGACTACCAGTCATTAAATGACAAATCAGAATTGAAGGTAAAAAAAGACCCAACTATATGCTGCTTATAATAAATGCATTTTAAATACAAAAATAATAAAAAGTTATAAGTAAAAAGATGGAAAAAGATACACCATGATAACAGTAATCAAAAGAAAGCTGAAGTACTACATAAATATCAAAGTTGATTTCATACCATGGAATATTATCAGAGATGAACAGAGTCATTTCACATTGATAAAGGCGTCAAGTCATAAAAAAAAATAGCAGTCTTAAATGTTTTTGCACATAATAACAGAGCTTTAAAATGCATAAAGGAAAACTGGTAGAATTGAAAGGAGAAATAGGCAATTCCACAATTACACTGAAATATTTCATTTTTGTTTTTGATTTTTTGAGACATTTTTTTTTTGCTTTTGTCGCCCAGGCTGGAGTAAAATGATGCAGTCTCAGCTCACTGCAACCTCCGGCTCCCAGGTTCAAGCAATTCTCCTGCCTCAGCCTCCCAAGTAGCTGGGACTACAGGCGCCTGCCACTATGTCCAGCTAATTTTTGTATTTTTAGTAGAGACGGGGTTTCACCATGTTGGCCAGGCTGGTCTTGAACTCCTGACCTCAGGTGATCTGCCCGCCTCGGCCTCCCAAAGTGCTGGGATTACAGGCGTGAGCCACTGCGACCGGCCTATACTGAAATATTTCAGCACTCTCTCTTAGTTATTGATAAAATAGACAGACCACAAATCCATAAGTGTACACAAGATTTCAACAAGATGATCAACCAACTGGACCTCATTGAAATTCCACCCAACAACAGCAAAATAGACATTATTTTTCGGTGCATATACAAATCATTCAAGACCAGCTCTGAAACTTTAACAGGATGGTAGGTAAATCATTCTATCACAGTCATTTATCTTTTTATCATTTGAGGATACTATCTCTGTATCACATGCCTTCATGACAGACAGAACAAGAGGAAATAAAAATGACGGAGTACCGGAAACAGAGAGCGCAGTCGAGGAATGCATCAAACCTCCGGGCAAAACTGATCTGCCGTGACCAGGAACAGGGCCTCATTAAAACACAAATGACAAGTACTAAATCTTGATTGTGAAATCACAAGGGGAGAAATTAGAAATAGAAATAGAGCTACCTTATTTGGTAGAGTGTAATTTAAATACACATGGTTCATTGGAGACAAAATGAATTGGGGGAAAAATAAGCATACAGTCCACACACAACATTTCCCTATACAGTCACACATCACCTTATGGTGAAACGTGTCATGAGGTGAGTTTGTTGTTGTGAAAACATCGAAGAGTGTACTTAAACAAATCTAAATGGTCTACTATATACCTAGGCTGTATGGTAAAGCCTATTACTCCCAGGCCGCAAATCTGTACAGCACGTGACTACACTGAATATTGTAGGCAGTGGTAACACAATGGTAAGTATTTGTGTATCTAAACATAGAAAATGCACATTAAAAGTACAGCATAAAATATTTAAGATGGTACACATATATGGGGCACTTACGATGAATAAAGCTTGCAGAACTGGAAGTCGCTCTGGGTAAGTCAGTAAGTGAATGGTGAGTGAGTGTGAAGGCCTAGGACATTGCTGTACACCACTCTAGACTTTATAAACACTTTTAGGCTACACTAATTTTTTTTTTTCTTGAGACAGTCTCATTCTGTTGCCCAGGCCTGAGTGCAGTGGCGTGATCTCGGCTCACTGCAACCTCCGCCTCCTGGGTTCAAGCAATTCTCCTGCCTCAGCCTTCCAAGTAGCTGGGACTACAGGTGTGCGCCACCACTCCCAGCTAATTTTTGTATTTTTAGTGGAGATGGGGTTTCACCATGTTGGCCAGGCTGGTCTCGAACTTCTCACCTCAGGTGATCCACCCGCCTTGGCCTCCCAAAGCGCTGGGATTACAGGCATGAGCCACCGTGCCTAGCCACTAAATATATTTTAAAAATGTCTTTCTTCAACAATAAATTAACCTTAGCTTACTGTAACTTTCTTACTTTATAAACTTTTTTAAAAATATATTTTGACTCTTTTGTAATAACACAGCTTAAAACACAAACGCATTGTACGGCGACTTGTATATACATATTTTCTTTCTTTATATCCTTAGTCTCTAAGTTCTTTTCTGTTTTTAACTTTTATTTATTTATTTTTTGCTTTTTAAACTTTTTTTGGTGAAAAACACACAAACACACACATTAGCCTAGGCCTACACAGGTAGGATCATCAGTATCACTGTCTTCCATCTTCACATCCTGTCCCACTGGAAGGCCTTCCGGGGAAGTAACAGGCACGCAGCTGTCATCCCCGGTGATAACAATGCTTTCTTCCGGATCCCTCCTGAAGGACCTGCCTGAGTTTTACTTAACTTTTTTAAATAAGTAGACAGAATACGCTCTAAAATAATGATAAAAAGTACAGTTTAGTAAATACATAAACCAGTAAAATAGTCATTTATTACCATCATCAAGTATTATGTACTGTATATAATTGTATGTGTGATACTTTTGTATGACTGGCAGCCCAGTATTTACAACAAAAACATGTGAGCAATGCATCACACTACCATGTGACAATGAATATGGTAGCTCTGATGTCACTGGGCAAGAGGAATTGTTCAGCTCCTTTATAATCTTACGGGCCTACCATCGTCCATGCAGTCTGTCATTGACTGAAATGTCATTGTACGGCACATGCCTGTACATTATGTTTTGCATTGCTCTGAAGAGATAATTTAATGCTAATCCACTAATTTAATTATGACAGGAACTCATGACTCTACAAGTCACCAAATGATTAAAGTGAAACAAAATCCCGTCTAACTAAATGGAAGGCAAAGTATGTAAAAACTTTCAGAGATCAAGCCACAAAAGAGACTTGTCGTGTGTGGGCCTAGGAAATACCAGCTATGTAGACAAACAGTGATGGGGAAATAGAATTTTAATCCTGGAATCTCAACATTAAAAAGTTTTTAGTTGGTTTTTTTTCACTGTTGATCCCCTAATCTTATTTCTTCTGACAGTGACATTTTTTGCTCAAGGTTAGAGCTGTAGTTTCAGTGGAGTGGAACGAACGTCCTTGGCCTTCTGCAGGCACAGGCCCTGGAGTTTAATTCCGTTCCCCTAGTGAGAAGCTGCAGGACTTGTAGCATGTCCGGTAACCTCTTCCGCAGCCACCTTCCCACACCAGGGTAGGCTGTGATCAGGAGCCAGTTATCAGCTCTAATCCTACCGACACACAGTTGCTCACTTGGACGTTTCAGCAAGATTGTGAAGCTACGTGGAGGAATTCACAGTGGTGTGGATGTGATCAAGTGTTCTCACCAAAACACCTGGGCAAGGAATTGGTGCTAAAAGACCCTAGGCCAACTTCCAGGTCCATGCTGTCTAACAGGAATATGTGAGCCACACATGAAATGTTAAACCTTTTCACAGTCATGTTTGGAAAAGCAAAAGGAAATCAAGTAAAATTAATTTTGGTGATGAGTTTTATTTAATCCATTATATCCAAGTAGTAGTGTTTCTACATACAATCAATATAAACATTATTCATGAAATATTTTACTTTCTTTATTCTATGTCTTCAAAATCTAGAGCGTATTTTATACTTTCAGCACATGTGAACTTGGACTGGTCACATTACAGGTGCCCAACAGTCGCATGTGGCTCCTGGCTACCGTATAGGACGGTGCAGTACCAAATGATTGATGGTGGAATGGGTAGACAAGAAAACCTTCGGCAATATACAAGTATAAAGTCAATATTTTTATTATCGGGGAAAATACGCAGTGCTAATATCTTACATGTTCAGTTCCGCCTTGCGGAGGGTGCGGTGGAGTGGGGAACTCTGGTCAGCGTCAGCTCCCAATGTAAGCTAAGCCTTCTGCTCACGGGACTGATGAAACTTGTTCTTACAGGCTTAGAAATGTGGGTCATGGTGAATACGTAATTTGTAAGTCCTAAGAGAAAAAAGAATTACTAATAGCTAGGGAATTATTAAGAGAACCAGACCAAAGCTATTCTGCATGTTTTGCCATTTAATAGCATTTTCAGAGCCCAAACGGTCAGTGAGAACCAAGCTCTGCCTGGGAAATGCTCAGATATCCTGTCTCATGGGCCAGCTCATTCTCCCTCTTTTAGTTACATTAAATTCATAACCCCCTCCTTCCACTGCCGCCACCCACCACGTCAGCACCACTGTGTGTACACCACTGTTCTCCTACAAGTATGTTTTATAGATGGTACTCACATGACTGGAAATTTGCTCACTGGGATTCAGGAAGAGACATCTACCTGTCTTGCAGGAACTCTCACTAGACCGTTGCCTGACAGCATGAAAAGACCCTGCAGTTCCAAGTTGAGGTTAAGAAAGTAAGTGTGCCAATTAAGTGAAACCTAAAATTACATAAGAATAAACCCTTTTTAAAATCGCTAACATGGTGAAACCCCATCTCTACTAAAAATACAAAAATTAGCCGGGCATAGTGGTGCGTGCCTGCAATCCCAGCTACTCAGGAGGCTGAGGCAGGAGAATCGCTTGAACCTGGGAAGCAGAGGCTGCAGTGAGCCAAGATTGTGCCACTGCACTCCAACCTGGGTGACAGAGTGAGACTCCGTCTTAAAAATAATAATAATAAAATAAAATAGCTTACACTTGTATTCATTACCCATTTCTGCATAACAAATTACTCCAAAATTTAGTGGCTTAAAATAACAAACATTTATTATCTCACAGCTTCTGGGATCAGAAATTTGGGAGTGGTTTGGTTGGTTACAAACAAAATGTCATCTGAAGGCTTGACTGGGACGTGAAGATTCACTTCCAAGAGGGCTCACTGACATGCTTGTTGGCAGGAGGCCTTAGTTCTTTACCACATGGGCCTCTCCACAGGGCTGCTTGAGCGTCCTCCCTGCATGGCAGCTGGCTTCCCCCACAGTAGGTGATCCAAAAGAGAGCGCGAAAGAAAGTCACACCACCTTTCCTCCCTAGTCTTGGAAGCCACACATGCCCACTTTCACCACACTCTATTCACTGGAAGTGAGTTACTAAGTCCAGCCCCCACTCGAGGGGAGGGAAATTAGGCTCCACTTTTTGAAGGCAGGAGCATATTTTCAACTCAAAGAGTTCAGGGGCATCTTTTGAAACTGCCACAACGTTTGTTGGATATCCTTTTCTACAGCAGTTCCTCCTGACTTCCCTCACACCCAGACTCTACTGCTAAGTTCTGCAGCGTCAATTGGGAAGGCTCCTGGCCCACAAGGTATCTTCCCACCAGCCACATCAGGCCCCGGACACAGGTCTTAATAAACAGCCCAAGCCAGGGCTTATGAAACTGCAAGTTTTGACCCATTGGTAGATGTTGGCCAGTTTGTTTTTTTTTTTTAATAGTTGAGATGAGAAAAATATGTGTATGTATTCCATGTAGTAAGCATAGATTTCATAAAACATTTATTTCAATTCATTCATTCATTTGCACAAAAAATAGTCTTTGGGGACCTATGATGTGCCAGAAGCTGTTTGGGGCACTTGACACATGAATGAAGAAAACAAAGACCCCCATTCTCCAGGAGCTAACAGTCTAGTGGAAGGATCCAGACCATAAAAATAACCATAGTAGAATCAAGAATTTAGTATGCTCAAAGGTTTGACAGGAAAAGGAAAAACAGGGCAATATAAGGTGGTTCAAGAGTGGTAGGGGGTGAGTTGCAACTGTAAATAAGGTAAATAGGTAAGCGTACTTGAGACAGTAGTAAACATATGATGTGTACATACATATGTGTTGATATGGTTTGGATCTGTGTCTCCACCCAAATCTCATGTCAAATTGTAATCCCCAGTGTTATAGGTGAGGCCAGGTGGGAGGTGATGGAATCATGGGGATGGCTTCTCCTGGCTTAACACCACCCCTCTTGATGTTGTCATGGCAATAGTGAGTGAGTGAGTTATTGTGAGATCGGGTTGTTTAAAAGTCTGTAGTACCTCCTCCCGCTCCCTCTTCCTCCTTCTCCGGCCATGTAAGACGTTCCTGCTCCCTCTTTGCCTTCCACCATGATTATCAGTTTCCTGAGGCTTTCTCAAAAACTGAAGCTGCTTTGCTTCCTGTACGGCCTGTAGAATGATGAGCCAATTAAACCTCTTTCCTTTAGAAATTACCCAGTATCAGGTATCTCTTTATGGCAATGTGAGAACACACTAATACATATGTAACATATGTGTGTGTATGTATGTGTGTTTGTGTGCACCTGCATGTGTATATATC
Source organism: Papio anubis (assembly GCF_008728515.1). Classification (NCBI taxonomy): domain Eukaryota; kingdom Metazoa; phylum Chordata; class Mammalia; order Primates; family Cercopithecidae; genus Papio; species Papio anubis. Next base: position 6,197,213 of record NC_044978.1, read on the forward strand.
TATGTGTGTACTGAGTCTGTTATAAAATTAATTTCATACCATGAATCATACCAGCAAATCCAAAAAACACTGCCACTAGACCACGATCTGGCCTAGATACCATGGGAAGGGAGAAGACAGGGAGAAGAAGAGGAGCACCCCATTCCCCTCAGTTCCCAGACCCAGAGCCAGCATCTCCCTGGTAAGGAAAGAGACACAAGCTCTGGGCTGGTGTGGAGTGCCATCTCAAACCAGGAAATTCTTCACCTTTTTAACCTTGCTAAACCCAAGCCATTTACTTAAAAAAGCCATCCCAACCTTTAGCAAGCTCAATACTAAGTTCACAATTGCAATAGACTATCATGTGTATTGCATAAAGAATAAAGCTGCTGTGTTGGAGAAACATGGTGGGGTAGGAGGTGGAGGAAGAATTCCAGGGAATTTCCTAAAAATAAGAGTTAGGGGGAAAGACTATATGGGGAGAAAGGATTTCTATAGTTTGTGAAAAGTCTTGGATGGGAGAAAATGTATGACCTAGAAAGAAGGCAAGTACTAGAGTTCTAAACTGGGGGCTGATAAAGTGGTGAGATCAGAGCCAGACTGATTTTAAACCCAAGTGAAGTTCATGTTAAAGAGTCTGAACTTTACCCTGAGAGCAATGCAGCGCCACTGAAGAGTTTTAAGCAGTGAGAGATCTGTATTTTAGAACTATTTTAGAACACTGAGCCTCGTGAAAGTAAATAGCAAAGATCCTCAAAGTGCAATGTGAGCAACCCATGAAGTGTGCAAAGCAGGCTGTTGATGGTCTGAAGACTATGCGAGATATACATCTTACCAAAAAAAAAAAAAAAGTATTGGCTGAGTGCACGCCTGTAATCTCAGCACTTTGGGAGGCCGAGGTGGCCAGATCACTTGAGCCCAAGAGCTCAAGATCAGTCTGGGCAACATGGCGAAACCCTGTTACTGCAAAAAAACAAAAATTAGCCCAGCGTGGTGGTGGGTGCCTGTAGTTCCAGCTACTTGGGAGACCGAGGCAGGAGGATCACTTGAGCGTGGGAGGTCGAGGCTGTGAGAGGTCGACGCTGCAGTGAGCTGTGATCGAGCTGTTGCACTCCAGCCTGGGCAACAGAATGAGATCCTGTCTCAAAAAGAAAAAAGTATTAAGCTTTACAAAACTGTAATATCTAGATTTCAGCATATAATTATATGTAATTTATAAGTCAATATATTGGGAGTACATACTACAATTTTGTGCCGATAGGGATGTGCAGTCAAACACGTTTAGAGACCCCGGCCGTAGGAGATGGCCTGGAAGAACGCCCGGGAGACGGCTCCCCTCAGCCTCTGCTTGGTAGGTTTGCTTCCACCCCGGGGAAGCAGGGCCCCTCCCAAGACTGTTCACAACGGAGGCTTACAGCAGGAACCCAAAGCACTGCTTGCTCAGTGATGTATAGACTAAGTGGAAGAATTTCTTGGCTATGCATCCCAACTCTGGCCTCAGCAGCACGCTTTCCAGGAAAGGGAGGAACCCAGGTGTTCCAAGGTACAAGGAAAAGAAACAGGAAGTGCTGGCAGGACTCAGGGGAGGGAAGTTAGCAGGGCCACTTGGCCGACGGCCTCAAGGTTGAGGAGCCTCAAGTTTTGGCTACTGTTCAATGACAAGTCTGTGCAGAGGAACACAGTGAGACTTTTTCACAAATGCAGACTTTGACCTTGAGCGACATCGTTTTCTAAGAGGCATGCACTCGCCATTACAGAGGCTGTTGCCATGGAGACTCATGAGTGGCCGCTGTTTGTGAGAGTGAAGAGCTCAGGCTGTACTTCTGGAAGACAGAGTTCTGTGGCGTTGAAACTCCTCCTATACATTTGGTGGCCTCTCTCCAAGAGAGCACTTTGAGAGATGAAAAGACTGTGTGTGTGCGCTCCTTGTAGATGGTGAGCATGTGGCTTGATGAGGAACCTTTGAATACACAGATTTCCTCATTTGACCCGGCTTAATGAGAGGTTTTCCTTTGAAATGTTTTTTCTTTGGTATTTATTTTTCGCTTAGCTTTAAATTGAATTTATGTAAAACAGGATTTTGCAATCGCCTTTTGTTTTTTCATGCATGCCCTTTGAAAATATCTGCTCTGTCTACTATTTTTAGACTATTTCAATCTTTTACGATCCTCATCACTTGCCGTTAAATAATTAATTGTTGTCAATTGCACACTGAATTTTTTTTCAAATGTCAGCCTCATCCAGAATACAATTTAAGTAGAAACTAACCACAAATAATTTAAGAATTTAGATACTGCAGGTTTACAAATTTTTATTTGGCTCACAATGTATTAGGCAATCATTTTATTGTTATCCCACGGTTCATTATTAGATCCTATGGAAATCTACCGCCACTGATACTAGTTCAATATGAGGGTGGAAGGGAGGAGGACCTCAAAAAATCTAAGGGCTACCTGGTTTCACTGAAGATCCTTAGAAGTTGTTTAGACTAGAATGTGACCGTGGAGAAAAATTTAAGAATTTAAGAAAAATTCAGGAGGTTAAAGCAGTCGAATTGTGTTGTACTGAGTGTGGAAGGTGAAGACAGGCAACAATTAGAGACAACACCGAGGGTCCTGCTTGTGACCTGCATGGTGATTCCACTCCCTGAGATAGGGAACCATTGAAGAGGAAAAGTTTTTAGCTCGTAGACAACAACAAATTCATTCCTAAACATGTTGAGCTTGAGCAAGTTTGTCTTTGTATTAAATATCTATTGTAGGCCGGGCGTGGTGGCTCACGCCTGTAATCCCAGCACTTCGGGAGGCTGAGGCGGGCAGATCACGAGGTCAGGAGATCGAGACCATCTTGGCTAACACGGTGAAACCCTGTCTCTGCTAAAAAATACAAAAAATTAGCTGGGCGTGGTGGCGGGCGCCTGTAGTCCCAGCTACTCGGGAGGCTGAGACAGGAGAATGGCGTGAACCCGGGAGGCAGAGCTCGCAGTGAGCCGAGATCACGCCACTGCACTCCAGCCTGGGCGATGAGCAAGATTCCATCTCAAAAAAAAAAAAAAAAAAAATCTATTGTAGAGATGGGGTCTTGCTATGTAGCCCAGGCTGCTCTTGAACTCTTGGACTCAAGTGATCTGCTCACCTCAGCCTCTCAAATGCTGGGATTAGAGGCATGAGCCCCTGCACCTGGCTACAAGAAAGTTCTGCGACATCCAAGTGGAGAAGTAAAGTGGAGAAGATCTGGAGTTGAGAATAGAAGTTTGGGCCAGCAATGTTAATTTGGAAGTTGTCATATAGATAATGACTGAAGCTATCAGCAGAGCTGAGATGAATGGAGATCTTGGAAATCTCAAGAAGAGTATTGGCTGGGCACGATGGCTCATGCCTGTTATCCCAGCACTTCAGGAGGCCGAGGTGGGTGGATCACCTGAGGTCAGGAGTTTGAGACCAGTTTGGCCAACATGGTGAAACCCCATCTCTACTAAAATACAAAAACTAGCCCTGCGTGGTGGCAGGCACCTGTCGTCCCAACTACTCGGGACGCTGAGGCATGAGAATCACTTGAACCCGGGAGGCAGAGGTTGCAGTGAGCTGAGATTGCACCACTGCACTGCAGCCTGGGTGACAGAGTGAGACTTTGTCTCAAAAAAAAAAAAAAAAGAAGAATATAGAAGGAGAACAGAGCTTCGGACAAAGCATTAGGTAATCCTGATATTTAGTTATCAAAGGATGAATGTCTCAAGAAGGAAAATAAGTTGATAATGTGCTAAATGCTGTTTAGAGATTAGGTAAAGTGAGTATGGAATGATGTTGAGAGCACTGGAGATCCGACATAAACTACATTGGTGTGATGGGAGTGGACTGGGCAATGAGAAGTGAGGAGACAAAAATCATAAATCTATACACAGCTTTCACTACATTTAGTTATAAAGGAAAGAAGAGAAAGGTGGAGGTTGCTGGAGGGAGTGCAAATCATGGCATAGTTTTTGGTTTTGTTAGCTTTAAGACGAGAGGGACATGAGCATGCCATGGAAAGAATCAGTTGAAAGGGATAGTTTGAAGCCACAGAGGAGCGAAGAGATAATTGCAAAAGTGGTCAGGAAGACCTCCCACAGGTCAGGAAGAAAGAACATCTCCTAATGTAACAGAAAGCACAGAAAGACTAGATGCAAGTGCCAGGTTGGTGCAAAAGTAATTGAGATTTTTGCCATTAATTTAAAAGAAATTGAGAGAGTTCTTGGCCGATGGCTTCATTTTACCCTAAGAAGCTAAGGATGAGACGGGAGGTAAAAGGATTAGAGGTTTGAGGAAAGCAGGAACGTTTCAGAACTGTTGTCCAATAGAGAAAGAAAGGGAGTGAACCAGAAAATTATATTAAGACTTCCAGGCAGAGCTGGGAGTCCATTGAAGACTGGTGATTATTCATTTATAAATGCCTCTTTTCACAGGCCTAATGGAAAGACTGCCAAAAGCGTATTAAATAATTTCAGATTCTTTCTTGATGATTACTTTTAATATGGATGTCATAATAATTTTCCTACATATATTTTATCATCTATATTTTCCTTTCATCATGCTTGAACATCAAATTCAAATCCAAGAGAAAAGTTAACATAACTGAATCTAATTATTTTTTTCTTTACAATTAAAATGTACCAGACTGTCTGAAGCCAATTAATCCATGAACCCACCCCCCAAAATACTAATATCTCAGTATGAGTATTTGGAATGCTAATAAGGGTACACAGATAAAACCACAGCATTAACATAGTGGCCTTTGCAAGGCAGGCTGCTGGAAGGGTTAGCTAAAAGTGTGCAGAATTCAATAATTCATGGAGAATAAGGGAGTCGTTAAGATGCAATTAAGGAGATACGTAGTATTCAAAATCAAACTCATAATTTTTTGTTTGTTTGTTTTTTGAGATGGAGTCTTGCTCTGTCACTAGCCTGAAGTGCAGTGGCGCAATCCTGGCTCACTGCAACCTCCACCTCCTGGGTTCGAGCGATCCTCCTGTCTCAGCCTCCTGCAGAGCTGGGATTACAGGCACGCACCACCACACCCAGCTAATTTTTTATATTTTAGTAGAGACGGGGTTTCATCATGTTGGCCAGGATGGTCTCAATCTCCTGACTTTGTGATCTGCCCGCCTCAGCCTCCCAAAGTGCTGGGATTACAGGCATGAGCCACCGCGCCTGGCCCAAACTCAGAATATTAAATAAACTCAAGAGCTTGAGTGCCCAAAAGCAAAGTATCCAGGTAGCCTTGTGAAGCACTGTGTGAGACCAGCCGCAGGCTGTGTGATGGTTCATTTTATGTGTCGACTGGCCTAGGGTAATGGATGCCCAGGTAGCTAGTGCAATGTTGTTTCTGGGTGTGTCTGCGGGAACATTTCTCTTCTGCAAAGAGATTGGCATTTGAATTGGTGGACTGAGTAAAGAAGATCCCGCTCACTGACGTGGGTGGGCATCATCCCATCTATTGGGAGCCTGAACAGAACACAAGGCAGAGGGAGGGTAAATTCTCTCTCTCCTGGAGCTGGAACATCCATCTTCTTCTCTTGGACATTGGAGCTCATCATTCCTGGGCCTTTGGACTTACAACAGTGGCCCCCTGGTTCTCAGGCCTTTGGCCTCAAACTGGGAATTACCCCACGGGCTTTCCTGGTCTCCAGTGTACAGACAGCAGATTATCGAACTTTTTTTTTTTTTTTTGAGACAGAGTTTCGCTCTGTCGCCCAGGCTGGAGTGCAGTGGTGCGATCTCGGTTCACTGCAACCTCCGCCTCCCGGGTTCAAGCGACTCTCCTGCCTCAGCCTCCTGAGTAGCTGGGATTATAGGCGCCCGCCACCATGCCCAGCTAATTTTTGTATTTTTAGTAGAGACGGGGTTTCACCGTGTTGGTCAGGCTGGTCTCAAACTCCTGACCTCAGATGATCCACCCCCTCTTGGCCTCTCAAACTGCTGGGATTACAGATGTAAGCCACCACGCCTGGCCTGTGGAAATTTTTGACCTCCATAATCATGTAAGTAATTTCTCATAAGTCTCCTCTTATATACCTATGTATCTCCTACAGGCTCTGTTTCTCTGGAGAACCCTGACTAATACAGGCTGATACAGTAAGAAAGGCAATGAGATAACAAAGAAGGAAGATAATGAATGTTGGAAACAACTATTCTGGGAGGAAGATGAATATAAAGAGAAACAAAGACAGAAATGAAAGAAAATATTTTAACTGCACCAATGTTTATTATTTGATCTCTGGCTATTAGGTTTCTGTCTCCTGGAGTCCCGGAGAGAGAAGCAGCTGGTGATCTTTTTCCAGGTGTTCCATTCGAAATAGTAGAGCAGTTTCTTCACTGATGAAGTTTAGGAGAGTCCTAAAATGTGCCGGTCATTTCCATCTTGAGCTTTTCTCTTTGCTCTGTGTACTCTTGTGGGAGTTGACCTTTCTCTTCATATAAGTACATTCTCTCCTTTTTTTAATAAAGGGACAGGGTCTCACTCTGTCGCCTAGAGTGCATTGGGATGATCACAGTTCACAGCAGCCTCCAACTCCTGAGCTCAGGCATCCACCTGCCTCAGCCTCCCAGAGTCGTGAGATTACAGGCGTGAGCCACCATGCCCAGCCTCTCCTTTTGTGTATGCTCAAGAAAAGTCTAAATAGAAGACCAGCATCCAAGTCAGGAGGTTCCCTTTCCACCCACTCAGTGGCCTGAGGCAGCAGCCCAGAAATCTTCCTGCATTCTTCCATCTCCCTCACGCCATCCATACATATCCATACTGATCCATCCACAAGTCCTCTCAGTTCCACCTCTAAAACATCTTTCAAATCCTTTCACCTCTCTCTCAATCCCTATTTCTGCCTAGGGCCACCATCGTCGCTCACACAGATCACACCTGCCTCTGCCCAGGCCTGCCCTCCACTCCTCCCTAATTCAGCAGTTGCACAACCAGAGATTTGTCCCAGATGCAAATCTGATCATGCTAGTTCATGATCAGTAAGCTGTGCTGTGGCTCTGAACTGCTCTAAGAATAGAGCCCAAACTTCTAGAACCTTGGCTGCAAGGTCCCTCGCCTGCCCTCTGTCTCACTTTCCCCAGCACTTAGGTGCCTGCCTGCCTGGACTTCTCCGGGATGCTCTCATCTCAGCCTTCTCTCCTCCTTCCCTCATTTCCTCCATTCTCTTGTCTTCTTTCCACCCTATTCACTGGGCAAACTCCTAATGCAGGTTGCTGTTTAGATACTGTTTACTCCAGAAAACCTTCTGGAACCCAGCTGTTTCTTCTAGACCCCACCTTTTCCTTCCTTCAAACATCAATGTCAAGAAACCCTTGTCCGCTGGGCGCAGTGGCTCCCAGCACTCTGGGAGGCCAAGGCGGGCAAATCACGAGGTCAGGAGTTTGAGACCAGCCTGGCCAACATGGTGAAACCCTGTCTCTACTAAAAATACAAAAAATTAGCTTGGGCATAGTGGAGGGCGCCTGTAATCCCAGCTACTCGGGAGGCTGAAGCAGGAGAATGGCTTGAACCCGGGAGGCAGAGGTTGCAGTGAGCCGAGATCGTGCCACTGGACTCCAGCCCAGGCGACAGAGTGATACTCCATCTCAAAAACATAAAAAATAAAGAAAAATTAAAGAAAGAAAAAAAAAAGAAAAGAAAAAGAAATCCTTGTCACACTTTATTGCACCTATTTGCTTGAAAGCTCAAATGAGCTTGAAGACTCAAATATTATGACTATCTAATAAAGATTTACAATAGCTCTCTGTCCTGTGTATGTGCTTATTCTGCCTTCTCCCACTAAAGGGACAGTTCCTTTAGGGGAAGAATTTTGTCTGCTTCATTCATCCCTGCTGCTCAGGACCCAGGAGAGGACCCAGCAAAGATGCTGCGTTAACTTTGCCAAATGAGTGAAGGTAACGAATACTCAGGAGGGCCAAAGAAAGACAGTTTTGGCCAGGCTTGGGTTGGAGTTCAAAGCGGAATAGCGCGTTCCTGTGCCCCAGATTGGAGGTGATAGGGGCAACATAACAGAGGGGGTCTCACCGGGAAAGTGAACCCCAAGGAGGGAAGGGAAGACAGGTTAGAGTAACGACGGTCAGGATCAGTCTATTCTGCTCATTGCTATATTCCTAAGCACAGTGGTTGGGCTGTTACAAGTTTCTGAAAATATTCAGTTGAATGAATGAGTGATCAAACAAATTCCTCATGCAGCCCACAGCTTTTGGGGACTTAGAAAATGAAACGTGGGCCAGGCGCGATGGCTCGCACCTTGTAATTGAACCACCTTGGAAGGATGAGGTGGGCAGATCCCTTGATCCCAGGAGTTCAAGACAAGCCTGGGCTACATGGCGAAACCCTTTCTCTAAAATAATACAAAAATTAGCTGGGCGTGGTGGTGTGCGCCTGTGGTCCCAGCTATTCAGGAAGCTAAGGTGGCAGGATTGCTTGAGCTCAGGAGGTGGAGGTTGCAGTGAGTCGAGATCGTGCCATTGCATTCCAGCCTGGGTGACAGAACAAGACCTTTTCTCAAAAAAAAAAAAAAAAAAAATTTGATCAGACTTGGGGAAAATGCTGACAAGACATTGAATTCTAGTAATGGAAATTCCAATATATTCGTTTCTATAAGAAATAAAACTGACAAGTGGGCCCAGAATTCATAAGACCTACCTTATTTTCCCTAAAGATTTGGAAAGTCAATCACATAATCTTTCTTGATGAGCATAGATTCAGAGAAAGGGAAGTTATCATTCAAATGTTCTGTAACATATGGCACTAATTGCCCAGTTCCTTAATTTCTGTAGTTGGTGTGTGTGCCTGCCAGTGAAGCCCCTGCGCCCTGTCCAAAGGGGCACCGCCAGCCCCAGCCTTCCAGACCCTGCTGTGTTGGTCCTGTTTGGCCAGTCAACCCCCACATTACAGTGACACATAATTTAGATAAGCCAGCATCTTCTGTCAGGTTATTAGGGTCTTGAGCCAGCCTCAGAGTCTTCCCCCAGATTGGCAGATCTCTATTGTGCCCCCTTGGAAGTTCCGATTTTGTGGTGGAACTTTTCCAAAAGCAACCACATCACCCTCATTTTCAAGTCCTAAGGAGTCACCTGCCCCAAGCAACGCTTTCCGCTTGAGCATTCGGAGACTGCAGAGGTGGGTGGAGCTGTAGATGCATTAGGTAATTTACTGGGTCAGTGACTTGTTTGAAATTGAGGGCTTCTTGGCAATGACGTTTGAAAAGAGAAAAATGTTCAGTCTAGGAGACAAGACAAGAATTAGAACAGCTATTGAGAACTCCACAGCAAGGCGGCTGAGATTGCTTAGTAGAAAGAAGCTGGGGGCAAAGTGTCCACTCTGAAGCTAGAGCTTAGTCATTTTAAAATGAACAACCTGTACGTGGTAACATGCGTAAATACCTTGTTATTTGTGTCTTCTATAATTACTTTCTTCTTATTCTCCCTTGATGTATGCAAGCTCTTGGAAACAAGGAAGAGTCTCTTAATGGTATTAATGACTAACAATAGCTCTCTTTCCTCTGTATGTGTTTATTCTGTCTTCTTCCACTAAAGGGACAGCTCCTTTAGGGAAAGAATTTTGTCTGCTTCATTCATCCCTGCTGCTCAGGACCCAGGAGAGGACCCAGCAAAGATGCTGTGTTAATTGTTGCCAAATGAGTGAAGGCAATGAATGCTCAGGGGAGCCAAAGAAAGACAGTTTTGGCCAGGCTTGGGTTCAAGTTCAAAGCGGAATAGCACATTCCTGTGGCCCAGACTGGAGGCAGTAGAGGGAAAGCACTGGGAACGTGAAGCCCAAGGAGGAAAGGAAGACAAATTACAGAAACAGTTCGGCCCAGGCAGGCTGGCATCTCCCAGTGCTCCCCTCAGTCGAAGCCTGAGAGAGCTTGTGTGTGTGTGTTTGTGTTTGTTTTTGCTTTTGTTTTTGAGATGGAGTCTCGCACGGCTGCCCACTGCAGCCTCCGCCTTCCAGGTTCAAGTGATTCTCCTGCCTCAGCATCCCAAGTAGCTGGGATTACAGGCACCCGCCACCAGGTCTGGCTAATTTTTTGTATTTTTAGTAGAGACGGGGTTTCACTCTGTTGGCCAGGCTGGTCTTGAACTCCTGACCTCGTGATCCTCCCGCCTAGGCCTCCCAAAGTGCTGGGATTACAGGCGTGAGCCACCGCGCCCGGCCTTGTGTTTTGTATTACTATAAGAGATGCTGTCTAATGAGTGCTACTGAGGCAAACAGCAGTGTAGAAATAGACAACTAGCTTATATCTGGCAGCAAACACCATAGAATAATTTAGTGTTTGAAAAATATTAACTTATTTACAGTAACAAAATGTCACATTGGTAAGTTACTTTTTAATCGACAAACAAACCAAAACAGAACAAAGGAAAAGGTTAGGAAAATTTTAATGGCTTTGGTAACTTGACTTCCTAAAACTGTTTTGAGTCATACTTTCACTGTTTTCATCTTTAAAAAGTAAAAACAGTAAGCCTGGAACGTGGACTAAGAAAACAATTAAAAACGAAAAAAATAAAAGCAGACTTGGCACCATGGCTTATGTCTGTAATCCCAGCACTTTGGGAGGCCGAGGTGGGGGGATCATTTGAGCCAGGAGTTCAAGACCAACCTGGGCAACATAGTGAGACCCCCATCTCTACAAAAAGTTTTAAAAAACAATTAGGCAGGCATCCTGGTGCATACCTGCAGTCCCAGCTACTCGGGGGATTGAGGTGAGAGCATTACTTGAGCCCAGGAGGTTGAGGCTGCAGTGAGCTGAGATCGTGCCATTGCACTCTAGCCTGGGAGACAGAGCAAGACCCTGTCTCACAAATAAAATAAAATAAAACAAACAAACAACCTACATTTTCCTCATGACCTTTTAATATTGCTATATCAGAAAGTGATATAGATTAAGTCACTTTAGCTCCCTGTGAAAATATTTTACAGAATTCTCTTGGAACCTTATGTTCCTGTCTCTCCACAAGAGAGGTCATATGTTTTTGAAATTTCCATTGCAGACTTACCCTGCCTTAGCTTTTCAGTGTCCCAGGATCAGCTTCTCTTACAGCTTTATACTGGAGAACACATTCATCTCCTAAAGAATTGGTGACTTTTTAAAATGTCAGATAACAACAGACACATAAATCATCATCCCTCTTTGACTGCCATGAAGTCACAGCGAAATGTTGGGCTCCGCTACAGATCCTGGCACAGGAATCCTTGAGTTCAAGAAGCACTCAGGCCACACACATTTTGTGTGTCGGTCCCTGCCATGCTGTAAAAATCACAGAAGTGTGTGAATGACAAAGATTTTATTCATGCTGCTTGGTTTGGTTCCACAATGAGCTCCAGGAAAATTCCAGCGTGCCACTGTTTTTTTCTTTTTTCCTCAGCCTCTTCCAGATGTTCATTAACTACTGTTGCCCCCATTTATTTAAGTCGGCACACAGAGGAAGGTGTGTGAAGTGATTATGTGCTTTGTACTTCTTGTTTTTTGTGGTTTTTTTTTCCCCTTTAGATGGAGTTTTGCTCTTGTCACCTAGGCTGGAGTGCAGTGCCGCAATTCTCCTGCCACAGCCGCCCAAGTAGCTGGGATTACAAGTGCCCACTACCACCCCCAGCTAATTTTTGTACGTTTAGTAGAGACAGAGTTTCACCGTGTTGGCCAGGCTGGTCTGGAACTCCTGACCTCAGGTGATCCACTTGCCTTGACCTCCCAAAGTGCTGGGATTACAGGCATGAGCCACTGCACCTGGCCAACTACATATATATATATATATATATATATATATATATACACTTTTTTTTTTAACTCTTTTTTTTTTTGAGACAGAGTTTCGCTTTGCTCTTGTCCCCCAGGGTGGAGTACAATGGAGCAATCTCGGCTCACTGCAACCTCCGCCTACCGGGTTCAAGCGATTCCTCTGCCTCAGCCTCCCAAGTAGCTGGGATTACAGGTACCCACCACCACGCCTGGCTAATTTTGGTAGTTTTAGTAGAGATAGGGTTTTACCATATTGGTCAGGCTGGTCTTGAACTCCTGACCTCAGGTGATCCACCCACTTCAGCCTCCCAAAATGCTGCTTTTACAGGCATGAGCCACATGGCCCAGCCTACTACCCACATTTTAATCATCCTTATGTAGCTTTAATTGCGAATTCCTGGACTCTTCTAGAGTAGGCTGACTTTTGAAAAATGCATGAATTTTAAAACAAAATTAACCCTATGTATAGTATACATCAGTTAAGCAAAGGTTTCTTCACAGACTGAGGTGAAATATTTGGGGGTCCAAAAAGTGTTTGTGGTGGCCAGCTTCGTGGTACAGTGATCATTATAACAGTGATTCATTTCCACAAGTATTAAGCACCTACTGTCTCCCATAGGCCTGGCTAGGCTTAGAGATGGAGGAAAACTTTAAAGTAATGGAATCAATATCCTTGTCTTTGAGGTATTAACCTGCAGTAGCTGAGGGCATATGTCCTGTTTACCGAAAAAAATTTTTTTCAAAGCTAAACAAAGATTAATTATAGAGATTTGAGGTTTGGTTAGTCTTGGGAGGTTTTGTGAACTTCGAATTTGATCTTAAAAGAAGTGTAGGATTTAGATGACGGGAAATAAGGAAAGAATTCTTGTTCCAGGAGAGGAAAAGCATAAACCGAGTTTCCATAAAGGGAACCAGTAATGAGCTGTGGGCATGGGCAGGGTGGAGAGTTAGGAGGGAAAGGTGCACCGTCTTAGAAAACTGGTTGGAAGGCTGACTAGGGACTGGGGAGTTAGGGGTTAATCTCTCAATCCGATTCATGCTAAAGAACCATTGTGAACTCTTAATCAGAGCAGAGAGATAATGGAAACGGTGCTTCAGAAAGAATCCACTTGTGCAGACAAGAGGCTTTGTAATTACAGAGAGGAGGATATGAAGGTTTTCATCAGTATCAAGAGCTGTCTGAGCTACAGAAAATTTCTAGCTTCTATACAAAATGAAGGTTTATACTGCACAGCAGAGGGAGAAGAAAAGGAAAAGGGCATTAAAGGATAACGTTTAGTTCAACAAAGAATGGTAACAAAAGACTAAAGTTTCTAGCATAGCACTAGTGACATTGTAGGGCTTAGTAAGTATTATTATGGTTGTTATTATTACCATTGTAAGATTATTTTGCATGATGTTTTAATAGCAATAGAAAATAAGAAAATCTTACATTTTGTTATGTGCCATCTAGGTTAGAATCTGATTTCTTTTTTTCCCTTCCAATAACCCTGAGATGTAGATTTTTTTATAGTTGAAGATATACGGCTCAGAATGGCTGAGAAACACACGGCTAGCAAGTGGTAGAGGCTGGATCTGGACCCAGATGTGTCTGGTTCCCAAATCCATGCTGCTTCCACTCTGTCTCTGAATTGGGAATCAAAAGATCTGCTGGAAACTAAAAGAGCAAAAGTATGATTGAAAAACCAATGACCGCTCTAAACTCACCTAAAGAGTCAGTGGGAAGGGAGGATGTTCAACCGTGAAGCACAGAAAAGGGCGGGGTCTGAGAGGCAGAACTGGGAGAGGATTTAGCTCCATGCAGCAGAAAGTTTGGTGATTCTGATGGATACATTTCAAGAGGTTTCCCTGAAACACAGGCAGTGTCCGGCTTTACAAGGCTGGGATGCTGTCTCCCTATCGTTTATGCAGAGATTTTATCATCGACTTCCTGGATACCTTGCTAGAGAGGAATACATGCTCTCCGTACTGCAGAGGACCCGGAAAGGAAGAGTTCAGAGCTGCAAAGGAAATCGTACTTCACAGAGTAAAACACTGATGATCCTATTGCTACCCTGGCCTCTAGGGAATTGTATTAGCATAAGCCTCTTTCTCCATGTACCTAATCAATATGTCATACTAATGAGATGAAGTTTCTGAATGTGCACAACTAAGAGAAGAGTATCATAAAGCAATCCTACTACGAGGCCCCTAGATGGCTAACCAGAGGGCCTCTTTCTGGTGACACTGACCCTTGAGAAGTTCAACAAAGGGGGGTGCATATCCCTGAGCACTTTCCATCCATTGCTGGGTCTCCACTTCCTGGAAACCTTTTCTGCTCAAATTATCCTACTTAAAGTTTTTGTTTGGAAGTGGCATACATCAATCAATTCTTTTTTTTTTTTTTTTTTTTTTTTTTTTTTGAGACAGAGTCTCGCTCTGTTGCCGAGGCTGGAGGAGTGCAATGGTGTGATCTTGGCTCACTGCAAGCTCCGCCTCCCAGATTCAAGTGATTCTCCTGCCTCAGCCTCCCAAGTAGCTGGGGTTACAGGCACCCGCCATCATGCCCAGTTAATTTTTGTATTTTTGTAGAGACGGAGTTTCACCATGTTGGCCAGGCTGGTCTTGAACTCCTGACCTCAGGTGATCACCTCAGCCTCCCAAAGTGCTGGGATTACAGGCCTGAGCCACCGTGCCCAGCTGCATACATCAATTCTATTCACATTTTACTCATCAAAGCAAGTCACATGGCCAAGCCTCATATAAATGATGTAAGTATAATTTTCCATAGTAAAGGCAACAAATAATTGGGAGTAATAGTGTAATCTACTATGTGGCATGGATTTGCTTACTAATTTGTTTAATTGAAGATTCTATTCTTTCCAGCAATCAAAAAGAATCTTGTGTCTCTTCAATAAATTCCCTGTTACTTCTATTGGAATTTGGTTTAATGGTTCATATTTAGAAGTATTTTGCTGGGTGTAGTCAGCTTTGCTTCAGTAACAAACAGGCACAAAAATCTCAGTTGCTTACAGTAAAAACCATGTGTATGTCTTGCTTGTGTTCCACGTGGGTCTGCCACGGTCGGCGGTGCGGCCGCTCCGCGTGGGTCTGCCACGGTCGGCGGTGCCGCTGCTCCAGGCCGCGAGTTGGCAGCAGGCCTATTCTGGTGTCTTCTCGATCTGGGACCTCCACCAGAGAAGCAGCCCTGATCTGGGACAGGCTGTGGTAGGGGGCAGAGCGAGTGTCCCTGCCAAAGCAGGTGTATTAATCAGGGCTCTTCAGAGAAATATATCTATATATATATATATGGTGGATACGTATGTATAATGGATATATAGAGATAGGATATATAGAGATACATATATATGATTTCGTCTAGGAATTGGCTCACACCATTATGGAGGGTGAGAAATCCCATATTCTGCTGTCTACAAACTGGAGAACAGGGAAAGCCGGTGGGTGATTCAGTCTGAGTCCAAGGGTCTGAGAAGGGGGCTTGGAGGGGACCAGTGGTATAAATCCCTGTCTGAGTCCGAAAGCCTGAGACTCAAGAGCTCTGATATCCAAGGGCAGGAGAAGATGGAGTTCCTGGCTCAAGCAGAGTGAACAAACTCACCATTTCTTCTTGTTTTATTATTTGATTTGAGCTCTCAACAGATTGAATGATGCCCACTCACAATAACGAGGGTAGATTTTCTTTACTCAAGCTACCAATTCAAAGGCTCACCTCCTGTGGAGACGCCCTGCAAGCATGTTTGACCGGCTATCTGGGCATCCCTAGCCCAGTCAAGTTGACACCTAAAATTGGCCATCATGGCAGGCAATTCCATTGAAGCTTCTGCTCATCCTGGTGTAAGTCACATCGGTTCAGATTCCATTGGCCCAGACTGACAACAAGGTGTGGAAGTGCACCCTGACCCCGTATATGGGGGGTGATGTGAGTTCCCCTGCAATGAACAGGGATGTCTAATCCTCTGTGACACCGTGGAGGGGTGAACAGCTGCAGACAATAAGACCATCTACGATCAAATCTTACAGGCGTTTCCACTGAATTTTGTCAGTGCAGTCAGCCCTCTGTATTCTTTTTTCTTTGTTTGTTTTGTTTTGTTTTTTTTGAGACGGAGTCTCCCTCTGTCGCCCAGGCTGGAGTGCAGTGGCGTGATCTCGGCTCACTGCAAGCTCCGCTTCTTGGGTTTACACCGTTCTCCTGCCTCAGTCTCCTGAGTAGCTGGGACTACAGGCGCCCGCCACCACACCCGGCAAATTTTTTGTATTTTTAGTAGAGATGGGGTTTCACCATGTTAGCCAGGATGGTCTCGATCTCCTGACCTCATGATCCACCTGCCTCAGCCTCCCAAAGTGCTGGGATTATAGGGGTGAGCCACCGTACCCGGCCATGCCCTCTATATTCTTGAGGTCCTCATCTTCAGATTCAACTAGCCACAGATAAAAAATATTTGGAAAAAGAACAATTTTTAAAAAATAAAAAAATACAAATTTTAAAACCAATATAGTATAACAACTATTTACATAACATTCACATTGTATTAGGTATTATAAGTAATCTAGAGATGATTTATAGAAAAGGGCCAGGTGCAGTGGCTCATGCCTGTAACCCCAACACTTTGGGAGGCTGTGGTGGGTGGATCACCTGAGGTCAGGAGTTTGAGACCAGCCTGGCCAACATGGTGAAAACCATCTCTACTAAAATACAAAAACTAGCCGGGTGTCGTGGCATGTGCCCGTAGTCCCAGCTACTCGAGAGGCTGAGGTAGGAGAAGCGCTTGAACCTGGGAGGCAGAGGTTGCAGTGAGCAGAGATCACGACATTGCACTCCAGCCTGGGCAACAGTGGGACTCGGTCTCAAAAAACAAAAAATAAAATAAAAATTTTAAAGTATAGGAAAGAATGTGCATAGGTTATATGCAAATACCATGCAGCGGTTATATGCAAATATCATGTCAGGGACATGAGCATCCAAGGATTTTGGTATTCTCGAGGGTCCTGGGACCAATCCCCTGAGGATGCCAAGGACAACTGTAATTTGAATGACTGTTGACACACACAACTTAATGTTCTACTTCCGTCATTGCATTTTTGAATTGACTCTCATGCCTTTCCAAACGACAGTATGATCCGCAGTCTCATTTCAATAACATCGTGTTTTGGAACCAAGAGACAAACTATAAACCTCAGGGCAGATTATGGTCTGGAGATAAGAATGCATGTTACTAACATGAAATATAATTATTTTGTTGACTGATTTGTTTATATCCTCACCTCATTCCAAAATTGATTTGATGTGAGAGATGGGGATTAAATATCATTTTGGATTTTTTTCTCTCCTATTTCTCTTTCTGTTGTTTTTCCCCTTTTTTCTTTCTTCCCCTACTCCAGAGACTAGGGAATAAAAGAAAAGGCCAGATGTTAAATATTTACTTGGCAGTTATTGAATGTCTATTACCAGTGCATGACAAGTAACTACGGATACAATAATAACTAAGGAAGTGTTTCTACTCATTCGAATAAGTGTCTATTTGGTGGAGGAAATGAACACAAACAAAAACATACAATCAAATATGATAAATACCCTAAGAGTGTTGTGGGGTTTTTGTTTTCATTTTTTTTCTGAGATAAGATCTCACTCTTTCAGGCTGGGGTGCCGTGGCATGATCATAGCTCACTGCAGCCTGCAGCTTCTGGGCTCAGGCAATCCTTCCACCTCAGCCTCCCAGGTGGCTGGGGACTTAGAGGCTGTCACCACCACACCCAGATAATTTTAAAACTTTTTGTAGAAACAAGGTCTCACAGTGTTGCCCAGGTTGGTCTCGAACTCCTGGCCTCAAATGATCCTCCCTCCTCAGCCCCGCAAAATGCTGGGATTACAGGTGTGAGCTGCCAAGCCCGGCCACCCTAAGAGAGTTTATATAAACGGAATTTAGAGAGGCTGTTTCAGGAAAAGTCGAATTCTTTCATTCTTCCTTTTGGGGAAGTTTCACAGAGTTGATGCTAAATACAGAAGAAAGAATGGGCCACCAGAGACCTCTGAACAGAACGGTTCAATCAGATTTGTTTTACAAGGATAACTATGGTGACAGCATAGGGTGGACAAGGTGAGAGAGGCAAGGAGACCAGCTGGTGATTGCAAACGGCCAACCGACAGGGTGCGGGCGGGGACTGTGGTGTTGCAATGAGAGAAGGAAGAGGGAGGGCTCAAGAGACACTTAAGAGACAAAAATGGACAAGACTTGGCAATTGCTTGTATGTGAATGATCAAGACAAAATAGTGCAAAATATTTTCCCTGTAATATATTTCTGGGTGAGGTAGAAGGGGTTGACTTTGGCTATATGTGTAAACACAGTACAGTAAATCCTCACTTAACAACATCAATAGATTCTTGGAAACTGCAACTTTAAGCGAAACGACAGATAACAAAACCTATTTTCCCATAGGTTAATTGATAGAAACCAGAGTGAAGTTCCTAGGGCGTAATTTCCCATCACAAAAATATCATCAAAGTTCTAAATAAAGGCCAAAACACTTCTCATGTTACACATTGTAATAAATGTGAGCCATACAAATATTTAAGAAGAATTAATCAAAACAAGTAAGATAAGTATTTATTCCCTTATTCCAGGTCCAGGTGGTGGGAAAAGGAAGTGAGGGAAACAGGAGGCATCCCAGCAGTTGAGGATGCCAGGTGGGACCTGCTCTGGTCAGGTCGCCCTCCCATTTCAGGGTGACCCAGATTCACCCACGCTTACCCTCACTCACCTGCACTCACTCACACTCATCCACATACCCTCACTCACAATCATTTTCACTCACCCTCACCCACAATCACTTTCACTCACCCTCACCCACACTCGCCCACACGCACCCTAACTCACACCCTCCCCCACATACTCACCCACACCCTCACTCACCCACACCCACACTCACCCACATTCCCACCCTCACCCCCACCCACACTCACTCTCACCCACGCTCACCCACACTCACACTCATCCCCACCCACACTCACTCTCACCCACGCTCACCCACATTCAACCACACACCCTGACCCACACTGAGACAATGGCGACATGCCAGTTCAACGAATGGGCACAGCTTTGGGACATGGGAGGAACCCAGACTCCTGGGAGAAAGGCCCCACAGCGGTGAAAACAGGCAGAGGCCACCAACGGGGCTGGAGGGAAGGTTTCCTCTCTTCAGCGTGGCGCCCTTATCGGAGGGCCTGCCGCAGCTGCTGGTCCTCCTGGTGTGTGGGCTCCTCTTGTTTCTGGGAATGCAGATGAATGGAGTGACCCCATCTGACCTCACTATTTAGTGACATTGAACAACTCAGACTCTGGTGAACTCTGAGTGACCAGGCCGACCCTCTGCTGCAGGACAGGCTCAGCCCAGGAGTGGCCAAGCACAGAGCAGCCCCCCAACTGCACCGAGTGGTCCAAGGTGGGGGTCACCTGACCAAGAGCGAGGCCAGGGCCCTTCCCTGGGATGCCTTCAGACTAAAAGAAGGAGAAACCCTTTCGTTTACAATTTCTGGTGGCGGGACCCAGAGCTGCCAGGAATCCTGGTTCCCAAGTCAAGGGGAAACCATTCTGAGAGAATTCAGGGAGGCACAGGGCGTTGCTGTCCTTCTTCCAGTGAGCCTCGAGGTCTGTCACACCCTTGCCCTTTCTGATGTCTGGTCAGTGTGCCAAGAAACAGCCTTTCCCTTCCCAAGTGAGTCTGTGTTACTCATACCCAGAGTCCTATGCCTGCTCAGAGGGTTACTATTATTATTATTAATTTTTTTAGAGACAAGGTCTCACTCTGTTGCCCAGGCTGGAGAGCAGTGGCACAATTACGGCTCAGTGCAGCCTCAAATTCCTGGGCTCAAGCCATCCTCCTGCCTCAGCCTCCTGAGTTGCTGAGACCACAGGTGTTCACCATCACACCTGGCCAATTCTGAGGGTTATTGTGAGGATTCGTGTTCATGTGCATCATGGCACTATGGCAGATCCCTCCTCAGCTCTCTTGGCCTCTCTTGATCTGGGGCCTCAGGCCAGACCATCACTGCAGCCATCAGCTCTGCGTGGACTCCTACCAACTTCAAACAGACACAAACTCCAGAGATAAATTCTTCCCCCTTCCTCCCCTAAATGGTGTCCCAGGAAGTGATTGTTTGTCTTAGAAGATGGTCCCTATGATCAAGTTTGACACCAAGGTAGTGGCCAGGTTGGTAACTCACCTTCCTCATGGTTGCCCTACCTTCCCCACTGCGCTCCCTGAGCTCTCTCCTGCCCCCTGGGCTTGTGCTACCTCATACAGCAGTACAGGTATAAGCTGAGGCAGGAATCTAGGCTACAGAGAGCGTTCAGTGGATGGCAGCTTGTGTCACGATGTCTTCTGTATCTGACGACCTTCACCCCCATCAGTTGCTTTAGGACTTCAGAATCCCTTCCGCACTGAAAAAACTAAGACTTCTTGTATTCATTTACCTTTCTCCCTTCCTTCCTTCCTTTCCTCCTTCCTTCCTTCCTTCCTTTCCTCCTTCCTTCCTTCCTTCCTTTCCTCCTTCCTTCCTTCCTTTCCTCCTTCCTTCCTTCCTTCCTTTCTTCCTTCCTTCCTTCCTTTCTTCCTTTCTTTCCTCCTTCCTTCCTTTCTTCCTTTCCTCCTTCCTTCCTTCCTTCCTTCCTTTCCTCCTTCCTTCCCTCCTTCCTTCCTTCCTTCCTTCCTTTCCTCCTTCCTTCCTTCCTTTCTCTTTCTTTCTTTCTTTCTTTCTTTCTTTCTTTCTTTCTTTCTTTCTTTCTTTCTCTCTCTCTCTCTCTCTCTCTCTTTCTTTCCTTTTTTTTTTTGTGTGTGTCACTCTGTCACCCAAGCTGGAGTGCAGTGGCATGATCTTGGCTCACTGTAACCTCTGCCTCCCAGGTTCAAGCAATTCTCCTGCATCAGCCTCCCAGGTAGCTGGGATTACAGGTGTGCACCACCATGCCTGGCTAATGTTTTTGTATTTTCAGCAGAGATGGGGTTTCACTATGTTGGCCAGGCTGGTCTGGAACTCTTGACCTCAGGTGATCCACCCACCTAGGCCTTCCAAAGTGCTGGAATTACAGGCGTGAGACACCATGCCTGGCTGTTTCCTCTCTTTCTTTACTTCTCTTCCCCAACTCCACCCTTTCTTTCTCCTGTTTTCCATCTTTTTGTTACTGTATTGCCTACTGTTTCAAAGAAAGTCTGCATATTTTACAATGCTTCATAAAATATTTTCCCATTTACAGAAATCATTTCCTTTTGGTTACTTAAACCTTGTGTGTCCAACAGAGACCCAACAGGAGAAAACAGGGCACGCTCAGATGAAGATATGTCGACGTGAGCTAATAAAGAGGCTATTTACAGAAGTGCGGCTGAGGTATAGAGAAACTGCAAGAGATACCGCAGCACCACCGCTGGGTGAACCAGACAAGGAGAAGAGCATTTGCCAGAACGGAAAGGAGCCAGTCACGAGGGAGAACCACCCTGAGAGGAGCTCTGAGCTGAGGTTAGGGATGCAGACAACCAGGGGGTAGAATGCAGAGATGCGGTACTTTTGCTTTCCAGTCGTCAACGCCAAAGCATTATACTGCATTCCTTCAATATATAATAATATTTAAATTGCCTTTTTTTTTTTTTCTTTTCAGAGACAAGGTCTTGCTATGTTGCCCAGGCTGGTCTCAAACCTGAGCTCAAGGGATTCCCCTGCCTTGGCCTCCCACAGTGCTGGAATTACAGGCATGAGCCACCGTGCCTGGTCCTGAAAATCATAAAGATTGCCTTTCTTTATGAATTTCAGAAATTACCAGTTTATAGTTCTGTGAAAAGAAATATGTGTGGTCTTCGTGATACACCCACCTAGAGCGTAAATATAAGGTACATATTAGAAGCTTGTCTATCAGAAAATAGGAAGATATTTTAACTCTTAATACTCAAATCAAGAAGGTTAAGGAGGGTAGAATTTCTTACAAAAGGGAATCCCCTCTCTTCACTGCTCCCTGCTTACAAATTTTGATGAGAATCTCCAGTTCTGGAGTCTCTAGTTCTAATAAACCGACCGACTCGGGAAGACAAATATGAAATAGTACAAATAAGCAAATTGAAGAAGTCATACTTCACTTGAGTCCATTTTAAGGCCTCCCGTAAATGAGCCATTATAATGAACTCATGAACATGCATTAAAAAAAACATTCAGATTGAACAACATGACTCATAGTTTTGAGTAAAATTGATGTGAACTTTTTACAGGAAGTTTACACACAAACTCTCACTTAAATGTGGAAACCATATAACTTGATTTTTGTATGATTACAGTTTCATTTAATTATGATTTAGGATAATAATTGGAGAAAATACATCATTGAATGGTAGTTCAAGGGAAATTTATTTTTAATTTAAAATGAATGCAACTGAAGAAACTAAGCTGTCACATGAGCAAGGAAACCCCAGAAGCCACACTCAAAGACTGCTTTTCCGTCCAGTGAGCTGGCCAGAGTTCTGCTAGAAAATACAGTGACTGGGCCGGCCGACCCAGGCAGAGCTACCTGTCACATAGAGAGGTTCGCAAACATGGCTGAAAGCAAGACTGACACCCATTTCAAGGATTCCGTCGGACTAAAAAGCCTCTGCACAATCAACACAATGAAAAAGCATGTGGAGTGGGAGGAAATATTTGCAAACCGTGCATCTGATAAGTTCCCCAAAATATACGGGAAACTCAAACAACTCGATAGAAAAAAACAAGAAAAACCCCAAATAATCTGATTTTAAAGATAGGCAAAGGACCCAAATAAACATTTCTCCGAAGAAGACATAGAAATAGCTAACAGGTATACGGAAAGGTGGTCAGCATCACTAACTGTTACCAAAACACCAGGGGTTTGGACTGGGTCCTGCTGCTCACTGCACAGAAAGCCAATCACTGAGGCAACGAGTATTGCCAAGGAAGAAGCTTTAATCTGGTGCTGCAGTCAAGGAGATGGGAGCTCAGTCTCATATCCTTCTCCCTGACCGGCTAAAACTAGAGGTTTATATAGCAGGGAAGAAAGGTAACAATGTGTAAGAAAACAGAAACTAAAGAGGGGCAAGGGAGTAATCATGAGGAACGAGGGTCCCACATCCCATTGTCTGGATCTGGTGATCTGGTGTTCTTTGCTTTTTTTTTTTTTTTTTTTTTTTTAGAGAGGTCTGAAAGTGGTTTTCAGAGGAAGGAACTCAGATAAAACAAATGTAAGGTTCTGATTTTAAGACCAGAATGATCAATTTCTATGTTTATCCATAAAATTATCTATGAGACTATTGGGTTAGTTTCATAATCACCAGGGAAATGTCAATCAAAATCACTATGAGATACTGTCCCACACAATTAGGATGGCAAAAAGATGAAATATAAGTGTTGGCAAAAGTTTAGAGAAAAGAGAAGCCGTCACGCCTGTAATCCCAGCACTTTGGGAGGCCGAGGCGGGCGGATCACAAGGTCAGGAGATCGAGACCACGGTGAAACCCCGTCTCTACTAAAAATACAAAAAATTAGCCGGGCGCGGTTGTGGGCGCCTGTAGTCCCAGCTACTCGGGAGGCTGAGGCAGGAGAATGGCGTGAACCCGGGAGGCGGAGCTTGCAGTGAGCCGAGATCGCGCCACTGCACTCCAGCCTGGGCGACAGAGCGAGACTGTCTCAAAAAAAAAAAAAAAAAGAAAAGAGAAGCCGTCTACATTGTAGGTGGGAATGCAAATTAGTATAGCCATATGGAAAACAGTATGGAGGTTCCTCAAAAACTAAAAATAGAACTACCATATGATCTAGCAATCCCACTACTGTGTATACATCCAAAGGAAATGAAATCAGAAATCTACATTCTTATGTACATTGCAGCATTTTCACCATGGCTAAGATATTGAATCAACCTATGTGTCCATTGACAGACGAATGGATAAAGAACATTTGGTGTATATGCACAATGGAATACTATTCAGCCATAAAAAGAAGGATATCCTGTCATTTGTGACAACATGAATGAACATGGAGAACATTACGCTCAGTGAAATAAGCCAGGCACAGAAACACAAATACTGCATGGTCTCACTTACATGTGGAATCTGAAGAAATTAACTCATAGAAATAGAGAGTAGAACAGTGGTTACCAGGGGCTGGGGGTAAGGGGAGGAGATGGAGAGATATTGGTGACAGGGTACAAAATATCAGTTAGGATGAATAAGTTCTGGACATCTATTGAAAAACATGAGGATTATGATTAGTCATAATGTATTTCATACTTGAAAATTGCCAAGAGAGTAGATCTTAACTGTTCTCACTGCAAGAAAAGAATAAGCATGTCTGGTGAGGGATATGCTAACTAGCTTGATTTAATCATTTCACAATGTATATGGATAGCAAAATGTCACTTGTATACCATAAATATATATAATATTTGTTTGTCTTTTATAAATAAATAGCTTAACTTTTTAAAAAGAAAAGAAAAAAGACTGATAACCACTTTTAGAGGTTAGGAAAGTGAAAGACAATCTAACTGAAAACTTTGTTCAAAAGCTTTTCCTCCAGAGCCTGGACGCAGTGGCTCTCGCCTGTAATCCAAGCACTTTGAGTGGCTGAGGTGGGCAGATCGCTTGGCCCAGGCATTCTGCTTGAGCTTAGGAGTTTGAGACCAGCCTGGACAACATGGTGAAACCCTGTCTCTACAAAAAGTAGCTGGGTGTGGTGGTATGTGCCTGTAGTCCCAGTTGCTTGGGAGGCTGAGGTGGGAGGATGGCTTGAGCCTGGGAGGGCAAGGCTACAGTGAGCCAAGATCGTGTCACTGCCCTCCAGCCTGGGTAACACAGCAAGACCCTCTCTCTCTCAAAAAAAAAAAAAAAGCTTTCCTCCACCTAGCAATATGGTCGGCAATAGAATAGACCTCAGCGCAGAAACTCTGGTGGAATCGTGACTGTTAGTCCACTATCCATTCATTCAGCAAAATATTTATTGCGCACCTACCATATGCCAGATTCTGCTCTGAGTTTTGAGGATACACCTGTGGACAAAACAAAATTCCTGACCTCAAAAAGTTAGATTCTAGTTGGGAGGGAAAGGTAGCAAACAATACTTATGTCAGACATAACATATATCCTGCATGACAAATGCTACATTTAAAAATTACAGCAAAAAAATAGACATGTGCACTCATGTTCATGGAGCATTGTTCACAATAGCCAAAAAGTGGAAGCAAACCAAGTGTCCATCAACAGATGAATGAATAAACAATATGTGCTCTCTACACACAATGGAATAGTATTCATCGTTAAACAGAAGGAAATTCTGCCACACGCTGCAACACGGATCAACCCTCAGGACATTATGCTAGTGAAATAAGCTAGTCACAAAAAGCAACATACTGTGCAAGTCCACTTATATGAAGTACATAGAGTAGTCAAATTCACAGAGAGGAAAGGAGATTCGTGGTTGCTAGGGGCTGGAGGATGAGAGAATGGGGAGTTATTGTTTAGTGGGTGCAAAGGTCTAGTTTTGCAAGATGACAAGAGCTCTGGAGATGAATGGTGGCGATGGTTACACAGCAATATGAATGTAGTGAATACCACTGAACTATACCCCCAAAAATAGGTAAGGTAGCTGGGCACAGTGGCTCATAACTGTAACCCAAGCACTTTGGGAGGCCAAGGCAGGAGGGTATCTTGAGGCCAGGAGTTCAAGATCACCCTGGGCAACATAGTGAGATCTCGTCTCTACAAAAAATTTAAAAATCAGCTGGGCATGGTGGCACATGCCTATGGGCCCAGTTACTTGGGAGGCTGAGGTGGGAGGATTGCTTGAGCCCTGGAAGCGGAGGTTGCAGTGAGCCATGATGTCACCACTGTACTCTAGCCTGAGTGACAGAGTGAGACCCAGTTTCACACACACACACAAGGTAAGATAGTAAATTTTATGTTATGTGTATTTTATTACAATTTAAAATATTTTTTAGAAAAAGCATAGACAGGCCGGGCGCGGTGGCTCAAGCCTGTAATCCCAGCACTTTGGGAGGCCGAGGCGGGCGGATCACGAGGTCAGGAGATCGAGACCATCCTGGCTAACATGGTGAAACCCCGTCTCTACTAAAAATACAAAAAACTAGCCGGGCGTGGTGGCGGGCGCCTGTAGTCCCAGCTACTCGGAGGCTGAGGCAGGAGAATGGCCTGAACCTGGGAGGCAGAGCTTGCAGTGAGCCGAGATCGCGCCACTGCACTCCAGCCTGGGTGACACAGCGCGAGACTCCGTCTCAAAAAAAAAAAAAAAAAGAAAAAGCATAGACAGACCAGAACTGTGACTCATGTCTGTAATCCCAACACTTTGGAAGGTCAAGGTGGGTGGATCACCTGAGGTCAGGAGTTCAAGACCAGCCTGGCCAACGTGGTGAAACCCCGTGTCTACTCAAAATACAAAAAATTAGCTGGGCGTGATGGCAGCAGGCACCTGTAATCCCAGCTACTCGGGAGGCTGAGGCAGGAGAGTCACTTGAATCCGGGAGGTGAAGGTTGCAATGAGCTGAGATCACACTATTGCACTCCAGCCTGGGCAACAAGAGCGAAACTCCATCTCAAAAAAAAAAGAAAAAGAAAAACGATAGACAGTGTGTTGGAATGGGGTTAGCATTGTTAGATAAGGGTTCTCTCAACAGACTAAGAACACCCTTAGAGTGTGTCCAAAAGGATACCCAAGAAACTAGAATCAATGCCTGCCTCTAGGGAAAGGAACCCAGGGACAAGAAGCCAAGATTGGAACGGAGGTCAGCCACAGTGGCTCACACCTGCAATCCCAGCACTTTGGGAGGCCGGATCACTTGAGGTCAGGAGTTCAAAACCAGTCTGGTCAACAGGGGGAAACCCTGTCTCTACTAAACAAAAAAAACAAAAATTAGCCAGGCATGGTGGCATGTGCCTGTAATCCCAGTTACTCAGTAGGCTGAGGCAGGAAAATTACTTGAACCCAGGAGGCAGAGGTTGCAGTGAGCTGAGATGGTGCCACTGCACTCCAGCCTGGGTGACACGGTGAGACTCCGTCTTAAAAAAATAAAAAAAAGAGTTGGAAGGGGATTTATTTTTATTATATATTACTTTATTATTTATTTACTTATTTATTTATTTATTTTTAGACAGAGTCTCGCTCTGTTGCCCTGGCTGGAGTGCAGTAGCACAATCTCGGCTCACTGCAAACTCTGCCTCCCAGGTTCAAGCGATTCTCACGTCTCAGCGTCCTGAGCAGCTGGGATTACAGGCATCTGCCACCAGGCCCGGCTAAGTTTTGTATTTTCAGCAGAGACGGGTTTTCACCACATTGGCCAGGCTGACCTCAAACTCTTGACCTTAAGCAATCTGCCCGCCTTGGCCTCCCAAAGTGGTGGGATTACAGGTATGAGCTACCGAGCCCAGCCCCTTTTATGTATGTTGAATATTTTATTGTGTTTTTGTACTACCTACTCATAAAAAACTGGCTGGGCACAGTGGGAGGGTGAGGCACTTGGGAGGCTGAGACGGGAAGATCACTTGAGGCCAGGAGTTTGAGACCAACCTGGGCAACATAGGGAGACTCCCTTTCTACAAAAAGTTAAAAAATTAGCTGGGTGGGGTGGCTGGAGACCCACTTGACAATCCATTTACTACAAGCTTGTCAGTATTTAGAACTGGGGCAAGGTAAGTTAAATGATGTAGATGTTTTCTTTCTTTTTAGTTGAGGGCAGGCAGGAGATGGCATTTGCTAGTAGGCATTCTGAATGATGTAGCCGAGGCATCTCAAATAACATATCTGTTTAAGAACATACATGCCTGCCTTAACAAAATAAAGCCTCATCTTTTAATGTTGGCGATGGAGGGAGAATTCCTACAAGAGAACCTTTGTCCCAAATTCATGTATGCTGCGGAGATCTCCCCTAATTGTTGTTGTTTCTCACTGGCTTGAAGGAAGGAAGAATTATACTATTCATTGTATGTTCTCGAAGACATAATAGCACAATTAACAGTAAGACTACAGTATTTTTATAATTCTCTGCTCAAGACTAAGAGAAACAAAAAAAGCACATGACAACATATAACATTATTTGGCTTACATTATTTGGCTTATAAAATATGTCCTCATCTGAGTCTTATAGGCTGCAATCTACCTGCAGTCTGATACGCAGCTATCTGGTGAGTGCTTCTTGAAACCCGGATTCGAGAGAAAGCTAGGTGTTTCCTCTGCTGAAGTCCACATTTTGAATTACAGCTTCCAGGTTGACAAATGTCTTCCTTCCAAAATGGCTACCCCTGCGACTCATGTCCCATCCTGACCTCATCAGGGAAACCTCTCTTCCCTCCCCACAAAGTGGGGAACTCCCCTGCAGTCTCAATGAGAACAGCATATCCAAGTCAGCACAAACAGAGAAGAGCTGCTTTTGCAAAACAGGTTTTCATTGCAGTCAAAAATGAAAACTTCTTCTCCCCATCACACCAGTCCTGCTGCTTATTCTGGGTTCTTGATTAATTTACTCTGGAAACTAAAAATTATTCTGGACTCCTGTCTTCCTACCTCCTACCTCCCCACTTCCGACTAGCCACTAGGTCTTCCAGTGACGCTACTTTCTGAAGAGCTCTCAAATTAGTCCACTTCCCTCCATTCCCCATCCCATGACCTCTAATCCAAGGTGCCATGATCACCTGGAGGTGGACGACTCCAGTTTCTCCCACTCCAGTCTCCTCACCACGCTGTCCACAGTGATTTATCCAAATCCAAATCTATTCACATCAATTCCCTGCTAAAAACTTTCACAGGTCCCCATTGTCTCAAGTGTCAATCCTAAAACCCTTGCAAACAAGCCCCAATTTACTTGTCTTATTTCATCCACCTGCCTCAAAACACCTTAGTAGCCTTCGGGACAGCGGTAGGTTTCCCAGAAAATGCAGCCTTTCACAGCTCTCTGACCTGGCTCCAGCGGTTCCCTCTGCCTAGAACGTCTTCACAGTTTCCAGCTGGCAAATGCTTAGTCTTCCTTCAAAATCCATCCAGTGTTTTTGGGCCTGTGTTTTTAAGCATGAAGTTTCTCTGACTCCTCTAAATGGTCAGCAGCTTCCTCCTTTGAATCCAAAACACTTTGAATAGAATTCTAATAGCATCTTTCTTATTTTATTTTATTCAATTTATTTTTTTGAGATGAAGTTTTGCTCTTGTCGCCCAGACTGGAGTGCAATGGCGTGATCTCAGCTCACTGTAACCTCTGCCTCCAAGGTTCAAGCGATTCTCCTGCCTCAGCCCCCCAAGTAGCTGGGACTACAGGCGCCCGCCATCAGGTGTGGCTAATTTTTCTATTTTTAGTAGAGACAGGGTTTCACCACGTTGACCAGGCTGGTCTCGAACTCCTGACCTCAGGTGATCTACCTGCCTTGGCCTCCCAAAGTGCTGGGATTACAGGTGTGAGCCATTGCACCTAGGGTTGCATCTTTCCTATTTTATAGCAATTGTTTTCAATTCTGCCTTTCTTCTTCTTCCCCAGACTGAAAGCTTCTGAAGAGAGAAAACTATCTTTGTATCTTCACTTAGCACAAGACCTAGACATAACAGAAGCTCAAGAAATGTATTCATTAACTCATTCATTAAAAATAATTGTTAGTGTCTGTTGCTTGTGAAACTGTGGGCTGAGTGCTGGGGATGTAACATTGCAAGAGACAGACGTGATCCCTGCTCTCTGGGAACTTGAGTGATGAACAAATTAACTAAACGTGCTGCAGTTGTTGGTTTTTTTTTTTCCTTCTTAAACCTATTTCAGCTTTGCTCAGCCTTCACCCAAAGAATTCAGATTAGTTGATACTTACACTATCATCTCTTCCCTAAAACACCAACCTTGCCAGTGACAGTATTAGGACCAATAAATATTGCCATGTTGTGAGTTCAAAGACGTTCAAGTCCCCATCTCTACCTTCCAGAGGTGTGTAGTTTGCCTGAAGAGTAAAAACCAACATACGGAACAATTAGGAAACAATATAGGGAAATAATTCAGTGCTAATTGTTTGGGACAGACTGCATGTTTTCAGAAGGGAGATAATGAAGTCAGCCATATAATGAGTGCATAATGTATAGCTCATGCTGTGCACACCGTCAGTGGATTTAGCACAGCAGCAAGATAACTTTCAATACACAAGACAAGGCTTTGCTCCCTGTCCTAGCGTAGGAATCAGATTTGTGGGAAAACTGACCTGTGCCTCAGCCTGGGGGTGAAAGGGACTACCACGATGGCAGGTAAAAAGAAACGGAAAAGTGCCGTCCTAAAACTCAGATTTCTGGAGTCCCTTTCACAGAGCACGGAAGCGCCTGGGTTGGAAAGAGCTGCTGTTTTACTTATCTATCTGTTTTTTACAAGGAGAGGAATTGGAGAACAGTGCGGGAGAGGGTCATTCAGGACCCCAAGGTCCTCATGGCCCCCAACGGGTTCTTGCCAAGGGTGGCAGGAAAACACCTGCCATACTCTGAGTGTTCATATTCTTTTTTATTATTATTATACTTTAAGTTTTAGGGTACATGTGCACAACATGCAGGTTTTTGTATGAATAGATTTTTCCTTTTGAATACTTCTTTCTCAGACACCCTTGTTCTGGCTGCCCCCAATCCCTTATAAGCCAGCAACCCAGGTCTGTGGTTTCGACAGGAGCAAACACAGCCCCGAGCTGTTTTCTGCATGGCCACCCTCCCTGAGGGGCCAGTGGGTTCTCCTGCTGGCCCTCAGGGGCTGTGCAAGGGGAATGCAGAAGGCTGAGTTCCACATTCTTGAAGCTGTCTGCAAAAATGCGGCCTCTTGAAGAGCCCCTTAATTGAGGCATTCTGAGCTTTATCCCAGTTAGCCTCATCAATGCTAGAGTAAATCCTCTTCACCCTTTTCCTTCATGCCTGAGAGTCCAGCTCAGGACGAATCAGCCCCGCACAGCAAAAGGGAAGGGAACATAGGAACCAGCGTTGCCTAAATACATGGACTGCATTTGTTAGACTATTCAATTTTGGGCAACAAGAGACAGAAATATTAGATATGATTTGATATTTCTAAATTTAAATGCCTTCAAAGGCCTCTGGAAAGACCCTCCCTTAAGGAGACTCCCTCACGTCCGTTGCACCTCAGTTAAGCAGTTAAGGACTTCAGAGAGAAAAGAAAGGCAGCCCGCGGTTACCATGAGAACGTGCCCTCCTGGTCTCAGAGACTTCGTGTTTACGTTTTTAACTCGATATGGTCTTCGCAGCATTGGCCCAGTTTCCACCCTTGAAATTAATGTACTGGAAGGCTCATAACGGTCGGAGGTGAAGAACCCAGGCTCGTGTTTCAGCCCAGCAGACTCTGCAGGGATGAAACAACACGTGGGTCCCATGGACACTGAGGTTCTTGGGTTAGTTTCAAGGAGATGGCACGCTCTGTTTGTTAGAGCTAACAATTGTAGCTGTTGACGGAAAAAGTCTGACTCGGTTATTATTCTTCCCTTAAGTAAATACTATTTTTTTCTTTACAGTACAATGACTCGACGCACATTTGGAAACATGACTTTTTTTTTTTTTTTTTTTTTTTTGGTAGCACGGTACCTAGAATCTTCTTTAAAAATCTGTTTCTAAAAGGGAAAAAATTCCATTTGAAGGAAGCATTAATATTTTCCATATGTGTTGGCTCCTGAGGGTGGAATTAATATTCAGATTGAGATTCAACCCATGTGGGTTGGCAAGTGGAGGCCTGTAGATCACAGGCAAGCAGCAGCCGTGCGAGTCTCAGCTGATCAAGAAATCCACCAACCTCCCAGGTGTGAAAAGCTGGCGGGGCTCAAAGGGCTCAGCTCTGAAATCAAGCCCTCAGCCAGGCTTTGAGACGAAATTTCACGGGCAACACCGATTGAAGCAGCTCCTCTCATAGGTCAAAAGATACTTTTCCACTTTGTGAAATGCATGGGCGAAGACATTCATGGAGTGTCTGAGCTGCAAGGGGCCACAGAGATCACCCCGTGTGGTCCCATGTTGGACAGCTGAGAGCGGTAGAATGCACGGTAGCAGCAGGACCTGCCCAGGTCTGGATAGCTCCAAGGTCAGGCATCACTGCCCTCAGTCCCGGGCTCCCAGTGCTATGCCCAGTGCCATGCACATAATTCTACAATCTGCAAACCATTTTCCCATTTTGGGAATTTTTTTTTTTTGGAGACAGAGTCTCGCTCTGTCACCTAGGCCAGAGTACAGTGGCGCAAGCTCGACTCACTGCAACCTCTGCCTCCCAGGTTCGGGTGATTCTCCTGCCTCAGCCTCCCAAGTAGCTGGGAAAAAAATTTTTAAATGTGCATATGTAATTCCAGAAAACATAAACAAATAAGATTTGTTTCTGGCCTCTTCTTAAGCTGTCATTTTATAAAAATTAATCTTTTTTTGCTTTTTGGAGATAAAGTCTCACTCTGTCACGCCCAAGCTGGAGTGCAGTGGCACAATCATGGCTTACTGCAGCCTCAAATT
Source organism: Papio anubis (assembly GCF_008728515.1). Lineage (NCBI taxonomy): Eukaryota > Metazoa > Chordata > Mammalia > Primates > Cercopithecidae > Papio > Papio anubis. Next base: position 6,229,436 of record NC_044978.1, read on the forward strand.
CCTGCTCAAGTGATCCACCCACCCCAGCCTCCGGAGTAGCTGGGACCACAGGTAGGCGAGCATCATCATGCCTAGCTAATTTTTTTTTTATTTTTTGTAGAGACAGGGTTTCACTATGTGCCTGGGCTGGTTTCAAACTCCTGGCCTCAAACAACCCTCCCACCTCAGCTTCCCAAGTGCCTCAGCCTCCCATCACACCTAGTCAATTTTTTTATAAGTAGGTAGTACAAAAGCACAATATAAAATTCAAAATACATGAAAGAATATACAATAAAAGTAAATCCCCTTCCTACTCTTGCCCTCCAGTCCCTTAGTTTCCTTCCCTATAGGCAGGCATCGATTCTGGTTTATTGTGTCTCCTTTTGGACAAACCGTAAAGGGCAATCTTTTAAAATTATTTAAGATGCATTTTTGAGCCGGGCATGGTGGCACCTGCCTATAGTTCCAGCTACTCAGAAGGCTGAGGCAGAAGGACAGCTTGAGCACAGGAGTTTAAGTCCAGCCTGGGCAACGTAGCAAGACCCTGTCTCAAAAACAAAATTCATTTTTGCCACTTTTTCCTTATGATCACAAACGCCTGTATGGATACTGACTGATCCTAGTTATTGCCCAGGTAATTTCTCATGAAAACTAAATAGCAATAACCTGAGAAGATCTACAGACAGGTGGGAAAAAGCAGATTGCTGCCTGATTGCTGCTTTCCTTCAATATTTTGTCTCCAACACGTACATTTTCTTTCTAAAATTTCTGTGTCCACAAACAAATGAAGAGCTCACAACGTGGCTGCTCAGAATTTGTGGCTTTCAATAAGCAACTGCCACGATTTCGAATAATCAACAGAAAGCCAGTTCTTCAATTCCTTTTTTTTTCTTTTTTCGAGATGGAGCCTTGCTCTGTCACCCAGGCTGGAGTGCAGTGGCGTGATCGTGGCTCACTGCAATCTCCACCTCCCAGGTTCAAGTGATCCTCCCGCCTCAGCCTCCCAAGTAGCTGGAACTACAGGTACACACTACCATGCTCGGCTAATTTTTGTATTTTTAGTAGAGATGCAGTTACACCATATTGACCAGGCTGATCTCGAGCTCTTGACCTCAAGTGATCCACCACCTTGGCCTCCCAAAGTGCTGGGATTACAGGTGTGAGCCACCGTACCCAGCCCCAGTTCTTCATTTCTGAAAGACAGCCGTCACAGTCTAGTTGCTATGGTTTGGATATGGTTTGTTAGGCCCACCAAGTCCCCTGTTAAAGTGTGGTTCCAGTGTTGGAGGTGAGGCCTGGTGGGAGATGTTTGGGTCATGGGCGTGGATCTCTCATGAATGGCTTGGTCCTGTTCTCACGGTAGTGAATGAGCTCTCCCTCTATTAGACCCCAGAAGAGCTGATTATTGAAAAGAGCCTGGCACCTCCCTCCACTCTAGCTCTCTCTCTTCCATCCTCTCTTGCCACGTGGTACTGCTCCTCTTTGCCCTCTGCCGTGAGTGGAAGCTTCCTGAGGCCCTCACCAGAAGCACATGCTGGTGCCTGCTTCTTGATGGCCTGCAGAACCGTGAGCCAATAAAGCTTTTTTCTTCATAAATTACCCAGACTCAGGTTTTCCTTTAAGCCTTTTCAGATAATTCGTCATTATCTGTGATTTAAAATCGAGACTCATAAAGAATAAAGGTAGAAAGCTAGGAACACCTATTTGTTGTGTCTTTTTCTGAGCTTTCTCTGATATTTATGTACCCCCATTGCTCCAGGTCATGCCCCCTTTCTTTGCTGGGACTATTAAAATAGACTCCTTTGGTTGTCCCTGCATAATCAAGACACTGTGGTCGAATCCTAGTGGGCGAGTGGGAGAGGGTTACAGGGAGAAGTCAGAGGTTACAGGGACTATGATAATGAGTTTCAGCTTCATAGTGAAATGCTATTGCAAGATTTGAAGCAGAGGGTTTACCTCAACACACACACACACACACACACACACACACACACACAGCAGAGCCTTGAACAAAGGTTACAAATTACACAGGTCCATTTATATGCAGATTTTCTCCCACCTCTGCTACTCCCGGGACAGCAAGACCAACCCTTCCTCTTCATCCTTCTTCTCAGCCTACTCAACATGAAGCTGACGAGGAGGAAGACCTTTATGATGATCCACTTCCACTAAATGAATAGTAAATATATTTTCTCTTAATTAAGATTTTTAAAATATTTTATTTTCTATAATTTATTATGCAAATATGGTATATAATATATATACAAAATATATGTTAATCAACTGTTCATGTTACTGGTAATTCTTTTGGTCAACAGTAGGCTATTCGTAGTTAAGTTTGGGGTTTTGGGGGTTTTTTTCGAGACAGGGTCTCGCTCTGTCACCCAGGCTGGAGTGCAGTGGCATGATCATAGTTCACTACAGCCTCGACCACCTGGGCTCAAGCAATCCTCCCACCTCAACCTCCCAAGTAGCTGGGACTACAGTCATGTGGCACTACATCCAGCTATTTTATTATTTTTTATTATTTATTTATTTTTATTTTATTATTTATTTTTATTATTTTTTATTTTTTATTATTTTTTATTTAAATCCCTTGGGAACTGAGAATCCAAAGAAGCAGAACTATCCTGTGTTATGGAATGAAAACAGTGAGCTGATTACTCCAAATTTAGGAAGGAAACAAAATTGAGAGTGATTTAGGAATTACAGCATTCCTCAAAGGTTAAGGACCAAGATAGAGTCACCATCCCCTGTTACTAAGTACAGATCCACATCAAGTCAGCTCTTTTTTTAAATTTTTTGTTTATTTATTTATTTATTTATTTATTTATTTATTTATTTATTTATTGAGATGAATTCTCACCCTGTTGCCCAGGCTGTAGTGCAGTGGCACAATCTGGGCTCACTGCAGCCCCCTCTCCTGGGTTCAAGCAATTCTCCTGCCTCGGCCTCCCGAGTAGCTGAGATTACAGGTGCCCACCACCATGCCCAGCTAATTTTTGTATTTTTAGTAGAGACGGGGTTTCACCATGTTGGCCAGGCTGATCTTGAACTCCTGACCTTGTGATCCACCAAGTAGTTCTTTATATTGAGAGTCCTCACATGCATGTTTGATACATTTGATAGCAGTTTTGAAATAAAGGTGTTAAATTCATCCTATCTATCCCTGAGTGGGCAGAAGAGATGCTAATTTAGCTTACTATATCAATACCTGTGGTCTATAATAGGCCTGGTTCTCAAAACTCTGGATTTGTATGGATAGGCCACTCTCCTCTCCCTCTCCTTAATCCCTTGTATGGTTTCAGTTTTTTGGACTCCTTGGGATAGGAAAATGGAAGAAAAAAGACTACACCACTCCTGTCCTAATCCAGCCAGCGAATTTTACCAGCAGAGAGTGCCTCTGTGACTACTTCTACCCTTTCACTGGCCACCTTTCAGAACTCTGTTTTATTACGGATAAAACATGTCCAATCCACTCCTCGCTTCCAAGGAGCAACTAATAAACACCAAGAGAGTTTTTACTGATCAGTTACTGGAAATTTTCCATTTTCCATTTTAGCTCAAAAGCGGCGTAGTCTGTAGGGAAATTCTACCCTAACTTCGCCTCACCTGTGCTGTGCTAGACACCCTGACTTCTGGGACAAGGTTTTGTGCGAGAAATCTGGCACACAAGCTGACTGGCTTGTTCCCTCTCCCAGAGACCCCATGCCAGCCTGTCACTTCCACTTGGCTTTTGAGTCTGCAATTCCAATGGGTCCTCTCCTGGACCAAGCCAAATAACATGGGATGGGGAGAATTTGTACAATGGGAAAGTTCTTTAATGATTCAACAACTATTTATTGAGGACCAATTATTGACTTAGTGTGGAAGTTTTAGGGAGTGAATAAATGACGCCTTTGCTTTCCCACCCAAGCTTGAGATCTCAGAAGAGCGTGTGGAAAGTAACAGGGGGCCAGGGCTGGGCAGCAGGAGACATTCCCAGCTAAGGAGCCAGAGAAAGAAGAGAGACTAATGCAGACACGCAAGGGGGTCAGAGACGTAAAAAGCAAGTGCAGAGAGTGTGGTTTCAATGGAGGCACAATCAGACAGTTTAAAGAAATGACAAAACTGTTGAGTACCACAAAGGTTAAAGAGAATGGGAGGCATTTTAGAAGGAAGCAGAAAAGACATCAGCTTACTGAGAATGTCTCAACTACCATTACCACTAAGTCTTAAGAGTCCTAACTTTTTTTTTTTTTTTTTTTTTTTTGAGATAGTGTCTTGCTCTGTCGCCCAGGTTGGAGTGCAGTGACACAATCACGGTTCATTGCAACCTCCAACTCCTGGGTGTAAGCGAATCTCCTGCCTCAGCCTTCTGAGTAGCTGGGACTACAGGCAAGCAGAACCACACCCAGCTAATTTTAAAAAAATTTTTGTAGAGATAGGTCTCACTCTGTTGCCCAGGCTGGTCTTGAACTCAAGGCCTCAAACAATCCTCCCACCTCAGCCTCTTAAATTGTTGGGATTACAGGCATAAGTCCCAACTCTTTTTTTTTTTTTTTTTTGAGTCCCAATTCTCAAGGGCAAAATAATGGCTAGAAGTAAGCCGTGCATACCGTTCCCATTGCAGTCTGTTGGTGGTGAGCCTGTGTTACAGGCTTAACATGGGGTCTAATCCAGAAGTGCTGATCTCTGCTTTCTCAGCTCAGTGCAGCCTGAAAATCTCAAGGTACTTCACTACATACTAAGAAGGGAATAAATACCCACATTTGGAATCCAGTAAGCAAAAGGCAAATTCTCTGTGGATCCTGTTTAACCCAGTCGGTGATGAGTTAACTAACAATGACAGATTTTCATCTTTTGCAAAATTGTCTACAAAGAATGACAATCAGAAAGCAGAGTGCCTGCCTGTGAAGAATGTTGAAAGTTTCATCAGAACGGCAAAAAACAAATGGGTTTGCTCTTCAGTGTTAATGCCAATCAATTGATGATGGCTCCCTAAAATCTATATTGAGAAGAACTTTGGAGGTCCTTGAAGTTCAGCAAGTAAAGAGCACCATGAAAAATATGAGCTGTGTCCAGCGTGGGTATCTAACTGACAGCACTCTTGCCAAATATTTGCTGTTGCTACACCTCCCTTTCCTTGAACCATACAAGACTTTGGCCAACAAGTATCATCTTGGGATGTCACATTTTGAACATTTCTTCTAATGTACCTGTGACCTTGCACATTTGCGGTTTGTCACCAGCTTCTTGAGGTGCAAAACAACACTCTGAAAAGGAAGCTTTTGTACAGTGACTGAGACAGCCCTGCAAAAGGTCCTCCCTGATTAAAGCAATACAGTTTTGGTGTCTGGACAACAGGATGGTTGTCTACAATTTGACATAGGAAAGCAAGGGTAACGAGCCGACTCTTCATCTTTCCCAATGGACAAGCAGCAAGCCCTGTGTGTATGACTTGACCATCACAGAATCTGATGGATTTTGCTTCTGAGATCAGAGGAGAGTTCAAGTAAAACTTCAGAGAGCCCCATCTTCCTTTATTCAGACCAAGCTGCTCAGTAGGAAATTAGTATTTTGTGATGGTTGACTGTCCATTTAACGCTTCTATAACAGGTTTGCGCTGTGCACTATTTCTTGACGAAGTAAGCATTATTAAAATTAATTTATTTCCCCTACTTAATATCAAATCTTGCTTCTTGTTTTGGAACCAAAAGTATTCTTGGGTTTTTCCCCACTTGGACAAAATGCATCAGCTTTTAAATTTAGAGGAAAAAAATACAATAGCTAAGTACTCCCATTATGCCCTGACAAGTAGATTTCCTACCAGAATTATTTAATATTACTTAGCAATATGCACAAGCACTTAATCCACTCAACATCTTTATCCTAAGAAAACAGGCCTAGTGAAGCCAGGCACAGTGGCTCACATCTGGAATCCTAGTACTTTGGGAGGCTGAAATGGGAGGATCACTTGAGCCTGGTAGTTCGAGACCAATCTGGGCAACATAGCGAGACCCCATCTCTGTATTTTTTCTTTTTTCTTTTTTCCTTTTTCCCTTTCTCTCTCTCTTTCTCTTTCTTTCTTTCTTTCTCTCTTTCTTTCTTTCTTTTTCTTTCTTTCTTTCTTTTTCTTTCTTTCTTTCTTTTTCTTTCTTTCCTTCCTTCCTTCCCTCCTTCCTTCCTTCTCTCGTTCTTTCTTTCCTTGTTCCCTCTTCTCTTTTTCTCCTTCCTTCCTTCCTTCCTTCCTTCCTTCCTTCCTTCCTTCCTTCCTTCCTTCCTTCCTTCCTTCCTTCCTTCCTCTTTCTTTCTTTCTTTCTTTCTTTCTTTCTTTCTTTCTTTCTTTCTTTCTTTCTTTCTTTCTTCTTTCTTTCTATCCGAACTCCTGGGCTCAAGTGATCACCTGTCTTGGCCTGCCAAAGTGCTGTGATTACAGGCATGAGCCACCATGCCCGGCCTCCATTAAAAAAAAAATAATTGGGAGGCCAAGGCGAGTGGATCATGAGGTCAGGAGATTGAGACCATTCTGGCTAACACAGTGAAACCCCATCTCTACTAAAAAAACACAAAACAATTAGCCAGGTGTGGTGGTGGGCACCTGTAGTCCCAGCTACTTGGGAGGCTGAGGCAGGAGAATGGCATCAACCTGGGAGGCGGAGCTTGCAGTGAGCCAAGATCGCCCCACTGCACTCCAGCCTGGGCAACACAGCGAGACTCCGTCTCAAAAAAAAAAAAAAAAAAAAAGAAAGAAAGAAAGAAAGAAAGAAAACAGGCCTAGTGAGAAGGGATGATAGGTTTAAAAACCAAAGACACTGGATTGGATCAACAACAGTTTCATGACATCCATTCAAAATGTATTTATTAAGGACATAACATATTGGGTGTCAGCACTGTTCTAGGCACTGAAAATACAGCTGTGAACAAAACACACACAGTTCCTGCTCTCAAGGAGCTTACGTTTTAGTGAAAGGAGACAGTCCAATAACCAGATGCTATGAAGAAAATAAAAGGTGGGCCAGGAGTGGTGGCTCATGCCTGTAATCCCAGAACTTTGCAAGGCCAAGGCAGGCGGATCACCTGAGGTCAGGAGTTCCAGACCAGCCTGGCCAACATGGTGAAACCCCATCTCTACCAAAACTACAAAATTAGCTGGGCGTGGTGGTGTGTGCCTGTAAGCTACTCGGGAGGTTGAGGCTGGAGAATCCCTTGAACCTGGGAGGTGGAAGTTGCAGTGAGCCAAGATTGCACCACTGCACTGTAGCCTGGGTGACAAGAGTGAGACTCTGTCTCAAAAAAAAATTTATAAAAAAAGAAAAGAAAAAGAAAAGCTGATGGGACTGGCTGGGTATGGTGGCTCACACCTGTAATCCCAGCACTTTGGAAGGCCTAGGTGGGCGGATCACCTGAGGTCGGGAGTCTGAGACCAGCCTGACCAACATGGTAAACCCCGTCTCTACTAAAAATACAAAATTAGCTGGGCGTGGTGGCACATGCCTGTAATCCCAGCTATTCGGGAGGCTGAGGCAGGAGAATTGCTTGAACCCGGGAGGTGGAGTTTGCAGTGAGCCGAGATCACGCCATTGCACTCTAGCCTGGGCAACAAGAGCAAAACTCCATTTCAAAAAAAAAAAAAAGTGATGGGATTGAGAACATGTTATTAGAACACTTTCTCTTTTCATAGGGGTTATTTCTTTTCTATTTGAATTATATCTTTGTATACTGTCTCAAATTTACACAAAGTCAATATTTGTTTGGATTAATATCACTTTAGCTGGAGTAGTAGTATTAAAATTCTCTGAAATGGCTAAGTTCAGAAAACCTTCCTTTAGTTAGAGTTTCATAGCTTATGGTCTTCATTTTAACTTCAATGATGTTGGAGAAGGGTTTTGATGGGTCAGAGGAACAAACAGCATTCTAGAATATAAAACAGGCATTGCAGGAGTAGCTACACAATAAAAGGAGCAACTGAAATGGAAATCTGAGCAAGGGACAAGCATTTAGGCAGAGGGAAGAGTAAGTGCAAAGACCCGTGGCTGGACAGTGCCGGGTGTGTCCAGGGAAGAGCAAGGTGGCCCATGTGACTGGAATGGAGTAAGCAAAAGGAGAGTGCTAGGAGAAGTCAGAGCTCAGAGCCAGATTACATGGGGCCTTTTAGGCCAACATAAGGACTTTGGATTTTACTGTAAGACGGGAAGCCATTGGAGGACTTTAGGCATAGGAGAGATAAATGTGGCTGAATCTCTTTATCTGCTTTGTGGACAATAAACATAAAGGCAGAGGCGGAAGCAGGAAGACTGATGAGGAGGCTGTTCCAGTAGCCCTGGTAGAGGCGATGGTGGTCTAGGGGAGGCAACGGGCAGCAGAGCAGCAGGCTGCTGAGTATATCTCAAAGGCCAAATGACAGAATTTTCAGACAAATTGGTTTTAGAGTATAAGAGAAAAAAAGAGCCAGGTGCGGTGGCTCACACCTGTAATCCCAGCACTTTGGGAGGCTGAGACAGGCAGATCACTTGAGCCCAGGAGTTCAAGACCGGCCTGGCGACAAAAACTCATCTCTACAAAAAATACAAAAATTAATTGGGCATAGTGGTGCACACCTTTGATCCCAGCTACTTGGGAGGCTGAGGTGGGAGGTTCACTTGAGCCCAGGAAATTGAAGCTGCAGTGAGCTGTGATCATGCCACTGCCCTCCAGCCTGGGCAACAGAGTGAGACCCTGTCAGAAAGAAAGAAAGAGAGAAAGAGAGAAAGAGAGAGAGAGAGGGAGGGAGAGAGGGAGAGAGGGAGAGAGGGAGGGAGGGAAAAGAAAAGAAAAGAAAAGAAAAAAAAAAAGAGAGAGACGGTGAGGGGGGCGGTGGGTGGGGAGAAAGGAGTCAATGATGACTCCAAGATTTTTGGCCTGAACAAGTAAAAGACGGACTTTCATTTTCATTTACCATGAAAGGAGGAAGAGTAGGCTCGTGGCCGGGAGGATGGTTGAAAACTAGGAACTAACCCATGAGGTTTGAGACATTCACCTGACATACCAACAGAAATGCTGGGGGCAACTGAGTATGTCCGTGTAGACCGGAGTCCTGGATTGGTGACAGACATTGGGAGTCATCACAGTATAAAAGGTGTTTAAAGCCAGTGCACAGGATGACAGCCCCTAGGGAATGGTTATAGATGAGGAAGACTTCTGAAGCCTTCACCTCGGACACTCCAGTATTTGGAGGACAGCAAGAAGGGGCAGATTCAGCAAAGCAGATAGACAAGAAACAGCCCCTGAGGTTGAAAGAGATTCTAGAGCAGGTGCACTGTGTACCCTGGAGGCGAAGTAGAAAAAGCATTTTAAAAGTGATCATTTGTGTCAAATGCTAGCAGGTAAAGATAATGACAGAGAATTGACAATTGAATTTACTAATGTTAAGACAGTTGTATTGGAGTGTTCGAGACAAAGCCATTCTGGAAAGAATGGAAGGAAAGAAAGCAGAGACAAGAATAGACAACTCTTGGGCTCAGCGTGGTGGCTCATGCCTGTAATCCCAGCACTTTAGGAGGCTGAGGTGGGAGGATTGCTTGAGCCCAGGAGTTCAAGACCACTCTGGGCAACACTGGCAAGACCCCGATCTCTACAAAATAAAAAACTCAGCCAGGCATGGTGGCATATGCCTATTGTCTTAGCTACTCAGGAGGCTGAAGTGGAAGGATCACTTGAGCCCAGGAGGTTGAAGGTGCAGTGAGCCGAGATTGTGCCACTGCACTCCGGCCTGGGCAACAGAGCGAGACCCTCTCTCAAAAAACAAAAAATAAAAGCAACATGTCATATTCAGGTACATTAAATTTTTATATGGTTGCTTAATTGTTCTGTGATTGAAGACCATTGAAAAATAAGTCTTGATAAATGTTAGTATGAAGACCAGCAACAACAAAATGGAATAGACAACTCTTGAGTTTCTCCACAAAGGTGAACACAGAAAAAACGGGACATTAGTTAGCTATTCATTGTCATTTTTTAAGATTGGCACTACAACAACATTGCATACCAACAGAAAGGTCCACTGGAAGGGGAAACATGGATGATCGAGAGGGGGAATAATTGCGGGAGTGAAGTTTCTGCGCACAGGGAGAGGCTGAAGGGTTGGCCCTAAGAACAGACAATCATCCACTGTAAAGAGATGGAAGGCAGGTGGGCCAGCAGTTGTGGTAGAAACAGGGGGAGGGCTCTGATGACCTTTGTTTTGTTGTTTTTAATAAAATAAGAATTGAGTTAATCACCCTGTGAAGGCAGAGGGAGAGGGATATTGGGTACTGAAGGTTTGAAGAAAGAAGAAAAAGCAGAATCAAGGTCTCAGAGGTGAAAGAGTAACTTGATTAAGAAAATGTAGGGGGACGGGCGCGATGGCTCACGCCTATAATCCCAACACTTTGGGGAGGCCGAGGCAGGTGGATCAACTGAGGTCAGGAATTTGAGACCAGCCTGGTCAATATGGTGAAACCCCATCTCTACTAAACATACAAAAATCAGCTGGGTATGGTGGCGTGCACCTGTAATCCCAGCTACTTGGGAGGCTAAGGCAGGAGAATCGCTTGAACCTGGGAGCACTCCAGCCTGGGCGACAGAGCAACACTTCATCTCAAAAAAAAGAAAAGGAAAAAAGAAAATGTAGGAGGATCGTCAGGCAACTTGAAGGGCCTGCTTGAACTCTGTCGCTAATTGAACGAATGAGCCGTCAGCACAGTCGTGTGTTACTCCGGCCACTTACTAGCTGCCTGACTGCAGCGGCTGAGGAGGGTGAGAGCTGGGTTTAAACAGGGCCAAGGCACGCGGAGGAGGGAGGGGGCTGAAAATCTGTACCATCGGGTGAGTAGCATGACAGCCACACAATCAGACAAGCAGACGCCAAGGCCAACCTGGGAAGGTGGAAGGGTAGGAAGGAGGGTTTGGAGGAAGTATTTTGGAGGTCCTGGTGGTGCTGAAGAACTGTTCAGTCAGAGTAGAGGAGGGAGTGAAAAACAGTGTTGGCCAGAGGGTGGGATATTTCAAATCGAGAGTGTGTTCTTTGCTGGTAGGTAGAGTTTGGTACTTGCAAAGTCTAAGGTAACTCCAAGGAGGCAGATGGCTGAGGCAGGATTTAAGGCGTGGGTCAAGGCCAGAATATTGAACAGATTGTTTCTGTCCATTTCTAATGTTTTTACTCTCACATATCTTAAAAATTTTTTGAAATACTACTTACCCTCTCACATATATAAGTTGACCTCTAAAATGTTTTGCTATAAACTTCCATGATTACAACAAATGTATTTCCAGTATATTTTCTATACTGCCTTTTTGTTTTTCTTTTCAGACAGAGTTTTGCTCTGTCACCCAGCCTGGAGTACAGTGGCGTGATCTCGGCTCAATGCAACCTCCGCCTCCCGGGTTCAAGCGATTCTGCCTTAACCTCCCAAGTAGCTGGGACTACAGGCATGCATCACCAGACCCGGCTAATTTTTGTATTTTTAGTAGAAATGGGGTTTTGTCATATTGGCCAGGCTGGTTTCAAACTCCTTCCTCAGCCTCCCAAAGTGCTGGGATTACAGATGTGAGCCACTGCCCCTGCCCTATACTGTCATTTTTAAATAAAACATTTAAATATTACATGGCTCAAATAAGTTCAATGGAATATAAACGCTATACCACAAAGTTTTTAAAGTACTTACAATAAGAGTTTAACATTGCTTTTCCCCTAAAATTGTATTTCCATCCCACTTCCCCCACAAAATACTATCCTAATGATGTATTCTTATTCTCGAATCATTTGATTACCCTATTATACTTCTTGCAACAAACAAAAGCATATGTAATTCTCAAAGTTAAAAACTTTTTCTGAATTTAGCATTGCAATTATTAGTTCACAATTGATTGAAATATGAACACTGGGAATAGTTAAAATTCATAAACTTGTATTAAACATGACAAGGATTTGGGGGGAAATTTTATGGTGCTTTGAGAAGTTTCCCAGTGTCAGTATTTCAAATGTTCCCTATGGTGGCCCGTCAACTTTTACAATCTGAAGCCACTAAATGGGGTGCTCTCCAGTATAGTGTGGTGTTCAGAACCATGACGAAACCACAAAGGAAAAGCTGGTTTTCGTTGTTTTAGAATGTGTGGCTCCAGCAGTTTGTGAAACTCAGGTAACGTATCACAGCGATATGGTGGCAGCGTCAGAGCTTCCGGCCCCCATTTTTATGGTAAGATGAGAGGATGATTCTGAAAAGGGAGAAGGGAAATTTTCCCTTTGCACATCCTCCTCCCTTGGACTTCATATTTCATTCTCTTTAGAATAAACAGTAAACTAGTCTCAAAATAGCTTTACCACACAAATCTATACAGAGTGACAGGGAGCCTGTTATCTCTCCATATATAGAGCATCAAACACTGCTGTAACTCAATTTTCTGGCTCCAGGAATAAATTAATCAGTTTATCCTTCATAGCTACTGATTTTCCTGAAGACTCCAACTAATTAAGAGATGAAACAAACAGAAAGACAGATTTCCTACTCTCTCACTAAACCATGCTAGAAATGGCAAATTTGGAGCCCCATCAATAACTCTGCTGGAATTATTACTCTTGGGCAATTAACTACCCCTTTTCTCTAGAGATCTTGTGCCTCATGCACAATTCAGGTTTTAATTCTATCTAGAGATGGTATTTTTCCACCCTTAATAGAAATTTTTGATGGTGACACTGGTTAAGCAATTCTGACTTTCTGTAAACGCATTTTACAGAAACAATTACTTTAAATGACAATGGGACTCGCCTGGGAAAGCAGTTTAGTTGATCTTTACAGGTTATAAAGCCAAAGCAGCATCATGACATCAAATTCGAATAAACTTCAGAACCCACTGAGAGCACAAGATTGTTGCCTAGGGTCACTTCTCACGTCTACTTGACCCGCATGGTAACAATAGAATGTGGCTTGAATTCAGATCCTCATTATCGCTTGCCTTTTGTAGTCCTTTCGTTCTGAGAAAGGGACCTGAGACGAACAGTGGTCCTTTCTGGAGTTTCTCTGATCAAATACGAAGGTTACTATCCATGTGTGACTATGAATGTAGACCAATTCTACCAATCAAGAAGCCACACACGTTCATTTAATTTCAGGGTCGAGCTAGTAGGTTATATAACCCAATTGTATTTGACACACAGCTCTTGAACAGTACTGTCACTTGTTGCACCAGATTTGGTTAGGGAGGCTTTAAACACTTACACTTCCTCCACCCAACTGAGTAGTACTGTCTAGTGGAAAGAAGACACCGGTCCTTATGCCCGACTGCTGTCTTTAAACAATGGTACAAATGGCACCAACACCCCAGTGCTGGATATGGGAAAGTAAGGAGCTGGGGTATAACTCCCCCTACAGTAGGAGTACTCAGTAGATTTGAATATGATCCATCCTTTCATGGTGTAGTGTAGGGCAATATTTTCAAACTGTTTGAAAGGACCCTACTTCCTCAGAATATTAAGGTATTGTAGGGGGAAAAGTGGCAATATTTCTCAGAACCTCTAATATGTATGTGCCTTCTTTATCTCCAAGAGGAAGAATTTTATATGCAAAGTACCCCAGCTTTCTTGGGCCGGTTCGCATTCTAGGATCCATGGAACACTTTGGGAAACTCTAGTACAGAACACAGTCTCACCCCAAGCCACAGGACGTTGCCTAGTTACTACAGGATTCCTCTCCAAGTTCTACATGGTACGCTTTTGCAAATTATTTTTCACATTCTGCTGAAGTTATCTTTGCATTGTCGTATCAATGTCAAAAGTCAGGATGTGGCAGGTCTAACTGGGAAGATGTTAAGGAAACAAATGGCAGTCTGGTCACACTTGGGGATTATTTACAAATGCTTATGTATGGGGAAATTCCTTTCCCAGCATAATAAGTTGCTTCTCTTGTACCTTTGGTAGGACAGACCTTGGTGGAGCATAACAAGTAAAACAAAGATGCAAGTATCCAGTAAAAACAAACCAAAACAAAATAGGAAACCTTCTACCTTAATCCTGGATGGAAAGTAGTATAAACATCTACTTTTAGCTACTATTTGCAACTCACTGGACTAGCCACTTGTTGAAATACTTAGGCAGGTGCTGCAAACTCTCACATATAAGGTACTTTTTCACAAAAGCGCTTTACAAAGAACCCAAACTCACTCTTGTTAGCTTAAACAGATAAAGTCTTGTTTTGAGACCTTCAAGTGACATGAAAATGATATGAATTTTAAAAATCAATTCCAGATAATTAAACATTTAATCTACTATTAGGAAGGGAAATCTAATTTAAAATAAATTTAATACAGTGAAGACTAAAATAGAAAGAGAATACTTTAGGCCAGGTGCAGTGGCTCACGCCTATAATCCCAGCACTTTGGGAGGCCGAGGTGGGCAGATCACCTGATGTCAGGAGTTCGAGACCAGCCTGGCCAACATGGTGAAACCCAGTCTCTACTAAAAATATAAAAATTAGCCAGTGTGGTGGTGCGTGCCTATAATCCCTGCTACCCAGGAGGCTGAGGCAAGAGAATGGCTGAAACTTGGAGGCGGAGGTTGCAGTGAGCTGAGATTGTGCCACTCCAGCCTGGGCATCAGAGCGAGACCTCCTCTAAAAAAAAAAAAAAAAAAAAAAGGCCGGGCACAGCGGCTCATGCCTGCAATCCCAGCACTTTGGGAGGCCGAGGCAGGCGGATCACCTGAGGTCGGGAGTTCAAGACCAGCCTGATCAACATGGCGAAACTAAAAATACAAAATTAGCCGGGTGTGGTGGTGCATGCCTGTAATCCCAGCTATTCAGGGGGCTGAAGCAGGAGAATCACTTGAACCTGGGAGGCAGAGGTTGCAGTGAGCTGAGATTGCGCCATTGCACTCCAGCCTAGGCAACAAGAGGGAAACTCCATCTCAAAAAAAAAAAAAAAAATTAGCCAGGCGTGATGGCACACACCTGTAATCCCAGCTACTTGGGAGGCTGAGGCAGGAGAATTGCTTGAACCTGGGAGACGGAGGGTGCAGTCAGCCAAGATTACACCACTGCACTCCAGCCTGCCTGGGCCACAGAGTGAGGCTGTCTTAAAAAAAGAGAGAGAGAGAGAGAGAGAGAAAATAATTTGAGAGAACTCTAGCTTTTCTCCCTCTCTTAACTGGGCACAGGAAAATGTCCTTATTTTTCACTGTGTAATTAGAAAAGTGCTGGGTTGTCAATTCCACCAAGTGGCACCTTAGTCAGAATTATCCTGAAGTTAACAATGACATTGATGAAGAAAATATTCTATGCAATATTCAAACACTGTAAACTCAAAGTCAAAGCTACTGCAAAGTTTTTGCTGTGAACATTGAACTTCTCAGTCACGATTTTGCTACAGTGCTTGATAATTGCTTAATCTATGAGAATTTACTTTTTTCAAGTTGATGGGAAATGAATGTAACCAAAAAGCAAAATGTGTTCTAAGATTACAGAAGAAAATTTCTGAAATTTGGAAGATGTTATCACATCTCAAGAAGGCACAGAAAAGCAATGGAAGTCTGTCTAAAAGGCTTGAAATTGCTATGTTCTACCATTTCATATAGTTGGTAAATCAAGTTCTTCTATTAGAATAAAAAAGATTACTTCCCACCAAGGGTATGATTCCATATTACTAATCTAAAACCGGAACACCTGGAGAGAAAACTAGCCAGCTGGCCTAACACCTGTTTCTATGTGGGAAGTTTCTAAGATTAGAATACTGTATAAATAAGTTAAGTCCTCTTGTCAAACAAAGCAATTAGATCTTGCTGTTCAAAGCAAGTATATGGCAAAACACTGCTATCTGAACACAAGAACAGGGGAGAAAAAACAATCCACATATTAAAAAAACCAAAACCGGTTGGGCACAGTGGCTCATGCCTGTAATCCCAGCACTTCGGGAGGCTGAGGCAGGTGGATCACGTGAGGTCGGGAGATCGAGCCCAGCCTGTCCAACACAGAGAAACTCCGTCTCTACTAAAAATACAAAATTAGCTGGCTGTGGTGGCGCATGCCTGTAATCCCAACTACTCGGGAGGCTGAGGCAGGAGAATCACTTGAACCCAGGAGGCGGAAGTTGCGGTGAGCCGAGATCGCACCACTGCACTCCAGCCTGGGCAACAAGAGCAAAACTCTGTCTCAAAAAAACCCAGAAAAACAAAAAAAAAAAACCATACATTGAAGTCAAGCACTAGATACTCTCTTAGAATCTATTTATTCTGAAGCTAGACACAAATTCAACCAAATGCTTTTCCAACACACAACAAACTAAAAGAGGGATACAAGCTACGAGGCAGACAGTTTTAGAAGCAAGGAAGAATGAAAAACATCAAAAGCAGCCAAATTTATTTTAAAACCAGTCGGAGGCAAGTACAGAGGCAAATGGTCCTCCATACTGGAGCGAGATTTAAGAATATCACTGTATAATCACATGGTGCTGAGTCGAAGGATGAATACATTAAATGTTTGTTTGTCCTACTATATGCCAAGAAGAATTTAAGGACATATTTAAGAAGGCAGGAAAACTTTTATCCAGCACAATTAAAATCTGAAAGACTACTTTAGTGCTTATAGGTACACAGCTACCCGAAATACCAAAAGACGCTGTTGCAGTAAAAATCTCATTCCTCCCGTGTTTATGACATGGACATGTTGCTTTTATCCAATCTGTAAGGAAATCGGAATTTTTGTTTTTATAATAGAGACTGCTAAATCAAGAACCCACTAGCTAGTGGATAACTGAGGAAATTATCTGGGTAATTCTAAGGATTTTTCAGGTCTGGAATGCTGGGCCCAAGAGTGATGGTATTGCAAGGCTGGCCCAGGAAATCTCTCTCAGCATCCAAAGACATGCACTAAGGCCCAGCACGGTGGTTCACACCTGTAATCCCAGCACTTTGGGAGGCCAAGGGGGCATGGATCACTTGAGGCCAGGAGTATGAGACCAGCCTGGTCAACATGGTGAAATCCTGTCTGTACTAAAAATACAAAAATTAGCCAGGCTTGGTGGTACACGCCTGTGATTCCAGCTACTTGGGAGGCTGAGGCAGGAGAATTGCTTGAACCTGGGAGGCGGAGGTTGCCATGAGCCAAGATCGCACCACTGCACTCCAGCCTGGGCGACGGAGCGAGACTTCGTCTAAAGAAAAAAAAAAAAAAAAAGAGATGCACTGAGGAGGTGCCATTTTTAATCCTCAGACGAAAAAAGAGGTAAGACTAGAAACTCCTTTGAGGTCAGAATAATGTCAATTACTCTAGTACTGATATAGACAATGTTGGCGAATAACTTATGAGGTTTACAGAAACCTTAATTAAGAGGCAACATCCATCTGCATGTAGCTAGACAAGTGCTGTTAAACGAAGAAATGTTAGTATTTGTTTTATACTGATAGTCAAGAAACTGCAGTGGTTAACCTTTTGTTACTTAAAGTGTTTTCCAGAGTAGGACGGAAGGCAGTACTCAAGAAAAGTCTCAAAATCCTTTTGATCACATCATGCAGAAAGACACAATTTGGTGTTTACGTGTCTTTTACCCTTATCTAACATTACTTACTAATCACACCTTTAAAAAAAAAAAAAAGGATAGACTTTGGGCTATCTTCACTGGCCATACTGCATAGCTAGAGTTTAATAACACTGTTTTCATTACATTTTAAGGTAGTCTTCTAGTCACAGAAAGTGATACTAATTTTCCATTTGCCAAAGTGACATGCTTCCTTTTTAAAATAAATTTACATCAAACAGTGAGTTGACTTTAAAAGTACTAAGTACATAGTAGTTTTAAATATAAAATTAGAACGGTGTGCAGAAATGGCAAACTCCATCAAGATCCGTCTGTGGTGTCTGAAGTTTAGAAAGCCCTGCTTTAAAGTCTACTTACCACACACGTGAATTAAAGCTGTTATTTTATTAACTACCCAGTTAATAAGTTTGTGACCAGGAGACCCCTTTCCTCAGACTAATGTTAAGACATGAATAACAGCCACACTTTTAGGTAACCATATATTAAATCAGTCATTTTCCAGCTGAACAAACTACATGCCAAAGAGGATGAGTGACCTGTCCAGGATCACAGGCTGAGTCCACGCCTCTGGAATCTTGGTCCAGACCACTTCCCTCTCATTGAAATAGGAAACGATGAAGCAGCTGTGGTTTCTCTAATTGATGTACAGTTTAGGCAATACAGTAAAGGAAGTCCCAAAATAACTAACTTCACTTAAAACATATTTTGAACAACATAAAACTACTAAGTACTTGATTCAGAAAGCGCCGAAGAGCCGTCTAGCTTATTTACATGAAGTGCTCCTTGAAAATTTGCTCCTTCCATTTCAGAAGGAATGGGGACAGAACCCCAGAGGAAGCCCCCTAAGAGGTACATGAAAAGGATTGGGGAGATGCAATTTTTCTGGCGTACTGTAGAGATTTTGAAATTTTCTGTTATTTTGTGTGTTTTTCATGCCCGCATCCAGGCAACAAAATGAGTAGTCTGCTCATGTGAAGTTATGACCCGAACCTGCAGCTTGGCCACAGTCCTGGCATTCTGGGGTCATTCACTTTCCTACTCTCCCAGGTGATGCTCCACACCTCTCATTCCTACAGACTTCCAACTCCCTTCCCCATCACCTCCTCAGCTAGGAAAGTGGAAGCTATCATTTTCCCAATGACGAATTTAGCAACCTACCTGCATATATGCCCCATTCATTCCAGAATCTAAGCTCCACAAGGTGACAGATTGTCTCGTTTTGGCCACTGCTTTACCCTCAGTACAAACAATGCCTTGCAAATAATAGGTGCACAATAAATACTTGAGTAAGTGAATAAAAGTGCTGCCCTCCCTGTGGACAGGGACAATGCACTGTCCCTTCTGCCTACTGAGACCAGCCTCTCCTGAGTCCTGCATCCCACTCCATCTTGCCTATTCAGTTTTCCCATCAACAGCCTTCACTTGTCCCCTCCTAATGGAATTCCATCAGCATATAATCATCATGCCATACTATTTCCTGAAAAGCTCAAGTCCTCCCTTACTTAGCTCACCTCTGCCTCAATTATAACCCACCTCTGTTCCCCTCTCGATTTCAGTCCCCTTCTGCTCACAGTCCAGCCCCCAGACTTGCAGTTTGTTAAACCACAACAATCCCCCCAGTCTAACAGTTCTCAGTGTTCACCTTCCTTCAATAGCACCTGAATGAGCAGATGACTCCCTTCTTGAAACAGTTTCACGTCACCGAGTGTTCTCAGGTTCCTTTGCTGGCTCCTCCCCATTTTATATGGGAGTGACACAGGGCTGACCATCTCTCCTCCTGATCTACTTGGTTGCTAACTCAAAATGTGGGCCCTGGCCCAGCAGCATCAGCCTCACTAAGAAGTTTGCTAGAAATGCAGACCCTCAGGCCCCACGTCAGATCTCCTGAAGCAGAATCTGTATTTTAAGCAAACATGCTTATTAACATTTGAGAAGCTCTAATTTCCTGAGTAATTTCAGTCACATGGCTTCAAACACCATAGAGATGACTCTCCAAAATGTTTACCTCCTGTTACCCTAACGGTCGTATGCAGGGTTCCATGCTGGATTCTACTAGAAATCTATTAGGCATCTCAAACCTAAGTGCAAAACATAAATTGTTATTTATTTTTTTCCCTTCAGGTCAAAAACCCGAGTTACCCTTGTCATCTCTTTACCTTCCAATCCCTGGGCCAAAGTTCTGTTGGCTGTACCTTTAGTACAGAGTCCTACCACTAGACACTACTGCTGCTGCTACCACCCTAGGCTAAACCACCAGCACTGGATGTGAAGACTTCTGAGTTGCTATGACATCTTCTGAGTTGCTTCTGCTAAATCTCCCTATTTTCACCCAGGTTCCCTATAATGTTGTATACACAGTATCCAGAGTGACCTTTAAATATGTCAGACCATGGCTCAAAACCCCTCAATGGCTTCCCAAATTTCCTACCATGGCTTCCAAGAGCCCCAAGTTCCTAGCCCCTTGTACACTGTGCTCTAATGCTCTGCTTCAGTCAAACTGCCAAGTTCGTTCCCTCTTCGCTCCCGCAAATCTTTGCCTGCCTGATTTCTGCTCTTAGCTCTAAGGATTACTTCCTGAAGACGCCTTTTTCAATTACCATAAATAAAAGACTCACCACCCCTCTGCCGTTCATTTCCAACCCTTTACTCGGTTTACCTTCCCTTTTAACAATTTACCTAACATTATATGTATCTGACTCTTCCACTAGAATGTATTGTCCACAAGCAGGGATATTTTCTTCTTTACACCACAACTGCTTAAAACAGTGCCTGGCACATTAAGAAGCACTCAGATGTTGAGTATTCAAGCACTGGTGGTGGAGCCACTGGGGGCAGGGGATACTCTCATGGGTGTATAAGCATCTATATATGCTTCAGATTTGTATAAATCTGGATGTAGATAATCCACAGCAGCTTTCAGTAAGTTGAAAACTGTGAAATGTGGCAGTGGTTCCAAAACATTTCTATATATTAGAATGGGAATCTTTAAAAAATTCTAATGCTTAAGCTACATTCCAAATGAATTAGATCACAATTGCTGAGGGTGGGGCACAGATATCAGTATTTGTTGAAACTCCCAGGTAATTCTAATGTTAAGTTTGAGAACCACTGGTATATACAGTATGAGTTGGTAACCATGATATGAGATCCAGTATACTCAACAACAAAAGAAATTCCAGTCCTAATGCTATGCATGCTTAAGACTTCTACTTCCAAGATGCATAGAAAACAAAACAAAAAAATTCATAAAACTGTTTCAGACATTAGGTCTTAAAGGGAGCACACCTTCCAGGGTTTTCCAGGTTCGCTTTCCCGTCAAGTCTAATCCAAACTTGCGCATTTCTATTAGGACGTTTATTCTTTTATCCCATCTGCTCAGGCAGATCTATGCATGAAAAAGTGGTGACTTCTATGTAAGTCGCATCTGAAGGCTTTGGGGATTTTGTCCATACTGGTATTTTTAATGGTGTCACGTAAAAAGCTCCATTCTGGTAATAAGGTTGTAATCACTAAAACAAAATGCCATATTCTCAAAAGGATTTCCTTACAACTCAGCTAAGTTATGATGATGAGAATGGATTTCCTAAATTCTTAATCATGCTGTCTAACATTTCTCACTCAAAAGGTAACAGAATCAACTAGCTCCAGTCATGAATCCAAATATCTTTAGGACAGTAGCTAACAAATATTGCACATTTACCCATCTCCAAACTCACCTTTAAATTATCTTTATACCTCAGAATGAAGGACAAAATTAATGAAAGAGAAGTCATGTCATTATTCAAATCCTTACTATAGTGCAAATACTAGAAATTTCCAAGGAATCTTGGAAATATTTAAGCCAACTCATTTTACAGGTAATGACCTGATACCCAGACGAGGTGAAATGACGTGCCTAAAAGTCACACAGGAGAGCTAGAAGACAAAAAAAAGCTTTTTTTTTTTTTTTTTTTTCCAAAACAAGCAGGGGTTTTTCATGTTAATCAACAAGAATCAAGATCATCAGATCACGAAGAAATGAGGAATAAAACATACGTTA
This sequence comes from Papio anubis, assembly GCF_008728515.1. Lineage (NCBI taxonomy): Eukaryota > Metazoa > Chordata > Mammalia > Primates > Cercopithecidae > Papio > Papio anubis. Next base: position 6,250,974 of record NC_044978.1, read on the forward strand.
CACACAGATTTAAAGAACTAGTCAATCTGCTGCTCCCAAAACCAAAACCTTCTCTAAACATATGGACATATATCCATCAAGATGCGCACCCTTCAAATATCAGAATCTTGGAAAATTCAACTTACAAATACATTAATTGCATTATGATGATGAAGTAAGTTAAATGTGAAAACATCAAACAGCACCAATACCAGAAGTTAAGAAGGTAAATACACTATTATTTAAAATAATGTATAGTCACTGATTGGGACAGAAATGACAATAACCACTAGCAAAACCATTTAAAACAACTCTCTGACATAAAGGCTATATGTAAAGACTACTATATGCCCTTTTCCACTGATAGGGCCTATGGCTAGGCATCCTGGCAGCGGGTCACATGGAAAATACTATTAAAGATGCATTTTTAATTGTTCAACCTTGAGCCGTGATACTACACAACCCAAAGTTTGCCAGTGTAAGCCAGTCGCTATATTTTTGGTATCCTACTTTTTTTGGGGGGGGGGGCGGTGGGGGGACGGAGTCTCGCTGTTGCCCAGGCTGGAGTGCAGTGGCAGGATCTTGGCTCACTGCAACCTCTGCCTCCTGGGTTCAAGCAATTCTCCTGCCTCAGGCTCCTGAGTAGCTGGGACTACAGGCGAGCGCCACCACGCCCAGCTAATTTTTGTATTTTTTATTAGAGACGAGGTTTCACCGTGTTGGCCAGAATTGTCTCCATCTCTTGACCTTGTGATCCGCCTGCCTCGGCCTGGTATCCTAACTACTCTTACCTGTCCCAATTAAAACAAAACACAAAACGACTCCCTTATTAAGCACTAGATTAAGTATATCTACGCAGCAGCAGCAAGGCATTAACAAATGGGCTGACAGTGTATCAAAATGCTACTGAGGAAAAGACAGCAGCAAGTACTCTCATAAGAGCACGTTATTCCACATGGAATCCCAAATTACTCTTATCTCCAGTTCCTCAAACCCCTGGAAGACTAGAGATGAACAAGCGAAGGTATAAACGGGGCTAGGGAAAAAGCAGCTCAAATGGCATAGTGTCTGTATTTTAAAGTACCCAAGATCATGTGATGCTTACAGAGAAATCCCACTATAGCTCAAATTGTTTAAACATGTATAACTAAAATGCTAGTGAAACTTTTGTGTTTACCCAAAAAATAGCATTGCAGTTTTAAGTGAAAATGAAATAAGCATGGTTTGTGAAATGTTTGTTTACACCACCCTCTTCCTGCTCCCTGCTCGTTTCATCAGGTGATCTGAAGACTACCTGGTTGGAAATATTTGGTAATGCAGTGCAGAAAATTAAGGTCACAGACAAAGTACAACAACTTTTAATACACCATTAATACTAATGATTAAAAATTATTGCATAGTCTTATGCATTTACCCTAAAACATTTTCTGAAAGTAAACGAATTATATAAAAGACAAACAACCCTTTAAAATGTGGATGGCCTTTACTACCTTGACCTTCTATCCTTTTTTGTCTTTTCAGTACTTTTGTCCATGGTTTTCTCATTGTCTCCCCTGCACTTTGGGCAATACCATTTCCCCTTTGGTTTATAGGTGAGTGAAACGCATGAAAAGTGAAACCATTCAATTGGACACTGTTCATTGTCACATCCTATCATCTCCCCATAAGACACTTGGTTGCATAAGCAGTATGTAGGTTCGTTAGGATCTATTGCAAACTCAACAGGTGAAGCTTCCCTTTCCTGCTTGGCCTTGGAGCGTTTCTTCTTCTTTGCTGACTTGGATTTCTTTTCTTTAGGTGGCTGATCATCACAGTCTTCGATCCCATTTGCCATATGACATAAATCACGGCTTTCACTGGTCCGCTGTCTGCGGGGTCTTCTTGAAGATCTTTCTGGTTGACTAGAATCCATCTTTGCTTTATCTGAGGCCCGTTCACTTTCAGCAGGATCTTGGAAACACTGTGAATGTAACTCCATTTGTCTTGCCCGATTTTCTACCAATTCGAGCATTTGTGTAACAATCTGGATTTTTTCATCTCCCAATTCTTGACTATTAATTAGTGCTCTCTGGAGAAGCTGCTGTAGACGCTTCTTTTGGTTTAAATCATCTTCTTTCTTATATTTTTCATAGACATCATCAATTTCCTTTAACGTTTCTAAAAAAGGAAAAGAATGAGAACATTATCATGTGTTAGCAGACATAACATTTCCAAGTTAGTTATTTTTTACAGAATCGAAGTTAGAACTCAAACCATGAAACCATACTCCTCTTTGGTACGTATACATTAAAAACTATTTCATACAAAGACCACATTATCTAATATGAAAGTATATTTAGAAGTAAAGTAATGAAAAGAAAGAACACAAAACTAATACTCATTAATCTATATTAAAAAGGGTAAGACGCCAGGCGTGGTGGCTCACGCATGTAATCCCTGCACTTTGAGAGGCTGACGCAGGTGGATCACCTGAGGTCAGGAGTTCAAGACCAACCTGGCCAAGATGGTGAAACCCTGTCTCTACCAAAAATATAAAAAATTAGCCAGGCATGGTGGCAGGCGCCCCTAATCATTCCAGCTACTCGGGAGAGAACTGCTTGAACCCAGAGGCGGAGTTTGCAGTGAGCTGAGATCACACCACCGCACGCCAGCCTAGGCGACAGAGCAAAACTCTGTCTCCAAAAAAAAAAAAAAAAAAAAAAAAAAAAAAAAGGATAAGAGATGTTTGGCTAATGATCAAAAGTATTTCTAATGGGCAGGAACACTGCATGCCACTTCAGTCTACTAAGTGCTGTAACACCTTCAAAACAACTCTATACATAAAATTTGCAGGCTGGGGTCCAGCTCTAAAACTTGTAAAGGTTACAGGACTAGGCTACAGATTACTGCCCAAATGTGTTTACAGGATTTACAGTCAAATCAATGACTTGTGACATGACTCCGGAGACACTACAGCTTCACTTTCACATCATACATTCTTAACAAAGAAGGCATAAACAGCTCTTAGCTTCCCATCATCTTAGTTTTAATGGCTCTATTTTAGCCTCACATGGGAAATTCTGAAAATGAAACTATTTCCAGGGTAAAACTATTTCCAGAGTAGATTCTGGTTCTGGCATCAACTGACCAAACCACTAACAAAATTATAATAAAGTCAGCACTGGATCATTCTGCCTTTGTAGATAAATCAGTAGTTGGTTCTAAGCTTTCTGAACTGCTGATTTAGTTGCAGGGCACGTGGAATACACTTACTTAAATCAAATAAAAATAGCTGACTCACTAGAAGGTATCCAAAAATCTGAAAATATAATTTCATATGTCACCAAAAATTTACTTAAGATTAGTTTTGTTCAAAACTGTTTTGTTTCTTATTCTTACAAGATGTAATGCTATCTCAAAGAGTTCTGTCCCCATGGTATTTTTCATACCACATGGCATACCAGTTTTATATTCCAATATTATAATTATTAAAAACAGAAATGTTGGACAAGTAAACATATACATTGGGGCTGTCTGCAAGTAAGGCACACAAAAGCAAATATTCAACAGAACTCATTAATTAGCTTCTCCCTGGAAATCGCAGGTACTCATACTTGATGTACAACTGTCTAACCTGGAATACATAACAAAGTGCCACCACACGGTTAACAGCACTTATGCCCGCATAGCATATTTTTGAACAAAGTTCATGTATATTCCATTTGCTTAGCTAGGCATCTAAGCAGATTTCTTAAGAACCTCATTTCCCTACAGGAAAAATAAGGAAACTGGTTCCCTCAGACACATAAAAAAATTGAGGATTAAAAAAAAAAAGAGGCAAACCTCATTTCAAATATTCTGTACCTAATAATCAGGTGTTAGAGGCTAATTACAGTATACATCACACCAGCACACTGATAGATGAGATACAAAAATTTTTAAGACACCTTTTTATATAGTGAAAGACAAGAAATTTAACATTTACTCAGCCCCTTCTATGTGGTAAAGATTTTCTCAGTTAATCTCCACAGCAACCCCATGAGGAAGCCATCACTTCTGCTTGTGAAAAAAACTGCAACTCAAGAGATAAGAACCCCAGACTTTGAACTGTGCCAGATCTGTGTATGTCTGACCTAGCAGTGTAAGCACTTTCTATAAACTATATGAAGGCACTTGAAATTAAGTACCAAATTTTAGTTTGAAGGTTGTTATTTATCGAAGAAATGAGTGAGAACACTAGAACAAAAATAAAGGTTCTCTAATAACCCTATCCCATAATAAGTACTTCAATTGTGAAATTGTTTTCTTCTTTATTTCTCATCTTTATAAGGTTTTCAGCAGTTCTGAAAGTGTCTCAAGTAGGTGAGAAATTTATTTGACTGCCTATATGATTTATATCACTAAATATTGCTAGAAATATTAGATCCAAAACCAGAAAAGACTTAAGCATTAGTGAAGAAATAAAAAACATGAAATCTGAATCCGAAACACAAAATATATATAAACATAAAACTGAAAGTTGAGCTCGGTAACCATGCGCAAAGAGTGAAAACTGGATGAGTTTTTAATCATTAATCACAATCTTCATGGAGCTAAGAATTTTTATAATCTCTTAGTCTTGTAAGACCTACTATATTACTAATCTTACCAGAGCTATTAATACATCACAATTATAGATGATCCGAAAGCAGATTTCCCTGTCAACAAATTATAGTATCCCTTACCAACTTCAAATAGCTTAACTCTTGTGAAAGGAAACATGTGTCTTCAAAGAAATGTAAAAACCTGCAAGCTTGCTGGGCGCGGTGGCTCACGCCTGTAATCCCAGCACTTTGTGGGGCAGAGGCGGGCGGATCACCTGAGGTCAGGAGTTCAAGACCAGCCTGGCCAACATAGTGAAACTCCGTATCTACTAAAAATACAAAACTTAGCGGGGACTGATGGCAGGTGCCTGTAATCCCAGCTACTCGGGAGGCTGAGGCAGGAGAATCGTTTGAACCCGGGAGGCAGAGGTTGTAGTGAGCCAAGATAGAGCCACTGTACTCCAGCCTAGGGGACAGAGCAAGACTCTGTCTGAAGCAACAACAACAACAACAGCAACTGCAAACTTTACAAACTTTAGTGTTATTTGAAAAACTAGAAAGGTTCAATATACAATTATTAAGCACGTATCATTTTTAGGTTACCATTCATGTTTGTGCTCCATATCTGCAGAAATCCCCTTGGACAGTTTTTATTAAAATTTAAATTGTTTGAAAACAAGGATATGCATCTAAAGTTGCAGGAGCTGGAGCCAAATATTCTACATCTAATTAACTGGACGAGTTACTTAAACTCTTTCTAATCTATAAAAGAAATATTTATATAATGGTCTGGACTCAGCGCATCAGTTTGAATTCCCTCCCCCCCACCCCCTCCCCCAAACACGGATCAGTCCTATGAATCCCATGGATTCAGAAAACAAATTTATCAACTAAAAAAAAATCAGAGACACTTATGTCACCCAAGAAGTGGATTCCTTTAGAGACTTTTAAACTATAGGATTACTGACGTGTTTACAAAAACAGAGAATGGGTCCAGGAAATTAAAGTTCATATGGCTGTTTCCATACTATGTTCAAGGTCTGTTCCTCGATTCAAGGTTATTAAGCGCAACACATTTCCCCTTTTAAAGTGCCCTCCTAGTAGCACCACCGATAGTAGGTGATAACACTGTAAGGAAGGTCGATTCTTCCCGGGTCGGCCCGTAAAGGGTGGTTTCGCCTTAACACTTAAAAGTCGGAGAAGGAGGGGCTTGGGGACGCCAGGCGGTTGCCCAGTCAACCAACCCACTTCCTCCTGAAGCCCGGAAGTGACACATGTCCCGGAACCTACGCGGAGCCAGGGTCCGAGACCGAGCTGCTAATCTCCGTCCTGATCCATTGGTTGGGAAAGAGATTGGAAACATCACCGCAAAACATGCTGCAAACCCCAACTCGGACTCCGCTGGGGCCGAACCAACGCCCTCACACAGCCTCGACTCCCTCCCCAGCAGCTGGCTCGCCGCCGCCCCTCTCGCAACCAGCCATTTTCCAGGCCCGCGGGAACGCGCGCCGCGCCCCTCCCACTCTCCACGTCACACCCGCAGGCCCCGCCCCCGGCGCGGGGGCCCTCCCCGCCACACACGCCCCTCTCTTCCTCTCCCGCGGGGGACCCCTCCCCTCTTAACCATTTTGCCGAAAGAGCTGGGCTAGGGCTGCGGCTCGGGGCGGCCGAGAACTTTCCCGGGGCAAGAGAGCGGAACGGACTGCTATCCTCCCGGCCGGGGTAGGAGCGCGGAGGAAGGCCCCCTCAATCTGCCTCCGCGGCCTCTCGCCCCCTCCCTCCCGCACGTTCCAAAGCACCCGCACTCCTGGGTGGGGGCGAGTGAGGTGGGGAAGTGCGCCCCGCAGACCAGCGGGAACCCGGCCGCTCACTCCCTCCGGCCCTTGCCCGGCTGCAGTCCTGGGCCGGGGCGGCAGGGTCTGCGGCACGGGGCAGGCGAGCGCCTGAACAAATGCTTGCTGCTTAAAATGGCTGATTCCCCTCCGCGGCAGCTGCAGCCGCTGGGTCTGCAGCGGGGGCTGACGAACAGCCCCCACCCCCACTCCGGGGACCCCAGAGAAGTACTCGCCCACCGCGGGGCAAGGAGGGCCGCGAACCCAGTCTCCAGTCCTCCCCGTCCCGCTCGGCAGACCCTCGGTAGGCTCGGGGAGACTGTCACGGGAGAAAAGGAAGGTGGCACTGCCCCGGCAGGCTCCCTGCCACCGGCTCCCGAGGCCGGCAGCCCCGCGGCCCCTACCTTGATATTTGTTGTCCAGCTCTCGCAGCACAGACACGTTCCTCTGCATGTCGTGGGGCAGCGACTCCACGCACTCAAGGTAGTCCTGCACGTAGCAGGTGAGCAGCCGGCTCCGCTCCCCGGTCAGGAGCGCGGCCGACGAGTACAGTTGCTGCTGCTGCTGCCCTAACATCCTGCCGATCCGCGCCGTCGCCGCCGCCTCCGCATCCACCAGCCGCACATGCACCGGCCGCGGCCGCCGCGGTCCCTCAGCTCAGCAGCCCGGCGCCGCGGGGACCCCGCAGCCGCTCGAGAGGGCACGGCCGCGCTCCCCGATCTCCACTCCCCCCAGAGCAGCCCTCAATCCCCGCCCCCGCAGCACCAGCCCAGGGGCGGGGCGAAACTGGGGCTCCCTCCTGTCTCCCCTCCCGCTCCAGGACCGGAGCAGTGGGGATCCCCTCGGCGGGGCCGGCGCCGGGGTCCCGGACGCTGACACTTCCTGTCCCCCTCGGAGTCCCCAGATGCTACCAGTGCCGTCTCGCAGCCCGGATCCCCATGACAAGCCCGTCGCCGCCTGCCTGTCCCCAGTCACCCTCCGTGCCTGACGGGGAGCCTCCCGCTGGCCTGCCCCCGCCCCTCCGCCCGCGGCCGCCTCTGCGCCTGCGCAGCACTCGATCCGAATAAGGCCGGGGCCCGCCCCTACCGCCTACCGGAGGGTTCGCATTCTCCCGCCTTCGCTTTGCCGCCCGGGCGATTGGTCTGCCGGCTCCGGGCTAGGGGGGAGGGTGTCGGGGGCGGCCAAACGGCAGGCCGCGCCCCGCCCCCCTTAAAGGAGAAGCCTGGGGAGCCAGTCTCTGCGCCCCGCGTCTGAATGGGACCCGGCAGGGGAGGCGGCTCGGTCCTTCCGGCCGCCCTCCCCGTGGGGAGGGGCAGCTCCGCCCGGCCACACCGGCTTTTTACCCATCCGGCGGTCCGAGTGCGGCTCCTCGCGAGCCTGCAAAGGAGCAGCAGGCGGTTCCTTTTTTTCGGACGACGCGGAGCGAGGCCTGCAGGACTGCGCGTCCCGGCGGGCGGCGGGCGGCAGGCGGCGGGCGGCTCCCGGCATGCGCGGCAAGGCGTTCCCGCCGCCTCCGAGCTCGCCTGGGGCTGCCGCCCGCCTCCTGCCGGGCCCTCGGGCTCGTCCGGCACCGCGGGGCTGACCGGGGAGGTAGGCGGTGCTTCCTCCGGCCCCCGGCGTCGTGTGCCCTGCGGGTTTCGTGGCCCTTCCCCTGCGCTGGAATCTTCTGTGTCATTTAGGGGGAAGGGATGCGGGACGGCATCTGCCTGCCAACGCATAGGTCCCACAGACAGCCTTTAAAAACAACTGCGTTTGGGGTGTGTCAGAACATTTAAACACAGGACGTCGGCGGGGCTTCCTGGCGGAGTGGGGCACACGCCAGCTTTACGGGACTTTTTGCTCGGTCCTGCCCCAGGACTACAATCGGAGGGGACCTGGGGCATGCAGACGCGAGTAAAAACCTAGTCAGCGGGCGGGCCCTCGGCCCCGTAATCTACGTGATCTCCTAGTGGGGTTTAATTTCGGTGTAGTGTAAACGAGATGCCAAGCAGAGGAACTGATTTTAATTTCAGATGGACTTTTTTGAAAGAAATGGGTGCAAATAGAATGAATGCATGGAGAATTTTAATGGAATGCCTATGTAAACAGGCCCTATTGTGAGTACTACCTTTGAGTTAAAAAGAAAATGTGAGTGGTGACAAATTTGGATCTTCTTAGATCCAGTTTGCGGCGTTGGTACACCTGAATGGTGACCTATTTAGAGCACTTTTGAAACAGCTGTTAATAGTAACTAGCTTTTGACTTGCAAAGAGAAATCTAGATCTTTATCTAGAGGAAATTTTAAATTTCAAACCAAAATAAAGCACTCCAGGCAATTTGACGTCATAGGACGTCAGCTATTTCAAAGGACTGGGAAATCGTCTTGGGTTATTATCCTAGGACACTGAGGTTTGGGCCAGTATTAAGTCAACCCAGACAGTACAATGTATAGTATTTCTGAGAACATTTGGGGATTTTACTGTTCTTTAAACCTTTCGGCCGGGTCTCGTCAAAAAACGGCCACTGTGAAGAACTGAATTTTACTGGTTTTTACTTGAACTCTACTATTTTTGTTTTCTCACAAATTTGAATAAGATGGTCTTTATCAAAGGCCCAAAATACTGTGGGGTGCCTTGTTACAGGTCAAACACCGAATGTACCAATGGATTTTATTCAGTCTGATAAGTGATCTGCAGGTAGATAAGAGAAGTGTTTAGAAACTAAATTGGGAAAAAGGCAAAGATGCAGAATACCTACAGTACTCCGGAAACAGAGCAAGGTGACAGGACGGATGAGCATGGGATAGGAGACATTTTATAGCATTATTTTCACCTTTTATAATTCTGTTGAACAGGCTGGAAAAAAGCAAAAAAATCCAAAGAATATTTTAACTGGTACTGATCTAAAACTATAAAACACTGTAGTATGATAATATATGTATATGTATGAATTATTTTAGACATGCTTTTCTTGCCATATTTATTTTAAAAGGTTAATCGAAGGCTTATTCTACTGCTACCCTGCGAAAGCAGCCTGTGTGGGGAGAACACTTCAGTGGGGAAAATAAAAAATCGCCACAATCCCTAAACCCTTGACCTTGATTATTGAGCACTGTCCTTCCCTTCTGAATGGTCACTTAACTGGAAATATGGGGTCTCTTCAGATTGAATTTCTTGTCTTCTAAATGCAAAATTTAAAAACTTCCGTTCTCAGCAACTAGAAATTAATTTATGGTATTTAATCCTGTGAATAAAGCAAAAAGGCATTTTCTTTGCTCCACAGTGTATTATCTACCACAAAGCAACCCTAAAAAAAAATAAATAAGTAACTGATCTCCCTAAATTAGTCTGGGATTACCTTGAATTTCTAAGTCAGTGACTTTAAGAGGTCCCTGGCAGGGACTGTGTATGCCTCCGTACCTGTCTCTTGGGGAGAGCAACAACTTCAAACTGATTGAAAACAAACTGGCAAGTAATTGTGAAAGATTCCTCAAGAAGACTGCTGAGAAAATTCAGCTTCTGTTTGAGTCAGGCCAAATAAATGAAATCCTTTTCTTTTTTCTACTTTTTAATATTTTTAAACTTTTATGGAAATTTTCAAACAAAGGCAAAAGTAATAGTACAATAAATCCTCATATACTGTTTACCCAGCTTCAACATTTAGCAACATCCCGTCGCACTCCCTCACTCTTGCTGGATTTTTATCATTTTATCTGTAAATACTTTAAATACGAATAGGTAAAATATAACAGTTGTTTTTTGTTTGCTTGTTTTTGAGACGGAAATTTGCTTTTGTTGCCCAGGCTGGAGTGCAATGGGGCGATCTTGGCTCATTGCAACCTCCGCCTCCCAGGTTCAAGCGATTCTCCTGCATCAGCCTCCCAAGTAGCTGAGATGACTGGCGTGTGCCACCATGCCCAGCTAATTTTGTATTTTTAGTAGAGATGGGGTTTCACCATGTTGATCAGGCCAGTGTCGAACTCCTGACCTCCAGTGATCTGCCCACCTCGGCCTCCCAGAGTGCTGGGATTACAGGCATGAGCCACTGTGCCCCGCCAAGATAACAGTTTTTTAAACATATCCATAATACCATTTATTCTATCTCCCCAAATTTTCTTACTGTCATTTGATAACTACACAATTCAAATTTTCCTGTTGTCTCATTAAATCTTTTGCATTTGGTCTAACAGGATCCAACAAATCCCATGCATTTTATTTGGTTAATGAGGTCTTTTCCAACCCAGTAAGAGGCAGTTAATTCCCTGTTTAATTCAGTGAAGCAGAGAGCAATGTTTTTCTGAGGAAGATATTCAAGTAGTTTAAAATCACTGCTTTAAATATGGAGAAATTCAAGAAGAAATCCTCATATGAAAAAGTCACCGATTGATAGCGTGTTGTAAGAAATGTAATTGTACCTGATGCAAATAAATAAATCCTTAATAATCTAGGAGTCTGCGTTAGAGTGTAATTTGTTCTAGAAGGTCCAGTGAAGCATCTTAGATTATAGTGAAAAACCCTAAAACTTTTACATCAATTCATTAGTACAAAAAGCAACTAAAAAAAACCTAATAGTCCTGTAATCCCAGCACTTTGGGAGGCCAAGGCGGGCGGATCATTAGGTCAGGAGATCGAGACCATCCTGGCTAACACAGTGAAACCCCATCTCCACTAAAAATGCAAAAAATTAGCTGGGTGTAGTGGCGGGCGCTTCTAGTCCCAGCTACTGGGGAGTCTGAGGCAGGAGAATGGTGTGAACCCGGGAGGTGGAGGTCAATGAGCCGCGATCACGCCACTGCACTCCAGCCTGGGCGACAGCAAGACTCCGTCTCAAAAAAATATAATATAATAGTTTGCAAAAAAATATAATAGTTTGCATCTCCACTGAACTCAGTTTTAAAGCATTTTTGATTACTTTATTACATAAGTAATGCTATTGTAGAAAAAATTTAAATAGAGATAAAAAGAAGATATATAAAAGTCACTACAAACTGGAGTTAATTCTTCTCAATATCTAAATATACTCCAAGATGTAATTCCATTTTAGCAGTTCTTTTGCTGTAAGAAAACACTTTGGCTGGGATTGAAGGACAAAGTTAGGCCAGGTGTGGTGGCTCATGCCTGTTAATCCCAGCACTTTGGGAGGCCGAGGTGGGCAGATTACCTGAGGCCAGGAGTTCGAGACCAGCCTGACCAATATGATGAAACCCCGTCTCTACTAAAAACACAAAAATTAGCCGGACGTGGTGGCATGTGCCTGTAATCCCAGCTACTCGCTTGAACCCAGGAGGCAGAGGTTGCAGTGAGCCGAGATCACACCATTGCGCTCTAGCCTGGGCAGCAAAAGCGAAACTCCGCCTCATTAAAAAAAAAAAAAAAAAGGACAAAGTTAAGAAAATATCAGATTCTCTAGAAGGAATATTAGAAATCTGAACCATATCACCCTGTACGTGGAGTTAATGTGATAGACCACACAGATTTAACTGGTGTATACAGTCAGTCCTACTGCTTTCCATTATAGTACTAGTCAGCATTTAGGATGACTGCTAAAAGCAAAACATGATCCTAAAACATTTTAACGAAGGGACCGTGTGAATGACTGGGACTGTAGTGAAGAGGAAATTCAGTATAAAAAGATCTCATATTTTCATAACCAAGAAAAAAGGCGAACATACTATCCCCTTAGCTATCCCAAGGAGAAAAAATAGCACATATGGTATACTTTGCATATTGCTGACCAGAAAAACATTCAATTTTCCCTAGCTAGTTACCATAGTTACATGAGCCCTTTATAACATCAAGAGGGGGAACTAGGTCACAGTATTGAAGGAGTTTGAATTATGCAATTATGTTTTCTAAAAGCAGGGTAAAGGGTTTTTAATTGAGAGAAGAGAGATTTATGCTTTGTTCAAAATTGAAATTTTGGTCTGATTTTGCTGATGAAACCTAAAAATTTGTCCAAAATTTAATAGTTGATACAGTACATATAAATTACTCAACTTACACAAATAACAATAGCTAGATCCATAAAAATGACACATTATGTCTTTGTAGATATCCCTTTTTCTTAATGAGCTGTGTTACCCGAAAATGTTTTTGCAGGTAATCAGTAAACCCAACAATTGCCTAGCGTCTGACAGTAGCCAAACCATGTGTAAACTAAAGGCTTGAACTCTTCCGGTCTGTGAAAGTGTGAGGTAAAGGTTGGCACAGTGCCTTTCAGATGCTACTCTTTGTTGTACAGCAATTTTCCTATTAATTTCATCAAATGGAAGTGAGTGGCAGGAAGGGAATGTATTGAAAGTTGTGGTAGCATAGCCTTCACCTTTCCTTTATATGTATTATAATTTTTACTAAGAACCTTACAAAAAAGATGTTTTTATTTAAAAAAAAAAAAAAAAAAAAAAGGCCTGGCCTTGTGGCTCACCTATAACCCCAGACTTTGGGAGGCCAAGGTAGGAGGATCACTTGAGAACAGGAACGTGAGAACAGCTTGAGTAGCACAGAGAGATCCTGTCTCTGCAAAAAATTAAAAAATTAGCCCAGTGCAGTGGTGTGCACCTCTAGTCTCAGCCACTTGGGAGGCTGATGCAGGAGGATCCCTTGAGCCCATGAGTTTGAGGCTGCAGTGAGCTAGGATCGTACCACTGCACTCCAGCCTGGGCAACAGAGTGAGACCCTGTCTCAAAAAGAAAATGCATCTCAAGGTTGCATGATTTCAGATGTTTTCAATATCATGATCACTCTAGACTCGTAATTTTTTAATGCTGAAGTTATCTTAGATCAACGATTTCTCCAAAGCAAGGAAGAGCAGGCAACAGGCAGCCCAACTGGGTAGCTAGAGGAGCCAGTGCTGCTGATGGTAGTGTATCCTAACCATCATCTATGCAGGGATGGGGAAGAGGATGGAGAGCACCAGCTTTTCTACAGGTGATAATATTTGGACCCAGAGAAGTTAGCTTGCCCAGTGTCATATAACAATCCATAAAATAAGTATATACCTAAAAGTTTAAGAGTTAAACAAATAATTTTCTTTTTTCTGGCTGACAATTATTGAAGGGAGAATTGGGCCCATGGGAAAAAATTAAGAACTCGGATATCATAAAATATTTTTCTGTGAAGTCTTACAGCAAATTTAACATCTCCTCTGAAGGAAAATTAGAATTTGCTGAAGAATAATGTTTCAAGTAACCACCCAGTCAAAAGTACTAGAAACTGTGTATCCTTTAGACTTATTTTAAAGGATCAATGCCTTATGCCTTCAGCACTAGCTAAAGAATGGTCTTTTAAAAATGAAACTAATGCTATCGGCTAGGTGCTTTTTGCTAAATCTATCATTTATTTGAAGTGCTTGATTATTTAATGAGGTCTTACTGGAGCTATTGTTACATTAATTGCTCTTAGCATGGTTAATTTAATCCAACATTTGGTAAGTATTGATTATCTTTCATGGGGTAACAGATTTTTTTTTTTTGAGATGAGTCTCGCTCTGTCACCATGCTGGAGTGCAATGGTGTGATCTCGGCTCACTGCAACCTCTGCCTCCTGGGTTCAAGTGATACTTCTGCCTCAGCCTCCCAAGTAGCTGGGACTACAGGCGCACACCACCACGCCCAGCTAATTTTTGCATTTTTTAGTAGAGACGGGCTTTCACCTTGTTGGGCAAGATGGTCTAAGTCTCTTGACCTCGTGATCTGCCCACCTCAGCCTCCCAAAGTGCTGGGATTACAGGTGTGAGCCACCACGCCCGGTAAGGGTAACAGATTTTTAAAAATTATTTATTTCCATAAATTGACATTCTCTGACTGTTTTATGCATGAAACCAGTATATCTCACTTTACACAATATATATGTTTCTGGAAAGTTGTATTTAAATCTTATTTTGCTAAATCAGGTAATTTTAGATGTGCCAATTCTACAAAATGAGACCGAAATTTTGAAAATGAAAATATTCATTTAATACAAATAATTTATCTTATTTTATTTCTTTTTCTCTATTGTTACCTTGAGAAAACATAGGTTGTGTTCATTAACTGCAGTCTAGATGTACTTTCATTTTCTTGTTCTAACTGTAGTGTACATTGCAGATATTTTAGTACAACATCTTTTCATCACAGAAATGATATCTTCAGGGAAAAGACTTTGAGAAAGTGCCTGAAGTGACAGAACACATATTTTCTTCTGGTATCTGGCTAAAGTAAGTACTAGAATTAGATTAAAAACAAAGATATAAAAGATGGGGGGAAAATTTTATGGGAAGTATTAAAAGCTAAAGAGCTCTATATTAAGGGGAAATAGAAGAATCAGAAAAAGAAATGATTATTTGAGCCCTTCCTGATGATGGTAGAACATTAAAATTAAAATTTAGGGGCTGAAATATTTAAATTTTATTTATGGAGACTATTTGTGATACTATTTTTCAATAACAAAAAATATAGTTGCTGGCCAGATGCGGTGGCTCATGCTTGTAATCCCAGCACTTTGGTAGGCCAAGGCAGGCGGATCACTTGAGGTCAGGAGTTTGAGACCAGTCTGGCCAATATGATGAAACGTCACCTCTACTAAAATACAAAAATTAGCTGAGTGCAGTAGCAGGCACCTATAATCCCAGCTACTCAAGAGACTAAAGAAGGAGAATTGCTTGAGCCCATGAGGTAGAGCTTGCAGTGAGCTGAGATCGCGCCACTGCACTCCAGCCTGGGCGACAGAGTGAGACTCTGTCTCAAAGAAAAAAAAAAATATATGTGTATATATATATATATGTATGTGTGTGTGTATATATATGTGTGTATGTGTGTGTGTGTATATATATAGTTGTAATACAGGGTTAGAGCAATAGCATATCTAACTTAGTCTTTGACTGATAATTGGCATGTTGATTAAAAAATAATTTCAAAAAGCCAAGTGACTTCCTTATATGATATTACATTTAGGATATCCTAAACAATGTTAACTTTGTATTCAGATTAAATATCTCTGGAAAAATAGTCCAGCAATATCTAGAGGCTTCGTTTATCCTTTTGCACATTTGTTTTTCATTTTTTGGTATATGTATTATTTTAACAAAAATTTATGCTTCATCTAAAATATAAAAGAGACGAAGAACTGGGTGGGTGCAGTGACTCATGCCTGTAATCCCAGCACTTTGGGAGGCCAAGGCAAGTGGATAACGAGGTCAGGAGATCGAGAACATCCTGGACAACATGGTGAAACCCCATCTTTACTAAAAAAAAAATACAAAAAATTGCGTGATGTGCGCGTGCCTGTAGTCCCAGCTATTTGGAAGGCTGAGGCAGGGGAATCGTTAGAACCCGGGAGGCAGAGATTGCCATGAGCCAAGATCACGCCATTGTACTCTGGCCTGGCGACAGACTCTGTCTCAAAAAAAAGAAAGAAAGAAAGAAAGAACTTTATGCACTTTCTGCAATAACAAAATGCAAATGTAATATTGTGTACCAGGAAAAGAGTAGATAAGTAGATACACCAAATATTTGGATTTAGTTCACTTTTATAATTTTTTTTTTTACTTTTCTTATTAGTCATGTCTGGTCTTAGTATACCAGCATTCTAACAGCACATAAATTATTGTACAAATTAAAGCGAAGAAGTACCACAATTAGTAAATTTGAAGCTTCTAAAGACTTCTCACTTTAGGAATTAATCTAGGCAGTTTGGCTGAGAAACACATTTTTTGTGGAAAATTTTTAGCAGTTTAAGAGAAGTTCGAGGTAACCCTTTTCTCATTTAGCATAGCCCTCAACTTGCTGCTAAGAGCTTTAACAACTTTTGCAGGATCTCACTTGAGTATTTCAGGTTCATATGGAACAATTCTTATCACTTTTATGAATCAGATGTTTTAAAATTCAAATTTAGATTGATGTTATATGTTAACACCACCTATAACATCTGCCTACACCCACAGAAGGGACCGATGAAATATTAACTAGCCAAGGAATCATTTTTTGACTGTGGTCTTTTCTGTAGGAATGAAATTTGGCAGAAATATTTAATGAAGAGGAATCTGAACATAGCAATTGAGAAAGAAGAAAGACTGGGAGAAGACTCCAGATGTCTTAAAGCAAAGAGAGGATGAGGCACAGGAAGCAGCTCTTATTATTTCTGTTGCACAGCTCAGAGAACTCCAAGCAATTGATTCTATCCTAAGGACATATTTTTTCAATTTGAGATGTAATTAATTTGTTTTCCAGTAAAATAGATATTAGTAGATCTATAACATACAGGAAACAATCGAAAATAGAGATAAGTGGTAATAATACCTCATTTCATAAGACATCTTTTTCAGAAAATTATTCTTCAGTATGTGGTGCATTGGCTTTCTAGGAAAGAATGGAAGTGAGAACCCTGCTGAAATGAATAATGGCCTTGGGGAGAGGGAAAGAGAAGCAAGAAAGGAGCAGTTAACAGGAAAATGAGGTCATATGGAAAGAAAGAAATAGATCAGGGCATTTTTAGGAGGTAATATCAATTGGGTTTAGTGACTGTATTTAGAGGATGGGAGAGAAGGTATCATCTAGGGTTTTGGCTTGGACCACAGGTAGATCTTGTTAAGGCTATATGAAACAGAAAATCCAGGAGGTAACACAGGTTTGTGGGGGAAATGATACAAATATAAATCATACAAGGATACAAACCCTGTAGATTTTACAACTTTGAGCTCTATCCTTCTTAGGCCTCCTCTTCTAAGCAGCATAAGCTACTGCTCCCTACATGTTACCTGTTCATAAAGTCTGAGGCAGGGGAATCACTTGAACTTGGGAGGCGGAGGTTGCAGTGAGCCGAGATGGTGCCATTGCACTCCAGCCTGGCGACAGAGTGAGACTCCATCTCAAAAATATAAAAAAAGAAAAGAAAACAAACAAACAAACAAACAAAACAAAGAACTTTATGCACCTTCTGGAATAACAAAATGCAAAGGTAGTATTACCTACCAGGGTAGAAATTGGAGGCTAGAATATGTTGGGTAGGGTAGAGAGACTAGAGGGAATGATTTAGCAATAAAATAGGTTTAAATATCTTCTCACATGCCCGGACTTAATTAGCTTTGTATTATTCCTGTTAGTAAGCCGGGAATTAGCAGTAGGTGATACGCAAGGATGCGCAGGGCCTTGTGAGGAAAAAAGTTACTGTAGCAGTTCTGGTTGCTTACCCCTTGCATGTCTCCAGGGGAACCATCTTCGACCTTGGCCAAGCCCTGGATTACAATCCCGGGAGTGTTCCTTACGTTAGTGACGATGATTTTGTTGTATACACCTGGAGCATTGGATCATTCCATACTGGCTCACCACATTGTGTTGCACAAACACCAAGATTGATAAACAGGCACCTGGTTTTATTATTGGGCCCCTGAGTTTTGGTTGCCATAGCCAATTCCATAGCAGAGTATGCATACATGAACAGCCTCCCACAAAAGCCTTAGACCCTGAGACTCAAGTGGGCTTCTGTGGGCAGAGACGTTCCACAGGTGTCTACAGTTTGCTGAGAGAGAGAGAATTCCTGTGTAGCTGCAGACGAAGGACAACAGAATCCTATGTTGGACCTCTCTGGACTCCACTGATACATCTTTTCCTGTTGCTTTTGCTCTGTATCCTTTGCTGTCATAAATCTTAGCTATGTGTTAATATATAGCCTGCTATTGAGTCTTGTGAGGCCTCTGGGATCACCAAAGGAAACAACCATATACCTAGTACTGAAGAGATTTAAAGCCCAATTTGTCCATCTGAGTCTTGATAGGATTCACTGAAAAAGAATAATCAACATATGTATCTGCAGTGTCAAGGTTTAAATGAAATCAAGGCTTTGGTCTTTGTCCACAAGACATTTGTAGTCTTTATAGGGACATGACACATGTTAGGGAAATGCTTATGAGCATAAGTATAAATAAAAGCAAATTGGCAATGATGGCAGAATTAAAGAGAGATTAAAATTGGTAAAAGTCAAGCAAGGCTAATGAAATATGGTAGGTATTTAAGAAGAGATATAGGACTGCATTATCAAATGATAGCCATAATTTTTCCCCATATGTACTTTAGCTGTATGTAAAAACTGTAAAATAAAAAACATTTTTCTTGGATTTTATCTGATGTATTCCAAGCTCAACTCAAGTTTGATGAATTATTTGTATGGAATCTAAATTTGTACTAAATCAAAATTTAAGTGTTTTATGCAACAATTTTTTATGAGCCCTCCAGTTATGGATTTTAGCTATGGGATAATGTTCTCATGTGTTATCATCCCAAAGACTCCATGCCAATTCCTGTTATAATTAGTCACACCTGATAATTCCTTCAGTTGTGTGGTTAAGCTGCTTGTGTCCAAAGCAGTTTACCTGAACTACACATGTGCAGGGCAGACTCTAAGCAGCCTAGATTAAGAAGGAACTTTGAAGGTTCTGCTTCCTGTAATGGCCAGATAGCTCCTATCAGATCAGTGTTCTTGCAAATAACGGCTATACATTCTGCACAGAATTTAAAAGTCTACCAGAAGGCCCTGGAGAGCAGGAAAAAGAAGGCAGATTCTGGACGGGGAGTCCACACTTGGAAGAAGGAAATAGCAGTTCATGAGTTTCATCGTGGAAGAATGTCATTTAGCCTGGGGGCAGGCCCTCATCAGTACCATGTAGAATGACTATGACTTTCAAACTTGCAGACTTACTGGCTTGAAGAGCCAGAGGTTGGAGTCCAGGACAACCACAGGGTGGTATATGGTCTAAAGTTAATACCATGTATTGCCTTGATATCTGGTAAAATCAGGAGGCCCTTGAATGGCCTAACTACAAGTTCCTGCCCACACTCAGCTCCTTAGCTCAAGGATCAGGCACATTTCCTGCTTATTCCTGAGTCACAGGTTTTAGTTCCCTGACAGCTTATGGAATTATTCATCCACACCAGTCACGTCCTCCCTCAGGAACCAGGAGCGACCTCATCCTCTTGATAGTACAAAGCCTGCACCCATGGTGGTTCTCTATCTCCAAGTGCAGGCCCCACCTGGCCCTGTGTGGAGTAGGTGTTCTTCTCTGCTAGGCTGTGAGTATACGTGACTAGTACACTGCTGTCTCACCTGTGTAGTGTCTAGTGTCGTGTTTAGCCTATTCCCATAACCTTACAGTAGAAATCCCTCCCTCACCAAAGAGGTGAGGAGGAGGGATGCAAACACACAGCAATGGGAAGTAGAGGAGAAATCACAGAAAAGAGAGATTCACAAAGGAGGAGCCTTAAAGACTATATAGAAACTGCCCAAATCTCTTGCTGAACCTAAACTACACATGTGCAGAGCAGACTCCAAGCAGCCCATATAAGGCTTAAATAACTGAAGGGAGAAGTTTGAGTTCATCCAAGTGTCCAGGATAGAATCTAAAATTACTAGGCATACGAAAAAATAAGAAAATGTGACTCAAAGTCAATCAGTTACTCCAGGATGAACCAGATGTTAGAATTGGAGACAAACATTTTAGAGCGACTGCCAAAACTATGCCCAAGGATGTAGAGGAAAATATACTCATAATGAATGAAAACATAGGAAATCACAGAAGAGAAAAAGAAACCATAAAAAAGAACCAAAGGTTAATGCTAACACTGAAAATATGATATTTAAAATGAAATTTTTGCTGAATAGCCTTAAGATCAGAATAGAGGCTGGGAGCAGTGGCTCACACCTGTAATCCCAGCACTTTGGGAGGCAGAGGCAGGTGGATCACCTGGGGTTGGGAGTTCGAGACCAGCCTTACCAACATGGAGAAACCTTGTCTCTACTAAAAATACAAAGTTAGCTGGGCGTGGTGGCACGTGCCTGTAATCCCAGCCACTCAGGAGGTGGATGCAGGAGAATCGCTTGAGCCCAGGAGGTGGAGGTTACAGTGAGCCAAGATCGTGCCACTGTACTCTAGCCTGGGCAACAAGAGCGAAACTCCATCTCAAAAAAAAAAAAAAAAAAATCAGAATAGAAATAACAGAAGAAAGTATCTGTGAATTTGAAGGTAAAGCAATAGAAATTATTCAATCTGAAGATCAGAGAGGAAAATAAAATAAGGAACGGTGCCTAAGAGACAGAACAATACAAAAAGATCTAATATGTATAGGGTTCCAGAAAGGAAAGAGAAAATGGATGCTCATTATTTGCTGCTGCCATGACACGGGGGTACCCCTGTCCCCAGACAAATTGTGCCCAAAGGGCAACATAGAGGATACTGAGGAGGAGTTGGAATAGGAGCCACAAGGAGCTAAATGAGACCCGTCATGACAATGGCGTCTAACGGAGATGCTCCCAAAAAGGTCTTGTCTGTACCTGGATCCAGTTCTGATCTCTCCCTTTTCATGGCCCAAAAGATGTACAGATTTTCCAGAACAGCCTTGTGGATTGCAACCACTTTCTTTATACTCCTGGCTCTTCTGTTGTCTTTGAGACTAAGTCACAAGTGGAACAACAACAGCAACTAGAAGCAGCAGTGGATACTTTCTAGGGCCTACCACGGGGCCTACCACAGGCTCTCCCTTCACTCCTGGAGAGATCTAGATTGTTACTGCCATATATGAGCCGTCTTGGTGGGAGAAGGTTGAAATTCAAGTCTCTAGACTGCTGATTATTGGATTTTTTTTCTTTACTTTGGCACATTGATCTATCTAAAACAGGTAGGAGAATCCTCCCCACAGGGTTCCACAGAGAAACTCCCAACTTGCAACTGTGCCCTCCATACTTTTCTGCCTTATTTTTTCCCTCCTCATTCAGATACCACAGTACATCAGTGCAGAGTGTTACTCCATCTCCAGCCACCCTGCCCCTTTTACTAGATTGTTCCTAACTGGTTGATCTCCTCACTGTCCCATTGTAGGGCAGGAACTGATGCTAGGGGAGGGATGAGTCCTTGACCATCAATCAGAATGAGGAGGGATGTGCACACAGCATGAAGCAGACGAAATGCATTACAGCTGTAGTGTAAAGTGGAAGCTGTGGATTCCTATGTATGTTGTAAAGGAGGAAGGCCAGCAGCAACTTCAACCACAGAATGGGAACCTTGGAGGACAGAGTAGGAGCTCATTTCCTCTGTGCGTTTTGGCTGTTAGACTTGTGTGTGTGTTTTATTTGTTTGTGTC
The DNA here is from genome assembly GCF_008728515.1 of Papio anubis. NCBI lineage: Eukaryota > Metazoa > Chordata > Mammalia > Primates > Cercopithecidae > Papio > Papio anubis. Next base: position 6,272,429 of record NC_044978.1, read on the forward strand.
TGAGATGGAGTCTTGTTCCCTCACCCAGGCTGGAGTACAGTGGCGCGATCTCGGCTTACTGCAACCTCCACCTCCCAGGTTCAAGCAGTTATCCTGCCTCAGACTCCCAAGTAACTGGGATTACAGGCATCCACCATCACGCCCAGCTAATTTTGCGTATTTTTAGTAGAGATGGGGTTTCACCATGTTGGCCACACTGGTCTCGAACTCCTGGCCTCAGGTGATTCACCCACCTCTGCCTCCCAAAGTGCTGGGATTACAGGTGTGAGCCACCACACCTGCCCTATGTGTATGTTTTTAAAAAGTCAGTGCTCACTTTTTGTATTTACATTTCCAAAATGAGGCTGGGTACAGTGGCGTGCACCTGTAGTCCTGGCTACTCAGGAGGCTGAGGTGGGGGAGGATCACTTGAGCCCCGGAGTTTGAGACCAGCCTGGACAACACAGCAGGACTTCGTCTCAGAAACAAAAACAAAATCAAAACAGAGCCAAACCATTGAAAAGGAAAAATAAAAAGAACATTTTAGAGTAACCAAAGGAAAATGACATTGTATGAGGGGAAGAAAGATTTGAAATGCCATTGACTTATCAGAATCAAGTGAAATGACATATTTAAAGTTCTGGAAAAAAAGAAAACATCAACTCTTTATCTGGAAATAATCTTACAGATGAAATGAAAATATCATGCAATAATGAGGGCAAATTAAAGACGTTTTTACTTAAAACTTAGAATCTGTCACTAGCAGACCTGTGCTACAAGAAATGCTAAATGAAGTTCTTTAGACAGAAGGGAAATAATACCAGATGGAAACCTGAATCTTCAGGAAGGAAGGAAGAGGCTCAGAAAGGTAAATATGTGGGTAAATATAAAAGACTCCTTTTCCTCATAATTTCTTTAAAATACATGACTGTTCAAAGCAAAAATTATAACTAATGAAATTTATAACATGGAATTGTGATGCATTTGACAACAATAGCTTAATGTACAAGTAGAGTGCAGGGGCTTGTATTTTATGTGATGTGGCACAATATTAACTTTAAAAATACTGTGAAAAGTTAAGGTTGTTTATTGTCATCTCTTGGGCAACCACAAAAAAAGTGACTCAAAGAGGTTTTGCCAAATTCATCCATAGCAATAATTACATTATATTTGAATAAACGAAAAAATCCAATTAAAATGCAAGGATTGTCAGAATGCATTAAAAAGTAAGGCAATTATGTGCTGTCTATCAATGACGCTATTTAAATATAAAAAGAGATAGGTTGAAAGTGAATGGATGGAAAACGATATGCACAAAATATAAGTATAAGAAGGTTGGAGTGGCTATTTATCACATAACGTAGATTTCCAGACAAAGAGAATTATCAGGGAAAAGAAGGACATTTCTTTTTTCTTTTCTTTTCTTTTTTTCTTTTTTTGAGAGAATCTTGCTCTGGCTACACCCAGGCTGGTGTGCAGTGGCGCCCTCTCAGCTCACTGCAGCCTCCGCCTCCCGGGTTCTATCCATTCTCCTGCCTCAGCCGCCTGAGCAGTTGGGATTATAGGCATCTGCCACCACACCCGGCTGATTTTTGTGTTTTCAGTAGAGACGGGGTTTCACCATGTTGGCCAGGTTGGTTGTGAACTTCTGACCTCAGGTGATCTGCCCACCTCCGTCTCCCAAAGTGCTGGGATTGAGCCACCATGCCCGGCCTGGACATTTCATAATAAAACAGTCACTCCATGAGAAAGACAATTGTGAGTGAGTATGTACCTAATAACAGCACTTCAAAATACATTAAGCAAAATTTGACAGAATTAAACATCTCTTCTTCAGGAATGGATAGAACATGTTTAAAAAATCAGTAAAGACATAAGATTTGAACAAAACCATCAGTCACCTTGACCTAACTCACCTAACTGCACTCAACACCTGCAGAAGAGTGAACTCTAAAAATGTTTACGGTGCGTTTGAAGTCGGATGTCCTTTTTTGATCATTGAATTCATTTTTATGTGCAAAGTTAGATTTCCATACTTTTTTTTTTTGCTGGTTAACATAACATACATGAAAAATTTTACATATTCGCGTTTCTTTGTAATGTGATAAATAGCACTTGTCCTGAAACTATGAACATTTCTCTCTGAAGGAAGTCCTGAGTTTATTCTAAAGAGCAAATAAAGGCTGGCTCATAGCTGTCATTCCTTAATATCTTTAAATTCCCCAGAATCTTCTAATACACACATTCCATCGCCTACGTTGTTTGAAAGTAACTGACCAATAAATAGATTTTTTTTCTTAAATAGCACGTTTCCCTTTAAAGTTATGTGTAAATTCAGTTTTATAAATCCATTTAAGAAAATGCTTAGGAGAGCTGCTATTTCACATCAAAAGAAGAGTTTTAATAAATCCTTAGGTTTTTGTTTGTAACACTTTACATTTCACCGAGTATTTTTGGTTTGCTCTTTACACTGACACTGAGGTAGGCAGCATTTCACAGATGAAGAAATAGGCTGACAGAGGCCAGATTCTAACATGGAGGCCAGATAGCTACTGAATAGTGGAGCCAGGTCTTCTGGTTTCCAATAAAAGTCCTTCCATTATCCTGTACAAATTAAAAGAATTTTTTTTTTTTTTGAGACAGGGTCTCACTCTGTCGCCCAGGCTGGAGTGCAGTGGTCTGATCACAGCTCACGGCAGCCTCGACCTCCCAGGCTCAAACCATCTTCCTGCCTCAACCTCCTGGGTAGCTGGGACCACAGATGTGTGCCACCACACTAGACTAACCTCTATTTTGGATACAGATGAGGTCCCCCTATGTTGCCCAGGCTGGTCTCGAACTGCTGGGTTCAAGTGATTCTCCTGCCTCAGCCTCCCAAATTGCTGGGATTATAGGCATGAACCACAGTGTGTGGCCTAAAAAGATGTTTTATTTTTATTTATTTATTTTTTTAAGATGGAATTTCACTCTTGTCACCCAGGCTGAAGTGCAATGGCACGATCTTGGCTCACTGCAACCTCCGCCTTCCAGGTTCAAGTGATTCTCCTGCCTCATCCTTACGAGTAGCTGGGATTACAGGCACCCACCACCACGCCCGGCTAACTTTCATATTTTTAGTAGAGACAGGGTTTCACCACATTGGCCAGGCTGGTTTTGAACTGACTTCATGTCATCCATTCGCCTCGACTTCGCAAAATGCTGGGATTACAGACATGAGCCACCCCGCTTGGCCAATTGTTTTTTTTTTTTTAAATAAAGATGAAGTCTCACTATGTTGCCCAAGCTGGTCTCAAACCCCTGGGCTCATGCAATCCTTCTGCTCTGGCCTGCCACAGTGCTGGGATTACAGGTGTGAGCCACCATGCCCAGCCAAAACCAATTTTTAAAAATGAAAAATATTTTTAAAACATCAAAGTGGAAAAGATTCTTAAACAAGATCCTCAATTCACAAATTAATATGAGTACAGCAAAATTAAATAGTTTTGTTCAAAGAAAGATATAATAGACAATGTTAACACATAGGTAACAGACTAGAAAGAAATACGATATATAAAAGCAATAAAGGGATAAATAGCTACAAAGAACTTCTGCAGGCCGGGCACGGTGACTTACGCCTGTAATCCCAACACTTTGGGAGGCTGAGGCAGGTGGATCACCCGAGGTCAGGAGTTTGAGAGCAGCCTGGGTAACATGGTGAAACCCTGTCTCTACTAAAAATACAAAAATTAGCTGGGCGTGGTGGCGGGTGCCTGTAATCCCAGCTACTCAGGAGGCTGATGCACAAGAATCGCTTGAACAGGGGAGGCGGAGGTTGCGGTGAACGGAGATCTTGCTGCTGCACTCCAGCCTGGGCAACAGAGTGAGACTTTGTCTCAAAAAAAACAAAAAAAAGAACTTCTGAAAATCAGCAAGATAAAACAGGTAACCCTAAAGGAAAATAGTCAAAGGCTATGAGTAAGAATTTTAATAGATTCTGAGTCTCACCAGCGGATCACCTGAAGTCAGGAGTTTGAGACCGGCCTGGCCAACATGGTGAAACCCTGTCTCTGCTTAAAAATGCAAACATGATGGGGGCAGGGTGGTGGGTGTCTGTAATCCTAGTTACTCAGGAGGCTGATTCATGAGAATGCTTGAGCCTGGGAGGCACAGGTTGTAGTGAGTCAAGATTGCACCATCACACTCCAGCCTGCGTGACAGAGCAAGACTCCCTCTCAAAAAAAAAAAATAATAATAATAATAAATAAATAAATATATTGTTTCTACCGTTCACACTTTTAACCTAATTAGGGTTTATTTTTGTAAGTCATATGTAGTAGAGTCATAATTTATTTTCTCCTCCATGAAGTAAACCATTTTTCCATTTTCACTAAATGACCATTTCCCCTGTGATTTGTCATGCCACCCCCAGGTGATTCAGCTATTGTGCACACTCTGTTCTTTTTGCTGTTGTTGTTGTTGAAACAGAGTCTTGCTCTGTCACCCAGGCTGGAGTGCAGTGGCATGATCTCGGCTCACTGCAATCTCCGTCTCCCAGGTTTGAGCAATTTTCATGCCTCAGCTTCCCAAGCAGCTGGGACTACAGGCGCTTGTCACCATGCCCGGCTAATTTTTGTATTTTCAGTAGAGACAGGGTTTCACCATGTTGGCAAGGCTGGTCTCGAACTCCTGACCTGAAGTGATCCTCCTACCTTGGCCTCCCAAAGTGCTGGGATTACAGGCGTGAGCCACTGCTGCCGGCCTACACTCCGTTCTGTACCATTCCTGGCTCTGTGCCTTGACTCTCTTCCATTCCCTTGATCTTTCTCTATGCCCACTACCCAAAATACAGAATTTTAAAATTTTGTTGGCTGGATACTGTGTCTTTATATTGATAGGTAATTCTTTCCTTGTTTCTTTTTCAATTCTTTATATAATTCTTATATATTTAATATATATATAATTCTTTTTCAATTATATTAGCTAGTGTGTGGAGGTTTATTTATTCACCAATATTTTAGCATTTGTCAAATTCTTGCAAAAAATCTTGATAGGATTTGTATTAGTATTGCACCACATTTACAGATTAACTTTGGAGGACTGAACAATTCTACAATGACAAATTGTCCCAACGAACAGCATGATATTAACATCCATTTATGCAGAAGTTATCTTCTCCTTATTTCTATATTTTTCTCTTTAATGTATTTGAAGTTTTTTAAAGTAGTACGTGCACATAGTACATGCAAACAGTAAAAAGGGATATCAATAAAATAAGTATAGGTCAGCCCCTCACCTCGGCCCCCGCAGCTTCTCTCCCCAGAGGAAGCCAGAGATTTGCTACACATATACAGGCATATATGGATGTTATAGGATGTTAATTGGGACCTTTCCTGTCAGAATTTCAGTAGAGGCAATGAGTCTGCATATGTTATATTCCAAATAAACCATCATGCAAAAACTTTAGCAAAGATACGTGTGTCTTTTTTTTTTTTTTGACAGAGTCTCACTCTGTCACCCAGGCTGGAGTGCAGTGATGCGATCTTGGCTCACTGCAACCTCCACCTCCTGGGTTCAAGTGATTCTCCTGCCTCAGTCTCCCAAGTAGTTGGGCTTACAGGCCTGTGCCACCTTGCCCAGCTAGTTTTCGTATTTTTTTTTAAAGAAGTCATAAACAGCATTTATTACCTTGGTATATCATACTGGTCTTGTTGCTGTTCCTTCACATTTAAGTGGCTTTCCATCTTTCCTCCCTCGTCTCACAGCCTGGCTACACAGTGCGTGCCTGAACTGTTAGCCCACAGCAGCGATATGCTCATTCCGTCCACATCCCTAACATCATGCATTCACAGGGTGAAAGTCCTGGTCCACAAACCCTGCCCTACAGGAAGTTCAACGGTTGGGAGAGAATTTGTAGTAAACCAGGCCTCCTGGGATGGCGAGCTCCAGTAAGATGATAATGGAAAGCAGCCGCTTGCTGGTTGTCACTTTTCTGGACATTGAACGGAGAATCTTTCGACTTGTGCTCAAGTTTTCAGTTGCGTTTACCAGTCTACTCTTGGCGCGTTCTAAATGGTCTTGTCGTTCTTCTGTGGTTTCTGAGCCAAGCTGGTCAGTCTCTGTGACCCGGCTCAGGCTTTCAGGGCCTTGCAGAAGCATTGCCCTTTGAGACTGTAGCCGATTCACATGCTCAGCAGCACATTTGCCGTATTTCACGTCTCCTCGCCTTCCTGGTGTGGCTGTCAAAGCTGTGCTGCTCACCTCCCCATGGGGTTTGGCAAGGGCCTTAGACAGGGGTGCATAACGTAGCTCTTCCTCCATCCCTGCCAGCGTTTTCATTTGCTTCCTGTTGCTTTTCATCAAAATCCCTGATCAACTTCTCTTCAGTACTCGCCGTCCCCAGCAGCCGCTCGGGCAGCTCTTGTAGTCTTCATGGAGGCCGCGGAAGATTTCGTGCAGCTTCTCCAGATGCTCCGGGGAGGCGGCAGAGGTGGCCATGGCGCAGGCCCAGCTCCAGCAGTGGCCACCGAGATTGGGGTGCTGGGCCCTCTCCTAGCCCAGCGGTCAGCTGCCCAGCCCCGTGGCCATCACGGCGACCGCTGCGCCACCGCCGCCCAGGACGAGGCTCTTCCGGGGTCGCTAATTTTTGTATTTTTAGTAGAGACGCGGTTTCACCGTGTTGGCCAGGCTGGTCTCGACCTCCTGACCTCACGTTATCCGCCTACTTCCGCCTCCTAAAGTGCTGGGATTACAGGCACGGGCCACCGCGCCCGGCCAATACGTGCGTCCTGAGCCCCTAGTCTACATTACGTATTTTAAAAGGTAAAGAGATATGTGAGGATGACTGTAGAGATGGCTGTGCCGTGGAGTCCTCCAGAGAAAGAGGGCGGGGAAGACCTCTGGTTGGGAGGGAGGACTTAGCGGGAACTCTCAGAAAGTCTAATATGTTCACCAGTAATTAAAGAGACACAGTGCGTTAACCGAATCTCACCTAGAAATCAGAAAAGACAAGGAAGAGATGACTAGCTCCTGAAAGGGCAGGAATGACGAAGGGGTCATCGATACTTTGGGATCAGCCTACATTCCTGAGTTTGTCAGGCCCGATGTTGCTTGAGTATTTCCTGCAGATCACTTGAAGGTCCCAGAGTCTGGAGCCATTTAAAATCCTGACCAAGACGAGCAATGGGACTCCACGAGAAAAATGTTCCTGTGGAGTGGGCCATGGAAAATCCTATGAGTGGTGGAAATGTCACCAAGAGGAAACTACATCGTCCAGTCATGGGAAATACACTCATAGATTCCTAGTAGAGGCCTTTGAAGGACAAAAGCATTTACTATAGAAAGAAACACTTTTAAACTCCTGTCAGGACCAAGGAATGAGAAGTTACTTTATTTAATTTTCAGATTTAAGTCCCTAATGATCAATCATATGAACATAGTCCTGTTTAAAAATCAAACATTCTCTAATAGTCATAGCAAAGTCTTATTTATTTATTTATTTATTTATTTATTTATTTATTTTTGAGACGGAGTCTCACTCTGTCGCCCAGGCTGGAGTGAGTGACGCGATCTCGGCTCACTGCAAGCTCCGCCTCCCGGGTTCACGCCATTCTCCTGCCTCAGCCTCCGGAGTAGCTGGGACCACAGGCGCCCGCCACCTCGCCTGGCTAGTTTTTGTATTTTTAGTAGAGACGTGGTTTCACCGTGTTAGCCAGGATGGTCTCGATCTCCTGACCTCGTGATCCACCCGCCTCAGCATCCCCAAATCCTGGGATTACAGGTGTGAGCTACAGTGCCGAGTCATATCAAAGTCTTTTTATGGTAATACGGAGTATTAGTAACAATAAGGCCAGACGCGGTGGCTCATGCCTATCATCTACCACTTTAGGAGGCGGACTCAGGCAGACTGCTTGAGCCCAGGAGTTCAAGACCAGCCTGGGCAACATGGCGAAACTCTGTTTCCACAAAAAATACAATAAAATTAGCCAGCAATGGTAGCTCGCACCTGTAGTCCCGCCTACGCAGGAGGTTGAGGTGGGAAGATCACTTGAGCCCAGGAGGTCGAGGCTACATGAGCCATGAGCGTGCCACTGCACTCTAGTCCGGGTGACTCTGTCTCAAAAAACAAACAATAGTCCTCAAAGTCCAAGCCATGGTTTTCTCTACCATGCTGTAAGGTAGAGAATTTTTATATTTTTATTTGTTACAGACAGGGTCTGTCTCTGATGCCCAGGCTGGAGTGCAGTGGCGCAGTCATAGCTCACTGCAGTCCCCAACTCCCAGGCTCAAGCAATCTTTTGCCCTAGCCTTCCAAGTAGCTAGGACTACAGGCACAGGCCACCACACCTGGATGATTTTTTAATTTTATGTTGAGATGGGGGCTTCACTATGTTGCCCAGGTAGGTCTCAAACTCCTGGCCTCAATCCATCCTCCCTCTCCAGCTTCCCAAAGTGCTGGGATTACAGGTATGAGCCACCACACCTGTCAGGTACAAAATGTTGAGGCTGTAGTTGAGAACTTTTTTCACTCAATACAGTAGATCTAAACCTACTATTGAAAGTATGGCTGGGTGCGGTGGCTCATGCCTGTAATCCCAGTACTTTGAGAGGCCAAGGAAGGTGGATCCCTTGAGCCTAGGATTTCAAGACCAGCCTGGCCAACATGGCGAAACTCCATCTCTACTAAAAATACAAGAATTAGCCAGGCATGGTGGCACATGCCTGTATTCCCAGCCGTCAGAGGCTGAGGTATGAGAGTCACTTGAACCCAGGAGGTGGAGGTTGCAGTGAGACAAGATCATGCCACTGCAATACAGCTTGAGCAACAGAGTGACTGTCTCAAAAAAAAAAAAAAAAGATGTTGCCTCTCTTTTGCAATCCCTCTGCAGTCTTCTTCCATGTGGAGCCATGGAAGCCTTCTACCCTGTAGGAAACACAAATTTCAGGCCCTTTAATTTGCATGAAGAAATTTCCGGCCAGCCGTGGTAGCTCACACCTGTAATCCTAGCACTTTGGAAGGCCGAAGTGAGTGGATTACCTGAGGTCAGAAGTTCAAGACCATCCTGGCCAACATGGTGAAACCCTGTCTCTACTAAAAATACAAAAATTAGCGGGGCATGGTGGTGTATGCCTGTAATCCTAGTTACTGGGGAGGCTGAGGCAGGAGAAAAGCTTGAACCCAGGAGGTGGAGGTTGCAGTGAGCCAAGATCATGCCATTGCTCTCCAGTCTGGGAGACAAGAGCGAAACTCCGTCTCAAAAAAAAAAGAAAGAAAGAAATTTCTATCTTGCCACCTACAAATCTGAAACCTGAAGTGATTGGATCTCTTTTTAATCAATAGAGATAATTTCCATGCATTTATTTTTTGAATAACTTTTTCGTTATGGTGATCACTTTTGTTTGTTGTTGTGGGTTTTTTTTGGAGTACAGAGATTATAAAAATGACATTAGTTAAGAGTAGAAATTTTCAAAATAGGAACTAAAGTGAATATTGAAATTCCACAGTCATAATTCACCACACAAAAATTAAGTACCTATAGTACTGTTTGGTATTTCTTTCTAGTCTTTGTTCATCTGTATCCTTTTCAGAAAACATAATTGAGTTGGTAATGTATATACTAAGTTGTATTATTTATAATGGCTAAATAATATCCCATGACCACCTATGTGCCTGTTTTTATGTATTTAGGATTATTTCCTTAACAGAGTCCCCTTAAAACAGAATTATTGGATAGAAGCTCTTGCTACATATTAAGAATCGGTCTGATTCTGCTCCTTTCCTTCCCGCTTTCTGCCCTGTAAATCATTTGGCAGTATCCACAATGGTAATTGACTCCTTCTGTGCTTTTATTTTATGCTCATTGGGATCTTATATTTTTCTCAAATTCCTCTTTCAGCTGCAAAATCTTGGGCAAAGCTTGCCAGCTAGCATGATGGGACCCCTGGATATAGCTATGGCAGCCCCACCTGAAGGAAAAGAGAAAAACGCAAGACTTACATTTTATCCATCCAGCTTTCTAAATGCATCTCTTTCTAGCAATCTTAGCCACAGAGATACACATCAGAATTCAGGAACTAAATGTTACCAGTCTTCTACTTTGTACTAAGTATTTTACATGTTTCATTTTATTGAACCTTTAATAGCTGTTAGATTAAATAGGTCTCATCTTTGTTTTACAGATGCAGCAATTGAGGCACAGATTTAAATAACTTGCATTAACTAATAGGTTCAAGATTTCAATCCACGTTTGTCTAACTTCAAAGTTCTATCTCCTACACCAGTATCCCTTCATAGTTAAAAGAAAACTGTGGTCGGGGGCAATAGCTCTCGCCTGTAATCCCAGCACTTTGGGAGGCCAAGGCAGGAGGATTGTTTGAGCTCAGGAGTTTGAGACCAGCCTGAGCAACATAGTGAGACCCCATCTCTACAAAAAATTAAATTAAAAAGAAATTAGCCGGGCATGGGGGCACGTACATGTAGTCCCAGCTACTCGGGAGGTTGAAGCAGAAGGATTGTTGAAGCCAGGGAGATTGAGGCTGCAGTGAGCTATGATTGCACTGCACTGCAGTTTGGGTGACACAACAAGATCTTGGGTAAGAAAAGAAAAGAAAAGAGGAGAGGAGAGGAGAGGGGAGAGAGAGGAGATGGGAGAAAGAAGGGAGGGGAGGGGAGGGGGAAAAGAAAGGAGGGAGGGAAGGAATGAAGGAAGGAAGGAAGAAAGGAAGGAAGGAAGGAAGGAAGGAGGGAAGGAGGGAAGGAGGGAAGGAGGGGAGAAAGGAGGGAGGGAAGGAGCGAGGGAGGAAACGGAACAGAAGGGAGGGAGGGAATGGAACAGAAGGGAGGAAGGGAGGGAAGGCTGTGAGCAAATGCCCAGTGGATTAAGTTCCCAAATAATATTGTAGGGGAGGAAAAACTTTCCTGTGGCCTCTTAAGTTCAGTGACTGGAGCCTGTGAATTAAACTGGCAAAAGATGAAGGCATACAAACGTATTTGATGTTAATATTTTGATTGTTTTTATGTGCTCAAAAGCGTTCATACTAAGTAAAGACTCAAAGAAGTGGTTAAAGTCGGGGCACTTAGATACCATCTTAAAAAGGGCAACAAAACATAGAGAAGTGATAAGACAAAGGAGAGGGGAGTGGAGCTTCCAGGGTGGCAAATTCTGGGAAGGTAAAATATGGGGGAAACTCATGGGAAGATAAGGTTAATTCACGCAGCCGCATCTCAGTGCACCTCCTCTCCGGAGATAAAGGCTGTTTTTCCCTTCCTGGTACAAGAGTGGGGGATACTTTCACAAACGGAAACTTGTTCCCTGCTTTTAGGTAGAAAAGGGGAGGACAGAGAGTATTTTCTGCACCTATTTCACAGTTGCCTTCAGTTTAAAATAATGCTTTCACAAAGTGGCATATTTTGGGGTGCCGATTCTGAGCCTCTTAAATTTATGGCTTGTTTTTGTTTTTGTTTTGAGACAGAGTCTCTCTCTCATCATCCAGCCTGGAGTGCAATACTGTGATCTCGGCTCACTGCAACCTCTACCTCCTGGGTTCAAGCGATTCTCCTGCCTCAGCCTCCTGAGTAGCTTGGACTATAGGCGCGTGTCACCACACCTGGCTAAATTTTGTATTTTTAGTAGAAATGGGGTTTCGCCATGTTGGCCAGGCAGGTCTGGAACTTCTGACCTCAGGTGATCCACCTGCCTTGGCCTCTTGAAGTGCTAGGACTACAGGCGTGAGCCACTGCGTTCAGCCTATGGCTGTTCTTTAATGTGCTTCAATAAATAACTCAGATCCAGTTTCCTCTTATTCTTTGCTTTCTTTTATTACATTTTCCTCATGTTCAGGCCATTTATTCTTGAGGTTTTCCCTTTAGCTCTATCGCTGTGAAATTGGAACTTTAATTGGTAGCATAAAATAATTTTCTAAGAAGATTGCTGTTGATTGCTGTTAATTGCTGTTAATTAATAAAAAGCATTGCTGATTTAGGTGCTGGGATTTTTGCCTTTTTTTTTTTTTATTTTGTTTGGAGATGAAGTCTTGCTCTGTCGCCCAGGCTGGAGTGCAGTGGCACAATCTCAGCTCACTGCAACCTCTGCCTCCCAGGTTCAAGGGATTCTCCTGCCTCAGCCTCCTGAGCAGCTGGGATTACAGGCTCAGGCCACCACACCCAGCTGTTTGTATTTTTAGTACAGACAGGGTTTCACTGTGTTAGCCAGGTGGTCTCCATCTCCTGACCTCGTGATCCGCCTGCCTCAGCCTCCCAAAGTGCTGGGATTACAGGCGAAAGCCACTGTGCCCGGCCTGTTTTTAAATTAAGAAGATTCAGGCAAATTGTGTTTGTGTTCCAACAGTAAACAAGCTGATGCGAAAGAAATGACTATTACCAAAATGGATAATAATTTGTTACATTTTTCCTCATCCTCAACTGCTCCGGCCAATGCCATCTGATTTTAATGATACCGTTCGTTGCTCCTGGAAACCAACAAAGAAATCAGAATTTACAAAGACCATGAAAACAAATCATACTCACAAGTGAGACAATATATGACCATGAAAGCTACGGGGAGAGTGTGCATCATTCAAAGCAGAGAGTGAAAAGAAAGGCTGTGCTGGGTTATTGTATATTTATCTGGTCGCTACATGAAAATCTTCACTGAGGAGAATACTAGAAGGCCAAATGTTAAATGGCCAAAGCCAGGGAGCAAATTACTGCCAGACTTAGAAAAAGGGTTTTCAGCCAGTGTTGCCCCTAATGGGGTCTCAGACCGCCTCCATCAGAATCACCATCAGCACTTATTAGAAGTGCCTGTTTCTGGACCTCAGCTCAGACCTAACCTGAAATCTCCAAAAATGAGGCCCCCGAACCTACATTTCAAACAAGTTATTTCTGGGCCTGGCATGGTGGCTCATGCCTGTAATCCCAGCACTTTGGGAGGCTGAGGCAGGAAGATTGCTTAACCCCGGGAGTTTGAGACCAGCCCAGGCAACATGGTGAAACCCCATCTCTACAAAAGAAATCCCAAAATTAGCCGTGTTTGTGTGCACCTGTAGTCCCAGCTACTCAGGAGGCTGAGGTGCGAGAGTCGTTTGAGCCCAGAAAGCCGCTGCACTCCAGCCTGGGTGACAGAAGGAGACTCTGTCTCAAAAACAAACAAACAAACAAACAAACCAACAAACTGAGTTCCTTGTGATTCTTTCACCAAGTGGAGAACCACGGACGTAGTCTCTGAGCCCCTACTAGTTACTGAAAGAAGTATAGTCACCTTGTAGTCCAATAATTTTTATCTTTGTTAGTGACTAATTGTTGACAAATATTTTCCTTCAAAATTTGCATTCTTGAAATAATCAGGCATGTAAAAATCCTTCTAAAATATTCAATTAAAAATTTGTATTAATGAAATGCTTTCCACCATATTATATGACAGATTTGCAGATATGAATCTGATACCAAATTCAGCTGAAAAAATCTTCCTTATAAAATGCTAAGACATTCAAACCATTTTATAATCTGTCAGGAAAACATTTGAGATGCAGACAACATGATGTGATTTGCTTCACAATGAGCTGATAGTTGTTAAGCTGGGTGATGATTATATGGGGGTTTGATGTATTATATATGTATATTTGATATACTCCATAATTTAAAAGTTAAAAAAAAAAGCTGTCCACCCAAATGCTTTGTAAAGGGTCTCTCATTAAGGTATGTAATGTACCTGGTATTTGTTATTACTCCCTTTGTTTTGCTAGTTAGTAGGTATTCTGGATAGAAAATTAAGCACATACTAACTGAACATTGATTGTAATTGTAAAGCTCAGTTAAGCCAAATGGCATTTAAAAGCCCCAGGGAATGTTTACAATTGATAAGATGATTGTTATTATTATTATTTTGAAACATGGTCTTACTCCATCGCCCAGGCCAGCGTGCAGTGGTGTCATCATGGTTCACTGTAGCCTCCATCTCTTGGGCTCAGGCAATACTCCCTCCTCAGTCTCCCTAGTAGTTGGGACCACAGGTACGTGCCACTGTGCCCAACTAATTTATTTATTTATTTATTTTATGTATGCTTTATTTTCTATTTATTGCTTTTGGTACACCCTTGTAGAACAGTGGCTAATTAAAAACAGCTTTTTTTTGTAGAGATAGAGTCCCACAGTGTTGCCCAGGCTGGTCTCAAACCTCTGGGCTCATGCAAGCCTCCCGTGTCAGTCTCCCAAAGTGAGATTACAGGTGTGAGCCACTGCACCTGGCCAAGATTTTTTTTTTTATTTTTTATTTTTTGAGATAGAGTCTCGCTCTGTTGCCTAGGCTGGAGTGCAGTGGCGTGATCTCAGCTCACTGCAACCTCCACCTCTCGGGTTCAAGTGATTCTTCTGCCTCAGCCTCCCAAATAGCTGGGATTAAAGGCATACGCCACCATGCCCAGCTAATTTTTGCATTTTTAGTAGAGACAGAGTTTCACCATGTTGGCCAGCCTGGTCTCAAACTCCTGACCTCAAATGATCCGCCCACCTCAGCCTCCCAAAGTGCTGGGATTACAGGCGTGAGCCACCATACCCTGCCCCAAGATTATTCTTATTCTTGTCATTATTATTATTTTTGAGACGGAGTCTTGCACTGTCACCCGGGCTGGAGTGCAGTGGCGTGATTTTGGCTCACAGCAACGTCTGCCTTCCGGGTTCAATCAATTCTCCTGCCTTAGCCTCCCAAGTTGCTGGATTATAGGTGCATACTAAGAAAGTCTTACAGTGTCCATCAACAGAGGAGTGGATAAACGAAGTGTGGTATGTACATAAAAAGGAATATTAATCAGTCTTAAAGAGGAAGGCACTTTGGGAGGCTAAGGCAGGCGGATCACCTGAGGTCAGGTATTCAAGACCAGCCTGGCCAACATGGTGAAACCCCATGTCTACTAAAAATACAAAAATTAGGTGGGCGTGGTGGTGGGCACCTATAATCCCAGCTACTCGGGAGGCTCAGGCAGGAGAATCGCTTAAACCCTGGAGGCGGAGGTTGTAGTGAGCTGAGATCGTGCCACTGCACTCCAGCCTGGGCGACAGAGCCAGAATCTGTCTCAAAAAAAAAAAAAAAAAAAAAAAGAGAGGAAGGAAAGTCTGCTACATGCTATAACATGGATAAACCTTGAAGATATTATGCTAAGGAAAATAAGCCAGTCACAAAAGGACATCTATTGTATGATTCCAGTTATTTGAGGGACATGAAGTAGCCAAATTCATAGAGTGCAGAATGATGGTCACCAGGGCGGATAGGGAAGGATGCAATTGGAAGTTATTGTTTAATGGGCTGAGAGCCTTAGCTTGGGAAGATAAAAAGTCTGTAGATGGATGGTGGTGATGGTTGCACAGCAATTTGAATGTACATAACGCCACTGAATTATATACTTAAAATGGTAACTTTTGTTATGTATATTTTACCACAATTAAAAAAAATATTGAGCACCTGTTATGTGCTAGTCACTGTTGAAAAAGACAGTGAGGTGCCTGAGCTCATGGAGCTTCCATTCTGCTGAAGGAAATAGACAGTAAGTGAGATAATTATGAAGGAAATAAAGAGGGTGATTTCGTGACATAGTAACTAGAGAGGGGAATATTTACTCTGGGTAGTGGTGTTGGAGATGAGATTTAAGGGATGGGAATGAGCCTCTAAAGGCATTCCAGATAAAGGATGCAGCAAGTATGAAAGTCCTGAGGAAGGGAAAGACTGTCTGAGGGTGAGAAAAGAGGCCAGGAGGTTCAAGAAGCAGACACACGGCCTGGAATCTTTTGTTGTGCAAAGAAGAGAAGATGGTGGGGCAGATCAAGGGGTTGACAAACTTTTTCTGTAAAGGACCAGATGATAAATAATTTAGGTTTTTCAGGCCAAGAGAAAAGAAAAAAAAAAGGAAAAATGAAATTTACATAATGACACTGGTAGGAAAAAAGTCTGACATAGTGTCTATAATTTTGAGAAAGGAGTGACCAGTAGTGACACTTTTTTGTTCCACTTAGGAAATGATCAGAGCCTCACCTGAACTATTATCCATCCAAAAGTGGGATTCTTAAAAGGAGGAGGGCCTAGAAATGAGAAAGAAGTGAAAAATATGTTTGTTGAAAGGCCAACATGGGTGTTTGGAAGAGAGGTAATGCTAATAAGGTATTCGTAAAATTGGAGGTAGGCAACTTTGCTTTTGATACCCGTCATCACCATTCCATTGCCCCCGTAAATGTAAATTCCTCAGGTGTTTGGCACATACGATATCCAATACATATTTGTTGAATAAGGTAACTTTTTCCTTCTTTTTGTTTATTCCCTGAGAAATAAGTGCCCTGGTGCTGCCCCCTGGTGGCTAAAGGATCCCTTCTTTGGGAGCCTAAACCCTCCTTGGTAATGCTGTGGGCTGGGAACCACGGCTCTGTGTGACTGCAGTTCCCCTTCCTCACAAAGGATATTAAGGATGTTAAAGGGTATTAGTGGTATAGATAAGAGAAATACGTTTTTCTTTCTTTTAAATGTTATATTTGATTTTTAAAAACTTTATCCAAGTGGGTCTGAAAGTCTTAATAAAAATGCCTACGAATAAAAGGGTTACATGGACATGTGCGAGAATAGTTCCTCCTTCCATTTAAAACAAACAATTCCTTTTTAGCCAAACTTCCTTTTTACAAAACCACTATATTTAGCTTTCCCTTCTTGAGATGAATCTTTCCTTTCCATAAAATTTTAAAACAAAATAAGTAACTGGCTTAAGCCAAAATTGGGATTTAATATTTTATTTTATTTTATTTTATTTTATTTTATTTTGAGACGGAGTTTAGCTCTTGTTTCTCAGGCTGGAGTGCAGTGGCGCGATATCGGCTCACCGCAACCTCCGCCTCCTGGGTTCAAGCAATTCTCCTGCCTCAGCCTCCGGAGTAGCTGGGATTACAGGCACCTGCCACCACGCCCGGCTAATTTTGTATTTTTAGCACAGACAGGGTTTCACCATGTTGGTCAGGCTAGTTTAGAACTCCCAACCTCATGATCCGCCCACCTCGGCCTCCCAAAGTGCTGGGATTGCAGGCGTGAGCCACTGCACCCGGCCGGGATTTAATTTTTTAAGGGTGGTCTCAGTAGATGGAATTAAATTAAGGTTGTAAATAGACTTAAATTACTGTTATTGGCAATGTTGAATAGTAAGGCTACTAAAACCATAAATCAAAGCAATATTAATAAAAATCAATTCTAAAACACAATTTTATATTACTTTGAAAAATATTTTCTTTTCTTTTCTTTCTTTTCTTTTCTTTTTTTTTTTTTTTTTGAGACAGTCTCGCTCTGTCACCCAGGCTAGAGTGCAGTGATGTGATCTTGGCTCACTGTAAGCTCTGCCTCCCAGGTTCACAAGATTCTCCCGCCTCAGCCTCCCAAGTAGATGGGGCTACAGGCGCCCACCACCATGCCTAGCTAATTTTTTTTTTTTTTTGTAGTTTTAGTAGAGATGGGGTTTCACCGTGTTAGCCAGGATGGTGCTGGGATTACAGGCGTGAGCCACCGTGCCCGGCTGAAACATATTTTCTATTGAGTGACATTATCAGACCCACATATAAGCCCAGCCATTACAAAATTATTGTTTCTTGATCTTTTTTATAGGCCTGTTTAGGCATAAAATATTACTTTTGAGATTAACAATAAAGAATAAAATTTGCCTCTTTAAGTGGATACCTGTGTTTAGTTTTGGTAGCACAGATACTGGATCCTGGGATGAATTTGGGATAAACACCGACAGATTTCATTTTCAATTGAAATGAGAATGTCTGTCTGTGTTCTTATGCTTGTTATACTGGAAAAAGTTTGCTAATATAAGCAAGAAATTGAACATTGCAACAAAATTTTCATTTTATGCATATGAATAGCAGGATACTCTTCTTTCACAGAAATCCGAACTTGCCTAGAGAGAGATCAGTGAATCTCACCTTGAATGTACTATCAGATTGCGGTTTACAAAGTTCTTTCTCTTCTCTCAAAGGCAAGTTCTGAAGCTGAGTAAGTTTAAAGAAAAGGCCCCTCGGCCGGTCATTGGTGTTGAAAGGGAGAGAAAACGCCCTTTCATTTTGTCCTGAAGTTCTTCCAGGAGGTTTTCAGTAAGATGTGAGACTTACTGATGTCTTTCCTTACTTGCAGGGCCAAATGACATTGGAAGCATTTTAAGATTTTTTCAGCATGATTTTTTCAAAAACTCAGTTTCCTTTTAAATCCAAGAATCTCATTACTTGGAGTCAAAACATTTTCTCCTGGGGCCTGGAAGATACTTGTTCAACTAGTTTATGTGATGAAGTATTTGCTAAGTAGGCTAGTTTCTGCTGACATTCTTTATCTTCAAAGCACTCAGAAAAATCTGGCTTTCCATTTTCTTGAAAGTCCTCCTGCAAGTCACCTTTCAGCTCAAACACTGAAGAACTCTGAGAACTCTTCCTTTGTTAAGCCACCTGATTTCTCTGTACTTGGAGATTCATGTACCTTTGTCCGGGCTTTCATAGTTTTTAAAGCATACTCAAGTGAACTGGGCTTTTTAAAATGTAGTTTATCATGTTTGAAAATCACTCAGAACTTTCATCACTTCACCTCCAAGAGTTTTTTACTTCAATACCTTTCTATAAAGAAAGTAGTGTGTTGTGACTTTGTCAGAGGTGAAAATTCTTTTTTTTTTTTTTTGAGATGGAGTCTTGCTCTGTCGCCCAGGCTGGTGTGCAGTGGTGCAATCTTGTCTCACTGCAACCTCTGCCTCCCGGGTTCAAGTGATTCTCCTACCTCAGTCTCCAGAGTAGCTGAGATTACAGGCGCCCACCGCCATGTCCAGCTAATTTTTGTATTTTTAGTAAAGACAGGATTTCACCATGTTGTTCAGGCTGGTTTCAAACTCCTGACTTCAGGTGATCCGCCTGCCTTGGCCTCCCTAAGTGCTAGGAGTATAGACGTGAGCCACCGCACCTGGCCAAGAGTTGAAAATTCTTATGGAACCATCCATGTGTGAGACCCTATGGTCCAGATTGTGAGCACGGTTCTTGGAAGACAGAGCTTTTGCTTTCAGGTAGGAAGACAGAACATTAAATGTATCTTGGCCTTGAGGCAAATTTTTATAGCAGGAATGTTTCTTGAAATTCACCATTACTTACAAATCTTCCCAGTGCTACCCAGTGATATTTATTGGTAATGTCTGTTGACTCATCAACCTGAATAAAGAAGCTATTGTTTTCCATTTCATTGCACAAAATTCTTCAGCATCACAGGAAAGGAATATAAGCTTTTTCCTCTACTCCTTTAGGTTCATTGTCTGGGGCCCTGAAGATTAGACTGATGAAAGACAGATTAACAGGAGAAAAGACATACAAATTTTATTTGATCTTAGTCTTTATATATGAGGGCCTTCCTGGAAAAGAAGTGAAGAGCCAAAGAAGCGGACAGATCTGAGAACTTATATACCATCTTCAACAAAGAGCAATAAATTGTGGAAAAGTGACAAGACAAATGACATTTTTTAAAGAGAGATGGGGTCTTGCTATGTTGCCCAGATTGGCCTGGAACTCCTGGGCTCAAGCAATCCTCCCACCTCAGACTTCCGAGTAGCTGTGACTATAGGTATAGCCACCACACCAGCTGGAAAAGGGTTTTAAGCTTCTAGGGGCTACACTCTGTGGGATTGTAGATATATGGGGAAAGTAATGGAAGATACGGGTTAATTTAGTAAGGTCGGTTTGTGCAGGTCCATCTTGGTGCCAACTTTCTGTTTTCTTCATGGTCATAAAATGTCCCTGGGAGAGGAGATTTATGGCAGTTCTCATTTCTTAGGCGTTTCTGCTTCTAGTCAGATAAGAAAAGCCCCAGGAAGGTTCTCTCTGCGTCTGCTAATTCTCAAATGCCTTCAGCTCAAAATAATTCATATGCCAAAGTGGCACATTTTGGGGTGGTATATTCCAATCCTCTTCCACGCCATGTGACGTGTCATCACTATGTTGATGTATACTGTTGAAAGTGGAACCTTGTCAACTTCTCCATGCTGCATCTTATCTTGTCGTTTTGCTCACTATGATTTTACATGCTGGCCTAATGAGATTCTTACCAACGGTGTGACTTTTCCTTTTTTGAGCAATTAGTCCAGCTAGTAAATAAATTGCTGTGAGTCTTTCCACTGAATGTGATTATCTTTTCTTTTCATTCTTTCTTTCTTTCTTTCTTTCTTTCTTTTTTTTTTTTTTTGTCTTGCAAAGCTTTCCCTGTTTGGAATTTCCAATAGCCATTTCAAAAAAAATCAGCACTTTTACTATCAAATGGCTGTGATTTGTAGGGAAGTTCTTTTCCAGTTTTTCGGAGCCACTGCTGTATTTGTAAGATGACACACAACATATAACAGACTAGGCCAACTTGAATTAGCAGACACCTAAAACTCATCGACAAATAACTTTGATAGTTACTTTTTGGTGCATCCTTAATCATATTAATGCTGAATCATGAAATGATTCAGAAGGTTGTAATTAGCTTTAATCAGAATTATTCATAGGTATAAGCCTATGAACACTGCTCTTCCATTTGGTATATTTTCCTTAAAAACTGCTACATTGAACCATCAGACTTTAAAAAACACCAACAAGGGCCGGGCGCGGTGGCTCACGCCTGTAATCCCAGCACTTTGGGAGGCCAAGACGGGCGGATCACGAGGTCAGGAGATCGAGACTATCCTGGCTAACATGGTGAAACCCCGTCTCTACTAAAAAATACAAAAAAACTAGCTGGGCGAGGTGGCGGCGCCTGTAGTCCCAGCTACTCAGGAGGCTGAGGCAGGAGAATGGCGTGAACCCGGGAGGCGGAGCTTGCAGTGAGCTGAGATCCGGCCACTGCACTCCAGCCTGGGCGACAGAGCGAGACTCCGTCTCAAAAAAAAAACAAAAAACAAAAAAAACAAAAAACACCAACAAATATGAACAGAGGGCATAATAAATACTAGACAAGAGAATTGCAAGCAAAAGTTAAAAAGTAACAACACAGTTCACTTCTACCCTGCACAATCCATGTGTTGCAATGTTTACAGCAGCGAAACAACAGGAATGGGCAGCTGAGTCCCAGGGCATTAAAATTCTTCCTTTAGAATGAAACTTTCACTCCAGTTTTCCAACTGGAAGACCTTATTTACTGCTGTCAGTCATGGCATCCGAAAGGAGACTGGGGGACTGAGGCGATTCAGGATGGAGAGGGTGACGTCTCAGTCTACTGTGGCACATGCATTCTGGAGCTCCTCTGTCCCATAGAGACTTCAAACATTTGTTGTCCACCCACCACACTGGAACAAGGTTTGGTGATGTGCAAAAGCAGGTCATCCCTGTCCACAGACACTTAACGCTTAGTGCACTTGTATATTTTAAACCTGATCCTTTAAAATGCTACAATTTTCTATCCACAAAGACAGAGATAGATGCTCTGTCAAAGGGTTTTGCCTTGCAAATTTTTTCTACGTAAACAGATGTATTATTCTGTTTTCACACTGCTGAAAAAGACATACCCACGAACGGGAAGAAAAAGAGGTTGAATTGGACTTACACTTCCACATGGCTAGGGAGGCCTCAGAATCATGGCAGGAGGCAAAAGGCACTTCTTACATGGTGGTGGCAAGAGAAGATGAAGAAGCAGCAAAAGCAGAAACCCTTGATAAACCCATCAGATCTCATGAGACTTATTCACTATCATGAGAATAGCATGGGAAATACTGGCCCCTATGATTCAATTACCTCCCCCTGGGTCCCTCCCACAACATAGGGGAATTCTGGGAGATATAATTCAAGTTGAGATTTAGGTGGGGACACAGCCAAACCATATCATTCTGCCCCGGCCCCTCCAAATTTCATGTCCTCACATTTCAAAACCAAACATGCCCTCCCAACAGCCCCCCCAAAAGTCTTAACTAATTTCAGCATTAACCCAAAAGTCCACAGTCCAAAGTCTCATCTGAGACAAGGCAAGTCCTTTCCACTTATGAGCCTGTAAAATCAAAAGCAACCTAGTTACTTTCTAGATACAATGGGGGTATAGGTATCGGGTAAATACAGTCATTCCAAATGGGAGAGATTGGTCAAAACAAAGGGGTTCCAGGGCCCATGCAAGTCCAAAATCCAGCAGGGCAGTCAAATTTTGAAGCTCCAAAATGATCTCCTATGACTCCAAGTCTCACATCCAGGTCACGCCAATGCAAGAGGTGGATTCCCATGGTCTTGGACGGCTCCGTCCATGTGGCTTTGCAGGGTACAGCCTCCCTCCTGCTGCTTTCATGGGTTGGTGTTGAGTGTCTGTGGCTTTTCCAGGTGCACAGCGCAAGCTGTCAGGGAATCTACCATTCTGGGCTCTGGAGGACGGTGGCCCTCTTCTCACAGCTTTGCTAGGCAGTGCCCCAGTAGGGACTCTGTGTGGGGGCTCTGACCTCACATTTCCCTTCCACCCAGCCCTAGCAGAGGTTCTCCATGAGGGCCCCATCACTGCAGCAAACTTTTGCTTGGGCATCTGGGCATTTCCATATATCTTCTGAAATCTAGGAAGAGGTTGCCAAACCTCTATTCTTGACTTCTGTGCACTTGCAGGCTCAATACCACGTGGAAGCTGCCAAGGCCTGGGGCCTCCACCCTCTGAAGCCACAGCCCGAGCTGTATGTTGGCCCCTTTCAGCCACAGCTGGAGGGGCTGGGACACACAGCACCAAGTCCCTAGGCTTCACACAGCACAGGGACCCTGACCCTGACCCACAAAACCACTTTTTCCTCCAGTGTCTCTGGGCCTGTGATGGGAGGGCTGCCGTGAAGATCCCTTACCTGGCATGGAGACATTTTCCCCACGGTCTTAGGGATTAATATTAGGCTCCTTGCTACTTGTGCACATTTCTGAAGCTGCCTTAAATTTCTCCCAAGAAAAAATTTTTTTTTTCTATTGCATAATGAGGCTGCACATTTTCTGAACTTTTATGCTCTACTTCCCTTACAAAACTGAATACGTTTAGCAGTACCCAAGTCACCTCTTGAATAGTTTGCTGCTGGACATTTCTTCCAGATACCCTAAATCATCTTTCTGAAGTTCAAAGTTCCACAAATCTCTAGGGCAGGGGTAAAATGCTGTCAGTCTTTTTGCTAAAACATAACAAGAGTCACCGTCACCTTTTCTCCAGTTCCCAACAAGTTCCTCATCTCCATCTGAGACCACCTCAATCTCGACCTTATTGTCTATATCGCTATCAGCATTTTGGGAAAAGCTATTTAACAAGTCTCTAGGAAGTTCCAAACTTTCCCACATTTTCCTTTCTTCTTGTGAGCCCTCCAAACTGTTCCAACCACTGCCTGTTACCCAGTTCCAAAGTCACTTCCACATTTCCAGGTATCTTTTCAGCAACACCCCACTCTAATGGTACCAATTTACTGTATTAGTCTGTTTTCATACTGCTGATAAAGACATAACCTGAGACTGGGAAGAAAAAGAGGTTTAATTGGACTGACAGTTCCATGTGGGCTGGGGAGGCCTCAGAATCATGGGGGGAGGTGAAAGGTACTTCTTACATGGCGGCGCCAAGAGAAAATGAGGAAGAGGCAAAAGCAGAAACCCCTGATAAACCCATCATAGCTCATGAGACTTATTCACTATCACAATAATAGCAAGGGAAAGACTGGCCCGCATGATTCAGTTACCTCCCCCTGGGTGCCTCCCACAACATGTGGGAATTCTGGGAGATAGAATTCACATTGAGATCTGGGTGGGGACACAACCAAAACATATCAGCAGATTAATTGGCATTTTCCTTTAATGGCTTCCGAATTTTGTGTCATAGTTAGAAAGCACCACCCCCGACTGCACCACACTTCAAGATTAATTTGCTCATGTTAGTACTTTCATAGTTTTACATTTTATATTTAAGTCTTTGAATTTATCTTGGTGTAAGTTGGAAAGCAGAGATGGATCTTAATTTCATTTCCAGTTTGCTACTTAATTTAGTTATTGATTAAGCTATCTTTCTCCCATTAGTTCAAAATGCTGTTTTTATCATATTTTATATTCCCTAGAAAATTTGGGTTATTTCTGAACTTTCTATTTTGTCCCATTTATCTTTAACCTTGCTATGCTCCAGTACTATACAATTTTGACTTTTATGATTCCATGGGTTAAAATATGTTTTAATATCAGGCGGGGATAATACCCCTTCATTATTCTTTTTTTTTTCTGAATTTTCCTGACTACTATACTTTTTTTTCCTACAAACTTTTGAATCAGCTTATCTAGTATAACAATCCTCTTGGTATTTTTCTTGGGATCATGTTAAAATATAGATAAACAAACATAACTGTTACACTTATGAAGTTAGTTTTTGTATCTAAGAGCTTTATGTGTTTTCCTGTTTGCTGAAAAATTCGTTCTTGTCCCTGAGTATTTAAAGGTTTTCTGCATGTAGGTTTTAAATGCTTTTTTATCACTAAATATTTTATTTTCTGTTGCTATTGTAAATAAGGTCTTCTCTATTATATCTTCTGGGTGGTTATTTTTATATTCTGAAGCACCAGATTTGTATTGGTATTTGGCATTAATTTCATACCCAGGTACTTGACTGAATTCCCTTATTTATTTATTTAGATTTTTAAATTGATTAGGGATGGGAATTCTAGTATACAATTATATCTAAATAACAATGATTTTACCTTTTTTCCAATGTTTAAACATATATTTCTCTCATTGAATTTTTTTTTTTTTAAGATGGAGTTTCGCTCTTGTTGCCCAGCTGGAGTGCAATGGCACCGTCTCGGCTCACTGCAGCCTCTGCCTCCAAGGTTCAAGCGATTCTCCTGCCTCAGCCTCCCAAATAGCTGGGATTACAGGCACCCGCCACCATGCCTGGTTAAGTTTTGTATTTTAGTAGAGACAGGGTTTCACCATGTTGGCCAGGCTGGTTTTCTCTCATTTAATTCTATTGCTTTGTTGCAGGATGAGCCGCAGAAAACACCCCCAGACACCAGGTGAAAGACGAAAGAGGCTTTATTTGGCTGAGAGCATTGGCAGACTTGTGTCTCAAGAACTGAGCTCCCAGAAGAAAAAAATTCGTGGTCCTTTTGAGAAATGAAGCCAGCTGGACTTCCTGGGTCGAGTGGGGACTTGGAGAACTTTTCTGTCTAACTAGGGGATTGCAAATTCATCAATCAGCACTTGTGCCTAGCTAAAGGATTGTAAATGCACCAATCAGCACTCTGTTAAAATGCACCAATCTGCGCTCTGTGTCTAGCTAAAGGATTGTAAATGCACCAATCAGCACTCTGTAAAAACACACCAATCAGCACTTGTGCCTAGCTAAAGGATTGTAAATGCACCAATCAGCACTCTGTAAAAACGTACCAATCAGCACTCTGTAAATGCACCAATCAGCACTCTGTAAAAACACACCAATCAGCGCACTGTGTCTAGCTAAAGGATTGTAAATGCACCAATCAGCACTCTGTAAAAACACACCAATCAGCACTCTGTGTCTAGCTAAAGGATTGTAAATGCACCAATAAGCACTCTGTAAAAATGCACCAAGCAACATTCCATGTCTAGCCAAAGAACTGTAAATGTACCAATAAGCACTCTGTAAAAATGCACAAATCAGCACTCTGTGTGTAGCTAAGGGATTGTAAATGCACCAATCAGCTCTCTGTAAAAATGCACCAATCAGCACTCTGTAAAATGGACCAATCAGCAGCATGTAGGCGGGGACAAATAAGGGAATAAAAGTTGGCCATCACCAGCCAGCAGGAGCAACCCACTCGGGTCTCCTTCCACACTGTGTAAGCTTTGTGCTTTAGCTTTTCAAAATAAATCATCTTGCTGCTGCTGACTCTTTGGGTCTGCACCACCTTTAACAGCCGTAAAACTCACTGTGAAGGTCCACAGCTTCATTCTTGAAGTCAGCAAGACCAAGAACCCACCAGAGGGAACCAACTCAGGACACCTTTTAAGGGCTTACAACTCTAAGGGGGTCCATGTGAAAGAGCTGTGATAGATTGGGCAAGTGATCTATAGGTAACACATGTGGTTAGAGAAGGGGGTTAATCTTTAACCTCAGGCCTGGTCAGTGGTGCTGTTAGTCTTGCCACTGACTTCATTCCTGTTGTTTTTCAGCTTTTACTTCCTCATTCTCTTCAGAGACAGGAGACAGTAAGAGAAATGGCCTCTCTCCTCAGCTTAAGATAGTATTTGCCAGGCACCGTGGCTGACACCTGTAATCCCAGCACTTTGGGAGGCTGAGGCAGGTGGATCATGAGGTCAGGAGTTCAAGACCAGCCCGACCAACATGGTGAAAACCCCGTCTCTACTAAAAATACAAAGATTAGGTGGGTGTGGTGGCGTGTGCCTGTGATCTCAGCTACTCAGGAGGCTGAGGCAGAAGAATTGGTTGAACCTGGGAGACGAAGGTTGCAGTGAGCCAAGATCACGCCATTGCACTCCAGCCTGGGCGATAGAGTGAGACTCCATCCCCCCCGCAAAACAAAAGACGGTGCTTATCTTGTCCATAATTTAGCAGGAGTGTTTCAATATTACACCCATGCTGTTTCCATATTAAACAGATTCTTTGTGGTTGAGATAAATATACTTCATTATGCTAAGAACATATTTGTATACTCCTGCTAAGAACTTACATCAAGTATGAATATGGAATTTTTCTTTTTTTAATATGGAATTTTTCAAATGTCTTTGATAGCTTTTTCAGACATGAGTACAGTTATGTGCCACATAATGATGTTTTGGTCAACGATGGATCACGTATACCATGGTGGTCCCATAAGATTATAATGGAGCTGAAAAATTCGTATCTCCTAATGACATCATAGCCATCATAATGCAATGCATTACTCACGTGTTTGTGAAGATGTTGGTGTAAAGAAACTACGGAACTGCCAGTCGTCTAAAAGTATGACACATACAATCATGTACAGCACATAATGAAGGGCTTGATAATAAAGGGCTATGTTACTGGCTTATGTATTTACTATCCTATATTTTTCATTGTTATTTTAGAGTGTACTCCTGCTTTGCAGTGTCTCATGCCTGTAATTCTATCACTTGGGGAAGCCAAAGCAGGTGGATCACTTGAGGTCAGAAGTTTGAGACTGACCTGGCCAACACGGTGAAACCCCGTCTCTATTTAAAGTACAAACATTAGCCGGCTGTAGTGGCGTGTGCCTGTAGTTCCAGCTACTTGGGAGACTGCAGCAGGAAAATCGCTTGAACCCAGGAGGTGGAGGTTGCAGTGAGCTGAGATCGCACCACTTACTCCAGCCTGGGCAACAGAGCAAGACTGCCTCTCAAAAAAAGGAAAGAAAACTGCAAAATAGCCTCAGGCAGGCCCTATACGAGTGATTCCAGCAGAAGGCTCGTTATTACAGGAGACGACAAACTGTGGGCGTGGAAGGCAGTGATACTGATCATCCTGGCCCTGTGTAGGCCTAGGCTCATGTGTATGTTTGTCTTAGTTTTTAGCAAAAAATATTTTTAAAGTAAAAATAATAATAACTTTTTAAAACATGAAAAGCTTATAGATATTTTTGCACAGCTATGCAATGTTTTTGTGTTTTAAGCTCTTATTACGAAAGAGTTTAAAAAATTAAACTTGAAAAGGTAAGTTACAGTAGCCTAAGGTTAATTTATTATTGAAGAAAGAAAAATGATTGCTTATAAAGTTAGCGTAGTCTACGTGTACAGTGTTGATAAAGTCTATACCCATGCACAGTAATGTGCTGGGCCCTCAGACTCACTCCTCACTCACTCACTCCTCACTCACTCACTCACTCACTCCTCACTCACTCACTCACTCCTCACTCACTCACTCCTCACTCACTCCTCACTCACTCACTCCTCACTCACTCCTCACTCACTCACTCACTCATCCACCCACCCACCCACCCAGAGCCACTTCCAGTCCTGCAAGCTCCCTCCATGGTGAGTGCCCTGTGCAGGCGTTCATTCTTTATCTTTTGTACCATATTTTTACTGTACCTCTTCTATGTTTAGCTATGTTTGGATATACAAATACTTAGCATTGCATTACAGTTGCTCACAGTATTGAGCACACTTACATGTTGTACAAGTTTGCAGTCTAGGAGCAGCAGGCCATACCTATAGGTCATACCATAAATCCTAAGTGTGTAGAAAGCTCTACCATCTAGGTTTGCGTAAGTACATGCTATGATGTTTGCACAGTGACAAAATTGCCGAATACATTTCTCAGAGCATATCTCCATCATTAAGTGATACTTATCTGTATATAATTTTTCTTCTTATACCTATTAATAACAATATGTTTCTGTAGAAATATACCTGGTTCATTAACTAAACATTGGAAATGTTACCTCTTTTTGTATGCTCTGGAAAAATTAAAATAAGATATGGGAGTTGTCTTTTCTGTAAAGATTTTACAGAATTCCTCTATAACTGCTGGAATTTGAGGGGTCCTTTTTTTTTTTTTTTTTTTTTTAACAACTTCCTATTTCTTTTATAGTAATTTATCTGTTTAAAGTTTTTTCTCTTCTAAATCGTTTGTGGGCCCGGCACGGTGGCTCATGCCTGTAATCCCAGCACTTTGGGAGGCCGAGGCAGGCATATCACTTGAGGTCAGGAGTTTGAGACCAGCCTGGACAACATGGTGAAACCGTGTCTCTACTAAAAATACGAAAATTAGCCAGGCGTGGTGGCGCACACCTATAATACCAACTACTTGGGTGGCTGAACCAGGAGAATCACTTGAACCCAGAAGGTGGAGGTTGCAGTGAGCTGAGATGGTGCCACTGAACTCCAGCCTGGGCAACAGAGGAAGACTCTGTCTCAAAAAAAAAACAGTTGATTATGGTAAATGATACTTTTCTAGAAAACAATTTTATTCATTTTTATATGAGATTTCCACTATATTTGTGATTATTTTCCTCTTATCAATAAATTTTTTTTGGAGACAGAGTCTCTCCCTGTCTCCCAGGTTGGAGTGCAGTGGCTGATCTCTGCTCACTGCAACCTCCCCCTCCCGGGTTCAAGAGATTCCCCTGCCTCAGCCTCCCGAGTAGCTGGGACTACAGGCATGAGCCACCGCGCCTGGCTAATTTTTTTATTTTTATTTTTAGTAGAAATGGGGTTTCACCATGTTAGACAGGCTGGTCTCGAAATCCTGACCTCAGGTGATCTGCCTGCCTAGGCCTCCCAAAGTGCTGGGATTACAGGTGTGAGCCACCACAGCCGGCCTCAATAAATTCTTATTTGCATACTTGTTTTTCTCCTTCATTAGGTTAAGCAATGGCTTGTCCATTTTACTGTTTTTTGTTTTGTTTTGTTTTGAGACAAGTTCTCGCTCTGTCACCCAGGCTGGAGTACAGTGGAGCAATCACAGCTCACTACAGCCTCAACTTCCCAGGCTCAAGTAATTCTCCTGCCCAGCCTCCTGAGTAGCTGGGACTACAGGCATGTGCCACCATGCCCAGCTAATTTCTTAAAATATATTTTGTAGAGACAGGATCTCGCCATGTTGCCCAAGCTGGTCTTGAATTCCTGGGCTCAGGCAATCCTCCTGCCTCAGCCTCCCAAAGTGCTGGGATTACAGGCATTAGACACTGCACCTCGCCTATATTATTGTTTAAAAAAAGATTTCAAATTTATTTTCCAGTTCTATGGATTTAAAGAATTGTTCTATTTCATGAACTTATGATTTTATCATTATTCATTTCTTTCTTCTGCTTTCCTTACATTTATTTTTTATTTTTCTAATTTGTATTTTCCTTATTTGCTTTGACTTTGTAACTAAGCTTCATATCCCATACATACAAATATGTAATATTTTCTATTATTTTTATTTGCTATTTTGCAGTTTTTACTTTGATTTCATCTTGAATTCCAGAGCTGTTAAGAAAGTATTTTAAAGTTTCCAGATGGCAGATAGTTTTTGTTTTGGGCGATGTTATTACCTCCTAATTTCGTTGTGCTGTGATTGAGATTGTTGTCTATACATTTTCATTTTTATGAATATTCCATGAGGACTTGTAAAAACAAACCGTTGCCTTTTCTTCAGCAATCATCATTTGATATATATTTGGATATATAACTGAGATCTGTTTCATTAACTATATTATCTAGCTCCTCTGTAGCCTTGATTTTTGTCCAGTTGATCTGTCATGGACCTTGAGAGGTGACTGAAAGTCATCAATGCACTGATGTCTGTTTTTCTGGTATCTCCTATAATTTTTCCTTTTGAATGTTGAATATTAATGCTCTGCTATTTGGTGCTTAATTGTTTGTAACTATTAGATGCATATTGTGAATTATGTCAATTGTTTGTAACTATTAGATGTATATTGTGAATTACGTCCTCTGCCATTATGAAGCGCCATTCTGTTTTGTTTCTTATTTTTGAATCTGAACTTAACCTTGTCTAATAGTAAGAGCTCAGTTCCTGCTTTCTTTTTGAGTAGTTTGTCTATTTTTGGTCAATATTTTAATACTACATGTTAAAATAGGTGCAAGGCAATGTTGTGAGCACTCTACACGTTACCTCATTTAATACTTTTTACTTTTAATATGTTTTTGCTTATCCTTTCATTTTCAAACTTTTTGCGTATTTTTAATTGTGTCCCCCGAATGCAGCATAAAGTTGTATTTTGCTTTGTGATTCAATCCGAAAATTGTTTTCTTTAGGTAAGTTTATTCATTTATACTTTTGATGAACCACATACATTTGGTGTTGATTCTGTCCTATTTATTTTGTGCTTTCTCTTTTTACATCTTTTAAAAGATGTCGCTGTATGACCTATTTTCTGTGTTGTGTGTGTGTTTTTCTTTTGAAAGGTAGTAAGAGTTGGGTTTTTCCTCCCAGAGGTTACCCTTATAAGTGTGACTTTATATTGTGCCTTTAATCTCTCACTTCTTTAGAGAGTATCTATTTATGTATTCTTGCATTGTGATAAAGGAATACCTGAGGCTGGGTTATTTATAAAGAAAAGAGGTTTAAGGCCAGGTGTAGTGGCTCACACCTGTCATCCCAGCACTTTGGAAGGCTGAGGCGGGCGGATCACCTGAGGTCAGGAGTTCGAGACCAGCCTGGCCAACATGATGAAACCCCGTCTCTACTAAAAATACAAAAATTAGCCGGGCATGGTTGCGGGCGCCTGTAATCCCAGCTACTCGGGAGGCTGAGGCAGGAGAATGGCTTGAACCTGGGAGACGGAGGTTGCAGTGAGCCGAGATCATAGCACTCCACTCCAGCCTGGGCGACAGAGCAAAACTTCATCTCAAAAAAAAAAAAAAAAAAGAAAAGAAAAAGGAAAAGACAAGAGGTTTAATCGGCTCCCAGTTCTGCAGGCTGCACAGGAGGCATGGTGCCAGCATCTGCTTCTGGGGAGGCCTCAGGAGGCTTGCTATCATGGCAGAAGGCAAAGGGGAGTCAGTGTGTCACATGGTAAGAGCGGGGACAAGAGAGAGAGAGGGCAGTGCCACGCTTTTAAACAACCAGATGTCATGTGAACTTAGGCCCCACCTCCAACACTGGGGATCGCATTTCAACATAACATTTGCAGGGGCCAAACGTCCAAACCAAATCAATA
This sequence comes from Papio anubis, assembly GCF_008728515.1. Classification (NCBI taxonomy): domain Eukaryota; kingdom Metazoa; phylum Chordata; class Mammalia; order Primates; family Cercopithecidae; genus Papio; species Papio anubis. Next base: position 6,303,980 of record NC_044978.1, read on the forward strand.
CTATTCCCAAATTTAGTTGATTATCTTTCTCATTGTTTACCTTTCAATGTGTTTTTTAAAAACCTAAAACCCTCTATTATTTGAATTGCCAGCGTGGAATGGTAAACGCTGACCTCATCTATTAAAGATGAGTAAATTTGCACACTTATTTCTACCTACCTTCTTTCCCTTTTCTGCCCCAACTTTTATTATACCATTTCTACATTATCAGAAAATAGAAAATGTGCTTTCTTTTCTGTCACTTTAATCCCTGAGTTTGCTTTCATCTTGGTTATACTGTTAAATAGTCAATGATTGCTTCCCATCCCTATGCGCTAACTTTCCCAGTCAGCTTTTGCCGGTTAAAACTTCCTTACTGGCTGGGCGCGGTGGCTCAAGCCTGTAATCCCAGCACTTTGGGAGGCCGAGGCGGGTGGATCACGAGGTCAGGAGATGGAGACCATCCTGGCTAACACGGTGAAACCCCGTCTCTACTAAAAATACAAAAAAAAAAAACTAGCCGGGCTTGGTGGCGGGCGCCTGTAGTCCCAGCTACTCGGAGGCTGAGGCAGGAGAATGGCGTGAACCTGGGAGGCGGAGCTTGCAGTGAGCCGAGATCGCGCCACTGCACTCCAGCCTGGGCGACAGAGAGAGATTCTGTCTCAAAAAAAAAAAAAAAAAAAAACTTCCTTACTTATGCAGAGTTCATGAGACAATATCCTTGAGTTCTTGGTGTTAAAAATTGTGTCTGTAGGCCGGGCGCGGTGGCTCAAGCCTGTAATCCCTGCACTTTGGGAGGCCGAGACGGGCGGATCACGAGGTCAGGAGATCGAGACCATCCTGGCTAACACAGTGAAACCCCGTCTCTACTAAAAAATACAAAAAACTAGCCGGGCGAGGTGGCGGGCGCCTGTAGTCCCAGCTACTCGGGAGGCTGAGGCAGGAGAATGGTGTAAACCTGGGAGGCGGAGCTTGCAGTGAGCCGAGATCACGCCACTGCACTCCAGCCTGGGCGACACAGCGAGACTCCGTCTAAAAAAAAAAAAAAAAAGAAAAGAAAAGAAAAATTGTGTCTGTATTGGAATCATTGTTTGCCTGGATATAAAATTCTTCTGTCTTCTGGTGCTTCATGTTGCTATGAAGAGGTAAGAGTTTACCCTGAGTTTTTTCTTATACATTACTTGATCTTTTTGCCTGGACACCCAATGGATCCCTTCTAAAATCAATGAAGTCCAATTATTTATTTATTTATTTATTTATTTATTTATTTATTTATTTTTTTGAGACAGAGTCTCGCTCTGTCACCCAGGCTGGAGTGCAGTGGCCGGATCTCAGCTCACTGCAAGCTCCGCCTCCCGGGTTCACGCCATTCTCCGGCCTCAGCCTCCCGAGTAGCTGGGACTACAGGCGCCCACCACCTCGCCCGGCTAGTTTTTTGTATTTCTTAATAGAGACGGGGTTTCACCGTGTTAGCCAGGATGGTCTCGATCTCCTGACCTCGTGATCCGCCCGTCTCGGCCTCCCAAAGTGCTGGGATTACAGGCTTGAGCCACCGCGCCCGGCCAATAATTTATTAAGATATATGTAAATATTTAGAGCTGGGCATGGTGCATGCATCTGTAGTCCCAGCTTTTCAGGACACTAAGGCAAGAGGATCTCTTGAGCCCGGGATTTCAAGACCAGCATGGGCAATATAGCAAGACCCCATCTGAAAAAAATATAATATGTGAATATTTAGTATTATAGGCCAGTTTTCCCTGAAATATGGTGTGCTCTTTTTGTATGTTGATTCTATTTTTTATTTTATAAAATTTTTTGAAGTGTTATTAAATATTTGTCCTGTTCAGTAATTGAACTTTATTTTTTTGAGACTCCAATTATGCTCGTCATCTCATTTGTCTATTTTCTTTATCATTTGGCTCTAATTTTAAAATCCCAAACTGATACTTCCTTTGATCCACTTTTTGCTTTCGACTCTCTGCTCCTGTGTCGTCAGCATCTTCCCTGCGTATGCTTCTTCCGATCTCGTTTTCAATTCTTTGCTGACTTTACTGCTTCCTCTCAGTTCCTGAGTCCCTCCAGCCTACGTTTTATATATTCCTGTTGCGAATTCTTTCTTCCCTGAGCTACTATACTTCTGCTTTGAGCCTTGCTTCATAGAACTGATTGCTGTTTTAAGTTGCTGCTGCCGTTTTTAATTCACGGAGTAATGTTTGGCCCTAATTTTCAGACTAACGTTGTTGGCTCATAACGTGGCCCACAGGGTCTGAGAATGTGAGACTGCCTGCCGTGTACCTCAGGGCTCCGCAGGCTCTTAGGTTTCTGGGATTTTTTGATAGATTAAGTATTTTGGAGGACATGGGTGAATACGCCTGATGTTAGGACAGGCACCCTGAGCTCAGTTATGACGTGCTGACATACCGTGAGCTTCATGAACACCCAAGAGTGGCCGGTTTTTTGCCTGCTAAGTATTCCAGCCAGCTCCTGAAAACAGTGTTGCTAGAATACTAACGATTTCTCCTGGAGGATGGAAGAAAACCAAAGAGCTATGCTGCTACCAGGCTCTCCTGAGATAGACTTTGTCTAAAAGGGCATAATGCTGTGAGTCTGGCTCTTTCATCTCTTGAGGCGGCAGCAATTTTCATTTTCATCAGTGTGACACCCGTTGGCTGTAAGTGATATCACAAGTAATTTTTTGCTAATGATAGAATAAGGAAGATTGAATGATCTATTCTTTTTACAGATTATATCAGATTTAAAGGCATGTACTGTATTTGTGATGACCATCCATCTAACTGTTGGAAGGAACAAAACATTAGCGGTTATCTTAGTGGAAACAGCTTTCCCAGGAAGGTAGTGGTAACCAAAAAATTAGGGTAGGGAACTGAGAGAGACCAAGTCAACTGTAAGATAAGATTGTTGGCATCGTTCAGCAGCCCTTACCAATGGTTTTAATCGATAGACATCTGGTGAAAAAGCTGCCCATATTAGCAGCATTGGTAGCAAAGAGCTGCTTTGGCTGCATGTGATGGCAGCCTGGAGACCAGTAGAATGAAAAACCACAGGAACCAGGGGGAGGAAATCCATTGTGGGAGGGCACCAGCATCACCCTATTCTGATCAGTTGTTTGAGTTTCTGAGGGAAATCTCCTGACCATTTTTCTTTCTGAGGCACAGTGTTTGGGGAACTTGCTGGAAGAAAGACCTTGAGGAGGGGGAGAGTGTGCTCTAGGACCTGGGAGTGCTGGATGGCTTTCACGACCATCTTCATACAGCGTGGACCATGGCAAGAACTTATTGGAAGTCTCAAAGGCTGTTTGCTCACCTTGAGTCATTCCACAGGACATCTATTTTGGCCTGCCCAGAACATTTTTTCCTTTTATGGCTAAAACATCCCTCTGGAAAGTCATCCCTGAGGCAATGAGAACTTTCAGGAATTCTCCCTACCACCACTACTGCCCAGCCGCCCATACCCAGGTCATGTGGTCTCAGTGGGGATGGCAGTCAAGGTGCCCAGCTCAGGATAGGCACTTTAGCTGGTTCAAGGGTCTGTTGTCCAATGCCCAGGGACAGATAAGTTAACCAACCTCTGTTCTGGTCCCATAGCTTTGAATTCAAGTATGTTCTTGGCTCAGGCCATGTTATCTTGGGGAAGCTAGGAGCAATAGATGAAAATGAAATTGGGCAAGAAATGGTAGGTTTACACTACATGTTCAGAAACAAGTGATGTGATAAATTAAAGGACATTATCTATTTGTAGGAGAGAACATAAAGCAGACATTCAAGTTTTATTCCATATCTGAGCCAACACAATTCTTCATCTGCCTTGTTCCTGAATTTCCCCCAAGGTTTGGGAATAGAAACAAAACAAATATAACCCAAGTAGCCTTACATTATCTCATATGCTTTTATTTTAGGACAGTCTTGAAATAATCCCTCCTGTAGAAGAATGTGTTGAGCAAAGTAATTCATGACCAAGTATAAATAGTGCCTCCAGCATCAGCACATAACTAGCATATATGCTACTTCCAAGAAGAGTTTCTTTCTTTTTTTTTTTTTTTTGAGATGGAGTCTCGCTCTGTCGCCCAGGCTGGAGTGCAGTGGCCAGATCTCTGCTCACTGCAAGCTCCGCCTCCCGGGTTCGCGCAATTCTCCTGCCTCAGCCTCCCAAGCAGCTGGGACTACAGGCGCCCGCCACCTCGCCCGGCTTATTTTTTTGTATTTTTAGTAGAGACGGGGTTTCACCGTGTTAGCCAGGATGGTCTCGATCTCCTGACCTCGTGATCCGCCCGTCTCGGCCTCCCAAAGTGCTGGGATTACAGGCTGAGCCACCGCGCCCGGCAAGAAGAGTTTCTTAGAATTTATGTGCTGTCAATGCTTCATAGACCTTTAATACTATTTTTTTTCAACTTTTATTTAGTAGCTCTTTCCATACTACAGAATCAAATTCCTTTTTAAAGTAAGGTTTTAAAAATAAGTTCACTATATACAGCAATCACAGGGATTCCAAAAAGGGCCACCTTCTTCCACAACTTCAAGGGGCACCACTCATTGTAGTAAATGATGTCTATTACATTGCTTGTGAATGGCTCCCCCTGGTGTGTAGAGCTCGGTGGCTCTGTATTTAAGGTCCTGATGCTTTCACTATTTCTAACTCAAGCCCTCTGTTTTGCTCTTTTGAAACCTCCTAAGAAATGATGCATTATTTAATTATAGCTGGGGATAAAAGAAGCAGGATCATTGGATGAAAATTTTCATCACGCTCATCTCTGCTATATTGACACAGGTGAAATTCATGCTACACCATAGAGCAGGGGGTTCCCAACCCGCAAGCCTCTGGTACCAGTGTGTGGCTTGTTAAGAACGGGGCCACACAGCAGCAGGTGAGCAGCGGGTGAGTGAGCAAAGCTTCATCTGTATTTACTGCTGCTCGCCATTGCTCACATTACCACCTGAGCTCCGCCTCCTGTCGGATAAGCAGTGGCATTAGATTCTGAAAGGAACACAAACCCTATTGTGAACTGTGCATGTGAGGGAGCTAGACTGCACACTCCTTATGAGAATCTAATGCCTGATGATCTGTCACTGTGTCCCATCACCCCCCGATGCGACCATCTAGTTGTAGAAAACAAGCTCAGGGCTTCCACTGATTCTGTATTATGGTGAATGGTATAATCATTTCATTATATATTGCAAAGTAATAATAATAGGAATAAAGTGTACAGGCTGGGCGTGGTGGCTCACGCCTGTAATCTCAACACTTTGTGAGGCCGAGGCAGGTAGGTAATGTGAGGTAAGGAGTTCAATCAAGACCAGCCTGACCAACATGGTGAAACCCTAAATATACAAAACTAACTAAATATACAAAACTTAGCCAGGCATGGTGGCTCACACCTGTAATTCCAGCTACTCAGGAGGTTGAGGCAGGAGAATCGCTTGAATCTGGGGGGCAGAAGTTGCAGTGAGCTGAGATGGCGCCACTACACTCCAGCCTGGGCAACAGACTCCGTCTCAAAAAAAAAAAAGAAAGTGCACAATAAATGTAATGTGCTTGAATCATACCAAAACCATTCCCTACCCACCGTCCGTGGAAAAATGGTCTTCCCTGAAATACCAAAAAGTTTGGGGACCACTGTCATAGAGGTCAGGACCCACAGGTCTCCAATGCCTGCCTCTTTAACCTTCTCCTTGACATCCTTCCCTATGAAAACCATAGTGGCAGAATGATTGCTAGAGAATGCAAATTACAGGGGAGTGGAGTGAATACCTTCAAAATAGTATCTTTATTTTACCCCATCTTATTTATCTTGCTAATCACATTTAATATCATTTTGAAACAAAAAACAAAGACAGAAAGGTGCACATATTTCTACCCCATACTGGTTTCCAAACTGCAGGTTGAGCATTCATGATAAACTCCTGCATTAAGTATATATGATCCACTATCAGTGCACGTAAGTAAGATACATTAGAAACGCTTCCCGGGAACTCTGTTAGATTTTATTTCATGATAATCATTTTTTCCTTAGCTAGTATAGAAAATTATTTAATAATATGCAAATGGTGAAGAGTAACAGACAGCATTCCTAAGACACATCATGCATCTCGACGCATTGGTTATATCATTGCTTCTGTAAATTGTCCTTTAACTCTACAAATAGAATGTCTAGAAAAATTTTCTAATGATTCAGATCACATTTGAGTTTTCTTTAAAGTTTACTTTTTTTAGAAACTTCCTAAATAGTTGAACAAAAAACTTCTCAAATTTTCCTCAAAGTGTGAATTTCACTCACTATTTTCTGGAATACAGGAAACGAGGCTCATGGGACAGCACATCTCACTGGCATTTACATTCAGTGCCCCAAATCAGAACCAAACCACTGTTCAAGTCTTCTAGAAGAACACTGGATTTGAGTCCCTGAAGTGCTGCTAAAGTTTTATTTTTTGGCCTACATATTTATTATATGGGCATTGAGTAATTGTTGGACTTTACACGGGTGGACTTTACGGGTTTTTGCAACTGTATTTCACAATTAAAAGAAATAAAAGGCAGCTATTTTTAGTATTACTTAAATGTTAATTTATGTAACAATCCCTTAAACCTGACCTGAGTCCCCACTCAGGTAAATTTTAATATGGCATCTACTTTAAAAAACTAATTCAATTTCGTAGTAAACTGGCAGCTTCAACCCACATCCACTCTAATACCTGCTGCAGAAGGAGGCTGGCTGTTTACACTGAGCCTCCTAGTTGCTACATGCCCTCTGCTCATAGTCCAGGAGGTAACTCAGAAACTGAGTCTGAGAACAGAGGCCAGGTGTGGTGGCTCACACCTATAATCCCAACACTTTGGGAGGCTCAGGCGGGTGGATCACCTGAGGTCAGGAGTTTGAGACCAGTCTGGCCTAGATGGTGAAACCCCATTTCTACTAAAAATACAAAAATTAGCTGGGTGTGGTGGTTTGCACCTGTAAACCCAGCTACTCAGGAGGCCAAGGCAGGAGAATCACTTGAACCTGGGAGGCAGAGGTTGCAGTGAACCACTGCACTCCAGCCTGGGCAACAGAATGAGATCTCTCAAAAAAAAAAAAAAAAAAAAGAAAGAAAAAAGAAAAGAAAAAAAATTAAGAACCAAACATATAATTCAGTTGTGGGGTGTGGCCACCCTCCTTTGACCAAAGTAGTTCTCTGTTTTACATACACAATGCCCCCATTTTTCTTTGAAGAAATATGGCTAAAATAAAGTTTGAAAACCACTGATCACATATTCAGAACTTGGGTTTTATCATTTTTAAGTGTCTAAGCCCTGGTACACTGAAAACAGTATAAGGAAATCACTAGGTGATTTCCTTCCAAATCACCTTTCTGTACATTTGTCTCTAGATTCCTTTTCAAGTTATATACATGGCACCTAACAGTCAGACTTCAATAAAATGGTAGTCTTTAGTGTATTGACTGCTTATATTGTTTAGTTTGGCTGCTTCCTAAGACCTCCAAGGATTCTGATTCTATTTAATCAGGTTTCAGTCACAAAGTATTTGATTGCTTCTTCAGTATTGACACATGAAATTTCTAGTTTTTACTAAAAATGTCCTGTATCCAACCTTTTGTGTTTAGTTTTTTTTTGACACGGAGTCTCACTCTGTCACCCAGGCTAGAGTGCAGTGGCACAACCATGGCTCACTGCAACCTCCACCTCCCAGGTTCAAGCAATTCTCCTGTCTCAGCCTCCCAAGTAGCTGGGATTACAAGCACGCACCACCACGCCTGGCTAATGTTGTAGTTTAGAGACAAGGTTTCACCATTTTGGCCAGGCTGGTCTCAAACTCCTGACTTCAGGTGATCCGCCAGCTTCGGCCTCCCAAAGTGCTGGGATTACAGGTGTGAGCCACTGTGCCCGGCCTAGCCATTACTTTTCTTTTTTCCCTTCAAAGTTAAAGTTAATTTAGTTTGGGGCCTTGGCTACTATTTTTCTTGCTAGATAAATACCAAAGGAACAGAAAAAGAACTTTAAAAACTAATAATTTTCAGATAATGACTTTCCTTTCTTTAAAGGAAAAAAATCGGCCAGGCACGGTGGCTCACGCCCTGTTATGCCAGCAATTTGGGTGGCAGAGGCAGGGCAGATCACGAGATCAGGAGTTCAAGACCAACCTGACCAACATGGTGAAACCCCGTCTCTACTAAAAATGCGAAAAAATTAGCCGGGTGCAGTGGCACACACCTATAATACCAGCTATTCAGGAAGCTGAAGCAGAAGAATCGCTTGACCCCAGGAGGCTGAGGTTGCAGTGAGCTGAGATCATGCCACTGCAATCCAACCTGGGCAACAGAGCAAGACTCCCTCCGTCTCAAAAAAAAAAAAGGAGAAAAATCGAGAGATATTAAAGTTGATAGTAAGAAATGGTTCTAACTGGATAACAACTAAGCTGTATGCAGGGACGCCAAAGAAATATGATTGATGTTTTTCTTGGGGAGGAGTAGTTGGACAATAAATGGCTTGACAACCCTTCATTCAACTTGAACATTCTGTTCTAGTGGAAAGTGAAATAATTTATTCATCAATCACAGAAAATATTATTCAAAAATCATGCAGGAATGGATAACCAATGTCTAGAAAGCAGGTCAATATAGGACTTTAGCACAATTTTTGAGGACAAAGCCCACAAAGTAGTAACACAATCCCTGTAGGACTGACCTGGTTCCCAATTGCTGCTTGCTTTTGTTACTTTCTCACTGTTGTTACTCAAAAATCTAAACAGCAAGGAAAAATCTGTACCAAAAAAAGCTGCACTCGACAGGGAAAACAATTCAAATTGGAGCAGGCTCTTGATAATACATATCAGAGTCCTTAAAGTTACACATATCCCTATGACAATTATCCTAGCCAATGACAGCAGTGACAGGCTCCAAGAATTTAGGTCAAAAACTTATGACAATATCATTCTTCAAAGTCAACTAACTTTACCATTAAAAAAAAAATTCTCATTTTAGCATCAAGAAAAATCTCGATGTCTCAGGAAACTGTCTCACCTCACTCATCTGAAAAAAATAGTATATCTCATCTTGGTAACCAACTTTATTCACTAAACTTGATTATACATTATTGTAGGCAGGTGTGTTTGGTTTTTTGGTTTTGGGGGGTTTTATGTGCAGATTTCTTGGTGTGTGTATGGCCTTTTTACAAAGTTCAACTGCATCCATATGGGATGATTCACTAGTTGAGGATATTCAAGATATGCAAGTATTAGAAGCATTAATAATAGAAGAGCCTCTGAAGTGACTCATTTCAAGGAGGCTTTAGAAAGATGCAGTCACTTAATCTGGTAGAAAATCACGTTCTGGGGGGGATTTTCAGAAATTTCAGCATATAGAGAAGTGACAATGATAAGACGCAATACAACATACTTGAGCTTGGGTTTTGAAATCAGACATGGCCTTGAATTATTTGACCAAATTACTTTGTGTAGGTTTCTCCATCTGAAAAGTAGGCCAAATGAGAAGAGCTCCTCATAAGAGGAAATGAGAATACATAAGTAAACCATGGGATATTTGCACCATGCTGGGCACTTTAAATATATCATCTCTTCTAACAGTCATGCTCTATGAGACAGCTATTAGTCCTATTTCAGATGAAGTAAGGTTAAAAGGTTAAATTCCCAGAGGTTACATGTCTAGTAAAAGGCAGAGCCAGGATTCACTCTCAGTAACAGAATTCTAAAATATGCATTTCCCTTAAATCAGGATTCTTTAAATGTTATTAACCAAGAGTATTTTTCTAGGGTTTTAAATAGGATTATCATAAATGTACACTAAACAACTTCCTCCACATCAAAGGTCACTATAAAATATTTTCAATAACCTTCATATTAACTTGAAACAAGCCAATTTACGAAATTACCAAACCACCTAATTAGATATATTAAATTTATTTGTTCTTTGTAATTTTTGCTTTTCTGATAATCATTATCCCACAAAATACACATTCCAAGACTGAGGAAAGTGAGGTAACTAAAAGTGCTTTCACAATACATTCATGTTATTGTGTCCTGCAATCTATAAAAGCAACCCACTACAGTATATAGATTTTAGCTTTGGTATCCAATTAAATACCCTCAAAAATGAATCATTTTTAAAGGTTATATGGTAAAATAAAAACATCTGATTATGTAATTCAAGCATAAAAAAAGTATCGTTTTTATTACTAGAATACAAAATAGGAGTAACTGCTACATACTTAAATTAAGCTTACGTTCAATTTTCCTATTCCAACACGATTGGCCCATGAAAGGTCTTTCTTTTCTCTGTATATTATCACCATTATTGCTCAATGTGCAGTATCTAAAAATAGAATCTAGAAAGCCAGAAACCACAAAAATAACATCTTGGGGCCAGTTTGAAGCAAAGTAAACAGAATATACAATGACAAACACAGGCAGAATCACCTAAGACAAAAACAAAATTCCACTTCATTACTAACGAATGTAGTTAAATTGAATAGGCTCATTATCAAGAGCTGAACATGGCTCTCTGTTCTTTCCAGGATTCTAAAAGATTCGTAAACACAAAAACCATCCAGTTCTAGATTTGAAAATTGAAGGGAATTGCTTTGCAGCTACTCTGGCTCAGGAAGTTGCTGTAAAAAAATAAAATAAAGATGTATATCACACAATTACCTGGCTGTCTAATTTATAATGACAAGTCGTGGGAAGCCTATTTGCAGGAATTGGTTCTGACTTGGAGAAAAAAAACACAACTTCTTGAAAAGGTAAAATAGCTTAAAGCATTTAATATCTAAACAAATCAATCTGTTAATAGTAGTCACAAAATATGCTTAATATAGAAACCCACATTCATGTCTTTAAGAAAAAGTGTAAATTGTATTCCACCTCAAAACATAAATTAACCCGCTTAAAGAATCTGCAGCGGTCAAAGTCATGGTGAATTTTAAACAACTTCAGAATAAAATAACAATAAGTACTTTATACTGCTTTATATCTAAAAAATGCTTACAACTTCTCATAAAAATAGTTTGAAGCAACTATTTTTTCTTTTATTTTTTAACAGACATGTTCAACATTACGGGCAACATTTTTAAAACCTTAAGCTTTACAGACTTTCAAACATTCAAATACTGTGGTCCCTTTTCTTTGATGTGGTTTATTTAGCTAGAAAAGAAAACATGGTAGACAACTTAATACGTTTTCACCAAATTGAAAGTAGTACAAAAATTTTAGAACTCTACCGAACTACACGTCGTACCTAACGTATCATTAAAAATAGAAGACAGTATTTTCTTCAGCAAATAAAACAGCATACTAATATGCTGTTAATGCATACCTTTTAATGTGTACTGTCATTCATAAATTATTTACAACTTCTACTGTGTGAAGAGAACTAGAATGTAAATTTTCTGCAAAACTGGAAAAAAAGCAATACAAAATTTGTGAAAGCCTGTGTTTTATGCTGTACAAAAGTCAGTTTTTCTCTTCAAATATCAGATATTGTATGCAGTGATATTTTGGACACATTATAGTAATTCTTGAGGATGTTTTAATGCTGGAGGTAAGTTTACAGGCCTCGATTCTTCATCAAGGAGTACTAGATCTTCTATTTCACTGCCTCTGTATTTCCTTTTACATATTTTTACCACCACCTTTTTCTTGAGAAATAACTTCAATGCTTCTCTTGATGCAACTGCTTTTGCATTTTCTTTGCTTTTTCCACAGCCAGTGCCCAAATACACAGACTTGCACCTCAATTCACAAACAATACTTTCTTGAGAGCTCTTATTTTGAGGCAGATCTGCTAATTCTTTTAGTGGGACAAAAAATACATCCAGTGTTGCTTTCAGAGCCTCAATAGCTGCATTTAGAAGCTCTCCATGATTCACATTGGGACTAAAGCCACCAACAGCTACCAACTTCCATGCCACCGTTTTATACAGTCTATTGAAAAAAGGCTGCTTCTGTTTCACATCTTCATTGGTTAACTTGCAAGAGAATTTGACAGCACTCTCACTTGACTGTGAAGTACTTTTAGAAGGCAACTGTGAGGTGCTAGTCTGAGAACTACTCTTAGAAGCCAACTGGGACACACTTGCTAAGGAAGTGCTTTTGGAAACCAGTGATCCACTGGTCTGGGAGCTGCTCTTGGAAGCTAGAAGTGACGCAGCTACCTGGGAAGTGCTTTTGGAAGTTAGCAGCGATGTACTTGTTGAAGAGCTGCTCTTGGGAGTCAGTAAGGATGTGCCTGATGAGGAACTGTTTTTAGCAACTGATGATGAAACACTTGCCTCTGAACTAGTTTTGGAAGTTAACCCACTTGAAGCTGTCTCTGAACTAGGTTTGGAAGACAACAGTGGCAATTCTACTTCTGAGCTTCCTGAGGAGCCCAACAAGGGCACCTCGATCTCTGAGCTGCTTTGAGAAGCTGAGGCTGAAGAGCCTTCCAAAGCACTCTTTTTAGGTGATCCACCTTGTTGTCTAGAATCAGTGGATTGGGTCATGTGACTATTCACACTGGATTTCAGCAAGGAAACAAATGATGCAGAACCGTGTTTATCTGGAGCTTCTGCTTCAGAAGCTTTCCCAGATCCTGCCGTTGTTACCTGAGAGGAAACGCTGCTGCTGCTTTGGCTGGAGACAGATCGATCTCCATCACTTGTGGAGCTATTCTGACTGGAGATGCCAGCGCTCCGAGCCGAGTTCCCACTCTCTGATTTGATGGCCGCCCCTGTACCCGCTGAACTGTTTTCCTGCTGAGCTGATGCACGTTCTGTCTTGGCAGAAGTTTTTGCATGATCTTGCTCAACTGCAGAACTGTTTTTCCCTTCTATAACTCGTTTTTTGGATGGCTCTTCTACCCCTTCTAAAAAGAAGAAAAACATAGATACATGACTAAGAATACCTCGTATAAAACGGGTGAGACAAATACACATTAAAATAAAGGCACAAAGTGAAAATATTTCAAGACTAATCGTTTCTTTAAAAAGTGTGGAGTCATTAATTTCTTAAAACAGTGTTGAATAACATCACGAATGTCTAATATTTTAAAAAAAAACAGCATCAGACAACAGTGGACACTTCAAAATCTAAAGCAGTCAAAGCAAACTATCAAATTCAAAGCCTAAAGACACAGATACATAGTTTAGGTTTAACATTCCAACTTTATTACTTATTGATAACATAAAAATTCTGGCTTGTTAAAAAAATTAATAACGATAATTCCTAATTATATCAAACTTATGCTCTAAACTCCTATGTATGTTCACATCTATGATCTGCTAACCATTGCTACTCGATATCCCTCTTTTCTTCACCTTGGCAACCAGTTCGTCTCTTGTTGTATAGGTTGGAGCATCTGTCACTTTGATGCCTTCAGCCATACTAAGTATTTTATCCATAACTTTTTGAGGGTATCTGAAAAAGAAGAAAAAGTCATTTTTAAAAAAGTGTTTTTTCTAAGGTCCTATTTGTGCTTTGCAAAAAACAGGCCACAGGAACTGCATTTCCTGGCTGCAATCAAGAAAGTGTACCAACCGCCAAGAACTGTTTCCTGGACCTCCATAAACAAGTGCCCCAGGGTCTACGAGGCAGGGCACCTCCTCACTAACCTTAAATCTAGCACCCGTCCCCAAGAGCGTTGTCCCCTAACACCAGCAACCCTATCAGCAGCTCCCCCCACACCACGGGGCACACAGACGTCCGGGAATCATGTCGGCTCCTCGCAGGGACACCCTTCTCACCCTTAGAGGGCAGCCGGGCCGGCAGATTCCCGCGCTTCACAACTTCCCCTCCCCGCCGAGGCCGGTCCCGCGGAGGGCGCCGAGCGCCGGTCTGCAGGTGGCAGACAAAACGGGGCGTGCTGGTTAGGGACGCTGCCTCACTCACCGGCACCCGAGGAAGACGTGGTTCGCCCAGGCCATGGAAAAGGAGATGAGCTGCTGCAGCTGCCGGTTTCGGGTCCCGCTCTCGGCGTCGGCAGCTTCATCCGTGCTAGCGGAGGCAGCGCCGCCAGCGGGGGCCAGGTCCCCGGCGTTGCGGAGCAAAAAATCCCGGCGGTGGCGCCAGTGTTTGTCAGTCTCGCCGTCGCAGCGCAGCGCCTCCACCCAGGCGGCCACCCGCGGGTTCTGGCTCAGGTACTCCGACACCTCCTGCGCCATGTTGGGCCTGCAGGCCGCGGAGGCCGCAAGCACAGCTGCACCGGGAGACAGGCACGGAGCGCCGGGAGAGCAGCCCTGTCACTGCGGCCTGCACCGACGGCCCTCCAGATAACGCCCCTCCAGAGGCCCAAAGACCAAACAACAGCGCCCGGAGCAGCCGAACCGCCCACTTCCGCCCGCCGCCGGCTTCTTCCTTTTTATAACCTCGCCGCCGCCGCGCGCCCTCGCGTTCTTCCGGCGCGAGCCGGCGCTCCCAGGACGCTTTGCGGCGCCGGGGCCGCCGCGACGCTGCGTCCCGGTCAGGCCACGGAGGGGACCCCGCGGGTGGGGCGAGCGGGCGTCGGGCGTCTCACTCCCTGTGAGGGCGGATTTCAAGTCGGGCTGCCCCGGGACGACCGAGTCGCGGCGGAACCCCAGGCGTTCTGGCCTCGCTTTGTGACGCCACGCACTGCTGTCGCCCTCCTCCTGCGCCGGGTCAGCTGCGGCGCCGGGAGCAGAGGCGAGAGGGGCAGGGCCCGGCAAGGGAGGCAGCCGGGCGCGGCGGGCAAAGTCCTCCAGGGCGGCGTCCCGGGGGACCTTGAGCCGCCAGCAGCCGCGGGGCCTATGGTCCCCGCTCTGAGACGCGTGTGTGTGAGCGGGGCCAAAACAAACAAAAGCCGGCCTCCAAGTTTATAGAATGTCGGGAAGTGCGTCTCGCGCTGCTTTCAGTGTGCCCCAGCGAAGCGTTCCGAGGCCGTCGGGGTCTCGGCGCCGTCAAGAGGATGAGGGTGCCGGTCTCCTTACATAGCAAGGTCACACGAGGACCCGGCTCCGTGTTGCTGTGAGGCTTGCTGCCTTCGAAGCTAGTCCTGGCCCCGCAGCGATTGCGCTTGTTCCCGCAGTTTCTTAGGTCTCTAGTTAATCCAGGCGTTGCCTTCCTGTTTTGGTCAATAGCACACCACCACCCCGACAACATTCTGTCTCTAGAATTTCCTAAAATCAGCAACTTTACCACCAACCGGCAGATGTCCGGAGGTGGAGTGGAAATGTGCCTATTTATCTGTGGGGCCCCAAACCTCTCCCTGTTAGAGCTATATTTTCCTTCTATATATTTTTTTCCACTTTACGTTTCCCACAGTTAAGTACTCTAACTGCTAGCTTGCTTATTACGTTTTCCATTCCAGGTATACATGCACTTTTAAGATTAATACGTTAAATGATATAAATTATGAATTTTTTCTTTCACTAAATGTAGACTGATGTAAAAATGCATGAATCAGAATAATCAAGCAAAAAAGGTCGCTTTAGGTAAGGTCAGATAAGGTTAACTCTGTAATTTATGCGCATGCTGGAACAAAATACAGCTATTGTATGAAAACAATATTGTCCATTTTCCTGCCATACCAAAAGAAACTGCATAAAAACGGAGGCACAAAGAAATTTTGAAGCTTATGATTTTGCTTCTAGTTTGCTATTCCTTCCTCCTTTTCACAGATAATTGCTGAAAATCTAGAGGGGGTGGACGGATTGCAGAAATCTGGCTATTTAAAAGGTGGAGAAATTATGATTTCTCCTTTCATGGACCATAGCAAGTAAAAGAAGCTATGATCGCATACCTAGATTATATATGTGAATTTTAAATCAAGAATGTTCTCACGGCCGGGCGCAGTGGCTCACGCCTGTAATCCCAGCACCTTGGGAGGCCGAGGCGGGCGAATCATGAGGTCAGGAGTTTGAGATCAGCCTGGCCAACGTAGTGAAACCCAATCGCTACTAAAAATACAAAAATTAGCAGAGTGTGGTGGCACGTGCCTGTAGTCCCAGCTACTGGGTAGTCTGAGGCGGGAGAATCGCTTGAACTCAGGAGGCAGAGGTTGCAGTGAGCCGAGACCTCGCCATTGCACTCTACCCTGGGTGACAGACTGAGTCTCCATCTCAAATAATAATAATAATGACGTTCTCACTTTTTTTGTTGTTGCCCTGTAGGCTTCCTCCCACTCATGGGCTTCATTGCCTTGAAGGGAGAACAAATAGAGCCTGAATTTCAAAGTTTGTTTTAAATTATAATAAAAGCAATAGAGTCTGAAAGGTGGAGTACTCATTTGCAAAAAGCTGGTGCTTGGCAGAAAAGATACATGTATTTTTCTTTTTTGATTCTTAAAAAGTTGACTTTGCATATAAAGATTCAAAGACTATGAACAAGTAGCTGGGACTGCAGGTGGACACCAACATGACAGGCTAATTTTTTATTTTTTGTAGAGACAAGGTTTCACTATGTTGTCCAGGCTGGTTTTGAACTCGTAATCTCAAGCGATCCTTCTGCCTCAGCTTCCCAAAGTGCTGGGATTATAGGCATGAGTCGCTGTGCCCCGCCTCATTTTTTTTTTTTTTAAAGACCCTCCCACCTACAGAGACAAATTCCTCTCTGAGCTGGGGGAGATGTTCTGAGAGAAAAGGTGAGAGGACTTAGGTGATAGCTAGGAAAATCTGTGGGATTAGGGAATAAGATGCAAGGAGGGAAGTGTTGGCTGTTATAAATTGCTGAGTAGATTTTGGGTCTAAGAGTAGAAAGACTTGGCTCTGCCCGAGTTTCTGACAGAAGACAGCGCAATAGTGCTCTGAATCTGTATGCCTTGGCCTTTAGAAATGAACATAGAGGGGCCTTTTGTAGCTTTGATCACCAACTATACGGCTCCCTCCTTTGCCCCTAACACAGAAGTGTGTGTATATATACGTATGTGTGTATGTGTATATATACACATATATACACACACGTGCGCGCATTTACACACATATCCAACAGGGCCTAGAGGAGATCCAAAAGGTTCCCAAGAAAGAGTTGAATGGTGAAGTGCCTACCAAGCACCAGGGTCCAAATTGAATGAGGCTGGGGGTGGTCAGCCTGTCAGCAAAGGAAGATGCAACTAGTTTTTAGCAAGTCATCAGACCAGTGCCCATCAGGCCACATCAACAGGAGAGGACCCTCAACCTCTCCTGAAATGATCAGTCTGCCTTGCTTGTGCTGGTAGGTCAGGCAGTTACACTCTCAGCAGAGTACACAGGGAAGAAAGCATGAGACAAGGCTAGGATGATAACCAAGCTTCTCCCCTCCACTGCCCTCACTAGAAATCTACTCAGAGGAGAAAAGGGAGAGAATTCTAATGAATTGAGAAAGAGCCACCATCATCCCAAATTGAGTTTCAAACAAGTGACTGAGTTCACAAGATTAAATTTTCTGCTGTAAGTGGAAGTCCATTCACTGAAACGTGCTGTAGCATATCTGTCTGAAGACATCCAATAAAAATTCCAGCAGCAAGCTGGCCTTTCTGCAGGTGGCTTTCCCGTGGAGCACCATGAAGGGATTGCCCCTGTTCCTGGATGTCACTGTGGACGCAAGAAAGCCTTTGGCAGGAAGATCTGCACGTGGAGTGCAGAGGCTTGTGAGGAGCAAATACTCCAGTTATGGCCAAGGTTATGACTTGATGTGAGAAATACTTCATGGTGAGGGGAAATCTTTTATGCTAATGATGTGTGAGGACACAAATCTGCCAAATGACAGTGACAAGGTGGGATGTCCTGAAAATCCAAGCAAGAATTTAAAAGCGTGATCCCCTCTGTCAGAAGCTTCGAGAAATCAAGTAGGAGGAAGATTGGTAGTGACAGTCTGATTAGGGATTAGAGCCACCTGTGAGCTTGGCCAAAGCAGTTTTACTGCAGTGATGAAGGCAGACTCCGTATCAGAGTGAGTTCAGGAGTCGGAAATGGAGATATTTGGCTGTCAAGGGGAGAAGAGAGAGGAAGCTAGACAGGGTCATGGGGTCAAGGTGGCTTTTCAGTTTCAGATGGGAGTAGGCTGAGCGTGTCCTCCACTGCTTGAAGGCAGCTCACAGAAAAGGAGAGTTTGAGGATCCTGACGAGAAAGAGGGTAATTAGCAATTTCTGAAGACATAGGTGTGGCTGGAATTCACACACAGGCAGACAGATTAACCTTAGGTGGGCAGACACTTCCTCTATTTTAAAAGAAGACTTTTGTAAGTTTGGAACTGGGAAGTTGACATGTAGGCCATCTGATGGTGCAGAGAATGCTTGCAATGCATATTTTAGAGGGCAGAAGAGCAGGCTGCCTAGATGAACATAGTTTTTTTGGCCAATTTAAAATTACAGGCTGGGCGTGGTGGCTCACGCCTGTAATCCTAGCACTTTGGGAGGCTGAGGTGGGCAGATTACTTGAGCCCAGGGGTTCAAGGCCAGCCTAGTCTACATGGCAAGACCCTGCCTCTACAAAAAATACAAAACATAGTTGGGTGTGTTGGTACATACCTCTAGTTCCAGCTACTCGAGAGGCTAAGGTGGGAAGATCACTTGAGCCCACGAGGTGGAGGTTGCAGTGAGCTGTGATCGCGCCACTGCATTCCAGCCTGGGCGATAAAGAGAGACTGTCTCAAAAAATAAAATAAAATAAAATGAAAATATAATGTGTGCACACAAAAATGAAACATCTAAATAGAAAAAAGAGGCATAAATGAAAGCAAGCAATGTCCCTCACCCTGGTCCCCCTCGGTAGACATCAGCATTCATGTCATTTCTTCTTGATTTCTTTGGGTGATTATTTTCATAACTCCAAATTAAGTGCTTATACTTCCATTTCTTAATTTTTCAACTTTAAGCGGTACTTATTTCACTCCTGAATGTTGAAGCTGAGAAATCCATATCATTTATGCTAACCCTTTTTTCTCGTAATTTTTGTTATCTTTTATTGTTTTCCCGTTGGCTACCTGTCATAAATTCAGATATTATACTTAATCATCATTTTTTAATCTGTCAACTTCAGGCAGGTAGCTCTTGATTTCTGCATCATGTAGGAAAATTCTGAAGGAGAGACTATATTGCAGATATTTGGATATTCCCAAAATATGCCTTTAGGATAAAATCCAATCTCTCGTGATAAATTGACAACAGATAGATAATTCTGAAGTTTTCCTACTTATCTGCAGGATTTACGCCATTGTTTTTACATTAAGCCTTAACATTAATAAATGTTAATAAATTTGTGTGCTGCTGTGAGGATTAAGTAGATTGTGAAGTTATACCTTTCATGGGGGTGAGTTTCTAAAACCGGCATGTAAATGGAAATCAGATGTGACTCCACTTTACCTTCTTTTCCTGTAGTATCGCAATTGACCTCTATGCGGTGGCTCATGCCTGTAATCCCAGCACTTTGGGAGGCTGAGGCGGGTGGATCACCTGAGGTCAGGAGTTCAAGACCAGCTTGGCCAACATGGTGAAACCCCGTCTCTACTAAAAAAATACAAAAATTAGCCGGGCGTGGTGGCGGGCACCTGTAATCCCAGCTATTCGGGAGGCTGAGGCAGAGAATTGCGTGAACCAGGGAGGCAGAGGTTTCAGTGAGCCGAGATCGCACCACTGCACTCCAGCCTGGGCGACAGAGTGAGACTCCATCTCAAAAAAACAAAAAGGCCCCTTGGGCATCTACTGATGTGAAGTTAGAGAACTATGGACTTTCTCTACAGGTTCACACATTCTCGTTTGATTAATTTCAGTTGCTAGTGACAAAAAATTATTATTTAAAATGGCTTGTGCTGAAACAAAAAGGGAATTTATTGGCCGTGTTATTGAGAGTCCCGAGGTAGACTGTGGGATCCGGGTACTGAAACAATATAGTCAGGAAACCTGTTTCTCTTGTCTCAACAGTTTCAGGCAAGCTCTTCCTACAGAGTGGCAAAAGGGTTCCTGTTAGCTCACAGCATACATTCTTCATAGCTCAGCAACTTCAGGAGCAAGGGAGCTTCTCTTTTCTGGTAGTTTCTGCCAACGTCCTAAGGTTCTGTTGGGAGTTCTTTGGTCCTGTTGAGTCATATATCCCTTACATAAACACTCTAGTCAGGTGTATGAAATGATTGTACAGGTCTGAGTCATGCACTAGCCCTAAGAATGATAAAATATCTGAGTAAGGTCAGTATCATGAAAGGAAAATAACAAACTCAATAAATAAAAGAATTTACACTCAAGGAAATGGAGATAACAACAATATGAACAGAAGGATGGCCAAATACCAGAAGAGATATTAAAGAAACGATAGTAGTAAGCAGGTTTAAATGACACAAGGCAATTCTAAGAGGCACTGCTGTCAGGATGGCTTCCATTTTAGCCAAAGTGAAAAACCTTTTTATACTAATTTTTACATTTTTATATGCTGTTTCATAGAGCCTTACTGAAGACAATTTCATCTTTTTAGTCTTCATGTTCCTCCTCATGCCAACAAGGTGAGATATTATTAGATTTTATTTTCCCATCCCTTTGTAAAGCTCTACACCTATCCCTCATCCCAGAATGTGGGAGATTTAAATGTAGGAAAGAGATGGAGATCAGAGAAGAGTTAGTATTTGGAGAACTGCAGTTCAGCTTCCCATAAAACAGTAAACTTGATCCTGATTCTTCAGAATCATGGAAAGTTTAAGCTGGAGGAAGACCTTAGAGATTGCATTTATTTCATAGACAAGGAAACCTAGGTTCAGAGTGGTTAACTTATTGTCCAAGCTGAAACAATTGGTTAATGGCAGAGCAAGAACAGGAAACCAAAGAATATAGTCGTTCTACTGACTTCCGGTCAGGTGCAGTGGCTCACACCTGTAATCCCAACACTTTGGGAGGCCAGGGTGGGCGGATCAGAGGTCAGGAGTTTGAGACCAACCTGACCAACATGATGAAACCCCATCTCTACTAAAAATACAAAAATTAGCCGGGCATAGTGGTGCGCACCTGTAATCCCAGCTACTCAGGAGGCTGAGGCAGGAGAATCACTTGAACCCAGGAGGCGGAGATTGCAGTGAGCCGAGATGGCGCCACTGCACTCCACCCTGGGCAACAAAGTGAGATTCTGTCTCAAAAGAAAAAAAAAAAAAAGACTTGTTAAATCCAAAAACTAAGATTATAACCACAATAATCCACTTAATTATTGGGCCCTTTGGAAATTAGGAGCAGGAAGGATAAAAAAAATTTGTGCTTTTTGTACCCAGGGCTGCAGTTCATGAATGTGTGATTGCCTTGTAAATGTGAGCAGCGGAGGAAGAAGAAAGGAGTGTTCCTGGAGGGATCTAGAAAGCCAAAGGAAAGAACAGCATAGAGCTTAATTTAGTGGTCAAGAATATAGACTTGGGAGTCAGACATTCCTGAGGTGGAATTCTGGTTCTACTAATCACCATCATTGTTGCCATGGGCAAATTATTCCACTTTTCTAAGTTTTCATTTCCTTACCTGTAAAAGGGGATACCAGTACCTACAAATCATAAGAAGTAAATGAGATGATGTATATAAAGGCACATAGTTTAAATCCAATTAATGAACTTTAGAAACATCTTAGATTTTACTTGGTAATATTGACAAAGTTTAATAATTGTTTCTTTTTCGTTTATGCAGATAACATTTTTTTAAAATACGTCCTGAGTATGGTAGGTACAAATCTCTGTCCATAATTTCAAGGTGTGTAAACAAACGTAGCTACAATATTTTTCTCTGACTAAATTTGTTTTCTTTTCTTTTTTTCCTTTTTTTTTTTGAGACGGAATCTTGCTCTCTCACCAGCCCGGAGTGCAGTGTCACAATCTCCACTCACTGCAACCTCCACCTCCTGGGTTCAAGCAATTCTCCTGCCTCAGCCTCCCTAGTAACTGGGATTACAAGGGCCCACCACCACGCCCGGCTAATTTTTTGTATTTTTAGTAGTGAACAGGGTTTCACCACGTTGGCCAGGCTTGTGTCAAACTCCTGACCTCAGGTGATCCACCCGCCTCGGCCTCCCAGAGTGCTGGGATGACAGGCTCAAGCCGGTGCAGGGATGACAGGCGCGAACTGCCGCTTCCGGCCTCAGTCTGTCTTCTATCTTAACGTCCCATCCTACCAAATGGTGGAAACTTAATTTCAGTCACCTCAAGCTTTTACTTTCTCCTGTACGAATTTGAGTATCCATTCCAGGGAGCTGACACAGTGTTGAGGCACAAGGGCAGGGTCAGGGACAAGGTGCGGTGCTCCCAGGCATCTCCTGAAATAGCCATCTTCCCACCAGGTTTAGGCCCACGTAGGCCACTGCTGCTTCCTCCCTATGCCTAGAGCAGCGCCTCTTTAGGTCAGGCGACTCTCCCTGCTGTGCTCCTGCCTCTCTCAGGCACGGGTGAACATTCTGTCGCCTACTGCCCTGTGCTGGGGAGCACAGGTTCTCTATGAGGCCCTCTCAGTTCACTTGCCCACACATGGGACGCCGTCATTTCTAGTCTACTCCTCCGTGCCGTGCCAGGGAGAAGGGATGGATGCTCCAGATCTTGCAGCTTCGCTGCCTTCTACTGGGAATGGGCATTGTCACCTTACTCATGGATCCCCCAAACCTTCTAAGGTTGCCATCATCCTTCCCCACCTCTCTGCTTCCCTTTCTTGCCCCACCTCCCGCCCCCGGCCCCGTTACAATTTGGCCTTGGAGGTACAGGTAGGCAGGACAAGGGGCCTCTCTTCAGGGAACCATACCAGCAGTCGAATTCCCTAGCTTCCCCCCTCACCCTTCGAGTTTTCCTTTCCACTGGATAATTTCTTATCTGGATATGAGGTAGCCTGGGTCTTCGTTTGTCCTCCGAAACCTACTGTTATTATGCCCATAAAAGTCAGGGTTTTGCTTCTCTTGCCTTCTCTATTCTGCTGCATCTTGTAAAAGACAGTGACCATAGAACTCCCATGCCTCAAGCAGAGGCAGAGACAGTTTTAAAGGTTAGAACCGCCCCTAGAATCCCCTGAGGAAATGAGGGAAGGGAGCATCGTTAGCCATATTTGCCAAAGCCCCCTTAGATATTAATACTACAGGCTGATTTTAACTTTTCATAAGCAATTTCTTTAATCTTTTAGAATAGGTAGAGCAGCCTTGTGGAAAATTTGCAAACTAATAAAGAATATGTGGATCAGGCCGGGCGCGGTGGCTCACTCCTGTAATCCCAGCACTTTGGGAGGTCAAGGCCAGTGGATCACGAGGTCAGGAGTTTGAGACCAGCCTGACCAATATGGTGAAACCCCGTCACTACTAAAAATACAAAAATTAGCGGGTGTGGTGGCATGTGCCTGTAATCCCAGCTACTCGGGAGGCTGAGATAGGAGAATTGCTTGAACCCGGGAGGCAGAGGTAGAGGTGAGCCGAGATCACACCACTGCACTCCTGGGTGACAGAGCAAGACTCCATCTTAAAACCAACCAACCAAACACACAAAAACCAATACGTGGATCAATGTAGTCATTCCTGCAAAGATCTCATGATTAGCTCGCTACCAAGGACTACACCGATGAGGCCGAGGTTATAAAATATAATGGGGGAGAAATGAAGCAAAGGCAAAGAAAAGTGTTCAGCAAGTGGCCTAAGCAGGAAGAATGGGCTGACAATCTTGGATGGGCCACCAAAGACAACATTTTAAAATCCCATTTTCGTCTCTTCTCCCTTTTATGCGACTCTTGATTGAATAAGGATAAGTTTTTTAAAACCTCAATTAATTTTAAGAAAGGAAACAAAGTAAGTGTTTTTCTTCCCACCAGGGAAGGCAATTTTGATGTTAAACACCTCATTGATAGTGGTAATACTATGCAGTTAATTTTAAAAACAAGAACAAAAGCAGTGTTTTCTTTCTCAGTAGGGAAGGCGGTTTTAAACACCTCATTGAGGGTTGTACTTCCAGGCTCATTTGGGACTTGATAATAACTGCTCTTGACAAGACAATACTGAAAACACAGGGTGAAACCTACCAGCACTCCGACGAGTTTTCACCACACCTACTAGCAAAGGCACATTTTCTGTTTCCTGAAAGGAATGTTAGGGTGCAGTGCAATCCAATTATTTTCACAATGCCGAGTCCCATGGAAATGAATGCAGGAGCTTACGCTGTTGACTTCAGTGAGACTCAGTGTGGTAAAAATGGATTCCCCAGGGCTTTGATACAGACTGAGGAGAGCGGGGGATATCTATTCACATTCATTTATTTTTCTGATCTACCGTTTAAGAGGAGAACACTCCTTTTATCACTGCCACCTGAAACTAGGACTAGAAAGGAAGGGAAAAGAACATGGTTATATCACCCCTAAGGCTGTGAATTTACTTCTTATCATGGGGGAAGGCCTCTGGTGGCACGTTTTAGTAAGCAAGTAGGTAGAGTCAGACACTGCGGCTGATGGCTTCAGCTTAGACTCACGAGAGGAGCTTGGTGTGTGTGGACTGTCCCGCTGCTCACTGGACGCTGGCCTGGCCTCAGGGGCTCTGGGTCATAGCATTGTGGACTTAGCATCACCATTGGTTGTCTTTCAAGACAGAGCTCATATATGCTTGAGTTACTGGTTCAGAGAGAGGAGATGTCATATACCCATTGGGGGATGGAGGGAAGAACTATTAGAAAAAACTGGAAAGTAATTCAAATCGAATTACTCAATTCTAAACACTTCAATTCTTTTATAACAGGGGTCCCCCCACCACCCCGGGCCACACAGCAGGTGGTGAGCAGCTGGCAAGTGAGCAAAGCTTCATCTGTCTTTGCAGCCATTCCCCATTGCTCGCGTGACCACCTGAGCTCCACCTCCTGTCATATCAGCGGCATTAGATTCTCATAGGAGTGAGAACCCTACTGTGAACTGCGCATGTGAGGGATCTAGGGTGTGTGGGATCTGGGGTGTGAGGGATCTGGGGTGTGCGGGATCTGGGGTGTGCGAGATCTGGGATGTGAGGGATCTAGGGTGTGCGGGATCTGGGGTGTGAGGGATCTGGGGTGTGAGGGATCTAGGGTGTGAGGGATATGGGGTGTGAGGGATCTGGGGTGTGCGGAATCTGGGGTGTGAGCTCCTTATGAGAATCTAATGCCTGATGATCTGTCCCTGTCTCCCATCACCCCCGAATGGGACCATCTAGTTGTAGAAAACAGGCTCAGGGCTCTCACTGATTCTAATTATGGTGAGTGTGTGATTATTTATTATATATAACAATGTAATAATAATAGAAATAAAGTGCACAACAACTGTGATGTGCTTGAATCATCCCCAAACCACCCCCCATCCCCATCCATGGAAAAACTGTCTTCCATGAAACCAGTTCCTGGTGCCAAAAAAGTGGGGGGCTGCTGTCTTATGACATCATGGATTCATGGAATTCTTTTATAGGCAGGTTCCTTAGGGGTAACTGAAGCTGTGTCCTCATTTTTAGGAAATTTAGGAAAGATTAGGAAATTGAGGCTCAGAGAGGCCGTTTAGCGGTGACTAACACAATTTCCAGGTCAGTACTGTTTCTACGAGCCTGGTCTCCAGAAGAGAAAAGGCTAGTCAAGGCTACCACTTGAAGTCCCCTAGTCAGATACAAAGAAAGGATCCAGGATCCAAGTTGATTTACAGTTAAACTCATTTGGGGAATTCACAATGCTTGAAAAGGCAAGAAGAAAACAACACGAGACTGTACATACCACAATGTGAAGAGTTTTAACCACATAGCAGCACCTCCTTCAGAGCCACACTGGCCACTGATGTGTGACTCCCTCCCCTGCCCTCCCCCTCACCCTGAGGTTTCAACATGGAGACCCATGTAGGACTGTGGGGAGAGATGCATGGAGCCTGGGAACTGTATTTAGTCTCCTTCCTTCTAGGGGCTTTTACATTTAAAAATGCAATTTCGGCCGGCGCAGTGACTCATGCCTATAATCACAGCACTTTGGGAGGCCAAGGCAGGCGTGTCACCTAGGTCAGCAGTTCAAGACCAGCCTGGTCAACATAGTGAAACCCCATCTCTACTAAAAATATACATATATTTTTTACATATATACATATATATATACACACACAAAAATTAGCCAGGTGCAGTGGTGGGTGCCTGTAATCCCAGCTACTTGGGAGGCTGAGGCATGAGACTCACTTAAACCCAGGAGGTAGAAGTTGCAGTAAGCTGAGATGGCACCATTGCACTCCAGCCTGGGCAACAGAGCTGTCTCAAAAAAAAAAAAAAAAAAAGAGAGAGAGAGAAATGTAATTTTATTCTTACGACTTTCTGGAAGCAAGAAGGTGGTTTTGAACATACTAAAGGAAATTTTTAGAAAGGAAATGCGAGAAAGCAACAAGATAATGTTGGCTGCTCTTGTATTAAAATCCTTAAACAGTAAAAGCACTCTAGAAATATAAGGTATATTATTCTACTTATTTTGTTCCAGAATAATATGCATGATATGACTTTAGCTTTTTCCACAGGAGGCCATTTTTCTCTGGGTATGGTGATACCTCTCTCAATGCGGCTGAGCATGGGCCTCGGTGGCTTTAAATGTGAATGTAACCTTTTTGTGAACTCTGTCACGTTACTGTGCATAGAATCTGCTCCTGGATGTTTTAGCTTCTCCCAAGGTTAGCGAGAGACTTTCATTTCTTCTTTGTGCTTTCGCCACTCAGGAATCACAGGGAAGCTGTGATTGTGCTAGGCGTTAGTTCTTTATTAGTGCTCAATCTGCTTAACACTCCTCTTGTGTGCCGCCTTTGAAGTCTCAAGAAATCTCCTGCCTGGCAGGAAGTGCCAGAGGCCCAAGCAGTGCAGAGGAAATCACACCCTGGCAGCCTCTCCAAAGCGCAGGCCTGGGGCTCAGTCCGTTTCTCCTGGTCGTTCTCACAGTTCTGGATTCGGAAGGGAGGAGAGAGGCAGTGGGGGACGCTAGGCATTCCTAAGGGATTGCATTCGAGTCTGCTGACTAGGCCCTGAGCTCCCCTGAGGCCAGTAAACCCCTGCTCCTGGGGGACTGAGAAAGCCATCCTTCTTGGTGCAGACCCTACCCAGCCCTGTGTCTTAAGAGTTCCTTCTCTCTGCGGTCCCACACTCAAGCCAGTCCTGCTCTGCCTGCTCTGCCCTGCCCGTGCAGAAAAGCTTCCAAGCTTACGAGGATCTCCTTCTCAGCGTGCCAGCTGTTTGACCTCAAGGGAGTTGAGCCTTTCTGAGCCTTGCTTGCTTCATCTGTAAAATGGGACAACAGTGGTGACTACCTCTTAGGATTGTTGTGAGGATAAAATGAGATAATCCAAAAACTAGCCAGGCGTTGTGGCATACGCCTGTAGTCCTAGCTACTCGAGAGGCTGAGGTGAGAGGATCGCTTGAGCCCGGGTGGTTGAGGCTGCAGTGCACCTTGATTGCACCACTGTACTCCAGCCTGGGCGACAGAGTGAGACCCTGTCTCAAAATAAAAATAAAAAATAAATTTAAAAATGAGATAATCCTGATGCATATCTTAGCATCTTGCCTAGCATTTTGTGGATGTTTGATAAATACTGCTACTGTTAATAATACACCATTTCTATTCGATTAAGGGATGTGTATTGACAAGAGCTGGACTTAGGAGATCGCAGTGAGAAAGAAAACAAACACTAGAACATTTGCGAAAGAAGAAATCGTTGGTGAGGGATGCGGCCCGAGTGGTTGTGCTTTTCTCCTGTTTGTTCCACCGTAACGTTTGTCACATGTGAATTCTTACAGCCCTCAGTGTGTCTGTGTCTATACATTTCCTTGACCTCTTCCTAAATGGTTGAAGCAGCCTGACCAAAGAATGGATCTGTGTTGTTGTCCCCCTTCGTCTGATAACAGTTCCCTGATTTCCCCAGGATTCTGCTCTTCTCCCTCTCGCAGTCCCTGTGGTCTGTATGGGGCTGGCCCCAATCACTAGATCCAGGGGACACATCACCCAGGCCTGGTCAGTGAAAGTCAATTGTGAGACTTTTGCTGGAACAACTGGGAAAAGAATGTGTGTATCCTTTGGATGCACAGAATACAGAGTGTGGAATGCAATCGTGAAGGAGCAGGCAGCTACAGAACCCAGAAATGGAGAGAGCGAGGGTCAGGTGTCAGCATCTGCTCTGTGCAGGCAATGGGATTCAACAGCGAACAAGTCTCGGTCCTTGTGAAGCTCTGGTGAAGAAAACACCAAGACATAGTGATAGGTGGGTGGGTGGATGGATGGGGTGCATGGATGGGTGGATGCACGCATGGATGGATATGTAGACCTACAGATCATTCTTATAGTGATACGTTTTATTAAAGAGAAAGGAACAGAAGTAGAAACACATTAGGGGCTGGACACAGTGGCTCATACCTGTAATCCCAGCACTTTGGGAGGCCGAGACAGGTGGATCATCTGAGGATAGCGGTTCGAGACCAGCCTGGCCAACATGGCGAAACCCTGTCTCTCCTAAAAATACAAGTTAGCCAGGCGTGGTGGCAGACTCCTGTAATCCCAGTTACTCGGGAGGCTGAGGCAGGGAGAATCGCTTGAACCGGGAGGCAGAAGTCGCAGTGACCCGAGATCTTGCCACTGCACTCCAGCCTGCGTGACAAGAGCAAAACTCCGTCACAGAAAAAAGAAACACATTGGGACAGTACTGTTGTAGATAGTGTCATCAATGATCCTATTGACCTACAGAAAGAAACTGGGGCAGAATTAATATAAGCAGAGAGGTTATTCATTGGGGCAGTACTGTTTTAGATAGTGTTATCAATGATCCTATTGACCTAGAGAAAGAAACTGAGGCAGAATTAATATAAGCAGAGAGTTTATTTGTGCCAAATTTGAGGACTGCAACCTGGGAGACAGATTGCAGTTGTCTTGAATGTATGCTCGATTAGCAGCAGTTGCCAATAAGTTTTGTTGTGTTTTTCTTTTTTTGAGATGGAGTCTCCCTCTGTCGCCCAGGCTGGAGTGCAGCAGCGCGATCTCAGCTCACTGGGACCTCCGCCCCACCAGGTTTAAGCAATTCTCTGCCTCAGCCTCCGGAGTAGCTGGGACTACAGGCACGTGCCACCAGGCCCGGCTAATTTTTTGTGTTTTTAGTAGAGATGGGGTTTCACCATCTTGGCCAGGCTGGTCTTGTGACCACTCCTGACCTCGTGATCCACCTGCCTCGGCCTCCCAAAGTGCTGGGATTACAAGCGTGAGCCACCGCACCCGGCCAGTTGCCAGTAAGTTTTTAAAGAGAAAAAGAAGGGGCAGTTCTTACATTGGTTCATTAAAATAACATGAAAATAAGCTACTGATTCACTACACATTGTTCTTTGTATCACGAATTCTAGGAAAAAGAAGATGATGGGTGAGGGTCACATTATATAACTTGTAATAACCTTTTTTTTTTTTTTTCTTGAGACAGAGTCCCCTCTGTCACCCAGGCTGGAGTTCAGTGGCACAATCTAGGCTCACTGGAACCACGGGAATCCCCTCGCGGGTTCAAGCAATTCTCCTGCCGCAGCCTCCTGAGCAGCTGGGATTATAGGTGTGCACCACCACTTCCAGCTAATTTTTGTATTTTTAGTAGAGATGGGGTTTCACCATGTTGGCCAGGAGGGTGGTCTTAATGCCTGACCTCAAGTGATCTGCCGGCCTCGGCCTCCCGAAGTGCTAGGATTACAGGCATGAGCCACCTCACCTTTAATCTGTAATAACATTTTAGGCCATTTATCAGCTAGTCTGGAAACTACAAGGAAGAAAAAGGACAAAATGCCTTTAAACGAGGGCCCTGGGGCATGGCAGGGGGCACGACTGAAGTCTCATACTCATATGTCTCTGGGCCTGATACATTTTGCATCTTTTGCCTAGGGTTGCTTTGAGTTACTTTTCTTTTCTTTCTTTCTTTATTTATTTTTGAGACGGAGTCTCACTCTGTCACCCAGGCTGGAGTGCAGTGGCGCAATCTCCCCTCACTGCAAGCTCCGCCTCCCGGGTTCACTCCATTCTCCTGCCTCAGCCTCCTGAGTAGCTGGGACTACAGGCCCCGCCTACACGCCTGGCTAATTTTTTGTGTTTTTAGTAGAGACTGAGATTCCCCGTGTTCGCCAGGATGGTCTTGATCTCCTGACCTTGTAATCCGCCTGCCTTGGCCTCCCAAAGTGCTGGGATTACAGGTGTCAGCCACCGCGCCCGGCCACTTTGAGTTACTTTTCTTTCTCATACCAATGAACCCCTTTTTTGTCAAAGCTAGTTTGGGGGGGATTTCTGCCACTTGCAACCAAAGGATTCCTCATTGACATTCTGTATAGCAAGGATTTTAAAACTGTGTTTTGGCTCAGCGCAGTGGCTCACGCCTTTAATCCTAGCATTTTGGGAGTCCGAAGAGGGGCAGATCACCCAGGGTCAGGAGTTCGAGACCAGCCTGGCCAACAAGACGAAACCCTGTCTCTACTAAAAATACAAAAATTAGCCAGGCGTGGTGGTGCACGTCTGTAGTCCCAGCTACTTGGGAGGCTGATGCAGGAGAATCGCTTGAACCCGGGAGGCAGAGGTTGCAGTGAGCCAAGATCATGCCACTGCATTCCAGCCTGGGTGACAGAGTGAGACCCTGTCAAAAAAAAAAAAGGCAGTTAATAGAAGAGTACTAGAAAACGGCAAGTAAGTATGTGAAAAGAGGTTAAGCTTTACTAGTAATCATATAAATACAAACCAAAACGACAGTGGGATAGCTTCTTTTGCTTATCAGATTATCAGTCTTTAAAAGTTTTGCCCGCAGTCTGGGCGCGGTGGCTCACACCTGGATTACACCTGTAATCCCAGCACTTTGGGAGGCTGAGGCTGGCAGATCATGAGGTCAGGAGATCGAGACCATCCTGGCTAACACAGTGAAACCCCGTCTCTACTAAAAATACAAAAAATTAGGGCATGGTGGCAGCCACCTGTAGTCCCAGCTACTCGGGAGGCTGAGGCAGGAGAATGGCGTGAACCCGGGAGGCAGCGCTTGCAGTGAGGGGAGATCGTGCCACTGCACTCCAGCCTGGGCAACAGAGCCAGACTCCATCTAAAAAAAGAAAAAAGTTTTGCCTGCATCTCAGCCGGGCATGGTGGCTCACACCTGTAATCCCAGCACTTATGGAGGACAAGGCGGGTGGATCACCTGAGGTCAAGAGTTTGGGACCAGCCTAGCCAACATGGTGAAACTCCATCTCTACTAAAAAAATACAAAAATTAGCCGGGTGTGGTGGCAAGCACCTGTAATCCCAGCTACTCAGGAGGCTGAGACAGGAGAATTGCTCGAACCTGGGAAGCAGTTGCAGTGAGCTGAGGTTGAGCCACCGCACTCCAGCCTGGGCAACAGAGCAAGAACTCCGTCCCCCGCCACCCGTTCCCCTCCTGCCAAAAAAAAAAAAAAAGAATCTTGCCCGCATCCATGTTAGTGAGTAAGGAAGTAGATCCTCTCATTCACTGTTGCTGGGATTGAATTACTGAAGCCTTTGTTGAAAGTATCTATCAGTGTTTATTAAAAATGTTTAAATGCATGTACCTTTCAACACAACAATTTTACTTCTGGAAATTTATCTGACAGAAATAAGAGCAAGTTGTTTTCTGATATCCATCCACCCTGCCTTCCTCAGTAACAAAGCCTGTGATGCTGAGTTGGGCACATGGTCACCTGGAATAATGATGTTTCCCATCACACCTTAGAGTTAGGTTTGATCTTGCACTGCAGTTCTGGCAATACAATATGCACAGAAGTAGCAGCTTCCAGGAAGTAACCTCTAAAAGGAGGAGTGATGCTCTCTGGGACTTGTTTCTTTCTTCCTCCTGTAATACAGGCTGCTGGCTGGAGCTCTGGGAGCAAGATGGGCCATGCAAGATTCTTGGGAGTGGAAGCTGTGAAGGGCAGAGACAGCAAGGTAGCAGGAGCCTGAGTCCTGAATCCAGGGAGCTCCAGACCAGTCCTGACCTGACCTCCTCCAGACTTCTTGAACATAAGACAGTGAAATATCTATCTTGGCAACAAACATGTGAAAAAAATGGTCAACATCACCAATCATCAGGGAAATGCAAATGAAAACCACAGTGAAATACCATTTTACCCCAGTCAGAATGGCCCTTATTAAAAATTTTTTAAAGAAAGAATTTGGCACAGATGTCGTGAAAAGGGAACACTTATACACTATTGGTGGGGATGTAAATTAGTACAACCTCTATGGAAAACGGTATGGAGATTTATCAAGGAACTAAAAGTAGACCAACCTGCCATTCAATCCAGCAATCCTACTACTGGGCATCAACCCAAAGGAAAAGAAGTCATTATATCAAAAGAAACTTGCATACTTATGTTTATTGCAGCACAATTCACAATTGCAACGATATCAAACCAACCCAGGTACCCACTGACCAATGAATGAATATAGAAAATGTGGTATATGTATACCATGGAATACTACCCAGCCATAAAAAAGAGTGAAATCACGTCTTCTGCAGCACTTTGGATGGAACTGGAGGCCATTATCCTAAGTGAAGTAACTCAGAAATGGAAAACCAAGTACCAGATGTTTTCACTTGTAAGTGGGAGCTAAGCTATGAGTATGCAAAGGCATACAGAGTGGTATGATGGACACTGGGGACAGAGAAGGGGGGACGGTGGGAGGGGGTGAGGAATAAGGAATCACCTATTGGGGACAATGTACAGTATTCCAGGGATGGGTGCACTAAAAACCCAGATTTCACCACTACACGGTTCATCCATGTAACCAAAAACCACTTGTACCCCTAAAACTATTGAAATAAAAATAAATGAATGCAAATATTTTAAAAATCTATCTTGGCTAAGCCACAATTATTTGGGTCATTCTTTTGCTCTCCAAGCCCCGTCCTAACTAATTCGAATACATAAAGATGTAGGGTTGGCCCTCCATATCCCTGGATTCTGCATCCATGGATTCTACCAACCACAGATGGAAATTTTTTGTGTTTTAAATGGTGGTTGTGTCTGAACTGAACATACACTGATTTTTTCTTGTCGTTATTCCCTAAACAATATAGTAAAACAGTAAATTATGTAGCATTTACATTGTATTAGGTATTATAAATAGTCTGGAGATTATTTAAACTGTACAAGAGGATGTGTGTAGGTTCTATGGAAATACTATGCCATTTTAGATCAGGGGATTTCGTATCTGACTTGGGGCATTGTAGAACCAACCCTCCATGGATACTGAGTGACAACTATAGATACAGATAGGTTTATTGAAGTGTTGTCTGAAATAATAATAAATAATCTGAATATCTGTTGATAAGGCAGTGGTTGAGTCTATGGTGGGTCATTTGTTTGTTCATTTGACAGATATTTTTGAGCATCTACTCTGAGTCTGGATAAAAGGAGACAAAACTGTCCCTTCATGGGATTCACATTCAAATGGGGAACATCCAAATTATGGGATATGACGAAGTTATTAAAAAGAACAAGCCATTATGTATGTACTATTGTTCTGGATACATTGCTTATTTATTCTGATTTATGCTTAGAGATGGAGTCTTGCTCTGTCACCCAGGCTGGAGTACAGTGGCGTGGTCTCGGTTCACCTCTACCTCTGCCTCCCGAGTTCAAGCAATTCTCCTGTCTCAGCCTCCTGAGTAGCTGGGATTACAGGTGTGCACCATCATGCCCAGCTAATTTTTGTATTTGAGTAGAGACGGGGCTTCACCATGTTGGCCAGGCTGGTCTCCAACTCCTGGCCTTAAGCGGTCTGCCCGCCCCGGCCTCCCAAAGTGTTGGGATCACAAGCGTGAGCCACTGTGCCCAGCCTGACTATACCATTTAGCTTAAAAGTTAGAGATATGCCATATTAACCTTTCATTTTTATTTTTTAATTTTCTGTACTCTTGCTAATCTGGCATCTTAAGGTGTTGCTGATCATGGAGAAACCGACCCTCCCAGGCTGGCTAATTCCTACAACAGCAAATGACTCCCCTGGGAATGCACTTCACATTTTCATGAATCCAGAACCCATCCCTGCCACCTCCCGCCTTTACTGACCTCTGCCAGGTTGGGCCACTGTCCCTCTGCTCGAATCACACCAGGCCCAGGCACAAGCAACTGGGGTAGTGCCTATATCCATTATTCAGACTAGGCACTCCTGTACCTGCCTGTCCTGCTGACACTGCATTGCCCATTTCTTCCCAGGAAACCACAATAAAGGCTCTTGGCCAGCCTTTGCCCTCACTCCTGCTGCCTTCTGATTGACCCTGGCACTTTCCCAAGTGGCCCTGCCTGTTATAGTGTTCCTCTCCTCTCAGGAAATGGGAATAATAAACTATCTCTTTTCTTTGGAGACAGACAGGCTCTCGCTCTGTCACCCATGCTGGAGTGCAGTGGCGCAATCATAGCTCACTGCAGCCTCCAACTCCTGGCTCAAGTGATTCCCTTGTCTCAGCCTCCCGAGTAGCTGGGACTCAGGCGTGCACCACCGTGCTTGGCTAATTATTTTCATTTTTATTTTTGTAGATATGAAGTCTCAATATGTTGTCTCAAACTGCTGGCCTCAAGTGATCCTCCTACCTTGGCTGCCTGAAGTACTGGGATTAGAGGCACGTGCTGCCGTGCCTGGCCAAAACTGTGTTTTTAATAGCAGTTGTTTCCTGATTAGTTGGCCTCACCATACCTGAATAATAATGAAACCTACATTTTAAAACATATAGTGTGATCCTATTTTATGTTTTAAAAATCTACAAATACATGTGTTTGCATGTGTTTCAAAAAATAAACGAAAATTCAAGGATAGAGATTTAAAAAATTGTTAACAGTCAGCTGGGCACATTGGCTCACGCCTGTAATCCCAGCACTTTAGAAGGCCAAGGTGGGTGGACTACTTGAGGCCAGGAGTTTGAGACCAGCCTGGGCAACATGGGAAACCCTGTCTCTACTAAAAGAAATACAAAAATCATCTGGGCAGGTGTGGTGGCACGCGCCTGTCATCCCAGCTACTCTTGAAGCTGAGTCAGGAGAACTGCTCGAACCCGGGAAGTGGAGGTTGCAGTCAGCTGAGATTGTGCCACTGCACTCCAGCCTGGGCGACAGAGCAAGACTTTGTCCCCCACCACAAAAAAAAATTGTTAACCGTAATTATGCCGAGGAAGTACATTCCAACTATTGGAGGGTGACAGGCAAAGATGACTCATTTTACTTTAGGCATTCCAGCATTCATTGAATCTTTACAGAAGCATGTGTGGCTTTTGTAAGAAAATGAAATATACAAATATATATATATATATATATTGCATTTCATTCTTTCGCTCTCCTCTCACCTCCTTCCTCTGTCACACCTGAGCTGTGTACACCTGGAGCTTCTGGCGCTGTGCCCGGCAGCTCAGCCGTCTGCTCGGCCACACGTCCCCTCTGGAGGGCAGCTTTCCCTGCATCGCTTCAGACCCTCCCCATCTTCTCTAAATGTGTTGAAATACCTAGCCTGCTGAATGCACCTCTGTATCCTTGGCATTGTGGGATTAGTGCTGTTTTGTTACTCGCAATCACTTGAATGGGATCTCCAGGAGAAAAGGAATATAGAATCTCAGAAGGCTGGTGATCTCTGTAGGTAGCAAGTCCCTGCACAAGAGTCAGGCATCCAGCACCTTGTCCTGTCTGAGAATGAAACAGGGCCTAGGATGGTTAGCCACAGTCAAACGGTGGGAGGAATAGGCCCAGCCCTTGACAAAGATCCTCACACTGAGATGGGTCAGGCCCTTGAAAAACAATAAATCTTTACTTGTAGGGACCACAGGGAAATTCAGTCCAGCAAACTAAACATTTGGAATCTACCTGCCTGGAAAACAGCTGGTATCGTAGCCAAGCAGTTGGTGGGGAAGTGGAGGGGGTTTCCAATACACATAGGGTCCCGTCTGATAGTGGGACAGAGGAGTGGGGCTTGCGGGATGGATAGTTTCGGGGAGCACATTCTGGGGTCAGGCAGCCTGTAAGAGAGAAGTCAGCTCAAGTTCAGGAACAGGCAGCCACTCCTAGGTAGAGGCATCATGCTCTCACCAAATGTGTGTGGAGCACCTTCCCTGAGCCTGCAGGACCAGCAGGAGCCAGTACTCACCATGGCGATGACCTGGCTGGAGCCTGGGGCAGGGCCCTGCATCCCGGACTACTCAATGCTGAGTGCCAGAGTGTGCCTCCTGTCCACAGACAGGATGCTGTCGACCACAAATCACAACGATGCCACTTTACCAGTCGTGTGACTTAACTTCTCTGAGCCTCATTGTTCTTGTTTCAAAAATGAAAAGGATGAACCCCAGCTCGTGGGGTTGCTGCAGTGTTAAACGAGTAACCCCATGTACTGAGCAGCCTCTCAATCCTGCAGCCAGCTCACCTGCTTGCGCTGTGGGCCCCTGAGGTGCTGGGAGGTAGATGGGCTTTCCTGTGGAGTAACCAGTTTCAGAGCTTGGCTATGAATCCTTTGGAGACTTGACTAGCTCAAACTCCTCGGAGCTCAACTGGGCCTGAGGGCAGTCTCCAGATTTGACTCAAATTATTTCAAGGAAGGGGAAAAAAGAGACATCTGAAGCCCACGAAACTTACCTTGTTGGCCAGACGTGGTGGCTCATGTCTGTAATCCCAGCACTTTGGGAGGCCAAGGCAGGCGGATCACGAGGTCAGGAGTTGGAGGGCAGCCTGGCCAACACAGTGAAATCCCGTCTCTACTAAACATACAAAAACTAGCCGGGCGTGGTGGCATGCACCTGTAGTCCCAGCTACTCGGGAGGCTGAGGCAGGAGAATCGCTTGAACCTGGGAGGCGGAGCTTGCAGTGAGCCGAAACGGGGCCATTGCACTCCAGCCTGGGTGACAGAGGAAGACTCTGTTAACCTGCCACGTACGTGGAGTGAGAGAGAAACCAGGATCTTCCAGGCTCCCAGGCCTTTCCGACTTTGGCAAATTCCAGCACAAATAGGGAAGGAAAACACTGAGGGCTATCTCTGGTAAGTGAAGGTGGATAAATAATAGTGCTCCTTTTTCTGGACCCTCCGATCTCAGGATTTCAAAGAATGCTAGACAAGGACCTAGTGGCAGGTAAGATTTTTCTCTATTTTCTAGATGGGTAGTTGGAGGCTCAGTTGATAGGTGGGAACAGAATCAAGAATGCAGTGTAGGTCAGACGCTTTAGAGCTGAGAAGGGGTGTCATAGATGCGTGAATGCAGGGGCTTTCAAATTTAAGTGTGCATCCAAATACGTGAGACGATCTTTCAAAATGCACACTCGTGGGCCTCACCCCAGGAGACTCTGATTCAGGAAATCTGGGCGTGGGTCTTGGATTTTAAACCTTAACATAGGCTTTCAGGTGCTGTGTTTATCATACTCTGAGAAACTCTGGTCTAGGGAGAGTCGGGAGGCTGTGCCTTCTGTTCGGGGATTGGGCCCGGAGTGACGAGGCACATCTCTGGGTATTTTATCCAAGGATAGAAATCTATAACAATTCTACTATCAAACTTTATCTTCTAGAGGGAAAGGCATGACAGAATACACACTCAAGGGGCTTAGGCACACTCAGTGTTTCTTTTTCTTTTTTCTTTTATTTGAGAAAGGGTCTCACTCTGTTGCTCAGGCTGGAATGCAGTGGCATAATCATGGCTCACTGCAGCCTGGAACTCCTGGGCTCAAGTGATCCTCCCACCTCAGCCTCCCAAGTGACTGGGTCTATGGGTGTGCACCACCACACCCAGCTAATTTTTTTCTTATTTTTTTTTTTAGATATAGAATCTTGCTATGTTGCCCAGGCTGGTCTCAAACTCCTGGGCTCAAGCGATCCTTGGCCTTCCCACGTATTGGGATTACAGGTGTGAGCCACTGCACTCAGCCAAGACTCTTTCTATAAGGCCACATTCACAGGTCTCAGGTGCACAGATCTTTTTGGGGGACATCATTCTACCCATCACACCTCCCCCAACTCCCCACCACTATGGTCATTAGTTACTACAGCATCACTGAGGGTCAGTCTCCACTATAGCTAACCTCACAGGCAGGAACCACATGTAAACATAGGTTCTGTAGTGCCCAGTGCCTGGAACATATTAGGTACTCAATTTTCTTTTTTTTTCTCTTTTTTCTTTTTTTCTTTTTATTTTTTTGACACAGAGTTTCAGTCTTGTTGCCCAGGCTAGAGTGCAGTGGCGTGATCTCCGCTCACTGCAACCTCTGCCTCCCAGGTTCAAGCAATTCTCATGCCTCAGCCTCCCAAGTAGCTGGGATTACAGGCATGCACCACCATGCCAGGCTAATTTTTCTATTATTAGTAGAGACAGGGTTTCTCCATTCTCCATGTTGGTCAGGCTGGTCTCAAACTTCTGACCTCAGGTGATCCGCCCACCTCGGCCTCCCAAAGTGCTGGGATTACAGATGTGAGTCACCGTGCCTGGCCGACGTACTCAATTTTCATTCAATACATTTTGTTTCATTGATCTGCTTGTTGGATAATCCAATAGTACTACTGTTTTATTAAGTATTTGTGTAGTTTAATAAAATGCATTACTTGCATTAACAGTTATTGGATGTAGTTACTCCTAAAATTGCATAGCTATTGCAGCATTCTTTAAAAGACACACTGAACTGCATGGTGGCATAAATCGCTCTTCAGTACTCCTGTTTTTAAAAATGTCTTCCACTCTTTCCCATGTGCGAAAGTCCCAGACTTGTGGAGTTGTGGATTCTGGAACTGCACAAGTCAGGGCTCACCATGAAGCCAGGTTTTAGTCCCTAGGGGTAGCTGGTGAGGGGGGTATTGGTGTCCGTGGGTAGGGAAATAAGGAGGCTTTTGGTGGACTGAGTCCGTGGAGGTGGAAGGAATAGAGGGAAGGAGGGGGAGGAAGGGGAGGTGGTGGAAGAGGGGAGGAAGGAATGATCTGAGTGTGGGGAAGAGGAAGATAGTGGAGGAGGTGGAGGAAGAGGGTGGAGGAAGGATGGACAGGAAGGATGGATGGTGGAGGTGGTGGAGGAAGGAAGGTGGTGGTGGAAGGAAGGAAGGAGGAATGGAAGAAATGGAAGGGAATGGAGGAGGAAAGCAGTCTGGGAAGAATGTGACAGTGGATCCGTATGGGCTGAGGTGTCTGACTGTGGAGGAAAGGATCAGATCATGCAGTAGTCACTGAGAATCTGGTCCCTGGAGAATCAGTTTATGGAGAGGAGAGAGTCCCCATTTCACCAGGAGATGACAGCATGGAGTCCCAGGCATGGAACCCCTTCCACATCAAGCCAGGGCCCAGGTGCTCTCCCTCGGGGCTGCCTCGGACACCACCGTCTCCCATGTCTCTGACATTGTAGGCCCAGGTGGTCTAGTCTAGGCCGTGGAGTCCTCCCACCGCTCTGGCCTCGCGTTATTAACTTGACCAAGAAGAGGACCAACATCCTTCCTGTGCTGGAGGGTGCTCGGCGGCAGCACAAGTACCACGTGCTCATGGCCGTGGTGGATGTGACTTTGGCTGACGTGGCCCTGCCAGGGCAAACCCGGATTGTGGCCCTGAATGCCCACCCCTTCCTGCAGATTGGAGGACACTGCG
This sequence comes from Papio anubis, assembly GCF_008728515.1. Lineage (NCBI taxonomy): Eukaryota > Metazoa > Chordata > Mammalia > Primates > Cercopithecidae > Papio > Papio anubis. The sequence continues at coordinate 6,343,420 of NC_044978.1, forward strand.
ATTTCCACTGAGGCCAATTGCATGGAGTCCAAGCCCAGCAGAGGCCGAGTTTGCCTGCGACGTGAAAAGGGTGGAACAAGAGAATGCGAAGCCCCAGAGCAGCTGCCCTAGAGCCTCACCAGAGAGACCAGCTTGTGGTCCTGGGAGTGGACAGGCCACCCGCCAAGGCGAAGACCTGAAGTTCGGCACATTCCGGATTGCCATGAAGTGTGTGTCGATGGTGTGGCCACGGGAGTTTCTTTTTCTCTTCTTATTTATTTTTAGGGGTGAGGGTGGGAGGGGCTGGATTGAGGAATTCACAAGGGGAGTTTTTCTACTAAAAGACTCATCTGTCACATCTTCCAGGTCAGGCATGGTGGCTCATGCCTGGAACGCCAGCACTTTGGGAGGCTGAGGAAGGAGGATCGCTTGAGGCCAGGAGTTCAGGGCCTCAATTGTTTATAAATTACCCAATACAAGCTATTTTGTTACAGCAGCAGGAACAGACCAACACAGGACCCATTTGCACTATTTTTCACTCTTGTCCAAGATATATTTGCTAGTATTTATTTATTTATATATTTATACAGATGGAGTCTGGCTCTGTTGCCCTGGCTGGAGTGCAGTGGTGTGACTTCAGCTCACTGCAACCTCCACCTCCCGAGTTCAATTGATTCTCCTGCCTCAGCCTCCCAAGTAACTGGGATTATGGGAATGCACCACCATGCCCGGCTAATTTTTTTGTATTTTTGGTAGAGACAGGGTTTTGCCATGTTATCCAGGCTGGTCTCGAACTCCTGACCTCAGGTGATCCACCCTCCTCGGCCTCCCAAAGTGCTGGGAGTACAGGCATGAGCCACCTCACCTGGCCTAGTATTTTATTTAGAATGTGTGCATCTACCATAAATGATATTGGTCTCGTTTGGGTGTGCCCGCAGAAAGGTATTTGCCAGATGTGTTGGTGCCAGAGTTGTTTTGACATCAAGAAATGAACCGGAAAGCCTTCTTTCTTTTTCTATGTGCGGGTGTGGTTGCAAAGCATGGACTATAGTAATAATCGCTTGAGCTGGCCTCACTGAGTGTGTGCAAAGACAGCCCATGAAAAGAACAATTGGAAATACTGCTTAGGGGTGGTATTTTGCGCTGGTGGACAGACCATTTTGTTCCCAGATGTTTGCAGAGCGAAACAGATTGTGTTTCTGCCTTCCCATCTGGCGTAGAGGGTCAGCACCACTGGCCTCATGGCTGGCTGGTCGGAATTTTGCAGGATCCTCCAGCATGCGTCCATGCCATCTCCCCTGAGCTGTCTCCTTCAGCAACACAGCCTGGAAGGTAGAGGAGATGCAGGGCGGATAGAGATGGGCTTCAGTTCAATCCCTCTGAATTGCTTCATTTGCCAGGACTGAGGGAAGTGAGCGAGGCCGTGATTCAAAGGCAGCAGCATCTGTGTGTTTGAAGGCCTAAGTTGTATTGTGGAAGCACAGAGTTTCATTGTTGGCTTTAAAAATAATGTTCACAGTGGCTCTTAAAAAAGAAGAAGAAGAAGAAGAAGGTTATAAGAAGCAAGGAGATTAGACTCTGAATCTAGTTTTCTTTATCTTTGCAGAAGAGAAGGTTTTATTTGAAAGGTTTTATCACCAGCAGGTTGACAGGCTACTGCAGTCACCAGCTCCATTTAGAACGGGACTGGAAAGTAATAAAAACCTCTTCCTATTTTATAGTTGCCCCTGTACCTGCCGGATGGACTAGACATCGTCAACTGTGGGGTGACTGGAATAAATGGAGAAAGGAATCAGAACCCCAGGTGACTTGTTACAGCCCTCTCTTTTCAGCTAGAGCCTGACAATCATTCATACTTTAACATATAACATGACAAATATATACAAGAGAAAGCGAGGAAGTGTCATGCAGTAAACACTGAACACTGTTCATTTCAATATATGGACATTTTAAACTAAATTACAGAAAGTTTTTTCCTCCTAAATTTCACCTCAGGGATTATGAATTAAATGTCATTCTGACATAGTTTTAAATGACCTCATGATGATTATCATCATATTATCATGTGGCTGGAACAATTACAATACAATAGAAATAATTGCTTTCTGGCAGGTGGTCGGGCAGTTTCCTGATTAGATCTACAAATTCAATGTCAGCAAGCCTCCCATACACGCCCTCCCTGGCCCTCAACGAAGAATGCCTTCCTTCTCTGAGAGTCCAACTTCTTGAAGCTTAGAGACTTTAGTAGTGAGTAACCAAGGGCCTCTGACAAAGACTCTTCTTTTTTTTTTTTTTTTTTTACTTTTGAGGCGGAGTCTCGCTCTGTCGCCCAGGCGAGTGCAGTGACGCGATCTCAGCTCACTGCAAGCTCCACCTCCCGGGTTCACGCCATTCTCCTGCCTCAGCCTCCCGAGTAGCTGGGACTACAGGAACCGCCACCTCGCCCGGCTAGTTTTTTGTATTTTTAGTAGAGACGGGGTTTCACCGTGTTAGCCAGGATGGTCTCGATCTCCTGAGCTCGTGATCCACCTGTCTCGGCCTCCCAAAGTGCTGGGATTACAGGCTTGAGCCACCGCGCCGGCCTGACAAAGACTCTTCTACTGCCTTTCCAACATTTATAGCGCCCATGTCATATAGAACCATCTTTAGTTGCAAATGAGACTATCGGGTGAAGTGAATATTCTTAATTTTTTAATACTGTACCAGTGAAGGAACAGAGTAACAAAGTCTTGTGAATTTAAAAAAAAAATAAAAAAATTCGGCCAGGTGCAGTGGCTCATGCCTCTAATCCCAGCACTTTGGAAGGCCAAGGCGGGTGCATCACCTGAGGTCAGGAGTTCGAGACCAGCCTGGTCAACATGGTGAAACCTTGTCTCTACTAAAAATACAAAAATTAGCCAGGCGTGGTGGTGTGCGCACCTGTAATCCCAGCTACTCAGAAGGCTGAGGCAGGAGAATCTCTTGAACCCAGGAGGCAGAGGTTGCATTGAGCCGAGATCATGCCATTGCAGTACAGCCTGGGCAACAAGAACAACATTCCATCTAAAAGTAAATAAATTGTTTTTAAAAAATCCCTCTCTCAGTCGATCTACAACACATAGGTGAATAATGTATTCTCCAGGCAAACACGCCCTGGAAAGGTTCTGTTTTGGCTGAAGGACAGCTAGCAACCAGCCATGAGAAAGCGTGCACACACAGACAGCAGCTGCCTCGCAAAGACTGGTGAACAGGGCAATGTTCACGGGTTCGCGAATTCCAGAAGTATTCATGGAAACTCATGTGGGACACTCTTCTAGGTGCTAGGGATACAGCACAGAACAGAACAGACAGAAATGCCTGCTCTCCCGGAGCCTTTGTTCAATGGGAGATACAGATAATAAATCAGTAAGGATGTGGGGTGTTAGACAGTGGTCTGTCCTCAGGAGGGAAACTGAGGCGGGAAGGGAGGGGGGCTCTACAGGGAATGGGTGGCAGTTTTTAGCTGAGGTGTCCAGGAAAGGCCTCAAGAGAAGGCAACATTTGAATAAAGACCTGCAGGAGATGGTGGGGCAGCCATAAGGGTATCTCTCAGGAACAAAGGCCACCGAGGTTGGGGCATGTTTGGGTATTGGAGGAAGTGCGGCAAGAGAACCAAGAGAAGGAGGAAGAAGGGTCAGAGATTCAGCGAGGGTCCAGGTACCGTGGGCCTGCGAGCCTTGTATGACCTTGGGTTGAATTTCAGTAACAGAAACAGACTGAATTTCAGAAACTGTCTATTGGAGGGTTTGGAGTTGAGGAATTCCGCGATCTAATCATATCTGAACGGAGTGGCTTGACTCGAGTTGAGAAGAGACTGCAGCAGGCAAAGGTGGAAGCGGGTGATGAGCCAGGAGGATCGTGGGAGCCGGGGAGTGGGTTAGCAGAGGGTGGATTCTGGACACATTTTGAAGGCGGAACTCACAGAATTTGCTGAAGACTGGAAGTGGGAGTGAGAGAAAAGAGAAGTTGAAGATGACTGTATCAAATATATCTCTTAAGATATTTTATCATATATATAGATTTTGTCTGAGCAACATGAAGAATAAAGTTACCATTTGCAAAAAAGCCCAGAGGAGCAGGGGTTTTTTTGGGAAGGATCATGGGAGGAGTTGATAGAAATGGCTATCAGGCCAGGTGTGGTGGCTCACGCCTGTAATCCCAGTACTTTGGGAGGCCGAGGTGGGTGGATCACCTGAGGTCAGGAGTTGGAGACTAGACTGGGCAACATACCAAGATGTTTCCCTACAGAAACATTTTTATTAAATTTATACATAAGTGTATATATACATATGTGTGTGTGTATACATATACATATATATATATATATTTTTTGAGACAGAGCTCTGTCACCCAGGTTGGAGTGCAGTGGCATGATCTCAGCTCACTGCAACCTCCACCCTCCAGGTTCAAGCGATTCTCCTGCTTCAGCCTCCTTAGTAGCTGGGATTACAGACACATGCCACCATGTCCAGCTAATTTTTGTATTTTTCATAGAGAAAGGGTTTCACCATGTTGGTCAGGCTGGTCTCGAACTCCTGACCTCAGGTGATCCACCCACCTCGGCCTCCCAAAGTACTGGGATTACGGGTGTGAGCCACCGCGCCCAGCCTAAATTTATATATATTTTTAATGGAGACAGGGTTTTAACGTGTTGCCCAGGCTGGTCAAAACTCCTGGGCTCAAGCGACCCTCCTGCCTCAACCTCCCAAAGTGCTGGGATTACAGGCATGAGCTACTATGCCTGGCCTAAATTTTTTAATGTACAAAAATTAAACTAAACTTAGAAATGGATATCAGGAGTCTGGGCACTTTAGGTTTCAGATGAGTGTTAGGCAACTGAGTGGAAGGTCGGCAGCTGCGAGTTTGCAGCTGGAGTTCAGGTGGAGGCCTGGGATGGAGGTGTAAATTCCAGTCGTCAGCGTGGAGATGGTATTGAAAGCGATCAGACTGGTGACATCGATGAGGGAATCGAGGAATCTGTAGCCCTTGCTTAGGGAATGATAAAGGGAGGGGCAGAAGAGTGAAGGAGACCAAGAAAGGGGCTGCCAGGAGAGTCAGGCGGTGGTAGGCGAGCGTGGTGTCCCGGGGCCGAGTTTCTTCCAGGAGGAGAGGGAGACAGCTAGTCGGAAGCCCGCGCAAAGTCAGGGAGAACCGCGCCTGGAAATTGGCCACTGGACTCAACAACACGGAGGACTTTGGTGACCCGAGTAGACCAGAGGAAGGGATGCATAAACCCAAATAGAGAGGCAGAGGAAAGGCTCCTGTGCCCCAGGCTGTTGTCTTGGATGTGTCCACATCAGCCTGCTCCTGAAACACAGCTGCACCTGCACAGACCCCGGCTGCCGGGGGCACGTGGTGTCTTATTCTGGGCCATGTGGTAGGCTTGTCATCGGCCCTGCAGGGGCCTGACCCAGAGAGCTCTGCCAGCGCCCACCAGGTCACCTCTCTGAAATACGCAGAGGCAGGCTGGCAGCAGTGGAACCTGACTTTCCCGAGAGCCTGCACGGGAAAGGCAATGAAGCAGGAGGGCTAGGAGGGATCACTGCAGGATAAGGCTTCCTTTGGGCAGGAGGCATAGACAATGACAAGCAGATTACCATGCGGCGGCTGCCTGGGGGCAGGAGAAGTGAGAAGCATCACAAGAAAAAGAGATGGAGACAGTGGCAGAGTCAGGTGAACGGTGGGGCCCCAGAGTTGCTGGTTTCCAGAACCACCCACCAGCCCCAGACCCTCCAGGCTCCTCCAGATCCTTGCTCACCCATCGCTGCGTGTCTGCACGTGAAAGCCCCAGTGCTTGAGCTAACTCGAGGGCAAGAAAAACAGCCAAACACCACAGCTGCCACAACTTTACTAATGCGGAGCATGATCTGGGCAAGATGTGGTCACAGGCTCTTGAATTAAAGCAAAAGGACATAAACAAAATAGTGAATGCCGCAGGAAGACTTAGGATCACAGAGAAGCTGTCAGGATTGATTTACAGTGTGATAACGAAGCGCGGGTCTTCCTGCCTGTCTAACAGGAAGGGTGTCAGTGTCTTACTGACTTCTTCCTTCCTGGCTTGACTGATCATGGGATGAAGTGAGGAGAATGATGGTTCATAGTGTTCATAGTGATGCTATGGAATGATTTTTTGCTCTTTTAGAGAGACCAGGTAGATGTCACCCTCAAACCGTGAGCACCGAGTGAGCTAGGGCCTTGGATTCCTGAGGTTTAGTGACCAGTGACCAGGTAGCAGGCTTTTTTTTTTTTTTGAGATGGTGTTTCGCCCTTGTTGTTATTTTTCATTTATTTATTTTTTTGAGATGGTGTTTTGCTCTTGTTGCTCAGGCTATTATACAATGCTGCGATCTCGGCTCACTGCAACTTCTGCCTCCCGGGTTCAAGGGATTCTCCTGCCTCGGCCTCCCGAGTAGCTGGGATTACAGGCACCTGCCACCACGCCCGACTTATTTTGTATTTTTAGTAAAGACGGGGTTTCCTCATGTCGGCCAGGCTGGTCTCGAACTCCTGACCTCAGGTGATCCGCCCACCTCAGCCACCCAAAGTGCTGGGACTATAGGCATGAGCCACCGCGTCCAGGCTGCAGGCATTTTGAAAAGATACCCTGGTGTCACTAGACCTTTGACTGGGGTTGTTATTTTTGTTGAGGTCAGCGGTAAAATTTGGTTTTTTTTTTTCACACTTCCTGTATAAAATTCAGAATTTGTTATGGTTCTGAGCACTGGGGTCAGCTATCAGGAAGATTCTACGAGGGATCAGGAAACTTCCCAAACTAAAGCATCTTAGTTTTTTAGGATCTCTGTTTTAGGGCACTAAAGGAAGAAGTTTCTAGATCCATTCCTGAACCATGGACATTAAAAAAATATTAACTGTAGCCCCTAGATTTTTGTTTTGTGCTATGTGTGCTGAGTTCAATACTTATTACAATGATGTTTATCTTTATTTTATTTTAATTTTTTTGAGACAGAGTCTCGCTCTGTCACCCAGGCTGGAGTGCAGTGGCATAATCTCGGTTCACTGCAACCTCCACCTCCCAGGTTCAAGCGACTCTCCTGCCTCAGCCTCCCAGGTAGCTGGGATTACAGGCACATGCCACCACACCTGGCTGATTTTTGTATTTTTAGTAGAGACTGGGTTTCACCATGTTAGCCAGGCTGGTCTTGAACTCCTGGCCTCAGGTGATCCACCTGCCTCGGCCTCCCACAGTGCTAGGATTACAGGAGTGAGCCACCACAGCTGGCCTTATGATGTTTATTGAACACCTACTTTGTACCAGGTTGCATAACAATCACGGGAATGCCACATGAGGCAATGATAATGCTATTCCCGTCATGGAGTGTGGCATAGAAACTCAGTGCCTCACAGTACAATCCGAGGCACTCACACGCTCAGCAGTAAAACCTCCCAGGAATGATTCTGGCTTACAGCCTATTAACTTTTACCACTGCCTTAATACAAAGAGAATTTTATTACCCATTTGCCCAGAGGGTTAAATTAATATTTACAAGAGTCATGGAGGCTGAGAAGTATTGTGAAATGTCTAGATGTGCCTTATCAATGCTGGGTTTTTCTTTGTCATGTCGTGGTCTCTCAGTGGTGTTAAATTAACCTAAACTTGGCCCTAGGACACCCCCACACTCGAGCCCTGAAATAACAAACTGCAGCCTGACTTAGTTCAGAAACTAACTGAAAACCTATCATAGGAGTATACTTCTGTAACAAACAGCGGAGCCTCAGCTCATTACAGCAGCTGAGCTTCAGTCAACCATGGGTGGCCAACTGAATCAACTTAGGCAAACTCACAGCTGCAACCATTCAATGCTAGGTTGCCCTTCCATTTTCTATCCTCAGCTACTGCCTGACCACCGTGCTGTCTGGCCAAGGTGCTTTGAACCTGTTCCAGTACAGGGGCTGCCTGATTCTGAAATCACGAATAAATAATCAATTAAGGGTTTTTTTTGTTTGTTTTTATTTTTATTTTTGGAAACAAAGTCTCGCTCTGTTGCCCAGGGTGGAGTGCAGTGACACGATCTTGGCTCACTGCAACCTCTGCTTCCCGGGTTCAAGCCGTTCTCCAGCCTTAGCCTCTTGAGTAGATGGAATTACAGACACACGCCACCACGCCCGGCTATTTTTTTTGTATTTTTAATAGAGACAGGGTTTCGCTATGTTGGCCAAGCTGGTCACGAACTCCTGACCTCAAGAGATCCACCCGCTTTGGCCTCCCAAAGTGCTGGGATTACAGGCGTGGATCACCATGCCCGACCACAATTAAGATCTTTAAACTAAATTTGTTGTCATTTTGTCTTTTGACCATTGTGACAAAAAATACTTATTACATCTCCCTTATTTAAATAGAATCAATGGGAACCCCTCCTGGGGCCACCGTCTCCCCAAAGCCTGTGCAGACAGCTGGTCTGCTTAGCTGGGTGTCTTCCTTTTGGGCTGGGAAAGCTCTTCAGAGGCGACTGAGTGGGGCCAGTTGTGTTTTGCCCACACTATATGGCCAAGCTGGAAATCAGTCCCTTTAGGAGAGGCAGAGAATGGGGTGGAAACCTGCGCTTCGGAGCCCCTCTGGCACTGCAGAGACAGGCTCCAGGGACCAAGGCGCAGGGTCTTGTTCTGTGTCTTCTTAGCTGTGTGAATTTGGGCACAAAATTGAACACGTTACCGAGCCTCAGTTTCCTCATCTGTAAAAATGAAATGGCCAAGTCAGAGGGTTGTGCAAGTTCTGATGAGATGATGCAGCTCATGACACACGTTCATGAAACGCCAGCTTTTTCTCTGCGAGGCTCAGCCTTCTCTCCCCTGCGGGAGCGGTCAGCGAGGAGGGGCCAGGGCTGCCGCAAGCAGGAGGCCCAGGAAGCCGGGTGTGGAAGAGGAGGAAGGTGGGATAGAGACAGGTCCAGAGGCCCCAAGGGATGGTTCCACAGCCCCCACTCTCGGCAAGTGGCAGGAGGCGGGGAACAGATGACAGAGACGGTTGGCCCGGTCATGCCCCATGGAAGAATGCAGGCTTGAGGCCGGAAAGCGGCCAGGGCTCTGCGTTGCTGTCGTGCGTGAGTATCAGGCTAGTATGAAGCTATTTTGTGACACAGGGATTCAGGCATTGGCATTTCCCTGCTCACGTTATCACCTGAAATATAATTACCTCGTCTGACAAGTGATTTTCAGAACGTGTCCACTGAATATCCTGTGACCTCTTTTGATCCCAGGGAAGTAGGCAGGGAAGGTGGGATCCCCTGCCCCCATCCCCATCTCCCATGATAGGAGAGAAACCCGATAGTGAACGTCAAGGTCCCAGTGCAGAGGCTGAGCACAGAGCCACCGCGGGCTGAAGGACAGCACAGAGCCACCGCGGGCTGAAGGACAGCACAGAGCCACCGCGGGCTGAAGCACAGCACAGAGCCACCGTGGGCTGAAGGACAGCACAGAGCCACCGCGGGCTGAAGGACAGCACGGACCTCCTGACCCAATGCAGTTCTCTCCCCTGGAGCACAGTTCTCTGTCTTGTGGTTGAAAGACCAAATCTGCAGTGAGGGCTCACCAAGGGCAGCTCACTTACATAGCATGGTTTGTTTGAACTGATTTATCTCTGTAGATACTGAAAACACACACACACACACACACACACACACCAGAAACTCAGGGGACCAAAGGCTTAGGCAGGTCCCCTGAGTGAGCTCTGAGCAAGCTGCTCTCTGCTATCCAGGGCCTACATCCAGACCAGGAGGGCACCAATGGGCAGGTAGGTTCATACAACAAAAGGAAAAGCCAAGTAGGCCACAGCACAGCAATAATACAGCACTAACGACAATAGCTTATGTGTCCCCAATCCAGCCTCGGACATCGATGACAATTCCCACTTACTGAGGATTTGCCTTGTACATGTGCTATGGTTTTACAGGGCAATTCATTGAGGAATTAATTTGTGTTTTCCACGTTGTCGTTCTTGCTGTTGTCTTTGTTTCTCCTTTGCCATCCCAAGTATTGGGCTCTCTAGTCTCATGCTGGGGATTGTGTGAAATCTCTCCTTCAGGGCACAAGACAGAGCCCTTGGAGGGCAAGAGGTGGAGGGTGCAGAGTGCCAGAGGCTTGGAGACAGCTCCCAAGGCTGGCAGCGGAATAGATGCGTGCGTGTGTGTGTGTGTGTGTGTGTGTGTGTGTGTGTGTTCTGCTGGTAGTAAAGACAAGCCCTACTCCATCAGCCTACACTCAGCCCCCTCAGGAAAGAGGAAGGAACCCAGAGGGCTGGGCTGGGAGGGGGCCCTGGGAGGCCTGGCCCTGCCCTCCATGGGTGACAGTCTTAGGGACCAGGGTAGCTGGGCACAGCGAGGGCTTGGCATCACCCTGATGGACTAGGGCTAAAGGCTCAGCACTGGCTTTCTGGACACCACAAGGTTACCAATGCCTCTCATGTTATCCTAGAGACAAAAAGGAGACCTCAAATTCAATGGATTGAATTTCTCACCACAGAGGCAAACTGATTTAATATGATTTGGGAACAATTTGAATGTGGCACTTTTTTTTTTAATACTCCAAGTCTATGAGTAAAATTTATCACCATTAAGTGTATATCACCTCAGTACAAACTCACAATAGTCTTATGAAGTGGGTGTCACTGACGTCCCCACTTTGCAGAGGAGGTTGAGTTTCAAAGGGTTAAGTAACTTGATCACTCACAGCAGAACTTTCAATGCAGACCCCCCTGCTTGGGAAGGCCACCTTCCCCGCATCATCCGTCTTTGGATAATAATTGGTTATGGAATTTCCATTCCTGAATTTGGCGAAAACTTTATTCTGATATGGTTTCTCCTGAATTCCTTTATGAGAAATTGAATTCATGGTCTAGCACCCACCGTCCCGCCTCAGTTGGTCACAGCACCTGGACGCACGGCTCCCTGGGGGCGTGGGGGGACGGTGGGCACTGAGGCCTGAAGAAGACCAGGGCCCATGGTGCCCACCAGCTCCCCGCCCCAAACGCCCTCCTCACCTGGGTCCCTTTTGGTTCGGTGCTGAGCTTCCTGGCATCTCCCTTCCAGAGGCAGAAGCTGTTTTCCTCCCTGACAGGAGGGCACAGAAGGGCACAGAAGGTGTCACTCATCACGTGCCCCCAAGCCTCTTCCTCTTAGCTGTGCAGGGAAGGGCAGTTCACAAGCTCAGTGTTATTTAAAAACTCAAAAAAAAAAAAAAAGAAATAAAAGAAAAAAAAAGAGAGACAGAAAAAAATGAAAGAGAAAGAAAGGAAAGGGAAGGAAGGAAGAAGAAAGGGAAGGGAAAGGAACGGAACGGAAGGGAAAGGAAGGGAAGGGAAGGGAAGGAAGGAGGGAGGGAGGGAGGGAAGGAAGGGAAGCAAAGGAAAGAAGGAAGGAAGAAGAGAAAGAAAGAGAGAAAGAAAGAAAGAAAGAAAGAAAGAAAGAAAGAAAGAAAGAAAGAAAGAAAGAAAGAAAGAAAGGAAGAAAGAAAGAAAGAAAGAAAAAGAAAGAAAGAAGGAAAGAAAAGGAAAGAAAGAAAGAAAGAAAGAAAAAGAAGGGAAGGAGGGAGGAAGGAAGGGAAGAAAGAGAAAGAAAGAAAAAGAAAGAGAGAAAGAAAAGAAAAAAGAAAAGAAAGAGAAGGAGATCTCTAAGAGAGTTGTTTGTAACAGTTTGGTAACCGGAACAGAAAAACCTTTGATAAATTCCCTGAGAGAACTTCAATCTTTCTCCTGTCTCTCGAGGAGAGATGGAAGCAGGTCAGCCCTGAAACAAGAGGGCCCGCATCAATAAAACCCTGGTCCAGGAGGAAGGAAGTGGGGTCTGGTTTCCACGGTGGCTATAAAAAATCGCGGCTTTGTTTCTCAGGACTGCTCTTCCAGCGGCTGTAAACACGGTGCTTTGCTTTGGCAGGACCAGCGCCTTCTGAAGACAAAGGGTTGTTTTACCGGCGCCGCGCTGCGCCCCGCCACCCCGGAGCGCCTCCGAGCTTGCCCGAGATTCCGCCCTGAGGCCACTGGGTGGCGCCCGAGGAGCCGAGATTGCGGTTGAGGACGTCGCTTGCCGCTTCTGCGGGGCCTGACTGGGCACAGCAGTCACAGAGGCGATGCGGGAGGAGACTGCGTGGAAGGGGAGTGAGCGGAAGGGGAGCGGGCCAGCCCCTCCACAGCCACTTGCAGCGTGGATAGTCCAGGTTTACTCTCTCTTACATAAAGAAAGAATGGAGCACATCTTTTTTTTCTTTTTCTTTTTCTTTTTAACTGCCCCTTGAGGAGCAGGGCTACCCCATAGCAGTGTGCCCAGAGTAGCCAAAAGCTACCTTTTATTTTATTTTGTTTTATTTTATTTTATTTTATCTTATCATTTTATTTTTTGAGACAGTTTTGTTTTGTCTCCCAGGCTGGAGTGCAGAGGTGCGATCTTGGCTCACTCCAACCTCTGCTTCCCGGGTACAAGCGATTCTCCCACCTCATCCTCCCAAAGTTCTGGGATTACAGGTGTGAGCCATCATGCCTGGCCTGCATAAAATTATTTTAAAATATGTTATAAAATTACCTTCAGGTGATGTGTATAAGGTGTATATGAAACATAAATGAATTTTGAGTTTAGACTTGGGTCCCATCCCCAAGATATCTCATTATGTATATGCAAATATTTAAAAATCTGAAAAACTTCCAAAATTCAAAACACTTCTGGCCCAAGGCATTCTAGATAAGGGGTAATCAACCTGTATTTGGAAAATGCTATTTTTATTGGTCTGTGGAAGACCGTCTGAGTTAAGAGTTAGAGCTCAGCTGCAGGCACAGGTAGCTTCCAGGCTGGTGGCCTGGCGATGGCTTGCTGCCCCACAGTCCCTCCTGCACGCACGCAGGCACAGAAGGAGCTGGCGCGGTCCTTTGATTAGGCACTTCCTTCCTTGCTTGGTTCCCTGCATCCTGTGGGCCCCTTCAGCCCCCAGCATGTCCACAGTTGCTCAGGGACAGCTCCTGCATTCTGGACCAGGACATGGCCCAGGGACCAGGCCTTAGGGTCAGCCCCTCCCCTCAGCTGTTCTCTTGAATAAACTTGTGTAGCAATTTCATTCTTTTCCTTTTTTTTTTTTTTTTTGAGACAGGGTCTCACCCTTTACCCAGGCTAGAGTGCAATGGCACCATCTCGGCTCACTGCAACCTCTGCCTCCCGGGTTCAAGCGATACTCCTGCCTCCGTCTCCCAAGTACCTGGGATTACAGGCACCCACCACCATGCCCAGCAAATTTTTTGTATTTTTAGTAGAGACGGGGTTTCACTATGCTGGCCAGGCTGGTCTCAAACTCCTGACCTTGTGATCCGCCTGCCTCAGCCTCCCAAAGTGCTAGGATTACAGGCATGTGCTGGGATTACAGGCTTGAATCACCGCACCCGGCCAGCAATTTCATTCTTAAAAACCAAACTAGCCTAGAAACTAGAGATCTTCCCTAGCCCCTCCACCTTCCCCCTTGGCTACTTCATACCTTTTCCCTTCCCTTCTCAACAAGCTTTAGGATGGGCTTGCCTGCAAGCCCCCACTGGCTCTACCTCCTCCCTCCTACTCACTCTAAACTGCCCCAAGTTAGTTTCTGTCCCTCCTGCTCTTGGAACTCATGTCCATTCTCCCAAATCCAGAAGATGCTTTAGTCTCTTTTCTTGCATGGCCTCTCTGTTCTATGTGACACTGATGGTCCTGATCTCCTTGAACTCCTTCCTGCCTGGGTTCCTGTTGCAATCATATCCCTTGGATTTCCTCCTAGACCCCAAACCCCCTTGTTCCCATTGTGGGATCCATTTTCCACAAAGCACCGTGCGGGGTGTGGAAGGGAGCCCGCACAAGGCCCCACAGCAGCGGGGGTAATGGACTTGGACTTGGGAGAAAAGGTGACTGGGGTTCCTACTCCCCATTTATATTCACTAAGCTACAGCAAGCGTGGTCAAGTCTCCCAAGTACTGAGCAGGTTCCCAAGATCAAAGGATACGGGTGAGGGGTAGCGGGAGAGGAGGCTGGAAAGCATGAAAGGTGTGTGAAAGGTGTTCAGCGCTGGGCTTGCCGTTCGGACACCATCTCACGGGCTCGTGTCATCTTGCCTGTGCGAGGCTGTCCAGTGGCCTCTTCCTGGGCCGTGCTGAGCGGTCAGCCTCCCTCTGGGTTCCCTCAGGGAATGCTGGAACCCTGGTGCTCCAGTTATGTGTTGCTGCGTAGCAAGCCATCCCAAAGCTTCACTGAAGTAGCAGATCATCAGATCTGCAGCTGGGACACAGATGGGGTGAGGGAAGGCTCATATCAGGTCCACATGGCATTGACTGGGCCCCAGGGTAGCTCCACTGAGGGCTGGAGGATCCATTTACAAGATGGGTCGTGCACATGGCTGGGAAATTGGAGTTGGCTGTTGGCTGGGAGCTCGAGCTCGGCTGAGGGCCAAGGGCCTTGGTCCTTGTCCCCGAGGGCTTTTCTATGATCTGCTTGGCTTTTCTCAGTCTAGGCCTTTTCAGGTTGGGGCTGGGTGGGAACAGACACTAGAGTTGAGCCCAGAAGGTTCTGAGCATGGCTTATAACCTCTTTTCTTTCTCCATCCCAGCTTTAAGATGACTTCCCTTTGGACCTGGCCAAGCTGGCAGAGGAAGAAAGGCTGTTAGAAATTTGATTCATTGCCCCTGCCAGGAGGGTGGACAGGAGAATAGAAAGACTAAATGCCTGAGCTTCAAGGAGTTTTTCAGCAGCCTGACACTTGCATGTGGGGGCAAGAGAATTCTCCAAGTGAAGGGAAGAGCGATGAGGGGCAGACTGAGCTCCTGAGTCCGCGTGTCTGAGCGCCCCCCCAGCTGCCTGCTTCCCAAGAACAGTGTCGACATCCTGCTGCCTCTGTTGTCCTCATGGGTACGTTCTTCATACTGGGCCGATTTTAAGCTTCTCTTTCTAGTTATTTCATTGTGTTTCAAAAGTAATGGAAATTCGGCCAGGTGCAGTGGCTCATGCCTGTAATCCCTGTACCTTGGGAGGCCAGGGTGGGTGGATCACCTGAGGTCAGGAGTTCAAGACCAACCTGGCCAACACGATGAAACCCTGTCTCTTCTAAAAACACAAAAAATTAGCTGGTCGTGGTGGTGGGTGCCTATAGTTCCAGCTACTCGGGAGGCTGAGGCAGGAGAATCACTTGAACCTGGGAGGCGGAGGTTGCAGTGAGCCGAGATCACACCACTACTGCACTCCAGCCTGGGCGACAGAGCGAGATTCCATCTCGGAAAAAAAAAAAGGAGTAATGGAAATTCATAGTCACGAGGCCCAGCCAGCTCAGGCATTTTCCTCTGAGGGGGAGACAAGGAAGTGAGATGTCATGCCAACTAAGGTGGCCATCTGTGCAGCAAGTCTTCAACTGATGACACTAATTTACCTTCCAAACGCTGCCAGGCAGCTCTCAGGGTAACGACACCGTCTCACTGCAGACCCAGACCAATTCTGAGCCCTTGACCTTGAGTGACACCACCTCCCATGGCTCTTCCATAAACAGGGGAAAGATGGTGAGTCAGTAGTGTGACTCCTTCCAATTAGGAAGGTGACAAAGGACATAAATACACTAAGCACTGAGGCTGGCAGGGTGAGAGTGGCTCAGTGCCAACAACCACAGTGGCCTTTTACACCAATTAGGTATATTTCCTGATAGAATCTTCCTTTTGCAAGCATCAAATTAATTTTCTTTTCACACACACTCCCTCCTGTCCCCATCAGACCAGGGCTCCACATGGCCTTCACCCAGGGAGAATTTATCAAGACCAGTGAATAAGGTGAACATTTGTTTTAAAAGAGTTTCCACCCAGAGGAACATATGACTCTGGGGATGTCACTAGAAGTCAGCTTGGGGCCCAGGAATTATTCCTTTGGAGATCCCATCTATCTCCATCAAAAACTTGCCAGATGACCTTGTGAAAAGCCTACAAAAGGCTGTGATTCAGCTTCCCTGGAGAAATCTCAGCCAGGAGGATCTGGGAAATTTCGTGGGCTTTTCAGCTGGACCTTGATGGATGGATAGGACCTAGATAAAACCAAGAGGCAGGCACTGGGCAGACAGGGAGGGTGGTCCCTGCGGGAAGAAGAGCAGGACATGGAGAAGGAAGCCCTGGCAATGAAGCTGCCTGTGGCAAATGAAGCTGCCTGTGGCAAATGAAGCTGCCTGTGGCAAGGGAAGGGCGCCCACACAATTTGGGGTCTGATATCCACAGGTCAACTTTCTGCCCCATTTTCTGCCCCATTTCAAGACCATCTTTGAAGTCTGTGTCAATATCTAAGAAGGGGAGATTAAAATTACTGCCTCAACAGAGTCGCTGTGCGAGTTAAATGAGAGAACGTATGTATGCAGCTATTTGAGGAGTGAGAGGGGCTCTGATAAGATATGCCATCAGTAGTAAACACAGTGTATTTGTGTATTTGGAGTCCAGGAGACTAGTCTGGTGGGGGCACAGGGCTTGTGTTGGGAAGGAGAGGGAGGTCAGTTTAAAGGGTGGTAGCGTGTGACTGTGGAATCACTCTGAACATTGGCACTGGAAGATTTTGGACGCACCACTTTCCAGGTGTATAACCTGAACCCCAAGTGATGTTGGAGTTCTTATCACATGAATGCTGTATTCATAATATCATCTGAATATCTGGCCTTTTCAAGAATACAAGAGCTTTGAGGGCAGAGACTGTAACTTACACATGTTTGCAAATGCCTATAAAACTCAGCACATCATACCGCTGCTCAGTCACTGCTTTTTGAATGGGGGGATCATGAACTCATTAAAGAAATGTGGTAACTATACCAATGATTTAGTTCTCTGCAGTTCACCAGTTAATCAGATCAAAACTGGTGATCAAAACGAATCAGAGTATGAACGTAGGTGAGTCAGGCAGCTGGATGAGATGGCTCCAGAAAGAGCTCTGGAATTTGTTCTGTCCTGGGCACATCCCTTATGAAGGAAACCAAAAGAAAAAGGGACTGGAAAAATATAGATAATATCCAATGCCAGCAAAGGTGTCGTTAAACAGGCACTCAGATGCGATTCTCCGCACAGGACAAACTGGCACAAACACTTAGGAAAGCAGTTTGGCAATGTGTATTCAAAGATGTGTGGCCTTTGAGCCAATCATTCCATGCAAGTGGATTTATCTTTATTTTGTTTATTTTATTTTATTTGAGACAGGGTCTCACCCTGTCACCCAGGCTGGAGTGCAGTGGCATGATCTCATCTCACTGTGACTTCTGCCTCCCGCATTCAAGCGATTCTCCTGCCTCAGCCTCCCAAGTAGCTGGGACTACAGGTGCCCACCACCACGCTTGGCTAATTTTTGTATTTTTAGTAGAGATGGGGTTTCACTATGTTGGCCGGGCTGGTCTTGAACTCCTGACCTCATGATCAGCCCACCTCGGCCTCCCAAAGTGCTGGGATTACAGGCTTAAGCCACCGCGCCTGGCCAGATTTATCTTTAATGTCTGAATTAAAGAAGGGGCCAAGCAGGGAGGGCACCTGCATGGAAGGGAAGACCCACGGGGAATGTACAGCCAACAACGTCGAGGTAGGTGTCCATGTGGGGGTGGGGAAGAGAGGACACAGTAGGGTGGCAGAATCCACGTGGTTGGAGGGGGCATCTGTGTAGGGGCAGTGGAGGCAGCAGCCAGAGAAGGGTACCCAAGTCCAAGCAGTAGGATAGTGGGGCAGAGGGAATGGGAGACTGGATACATGGAGGAGGAGGACTCCATAAGTAAATATATTGAGGGTGATGGGAGCTGGGTTTCTCACTACTAGACAGAACAGTTATAATTATGGAAAACAAGAAAACTAGATTGAAGTCTCAGGTGCAGAACCGAAAGTGGGGCAATTGATGTGAACTCACAGTTGCAAACTTTACAGGTGAGAAACGCCCTCCTGGCCGGTCATGGTGGCTCATGCCTGTAATCCCAGCACTTTGGGGGCCCAAGGTGGGTGGATCACTTGAGGCCAGAAGTTCGAGACCAGCCTGGCCAACATGACAAAATCGCATCTCTACTAAAAATACACAAATTTGCCTAGCGTGGTGGCACACACCTGTAATCTCAGCTACTTGGGAGGTTGAGGCACGAGAATCACTTGAACCTGAGAGGTGGAGGTTGCAGTGAGCCAAGCTTGTGTCATTGAACTAGCCTGGGCAAAAGAGTGAGAATCCATCTGGAAGGAAGGAAAGTAGGAAGGAAGGGAGGGAGGGAGGGAAGGAATTAAGGAAGGAAGGAAGGAAGGAAGGAAATTGAGCATCTTTTTAGTTTCCTTGTCCCCCATTTTTAGTTCCTTCTCTGAAATGTGTGTTTACATCTTTTGCCATTAAGAGTTTTGGGGATATTAGTAAACTTAGCCATTCATTCCTAATAAGTATCATGAATATTTTCCCAGTTCTTCAGTTGTTTTTGTTTTCTTTTGTTTTTTTTTTTGAGACAGAGTCTCAGTCTGTTGCCCAGGCTGAAGTGCAGTTGTACAATCTCGGCTCACTGCAGCCTCTGTCTCCTGGACTCAGGCCATCCTCCTGTCTCCAGAGTAGCTGGGACTACAAGTGTGTACCACTGTGCCTGAGTAATTTTTTGTTGTTGCTGTTGTTTTTAGTAGAGATGAGGTCTTGCTATGTTTCCCAAGCTGGTCTGTAACTCCTGGGCTCAAGCAATCCTCTGTGCTGTACGGCAAGTATTTCCTTTTATTTTTTTAATAAATACAGATGGGATCTCACTATGTTGGCCAGGTTGGTCTTGAATTCCTGGCCTCAGGTCATCTTTGGGAGGCCACTGTGGCCTCTCAAGGTGCTTAGGATTACAGGCCTGAGCCACCATGCCGGGCCCCAGTTCTTCAGTTGTATGTTATTTTATAGCCAACCCAGGTTTAGAATTTTGTTATTTGTTCAGGCCATTCCATTTTTCCCCCTGATGTTTTCTGGGTTTTTTAAATCGTGCTTACAAACAGCTTTCCTTTCTCATTACTCTACATCGATGCACCCGTATTTTTGTCATGGTTTCTTATTCCCGTGCACGTGCACAGTGTTGGATGCATCTGGGTGCTGCATGGAAGGCGTGCCCTGCTCAGCGACAGAGCCTGGGCGTGGGCTTCCTCCAGCACAGGGGGCGAGGGGCTTGCCCTGGTCACTTAGCCACCGCCTGAGCTTAGGCCTGTTCCTCCACCACTTCTGTCTCCATTTCCTCATCCGTTAAATGGGCTAACAGTAGAACCCACCTCAGAGGAGAGTCTAGAGGTCATCATGGTGATCCACACCAGCTTAGAGCTGAGTCTGGCCCAGAGTACACGCTGAATCTAAACGCTCAGTGTGTTGTGTTATGTTATGTTATGTTATGTTATGTTATGTTATGTTATGTTATGATCCACCATGATAGGCTTGAATCGGGGCCCAGCGTCCCCGGTCCCGGCTCCTGGCAGCGGGAGGGTCTGGATGGAGCCGCAGCAGGGGTGCCCGGCGGGCTGAGAAGCCCTCCCAGCTCTGCCCGCAGCCGGCCGGGGAGGACCGGGGAGACGCCAGACCTGTGGCGGGGTGAGCTGGGGAGGAATCACCGGAGCCGGGGCGAGGCTCGCTCTCATCGCTAGGAGGCTCTGTTGCCACTAGGACCTTGCGATCTCCGACATCGGGGCTTGCGGGCTGGGTCTCAGAATGCAGTCTCTCCCGGGCCGGCGGCCTCTTCAGCACCGCGGTCCCAGTGGGCTCGGCGTGCTTTTTGATGAAGGAAATTAAACACACACGCTCTCTCTCACACACAGAGTGCTTAAATAATTAACAAATCGAGGCATAAGGACAGAGATTTCCTGGCTTTGGCTGGGTGGAAGCCAGAAACTTAAGGCGGGGGCTGGTGAGCTGCCGTCCGGGAGGAGCTGGGGGCGCACGCCACCTGCAGGTGCTCGGGCCTGCACCCCTGCTCTGGAGACCTGGAGCGGGGCCAGCGCCCGGGCTGCCCAGGACCTGGCCAACTGGCACTTCCTCCGAGTTTAGGGAGTCAGCTGTGGGGGCCAGTTAGGGGTCTGCAAACCAGCGGTTCTCGGCCTGTCTTTCCCGGACACTTGCAGCCTCTGTCCACGTGGTCATCATTGACCCAAGTTTTCTGCTGTGCTGCACAGCCAGCACTTCCTCTTTTTCTTCTTTCTTTTGTAATTTAAATTTTGCCTTTTTAAAAAAAAAAATAGAGACAGGGTCTCGCTATGTGGGCCAGGCTGGTCTCAAACTCCTGGCCTCAAGCAATCCTCCCACCTGGAGCACTTCTTTTTTTGTTGCAGCGACTGATCGCCTCTCTTCCTCTTCCCCACTTGGTTTGGATGGTAAAGTGCATCCTCCCGAGGCAGTCTGGGCTGGAAGGCGCTCCTTCAGGGGGACCTGCCCCAATTACCCTAACTACCCTCGTTTCTCATGCCTCCCTGGTCCCCGTGGCTGCCAAGCCCCTTTGGAGAACCCAAGGGCGCCTGCAAGTTCTGCCTCCTCTGGAGCCTTCGCAGTGGCCTGGGGTCCCCCTCTCCCCTCTTTGCTGAGCAACAAACTTCTCTGCTCTTTCGTGAACGCGCCAGTCTAACATGCTTGGCTCTGAGCCTCCTCTTCATTTCAGTGTCCACTAAGCAGACATACCTGTATGTTAGGGTTGGAAACAGGCCGCGTGTCTTTATTGGAGGGCAGGAGGAGGTCGTTCCTGTCTTCTTTATTAGG
This sequence comes from Papio anubis, assembly GCF_008728515.1. NCBI lineage: Eukaryota > Metazoa > Chordata > Mammalia > Primates > Cercopithecidae > Papio > Papio anubis. Next base: position 6,364,092 of record NC_044978.1, read on the forward strand.
TTGTATATGTCCATCTCCATCGCACCCAGAGCATCCTGCCCCACTGAATCTTTCTAGTCGACTCTTCTCTGAAAACTCTGTGGCTAAATTCTCTTTAAAACCTGTCCTTGTCCCAGCTACTGGGGAGGATGAGGCAGGAGAATCACTTGAACCCGAGAGGCAGAGGCAGAGGTTGCAGTGAGCTGAGATCACGCCACCGCACTCCAGCCTGGCGACAGAGTGAGACTCTGTCTCAAAAAAAAACCACCACCAACAACAAAACCTGTCCCTATGCCCTCAGATAGGGTTTCTCACTCTTGCTTCTCTGCACATCCTCTGAGGACTGTACATTCTATTACTGTTATTATATTAAATTGGTAGTTATTGAGTTACTTGTCTGTTCCATTTTCTAGACTCTAAGATCCCACATCTTATTTATTTTATGATCTTAGTAAGATATCTCACTATATTGATCTTTGTATCTCCAGGACCAAATACAGTGCCTGACCTTGGGGGTTCCTTTTTTCTTTACATTTAGAATTTTCCTTCCATTTCTTACACCGTACGCCTCCCCTGCCTCACTCATTCTGTTTCTAGATGTCTGGTCGTGGGAAAGCTGAGTTTCTTAAGGACTGCCATGGGGAGTGTGAGCCTGCAGGGATTCTCCACCTGTTTGTGTGAGTGTTTCAAGGGCACAGAGCCTAATGGATCGTAGGGATCTTGTCCAGCTGTTGAACATGTCTAGAAAAACAAATTAAGGCAGAGCAGACCCGAAGTGCATTCCATCGTCAGCCCCCAGAACAGGTGTAGCACCTGTCATAAATCCCAAATGGCTCCTGGCACTTCCAGACATTGGCTGTCCTTGTCTCTGTGTGTGGGAGTTTCTGTAGCAGGAGAAAGGCATGGCTGGGTGGGAGAATGAGGTGGCATAGTTTCCTTAGACCAATTTTAACATTAGCCTAAGGAAAATATTGTAAGTAGACTAAGAAGGTGGGATAATGCATTTCAGAACCAAACCAAAACAATTATCTTAATTAATCAAGAAGACTTGCCTGTATGATAGATATGATGAAACTGGTCCAGGAGGAGGAAAGAACTAACTGATCTGGGAGAAGAAAGTTGGGACACAGAAAATGGAAACAGAAACAGAAGGAAGTGGGAGGTGTCAGCTTATTCAATCTGAAGCAATTTACCCAGAACAAATTTAACCTGTGCTTCAAGGAACTTTCAGTGCTAAAGTGGATTAAACTACTTGTTTACAGGTTACCTATGACTTGTCCTTTGAAACCCATCTTCTCATAGGTCTGTGATATGGCATCATGAAAAACCCTCAATCAAGACACTGTGCTAGCCTGCCCTTGCCGCTAGCCTGACTCAGAAGGTACTAGAACATTCTACACTTCCTCTGTGTGTCATCACAGTTTCCAGTGATCATTCTCATTTAGATAAAATCTCCACTTTAAGTTATCAATGTTATTTTCTTGAATACATTTGTATCTTCAAATTCAAAGCTTTATGAGTAGTTTCCTTTTACTGTGAAATAGAGAACATGGGTTAAGGAAAAATAAAGGTGAAACCAGGCGCTGCTACAGTTAAAATTAAATCTCTAACAGGATATCCTTTTCAAAGCTTCATGCCTATTAATTTACATACTCATGCTATATACATGTTCTGTCTCCTGTGTTTCACCACTGTATTAATGTACTGGAATATGAATTTGTGATGAACTATAATATTCCTACTTACAAATCGGGAGGGTTGAAGTTAGGAGAAGGAACTTTCAAATTTGAAAATAAAAATTTGAGCATCTTCTATGCTTTTGAAAATTCTATATTTATGGCCAAGAGCTATGTTTGTATCGTGGTATTGAAGTATATCTTGGTTTTGTGAACGAGGATAGCATTAGAGTTCCACTGTCGAATTCTCCATGTAGCACTTTCTCCTTCCTAAGGTGCTTTGTAAGGGAGCAGGGGGAATAAAGACATTTTGAAAGTCTTAGTTATTCATGGCCTTGCTCCCAAGCCAAGAATCCAAGAGCCCCTGAAATTTCACATCAGCCACTTGGAATACGAACCCTAAATCTCCCTCTTACCTTGGAGAACAGTAGTTTTGCTATCTTGTGTCACTGCCAAGGCAGGACTGAGCCACGCTGAAATACAACCCCAGGATTGTAGCATTTCCCCGGGGGGATACCTGAAGAAGCCCAGGCAGAAGAATAAACATGTATAGGGTAGGGTTTGTTTTCGACAAGATCGGGGGAGGAATGCTAGCAAGATTTCTTAGTTTTCATTCATTACTTGGGCATTCAAGGAGACCTTTTTCCATGTCTTTTTCCATTGCTTCACATTGGCTCAAGAGACAGGCCAGGTAGGAGTTTATTAGGACTTGGAGAACCATCCCAGGTGAGTTCATGAAGAGTCAGTGGGTAGTCCTGCAACGCAATGCATTTGGACGTCACAAATAAAGACCCACAACATGTCCATAAGAACAGCGAGAAGTGTGAGTTTCCTGATTCTGAGTTCTCCCCAGCCTTGCGCACCCGGAGTTGGCTCAGAGGAGAGATTTGCTGCCATTAGGCTGAGGGCAGTTGCTGTAAAACTTCCACGCAGGGCCAGTCCTGCACAGAGGCAGTGCTCCTGCTGGCCTGTGGGAGTGGGGTTTTCCTCTGGTCCCAGCAGCGCTACCCCTCTGTAGACCCGGCTCTGGGCCACCTTGAAAGGAGAGCCATAATCACGGATGTTTATTGAGAGCTGCCTCTCTGCCCAGGTCCCGCCCTGAGGACGTTGATCCTCACCGCTAAGAGGGGGCACTACTTTAACTGGCAATCCATAGATGAAGAAACGGAGGCACAGAGAGGGTAAGTGACCTGCCAAGGTCATGCAGGTCTTACATGGAGGAGCCGGGATCCCAAACCATTTCCAGGAGCCTGGAATCCCAGATGGCTGGCAGGGATGGCAAGGCCTGGCTGAAGAGTATGGACAGGGAAGCCAATGTTGGCAAAGGTCTGGTGCAGTGACTAGGAGGGAGGCTGAGCTTCCAAAGGGGAGCTGGGCAGTTGATACAGGATCTAGGTTCCGATTGCAGAATTAAGACAAGACTTGGAGAAGCACCACACAGGAGTTGATTATGTGCTCAGTTTTTCTCTTAGGTGAATTGTCTGCTCATATGCTCTGTCCATTTTCTTGTTGGGGTTGGTTTGCTGCCCCTCTTAACAACTTGTCCACTGTCTACTCCCTCAGGACAAGTGCTTTTGCTGTATTGTCTGCTGCTGCACATCCAGCACATAGCAAGTACCTAGCATATAGTAGGTACTCAAGAAATATTTGGCAAGGCCAGGCGCAGTGGCTCGCTCCTGTGATCCCAGCACTTTTGGAGGCCAAGGCAGGCAGATCAGGAGGTCAGGAGTTCGAGACCAGCCTGGCCAGCATGGTGAAACCCCGTCTCTACTAAAAATACAAAAAATTAGCTGGGTGTGGTGGCACTTGCCTATAGTCCCAGTTACTCAGAAGGCTGAGGCAGGATAATTGCTTGAACCTGGCAGGTGGAGGTTGCAGTGAGCCGAGATCATGCCACTGCACTCCAGCCTGGGCAACAGAGTGAAACTCTGTCTCAAAAAAAAAAAAACAAAAACAAAAATTTTGCCAAATGAAAGAAGAAACATTAACTCCTTGTCTGTCATTTTCTAGATTGTGTTTTAAATTAATTTTTATGTGCCTACGTTTTACATTTTTATGTAGCCAAATTATCTTTTTCTTTGTACTTTCAATGTTTTCAAAGTTCTTTCCCAGCCATAGGTCATATAAATATTTAGCTTTTTTTTCCCCTAGTTTTCTTATTGTGACTTTTTTTTTTTTTTTTTTTTTTTTACATTTACTGCCTTAATTTACCTGGAAAAAATAGGCCGTCAATTTTTTTTTGTTTTTTTTGTAGCACTATTTATTGAATAATTCACCCTTCCTCCCACTGGTTTGTCTGTTCACTCTTGTGCAAGTATCACACCCTTATGTGTGCACGTGTGTTTAATATGTAGTATGTATTTAGATATCTTTCAGTACATGTCTGCCCTCATTTACAAAATTTGATTTGTTATTATGTGTTCTGACTCTAGAATTTAATCTAAAATATCAATTTAAGAATCATTATTATTTTACAATATCCACCTGAAGACATGACTAGTAAATTGGTCAAATTTTTGGCCAATTTTCTTGGGTTTCCTGGGTAGACTGCAAATAATGACAGATGTGCTGCTTGCTTTCCAGGGGTTCTGGAGCCCAGACCTGTCAGATCCAAAGCCTGTGCTCCTAACCACCACACAGAATTGCACTCTGGAGTGTGGTCTGGACCTAGAAGTGTTGTAACCGTGGGATCCTGGGGAAGTCACTTCCTATTTTGAAAATGACAGAGTTTCATTAGTTTCTCTGACATGAATGATTGAAAAATGAACTTGGATACTCAGTGTAGCCCAGACTTACCTGATTCTGGGATTATCCCTAGAACCCAGCATCTCTTCCAAAGTCATATGCATCCATGCAATATGGGAGGATGCGAAACTCAAAGGTGCTGGATACGGTGCTGGCTGCATTCGTGTGTACGGACCCACACCTAGTTCCCCAACTTTTGAGCTGCATGAGGACCCAGTCATACCTCAGAGATACAACGGAAAGCCAACTTACCTGAATCCTGCGTTCTCTGCTTCAAGTCCTGCAATCCCAGTTATATAGGTGATCTCTTCTTGTTATGATCTTTTTTAGGATTTTGACTTTCAAAGCTTTATTTATTTATTTCTATTTAAAATCCCAGCCTCCTAAAAATATCCCCAGACGTTGGCTTGTTCCCACAGACCCCACATCTTGTGAGGTGCTCTCCATCTTACAGACAGAGAACACCAAGATACAGAGAGGCTGGGTGTCCTGTGCCAGCCAAAGTTGTGACTAAGTGGGACTAGAAGGCAGGAGTCTTGACCCAGAATCAAGTGGCCAACCATGGAGGGCTGCTCTTCTCAGCTGCCATCATGGTGTAGCCTGGAGAAGTAACGATGGGATAAGAGTGTAGTGTGCACATGCAAGTATGATTGAATACGAGTCCCCTCCTATCAATGCCTACATTACAGAGAAAAGGAAGTGCAAGATTGTTGACTATCCAATAGCTAACTATTAGCAGGAAAGCCAGGTCAATCTGCAAAGGAAAAGAATTATTTCAACAGTTAAGAGTTCAAGATATGACACTAATGTCATGGGCGGGACTAGCTGGGTCCAGTGGCAAGGGCGGTGAAGGAATTTCCCAAGACCGTTGTAGGTAAACAAAGGCAGATTTATTAGAGAAAGTATGAAAATGTGTTGCAAGAAAGCAACAGGCAGCACAGCAGAGAAGGGGCTGTCTGCAAAGAGGCAGAGCCTGGAGGGAAGTTTTATAGGGTCGCACTGGAGGGGCTACCTGCAGAAAGGTCATTGTGTCCATGGAAAGAGGTCATTGTACCCATGGAATGAGGTCATTGTACCCATGAGTTGTGATTAGCTGTTTCTCAGAGCAATTGTTCATTATTCTTCCCCAGCTAGAGCCCCTCCCTACCTGGGGTCCCTTCCTGTTTGTTGCTTATCTTATCAGGATTCCACAACTAATCCCCCTCCAGTAAAGCCAAATCCACAGCCATTACTGTCAACCCTCATGATAAATGCAAACTGTTGACAATCAGATTGGCAACAGTAAGCACTGATTATTAATGCTCTTGGAAGGGGGAGGTGTAGACTGGAATACAGTGGGGATGCATTGTGGCCAAGGCCTTTACACCAACACCACAATTTATCTACCAGCGAGAAGGAGGAAAATGATTTGTACTACTAAATTAGAAAAGACAAAGAAAAAGAAAGGAAGAGAGGAAGAGAGGGAAGGAGGAAGGAAGAAAGAGATGGAGGGAGACAGAAAAACACGGATTAAATTGTAGTTTGATCTGGCAAATTTAGTGAGGAAATGAAGTGAATGAGATTAGATTTAACACAGATAGTCCCTGACTTACTATGGTTTGACTTATAAGTTTCAACTTCACAATGGTGCAAAAGCAATATGTACTCAGTAGCTCCTCCACTTACCGTGAGATTACATCCAGGTAAGCCCATGGTAAGTTGAAAATACTTTATATAAAAAGATGTACTTTTGATTTAGGATAAAGTAATCCTAGCATAAGTGTATAGGTTAATGTAAGGTAACACACCTGGGGAGAAATAATATTCCACAAACATCTAACAGGGAAGGCTGCTATTTAAGAAACAGCAATGTAGGAAAGAAGCAGGAGTAATAGTGAGTAATTACTTAGGGTACATATGAGCCCATAACATCACCACTGCAAAAAAGGACTGATGCTGTCTTGGGCTGTACGTACAAAAGGATCTCTTAGAGAACAGAAGTGGTAATAAGTGTTAAAGGAAAACCCTAAGGCCAGGCGCGGTGACTCACACTTGTAATCCCAACGCTTTGGGAGGCCAAGGTGGGAGGATCACTTGAACCCAGGAGTTTGAGGCCAGCCTAGGCAACATAAGGAAACTCACGCTCTATTAAAAAATTAAAAAATTAACCACTGTCATAGCACATGCTTATAGTGCCAGCTATTTGAGAGGCTGAGGAAGGAGGATCGCTTGAGCCAGAAGGTTGAGGCTAGAGTAAGCCATGATGGCGCCACTGTACTCCAGCATGGGTGACAGAGTGAGACCTTGTCTCAGAAAAATTAATTAATTAATTAAAAAAAGAAATTGTGCCTTAATTGTTCTTGTGAGTGAACGAAGACTTGGCTCACCTTCCCGAAGGCGTCAGTGGCCTTCCTTGGAGCCAGATGCCACTCTCCAAGGCCACACTTCAGTCTGTTTCCAAAGAGCATTGCTGCGAGTGGGTTGGAACTCTGGTGCCTCACCCCACATGCCCTACCCCCCTTGCAGATTCAGGCTGGCTCGTCCACATTCTGCTTCTGCTGGGTGTCATTATCCTTTCCGCCCCTGCTACTCTCTCCAACTGCCTGCCCCGGGTTGGCCACAGCTTGTTCCACTTCTTTTTTTTTTTTGAGACGGAGTCTTGCTCTGTCACCCAGGCCGGAGTGCAGTGGTGCGATATTGGCTCACTGCAACCTCCACCCCCAAGGTTGAAGTGATTCTCCTGCCTCAGCCTCCCGAGTAGCTGGGACTACAGGCGCCCATCACCACATCCAGCTAATCTTTTTTGTGTGTATGTATTTTTAGTAGAGACCAGGTTTCGCCATGTGGGCCAGGCTGGTCTCAAAACCCTGACATCAGGTGATCTGCCCAACGTGGCCTCCCAAAGTGTGGGATTACAAGCATGAGCCACCATGCCCGGCCTGTTCAACTTCTTTCTGTGGTTTCAGGCTGCCCCTCACTGGCCTCTTGCTGCAAATCTGCGGGCAGCTCGACCACAACGCAGACCATCGTGCGAAGCCTGGGGCTCCGGTGGTGACGGGGTCTCCGATGAACATTTCACTACAGGGCACTAGTCCTTTTACACTTCATGTTCCTTGTTTCTTTTTTTTTTAATTGGTCGCAATTATTAAGAAACATTACCCTGAAATGTCACTGTGATGTGACTGTTGAGTTGAAAACAAGGACCAAATAATATTCTAAACTTAGAATCTTGCTTAACTTCTTCTGAAAAAGAGAACTCAGCCATAACAGTGAAAAATACGATCTTCTGGACTTGTTAGCAGAACAGACCACTGAGGCTTACTCTCTAATGCCTGAAGCAGTCAGGCTCCTGGAGAGTTTGGGCTAACCTGGCCCTCACCCCTCCAAATGTCATTCCCTTTCCAAAAGAGGATTTCTCAAACTATGGGGGAGGAAAATCGCCAGAGGACTCCTCAACCCTCTGAATATTTTCACAGCTTTTACTCTGTCAGCTTTCAACAGGGGTTCTATGTTGGGGTCCGCGTGTTTCCTAAACAAAGGAATGAAGACACAAGACAACACAAGACAAGACAAACATGGCGGCCACCTCAAATGGTGCGCTCTGCTTTATTTTATACAGTCGTTTGTGGAATGTTGCCAAGTCACAAGACACATTGTTGTTTTTCTGACCTTTCCCTGACTTTCTGGATTTTCAAGATGTTTACACATAAACAAGCCCCCAGGGTCTGCTGTTTGCAGCTGGCTCCTTTGTCCTCCCTGTTTACGGGGAAGGAACGCCCTGCTTCGGCTGCAAGAGCAGGACTTACCCGGAACGTCTTGTTTGCGAGCACGTAGTCCTCTACAGTTCTACAGGCATTTTGAGTGGGAAAGTTCTCAGTTGTGAAGGACTGTCTGGCACATTGTTGAACATCAGCATCCCTGTACTGCACGCAGTAAATGCCAGTTTGTAGCCTAAGGCAAATAACAAATGCTCCCAGACATTTCCAGGCACTCCCTAAGAGAAAGGTACTGCTCATGGTTGGAAACCGTTGGTGGTGCCTGGGGCCAGAGTGTGAGAGCAAACTCTCCCACGCCTTTGTGAAGCTCGGGGCTTTGGAGACAGCCTCTCCCTATTTGCGGGTCCCTTCTATGATGATTGAGTTGTGGTGTATAAGCTTCTAGCAAAATGCCTAGGCTAAATACGCACTCTGTAAATATTTGCTAATTAATTGTCATGTCTTGCTTATTATTATATGCTCATTGAGACCAGAAATTTCACATCCTCTATGTTGTGAAAAGCCCTGGGCAGACTTAATGCAATGCTATGCTACTGAGAAGCACTCAGGAAATATTAATTGCTATTGATGAAAGTAGCGACTACTTTAATTTAGATGCAAACAATCAAAAAGAGCTAAATACCCTTGGCTCTGTGCCTCAACTGCATTTGGAGAGACTGATTAATACAGTCTTACAGCTAACTAATTGTCTCTCCATCTCTGGCATGTTACCTAAACTTGGGTGCATTCAGGTCACCCAGCAGTTGTGTGGGTGGGTGAGAGCCTTTCTTGAGTTGCAGCTAGAGAGCCAGACTATTTGCCGCAGAGCTAGACTTGTAAGGAATGGAAAATTTGGTAAATATCCCAAAGTAGTAGAGAGGAACCAGGCCAGGTCAGGCCAGGCCAAAAGATGGGGGCATCCCGAGAGGCTGGGGGGCCACAAGGTGAGGTATGTCTAGCAAATGCCAGAACCTGGACATTCGTTGGAGCCAGGAGAGGGGTTGAAATAGGGTTGGGGCCAGTGGGATGCATCCCTTTCCCAGCCCCCGCACTCCTTGGAGCTCTAGTTCCACCTGAAAATTCAATCATTGTCTTGCTGAGTGCAGGCGGGATACGATCCACGAAGAGCAGCAAGGGTCCAAATTTCCATCATTCTCAGGAAGTCAGAATCCAGGGTCTGACTACTGGCCCGTAGGAAGGCATGGCAGCTTTATTTCCCAGGATGACTTCTGAAGTATCAGGAAAGAAGTCCACTGCAGGACTAAAGCTTTATAGAGAATGAAAACCACTGCCAGTTTTAAAACAAAAAATAAACTGATTGTCATGAGCAGTCATGGGTTTACGGGTTTATTGATTTCTGCTGAATATCTGGGTAACCTGGGTTCATTTGCAGATTTGAAGATGATACTCTCATTTTGTCCTTTTATACAAGAGACAATAACATTTGCAAATGGCTTTGACTCATCTGATCTGAATACCTTCAAATATCTGGCCAGATGAAATCTGGTTTGTTCTAAAGAAAAAGTAGAGGGAGTGAAGGATTGGGTTTTAAGTACAGAGTTTACCTAAAAACCAATCACCTCCCCTTCAACTTATTTCCCCCAGGTCCAAATGGCAATTCCTTTTTTTTTTTTTTTTTTTTGAGATGGAGTCTTGCTCTGTCGCCCAGGCTGGAGTGCAGTGGCACAGTCTCGGCTCACTGCAAGCTCCACCTCCCAGGCCCTTCTCCTGCCTCAGCCTCCCAAGTAGCTGGGACTACAGGCGCCCGCCACCATGCCCGGCTAATTTTTTGTATTTTTAGTAGAGACGGGGTTTCACCCTTGTTAGCCAGGATGGTCTCGATCTCCTGACCTCGTGATCCGCCTGCCTTGGCCTCCTAAAGTGCTGGGATTACAGGCGTGAGTCACCACGCCCAGCCCTGGCAATTCCTTTTTAATTAGCCTGGGGTGTTAAAGAAAGCTGCATTTTCTTCTTCTTCCTTCCCAGGCAGTCAGGATTCAGTGCAGTAAATTTTGGCTGTTCCCCCCTCGTGGAACAGAGTGACAAGAACCCAAGACAGGAGAGTCGAATGACTTTGCTAGAGGTCACTTTGGGGGAAATGTTTCAAAGGTAACCCTCCCAGCAGGGAAAGCTAACGCCAGTCTTCTGTGCAACAGGTAGGCGTCTGAATATGTCAATGTGTTCGGAATGCAAATTCTTGGGAAATGACATGTCAAGGCGAACTTGTCACTACGTGGAGGAGAATGAGGGTACCTGCCCCCAGAGGACTGTCACTCCTTTCTGTCCCCTTAAGCCAGTAGCTCTTCTAGGTCGCCTCCTAAGAGTGTCACCAAGGTGTGTGTGAAGTAAGAGGACTGCTCTCACATTTGTAGAAAAACAAATATGTGCTGGGTGTGGTGGCTCATGCCTGTAATCTCAACCCTTTGGGAGGCTGAGGTGGGCAGATCACCTGAGGTCAGGAGTTCGAGACCAGCCTGACCAATATGATGAAACCCCATCTCTGCCAAAAATACAAAAATTAGCTGGGCGTGGTGGCATGCGCCTGTAATCCCAGCTATTTGGGAGGCTGAGACAGGAGAATCACTTGAACCTGGGAGGCAGAGGTTGCAGTGAGCTGAGATTGCACCATTGCACTCCAGCCTGGGCAACAAGAGTGAAACTCTATCTCAAAACAAAAACAAAAACAAAAACAGAAAAAGGAAAATGCATAATGTCTTTAATTCCATTTGTATGTCTACCTGGATCACAGGCATCATTCACAGTCCAGTCTAGACTTAGGTTTTTCTAATTATTTCCTTTGAATTAAGTAAACTTGGTTTGGAATTTTATCTTTATGCCACTTAGTAGTTATGAAAACTTGGGAAAAGTTTATAAACACTCAAATTCTCCATGTTCTCATTGATAAGTGGGGGTATTAAAACCTCCCTCATAGTGCCAGGAGGGCATAAAGGATTTTGTCAGAAAGCACCTGGCCAACATCTTGCTGCATAGTAGGGGCCTGAATTGGCAGCAAGGGTTACTCTTTCTCCCCAAGCCACGGCTTCTTGCAGAGATGGGGCCGTTGTCTCTGAGACAGCACAGGGCCAGAGGGAAGGAGAGACTACCAGATGTGCTGCCCATCGGAGGCCTTCTCAGGAGCTTATAACAAAGAGCTGTCATGGAACAGGGACACCGAAGAGAGTAGGCTTTTTATAATTTTAATTTTTTAAAATTTGAGATGGAGTCTCGCTGTCTTGCCCAGGCTGGAGTGCAGTGGCACAATCTCAGCTCACTGCAACCTCTGCCTCCTGGGTTCAAGCAATTCTCCTGCTCAGCAACCCAAGTAGCTGGGATTCCAGGTGCTTGCCACCACAGCTGGCTAATTTTTGTATTTCTGGTAGAGACGGGGGGTGTTTTTCATCATTTGGCCAGGCTGGTCTTGAACTCCTGGCCTCAAGTGATCTGCCCGCCCCTGCCTACCAAAGTGCTGGGATTACAGGCATGAGTCACTGTGCCCAGTCTTCTTTTTTTTTTGCTTAACTTTTAGTTTAGGTTCAGGGGTAGCTGTGCAGGTTTGTTATATAGATAAACTTGTGTCATAAGGGTTTGTTTTACCAATCATTTTGTTACCCAGGTGCTAAGCCTAGTACCCAATAGTTATTTTTCCTGCTCCTCTCCCTCCTCCCACCCTCCACCAGGCCCCAGTGTCTGTTGTTTCCCTCTTTGCATCCATGTGTTCTCACCATTTAGCTCCCACTTCTATGTGAGAACATGTGGTATTTGGTTTTCTATGGCTGTGTTAGTTTCCTAAGGATAATGGCCTCCAGCTCATCTATGTCCCTGCAAAGGAGCTGCATAGTATTCACAACAGCAAAGACGTGAATTCAGCCTAAACGTCCATCAGCGGTAGACTGGATAAAGAAGATGTGGCACATATACACCATGGAAAGTAGGCTTTCTGTGGTGCCACAGATCACTGGAATCTGCGTATGCCCCCAGAACAGAAGTACAGCAGGCCATGCAGTGTCACAGGATCCTTGGGGTGTTGTTTTTCTAGTCAGAAACCTCTGTGGCTGGTGGCACATTTGCCCAAGTTTTGTTCGGGCCTTCTGGGCTTGTTCCACCCACTTGGTCAAGCAGGCTTTGCTCAGCCACACTACCAGCCGGGACTGCACACCTGCCAAGGGCAAGCCAGGTGCAGAGTGGTGAGGGGTGTGTGAGCGAGCAAGCGCAAGGTCCGGCCACTGCACATAGCCAGGCATACCAGCTGCTGCAGTGGGGCAGGCAGCAAGAGGCACCAGCACAGATGCTGGCTCCATGAAAAGCTGTGGCTGGATCAGATGTAACACAAGCAGCTTCCGCTGAGGGCACCCACATCTGGACAAGGGGAATGCAGTGGCACCCGGAAGCTTAGAGATGCCAAGAACCAAAGAGCCCCAAAGAGGTTTCACAGCCCCGGCTTGGAGAGCCCCTAGGTCTGGGCTCCCTGAAGGGCTGCAGCCCTTCTCTCCTTCTCATCACCTGCAACATGGTGAGAAGTGGGCAGGGGAGGCATGTTTCAGCCTGTTTGTGTTACAGCTCTTTTGGTTTCACCATTCAGCAGGTCCCAAGTTCTTGTCCCACATCCAGGAAGAATGAGGTATGCAGACAACTGGAGGGTGAGCAAGGCGGAGAGGATTTTCACTGAGCAACAGAACAGCTCTCAGGAGACCTGAAGTGGGTAGCTTATTTCTGCAGGCAGGTTGCCCTGATGAGTGTCTAGATCTCAGTGGAGAGGAGACCCTGCAGTGGGTAGCTCCTTTACACAGGCAGGTTGTCCCAATGAGTGTCCACCTCTCAACAGAGAGGAGACCCACAGTGGGTAGTTCCTTTATGCAGGCAGGTTGTCCCAATGCGTGTCCAGCTCTCAACGGAGAAGAGACCCGCAGTGGGTAACTCCTTTATAAGGGCAGGTTGTTCCAATGAGTGTCCAGCTCTCAGCAGAGAGGAGACCCGCAGTGGGTAGCCCCTTTCTGTAGGCAGGTCATCCAGACTAGTGTCTGGCTCTCAATGGAGAGGAGACCCATGACGGGTAGCCCATTTCCACAGGCAGATCATCCCAATGAGTGTGTAAGCCTGGCTGAGTCTGGGGTTTTTACGTGCTCAGAATGGAGGAAGCGTGTGCTGATTGGTCCATGGGTGGCCACAGGCAGGCCTGGAAAAAGCACCAAATGATTGGCTGAATGGTCAACAATGAAGTTCTCACTCTGGGCCACTAACTTCACTTGGAACTGGCAGCCCAGCCCCCAGGCTTCAGGCCATTCCTAGCTTAAAGGAGAGGATTCACCAGGGACCTACCCTTTCCCACCTGGGAATCTATCTGCTTCCTGCAGCCATCAACATGCCATTGTAGCACCCAGGCTGTATGTACCTATGGCTGCCTGCAGGTCCACACTGAGCTGCCCTCAGTGCCCCAGTCCCCTCCCATGCTCATTGGTGTCCAAAGTCTGGAGGTGGCTGAGGTGGCAGGGGGCTGGTGTGTCAGTGCCACCCTGAGTGTGTGCATACCCAGCCAGGTTACGACAGTGCCCAGGCTCAGCCACAACTTTGCTTACCCCAGAGCAGGTGTCAGGAGTGGGGAAAGGCCAGGGAGTGAGAGCAGGCACTTCAAGCCTGCAGGGACAGGGGGCTTCTTGGGCCGCCGAGAGTGCAGGGATGCCAGGGTCTGGAGCTGCTGCTGGGTGGCTGTGGTTGTGCCCGGGAGCATGTGCTCCTGCCCTGCCAACTCAGTAAGGAGTGGGGCCCTCGCCTGCCCCAACTCCTGCTGGCTCCACAGAGCATGCAGCACCTGCCATGCCCCTCGACACATGCTATAGCCGATGTCCTTGCAGTGGCTGCTCCAGATGGGACATTACCACCATCAGCAGCACCCCAATAAGTCTGATCATGAACTGTGTCAAAGAACAAATGAAGGAAATATGAGAAAATGACCTTCAATACCATAGGTGCTATGGTGTACCACAATATTATAACTGATGGTTTCCCCTTTCCCCATGTGCCCCATCCGCTGGGTTAAAGGTAGGGATGTGCATACTCACAGCTGAATCCCCAGTGCTTATCACGTAAATGGCACTTGACAAGAGTAAGAGTGGGGAACCCAAGGAAGAGATCTGAAGCAACCAAACAGCTTTTCTGTTTGTCTTTCATGATGAAATTCCAGAATAGTTTCCCTAAGGAATGAAACATGACCAAACACTCCCAGAATCTCAAAAAACACCAACAAAAAGCCACCTTCCCTGCTGTCCTCAGTGTTTGACACATACGTGGCCAGTGTGTGTCCTCACAGGCCTTTCCTTTGCCCTCCATCCTCTGATTCTGCTAGAGGAAGTACCAAGTGGTTTTGAGCCATGGCTTCATAACCAGGGTCCAGTTGCTCCCCCTCCACCAACAAAGAGTCTTACTCTTCCTTTTTTTTTCTGTGTTGTATATTTTTTATTGGTATGGATAACTTATTAAAGCAACAAGTCTGAAAACACATTTTGCTTTTGCTGGTACTAGAAAGAAAGTGCTATGTTAGGCCGGGTGCGGTGGCTCACACCTGTAATCCTAGCAATTTGGGAGGCTGAGGCATATGGATCATGAGGTCAGGAGTTCGAGACCAGCCTGGCCAAGATGGTGAAACCCCGTCTCTACTAAAAATACAAAAATTAGCCAGCCACAGCCCAGCTACCCAGGAGGCTAAGGCAGGAGAATTGCTTGAACCTGCGAGGTGGAGGTTGCAGTGAGCCAAGAACGCACCACTGCACTCTAGCCTGGGCAACACAGCAAAGCTCCATCTCAAAAAACATAAAAAATTTAAAAAAATAAAAATAAAGTGCTATGTTAGAGAAGAGCTAAGAGAAACCAGAAGTCATTTGCAAAAAATAGGCATATGATATAGTCTGGTAATGCAACAGCCAGAGGTGCTGTTTTATCCATTTCGGTTTGCATGTTTGTACAAGCATCAAAAACCAGTGACACAGACCCTGAAGCAAAGTCACAACAGGCTTATTCTGAAACACGCTGGATTACCACCACAGATTACGCAGGACACAGAGGCTGTGCTGGGGCAGGTTTGTTGTGTCTTCTATATGGAGTTTCTGCCAGATAGGGGGCTAATCATGCAATAGCTTGAGTTTTTCTTAACATGATAAACAGCCAGGATTGCTAGCACTAGAAAGTGTGTGCTCACTGTTGTATAAGACATTTGAGCAGTGCTACAAAAACAACAGAAAGTTCCTTCATTTTAATCTGGTTATATGCCTGAATCTCTAATCAAGAAATAATTCAGCTATAGGAGCCAATTAAATTACTATAAAACATGCCTTCACCTGTAAACCATTTCTTTTCCCTCAAATGTAAAATTTAAAGTAAAATATCTCCGTTTTTGATAGGCAGCTCCACCACCAGTCTCTGATATTGTATATCATTCAATGCAGCCATGGCATTTCATTCTGGAAGTCTCAGAAGGGATGGGCCAAAGACAATTCCATGGCTCTCCGCATTCACAAGATTTTCCTTTTCATGGAGCATCACTCTGTTTAGATGCGCCATCAGGGATCAGAGGGTTTCACAGCGAGCAGGTGCCAGTAGTTTCAATGCTTCATGAAGGGTTTCCAGTTACTCACTGGGATCCATAGTTTTGGCAGATTGTATAAACTTAGGGTAGATATCACGCGTAATTAGTGAAATTGGCAAATCCCTGAAGTGCGGTTTCTGAGTTCCGGTGATAATGTTGATGTCTTTGTATGTGTTCACAGAAATAGCTGCTTTCTCACCACCTCTGTCAAAAGCCGTCTTGACATCAGTTAAGTCACTAAATCCTGATACATGGTATAGCCCTTCAGAATTGGGACTTTCAAACTCAATCTCCCTGTTGCACATGTCCACCACCCTTGGCCGCTTAGCAGTGTGTGCTTTTGACAAGCACTGTAAGGTCACAGCTGGACACGCTGGCATGCCTCAAGCCTGGTTTCCACTCATTTGGGACCATGTGAGGTCACTGCTTGTGAACACTGAAACCAATCCACATGGTTCACTCCCTGAGCAATGAGACCATACATGAGGATGGCACAGTATTCACGCTAGCATGGGCCTCTCGATCCATGGACCTTGAAATTGTGAACCTTTTCATATTTTGGAATTTGCTCGTTTTCTTTCAGAGTTGCTCTTCTAACAAGTGATGTCAGCCTTTTCTCCAACACCTCATCCTGGCCTGTAGAATCTCACCACGTGTCTCTTTCAGGACTGGCATATATTTTTTGCCAGCAGACACTCTGTTTAAGGTTGTGCATCCTATGTGTTCATAAACTGGGTTTATCATCACCTTGGCAATGTATTCTGCTGCCTTGTTTCAATATAGACAGTAATCAAGCCATCAGTTACCAGATTGCGGGTGGACGCACAGTGTTTCTCCCCAGCAAAGTGATTTCCATTGCACTAGAGCCTCAAATTTCTTGCTTGACTTCCCAATCTGAAAGCCAAAGTGTAGAGCCCTGGCTGTTGCTGCCTCTCCCCATGATGTATCTCCCTCAGTCACACTCAAGAGCTGGTCAGCTGCTTCTCCGGAGATCATGCCGTGAAACTCTCTTCCATGATACTTTGGGCTGTTTTCTCCCTCAAAAGTACAGATAATCCTTCCAGGATGAGTGGCTTCCTGTTGTAGCTGATATAAGTAAGATTTCCAAATAGGAAATCGATTTTCATCTATATCAAACAGGGTCAAGGCCGATCTTTTTTTTTTTTCTTCCATATACTCAAGAACATGGATAGCATCAGAGCATTATTTGCAAAAAGACTCTACTAAAAAACAAGACTATTGCCCCAAGTTTTTTTTTTTGTTTTGTTTTTTTTTTTGTTTTTTTGTTTTTTCTGTTTTTTGTTTTCTTAAAATATTGAGTTGGTCTTGAACTCCTGGCCTCAAGCAATCCTCCTCCTTCAACCTCCCAAAGTGCTAGGATTACAGTCCTGAACCACTGTACCCAGCCACAGCCAGGTATTTTTTCTTTTAATGATTGCCCAACTTATTTTATTATTTACTTATTTATTTAGGATGTAACCAACAAACATTTATTTTGCACAGTTTTGGAGGCTGGGTACCAGCAGACTGGTGAGAGCATCCTCCTGGTTTGCAGATGGCCATCTTCTCACCGCATCCTCACACAGCCTCAATGACGCCTATCTGCTCCTTCTGGAAGCTTCCCAGGGGTCTGATGAGAAAATCACTAGCATCGTGTACCATCGTTATCTTCTCTTTCTCTACTTTTTTTGAGCAATTTAACAAATTCCTTGAAGGATTCAGTGATGTTAATATCATCATCAAAGTCAGAGTATCTCCAATGAAATCAAACTGAAATGACTGCAGCATCTGGGAACATTTCTGACCTGCAGAAGAGTAATGCTCAGTAGCTCATTATAAAGGATATTACAAAGGATCCAGATGAAGAGACGCATGGGGTGAGTATGGGGGAAGGGGTGGGGAGCTTCCATGCCTTCCCCAGGCATGCCACCCTCCAGGGGCCGCCACATGTTCAACTATTGGGAAGCTCCCTCAACTTATTTTGAATAATTTTTTTTTTTTTTTGAGATGGAGTCTCGCACTGTGGCCCAGGCTGGAGTGCAGTGGCTCGATCTCGGCTCACTGCAACCTCTGCCTCCTGGGTTCACACTATTCTCCTGCCTCAGCCTCCCGAGTAGCTGGGACTACAGGTGCCCGCCACCACACCTGGCTAATTTTTTTGTATTTTTAGTAGAGACAGGATTTCACCGTCTTAGCCAAGATGTTCTCAATCTCCTGACCTCGTGATGTGCCCGCCTTGGACTCCCAAAGTGCTGGGATTACAGGCGTGAGCCACCACGCCCAGCCTGAATAATTCTTTTTGGTAGTGCATGTATACCTGAAGGAACCATTGGATAGGCAGTTGCTAATGTTTGAAAAACAGAAGCTTACACATAGCTTATAGAAAACAGCTTATGTGTAAGAGCATGTTGGGGAGTCCTCACTAGAACTGTGGTCTTCTGTGGTCCACAGTGGAGAAGCAGGACAGGCCCAACAGAAATGTATTTTCCAGGGTCTGAGGCGCTTCCCAGCGAGGGGCTCAGCCTGGGTTTTTGCTGGAGAGCTCCATGTGCAAAGGCTGGGGAGCTTCCCGGAGACACTCATCCAGAGAGAACAAGAAACTGGCCCCGAAGAGGCCCTGAATGCTGGGAAGGGTGGAGCTCTTACTCCAGCCAGTTCCTGGCCAAGGCTACTGCACACACATAAGCCTAGAGAGAGAGAGATCAGAGTGAAAACCAGAAAGCTTTGCCTCCATAGGCTCTATCAACTACTGGGGCTGGGCCATAGCACCTTGGGATCCACGCCTGTTAGGAACAGGCCTCCAAATCTGGCCATAAACTGGCCCCGAAACTGGCCATAAACAAAATCTCTGCAGCACCGTGACATGTTCGTGTTGGCCATGACGCCCACACTGAAGGTTGTGGGTTTACCAGAATGAGGGCAAGGAACACCTGGCCCACCCAGGGTGGAAAAAGGCTTAAAGGCCTTCTTAAGCCACAAACAATAGTATGAGCTATCTGTGCCTTAAGGACATGCTCCTGTTGCAGATAACTAGTCAGAGTCCATGCCTCTATTTCGGCCCATCCCTTTGTTTCCTGTAAGGAATACTTTTAGTTAATCTATAATCTGTAGAAACAATGCTTATCACTGGCTTGCTGTCAATAAATACGTGGGTAAATCTCTGTTTGAGGCTCTCAGCTCTGAAGATTTCCTACTCCACACCCTATATTTCTGCATATGTCTTTAATTCCTCTAGTACCACTGGGTTAGGGTCTCCATGACTGAGCTTAAGGGAGGAGACCACCCCTCATATTGTCTTATGCCCAATTTCTTTCTTTTTTTTTTTTCTGAGACAGAGTCTCGCTCTGTCACCCAGGCTGGAGTGCAGTGGCCGGATCTCAGCTCACTGCAAGCTCCGCCTTTCGGGTTCACGCCATTCTCCTGCCTCAGCCTCCCAAGTAGCTGGGACTACAGGCGCCCGCCACCTCGCCCGGCTAGTTTTTTGTATTTTTTAGTAGAGACGGGGTTTCACCAGGTTAGACAGGATGGTCTCGATCTCCTGACCTTGTGATCCGCCCATCTCGGCCTCCCAAAGTGCTGGGATTACAGGCTTGAGCCACCGCGCCCAGCCTCTTATGCCCAATTTCTACCTTCAAAGAAAGAAGAAGTAAAAACTAAAAGGCAGAAATGAAATCCACAAGCAGATAGCCTGGCACCACACCCTGGGCCTGGTAGTTAAAGATCCATAACCTAATCAGTTATGTTATCTATAGATTACAGACATTGTATAGAAAAGCACTGTGAAAATCCCTGTCCTGTTCTGTTCTGTTCTAATTACTGGTGCATGCAGCCCCCAGTCATGTACGCCTTGCTTGCTCAATCAATCACGACCCTCTCATGCACACCCCCTTAGAGTTATGAGCCCTTAAAAGGGACAGTAATTGCTCACTTGAGGAGCCGAAGCTCCTGGCTGAGTAAAGCCCTTCCTTCTTTAACTTGGTGTCTGAGGGGTTTTGTCTGTGGCTTGTCCTGCTACAAGCTGGTCTCAGCACACGCCCCTTGGAGGAGCATGGAGCTCACTGCTCCACAGATTTGGAACCATGAGAACTCAGAGTGTCAGTGACATCCCTACAATTGTGCCCTGGAGACATCAACATGAGGCATGGTGCTTGGCAACACCGTGGCAGCTCCAGCAGGAAGTCCTAGAGCTGGCTGGGCATAGTGGGGACTCCTTTGTGTTAGCAGAGTTAGCAGCTCTGCTGACAAGTGTGTGCTCTCGTGTTTGCAGTTAGAGGCAAGAGCCTTTAAATACCAAGTAGTTACTCTTTACATTACCTCCTCCAGACACAGAAGGCCTAGGAAAACTCGGGTTCCATCACCTATTGCCAATCATCTATGCCTTGGAAATAATGTTATCAGTAGTGGTTAGATTTCCAAATGAGAAAAGAAAGAAGGAACGGAGGGAGGGAGGGAGGGAGGGAGGAAGGAAGGAAGGAAGGAAGGAAGGAAGGAAGGGCCACTTCTCCCATAATCAATTATATATTTGTTAAACACTATACACAAATAGTTCTTTTTGTTTCTAAACCCATAAAATATATTTTGCAACCAGATAAGTGGCCTGCAGTACCTTCACCCAATCAGCCAAGCTGTTCACCCTAATCCGAGGGGCTGAACGCAGAGCTTACTTAGGGCTGTGCCCATTACCCAGTCCTGGAAATGCACCTTTACAGCCTGGGGGAGCGGGGAGGGGGTGTGAATTGAAGAGTCCCAGCACCAAATGATGGGCACAAGGAGCAGTCAGGCAGGTAAGAACTAGCTAAGGTCTATTGGACATCTTTAGTAGGTCTCATTTGATCCTCCAAATATTCTCATCTAGAATGAGAAGACGCTCAGAAAAGGTAAGCAAGTTGCAAAAGTCACACAGGTAGTATCAGAAGTCACCAGCCTGGAGGAAGAGGAAGAGGAAGGGAGGGAGCAGCTGAGGCATCTGGCGGTGGGCAGGAGATCAGATCGCAGAGGGGGTCGCAGGGAAGCCCCAGGAGATCGGATCGTGGAGTGGGGTCGCAGAGAGGCGGGGAGGGGGGGATGAGGCAGCGCCACAGGGACCGGGCGGAGTAGGGGTGGAAGGGGGAGAGGCACGTGGAGACCCCCACAGAGCCACTGTGCTGAGGGCGGGTAAGGAAGAGGGGGTGTGAGAAGCCTGGGCACCGGGCAGAGGTGGACAGTGTGGCGGGGAAGGAGCAGGGGAGCAGAGGCGAGGAGGAGGGACCCAGGCCGGGAGCGCAGGAGTTCCTGCTGTGGTCTTCGCAGAGAGGCCAGAGTAAGAGATAAGAAAGTCAGGGTGGATGGAAAAGAAGGAAAACGCCTCATTCCCAGCCCCGTGGGTGAGCCGGGTGGGGCGGGGAGCGGGGGTGGGGGGAGGAAGGGCCGGTAAGTGAAGTGGAGTCAATCAGGCACAGAAAGACGGTCCCCATGTTCTCACTTCTGTGGAAGCTGAAAAAGTGGGCCCCAGAGGATCCACTTGGGGGGCAGAATAGCGCAACAGCAATAACGCAAAAACAAAAAAGGAAGGCTGAGTTTCATTCACATTGGAAGGACATGTGAATCGTGCGTCCCCAGGCAAGCCTTGCTCTGCTAATAAACGTGGTCAAATATTCTACTTTTATTACCTTTGAAGAAAATTACCCACTGAATGTTTAAAAGCCTGGAGTCTCCAGGCCAATACCAATTATTGTAATTGTTCTTAAAGGATTAATTGCTTGAGTGTTTTAGTTTTTATTTTATACAGAAGATTTCTCCCCCCCACCCCCACCTTACACACTATTCAACACTGGATACCAACATCTTAAGGACTACACGTTCCCCCAGTTCCCTGCGGGGTTCTCAGGACCTGCAGCTAGTGTTGAAAAGATCATTAACAGCAGAACATCTCTTCCTTCCCTGGAGCGCCTGTTAATTTGTGTTTAAAGACCTAGACTCTAGCTGAGTTCATTTTTACAGCGAGGTAATATATTATTTCCGTGGACTCCAGACACCAAAACATCTATAAATTTACACATAGTTAACCTTCTTCTCCTTCCTTTCTTTCCTTATTAAGCAAATTCAGGACCTCGTGTGTTACCTGATAGAAAGATCTTTCAACAGTTTCACCCACAATTTCTTTAAGAGGAAAACAGAAAACAAAGGACTTGGCGATTTTTCATTTAATGTGAGGCACCCTTACAGGCTTCAGAGGAAGTGTTTACGGGTAGGCGATAAAATGGGTAAATGATAAAAACGCGAAGGAAAAATAAATTATTGGCATTTTGTCTGTTGGAGTTATATGCAAATTGCAGAAGAGGAATTGCATTCCAAGGGGTAAAACCTTCCAGAATGTAACAAGGTATTCTGAAGGATTTCCAGGGATTAAAGAGTCACCATATGAACAAAACCAGTCTAAAAGGCAAAAATGATACTGTTAACAGTATGTGAGTTCGTTAACATGAAATGACAAATTGCATATTGCTAGGAATTCCTAAGCAAGTGTTTCCAACCAAGGAATAAAATTCTGCACCTGCTGTGGCTTTTTCTGTACCTCCTGCAACAGCGCAGTGACTCCCAGGCCAACTTGCCTGAGTCTTCAGATGTGTTGGGCCCCACAAGATTTCACTCCAGGCTTAATCCAGCTGAGGCTACATGATCCCTTGACTCTCAGAGACTGGAACCAAGTGAATCTCTTAATTACACAGCAATGAGAAACTGAGACCAGGTGGTAACTGGGGAGGCCTGTTGGGATCAAACCAGTTTAAATCAAACTAGCTAGAGGAGTCAACACAAGGACTTGTATGTGAATGTTTAGAGCATTGTTATTCATAAAAGCCAAAAAGTATTAACAACTCAAATGTCCACCAGCTGATGAATGGATAAAGCAGGTGTGGTATATTCATATGATGAAATAGTATTCAGCACCAAAAATAAATGAAGTGCTGATGTTTGTTACAACATGAATGAACACGAATTAACACTATCAGGAATGAAAGAGGAGTTATGGTTGCCACAGATCCTACATTAAAAGAATAATAAGGGATTATTGTGAAAAACTTTATGCCAACAAATGTAACAATTTATTTATTTTTTTATTTTAAGACAGAGTCTCACTTTGTAGCCCAGGCTGGAATGCAGTGGCACGATCTCGGCTCACTGCAACCTCCACCTCCCAGGTTTAAGCGATTCTCATGCCTCAGTCTCCCGAAAAGCTAGGATTACAGGTGCCCGCAACAACACCTGACTTTTTTTTTTTTTTTTGAATTTTTAGTAGAGAGGGGGTTTCACCATGTTGGTCAGGCTGGTCTCGAACTCCTGACCTCAAGTGATCTGCCCACCTCAACCTCCCAAAGTGCTGGGATTACAGGCGTGAGCCACCACACCTGGGCCAAATGTAACAATTTAGATGAAACTGGATAAACTCCTTGAATAACATAAAAACTGGCACAGGATGAAACAGATAATAGGATTAGCCTTATATGTACTATGGAAATCGAATTTGTCAAAAACTTCACAAAGAAAACTCCAGATCCTGCCAGGTGTGGTGGCTCATGCCTGCACTCCCAGTACTTTGGGAGGCCAGGCGAGAGGATCACTTGAGCCCAGGAGTTTGAGACCAGCCTGGGCAATATAGTGAGACTTAATCTCTACTAAAAATCAAAAAAATTAGCCCGGTGTGGTGGCGTGTGCCTGTGGTCTCAGCTACTTGGAGGCTGAGTCAGGAAAATCACTTGAGCCCAGAAGCTTGAGGCTGCAGTGAGCCGTGATTGCACCACTGCACTCCAGCCTGGGTGACAGAGTGAGACCCTGTCTCAAAAAAAAAAAAAAGAAAAAAAAGACAACTTCAGGTTCATATTATTTCACCAGTGAATTGTATCAAATACTTAAGAAAAAAAACCCCAAAACCTCTTTTTGAAAAATAGAGAAGGAAACACTTCCAACTCATTTTATGAGGCCAGCATAGCCCTAATACCCAAATTAGACAAAACGTAACCAAAAAAATTAGAAGCCAATATCCCTCATGAATATAGACACAAAATTATCAACAGAATATTAGTGAATCAAATCCAGCAATATATAAAAAAGGTAAATATCATGACCAAGTAGGTTTTATCCCATGGGTGCAAAGTTGATTTAACATTCAATAATCTGTGTAATTTATCACATTCACAGAATAAAAGAGAAATACCACATATTTATTTCAATAGATGCAGGAAGAATATTTGGAAAAAATTCAATATTCATTTATGATTTTTTTTTTTTTGAGACGGAGTCTCACTCTGTCGCCCAGGCTGGAGTGCAGTGGCCGGATCTCAGCTCCCTGCAAGCTCCGCCTCCCGGGTTCACGCCATTCTCCTGCCTCAGCCTCCGGAGTAGCTGGGACTACAGGCGCCCGCCACCTCGCCCGGCTAGTTTTTTTTTTTTGTATTTTTCAGTAGAGACGGGGTTTCACCATGTTAGCCAGGATGGTCTCGATCTCCTGACCTCATGATCCACCCGTCTCGGCCTCCCAAAGTGCTGGGATTACAGGCTTGAGCCACCGTGCCTGGCCTCATTTATGATTTTAAAAAACACAAACAAACAAAAAACTATCAGCCAAATAGGAGAAAAGGAAACTCTCTGAATCTGATCAAGGGCAGCTATAAAAAACCCAGAGCTAACAGCATACTTCATGGTGAAATACTGAATGCCTCTCCCTAAGATCAGGAACAAAGTAGGATGCCAAATCTCTCCATTTCTACTTGAAGTCTAGCACTTGCAATAAGGCAAGAAAAAGAAAAAGGTGTAAGGAGCAGAAAACAAAAAGTAAGATAACCTTTGTTTGCAGATGTAAATAAATGGTGGCTGTTATTTGGGACATGGAATTGAAGATAGTTCGTATGAATGCAAAGTCAGCCTGTGAGAACGCTCTGCCGAGGGTACCTAAACTAGAGCCTAGCTCAGAACTTGAAAGCTCCATAGAAGGAACTCTGCACGGAGTTCCTTCTATCATAGAGATACTGCATTTTTGTGGGCTCAGGTTTTGGGCACTTATGGAATCCACAGTGTTTGTCCCTTCATGGTCTGCAGAATCTCATGACAGGCACCATCCAGGTCTCCCTGTGCTGTGGAAGCACCAGTTCTAAATCAACTTCCAGGCTGGTTTTTCTAGCCTTTCAGCTTGGTAGGCCTCGATAATGTTGTAAGTTTTGCTTTAAAAAGTCATATGCATTTGCAAGAAGTTTAAAGGGGAAATTGTCTTTTATATGTAGCCACACATTTTGAGTGTTTTTCATTCCTTCCTGAAAATCTGAGTTTCCATGAGATGGATTTTCTTTTTGCCTGAAGAACTGACTTCAGCATTTCTTGTAGTACAGGTCTACTGACAGTGACTTCTCTTGGGTTTCTTTGATTTGAAGATGTATTTATTTTGCTTTCATTCTAGAGTGATGTTTTCACTAAATACAGAGTTCTGGCTTGAATGGTTTTTGTTCAGCACTTTGAAGACTGTACCACTGACTGCTGGCCTCCCATTGTTTCTAATGAGCAGTCAGTGATTACTTGAATTATCATTTTCCCAGGTGTCACTTTGTCTGCTTTCAAGGTAATAAGGTTTGGATCTGTGTCCCTCCCCAAATCTCATGTTCAATTGTAATCCCCAGTGTTGGAGGTGGGGCCTGGTGGGAGCTGACTGGATCATGGGAGGGGAGTTTCCATGGATGGTTTAGCACCACCCTCTCCTGGTACTGTATAGTGAGTTCTTACGAGATCTGGTTGTTTACAAGTGTGTGGCAGCTCTCCCCTTTCTCTCTTCCTCCTGCTTTGGCCATGAGAAGCACCAGTTTGCCCTTCGCCTTCTGCCATGACTCTAAATTTCTTGAGGCCTCCCCAGAGGCCAAGCAGATGCCAGAATCATGCTTCCTGTACAGCCTGCAGACCCATGGGTCAATTAAACCTCTTTCTTAAAAAATACATTACCCAGTCTCAGGTGTGTTTTCATAGCAATGCGAGAACAGCCTAATACACAAGCGTTCCTTTCTCTCTCTTATTTTTAGAGACAAGGCTGGAGTACAGTGGTGGGATCATAGCTCGCTGCATGCTCCAACTCCTGGGCTCAAGTGATCCTCCCACCTCAGCCTCCCAAGCAGCTGGTATGTGCCACCTGTCTCACGTGTCTGTGTGAAGAGATCACCAAACAGGCTTTGTGTGAGTAACATGGCTGTTTATTTCACCTGGGTGCAGATGGACTGAGTCCAAAAATAGAGTCAGGAAAGGGTGGTGGATTTTCATCAGTTCTTATAGGTTTTGGGATAGGCGGTGGAGTTAAGAGCAATGTTTTGGGGGAAGGGGTGGATCTCACAAAGTACATTTTCAAGGGCGAGGAGAATTATAAAGTACCTTCTTAAGGGTGGGGGAGATTACAAAGTACATTGATCAGTTAGGGTGAGGCAGAAACAAATCACAATGGTGGAATGTCATCAGTTAAGGCTATTTTCACTTCTGTGGATCTTCAGTTGCTTCAGGCCATCTGGATATATACCTGCAGGTCACTGGGGATATGATGGCTTAGCTTGGGCTCAGAAGCCTGACACCACCATGCTTAGCCAATTTTTAAAAATTTTTGGTAGAGACAGGGTCTTGCTGTGTTGCCTAGGCTGGTCTTGAACTCCTGGACTCAAGCAATCCTCCCACCTTTTTCTCCCAAAGTGTTGGAATTATGGGTGTGAGCCACCGTCCCAAACACGGGTTTCTTTACCTCTGGTTTTCAGCATTTGATTATGTTACTCCTTGGCATGGCTTTTGTAATATTTATTGTGGTTGAGGTTCTTGGATTTCCTTGAATCTGGAAATTCATACTTTTACCAATTTTCAGCTGTGTTTCTTCAAACTGTATTTGGTCTATTCTCTTCTAATTACATGTATGCTTGACCTTTTGATAGAGTCCCATATATCTCTGAGGCTCTTTTTTAAAACCATTTTCTCTCTTTTCTTTACATTAATTAATTTCTATTAATCTATTTCTGTTGATCACTGACATATTCCTTTGTCATCTATATTCTGCTCTATGCCCATCCAATGGATTTTTTGTTTGTTTCAGATACTACACTTTGCTTTTCTTTGGTTTCAAGTCTTACACTTCTCTGTTTAATATATTATATTTTTTCTTTCATTTTACATATTATGTTTTCTAAAAAAATATTTTCAGCTTGGTTCCTACAATGATTAATTTTATGTATCAACTTCTCTGGACCACGGTGTCCAAATGTTTGGTCAAACATTCCAGATGTTTCTGTAAGGATATGTTTGGATGAGATTTACAATGACATCAGTGGATTTTGAGTAAAGCACATTTTTACCTGTTCCAGTTGAAGACCTGACTAGAACAAACGGCCGACCTCCCCCAGCAGGAGGACATTTTCCAGCAGAGCTCAAGTCTTCTTTCCCCTCAGGCCACCTAGCCTGCAAATCTTTACATTTGCTTAATTTCTGCCTTTCTCTATGAGCTCATTTTGTTTCTAAATGGGTCCCTCTGGGTTCTTTCTTTTTGCAACCCCTTTGTCAGCCCTTCTGTACTTGTAGACCTGAGAGACCTGAGGCAATCAACGCCCATCCTTCCCTGGAGCATGCCCAGCGTGGGGAAGTGTGGCCGTGGAGGAGGGCCCCACCTCTCCTGGACGTCACCTGCAGTACTGGGAGGATATGAGGCCAGGGTTACGGCTACAGTACCAACACCTGCACTCCACCCCATCGCAAACACCAGCACGACCAGCGCCTGCGAGCATGGAAGAGCCAGCACTTACCCACAGCCGTATAACTTTCAGAATCCCCTGAAGTGCTTTCTGATATGGGTGGTGGCTTCCCTTTTGTCTTTAGCGACAGGAGGGAAACTGAGAGGTGACAATGTGCTAGCAGCCTTCACTCTCAGTGCCTCCTCGGCCTCGGCGTCCACTCTGCCTGGCGCTTGAAGAGCCCTTCAGCCTGCCACAGCCCCATGGAAGCCCCTCTCTGGGTTGGCTGAGGCCGGAACCTCCTCCCTCTGCTTGCGGGGAGGTGTGGAGGGAGAGGCGCGGGTGGGAACCGGGGCTGCGCGCAGCGCTCGCGGGCCAGTGTGAGTTTGGCGGGCGCGGGTGCGGGCTAGGCGGGCCCTGCACACGGAGCGGCCGGCCGGCGCCACCGGCCCAGGGCAGTGAGGGGCTTAGCACCCGGGTCAGCAGCTGTGGAGGCTGCGCCGTGTCCCCCAGCACTGCCGGCTCGCCCGCGCTGCACTCGCTGGGCCTTAGCTGCCTCCCCGCGGGGCAGGGCTCAGAACCAGCAGCCCGCTATGTCTGAGCTCCCCACTCTGCAGTGGGCTCCCTCGCGGCCTGAGCCTCTCCGAAGGGCGCCGCCCCCTGCTCCATGGCGCCGAGTCCCATCGACCCCGCCAAGGGCTGAGGCATGCAGGCACGGCTAGGGACTGGCGGGCAGCTCCGCCTGCAGCCCTGGTGCAGGATCCCCTAGGTGAAGCCAGCTGGGCTCCTGAGCCAGATGGGGACTTGGAAAACTTTTATATCTAGCCGAAGGATTGTATGTGCACCAATCAGCACTCTGTATCTAGCTAATCTGGTGGGGACTTGGAGAACTTTTCTGTCTAGCACTCTGTGTCTAGCTCAAGGATTGTAAATGCACCAATCAGCACTCTGTGTCTAGCTCAAGGATTGTAAATGCACCAATCAGCACTCTGTGTCTAGCTCCAGGATTGTAAATACACCAATTGGTACTCTGTATCTAGCTAACTCTGTATCTAGCTAACCCAGTGGGGACTTGGAGAACTTTTCCGCTTAGCACTCTGTGTCTAGCTCAAGGATTATAAACGCACCAATCAGCACTCTATCAAAACGGACCAATCAGCTCTCTGTAAAATAGACCAATCAGCACTCTGCAAAATGGACCAGTCAGCAGTATGTGGGTGGGGCCAGATAAGGGAATAAAAGCAGGCTGCGGGAGCTAGCGTGTGGCAACCTGCTTGGATACCATAGTGTAGGATGTTTGTTCTTTGCTTCTTTGGAATAAATTTTGTTGTTCACTCTGGATCCATGCCGCCTTTAAGAGCTGGAACACTCACGGCAAGGGTCTGCAGGTTCACTCCCGACAGTGAGACTACAAACCCACTAGAAGGAAGAAGCTCCAGACACATCTGAACGTCTGAAGGAGCAAATTCTGGACACACCAGTTTTAGGAACTGTAACACTCACAGCAAGGGTTCTTGGCTTCATTGTTTAAGTTAGTGAGACCAGGAACCCCCAATTCTGGACACAAAGCCATTAGCAATATTGTATTAATAAAGATACTTATGTGAACCTAGTCCTGAAAATATCCATCACGAAGAAAATTAGAACAAAAAATTGCAATGCGCTATAAAACATTGCTCTTTTTAGATCCGTGAGTTCATTTTTCTTTTGAATGGATTCTCCTTCATTTTCTCATTATATTGGAGTCATTGCTAACTGAAACCATTCACAGCCAATAGTTCCTCCTTGCTTCGCCGCTTCTCACCTTTGCTGGATGGAGCGCAGACCAGTTTTCTTTTTTGGAGCTGAAGATGGAATTGAGAGCTCCTGATCACTAATTAGTTTCCTTTCTACTCAACCAATCCATTTATCTGGACAATTTTACATTTCAGTTCTCAAAAGCTAAGCATGGCCAGAACTTTTCAAATTTTTAAAATCAATTAATCATTTATTTTGAGACTGGGTCTTGCTCTGTTGCCAGTCTGGAATGCAGTGGTGTGATCTCAACTCACTGCAGCCTTGACCACTTTGGCTCAAGCAATCCTCCCACCTTAGCCTCCCGAGTAGCTGGGACTACAGGTGGGCACCACTGTGCCCGGCTAATTTTTGTATTTTTTGTAGAGATGGAGTTTCACTGTGTTGCCCAAGCCGGTCTTGAACTCCTGAGCTCAATCCATCTCCCTGCTTTGGCGTCCCAAAGTGGTGGAGTTACAGGTGTAAGCCACCGTGCCCGGCCTAGAACTTTTAAAGTAGAAGACTTCTTTGTCAGAGATAGCCTTTTCTTTTTTCTCTAAGAGACACTCACCAGGAAATACCATTTTTTAAAATTTATAATTTTTGTGGGTACATAATAGGTGTACATATTCATGAGGTACATGAGACACTCATTTTTTAAGGAAATGTGAGCAACAGTTTAGTAGGGAAGACAATCCCACCTCTCTTCAGGGGTTTCACATGTCTGCTTTCTCCTTCACTTCCTGCCGGTTAGAGGGGGAGGTTCCATCCCTTTTTGATTACGAGAAAATGACAAAGGGTCAATCGCTTCTAAATCCCCCAAAATAGCGAAAACGTGTGCAACTTTATTCTACTCCACACACCTTTTCACAGTTTCATAGGTTAATGGCTCTTCTTATTCAATTATTGAGCCAAAGCTTTAAATAAAAACATCAAAGTATCCTTTACCTTATTCTTCCCTAGCCTCAAGACAGGCCAGCCTCGCAGTCCACTTCCTCATCAGAACGCTAGCACCACCTGACTTGCTCCCAGGGCACGCTCATCAAAACTCACCCAGCTGCAGTGGCCTCTCAGCGCTCTTCTGTCTGACACACCAAGCAGGCTTCTCTGTGCGGTGATGTCTCGCCCTTAACTGGATGCTGTTAGTTTTTCTACAATTCACTCACTACAGTTCTTTCATCGTATTTTGATGCTCTGCTGAGAGAATCCAAAATCGGGCAGATGCTTTTGTTTACAAGCCTTATTTTACAAAATCAAAAGTGTAAATGTTTTCTAAATCCTCAGCAATCTCTCATAATATCTGAAAGGCGCATTATTTTACTTCTGATACATTTTGGTGGTTTCACGGGTTAACGGATTCTCTTATTGAACTACAGGTTGAGTATCCCTTATCTGAAAGGCTTGAGGGTGGGGAAAGAAGTGTTTTGGTTTTTAGATTTTTTTTTGTATTTTGGAATATTTGCATATACATAATGAGATATCCTGGGGATGGGACCCAAGTCTAAACACAGAATTTGTTTGTTTCGTATATACCTTATAGACATAACCCAAAGGTAATTTAATACAATAGTTTTAGTAATCTTATGCATGAAACAAAGTTTTGACTGTGGTGGGTTTTTTGTTGTTGTTCTTGGTTTTTTTTTTTTCTTTTTGAGACAGTCTCGCTCCGTCATCCAGGCTGGAGTGCAGTGGCATGATCTTGGCTCACTGCAACCTCTGCCTCCCGGGTTCAAGCGATTCTCCTGCCTTAGCCTCCCAAGTAGCTGGGGTTACGGGCACGTACCACCATGCCCAGCTCATTTTTGTATTTTCAGTAGAGACGGGGTTTCGCCCTGTTGGCCAGGCTGGTCTTGAACCCCTGACCTCAGGTGATCTGCCTACCTCGGCCTCCCAAAGTGCTGGGATTACAGGCGTGAGCCACCGCGCCTGGTCAGTTTTGACTGTGTTTTAACTGCAACCTGTCAGTCTCACTTGAGGTTAGTTGTGGAATTTTCCACTTGTGGCATCGTATTGGTGCTCAAAAAGCATTGAAACTTGCAAAACCAGCAGAAGCTCCTCTTAAGAGGTGTTGTTAGCATGGGAGTTTAGCAGCTGTCCGGCGAAGTGGAGCTGTGTAGATGACCAACCTGGAAAATTCAACTCTCAATTCTGTTTCTCCTTAGTTGTATCCCGGGCTGGCTGATGGCGAGTAAAGCAGGTTGGTGATGGAAGTGACCTGGATTACTGTGATTGTGAGATGTAACTTTTGAAGTGTGAGTGTACTTAATGCTGTCTAATATCTGTGTTTGTTCCTAGAAGGTTGAGAATCTAATTTTGGTCATTGCGTAATGTTCTTATTTATTCACACTATAAATTTTAAGATGCTTTGCCTTCACACCTAATTATCTTTAAAAGATAGTTATGTCCAACCTTTCTCTCTTCTTTATTCTGTTTTGGGGCTCCTGATAAGTAGGCATTACTCTCTGAATGCTTATGAGTGCCTTGGAAGCTGTATCTGTAATAAGACAATGTTTTATAGGCCTTACTTTATTTCTTTAAAACATAATTTCTTGGCTGGGCGCAGTGGCTCATGCCTGTAATCCCAGCACTTTGGCAGGCTGGAGGAGGGGGTGGATCACCTGAGGTCAGGAGTTTGAGACCAGCCTGGTCAACATGGTGAAACCTGGTCTCTACTAGATATACAAAAAAATTGGCTGGGTGTGGTGGCAGGTGCCTGTAATCCCAGCTACTTGGGAGGTTGAGGGAGGAGAATTGCTTGAACTCAGGAGAAGGAGGTTGTGGTGAGCCAAGATCGCACCATTGCACTCCAGCCTGGGCGTCAAGAGCAAAACTCCATCTCAGAAAAGAAAAGAGAAGAGAAGAGAAAAGAAAACCACCAAAAACAAAACCAGAATTTCTTACACTACAGTTTCTTTAGGCAGAGTGTCAGCCTTGGCAAATCTGATGCCACCACAGTGCTAACAGCTACCTCTGAGGTTGTCCTTCGTTCTGGTTATTTATCTCTATGCAAACACTCACCGCGAAACTTAGTGGCCTAAAACAGCAGTATATGTTTATCTCTCAGGTTCAGTGGCCCGCCTGGGTGCAGGTGATTTTCCTTGGGGTCTCTTGTGCAGTTGCTGTCAGATATTGGCTGGGGCTGGGGTCACCTGACGGCTTGCTCAGGCTAGTTAAGGAGGGGTCATGAACGGGTAGGAGCAACAGAGTCCAAGGTGTAGGGAGTTGTTAAATAAGACCTCAGGGCCACTGAATTGCTTCCCTACCCAGGTCAACGGGTATTTTAGGTCAGACAAGCACTTCTGAATTGTCTAAAAATATTCTCCAGACCTAACAGAAACCAATTCACTGAATAGTTAAATATGTCCCCGAACCAACTCACAGAACCAACAGATGTGTCTGGTTTCGTCTGTGGGGTACTGCTCACCCGCCTGCTTCTGGAGATGCGGCCTTCGAGAGATGGGAGCCTGTGGCCTCCAGGTTCGCCTAGCTACCCTCCCCCGGGCCTTACCCTCCAAGCTGGGTGTAAAGGTGGGACTGACCTGGGGTGAGGCAAGAATCACCAGGCCTGGGCCTCCCCTCCCCTCTCCTCTATTCCCCTCCCCTCCTTTCCCCTCCCTCTCCTCGTCGTGCACACTTTCCCTGCAAAAGCCTGCCACTCTGAGTCAGCCTTTGGCATTCAGTGTGGAAGAGTCGATGCTGGGAGGCTGTCCGCAACCCCTGGCTGTGTTGAGGGCTGTGGCCTCCTGAATTTCTCCCGTCCCACTGCAGCGATGACACTGTCAATACTGTCTGTTCACGTCTCAGTGTTACCAACATGACCTTAAACACCAGGCGAGGGCCTGTATCTGTCTTGTTCACAGTTGTATCCACAGTGCTTAAAACAATTTCTAGCACACATTTCGGATGCGCTAAAAATGTGTTGGGTGAATGATGTCACCCCCTCAACCGTGTAAGTATGCATCATTTCTCTTCCTTTCAGGTGGAGACTTGAGGTTCTGGAAGGCCCACTGGCTTGAGGCTGTGCAGCTAGGAAGTTCCAGTCGTATACCAGGTCTTCTGACTTCCTGCTTCATGCTGGGACATTACTTCCTCGTGCTTGGGGATGTGATTCCAACTGCTAGCCCTCAAAAATCAATTAGCAAGCCTTTTTTTTCTTGACACAGGGTCTCACTCTGTTGCCCAGGCTGGAACACAATGGCCCAGTCACAGCTCCCTGCAGCCTCAACCTGCTGGGCTCAAGTGATCCTCCCACCTTAGCCTGTGGGTTGAACTGCAAGCATACGTCTCCACGCCTGGCTAAGTTTTGCATCTTTTGTAGAGACAGGATCTCGCCACGTTGCCCAGGTTGGTCTTGAACTCCTGGGCTCAAGCAATTCACCCACTTCAGCCTCCCAAAGTGCTGGGATTACAGGCATGAGCCACTGTGCCTGGTCTTAGCAAGTTTTAAAGAGGACTTTGCCCTCATTTGGGGTATATAGGGCAGATTTCAGTTCCAAGCTACACTGGTGCTATTGGTCTCCCACATCTGGTATCTGTTCTGACCTTTAGTGACAGAGAGCAAAGACTACGGATATTTACTCAGGGTTTGATCTGAGAGAAGATTACAGCAGAGATCGGTTTTAAACCATTTTAGGAGCTGGCTGGCTGTTGTCAGCTTGCTGGTCATGTAACTGTATTGCTACCATACATCTGCCAGGAGGGGTTAACACTGGGAACATTTTTAAAGTCTAAAAATAAAAGTCCATAAACAAATAACAGGGATTGTCAAGCTACAATGATTTGCACATGATTGAATCTTTTCTGAATTCCAATAATGTGTAGCCAACGCTGACGACAAGCCCTGGGGTCATGGTTTGATTTGTCCCCGCTCTGCACCCCAAATGCATGTGTCCGGCCATCAGCACTGCCCTTGTAAACCACCTGCCCAGGATAGGTTTATCTTTGCATTGATTTGCTGCAGGCTCAGGATGCTGTGTGGTTCCTGTGCAGACAAAGACCCAAATCTTCCCTGTCAGAGTGAGCACCCCAACCATCCGTGAAAAAAATCACAAAATCACAAGGAAAATACAATAATACAGGAACTGTGTTGAAATGAATCAAAAACCGGAAACACTGTTCTGCCGATGTGGCTCAGGATTTATCAGGTCTGCTGAGAACAGCCTCTATATTTTCTCACTGGGCCCTATCGCTAACGGCTTCTTGCATGGAAAGAACAAAGCTCTACTATAATTAAATCAAAGGGTGATATTATTCTCCCATGGAAGTGTAAGAATTCAGGAAGGGCTGCGGTAAGCCCTTCTGTGCTTTGGGAGGACGATTCCCACTGGCGGCAGCCCTGGGGGTCACAATCAAACTTCCTGTGCAGTATCGTTTCTTCGTGGGGTCTCAGGAGGTCTGGCTCTTTCTCAGCTTGTCACTGAGCTAGACAGGGACTGGAAAGGGGTGGCCAGAGATAAAAATAAACAGAAAGAGGAGGAGGAGGAAGCAGGAGGAAGAGGAAGAGAGAGGAGGAAGAGGGATGGATGGTATTGTGAGAAAGATGAAACCCCTCATCGTCCACAGGCGTTGATTCCTCTGCTAATCTACTGTCCCCAGGGGACTGCCCAACCTGAGCATGCGCACAGTTCCTTTCCTTGGTGTCTTTTAGTACAAAGGAGACAAGTTGGCATTTTCGAAAGGGCATTGACAAAAGCAAAGAGGAAGTAGTTACAGAAAGTTATTGGTAGCAAACAAAAGCCAGATTTCCCAGAGACAGAGGTCTGATCCTACCACGGGGAAATTCTCGCTCCGTGGCACAGTGCAGCCTCACAGGCGCAGGGGCCGGCCTCGTGCAGCGGGTGACAGGTAGGTGACAGGGTCATCTCAGGTCAGTCCTCCATCTGTCTCCTTGATTTCAAGGAAAGCCCCACCTCCTAGTGCTCTTCCCCTCAGTTCTGGTTTCCCACATGGGGGTCACCCTGAGGACTGATGCAATGAACTTCTTCACCTTTTCATGGGACCTACCAACGCCCCCTCCTGGGAATGGCTTTCCACGTCTGCAGGCCCCCTAGTATAACAATAACTGAAATACGTAACAATTTATGATCTTCATAGAACTATAAACACATGTCATATCCTCAGATACTAGGCCTCACACAGATTAGGAGCTCAAAAAATATTGTATGAAGAATGGCACTTCCTTTCTGAGACTGATTTCCAGGGTTGCGTGATGGATATGCCGGTAGCCATGGATCCATCCACCTGGTGTGGGATTTGCCAACTTTCCCAGGTTCTCCCAGACTGGATCACTACTTAAACCTTTTACCGCCGGTCACGGTGGCTCACGCCTGTAATCCCAGCACTTTGACAGGTCAAGGTGGGTGGATCACCTGAGGTCAGGAGTTCGAGACGAGCCTGACCAACATGGAGAAACCCCGTCTCTACTAAAAATACAAAATTAGCCGGGCGTGGTGGCGCATGACTGTAATCCCAGCTACTCAGGAGGCTGAGGCAGGAGAATCGCTTGAACCTGGGAGGTGGAGGTTGCAGTGAGTCAAGATTATGCCATTGCACTCTAGCCTGGGCAACAAGAGTGAAACTCCATCTCAAAAATCAAACAAACAAAAAAACCCCTTTACCCTTTTCATTCCATTTTTCCACCCACCCAAAGCCTTCCACAGGGATGCACTTTGTACGGAAAGTAAAGAATGGCTATGCATTCATGAGAAGAGGTCCGGGGTGCAGCAGAGGCCTCTGCAAACTCTCAGATGCAGGGATGGGAAGTACTCAGGGGGAGTAGCACGGGAAGCAGTCCTTGCGTG
Source organism: Papio anubis (assembly GCF_008728515.1). NCBI lineage: Eukaryota > Metazoa > Chordata > Mammalia > Primates > Cercopithecidae > Papio > Papio anubis. The sequence goes on from NC_044978.1 coordinate 6,400,086, forward strand.
GGTGGGAGGAAACATGAGGTCTGGATGCCATGGAGCATAGTGAAATCAGGGAGGTTTAGACAAAGGCCACAAGGGACCAATTTCAGCTTCTGAACAATTTGCTGGAGGTATGACATTTAAGCATACCTTTGGGAAATTAAGCAATTAGCATTTTGAAATCATACACAAGTCTTCACTTGATTTGAAAATCATACACAAGTGAAGTCTTGTGTATGATTTCAGAAAGTGAATTGCATTTTGGAATGCAATTAGGGTTGCCAAGTGTCGTCTTACCAATGCTCAGGGCAATAGAAAAATAACCTTACCTAGCTGAATAATGAGATGCTAGTACACCGCAATGAGAATGTTGGCTTTTGGGATTGGCCAGAAAGATGAAACCATGTGAGTTCGCAGGTTGCCTAAAGACCTGGGGCACAGGCGCTTCCATAGTGGCTGGGGGGAGTACACATTAACACAAAGTTTCTGGAGGAACAACTAGCTAAGAACAAGGAAAAGCATTATTTATTTATTTTTTTGTAGAGTTGGGGTCTCACCACCTTGCCCAGGCTGGTCTCAAACTCCTGAGCTCAAGTGATCCTCCTGCCTCGGCCTCCCAAAGCGCTGGGATTACAGGCATGAGCCACTGTGCCCCACCTGCAAGAGCCTTTTTAAAAGTGCACTGGCCAGGCGCAGTGGCTCATGCCTGTAATCCCGGCACTTTGGAAGGCTGAGGCAGGAGGATTGCTTGAGGCCAGGAGTTTGAGACAGGCCCAGGCAACATAGCCAGACTCCATTTCAACAAAAAATTTAAAAAATAAAAAAAGTTAGCTGACATGGTAACACATGCTTGTAGACCCAGCTACTCTGGAGGCTGAGATGGGAGGATTGCTTGAGCCCAGGAGCTGAGGTTATGGTGCACTATGATGGAGACTTTGTCTCTAAAGAAAAAAAAGTACATTTCCTTTTAACCAAAATGCTCTGTATTTCCCCATGAAAACACTCATCACATTTTAGCACCTTGTTTGATACCACTGGACTCAAAACCTTGAGGAGAGACCATGTCTGCCTTTGGGATCATTGTTCTGTCTCCAGTGTTCGTTCCAGCTGTGTGTTAGAAGACAACACACGTGCCGGGCGCGGTGGCTCAAGCCTGTAATCCCAGCACTTTGGGAGGCCGAGACGGGCGGATCACGAGGTCAGGAGATCGAGACCATCCTGGCTAACAAGGTGAAACCCCGTCTCTACTAAAAAATACAAAAAACTAGCCGGGCGAAGTGGCGGGCGCCTGTGGTCCCAGCTACTCGGGAGGCTGAGGCAGGAGAATGGCGTGAACCCGGGAGGCGGAGCTTGCAGTGAGCTGAGATCCGGCCACCGCACTCCAGCCTGGGCGACAGAGCCAGACTCAGTCTCAAAAAAAAAAAAAAAAAAAAAAAAAAAGAAGACAACACACGTGTTAAAGGGTTATTGAGCACATCCCTCTTCTAGGATGAATATGTCCCAGGAAACAGTTGGCTAAGTGTGCAGAAATGTCAGTCAAAGGTCATTTGACTTCACAGCTTCTAAAATGTGTAAAAATGAGAGATTGGTTACATGAATGATGAGAATTTATAAAATAGAATACTATGCAACCATTTAAAATAATGCTCGATATTTAATGACTTGGAAAGATATTCACCATATAGAGCTATAACACACTAAAGCCACCTATACAACTGCACACAACCTACCACTGCATTTTTAGAAAGTAAAAAAGCTGTGTAGTAGAAAATGTATTTTTATTTGCTTCTGTAGGTTTCTGTATTATCTGATTTTTAAAATAAAAAAAATAAACATATATTTCTTTAAAAATTTCCTCTTATAGTATGAAAATCCAATAAAATCACTTCCGTTTTGAAAAAATATTGTAATTGTTTGTGCCCATCTGGCCATTCTTCAGACGTGAGGCAATTATGTGTTACACTAGTGAAAGGTAGAAAAATGGTTTCAATTAGAGAAACGGGAAACTGGCACCTCATTAATTGAAGAAATTAAAAAGAAGGAACTGTGCCTCCTGGAGCTCTCTTCTTTGTATCAAACAGAAAAACTGAAAAGGCATTTACTTAGTCCATGTTGTGCTGCTATAATGAAATACCTAAGACTGGATAATTACAGTAAAAACAGACATGTATTTCTCACAGTTCTGGAGACTGGGAAGTCCAAGACCAGGTGCTGGCACTCCATGTCTGCTGAGAGTCTAGTCTCTGCTTCCAAGATGGCGCCTTCATGCTGCCTCCTCCAGAGGGGAGGAAGGCAACAGAACTAAACTTCCTCCATCAAGCCCTTTTATAAGAGCACCTAATCTCATTCATGATGGCAGAGCCCTCATGCCTCAATCACCTCCCAAATGCCACACCTTTCAATACTGTTGCATTGGGGATTGCATTTCAGCATATGTTTTGGAGGGGACAGAACATTCAAACTATAGCAACACTTTTTTTTTTTTTTCTTTTTGACAGAGTCTTGCTCTGTCTCCCTGGCTGGAGTGCAATGGCACAGTCTCAGCTCACTGCAAACCCCGCCTCCCAGGTTCAAGCAATTCTCCTGCCTCGGCCTCCCGAGTAGCTGAGATTATAGGCGCCCACCACCATGTCCAGCTAATTTTTGTATTTTTAGTAGAGACGGGGTTTCACCATGTTGGCCAGGCTGGCCTCGGACTCCTGACCTCAGGTGATCCACCTGCTTCGGCCTCCCAAAGTGCTGGGATTACAGGTGTGAGTCACTGCTTCCGGCCTATAGCAACATTTTAAAAAATAGCCAAGGAAAGAAAAGTGCATCAGGAGCTGCGTGAGTCTGTTTGGGCGGCCACCGTGAAATACCACAGACAAGTGCCTTAAATGACAGAAATGTATCTTCTCACGGTTCTGGAGGCTGAGAACCCCAGATCAAAACTCTGTCAGGCTTGGTTTCTGGTAAGGCCTCTTTCCTTGGCTTAAAGACATCTGCCTTCTCACTGTACCCTCCCACAGTCTCTCCTCTGTGCTTGCAGCGAGAGAGGTCTCTGGTCTCTCTTCCTTTTCTTACACAGTCACCAGCCTTACTAGATTAGAACCTCATTCTTATCACCTCATTTAACCTTAATGATAATACTTCTTAAAGGCTCACTCTCCAAGTCATGTTGGGGGTTAGAGCTTCAATGTATGAATTCTAGGGGGACACAATTTAGTCTATAACGGGAACCAGAGGTGTTGATTTGGTGCCCAGTGGAGACTCAGGACAGCAAATCAGGAGATGAAGACTCACAGGTACTTCTTTTCTTCCTTTTCTGATACTGACACACAACTATGCATGATTGGGATCTGGGGTCAGCTGCCTGGATGCTCCTAACGTCCTCCAGCCCCTGGAATGCCCTTTTCCTGCCATCTTCGTGTGACTTGCTGGAGGCTCTCCAGCATGCTCTAGATACAGAAGGTTCAAGGTCTCACCAAGCCTTCTGGAGACTCACCCAGATTTGGGGGTGGGGGATAGAGCCTTATGTTCCCGCTATTATCTCTTGTTACAAATTCCTGCTTTTCCTGAATCTTGGTGGCCTGTATTCCTTGGTGGCCTCAGTTCCTCTCTCTTCATTTCCCAAGGCACTAACAGCACAAGGATTTGATGGAAGTTTAGGGCCCAAGAGGAGTCCTATGTGCCGCTCAGATTAGGCAATGACTTGCAACTAAATATCAGCTGTTCCTGCCCAGGGCCTTCTCACTCTGGCAGTGACTGCTGCTGTGTTTTCTGAGGCCTACACTCCACTTCTAGACCCTTCTGTTCCTCTTCTCATCCTCTAGGCCCACAGAGTCTTTCCCCCTAGAACTGCGAGAACAGCCAAGTTCCCATTGCTTTACTGAATGGAGCCATTTAATTCTGTCCTTTCCCACTCTCCTCTGCCTAATCCCAGGCCACCCAGACTGCTGGACGGGGCCTTCACCTTTCCTGACCAAAAGGCCCATAAATGTTTTCTTAAGCCTACGTGCCACCTACTTTTTTTTTTTTTGGAGACAGGGTCTCGCTCTGTCACCCAGGTGGCAGTACGGTAGCACTGTCTTGGCTTACTGCAGCCCCACCTTCTGGACTCAGGTTATCCTCCCACCTCAGTCTCCCGCGTAGCTGGGACCACAGGCACACACCACCACACCCAACTATTTTTATTTATTTATTTTGTTGAGACCACATTTCGTCATGTTGTCCAGGCTGGTCTGGAACTCCTGAGCTCAAGCGATCTGCCTGCCTTGGCCTCCCAAAGTGCTGGGATTACAGGTGTGAGTCAACACGACCGGCCACCCGCTACTTTGAACAATGCCTTTTCCCCTAGAATGTCAAAATTCTGTAAGAATTTCATTTTTGAAATAGTAATCTCTCCTCATGAAAAGTGCACATATACCAGACTTTGGAGGCATCTAATTTGCTGATACTTGCAACACTTCTGTATTTCTGTACACACATGCCTGTGTCTATACATACAAAATTAGTTCTTTAAATAAATAAAAATGGGTATGTTCTTTGAGAATCTGTTCCCATTTCTGTTGCACAAGCCTTAGAGGTGTGGAAGGAAAACAAGAACATATGGAAAAGGTATTTTGGGGTTTGGCACAGACATTTTGCAAGAAATTTCAAAGCATCGATGTCTCTAAGTGTTATTTGCAGAGTGGGGACTAGAACATGGGAACCAACAGTTTCCATTTTGGTCACGTTGCAGCTGTGCCAGGTCTTCAGAAAGCTCAACCTGAGAGCTCCAGCCCTGCTGTTCCTTGCAGATGGTCCACTGGTCCAGGCTACCTGCTCGGCTGGGCTTTTTCTCATTAAACTCTTGTGGAGAGGGCACCCCTGGGCCCAGAAGAAAGATGATGTCCTCTACAACAGCCCCAGGATGCTTATTATGATTCCTCCTCAGTTCGGAGCAAGCCATGAATAATTTAGGGTGGCATTTCAACCCCTTGTCTCCACTGGCTGTTCAACAAATCCTCTTTCCCCCTCGTTCTGCCTTTGATCGCCCTGGGAACGTTTAATAAAGCATCTGGCATTGAGTTTGTGCCTCAGCGTTCCAGAAGCGCGACTGAAATGACCCCAGCACATGAGTGTGCATTGACTGGAGGCAGCATAAATACCATCTTGAAGTCATGCCCTGGAAGCATGATGGACTTAGTGTGGGTACCCACACTCTGGAGGGACATTTGTAGCAACAGCGAGAAGGCCAGATAATGGCTCCATTTAACAGCCATTCAGGACCATAAATACATTTCCTCGAATAAATCTGCTGATTACTCGCGTGCTGACTTGACAGCTCAGCCAAGTGGTTTGCCCTAAATGTTGCAAAAGGCCCTACCGCGAATCCATCCATGTGGAGGGCCACAGATAAAAAAATACAATTGGCGGGTCCTTTTCGGAAATGATTGTACAACATGAGAAAAGAGATGGGAACGAAAAATTTCGCAGGAGCAGGCATTTAATATCTAGCCAGTTGCCTCTACACAATCATAACTACTGCTTCAGGAAAAATCAGCCACAATTCATGTCCCAGACATGTGTTATGACAAATAATTTGGAGAAGACCAGAAAATAAAACAAAAAAACCCCCTGTGTTTTCTTTCAGATACATGATAAGGATGAGGGTGGACAATTGGATGCCGGTTTGTTACTCCTTTAGGGGATCAGGTTGTTTAAGATCCTTCGGAGTCGTCCCTTGGCTTTTGGGATAAAGTTTAAATTTCTTCCCATGGCAGAAGAGACCCTTCCTGGTTCGACTGCATCCTCTTTGCCACAGGGAGTTTTTGTGATCTATTCTAACCTTAGAGAACCACCGGCAAATGACTCTTGTTACCTAGAATTTTCTCGCCTTTCCCAGCCCCATCTCTCCTCACCTGGTGAAGCCTCATTTATCATTAGGAATTCAATCCACCGGTCATTCCCTGTAAAATCTCCGTTGAGTACCTTCTCCTACCCCAGCCTGATTGGATGTCCATCCGCCTCACTCCTCCAGACCCTGACCGCGGCATGGGTTGTCTTGTGTAGTTTTCTTGCCTATCCTCCAGCTGGGAGAAGGGGCCACGTCCCTGTGCTGGATCATAGCAGGCGTTTGATGGCCATCTCTCCAACAAGAGACAGCACGCAGCTGGCTCCTATGGCGTGCCAAGCCCTTCACCTGCCTTATCTTCTAGTCCTCCCACCAGCCTTAGGGGGTGGGGACTAGTAATAGCCACACTTTTCAAGTCGGGGAGCTAGGCATAGAAAGCTTCAGCAGCCTCCCCAAGGTCAGACACGTGGCCAGTAAGTGCTGGGGCCAGGCCTGCACCAGAGCACCTGGACTCCTGGGCGAGTGAGTCAACACCTGAGTCCAGGCATGCCAGGCAGACATCTTTCCTTTATTTCCTGAGAGTGGAGGGTAGAGAGGAGCCCATAGGGTTCTTGGTCACGCACACTGGAGCTTGGGTGAGCCTGATGCCCGTGTTTGGTGCCGGCAGGGCAGGCCCGGGCGGGGCAGGAGAGTGGGAGGGAGATGCTGCTCCTCCCCTTCCATGTCTTCTTGCCTCATGGACATCTTGTCAGCTCCTTGCTGCCAGGGGTAATAGTCACAGATTAGAGGAGGAGACATGGACTATTTATCGTCTTCAACTGTAAACAATACACCCTACTTGTCCTTATCACTGCTACTCAAACATTAGCATCTTAGAAAAAATGCTTCCTCCCTCCCGATCTTCTTCAGACTGACACCCTACCGCAGGGGCCTCCCGCTTGCACGGGGTCTCAGCCACAAATCATCAGAGGCAGCGGCTCCACAGCTGCCCCCTTCCGGGGTCTGACAACCCATCCCTTAGATCCAGGTCGGGAGGGAGGGAGAGGCGATCAAGAGCACTGGTGGGAACCAACCCCGGAGGGGGCTGAGCTGGCAGTCAGGCTCCAGCAGAACTTTCCTTTGGTTGTCCAGAGAGAGCATGGCTGCTGGACGCCCAGGCAAGCTGCAGACTGTGCCCGTTAGACTTGCCTAGTGCTGCAGCCTGGAACGGGGCTTGGGGCTGAGTGGGGCCTGTGTCTGCCTGTGGAAGGTAAGAAGGAAGGGAGAAGGGAAGGCAGGGAGAAAGGAGGGAGGGAGGAAGGAAAAAAGACAGGGGGGAAGAAGGGAAGGAGGCAGAAAGGAAGAAGGGAAGGAAGAAAGAAGGAAAGGGGAGATGTGGGAGGGAACCCAGACTCGGAGGATAGGCAGACTGAAGTTTTGAAGAGGTGTGGCTTAGGCATGAGGGAAGAAGAGCCACCAGCCATGGTTAACTCAAGGCGAGCTCACATCTGAGGGTAGGCATCATGTTTAGGATGGTGAGTTTCATTTTCAACTTTTTTTTTTCAACATTTCCTCTTTCCCATAGTTTGATTTTGTAAGGCCTTGGATACATGTTAATTTTCCTGTCTGCAGGACTTGGATTTGATGGACGGACTAGTTGCCCCAGTGGGTCCTGAACGGCCCTCCCAGTGGCCTAGGGGCTCAGAGACAGACCCCTTGACCTTAGTCCCAACTTGTGTCTACTCACTCAGCATCTCGTGGTTCAGAACTCCTTGGTTGCTGCTTGAAACATGAAGCTAGTTTACAATAGTTATGTTTTAATTTTAGGCTTAATTGCTTTTTGAATAGAAGAGAATGATTCTGACATTACAGCATAGGTTCCAGAATTAGTTCACTGTAATTCAGTTCCCACAATTTTACCACAAAGGCCTCCTAATGAGATTAAATCTAAGCATTACACAGTTGCCCATTTATTATTTTTCCTCGGCATGCCCAGATAGATGGTGATGACTAACCTGAACTCTGATTATTTTACCACAATAAGGTCAGCTCACTGGGGGCTCATGGCCAAGACCCAGAAAATATCATAACTCACTCAAGATAAGGTCTATGTCATGGAGTAAATCACAAACTCTATAGTTAGAACAATCCTCCCATGTACACTGATGTTGACTTTCAGCCGTGTTCTTAATCAGCTCTTGCACACAATGCATTCTCTATTTGAAGGGTTTGCTGCTTTAATCCCAGACAATAACAGCCATTCACTTACTCTCGCCCGCAGATGCCTTCTCGATACTGAGATTCCTTCACTGGAATCACCCTCTCATTGACCTAAATCATTCATTACAAAGTATTTCAGACAAGCTCTCGATAACCCTGGAGTAGAGGTGGCACCTGTCTTTCTTTCATTTATGAGGCCTTTCCACTCCAGAAAGCTTCAGTCACCACTCAGAAAGATTTCTTTTCTCCTATGTTTACAATGAGCAGCTTTGCATTTAGTAACAAAACCTGAGACCACCAGATCTTTGGGTCTACTTATTTATCCAACAAGGTTGATGAGAGCTGGCGCGAGGAAGCAGGTGTTCTACATTCCCAGTGGGAGTGAAAGGGGATAGAACATTTCTGGAGAAAATTTTATAGTATGTAGCAAAAGCTTTAGAACAAAATCATCAATAAAATATTAATATTAAGTAATTAGCCATTACTATTAACTAACAACATTAAATAAATTATTAATTAATAGTTCTAAATTATTTATCCAAATAAATGTATTTCAAGAAATTTATTTTTTATGCTTAAAAACTCACATGTACAATATGCTTAAAAACACAGCCAGGAATAATCAGAGTATCTCCCCCTGTGGTAAGTTTGCAGATGACTTTTCTTTGTTTTATTTCTATTTTCTACATGTAAAAAGGATGGTGCCGTATTACTTTTGTAATATAAAAAAGCAAACAACAGCCACAAAAAAAGAGGGAGGGGAAAGAAAAAGGAAAGAGAGCAGGAAAAGAAAGAGAGAGTGAGAAGGAAAAAGGAGAAAAAGGCTGAATGATTGACAGCTGGCGTAAAAAATAAATCTGTAAGTGTAAAATTCCTCAAATGTGGTCTATTTGTATACGCTGTAATTTGACCCATGCCGCTCCCCTGATAACATGGAGGGAAAGGGCGTTTATGTTTCATGCTTTCAGAGCCCGTGAGCAATCTTACTGGGTTCTATGGGATCTTTGGTCCTTGATTTCTGTCCCATCACAACAAAGAAAACAGACCACGTGCTGGCTTTGACAGAACTGATTTAATTATATTTGCTTACATGAGCCAGTCCGGGCTTGTGAATCACCATGCCTTCAGGGGTTGAAATATACCTGGCCTTTGATCACGGCAGAGTAAAAACTTCTCACACTCACATCCGCATCCTACGAAGAAGGTTCTCATGCGGGGGTTGATGGGAGTCCCTGAGGGCTCCTGGCACTGTCTTAACCTGCTCGCTCGTGGTCTCAAAGAAATTCTACTCCTTAAATAATTTCTTCTAAGCAAGACCGGATCTTCTACTCCCTTTGGTGTTCCTTCAAAATTTGTCAGCATATCTGTAGGCATGCAATCTTCGTGTAGGTGTGCTAGACTGATGAAACATTTCTGCGTCTCATTTCTTCCACCCCGGGGATTGGTGAGGTTGTTGTTCTAACCATAACTTGCAAGAAGGTCAGGGGGAAGGTTTTCATACTCCTGCATGGCTTTGGAAACTGGGGAAGTTGGGGCACCTCATGAACTAAAGAAATAGAAACAAACATGAGGGCTCCCAAAGCTGGAGTGTCTGAGCCACGGGAAAGAGGGTGGAGTATGGAGCTGTGGCGGGAACTTGCAATCTCCTGCGATCTGTTTTATTGACGTGGCAGCCTGCAGTGGTCCACACCCACCAGCAGGGATCCTCCTCTCCGAAGGTGTGCTTTACCCATGTGACTGTCCGAAAATTATTGAAAACCATGTTTTGTTTGTTTGTTTGTTTTGTTTTTGAGACAGTCTCACTCTGTCGCCTAGGCTGAAGTGCGATGGCACGATCTCAGCCCACTGCAACCTCTGATTCAGTCTCCCAGATTCAGGCAATTATCCTGCCTCAGCCTCCCAAGTATCTGGGATTACAGGTGCCTGCCACCACACCTGGCTACTTTTTGTATTTTTAGTAGAGGCAGAGTTTCACCATGTTGGCCAGGATGGTCCAACCTGCCTTGGACCTGACCTCAGGTGATCCACCTGTCTTGACCTCCCAAAGCGCTGGGATTACAGGCATGAGCAACCTCTCCAAGCCCATCTCTCTCTCTCTCTCTCTCTTTTTTTAAATTTTTATTTATTTTTATTATTATTATTATTTTTTACGAGGTCTCGCTCTGTCACCCAGGCACAATCATAGCTTACTGCAGCCTTGACCTCCTGGGCTCAGTGACTCTCCCGCCTCAGCCTCCTGAGTAGCTGGGACTACAGGTGCGTGCCACCACACCCAGCTAACTTTTAAAAAGTTTTTGTAGAGACAGGGTTTTGCCATGTTTCCCAGGCTGGTCTCGAACTCCTGGGCTCAAGCAATCTGCTCACCTCGACCTCCCAAAATGCTGAGATTACAGGTGTGGGCCATTGCATCGGGCCAAAAACCATCTCTTAATGGATAAACTTATTTCAATACCCATTAGAAGAGGAAGGCATTTAAAAGTTATTTCAGTCTTTAAACGCTTATTTTTCCACCACTGTGTATAAATAGAAAGAGAAAAAGCTTGAAATCGTTGTCTGCCTGAGCAGAAATGTCTGGTACCTCACTGCCGGCAAGTCCGTGTGCTGTGGGTTGAATGGTGACCCCTACAAAATATGTCCACTTGGAACTTGTGAATGTGATCTTATTTGGGAAAACGGTCTTTGCAAATTAAGTTATGGATCTTGAGATGAGATCATCCTGGATTATCTGGCGGGTCCCAAGTCCAGTGACAAGGGTCCTTATAGAAACAGGGGAAGACACAGGCAGAAGACAGAACACTCAAGAAGGCCACGTGAATGAAGTCAGAGGCAGAGACTGGGATGACACAGCTGCCACCAGAAGCTGGATGAGGCAAGGGAAGGAGTCCCTCCGAGCCCGCTGAGGGAACACAGCCCCACCAGCACTTCGATTTGGGGTTCTGGCCCCCAGAACTGTAAGACAGTAAATTCCTATTGTTGTAAGCCACATAAGATTTCTCCTTTCTTTCTTTCCCTCCCTTCCTTCCTTCCTTCCTTCCTTCCTTCCTTCCTTCCTTCCTTCCTTCCTTCCTTCCTTCCTTCCTTCCTTCCTACCTTTTCTTTCTTTCTTGCCTTTCTTTTTTTGAGTTTCCGTGCTGTTGCCCAGGTTGGAGTGCAATGGCACAGTCTTGGCTCACTGCAACCTCTGGCTCCTGGATTCAAACAATTCTCCTTCCTCAGCCTACTGAGTAGCTGGGACTACAGATGCACACCACCACACCCTGTTATTTTTGTATTTTTTAGTAGAGATGGGGTTTCACCATGTTGGCCAAGCTGGTCTTGAACTCTTGACCTCAGGTGATCCACCCGCCTCCCAAAGTGCCGGAATTACAGGTGTGAGCCACCCCGCCTGGCCCACAGCAGACTTCTTACAGCAGATCTAGGACGTGAGCACACCTTGTCTTTACTCATTATCCATCCTCGTCAGCCCTCTGGTCACCTGGTAGCGTTGGAAACAGTGAATTGATACCTGCCTGTCATTCCACAGAGCCCTTTTTCATTAAAAAAAAAAAAAAAAAGGTAGCTATTTTAGGAATGTGTGTCCTCAAATGCATTTCAGTTCCTCAAATTTGTCTGTTCAATGATTTTTTTCCTTTTAAATTTCTGAATCTCAGTTTCTTTCTCCCATTTCCTCTCTGCGCACTTTCCACATTTCTGTGGCACCCTGACTTTTGACCCCGGGAGAACTCCCTAAACAGCAGAGGTGATGGGAAGGGACAGGCACTGTGCTTCCATCCGCCCAGCTACCGAGGAGCCCTGCTTTTACCCGCAGTCCCATGACTGGCCTCCTCATCCATATTTTACCCTTCTCCTAAAACCCAAGTGAGCACTGTGCTATTTTCTTGAATGTTCTCAACGTGCAGGGAGCTGGGGTCCCTCTCCTAAGAAGCTTAGCAGCACTTCCCCACACTGATTTATGGATTTAGAGGTAACACTTCCAGTATCACCACCGGGATGGATTTTCTATTATCTCACACGGTTCAGCAGGGTTTTGCATGCTTGTCATTTTGGCAAAGAACACAGAAAGAGCAGAGAGAGCCATTCAACCTCAGCCTGATGGGGGAGAAGTAACGCAGACGAAGAGGCAAACCAGAGTATGAGAGACAAGAGGGAGGGGAGACTTGACAGTGTGTTTCAGTCACAAATCTAGTCCATTCTACAGTTAGCACCAGTCTGGCTCTGCCCAGTTATGTGTCAACTCATGTCCTTTGTTTATCTTTTTGTAGAGACGAGGTTGGGCTACGTTGCCTGGGTGGGTCTCAAACTCCTGAGCTCAAGTGATTCTCCCGCCTCAGCCTCCCAAAGTGCTGGGATTACAGGCATCAGCTCCTACACCCAGCCAATGCCTGTTTTTTAATTACAGTAATTCCTGTTAAGTTTCTGTAACTTGCGCTTCAGAGAGCCCTGACCTGAGCTGAAGTTGCCAATGACATTCTGATTGTTCAATTTCTTGCAAATTAAATTTTGTCCTCGGCTGGGCGCGGTGGCTCACGCCTGCAATCCCAGCACTTTGGGAGGCCGAGGCGGGTGGATCACCTGAGGTCAGGAGTTTGAGACCAGTCTGGCCAACACGGTGAAACCCCGTCTCTACCGAAAATACAAAAATTATCCAGGCATGGTGGCGCGTGCCTGTAATCCTAGCTACTTGGCAGGCTGAGACAGGAGAATCGCTTGAACCCAGGAGGTGGAGGTTGTGGTGAGCCGAGATTGCACCAGTTTGGGTGACAGAGTGAGACTCTGTCTCAAAAAAAAAAAAGGTTGTCCTCATAACTAGGAAGCAACAAAGCCAGGAGTAGTACCTGAGTCTTAGGACTTCTGATTCCCATTGCCACTAGACATAGAGCATGTTTCACATATTTCAGTTCATTTCATATAGTAGAAGCAAGTCACAAAGAAGATGTGATCAAAAAGCTTAGTAAATGACAAACTAGAAAAATTCAGTTAAAAATAGACATTTAAGTCTTTAGTCCATCTCAAGTTGTTTTTGTATATGGCCCAATTTCATTCTTTTGTATATGGGTATCCTGTTTCCTCAATATCATTTATTGAAGAAATGTCATTTCCTGATTGTATATTCTGAGCAACCTTGTCAAAGATTAGTTGACCACGTATGTGCAGGTTTATTTTTGGGCTATTATTTTTTTATATACGTTAAGTTCTAGGGTACGTGTGCACAACGTGCAGGTTTGTTACATATGTATACATGTGCCATGTTGGTGTGCTGCACCCATTAACTCGTCATTTACATTAGGTATATCTCCTAATGCTATTCCTCCCCTCTCCCCCCGCCCTACAAAAGGCCCTGGTGTGTGATGTTCCCCATCCTGTGTCCAAGTGATCTCATTGTTCAATTCCCACCTATGAGTGAGAACATGCAGTGTTTGGTTTTTTGTCCTTGTGATAGTTTGCTCAGAATGATGGTTTCCAGCTTCATCCATGTCCCTACAAAGGACATAAACTTTTTTATGGCTGCATAGTATTCCCTGGTGTATATGTGCCATGGTTTCTTTTTTGTTTTTGTTTTTGTTTTTTATTATTATACTTTAAGTTCTACAGTACATGTGCACGACGTGCAGGTTTGTTACATATGTATACATGTGCCATGTTGGTGTGCTGCACCCATTAACTCATCATTTACATTAGGTATATCTCCTAGTGCTATCCCTCTCCCCTCCCGCCACCCCACGGCATGCCCTGGTATGTGATGTTCCCCTTCCTGTGTCCAAGTGATCTCATTGTTCAATTCCCACCTATGAGTGAGAACATGCGGTGTTTGGTTTTCTGTTCTTGCGATAGTTTGCTGAGAATGATGTTTTCCAGCTGCATCCATGTCCCTACAAAGGACACTAACTCATCCTTTTTTATGACTGCATAGTATTCCATGGTGTGTATGTGCCACATTTTCTTAATCCAGTCTGTCACTGATGGACATTTAGGTTGATTCCAAGTCTTTGCTGTTGTGAATAGTGCTGCAATAAACATACGTGTGCATGTATCTTTATAGCAGCATGATTTATAATCCTTTGGGTATATCCCCAGTAATGGGATGGCTGGGTCAAATGGTATTTCTAGTTCTAGATCCTTGAGGAATCGCCATACTGTTTTCCACAATGGTTGAACTAGTTTACAGTCCCACCAACAGTGTAAAAGTGTTCCTATTTCTCCACATCCTCTCCAGCACCTGTTGTTTCCTGATTTTTTAATGATTGCTATTCTAACTGGTGTGAGATGGTATCTCATTGTGGTTTTGATTTGCGTTTCTCTGATGGCAAGTGATGATGAGCATTTTTTCGTGTGTCTGTTGGCTGCATAAATGTCTTCTTTTGAGAAGTGTCTGTTCATATGCTTTGCCCACTTTTTGATGGGGTTGTTTTTCTCTTGTAAATTTGTTTGAGTTCTTTGTAGGTTCTGGATATTAGCCCTTGGTCAGATGAGTAGATTGCAAAAATTTTCTCCCATTCTGTAGGTTGCCTGTTCACTCTGATGGTAGTTTCTTAATTAGATCCCATTTGTCAATTTTGGCTTGTGTTGCGTTGCTTTTGGTGTTTTAGATATGAAGTCCTTGCCCATGCCTATGTCCTGAATGTTATTACCTAGGTTTTCTTCTAGGGTTTTTATGGTTTTAGGTCTAACATTTAAGTGTCTAATCAATCTTGAATTAATTTTCGTATAAGCAGTAAGGAAAGGATGCAGTTTCAGCTTTCTACTTATGGCTAGCCAATTTTCCCAGCACCATTTATTAAATAGGGAATCCTTTCCCCATTTCTTGTTTTTGTCAGGTTTGTCAAAGATCAGATGGCTGTAGATGTGTGGTATTATTTCTGAGGGCTCTGTTCTGTTCCATTGGTCTATATCTCTGTTTTGGTACCAGTACCATGCTGTTTTGGTTACTGTAGCCTTGTAGTAGAGTTTGAAGTAAGGTAGTATGATGTCTCCAGCTTTGTTCTTTTGGCTTAGGATTGTCTTGGCAATGTGGGCTCTTTTTTGGTTCTATATGAACTTTAAAGTAGTTTTTTTCAATTCTGTGAAGAAAGTCATTGGTAGCTTGATGGGGATGGCATTGAATCTATAAATTACGTTGGGCAGTATGGCCATTTCATGATGCTGATTCTTCCTATCCATGAGCATGGAATGTTCTTCCATTTGTTTGTGTCCTCTTTTATTTCATTGAGCAGTGGTTTGCAGTTCTCCTTGAAGAGGTCCTTCACATCCCTTGTAAGTTGGATTCCTAGGTATTTTATTCTCTTTGAAGCAATTGTGAATGGGAGTTCACTCATGATTTGGCTCTCTGTTTGTCTGTTATTGGTGTATAAGAATGCTTGTGATTTTTGCATATTGATTTTGTATCCTGAGACTTTGCTGAAGTTGCTTATCAGCTTAAGGAGATTTTGGGCTGAGATGATGGGGTTTTCTAAATATACAATCATGTCAGCTGCAAACAGGGACAATTTGACTTCCTCTTTTCCTAACTGAATACATTTTATTTCTTTCTCCTGACTGATTGCCCTAGCCAGAACTTTCAACACTATGTTGAATAGGAGTGGTGAGAGAGGGCATCCCTGTCTTGTGCCAGTTTTCAAAGGAAATGCTTCCAGTTTTTGCCCATTCAGTATGATATTGGCTGTGGGTTTGTCATAAATAGCTCTTATTATTTTGAGATATGTCCCATCAATACCTAGTTTATTGGGAGTTTTTAGCATGAAGGGCTGTTGAATTTTATCAAAGGCCTTTTCTGCATCTATTGAGATAATCGTGTGGTTTGTCTTTAGTTCTGTTTATATGATGGATTATGTTTATTTATTTGCATATGTTGAATCGAACCAGCCTTGCATCCCAGGGATGAAGCCAACTTGATCATGGTGGATAAGCTTTTTGATGTGCTGCTGGATTTGGTTTGCCAGTATTTTATTGAGGATTTTTGCATCGATGCTCATCAGGGATATTGGTCTAAAATTATCTTTACTTGTTGTGTCTCTGCCAGGCTTTGGTATCAGGATGATGTTGGCCACATAAAATGAGTTAGGGGAGGATTTCCTCTTTTTCTATTGATTGGAATAGTTTCAGAAGGAATGGTACCAGCTCCTCTTTGTACCTCTAGTAGAATTCAGCTGTGAATCCATCTGGTCCTGGACTTTTTTTGGTTGGTAGGCTATTAATTATTGCCTCAATTTCAGAGCCTGTTATTGGTCTATTCAGGGATTCAACTTTTTCCTGGTTTAGTCTTGAGAGGGTGTGTGTGTCCAGGAATTTATCCATTTCTTCTAGGTTTTCTAGTTTATTTGCATAGAGGTGCTTATAGTATTCTCTGATGGTAGTTTGTATTTCCGTGGGATCGGTGGTGCTATCCCCTTTATCATTTTTTTTTGCATCTATTTGATTCTTCTCTCTTTTCTTCTTTATTAGTCTTGCTAGTGGTCTATCAATTTTGTTGATCTTTTCAAAAAACCAGCTCCTGGATTCATTGATGTTTTGAAGGGTTTTTTCTGTCTCTATCTCCTTCAGTTCTGCTCTGATCTTAGTTATTTCTTGCCTTCTGCTAGCTTTTGAATGTGTTTGCTCTTGCTTCTCTAGTTCTTTTAATTGTGAATTTAGGGTGTCAATTTTAGATCTTTCCTGCTTTCTCTTGTGGGCATTTAGTGCTATAAATTTCCCTCTCACACTGCTTTAAATGTGTCCCAGAGATTCTGGTATGTTGTGTCTTTGTTCTCATTGGTTTCAAAGAACATCTTTATTTCTGCCTTCATTTTGTTATGTACCCAGTAGTCATTCAGGAGCAGGTTGTTCCATTTCCATGTAGTTGAGTGGTTCTGAGTGAGTTTTTTTTTTTTTGTTTTTTTTGTTTTTTTTTTTTTTTTTTTTTTGAGATGGAGTCTCGCTCTGTCACCCAAGCTGGAGTGCAGTGGTATGATCTCGGCTCACTGCAAGCTCTGCCTCCTGGGTTCACGCCACTCTCCTGCCTCAGCCTCCTGAGTAGCTGGGACTACAGGCACTTGCCACCACACCTGGCTAATTTTTTTTTTTTTTTGTACTTTTAGTAGAGACGGGGTTTCACCGTGTTAGCCGGGATGGTCTGGATCTCCTGACCTCGTGATCTGCCCGCCTTGGCCTCCCAAAGTGCTAGGATTACAGGCATTGGCCACCGTGCCCGGCCCTTGAGTGAATTTCTTAATCCTGAGTTCTAGTTTGATTGCACTGTGGTCTGAGAGACAGTTTGTTATCATTTCTGTTCTTTTACATTTGCTGAGGAGTGCTTTGTTTCCAACTATGTGGTCAATTTTGGAATAAGTGTGATGTGGTGCTGAGAAGAATGTATATTCTGTTGATTTGGGGTGGAGAGTTGTGTAGATGTCTATTAGGTCCACTTGGTGCAGAGATGAGTTCAATTCCTGGATATCCTTGTTAACTTTCTGTCTTGTTGATCTGTCTAATTTTGATAGTGGGGTGTTAAAGTCTCCCATTATTATTGTGTGGGAGTCTAAGTCTCTTTGTAGGTCTCTAGGGACTTGCTTTATGAATCCGGGTGCTCCTGTATTGGGTGTATATATATTTAGGATAATTAGCTCTTCTTGTTGAATTGATCTCTTTACCATTCTGTAATGGCCTTCTTTGTCTCTTTTGATCTTTGTTGGTTTAAAGCCTGTTTTATCAGAGACTAGGATTGCATCCCCTATTTTTTTTGTTTTCCATTTGCTTGGTAGATCTTCCTCCATCCCTTTATTTTGAGTCTATGTGTGTCTCTGCATGTGAGATGGGTCTCCTGAATACAGCACACTGATGGGTTTTGACTCTTTATCCAGTTTGCCAGTCTGTGTCTTTTAATTGGAGCATTTAGCCCATTTACATTTAAGCCCATTAAATTTAGCCCATTTACATTTAAGGTTAATATTGTTATGTGTGAATTTGATCCTGTGATTATGATGGTAGTTGGTTATTTTGCTCATTAGTTGATGCAGTTTCTTCCTAGCATCAATGTTCTTTATAATTTGGCATGTTTTTGTAGTGGCTGGTACTGGTTGTTCCTTCCCATGTTTAGTGCTTCCTTCAGGAGCTCTTGTAAGGCAGGCCTGGTGGTGACAAAATCTCTCAGCATTTGCTTGTCTGTAAAAGATTTTATTTCTCCTTCACTTATGAACTTCGTTTGGCTGGATATGAAATTCTGGGTTGAAAATTCTTTTCTTTAAGAATGTTGAATATTGGACCTTGTCTCTTCTGGCTTATAGAGTTTCTGCTGAGAGATCCACTGTTAGTCTGATGGGTCTCCCTTTGTGGGTAACCTGACCTTTCTCTCTGGCTGCCCTTAACATTTTTTCCTTCATTTCAACTTTGGTGAGTCTGACAATTATATGTCTTGGAGTTGCTCTTCTTGAGGAGTATCTTGAATACTATTTCTATGTATTTGAATACATAGAAATACATTCTATGTATTTCCTGAATTTGAATGTTGGTCTGCCTTGCTAGGTTGGGGAAGTTCTCCTGGATAATATCCTGCAGAGTGTTTTCCAACTTGGTTCCATTCTCCCTGTCACTTTCAGGCACATGAATCGGACATAGATTTGGTCTTTTCACATAGTCCCATGTTTCTTGGAGGCTTTGTTCATTTCTTTTTACTCTTTTTTCTCTAAACTTCTCTTCTCGCTTCATTTCATTCATTTGATCTTCAGTCACTGATACCCTTTCTTCCACTTGATCGAATCAGCTACTGAAGCTTGTGCATGTGTCACGTAGTTCTCGTGCCACGGTTTTTAGCTCCATCAGGTATTTAAGTTCTTCTCTATGCTGTTTTTTCTAGTTAGCCATTCGTCTAATCTTTTTTCAAGATTGTAATATATTTTTTAGCTTCTTTGTGATGGGTTCGAACATCCTCCTTTAGCTTGGAGAAGTTTGTTATTACCCATCGTCTGAAGCCTTCTTCTCTCAACTCGTCAAAGTCATTCTCCATCCAGCTTTGTTCTGTTGCTGGCAAGGAGCTGCATTCGTTTGTAGGAGAAGAGGTGCCCTGATTTTTAGAATTTTCAGCTTTTCTGCTCTGGTTTCTCCGCATCTTTGTGATTTTATCTACCTTTGGTCTTTGATGATGGTGATGTACAGATGGGGTTTTGGTGTGGATGTTCTTTCTGTTTGTTAGTTTTCCTTCTAACAGTCAGGACCCTCAGCTGCAGGTCTGTTGAAGTTTGATGGAGGTCCACTGCAGACCCTGTTTGCCTGGGTATCACCAGTGGAGGCTGCAGAACAGCAAATATTGCAGAACAGCAAATGTTGCTGCCTGATCCTTCCTCTGGAAGCTTCATCTCAGAGGGGCAGCTAGCTGTATGAGGTGTCAGTCTGCCCCTAGTAGGATATGCCTCCCAGTTAGGCTACTCGGGAGTCAGGGACCTACTTGAGGAGGCAGTCTGTCCGTTCTCAGATCCTAAATTCCATGCTGGGAGAACCACTACTCTCTTCAAAGCTGTCAGACAGGGATGTTTAAGTCTGCAGAAGTTTCTGCTGCCTTTTGTTCAGCTATGCCCTGCCCCCAGAGATGGAGTCTCTAGAGGCAGGCAGGCCTCCTTGAGCTGCGGTGGGGTGCACACAGTTCGAACTTCCCAGTCTCTTTCTTTACCTACTCAAGCCTCAGCAATGGCAGATGCCCCTCCCCCAGCCTCGCTGCTGCCTTGCAGTTCAATCTCAGACAGCTGTGCTAGCAGTGAGTGAGGCTCTGTGGGCGTAGGACCCTCTGAGCCAGGGGCGGGATATAATCTCCTGGTATGCCATTTGCTAACACCATCGGAAAAGCGCAATATTAGGGTGGGAGTGTCCTGATTTTCCAGGTACAATCTGTCATGGTTTCCCTTGACTAGGAAAGGGAATTCCCCGACCCCTTCCATTTCCTGGGTGAAGCGATGCCCCACCCTGCTTCAGCTCACGCTCCGTGGGCTGCACTCACTGTCTGACAAGCCCCAGTGAGATGAACCTGGTACCTCAGTTTGAAACGTAGAAATCACCTGTTTTCTGTGTTGCTCATGCCGGGAGCTGTAGACTGGAGTTGCTCCTATTCAGCCATCTTGGAACCTCCCCCTTCTCCATTTTTGGACAATTCTGTTCCATTGGTCTATGTGTGTATTTCTGTCTTTTTTTTTTTTTTTTTGAGACAGTCTTTCTCTGTTATCCAGGCTTGAGTACAGTGACTGGCTTTCAGCTCACTGCAAACTCTGCTTCCCAGGTTCAAGCAATTCTCCTGCCTCAGCCTCCCGAGTAGCTTGGATTACAAGCATGAGCCACCATACCTGGCTAATTTTTGTGTTTTTAATAGAGATGGAGTTTGTCAGGCTGGTCTTGAACTCTTGACCTCAAGTAATCCACCCACCTCGGCCTCCTGAAGTGCTGGGATTGCAGGTGTGAGCCACTGCACCTGGCCTATGTGGTTTTTTTTTTATGCCAGTACCATCTCATTATGATTACTGTAGCTTTGTAATACAGATGGAAATCAGGAGATGTGATGCCTCCAACTTTGTTTTTCCTTCTCAAGTTTGCTTTGGCTGTTGGGGGCCTTTTTAACTTCCTGGTACTTATTGGCCACAAAAACAGGAGACCTTGGAGAGCCAGCTGGAAAAATGAGTCTGGAGTTCAAGAGAGAGAACCCAGCTGGAGATACAAATTTGAGCGTGGTCAGAATACAAGTGGCCATGTAAAACCACGAGATTGGATCTGATTACCAAGTGTGGACAACAGGGCCCAGGATTGAGCCCAGGACATTCTAGTATTATAAGAGAAGGAACCAGCAACAGAGACTCTATTTTTTTTTGTTTTTGTTTTTGTTTTTGAGACGGAATCTCACTCTGTCACCCAGGCTGGAATGCAATGGTAGGATTCTCAGCTCACTGTGAACTCTGCTTCCCAGGTTTAAGCAATTCTCCTGCCTCAGCCTCCTGAGTAGCTGGAACACGCCACCATGCCAGCCTAATTTTTTTGTATTTTAGCAGACACAGGGTTTCACTGTGTTGCCCAGGCTGGTCTCGAACTCCTGAGCTCAGGCAATCTGCCCACCTTGGCCTCCCAAAGTACTAGAATTATAGGTGTGAGCCACTGCGCCCAGCCGGGAGACTCAATATTTTCCTGGGATTGCCATAATAAAATGCCACAAAGTGGGTGACTTAAAACAACACATATCTCGTCTCACAAGCTGGGAGGCTAGAATCTGAAATCAGGAGTCAGCAGGGTTGCCTCTTCCTCAGGGCTGTGAGGAGGGTCTGTTTGAGCCTCTCTGCAGCTTCTGACAAGGGCCGGCAAGCCTCTGCGTTCCTTGTCTCATAGATGCCTCTCCAGCCCCGGCCTTTGCCGGCTCTGGTAGCCTCCCTGTGTCTTCTCTCTGAGTCTGCACCTGGCTGTCTTCTCATAAGGACACACACATGTGCTCTAGTGTGCCCTCATTGTAACTGATTCCATCTACAATGACGCTATTTCCAAATAAGGTCACCGTCCAAGGAAGTGGCATGATGGACTTTAACAGAGCTTTCTGAGGGGACATGGTTCACTCCGGAACAGAGACTGAGATGCAGCTGCCAAAGAAATGCTCTGGGCTGGAATGTAAGTGAAGAAAGTGGCTGGAGTGCTGCCGCTGGGTTAACTCAGGAGAGAGCTGAAATGACCCATTTTAAGGGACCCATGGGACACAAACCTGATGGGCACAAGTTCCTGAGGGAAATGGAGAAGAGAAATTGGGAACTGCAAATACAGAAAAGTTGTTTGAGGAGTTGCTGTAAAGAGAGGGAGAAAAATAGGGTAGTGGCTGGAGCAAGATGTGGCGCCAAGAGAGGGTTTGTTGTTTCGGGGAGGACCCTCAGCCCACGCTGACGGTTGACAGCCAGGACAGAGCGGAGAGTGGAGGATGCCAGAGAGAAGGGGGAGGATTGCTGAGGGGAGACGATCTGTGCTCAAGGAAGGGGTGGTTTAGAAACGGCAACCACAGGCTGGGCGCGGTGGTTCATGTTTGTAATCCCAGCACTTTGGGAGGCCGAGGCAGGTGGATCACGAGGTCAGGAGTTCGAGACCAGCCTGACCAACATGGTGAAACCCCATCTCTACTAAAAATACAAAAATTAGCCAGGCATGGTGGCGTGTGCCTGTAATCCCAGCTAACCTGGGAGGCGGAGCTTGCAGTGAGCCGAGATCACAACACTGCACTCCAGCCTGGGCGACAGAGCAAGACTCTATTAAAACAAAACAAAACAAAACAAAACAAAAAAAAAAAAAAAAAAGAAAGAAAGAAAAGAAAGGGCAGCTACAGTCCCATCACCCTAACAGGAGGGCCAGCAGAGCCTGGAGACCGGTCTATTGACTGTAGGCGGGGCCAGGAGGCACACATGTTGGGAGGGGTAGTGCTTGCGTTCCTTCTCTTCCAACTGCCCCCTGCTCACAGTGGATGAGGGAGCAAAGGCCTGGGATTCCTCAGCAGCCCAAAGATGGGTGGCGGGAGAAGTGCAAGATTCCCTAAGTCACGGGGTTAGGAAGAAGCCACATTGGAGTTCTCGTTTTCTGTTGCTCAGTATGCGGCTTTGCACATTGCACCACCTTGCCTTGTCCCCACGAAACGAAGATGCTCAGCTGCAGCCCTCCCAGAACCCACTATCCTGGTGATGGGACGCTCTAGTCCTTTGGGAAGCCCCGGCCGGCATGCGGCAGGCAGCAAGCTCCGAGCCGCAGGCCGCTCCCTGCACCAGCTCCCACCCGTTGAGTTGCGCACTCATCCGGAGTCAGAGGTGTTTGATTCCAAATTTATTTATTTATTTTTTCTTTGGGATTGATTAGTAACTTAGTTAAATATCACATAAACTGGTTAAATAGTAAGGGGAATAAAGGGTTGCTTCTATGAAAACTCTTTTGGATGCTTTAGAAAAACTAGATGAAGATGAGCAGTTCAAAGCCGCCCCTCCATTAGGTGTCAGTGAGACAATGAGGAAAGGCTGGGGGAAATCCTAAGAATCTTCACGTGTTCTGCACCGAACTCATGCAAGTGCCTTCAGTTGGACTCCACTTCAGAGGAGCCGGAGTGGAGCGGGGCGGATGCTGTGTTCAGGAGTGGTTCCCGCACAAAAGAGGAAGTGGTGCTGCAGCGGGAGGCCCCATTCTCAAAGAACACGCCTGGTCCGACTTCACAAGATTCGTGGATCTCTTTGAAAGGAAAACAATATGATTAAGGTGAACATGTATCATTTTCCTTGACTCTGTACTGTAAGAGACCATTTCCATTAAATGACTATCAATGCTGATCTTGTCTGATAGAGGGCTTCTTTCTACTCGGAAGTCATTCACGCCTTGTCTCCCTTTTGAAGGGGAATCCCACACCTCAGCAGTTGCCATGGGCTCACCGCATCCTTTAACCATCCTTGGCTGTCACTTGCCTCGGAGTCAAGCCCACATAATTTTTGACACTGAGATTACAAACTTAGATGCTTACAGGGGCCAGGCAGGTACCGGGAATGAGTCAAGTGGGGCAGCAAAGAGAAAAATGAATCCAGACACACTTTCCTTTCATTTTAAGTGTGTAGGAATACTCTTGATGCCTACATGTCAATATACTTTTTTCTGTGTGTGTGTGTTTTTTTTTAAATCAAAAAATGTGCTTCTCCCACATATCTTTTGTTTTTCTACTTTGCCTCAAGACATGGGTGCTGCTAAGCCAGGGCAGATCCAGGTTTTGCAGGGCCTGCAGCAGTCACAATTTCGGGGTGTACTTTAAGAAAAGAAACGCAGTATTGGCTGGGCACGGTGGCTCACACCTGTAATCTCAGCACTTTGGGAGGCTGAGGTGGGCGGATCACGAGGTCAGGAGTTCGAGACCAGCCTGACCAACATGATGAAACTCCATCTCTACTAAAAATACAAAAATTAGCCGGGCGTGGTGGTGGGCACCTGTAATCCCAGCTGCTCATGAGACTGAGGCAGGAGAATCGCTTAAACCTGGGAAGTGGAGTTTGCAGTGAGCCGAGATCGCACCACTGCACTCCAGCCTGAGCGACAGCCTGTGCAAGAGAGCAAAACTCCATCTCAAAAAAAAAAAAAAAAAAAAAAAAAAAAAAAAAAAAAAAAAAAACAAAAGAAAAGAAAGAAGGGCAGTATTCAAGCTTCCTCCAAGCCGTTCAAGTGCATTTAAACTGTTCAGGCTTGTGCTGAGCCACACAGGTGAGAAATCAAATAACTCTTGGGTGAAATTCACTGATGAATATGTGCAGTTTGTTCCTGGAAATACTTGTTTCTCTGGGTTATTTCACCGTGTTGGGATAATTTTGCATGCTGTTCTATCCGGAACTGCCAGACTTCATCGGGACAACAGATGCATCAGCTACGCTAAGGCCTGATCCGAGACTTCGGATGCATAGAGCATGTGCAACCTCACGCACGGATGCACTTCCCATTCGAAGTACTGCTGAGATTTGTGCCCTCAAACACGGGGATTTTGATAAGTTCTATTTCACACCATTTCCCATAAAAAAGAAATATGGTCCATTTACTGTGGTGTACTATGTATTCTGAAGGATATTTCAAACAGGCGAGACCTTCCATCTTGACGAGGTGTTAATGAGAATGGAATCTTCTGCTTACAGTTTTATATATCTGAGGTTGGAAGATTTTCCACAGGCCAGCATCTGGTTCAGCACACTTCAAACCTTGTGTCTGTCACACTGTTACCAGAAAGGGGTCCCAATCCAGACCCCAAGAGAAGGTTCTCGGACCTCGCACAAGAAAGAATTCTGGGTGAGTCCACAGAGTAAAGTGAAAGCAAATTTATTAAAAAAGTAAAGGAATAAGAATGGCTACTGCATGGACAGGGCAGCGGCTTGAGCTGCCCACTGATTACACTTACAGTTATTTCTTGATTATATGCTAGATAAGGGGTTGATTATTCATGAGTTTTCTGGGAAAAGGATGACCTATTCCTGGAACTGAGGGTCCCTCCCCTCTTAGACCATATAGGGCAACTTCCTCACATTGCCACGGCATCTCTAAACTGTCATGACGCTGGTGGGAGTGTCTTTCAGCATGCCAATGCACTATAATTAGCATATAACGGCAGTGAGGACAACCAGAGGTTACTGTTGTCACCATTGTGGTTTGGTGGACTCTGACCAGCTTCTTTGCCACATGCTGTTTCATCAGCAAGGTCTTTGTGACCTGTCTCTTGTGCTGACCTCTTATCTCATCCCGTGACTAAGAATGCCTAACCTCCTGGGAATGCAGGAGGTCTCAGCCTCATTTTACCCACCCCCTATTCAAGATGGAGTCGCTGTGGTTCAAGTGCCTTTGACAACACTGCTTGTGGAGTTCTGGGGCCAGCCCCCGTGGCCACATTCACCTTGCCATTGCACCACACCCAGCGTCATCAGGCAGGCCATGATGCCGGGCACATCAGCAAGGTAGGGAGTGGGAGGGTGAGCAAAAACCTGATGCATGGAAATAACTGTCAACCACAGAGATGTTGCCCCTAACCTCAATTAAATGTAGCCCCATTCAATTTCTCCTTAGTCAAATCCCCCAAAAGCAGATGCTCCAATGCTGACCCCCATGAGGGGAAGGAGGGTGAGGGAAAAGATAGGGAGGGAAGAGAGAGTAGCCATGACTGATTGCAAAGTATCTTACTCGCCAATTTTACAAAAAACATGACCAATTTGTGAGCAAATTGCTAGGGCCCCTCCCAGGGTCCGGAATGGACTCCTGCAGGTGCAGGGCCCTGAAGCTTACTTACATTAGCATCACACAAGTCTGCCTCTGGTACAAAGAGACGGTTTCCTGCCATAAGAACATTGGCTAAGGCGTCCAGCAAGACCGTGGACTCACATAGGTTCTGGCCCTCTGCCTCCAGACCGACCACGCAGAGAAGTGTGGATTAGAGGAACTAATGAAAATAGCACGTTTTGTTTTTTCCCATTTCTCAAGGTGCTGTGGAATAATTATTGCTTGTCCCCATCCACCACAGAAATCTGTAGCAGCAGCCCAGGCCATTGGTGCCAGTGCCTGGGACACCGATATCAGGGCAGGACAGGGTTGGGAGAGGAAAGGGATGGAGGCAGAGGAAAGCAGATGGGCTCGACCACTGTGCTGGGTGTTGAGCCACTCAGCACTGTCTCCTCCCTGTCACTTATTTCCAAGAGCCTAAAGGCTAGACAAGAGGAAAGGCATTGTCTGGTGGAGTGGCAGCTGTGTTAGGGTCCTCTAGAGAAACAGAACCCCAGGCTATCTGTGCATAGAGATGAGGCGATCTACTGTTTGGCTCACGGGGTTATAAGAAGGAGGCTGAGAAGTGTCATGATCTGCTCTCTGCCGGCTGGAGATCCAGGAATGTCAGTGGTGCAATTCGGTCTGAGGCTGAAGCCCTGAGAACCCAGGAAGGGCTCTAATACTAGTCCCACAGTCCAACCCTGGAACCAGGAGCTCTGATGTCCAGGGACAGAAGAAGATGGATGTCTCAGTTTAACGGGAAAGAGAGAGAGAGAGAATTCACTTTTCTTCTGCCTTTGTGTTCTATCCGGGCCCTCAGGAGACTGTGTGATGCTCATCCACATTGGAGAAGGGGTGTTCTTTACTCAGTCCACCGAGGCGAATGCCAATCCCTGCTGCAGACACCCTCGCAGACACACCCAGAAATAATGTTTCACCAGCTCTCTGGGCATCCCTTAGCACAGCCAAGCTGACATATAAAATTAACCATCACAGCAGCACACAGGGGTGGTCAGTCAGGAGCTCTGTGGTCCCTGTGTCTCCCCACCCTGCTCCTTAGCTTCCCAAGAGCCACGTCCACTAGGATCTGGCCCTCAGCCCGAATGGGCGGCCCCTGACGGAGTGGCCAGAGCCCCCGGGAAACATGAGCTTAGAGACCAAAGTCACTAGGCACCCCGGGGTACCTTCTCATGAAAGAAAAGCCAGAAAGTGGAACAACACATACCATCTAAAGCAGAGTTACTGGAACAGGCTGACTAGGACTTTAACATATTTATTATTTGCATTTATTTTAATAGAAAAGGAAGGTATTAATCACATAAAACAGGAACAATAAGTCATTATTTATTTTTATTTTATTTTATTTTTGAGATGGAGTCTTACTCCATCGCCCAGGCTGGAGGGCAGTGGCGCTATCTCGGCTCACTGCAACCTCCACCTCCTGGGTTCAAGTGGTTCTCCTGCCTCAGCCTCTGGAGTAGCTGGGACTACAGGTGTCCACCACCACACCCAGCTATAAGCCATAATTTTGAAAGAACTAAGGGTTGGGCGCAGTAGCTCAAGCCTATAATCCCAGCACTTTGGGAGGCCAAGGGGGGGCGGATCACGAGGTCAGAAGATCGAGACCATCCTGGCTAACACGGTGAAACCCCACCTCTATTCAAAATACAAAAAACTAGCTGGGCACGGTGGTGGGGCCCTATAGTCCCAGCTACTCGGGAGGCCAAGGCAGGAGAATGGCGTGAACCCGGGAGGCGAAGTTTGCAGTGAGCCGAGATCGGGCCACTGCACTCCAGCCTGGGTGACAGAGCGAGACTCCGTCTCAAAAAAAAAACAACAACAAAAAAAAGAAAAAACAAAGAACTAAGTAGAACTATTAAGTGTGACTGCATCTAGTTGAAATAAAGGGCTCAGTAGACGCAGCGTAAGGGTTTGACGTCAGTCAAGGTGCAGTGACGGGCACTGGGGGAGCTTCCACATGCAGCAGCAGGCCGCTGGACTGGACTCCTCCGCCGCTATGAGTGGCAGCCACCGGGCAGGTGGCCCCTGCTATCATAACACCTTGGAATCTTCCAGAGGAGCCAGAAATCTACTCACCTGGCTTTTGTTGTTGCTGTTGTTTTATTTGTTTTAATGTGAATTCTCCACAATTTTAAATGTTGGCTCGATTATTAAAGAAAAAACTGGACAAAGCAAACAAGGCACATCTGAGGGCCAGCGTCACAGGTGGACTGCTGGTTTGCAAACTCCTCTGCACACCATTCTGTTGGGACATTCTCATGAGCCCAGTTGATTCATGACGTCCGAGCTGCTTACTTCACATGATAATTCTTTTTCACACTGAGGATCAATTACAGCATGAATTAAACCAAATGTGGCATTAGCTACCCAGTTAACACACAATAGACTACCACCGTGTAACACCTAATATGTGACAGAGGCCTTACATGCCTTATTTCATCTAATCCCACAACATCCCTCCAAGAGATCTGTCTCCATTGAGTGTGAGCGGAGGCTCAGAGAGACTGAAATTAGAGCTGCACAGCTGTGTGCGGTGACATTGGGTAAGGGACAGACATGCTGAGACACAATGGCCTCCGCCCTGGAGGTGACAGCAGGACCTGGTGCTCCCACCCTCTGTGTCCCCAGTGAATCAAACACATATTACAGTTTTTCTCTCAGGCCTCAGGTGTTGATCCAGATGGTTTGAAATGCTCACTTCCTACCCTGTAACAAAATTGTAAAAGTCATGAAGAAATTTCTTAATGCATAAAAACTTCACTTACCTATCATTATTGCTGGAAATAAATTCCAAGAAAGTGGGCCCTGCCCATGAATATCAAGGAGGACATTTTGAACTGCCTGCACCAGAAATGCTGACACAAGGGGGCTGCGAAATCAACACATTTATGTCCCCGGAGCCTTCAGGGTGGCTGGCTCTGTGGGGTGCAGTTTCGTCAGGAACCCACTTCTCTCTACCTCTCCACTCTGCCGTCCCTGGAGCTGACCTCCTCCTTGGAAGCAGAATGGCTGGGGCAGTTGTGTGTATCACATCCAGGCCAAGAAAGGGGCTGTCTTTTCTCAGGGATCCTTCTAGACCTGATGAGACATTTCCCTGAAGCCCCGGGCGTTCTCATTGCCTGTTGGACAGAACTGGGTCCCAGTCCATTCTGGAGCCCATCACCAGGAGACGGGGAGTAGGCTTCTCTCAGGCTAGATGGGCCCAGCCTGACTGGGGTGAGGTTTGTTGGCCTCCCTGGGGGCACATATTCGGGGAGTGTGGATCACAATGAGGTTGGGGTGGGGACAGAGAATTTTCAGGGAGGCCTCAAGGGGCAATGGGCCCTGGACAGGCAACACACATGTCCCCACACGTGTTGTGTGTACTCTGCATGAGTTCTGTGATGGCCATGAGTGATGTTATTTTAGTATTGCACATGGCATGGTCTGGTGCAGTGGCTCCCACCTGTAATCCTGCACTTTGCAAGGCCCACTCAGGAGGATTGTCTGAGGTGAGGAGTTTGAGACCAGCCTGGACAACATAGCAAGACTCCATCTCAAAAAAAACACCAAAAAACAAAAAACAACAACATTAGCTAGGCATGGTGGTGCGTACCTGTAGTCCCAGCTACTTGGGGGGCTGAGGCAGGAGAATGGCTTGAGCCCAGGAGTTTGAGGGCTTCCAGGCCCTGCAGGAGAGGCTGCAGTGAGCTGTGATTGTGTCACTGCACTCCAGCCTGGGTGACACAGTGAAACTGTCTCAAATTAAAAGAAAAAAAAAAAAAGGATTGTGTATGGCGTCCTGTCTCAACTGCAGACACTGAAGGACTTTTCAGTGTAGTGGACACTGGGGATTGGCAAAACAAACAACGTGTGTGGAAAGAGGGCAAAGTGAATAGTGATTTAAGGTGAAAACTGTTTAAAAAAAATAAAAATATACAATGCTCACTTCACAAATGCAACTTCTGCAAAGGATACACTAGCGAAATGGGTCGATTCCTCCTCCTCCCCACCAGCTCCTGCGTGAGGCTGGGGACCCACAGGCTGTGTCCCAGACCTTGCCCTCACCGTCCAGTCTGCCTGCCAATGCGCAGCACAGGACCCAGCATGGCCGGGGAACCACACGTTGCCTGGAGAGAGGCACAGACACAGTGGGAGAACTGGAGGAGGGGACAGAATGAAGCTGGATCTGATTTCTCACACAGAAAATGGGGTTTGTAGCCAGGCGCAGTGGCTCACGCCTGTAATCCCAGCACTTTGGGAGGCTGAGGTGGGTGGGTCGCCTGAGGTCAGGAGTTCAAGACCAGCCTGGCCAACATGGCAAAATCCTGTTTCTACTAAAAATACAAAAAAAAAAAAAAAAAAAAAATAGCCGGGCGTGGTGGTGCACACCTGTAAACCCAGCTACTCAGGAGGCTGATGAGAATCGCTTGAACCTGGGAGGTGGAGGTTGCAGTGAGCTGAGATCCTGCCACTGCAATCCAGCCTGGGTGACAGAGGGAGACTGTCTCAAAAAGAAAAGAAAGAAAGTGGGTTTGTGCCTGTCATGTAACCTTGAAGGGCTGTGGCAGCAGCCGCACTCCCAAACCTCTGCTGGAGAAGGTTGTGTTTGACTGTGGTCAGCTGTGGCCCCAGATCTGTGAGCAACCCGGCCGGGGCCAGAGGAAGAGGCATTCCGTGTAGAAATGTGATCGTGGTATCTCCCCTGCCAGGTAAGTAGATCCGTGTAGAAATGTTACTGCCTCAGTGGTTCAAGGAGGAACAAGGAGGCCTGGAGATGTCTTCATCCTCAGGACCGGCCGGGTGACTGGGTGGCTCCGGTGGTGGGGAGAGTGTGGAGGGGGGACAGGAGGGGGCCGTCAGGACACATGGGCTGGGGGTCAGGGGGCCGTAGTCAGCCGTGTGCCCCAGAGCAGAAGTCCCCGCTAGATAGAGTCAGGACCAGGGCCCACTCGCACTGACGCCTCCAGGGCGCCAAGAGCTTCAAGCAAACAAGGCTGGAAGCAGCAGCTGCGCTGAGGGCCCTGCAGGAGGGAGGGCTGGAGCCCAGGGCCTGGGTGGGGGTTGCGCGCGGCCCCTCTCAGACGAGGAAAAGAGGACTAAAAGCCACGTGCGAGGCCACCACCAGGTAGGGGGGCGCGGGGAGAAGGTGGTGGCCGTGGGAGAAGCGGGGGCGTAGCCACGCGAGCAGGGTGGGCTCTGGGGCGGGGCCGGGTGGGTTTCTCGATCCTCCGGGTGCACCCGGACCTGGCGGTGCAGCGGGAGCGCCAGTGAGAGGCGAAGGGGGCCTGAGAGACAAAGGGGGCTTCCAAGCCCTGAGCATCTCAAGAAAACAACCGTGAAGCCCCACACCCAGGTGCCAGGCGCAGAGGCCAGGGGGTTCTGGGGACAGGAGCGGCTGATCTCCCTCAGGGGACAGAACCGCCTGCTCTGCCGCGCGGGAGGGGGTCAGGGACCCACCCTGGCCTGGGGCCCACAGAGCCCTGAGGACCAGGAGCTCGCCCCTGCTCCCAGCAGGAGGAAAGGAGCGGAGGAAACCCGTCCTGGGCACCTGAAGCTGGAATTGACTGAGTACTTACTGGGTAGAGACCGGTTTAAACTGAGAGAGACTGTTAAAACTGAAGTAAAGTGAAAAGCTGTTATCCAGATAATGTAAGTTCTGTTCCTTGGGTGGGCCTGAAGAAGACTGGGTCAATTATGAAAATAGAGACAAAGCCAGATTTCCTTTACACACTTTAGTTATCTGCTATTAATACCGACATGCGGGCCGGGCGCGGTGGCTCATGCCTGTAATCCTAGCACTTTGGGAAGCTGAGGCGGGGGTGATCACTTGAGGTCAGGAGTTCAAGACCAGCCTGGCCAACACGGTGAAACCGTGTCTCTACTAAAAATACAAAAATTAGCCGGGTGTGGTGGCGGATACCTGTAATCTCAGCTACTTGGGAGGCTGAGGCAGGAGAATCGCTTGAACCCGGGAGGTAGAGGTTTCAGTGAGCCCATTGTGCCACTGCACTGGGCAACAGAGTCAGACTACCTCAAATAAATAAATAAATAAATAAAATAAAGTAAAAGCTGTGAATGCCCAACAAATTAGCTTTTTTACAAAAATAAGTGTATACTTTACATATCTTATCTCTACTTTTTTAAATTAAACAATATATTGTGGATATTCATCGAAGCCAACACTTACAGATCCATCACCTTTTAAAACTGTTCCAGAGACTTCCATGATACAATTTTAATCTCATCAGTCCTTTATGCAGGGAGGTTTAGATGAGGCTTATGTTTTCCCTTTTACAAAGTAATTCTGCAATGAACATCCTTGAATAGTGATCTTTGTAAGAATGTCTTCAGAATCAATTTCTAGAAGTGGAAATTGTGGGAACAAATGATATGTATATTAAATTCTGAGAGGTACTTGGGACATCTTTTGATACTGGTGGAGGCTTTGGGAAGTTATTAAGAGAAGTGACGATGGAGGGTCAGGCCTGGGGCTGCTGGGGGAAAGGAAGTATTCTCCATTATTCAGAATGTTCCTCTCCAAGAACTGGAGCATTGTAAGTTAAAAGTCTAATGAATTATAAGTGGCATATTGACAGAGTTTACACATTTCTAAATCCCAAACTGGATTTATAATATGATAGCAATATAGGAGTTTTAAGTTAAATTACATTTGATATTAAATTAAATTTCCTCAAAAACCCAGCACGGAATGTTTCCATAGGGCCAAGTTTGGCAGGAGTCTTTGGCATATAATCAATCAAAGAAAAAATAGATAAGTTGGACATCATCAAAATCAAAACCTTTTGTGCTTCAAAGGACACCATGAAAACAGTGAAAAGAAACTAACTGGTAGGAAATGTTTGCAAATCACATATCTGATACAGGGGTTGCATTTAAAATATGTATAAATAATTATTCCAACTCAATAATAAAAAGACAACTGAATTTAAAAATGGGCAAAGGATCTGAATAGATATTTCCCCAGAGAAGATGTACAAATGGCCAACAGGCATATGAAAAAGTCCTCAACATCATACATCCTCAGGGAAGTGTAAATCAAAACCGCCGTGAGAGACCATCGCACAGTGACGAGGACGGCTAGAAGAAAGAAGACACATAATAACAAGTACTAGTGAGGATGGGGAAATGGAAACCCGCAGACACTCTGGTGGGAATGCAAAATGGTGCAGTCACTTTGGAAAACAACTTAGTGGTTCCTCCAAAGGCTAAACATAGAGCTCCCATATGACCCAGAGGTTCCACTCCTAGGCATACACCCAAGAGAAATGAAAACATACGTCCACCCGAAAACTTGTACATAAAGGTTCATAGCAGCATTCTTAATAATAGCCGAAAAGTGGACACAGTTCAAAAGATCAGCAACTGATGAGTGGATTAAAACAATGTGGTCTCCTCATATAACACGGTATTATTTTGCCATAACAAGGAATGGAGCACTGTTACAGGCTGCAACCTGGATGAACCTTGAAAACATTATGCTAAGTGAAAGAAGTAAAAAGATCACGTATTGTACCGTTCCATTTATATGTAATATCCAGAACAGGAAAATCTATATAGAGAGAAAGTGGATTCATGGTTGCCTAGATGTGGGGGTAATGGGAAGAGGATGAGGGAGTGAGGGCTAAAGGGTCTGAGTTTCTTTGAAGGGCGATGGAGATGTTTTAAAATTGGTTGTGGTGATGGTTGCACAGCTCTGTGATATGTAAAAGCCATTGAATTGAACACTTCAAATGGATGAATTGTATGATATATGATTTAGAACTCAATACAGCTGTTCCCAAATAGTCTTTCTTTCTTTACTTTTTTTTTTTTTGAGACAGAGTCTTGCTCTGTCACCCAGGCTGGAGTGCAGTGGTGCGATCTCAGGTCACTGCAACCTCTGCCTCCCAGGTTCAAGCGATTCTCCTGCCTCAGCCTCCGAGGAGCTGGAATTACAGGCATGAGCCACCACGCCCGGCTAATTTTTGTATTTTTACTAGAGACACGGTTTCACCATGTTGGCCAGGCTGGTCTCGAACTCCTGACCTCAAGTGATCCTGCTGCCTCGGCTTCCCAAAGTGTTGGGATTATAGGCGTGAACCACTGTGCCTGGCCCAAATAGTCTTTTGATGGGGACCTAATCATAATACAATGGGGAAGGGAGAATTGGTGATCGCTGTTTCCAGAAGCCCCCAACTTGCATGAGGATTGTTGCTAATGAGCTTCTCAGCTGTCAGACCTTAAAAATCCCAGATATGGGGTTGTTGCTCATTCACTTCCTCCAGCATAACTCCTTTCCATTCCACACAGCAAATGCCAGCCCAAGCAGACCAATTGTCCGAGAGAAAGTAGGGGACATCTTAGCCTTCTAATTCACATGGAAAATGTCCTGCCTCCCTGTTGTCAATTCCTGCCTGGCACTATGTGCAGCAGAGATGAGAAAAGCCACTTCCTTTGCATTCATCTGGACTGCCGTGCTTGGAGAACAGAGGAGCAGGCATTCTGGCTGAGGGAGGTGTGCAAACGTGATGTGCCAGTCAGAGACAAAGTGACCTGGCAAACGAATGCTCTGACAGCGTGCATCCCTGGCCATGTCCCAGGGATCCCAACATTTGGGTTGTTGTCCTTCTAAAGAGACACACATCTGCTTTTGAAAACTGTGCTTTGTAAATGATGAACTTGAGCAACGCAAAGAAAGGACCTAGTGAACATTTAAATTCAACTTATTTCCTTTTAGGCTATCTTGTAATGTTTGTGGAACACTTAAGCATTTAAAAATATATAGTTACATGCAGCATGCGTGTGCTGCTTTTACATTCTATCATTGCTTAAATATTCCAATCTTGGTGCATCAAAAAGGTCCTTTCCTTGTCATTTTCTTTCCTCTTTTTTGTTTTGTTTTGTTTTGTTTTTTGAGATGGAGTTTCGCGCTTGTTGTCCAGGCTGGAGTGCAATGGTATGATCTAAGCTCACCGCAACCTCCACTTCGTGGGTTCAAGCAATTCTCCTGCCTCAGCCTCTCGAGTAGCTGGGATTTCAGGCGCCCGCCACCATGCCTGGCTAATTTCAGTATTTTTAGTAGAGACAGGGTTTCACCATGTTGGCCAGACTGGTCTCGAACTCCTGACCTTAGGCGATTCGCCCGCCTCGGCCTCCCAAAGTGCTTGGATTACAGGGTGAGCCACCGCACCCAGCCCTGTCCTTGTCATTTTCAATGGCCATAAAGTATTTCATGGCACTCCATAATTTGTTTAGCTGTTTCCCCTGTTGTTTGTCTGGTTTGTTTCCAGTTTCATACCACGTGCAGTTGCAGCTGCTGTGTATTTATTTGTACATATTAGCTTTTCTCTTTGAAATTATTTTCTTGTAGTATATTCCCAAAAGTGGGATTATCGGGCCAGTTTCATAGCTCTTGTTCCATTATCGTCTGATCTTTCTCAAGAAAAAGAAAGAAAGAGAGAGAAAGAAAGAAGGAAAGAAACAAAGAGAGAGAGAGCGAGAGAAACGCCATAAGAACCATCACACACGGGTGTGCTTCTTCCCTGAAAGTTCTGCCAGTATTGTGCGTTATTCTTTAGAAAAAATTGTGCTAAACTTAATAGACGGGAGATTGTTTTAAGTGACATTTCTGTCATTGCTGGGGGTTTGAAATACACCAACTTGGCGTGGGCCCAGACGTCCACAGGTCTGTTTTGGGATCTCAGCCCGAAAGAATGCAACAAACCACACCCAGAGAAGAATAAAGGAGTCAACTAAGAGGCAAGCCAGCCAGCGTCCGGCTGCGGTTTCCCAACACCATGAGACTCACTGCAGGGAGCCTTGTACCTCACGTGTGACACACACGTGATGCTCAGTGAATGCGGACTCCACATGTTTGGTCCCTGGGGGGAGACTCCAATAATTCTTTCTGTTGGTCTGGGGGTACAAACAGTAAGATCCTCCTTACCTTCTGGAAGGAGGTTGAGGGTGGTAGGCCCAGCTTGGATTTTAGGGAAGAGTGGGTTAGAATGGGGCTCTGTTGGTCTTATGGGGTACTCTGGGAAGCTATGCAGGGACTGGGAGCTTGGCTCTGCCCCTCCTTCTTCCACTCAGGATGTGCGCTGAGGCTAAGCCCCTCGTACCTCCAGCAACATCTCCCCTACAGCAATGACCTCCCACCCAGACACAGGCGAGCTGCCTGAGTCCCAGGAGGTCTGTGCGGAGGGAGGTTTTAAGCCACAGGATTCCCAGCTGGGCGCCCCCAGACAGGAGGTGGCCTCAGTTCCATGCACCTTTTTGATAGCGGATATTCTCGGGGTCAATGGAAGATGATCCTGACTGGAGAGCAGTAGATCCACCGTTGGGGGTTCTCACCTTCCAGCCTTCAGACCTGCTGTTTCTCTGTGGGGTTCTCGCCTCCCAGCCTTCAGACATGCTGTTTCTCTGCCTGGGTGCCTTCTCCATCTCATTCTTCTTGTTAAATCCTCTAATTTTAACATCAGCTTTTGCAGGAAGCTCACTCCTGACCTCCCCTTCTGGGTTAGGAGCTGCCTTCTGGGCTCCCATAGCACCCTGACCTTCCTCTTCTTCATACCTGTCGTCCTGGATCGGTGGTTGGAACCATGTTTGACCCATCTCAGTATCTGCCTTAGTACAGTGCCTGGGGCATGGCTCCGTTTGTTGAGAGAATGGATGAATATGTCACGGGGTGAAAGGGCGAATTAATTAACCCTGATATTTACAGTGGCCACCAGGGCCTATGGTTTGTAGCAAACCTGAGTTGAACCAGCTCTTTGTGAAATCTCTAAGACACATGAGCCATCAGGCTCTCTTTACTCCAGAACCGCACCATGGAGATGGCTGAGACTGACTGCCAAGTGGGGAGAAGGGAGATGCTCTGGGACCTGGCAGCTCTACAATTATCTTTTGGCTTTAGTAAAATTAGAATCATTTCTTCCTAACATATGTCAGGTTCTAGTTGTTTTTTCCAGCAACCTCAGCATCCCCTTACGGAATGAGGCTAGAAAATTAAAAGTAAACAAAAACGATAAATCAAAACTTTGTTGTGAGGAAGCAAATTTTCTTTTTTTCTATGTCGGTCTAAAACACCCTTACGAAATATCCATGTATCACAATGCATTTTAGGTCCCCGAATCTTCTCATCACCACGCTTCATTCAGTTTAATTCACACGCAGTGATGAGTAGCTCCTAGATTCTGGACACATGGGGAGCCAAGGGTGGGGTTTCCTGGGTTAGGGGTGGGTGCAGAAATTCTAACCTGAAACAATCACAGGAAATGCAAAAAACGAACAAAAAGTGATCCGAGCTGGGAACTGTGCTGAATGCTAGGTCTAAGAGCAAGAAGGGGAAGACAGTGGGTGGCCCAGGCCAAAGCTGTCAAGCATTTAGTTAGCAGCAGAAGACAGGAAGAGGTGTGGGTGCTGCCGGGCAGTAGGAAGCTGCACTGTCAAAGCCTTGTTTTGGCAGTGGTCACCGCAAAATGGTCTCAGAAAAGCCAACTATGTCAGGAATGGAAAGAACTTTCCAGAAAGGAAAAGAATATGGCCATTTCCTTCAAGAACTTCCTCCAACGGGAAGCAGGGACAGCAGATGTATAATCAGCCATGAGTCATAGTACCAAGAATGAACTGGTAAGAACAGATATGATTTTCCTGTCCATAACCACTTAACTGTTTACAATGATGACACATACATTGACAATATCTTTCTATTTAATGATTTAGACAAGATGCATATTAGTCTTCACTTAAGCAAGAGTTTACTTGTCATGCCTTTGATATTAAAGATGGTTGCAAAAATTACTTTTAATTTAATATTCAAAATTTTAAAGTTGCACATACTCTGTGGAGAAGAGGTGAATCAATAAACCAAAACTTCTTGCAACAATGTTGTTTTGCAGAGTTTATAATTGTTTTAGTCAATTTCAGATTATTTAGAGGAATAGGTTAGGGGAGATATAAATTATAAATTAATAGTAAAAATAGAATCTCTTGATTCTACTATTTTATTTTTCCCTTAAGTTGCAGCCACTTACAATTAAAATATAAGTTTTGTCAATATATCTTAACATCAAAGAAAATGGCAACTACCTATTTCTCAGGCAACTAGATATCCTATTTACTATAATTATAATTTTCTAAAATACAAAGTTCTTCACACTGGGAATCATAGATGCCTGGACAGCTGTAAGATTTTAATTTTATATTTTTTATTTTAGTTTTTTTAAAATTAGCAATTCTAATATTGCTATATTATGAATATAATGAGAAAACTTACAATGGTAATTTATATTTAATATTTTCATAAAAAAGACTTTAAGTTTCTTAAGTCAGTGTTTTCTCAAGCTGGGGTTCATGAGCATATTATGAAAAACCTAAAAACTATTTCTCTGTAAATTCTTCAAGTTCAAGAAACACTAATACATATTCTTATTATTCAAAGTCCATTCTTGTTTTTTTTTTTTTTAGCTTCAAAACGAATGACACATTAAAGCTGTATCTCATATTTTGTAGTATCTGCATGGCATTAAATGAACTCTCTGGTTGTTAAAGATTTACTTCTATGTTTATTTCTTAAAGCACTTTTGTTTTTCCACAGCAGGTCTTAAAATTGGCCAAGAAGGCTTTTTTTTTTCTTTTCTTTCCCACAGGATCATGATAGGAGTTGCATGAATCCCACAAGTGAAATAAAATGCATTTATCTTTTCCTTATTATAAAGATTTATTTATCTTTTCCTATTTGTCTTGCAGTTGCCTTACCTGAGCCACAATAGATACGGTAGACATGGGACACCTCAGAGATTTGATTTTTTCATGCTCTGAAATTCATAGTAAATCTCATCATGCCACTCCAATCTCTACCCCCAAATCCCTGTCCAAAGTCCACAATCCTTGGTGTGACATGACTCATTCATTCATTTAACATTTCCTGAGTATCTAATGTGTGCAGACTTGCTCTGATGGGCTCTGGATTCACAGAGGTGAAAGGACAGATGCAATTCCTGTCCACAGGCGAGAAGGACAATGACACAAATGTGTCAATGATCACATTTTGGATTGTTGACGTCATGGAATCCATAGTGACTGAGGAGCTGTGGCAGGAGGAGCTAACTGAGTTAGGACCAGGGGTTTGTGAAGCTGGAGTCCATGAAAGCCAAGAAAGGGCTTCTTAGGGATAGGAAATGGTGGGGAGGAGGAATTACATTTTCTACTAACTTCAAACTGAAATTTAGCATTTTCTTTAATTATGAATGTGGGCAACAAACCATGTGGTCTAGGTATTTTGACACCAATGGAAACTACAGATATTTTCATTATGGCAGTTGTTGACTGCCATATAGTTGTTCAAATATCTTGAAATATTTACACATTTCACCACTGAGACACCATGGTACTTGGATACCCTTTGCTAGATCTTGTTATTTAATATGTTAATAGAGGACATCTATTACTATTTTTTAAATGTTGTGATTACTGTATTTCAATGTCATTGGTTGCCTTTGTCATCCTGTGTATTTAATTTATGCATTTAAAAACATGACTCTGAAAAGAGACTCATAAACCTCACAGAGTTGCACAAGGGGTTGATGGCTCAAAAAAGAATGAGAAGCCCTGAGCCCAGCCCTTGCCTTGTGGCTGCCACTGGCCTCCCCAGCCTGGGAATCTGCTGTGGCCTCTGGGCCTCACACGTGCTGTTCCTTTGCCCTGTGTTGTCCGTTCCCTCCTCTCTGCTTGGCATTAAATTCCGATGGCTCCCATCATGCTTTGCATGGACATGAAACATTACCAACTTTGGGACGCCTCTCTGGTGGTGCCGCACAGGATATGTGTCCTAGCCAAGTGCTCAGTCTCTTCTCCCACTCCCTCCTCCCTCACCTCACACTTGTCACACAGCATTGCAGTTGCCTCTTTGCTTGTCTGCCTCCCTGAATGGTCTGTGAGCTACTTGACAGAGAATACCCCTCTTCTCCATCCCCGATCCCCCATGTGTGATGTGCTTATTACAGGCATTCAACACAAGGATACGTAATGCAGGAAGAATGGATGGATGGACAGATGAGCAGATGGATGGATGGAGGGATGGATGGATGGATGGATGGATGGATGGATGGATGGATGGATGGACAGATGGTTGGATGGACAGATGGATGGATGAGCACACGGATGGATGGATGGGAGGACAGATGGATGGATGGGAGGACAGATGGATGGATGAATAGACGGATGGATGGATGGATGAATAGACGGATGGATGGATGGATGAATAGGTGGATGGATGGATGGATGAAAAGATTCAGATACAGGTGCAAAGCATTTCACATGTACAATCTCTTTATTCAGTGTTTCTCCTCTTAGAAATGATATTTTTCTTCCAGCGAAGGTTGGTGGGAATCTTTGTGCTGATAATACCCACAGCTCTTCTCCCATAGCAGGATCTGAGGGAAACTTGGCAAGAAACACTGCCTCTGGATCCAGCCTCCCAGCCGCAGCCCCAGGTCGAGCAGGTGGGCCGGAACCACGGTCGCTGACCAGGGTATCTGATCCTCTCAGTCTGAAGGAAAGTGAGACCTCAGCACAAACGCCATGGATGACACAGCATGGGAGGGAGCGGCCCAGAGAGAGAAGCACGAAGCACTCGATCATGGAGGAGGAGGAGGAAGAGTGGGATCCATGGGCAGGCAAGACCTTTCCATGGCACAAAAAACAATTTTAGAAGTATCCAGTTGTATAAAGACTGGAAAAGGGCATCTGTTTCAGCCGGTGGACCACAACAAACCACCCACTCACAGATGAAACACACTTTCACAGCTGCCTCTGAAGATGGGTTTGAAAAACCAAATACAAAATAAAAATAGCAACTCTCATTTATTGAGAGCCTACTATGCATTGAGAGACTTTCCAGTGCTATCCCCAATCTCACCATGTGAATGCTGGCACAGTGACTATCACTATTTTACAGACGAGGCGACAGGCTCAGAGAAGTCAAGTTGCCTGAGGCCACATAGGTTTAAGGAGTGGAGTCAGAATGTGAACCCTGGTCTTTCCAATCTCAGAGCCCAAGCTCTTCCATTTGCATTAAATTCATCTTTAATTTATGGGAAAGTTTCATCCTCTTGGGGGAGAAATCCATGTAATAATTCTGAAATAAGACCATTTGGACTTTCAAAGGCCCTTTTACCTCGACTGGGTAAAATAGTGTCCCCTTTGAAGGAGTTTCACCTGTGGGCTCTGCAGTTGGGTGGGGAAATCTGTTGATTTTGGGAGCAGCCTCTGAACTGGAAACAGGAGTATTACAGACAACAAGGAGATACATATACACATATATTTTTTTGAGACAGAGTCTCGCTGTCTCCCAGGCTGGAGTGCAGTGGCGCGATCTCAGCTCACTGCAAGCTCCGCCTCCCAAGTTCACGCCATTCTCCTGCCTCAGCCTCCTGAGTACCTGGGACTACAGGTGCCCACCACCACGCCCAGCTAGTTTTTTTGTATATTTTTAATAGAGACGGGGTTTCACCGTGTAAGCCAGGATGGTCTCTATCTCCTGA
This sequence comes from Papio anubis, assembly GCF_008728515.1. NCBI lineage: Eukaryota > Metazoa > Chordata > Mammalia > Primates > Cercopithecidae > Papio > Papio anubis. The sequence goes on from NC_044978.1 coordinate 6,441,351, forward strand.
CCTCGTGATCCGCCCACCTTGGCCTCCCAAAGTGCTGGGATTACAGGCGTGAGACACCGTGCCCGGCCAACAACAAGGATTTTATGAAAGAGAAGGCCATGACACAAAGTCTCACGGCAATCCCATAATTTCCTTTGCAGGGGAATTTAAGAGAGCAACCTCCTTGAGACGCGGTTAGTGCACTGTTTTCAAAAACCCTGAATGGAACAACCTGTTGAGAGAGCAAAGAGCTCCTGCGTTTGTGGCACATGGGAGCCTGGCAGCAGCAGGTGTGTGTCAGCGGGAGACCCAAGGCAGGCCTCCCCTCCACAGCCCCTCCCACACCCCAAACTTAGCCATGCTGGTGCCGGACATCCTGTGCTGCTTGGAGTTGTAACTTCACGTCCTCCAGAGCTCCAGGCAGCACTAAAGTCTCTGGGACGCAGTCAGCTGCTTAGATGGGTTCCCAGGAAGGCTCACTGTTCTGGAAAGGTCTGTAAGCATGTGACCTGAGCTCCTTGAGGTTCAGGGGGCAGGTCTGACCGAAGCAGAGTTTTCCCTTTCCCAGCTCAGGAGGGATTTTTCCCGGTTCTCCCTGTCGAGTGTCTGAGGGCAGTGACTCGGCCAGGCTGGGGGCTGCAGGTCCCGGAAGCCCAGGGCATGGATGCTTATGGGTGTTCAATTGATGTCTTTCCCATAGTTGGTTTCATTTAGGCATTGAATATGTATTTTCTGCCAAACTTGATTACACCTCAAGGTCCATGAAGGCAGGGACCATGGCTGCTTTGTTAACTGTGTACCCAGGGCCTGGCCCCGAGGCTGGCACTAGATGCCCAACAAACGCTTGTGGAATGCGTGGCCAACACCTTAGCTTTTCTACAGTTGGTCTTTCTGTTTAAAGAGAAAGAACGAAAGTGATGGGATTGACACTGCGTTCTATGTAAATGCTGCTCCATGGATTTGTGCAACATCAGTGCTCCAGGTAGAAAGGCACACAGCAAAGCTGACTCAGGCAATGGTGCAAGTTCAAGTTTTAACTTTTGTGCCCAGAAAGTCCTCATGTCTCTACTCCTGGCTGGGCCTGGGATGGTCCCAAAGTCTTCAGGTTGATGTTTCTTTAAGGTCATTCTCGGAAGCAGGACCAGAGTCCTGTTCATGAAGTCCAGGGCTCCCTGCGGTGGTCCCCCGATTGGACCCACCCATGGCCCTGCCTGTGCTCCTGCTATATCTACCCAGGGCCAGGCGTTTCCATCTTACACCTTCCCCTCTCTGCCAGCTCTCAGCATGCCTTCCAGGACGTGGCTGGTGTTTGGCTAATGTTTGCACGGAGTTCAGTCTCTCTCCTGGAGAAAAGGGCAGATATTCTGATGGCTGGGGCACCAGCTGGGGCTGTGGATTCCTGCTAAAACCCAGCAGCGCAGCCGAGGGGAAGGAGCCCTGGAATCTGAGTCTGGAGGCCGGGTCAGAGTCTTGACACTGATCCTCAGCTCACTAGAAAATGAAGGCACTGTGATGCCTGAGGTGTCGGCTGCCTCTAGGGTTCCGTGAGTCTCAGACACCCACCTCTTCAAGAGTAGGTGCCAAGGCTGTCACTGATTTGCAATGATTTTCCCATGTGTTAACTGGAAACTTAAAGGAAACATTAGCCATGAGGGTTGGGAGCTTAGATTAATATTTAGAAAGGATTTACAAAGAAAAGAACCCAGTTAATCCCAAGATAGAGGTCTTTTCATTTCTATTTGTGCAGTGGGTGGAGACGGAGTCCCTGGCTCGGACAGTTCCCACAACCTTCCCTGTAAAGCCCCTCTGTGGTAGCAGTTTCTAACTTTACAGTCACAAAGCCAGCATGTGCTTCCCACGGCTTCGGCCCCCACTGCTGGGAGATGGATTCAGGGTTCTGACTCTGGCCCGAGGAGGAGGCACAGTGCTTGCCAAGTGAGTGCCAACTTTAGCAAGCAAAGCTTCAGGACAAAATGGAGAGGCAACCATGACAATGGTCTCAGATCACTCTTTATGGCATAAAAGATTAAGGGCTGGACTTTGGTGTGAGACAGGCTTCATTCTTTAAACTATTGTTTGGCAAACTAATTGGCTTACTTAAGCCTCAGATTCCTTATCTGTTAAATGGATATAAAGATGGTGTCTATATCAGACAGTTCTTGTGAGAATACGATAACACAGTTAAAGCTCTTAACCTAATGCCTAGCAAGCAGTAAGTGCTTAATAAATACTGGTTATTATTATTATGCTTTTGCTACGGTTTGAATGTGTCCCCTAAAGTTCATATGTTGGAAACATAATCCTTAGTGTTTAGAGGTGGGGCCTTATAAGAGGTATTAGGTCAAAAGGGCTCTGTACTCAGGGAGGACTTAATGCTTTTGTCTTGGGAGTGAGTGAGCGTGAGAGTGGGTGGTTAAAAAAGCGAGTTTGGGTCCCTCTTGCTCCCTCACTCTCATCCTTTCTTGCCCTTCTGCCTTGAGCCATGGCAGGCCCTCACTGCAGCACTGAGGCCCTCACCAGATGCCAATGCCATGCTCTTGGACTTGCCAGCCTCCAGAACTGTGAGCCAAATACATTTCTTTTTCTTTCTTTTTTTCTTCAGATCAGACGGTTAATGTGCTGACATTGTAACAAGGTTTGAGGGTGGCACATCTCAAGCATGCGTGTGAACACCCAATCATCATGCTCACAAACTACAAAAGGATCATGCCAAATACATTTCCGGTAAATTATCTAGTCTTAAGTATTCCATTATAGTAGCACAGAACAGACTGAGACGCGTTATCCTGGCCTCTGTCCCTTGGTTGTTGCATGACAGGATGTTCCCTTCACTACCGAGAGCCGATGTCTCCTATTATTTCTTAGGCATTAGTACCTTGACAGTTTGGCATAAAATCTCAGTTAGGGCCTCAGAAGACAGAGACACGAGATAACTAGGCTTTCAGAAACACTCCACCTCCACCCACTCGGCTATGAAAAGGGTTTGTTTCCTGCTGCTGGAAATCCACACATTCCTCCTTGCCAGTGTACACACAAGCAGAGATCAAGTGAATATTGACTAGGGTTCCCCTCCTTCCTCTCTTAAATGCCGTCGCCTGAATCGGACTGAGGGCACCCCGGAGTCACTCATAGCAGAGTAATTATGTAGAGGCAACACATCCTGCTTATGTCTTCAGACCCCCACCCTCTGGACTGGGAGCTATTGGGCAGCAGCAATGGGGCCTTCTGGAGGGGTCTGCACACACCCCTCCAGATCTGTCCTGGCGATGGTCTGCTGGGCGGAACTCCTTCCACCACCTTCCTCCATTCCATTCACCCCCTGAATGTCCTGGGCAAAACGTGTCAGGCCATGGGGAGGAACTTTCTGCTGGTGGTTCCCTAAAGATCCTCTGATGTAGGAAGCCACTACTGCCTGCAAGTTTAAAGTCCCAGTTTCCAGATAAGTACGAGTTTATACTTGTTTATGTATTTTTTCCTTAGAGTCTCTGGTTGGCTTTTTTTTTCTTCCTCCAATGGGCAAGAACTTGGACGTTTTTAAAATTCTTTTTTCTTTCCCCAAATGCTCTGATGAAAGCTTCAGGAGCATTCAACTAATAGATTGGCTGGTAATGACAAAATTAAATACATCAATTCAAGTAACCGGTAAGTGCCATAAATCTAAAAGCAATATATATTTTTAACCACCACATCCTAAATGTCTGTAGGCCGAGCTGGTAGTGTTTGGAGGATTGGAACAGAAAGACATAAGGGACCACTCTATATTTCAGACAAGTCACTTGAGTGAAACAGCAAAAATCAAGAGGTAGGCACCACCGGAGGTGGGTTGGCAAAATCCAGACCAGCCTGCTCTTCTGCCTCCTCCATGGCCTGAAGACTGGGCATCAGTGGTGTGCCTGGGCACTGGGCAGCAGTGGTGTGCCTGGGCATCTGCGGTCTGCTTGGGCATCAGTGGTGTGGCTGCACATCAGCGGTGTGCCTGGGCGCTGGGCATCAGCAGTGTGGCTATGCATCAGCGGTGTGGCTGGGCATCTGCAGTGTGGCTGGGCATCAGTGGTGTGCCTGGGCATCTGCAGTGTGGCTGGGTATCAGCGGTGTGGCTGGGCATCAGTGGTGTGGCTGGGCATTAGCGGTGTGCCTGGGCGCTGGGCATCAGCGGTGTGGCTGGGCATCAGCGGTGTGACTGGACATCAGCAGTGTGGCTGGGTATCAGCAGTGTGACGGAATCTGCGGTGTGGCTGGGCGTGGCTGAGGATTCCAAGAGGTCTCAGACCTGTGCTCCAGGCAGCAAAGCCAGATGGTCCAGTTCTCAAACTCACAAGCCTCAGCGTGTGAGAGAAGTGCTGGAGGGGCTTGCTGACCTGCAGAATCCTGCCCCCAGTTCCCGGGACCCTCCCCGGGATGTGCAGTGTCTGTGCTTGTCACGGGGATTTGCAGGACCTGTCTCACACGGGCTCCAGAGGCTGTCAACTTTTCAGGAATTCTGGGAGTTGGTTGTTAAACACAGCCATCACTGAAAATTGAATTATATAAACTTATAAATGATATGACAAGCAAATGAACACTCCAAACATATCCCTTCCTCATTATTTTGCTATTATCTATGTTCTTGAGGTTACCTACAGCTATTGTATCTAGATAGCCTCACGTAATATACTGACGTTTCAGTCAATGGCAGACTGTGTATATGGCAGTGCAGTAAGATTTTAATACTGCATTTCCACTGCATCTTTTTTCTTTTTCTTTTCTTTTATTTTTTGAGACAAGAGTCTGGCTCTGTCACCCAGGCTGGAGTGTAGTGGTGCAATCTCAGCTCATTGCAACCTCTGCCTCTCAGGTTCAAGTGATTCTCCTGCCTGAGCCTCCCTAGTAGCTGAGATTACAGGCATACACCACCATGCATGGCTAAAATTTTTGTATTTTTAGTGGAGATGGGATCTCACCATGTTGGCCAGGCTGATCTTGAACTTCTGACCTCAGGTGATCCGCCCACCTCGGCCTCCCAAAGTGCTGGGATCACGGTGTGAGTCACCACAACTGGCCTCCACTGCATCTTTTCTCTGTTTAGATATGCAAATCCCTATTGTGTTACGACTGCCTGCAGTCCTCAGTATAGTAATCCGCTGTATAGGTTTGCAGCCTACGAGCGATAGGCCATACCATACAGCCTCGGGAGGAGGAGGCTAGAGTATCTAGGTTTGTGTAAGTCCACTCTGTGACGTTTGCACAATGACAAAAATTCCCTAATGACCCATTTCTCAGCATGTGTCCCCACTGCTATAGTCACCATTATATGACTGTATTATCTCTTCCTAACTCACTGCATACTCAGTGATTCCACACTGGTAGCCTGGAATTGGCCATGGTGAGAGTATTTCCATCATGGAAATCGGCAGAGGCTGTAATCCAGGGCTACCAACCTGAGAGTTGCTGTTAAACATTTAGCAGCACACTGCAGGCAGGGGAGGGGGGAACCCGAAAGTCGAGCTGGATAAGCTCCTCAGGTGGTTTCCATGCAGAAGCTCTGCTTGGAACAACACTGTACAGTATAGACTTAGAGGTCCAGGCCCAGGTACCTCTGTGCTCTGGGTGTATTAGTCCACTTTCATGCTACTGATAATGACATACCTCAGACTGAGCAATTTACAAAAGAAAGGGGCTTAATGAACTTACAGTTCCATGTGGCTGGGGAAGCCTCACAATCATGGCAGAAGGCAAGGAGAAGCAAGTCACATCTTACATGGATGGCAGCAGGCAAAGAGAGAGAGAGCCTGTGCAGGGAAACTCCCACTTATAGAACCATAGGATCTCGTGAGACTTGTTAACTATCACGAGAACAGCATGGGAAAGATCTGCCCCCATGATTCAGTACCTCCCACCAGGCCCCTCCCACAACACGTGGGAATTCAAGATAAGATCCGGGTGGGGACACAGCCAAACCATATCACTGGGAAAGGAACTGAGGTGCTGCCTTCATGGCTCTGTAAATGACCCCATGACTTGCCCCACTGTGCTTAGCCCTATCGTCTGTAAAATAGTGATGCACCTAGTATCTACCCCCATTGTATGATTGTGAGGATTCAATGAGATAATCCATGTTAAAGTCTCAGAACAGTGCCTGGTATGTAGAAGGCTCTAGATAATTGTTACCTATTATTATGATCTGACAAAAGAAAGTTAATTTTGTCCAGCAGATCATCTTTTTTTCTTTTACATCGTTTTTTTTTTTTTTTTCTTATGAGGGTCCTGCACAGTCTTCGTAGAAAATTTAGAAAATAAAAATAATCAAAACAAGGAAAAGAAAAAGCATCCATTTCTAGCACCTGGTGAATATTTTGGAGGGCCTTTAGCCTTCTAGTCTTTTTCCCGCACCTAAGAGATGTCATTCTTGATGCCCTTCTGGAAGGGGATGCTCTTGTTCGCCAACTCGTGAGGCTTCAGCAATATTTCGTCTCCCACTCCTCATGCTCAGATGCTCCAGGACAGCTGATTTTGTCACCATGATGAAAGGGTACTGGCAATGGGAATGACATCTATAGTGTTGACGTTCTATATTTACTTTATCATCATTTAGAAGGATCCTTCTAATCAATTTATTAGACAAATATTTGTTGAACACATAGTAGATACAAGGTATTGTGCTGTGGGGGTTGTGAGGGTAACAGCGTGTCTTGTCCTTAATAATAAGGTCAATAGTATTAATAACATGAATTACTATTTAGTAGGGAAAGAAATATTAAGAAAACGGGAGGCTGAGGCATGAGAATCGCTTGAACCTCAGAGGCGGAGGTTGCGGTGAGCCGAGATCTGCACTGCAGCCTGGGCAACAAGAGCAAAACTCTTATCTCCAAGAAAAAAGAAAGAAAGAAAGAAAAATCAAGGAAAAAAAAACCCCATAGATTTTCTTTTAATCAGATAAAAACCGTGTTTAGCCAGAGGAACCCCTCATCTTCACCTATTTATCTAAGTGCCGGGGCGGCCGGCGCCGGCTAGGAGGAAGGGCGGCTCTTCCTGGCAGCACTGCTGGGTGCTGCGGAGGGGAGGCGGGGAAGCCTGTGATGTCCGGGCGTTCCCAGTGCCCTCCTATCTGGATCCTGCGGCCTTCAGATTCAGCAGATAATCTTCCTGCAAGATCCCAAACCAAGCCGACTTCTTCATTTTGTGCTCAAACTGTGGACCCGGAGTAACCTGGCCCATTGCCAGAGAAGACCCCAGCAAGCTGGGCCTGGGGAGAGATGTGTATTGATCTCCAATGCTTAAGGGATTTTTAAAGGGTCATTTTGACAATGGAAGATTTGGCTTCTCCACTGACTTGAGAATCCAAAGCTTTTGCTGGACCTCTCGGGCCTCTGCCTTCGTCCTTCCTCAATCGTCTCTTGCAGGACCCAGGGTCCACGGCTCCTGTTGCCAGCCGATGAGGTGAGGCCGCTTACAGCAGCAATCTGGCTACAATTTGGCTTGAGGTGGCCTTGTCTGTGTGTTTTTTGTGCCCTATATGACGACAGAGGCTGAGCTGTCTGCTGGCAGCCGCCATGTGGGTGACCCACCTTGGAAAGGGACCCTCCAGCCCCCAGTTGAGCTGATGCCGCCTGGAGCAGGGACAAGTGGTCCCTGCTGAGTCCCAAGCTGCACATTCACGAGCAAAATACATAGAAATTGCCAGCTGGGCACAGTGGCTCATGCCTGTAATCCCAGCACTTTGGGAGGCTGAGGCAGCCGGATCACCTGAGGTCAGGAGTTCGAGACCAGCCTGGCCAATATGGTGAACTCCCGTCTCTACCAAAAATACAAAAATTAACCAGGTGTGATGGTGTGCACCTGTAATTCCAGCTACTCGGGAGGCTGAGGCAGGAGAATTTCTTTAACCAGGAAGGTGGAGGTTGCAGCGAGCTGAGATCACGCCACTGCACTCCAGCCTGGGTGACAGAGCAAGACTAAAAAAAAAAAAAAAGTAGAAATACGATTGTTGTTTTAAGTACCTAAGTTTTGGGATGGCTTATTATGGGATGTTTATCAACCCTTGCCCCGGACCAAGCATTTCTCAGGATGTGTGACTTTCAGGGCTGAAATCCTGACAATCCTGGGCAAACTAGGATGGCGTCCACCCTAAGCTTCAGTCTTCAGTCGGCTGATTCTCCAGCTCTGTTTCTGAGCTCTGTGTGTAAACCTCCATACTTTAGACGAACAATTTCGGACAGAGACAGTGTAGCCCTGCACACCCTGAACAAGGTGGTGGTAATTATGTCTGCTGGCCCAATTTCACCGCAGCCCCTCTCTGAGCGACCGAAGCAGCTGACTCAGGCACTGAAATGTGGGGGTGGGAGTCCTCCCGGAGCCCCATCCGGACTACCTTCACGCTTTCTGCTCCTGCCCAAGCAGACTCCTGCCTCAGGGCTGTTGCAGCTGCGTGTCTCTGCCTGGAACACTCATATCCCAGCTCCTTTGACTTCTTTGAGTTATCTTGTCTCCTGATGGCCTCTTTGTACCAATGTGAGCCCCATAGGGACCGGGGAGGGGTCGCATCCATACTGTCCAGCACTCAGTGCCTGCTCAGCAGGAGGGGCTCACACCTTTTTTTTTTTTTTAAACAGTCTCCCTCTGTTGCCCAGGCTGGAGGGCAGTGGCACGTCTCAGCTCACGGCAACCTCTGCCTCCCGGTTCAAGCGATTCTCCTGCCTCAGCCTCCTCAGCAGCTGGGACTACAGGCACGCGCCACCATGCCTGGCTAATTTTTGTATTTTTAGTAGAAACGGGGTTTCACTATATTGGTCAGGCTGGTCTCAAACTCCTGACCTCGTGTTCCGCCGGCCTCGGCCTCCAAAAGTGTTGGGATTACCGGCGTGAGCCACCGTGCCTGGCCCACAACGTATTTTTTAATGCTGGAAGAATAAATGAATTGGGAGGGTGCTCAGAGGTTATGCAGGTCCAATGCCCACCACAGCAGAAATCCCCTCCGTGATAACCCTGGCAGGTGATAACCTTTGGCTTAGACGCCTGTAGCAGGGAGAGCTCACTACGTCACAGAGCAGCCTGTTCCATTAGGTTTTTTAAAAGCGTTTCACTGTGATATTAAGAATCATCTCCCTATGATCTTTCACGCCTGCTCCCCAGGCCTTCATCACCCTGACTGCCTCCTGCAAGAGAGCTCAAGCTTGCCATATCCTGTGCACTGGTGATGAGGCCCAGACAGGTCTCCGGCCCTCTGGATCCGGGTGTCTCTATGTGCCCTGAAATGACTTATTTCAGGATGGTGGGCACCAATATAGCCTCAGGAATTCTGAAAATTTGTAAAAATGAAGGAAGAGTTCATCTGGTGGCATAGTTTTTTCTTTTTAAACTTAAGATGATGGGAAAAGCTGAAGAAAGTAACACCTCAAATCTAAATCTTATGCAATCTTATCCAAAATAATTTGGATACCTCGGGATCCAGGTTCTGTCTCTCCGATCTCCTATTTAGAGACACCATAAAAGACCGTCTCTGGTCCTGGGCTACACTCCACTGTTCAACATGACGGGCAGTGGTTCTATTTCTCCAGGTTAGAACCCATCAGGGGAGTGGCTCCACCGTTAGGAACCTGTATGTCCTGTGGGCCCATCTGATTTCATCTCCTCTGAGCGGGTGCGGGATGCCCAGGGGCCATGCAGAGAGGCGACGGTGCAGCCCTGGGAATGTGGGGCAGGTGACCTCTTGTCCTGGTCTGTGAGGCCGGCCCTGTGTTCTCTGAGGGGTCACCCTCTGCAGAAGTATGCTCTCAAGGTGTGGCCTCAGCCAAAAAAACAAACAAGATGAAGCCTCAAAGTTTAGCTCCATTGTAGCTATTGTGCTTGTACCAGAGACTTTTGTCTGGGAGCCGGCAGGAGTCTTGAAGCCTGGTGTTGCTCTGTGTAGGCTGCTGAAATGACAAGGGGACAGCTCAGCTCTGGACAAAAACACCTCCCTGGACGCTGAGACATCACGCTTTACCTCCAAGTCCTTAACGAGGATGGAGAAAACCACAGAGTGAATGCTGGAACTTCCCGGGACGTTCCCTTCCTCACCCAGTAACCCCCGCCATCAGCCTCAGTCCTTTTCATTTTAATCAGTCCCATAAGCCAGCCTCTACTTTCAAAGGATCCGAGGAACCTTCCTGCCAAGTCCCACTGAGCTCTTGCCACACTCGAGGATGTGGGCCAGGCTCTTGTGTAGGTTAAGGAAGTCTGAGAAGAATAGAGATTATAGGAAACAGTCTACCTTTCTTTACAAGGCCTTGTTTTGCATCCCTGAAATCTCAGATTCAGCTCTTACAATGAAGTCCTGTTGTAGAAAGAGCTGGCCTTTTATCACCACTTAAAATCTAATTAATCCATATTGAAGCACAAAGATTTCTGTTGTATTTTAGGGTGAGGGGTCATAGAGCCTTCTTTGTTCATCCTTAGACTTATAATCATCAGGCATTGGGGATATAATTTTACCAAATTGGAAGGTAACAGATCAAGTCCTTATCAGAAAGCCTAACTCATAGTTTTAAGAGAGTCCTTCGTCCTTTACGTGAAACATTATATTCAAGAAGAACAAAAACGCATTTCAGAGTGCCCAAAGAGTTAATGACCACAGCTTATATTCCAGGCAGCATAGAACCAAGATTGTCACATTACCGTCAACCACAAAAGACAGCAGATCCTATAGGGGTGGCAAAGTCCTAAGACTTGTTGCAATGGCTTTAATCTTTAGAATAGTGATGCAATCTGTTGGACTTTTACTATCTTTTCTGGGATGGATTTTATCCATTATTACAACTTATTTGCCACACTGGAAGAACCTCAACCTGGACTTAAATGAAATGGAAAACTGGACCATGGGACTCTGGCAAACCTGCGTCACCCAAGAGGAAGTGGGGATGCAATGCAAGGACTTCGACTCCTTCCTGGCTTTGCCTGCTGAACTCAGGGTCTCCAGGATCTTAATGTTTCTATCAAACGGGCTGGGATTTCTGGGCCTGCTGGTCTCTGGGTTTGGCCTGGACTGTTTGAGAATTGGAGAGGGTCAGAGAGATCTCAAGAGGCGACTGCTGATCCTGGGAGGAGTTCTGTCCTGGGCCTCGGGAATCACAGCCCTGGTTCCTGTCTCTTGGGTTGCCCACAAGACGGTTCAGGAGTTCTGGGATGAGAACGTCCCAGACTTTGTCCCCAGGTGGGAGTTTGGGGAGGCCCTCTTTCTGGGCTGGTTTGCTGGACTTTCTCTTCTACTGGGAGGGTGTCTGCTCAACTGTGCAGCCTGCTCCAGCCACGCTCCCCTAGCTTCGGGCCACTATGCAGTGGCGCAAATACAAACTCAGTGTCCCTACCTGGAAGACGGGACGGCAGATCCTCAAGTGTAAGACTCCAACGAGGCCAGAGATGTATCCTATATCAACCGTGATGACAGAGATCTCTTTGTTTTGTAGCTAAATCTGTGATGCTCACGTTTTCTCATTCAGTAACTATTTCTCTACAGTAGGCAGACCCACTTCCCTCTAAAATCTAGAGAATAATGAAGGAAAAATATTTCATCTAAAAGAAAATGACTATGGTAGGCATTATATAGGTAGAAGTGAAACAAGCTTCACTGATCTGGTTATTGAAAGAATGTGGTGGCTGTCCAGTATAGTCAGTTTCAAGCTTTAATGTGTAAATTTCGTATTAGAAAGCTTTTTTTCCTTTTCTTTTTTTTTTTTTTTTTTTGTTGTTGTTGGTAGTTAGAAATGATCATTAGTTTCTGTTTCCTAAAGAAAAAAACTAACGATCTGAAAATTTTAAGTGTTCTACTTTAGCAAAGCCACATGCTAAGCCAACCCCAAAGTGTTATTTCCACAGCAATGACTTTTTTCTTCTTTGAACAGAAGTGGTTTGTGTTTAGGGTATTACCAGGCACTCAGTGCGACAAGATTTTATGAGGCTGAAGAGTTTTCAGTACCTCGTGATACTTTCAGATTTAAAATACTGGCCAATCTCTTCTCTCGTCCTTTCCCTCGAAACCTTTGTATTAAAAAAAGAAAAACAATTCCAAAGACATTTTTCTTAATATCCAGATATTGTCAGGTCATTTGAATAAAAACTTTCCTTTGTTCAATGAAAAATCACTAACATGGGGATATATACTTTAGTGGTGAATAAACAGAAATGCTGACTCCAACCTGCAGAGTCCTAATGCTGAACTCTTTCCTCGACTTAGAAAGTATATATAAGAAAAAAGTGTTTATGCACACAAGCGTAAATTTGACAGAAAGGCATGCAGTTAAATCAACTAGATACGTAGTTTGGTATTGCTTCAAATGCCGTGTGGTATATGTAGCCTGAGGAATTTCTGAAACACAGGCCCGAGTTAAGGTGTAGAGATATTTCTGATAAGATTGATTTATTTGGTTAAGAAATACTTTTCTTGAACCTATTTTTTAAAAGTAACACTCAGTATTACCATAACATGCACATTTGAAATGTGAGAACTATAAGAGATGAAAATCTGACAGGTGCAATTAGTGAGATACAAAGCAGGAGGTGTTGAACCAAAACCATCAGTTAAACATTCTGCATTCAGACTTAATTCTTTGTCAGAAAGGTTGGGAATAACATGAAAGCCATTTTAACCTTAACAATGAAAGGAGGATTATTATCACTTAATTATATTTCAGTGACAAACTGCTTTCTGCAAAATCCAGCCCACAGGACACAAACACGATCTTGGCCACACCTTGGCATTACTGGTTTGCAGCATTATTTCCCTATCCTTTTCTGAAACCCATTCAACATGGAATCAAACAATAGCAACTCTGGCAAGAATCCTCCTATATACACAATGAAGAAGTATTTCTGAGCTTCATAAGTTATAACACAAGTGTCACACTTCTTTTCACAGCAACCGAAGGACAGGAGTTTGTTTGGTTAAAGCTCTTAGGACATTATAATGGCTTTAGTATTTAGAACTGTGGCTCAACTAGCTGGAGTTTCATTATCTTTGCTGGGATGGGTTTTATCCTGTCTTACAAACTACCTGCCACACTGGAAGAACCTCAACCTGGACTTAAATGAAATGGAAAACTGGACCATGGGACTCTGGCAAACCTGCGTCACCCAAGAGGAAGTGGGGATGCAATGCAAGGACTTTGACTCCTTCCTGGCTTTGCCTGCTGAACTCAGGGTCTCCAGGATCTTAATGTTTCTATCAAACGGGCTGGGATTTCTGGGCCTGCTGGTCTCTGGGTTTGGCCTGGACTGTCTGAGAATTGGAGAGGGTCAGAGAGATCTCAAGAGGCGACTGCTGATCCTGGGAGGAGTTCTGTCCTGGGCCTCGGGAATCACAGCCCTGGTTCCTGTCTCTTGGGTTGCCCACAAGACGGTTCAGGAGTTCTGGGATGAGAACGTCCCAGACTTTGTCCCCAGGTGGGAGTTTGGGGAGGCCCTCTTTCTGGGCTGGTTTGCTGGACTTTCTCTTCTACTGGGAGGGTGTCTGCTCAACTGTGCAGCCTGTTCCAGCCACGCTCCCCTAGCTTCGGGCCACCATGCAGTGGCGCAAATGCAAGATCATCATCCACTGGAGACAAGAAACAGCAACCTGAGAAACTAAGCCAGAAAGGACAAGCGTCTGCTGTTCAGGAGACGCTCGCTCAACACTGGATTTGGTAGGAGGTCCCGCTCTAGTCATCTCACTGTGCTTCTGATTTTCCAAAATGCATTTTTTCCTGTGGCTATTAAACTATAGTTTCTTTCCAAGACTGGTAAACTATTTTTATCTTCTACTCTGAGATCAAAACCAATCAAGACTTAATAGTAATGACACCCATTACTGTGGATGAGTGTTCTCAATTTTAAAACAGTGATTGCATAGAAGTGGTAAATAAAACGTTAATCTGTATGTGTCTTTGAAGGTGTTATTCATATGGAGCGGAATCATCTGGCAGATCATTGACTTCTTTCAGGTGTTTAAGATAACCTAGTATAATAAGCCTGAGCTGCATATTTATTTAAAATGCATGACGTCTTATTATATAAAATAATGATTAGCTCTTTAAAAGCTTTAGAGGTGAAAGGCGTAGACACATCATCTCCTGAATCAGAGACTTGTGTCTCTCTGGAACCTTTTCTCAAAAGGCAGCCACATTCAGTCATGCCTTCCAAACTATGTCAGAAGCAGGAGGGTGATCTTGTGTTTTGGATGATTCAAGTAGGCTCTGGCACACAAACGTGCTTCTGCATCCTGGGCTCTGTATTTCATGGGCAGCGTTTCTGGCTTCCCTGGCACTGAGCAGTCCGTGGGGGGCAGGGCAGGGCAGGGCAGGGCAGGGCAGGACGGTGTGTGTGTGTAGAGACCTCCTGGGACGGCTGCCTCTCCGTGGAGCACGCTGCCAGCCCAGGCACGACCACAGAGCACACACTCTGGAGCCCTTCACTTTATTTGCACAGTGAAAAGGCTTCGTCCTTTCTTATCAGCAATACATAGAGTTCCAACAAGAACCATTCATCACAAACTGCTGGCTTGGGGATTTCTTCGTGAAATATTTTGTATTTGCTTGGTACATGGTTCCAGGAAACTCGTGTGTTTGTGCCAATCAGGGAAATAAACTGAACAATAAACGACACTGAAATAGACTATTAGGCAATATGTAGCTTTGTTTTTTGTTTTTGTTTTTTTAAAAACCGACTGAATTTTTTTCCACCCACAAACACATGGGAAGTGCAGAAACCAAAGTTAATCTATGTGATGTATTTGCATACGTTTACAAACAAGACAAATTAAAACAGAAACATGTTCAGAATTTAACCTGATTAAATATTAAGTTCAGTCCTGAGCTTTTGATATTTAATACAATATAGATAAAGCAATAGCAAAAAATTTTAATTTATTTGATTTGCATGCTACAGAGATTTAGCTAAACTTTGTTCATTTGGCTAGCAATATCCTTTTTGTACCTGTAACACTTAAGATTCTGATATACAAAATTGTAATAATATAATGATAATTCAAACTTGAGAACTAAATATTACATTCTTTTTACCCTGTGCGAATAAATTCTACCTTTTAAAAATAGTATTTATAATATTAAAATTCGTATTTGTCCATATGGTTTTGTGATCAAGTTATTAAAATGTTTTGTCACTGTGAATCATTTGGGTTAGTACAAATATGACAAGATTATTAAAAGCTGCCTATAAATACATAACACTATTGCTGACTTTTAAAGTGTAGAAAAAGGATTATATTAAAATAAGTTCATCTCTCATGTTAGAAATGAGGAAATTTTGTGAAATACAACAACCAAAAGCATCTTGGTCACAACTGCTAACTACCAGCCTGAGACAGATTTTATTCTTTAATACTTGTCTGAAACTTTTTGTATTACAAAAAGTCCACAGCTAATCTGATGAAAGACTTATAAAGCTGTAAATATTCCAATATAGTCTCTTCTGTGTCAAATATTTAAAATGGCCAGAATCAAACTATATATTAAACAGAACATAAATAAGACTGTAAATAAATAAATGAAGAAAATAAAATCGTACAGAACAACTACACATAATTCTATAGACATCTTCATGGTCAAACTAAGACGCTGAAAACAGCCCACCTTCATTTACCTCCACGTTAAATAAACTTCTGTCTTTCACACTGGACCTCGACAAGGGTGAACTGTGTTCTTTTTCTAGTTTTCCTTAGTCATCTAATAGAATGAACTGGGCAGTCTTAAAGGACTGTACTCAGTCAATTCACTAGGCTGGTTTTTGTTCAAAGTAGTGTCTGCCATGTCCAGTTATGTCTTCAGAGAAATTTGTATGTTAAGTGGTGGGACATTTAGGAAAAAATAAAGTTCTAGGCTCAGAAGTTGCTTAACTTGAACTTCGATTCCAATAACATGAACTTTCTAAAATATATACAATTGCTTTCAAGAAAATAAAAATTCTTGCTAGTGAGCATTCTAACTTAGGAACACAACTTTTTTGTTCTTTAAGGGGTTCCTTTAAGACAATTTTGGATTTCTTTAAAAAAATCTATTTTATTTGCCATATTAGATGGCTAACCCCAAATTGTTTCTGAGTAATAAGTATGGTTTAAATGGTCTAAATATTATATATTTTAAAAGCTCGATGCTGGCAGAGCTGCACTGAGGATATGGTTTTAAGGCGTGCCTGGGTTGGGTAAGGTGAAATTCTAAACTGCAGGACGCATTCGTCAGTTTCTCTCTCTAAACTTGTTCATCCAAAAGTCATTTCATAAACAATTTAGCTTATACTTCAAATTAACAATCCCCCCCGGCACATTCTTCCCTTTGCCTCCGAACTATTTACCATAAATTACAGATAGAATCCCCTAAAAATGAGAGCTATGAAGCAATTTCTACTAAATGTTAGAAATCTCTTGATAAACTCGTTTGTTTTTGGCAACTTTCATTCTATCAAGACATCTTTTCCCCTCTTCTTGGTTATACCAAACGAGTGCCGATGCCTTTCTCTCCACACCTCCAGCTTTCTCTGTCCTTAGAACACAGGGCCACCACTTGGCACCATCCTTAGATTTAGGGCAAAACACTGGTGCAAGCCAGAAACTCACGTTTGAACACTTCTGCAAATTCAGGCTGAGTGAGAGAAACCAGCTGCTCATTTGATGAGCTTATTTGTATCTCTACATGGCTGGTATTCTTTCTTCTCCTTGCCCTCAGTGTCATGAATCCCAAGATCTTTAGTGTAGCCAAGAGCAGTGCTCCTTTGTATTCTTATTCTTAAGATAACTTGGTAGTTTGTATTTTTGTTTTCTTTAGAAAAATATAAAAGGACAAAAAGGAAATCGTTTTAAGGAAACCAGGTGTTGCCGCACAGGTGATGGCCGTGAACGCAGCATCCATTTTGGGTGGACTGTGGAATGCCGCACCCCAGCGACTGCTCACACTCTCCTCGCCAGCGCACAGATACCACGTGGCGGTGCTGCCATCGGCACGGCCTACTCACAGAAACACAAAGGAGAAGCAAGACCACCTGCTGAACCAAGTTGTCTCTCAACAGTCGGCTCAACAGTACACACGTGGGGTAGTACTGCCTCCATTCCGTGTTTACAAAACAAAGCCCACTGGCAATGCGCACATTCTGGGCAACATTTGTGTACCAGATTATCCCATTTTTCTTATCTGATTTTTTCTTGTTTAAGCACATAAAAATTACACTCAAGATACTTTACAAATTAAAATGTTGAAAATCTGACGTGAAATAAAAGTTCTTCAAGAGTTGACAGTTATGTTACCAAAAACAACCAAACACCAAAACAAAAAAACAAATCTTCAGTCTTTTACCCTCCCTAAAAAAGTGAACAGATGACAAAATAATTTCTTAAACCATGTAATCACACATCGTCAGCTGGCAGGGACGGGATGCTTATCTTTGCTCTGGTGAAGTAGGCAATCTTCTCCCTAGAGTTGGGGTGAGAAATAAATTGACTTAAATATGATGCTAAAAATACTCTGGGACCATTAAAACAGTCCCCAGGACCTGCAGCGGCAGTGATGTCTCTACAGGCACAGGCAGAAGCTCTTTTCCTTAAGCAGAACTCCATCCATTTACAATCCAGAGAGTCTCTGCCTGCTAAAGGGAGGGTATCAAGGAGAACAGCAGCTCTGGTTCACGGAAGTCACCTATAGACCAAGCCAGTAAGTTCCCTTCAGGGAACTTCCAACAGAAGACAGTTTTAAACTAGTAGGGGTCTGGTCTAGGATGGGTGCTTCCAAACTAGGCAGTGGAAGACTCAAAAGGCCCAAAATCCTACATGGAAACTTCTCAGTAACCTCACAGAAAAGTACATAATACCAGGAAAAGTCTTTAAAATCGATACTGTGCTGAGGCAGGGACAACCTGATGAGTGACACCACGACTCAAATGAAAGGAGAAGGAAAAACTCACTATCTGAAAGGCAGTAACTGCCCTGGTCCCGAAGCAGCAGAGAGGCTGAGACAGGGCAGAGTGGTTTTCACGTGAGGACAGTACTTAAAAAAAAAAGACAAACAGTACGTCTATTTTCCTACAGAACTTCACACTGTACATTTATGCCGTCAGCGCGTATTTCTTGAGGGCATACGACATGCAAGGGGCACACTGGTAGCTGAAGAATCAAGCACTGGCCCTCCTCTGTGAAAGAACAGTCCAGATGGGGGAGGAGGCGCGGGCTAGAAACCAGAGCCGAGGTGAGGATGTTCTGAAGACTAAGGAAGGACAGAGAAGAGGAGGAGTGGAAACACAGGACACTGGAGCGAGCTACTGCTGCGAGCAGCGTCCTTTACATTTGTTCACTTCCATAAGAGGGAAATGAGAACGAAAATCGCCCCGAGTGTGGGCGTGATGTCAGCAGAGGCCGTAAGGCGCAGCTGGTAACTGGGGTGTTTAAAAATACCCGCACTAGTTGCCAGTGCCTGCATTTGAGATATTTCACGTAAAATTGTTGATTTCTAACTTCTCTTGAAAAATTAGGCGGCCAGGGACCATCAGGCTCCTGATTCCAGGTGAAATAAGCAGCTGGGGTGGTGCCGCGCAGAACGCCCCAGGCCCCACCGCTGCCCATCTCACCACCCCAGGCCAGGCACCGGCAGCCGCACAAATCCCACGCTTCCAGCGCGGCCTGTCTCACCCTGTCCATCTCATCATTCTCATCACTTGCCTGGTGATATAATGGCTTCGTATCTTAAGGGAAGCTGGGAATGTTCATGGATTCTTTGCTTCGAGCTTCAGCAACAACTGCTAGTTGTGTGACTTTCCATGCCAGGCAATGCTGCTTACTCTCTAAGTGACCACAGCAACAGGGGCATGGATGGACTCCCCTCACCTGCAGTTCTAAAACCCAAGGAGTGGCACTCCCTGAAAGTCACAAATGTGATTATTTAGCAGAAAAGAGGGCGGAAAAACCTCTCCACTGCAAGATGCTGCATAAAAATGAAGGAGCTGTGAGCCCACTAAGGCACACTGCTGCTGCCACATGGTGCGTGGCCCTGCCCTCCCACCTGGCACTAGACAGCGTGCCAAAGCTGTCCCTGCTCCACCACGTGACCTAGCTTCCCCACACTTCAAAAACACTCGCTTCTTCCAGGCTTCTCCCCTTTACACCTAAACGCTTTCCAAAGACTCGTCTATACAAAACCTCAACCAAAACCAAATAAAAACCCAGTAGGAGCAAACCTTTCTGCTGAGCTCCCTCCGACGGGGCTGAAAACATATGCTGTGCTCACCAGGGATCCCGGGTGCACTTTGCAGTTCTCTCCATCAATCTCCTCTCCCCATCCTCCAGCCCCAGGCTCCTGCTTCTCCTCTGACCTCTCCAGCCATTCCTTCCAGTATCTCTTTTGGGGTAAGCCCTTCAGTGACTGGTACCCATCAGGCCTCCTTTCCCAGTCACCTCACATTTTCTGGGATGTCTGGTCCGTTTCCACTGATGAGACCAGTGCATTGAAGATGAGCACTCCCATTTTTTAATCTCCATCCTGACCCCTAACCCTGGCTTTAGATTTTTATTTTCACTTGTCTGCTGGTCATGGTTACCTTGCTGGCCTGCTGGCATTGCCTGGTGTGCCATGGCAGAGGTCAGCATCCTCCCCACACCCCTGCTCCCCAGCATTCTCCATCTCAAGCGCTGGCACCATAGGACAGCCACTGCCCCCCATGAACCTCCCATGAACCTCACAGGCCACCCTTACCCGTTTCTCCCCAGCCCACTCTCCACAATGCCTGGTATCTGCCCCACATAGAACCCATTCCCATCATTTGGTTTTGTGCATGGAGAGCCCTGCTGGCTGCCCGATCAGAAACCGCGAGTGGAAGCCTCTTCTGCACAGCTTCCGAGGCCTGTGCAGTCTGAGCCCGGTTCTCCCAGACAGGCTCACCAGCTGGCAACTCCCCATGCGCCAGAGCTTGGCACTGACTTCTAAGGTCTGTGCCTCTGTCCGTGCTGTTCTTCCTGCCTCAATGTCCCACTCAAAACTGCCACCCCTAGGTGCCTAAGGAGCTTGCAGCCATCCTTCTATGATGGGTTCTCTTATAATCTCCTCCGCTGGTGCCCGCAGCCCCAGCACCTGCCCCATATGGATTGAGGCTCCTCCCACATCTCTCACAGGTCCCTACCCATACCTTTAGTGAGCTCTTTCCACACGCACTGCAATGACCTGGTTACCTGCCTGTCCCCACTACAGCCTAGAGCCCCCGAGAAGAGCAGAACACACATGTTCTTAGCCCCCGCATCTCAGGGCCTGACAAGGTACAAGGTTTCTGGGGCTGCCCAAGGAATGTCTGTGAAATGAGTGAACAAAACCCCAAAGATGTCTGAGTTTTCTGTACCTTTGTATCCTGGGTCGGAATAGTCCAATGAGATGTGCTAACAGCTACTAAGAGCTGGGGACACCCTGGGTTCTTGAGGGGAGTTAGGCTCTCATCAGCCTTTAACTCTGCCAGTCACATTTATCACCTCAGGTGCAAATGGGAAATTACATATTCAAGGCAGGGAACACAGGATTTCTGTCTCAGATCCTAGTATTAACTTTCACTGCACTGAGGTGAATTCCTACACAATCAGACCACATGAGGGCAACCCAAAAGCTGTCCTGGATGGGGCTATTCACCTGAAGGACTGCACCTGCCGAGGCACCTTCTGGCTCTGCTCCCGGAGCCGACACACGTCCTTGGAGACTTGCCTCATCAACTTCTCTGCATTCAAACCTTGCTTCTGCTCTTCTTTGGACTGTTCGGCCTGGAAAAGGGAATAAAAATGTAAGAAAAACACAAAACACTAATTAGAAATCCCTGGAGACAACCTATGAGGCTTGAAAGATGGTGACTAAAGTCAGGAGGGCAAGCAAGACAGTCAGTGGGCTGGTGTCCTTTACATCACGCGTCAGGGGCCAACACCCACGTGACCAGCTCATGCTGAGTGGGAGCATATGTGGATTTTGGGGTAAGTTCATTTTAATCACATTTTAGAAATCGAATTACACAGGTAATATGTGACAATTTTATTACATCTGAAAAACCTAAGAACTCTTAAAAATGAAACAGAAAATTACTCATAGCACGTTTTCCAAAAAATACCTACAGTTAAAGAATGTTTTGGGCAAATACACTTTCAACATCTTATTTATCTTTTTGACCCTTTTTTCTAACTTAGCCATTTAAAAAGCTGTTTATTAAAGTAGAATTTACCAATCAAAAAATGTGCATGTATAATATATATATAAAAATATACGTGTATAGCTCAAATAACTTTTACAAATTGAACACATCCATGTCACCAGCACCGGATGAAGGAGAGGACACTCCTGTTTCCAAGAAGCCCCCCTTGGTGCCCTTCCAGCTCTGCCCAGGGTTCCCAGCATTCCGACTTCTAACGCGCCTCTTCTGTCCTTGGTATAGAGGAACAGTAAACAGATAACTCTTCAGGGTCTGGCTTCTTTTGCTCAACATTATGCTCACGAGAATCATACACGCTGTTATCTGTAGTTGTAACTCACTTTCCCCACAGCTGTATAATACTCCACTGTATGACTTTACTACAATGTATAATCTGTTAGTAATAATGAACATTTGGGTACTGTGCATGAACATGTTTTAAAATAAAAATGTACTAATGATATTATATTAAAAGTTGCCTTTTCATTTCATTCTTTCACTCATATCCATTCACTCATTCATTCACCCAGTCAACAAATATTTGTGGACTGCCTTTTAAGGAAAGGTGGTATAAGTGGGTGGAGAGCAGACGCTCAGATATATGGCTTGCGGTCAAATTTCATTTCTACCACTTACTAGCGATGTAAATCTGGGCAAGTTGCTTGACCTCCTGGTGTCTTAGTTTTTCCATTTGTAAACTGGGAATAAGTACTTACTTCAAAGTTGTGAAGTTTAAATGAGTACATACACATGTAAAGTACTTACAGCAGTACCCAACACATCACTGAATATACTATTTCAGAATGAAGCTATCACTGTTGCTTTTTTTTTTTTTTTTTTTAAACAATATGCCAGGTTCTGTACTAGGTGGCAGGGTTATAGTTGTGAACAAAACAGGTGAAGTCCAGGCTGGGAGGCCAAGGTGGGAAGATTGCTTAAGGCCAGGAGTTTGAGACCAGCCTGGACAACATAGGGAGACACTGTCTCTATGAAAAAAAAAAAATTAACTAGGCGCAATAGCATGTGCCTGTGGTCCCAACTACTCAAGAGCCTGAGGTGAAAGGATCACTTGAGCCTGGGAGTTTGAGGCTGCAGTGAGCTATGATCTACCACTGCACTACAGCCTTCATGACAGAGCAAGACCCTGTTTCAAAAACCAAAACAAAGAGAAAAACAAGTGAAGACCAGTGGCAGAGAAAAACAACAGCAAAGAACAGAAACTGTTTAATAATTATTAAAAATCAACAACATATTGTATTTTCTCAGGTTAAACCTTCCTCACATAACATTAAAAAACATAGTCTATTTATTAGAGCAGTTTTAGGTTCATAGCAAAATGGGTTGGAAAGTACAGTTCTCATTCACTCCCTGCCCCTACTCATGTACAACCTCTCCCACTATCAGCATCCTCCGCCAGCCTGGTACATCTGGTACAATCAGTGAACTCATATTGACACTTCATTATCACCTCAAATCCATAGTTTATATTAAGCTTTGCTCTTGGTGGTGTACATTCAATGGGTTTTGGCAACAGTGTAACGACAGGTACCCACCATTATAATACCATACAGAGGAGTTTCATTGCTTTAAAATTCCCCTGTGCTCTGCCTAGTCCTCCCTCTTGCTGTTATGCATTTAAGTTTCCTCCATGTCTTTTTCATGGCTTGATAGATAGCTCATTTCTCTTTAGTGCTGAAGAGTATTCCATTGTTTGAATATACTAGTTTATTTAACCATTCACCTACTGAAGGACATCTTGACTGCTTTCAAGTTTTGGCTATTATGAATAAGGCTGCTGTAAATATTCATGCAAATGTTTTCATGTGGACGTAAGTTTTCAACTCATACCAAGGAGCACAACTGCTGAATAGTATGTAAGAATCTGCTTAATTTTATAAGAAATCTACAACTGTCTTCGAAAGTGCCTGTATGATTTTGCATTTCTATCAGCAATGACTGAGAGTTCCTGTTGCTCCACATCCTTGTCAGCATTTGGTGTTGTCTGTGTTTTGGATTTTGGCCACTCTAACAGGTGTATAGAGGTATCTCATTGTTGTTTTACTCTGCAATTTCTTATTGATATATGATGTTAAATATCTTTTCACGTGTTTATTTGTTATCTGCTTTGGTGAGGTGTCTGTTCAGGTCTTTTGCTGATTTTTAAACTGGGTGTTTGTTTTGTATTGTTGAGTTTTAAGAGTTTTTTGTAACTTAGATAACAGTCCTTTATCAGATATAACTTTTACAAACATTTCTCCCAATGTGTGGCTTGTTTTCTCTTTTTCTTGACAGTGTCTTTCACAGAGAAGTTTTAAATTATAACAAAGTCCAGCTTATCAGTTATTTCTTTCATGGATCACGCCTCTGATGTTGTGTTGTATATGAAAAGTCATTGCCATACCCAAAGTCATCTAGATTTTCTCCTAGGGTAACTTCTAGGAGTTTTATAGTTTACATTCGACATTTAGGTCTGTGATCATTTTGAGTTAATATTTGTGAAGGGTGTAGAAGGGTCTATATCCAGATTCATGTTTTTTTGCATGTGAATAGATATCCAGTTGTTCCAGCATCATTTGTTGAAAAGAGGATCTTTTTTGGATTTATTTTCTTTGCTCCTCTGTCAAAGGTCAGTTGAATATAGTCAGCCCTCTGTATCTGTGGGTTCCACATCCATGGATTCAACCAATCATGAATTAAAAAATATTTGGGAAAAAGTGGATGGTTGCATCTGTACTGACATTGTTTTTCCTTATCATTATTCCATTAATGACATTATTATTACTACATTATACTGTATTACTACTGTCATTAAATACAGTATAACAATTATTTACATAGTATTTAAATTATAATAGGTATTATAAGTTATCTGGAAATGATTTAAAGTATATGGGAGGATGTGGGTTATATGCTAATACTATATCATATTATATAAGGGACTTGAGCATCTGTGTCCATGGGGAGTCCTGGAACCAATCCCCACTATGGATGTTGAAGGATGACTGCCCATTGAAGAGAGTCGATCTATTTCTAGGCTCTCTATTTTGATTTGTCTATTTTTTCACTAATACCACACTGCTTTGATTACCATAGCTTTACAGTGTCTTGAAGTCAGGTAGTGTCAGTCCTCCAACTTCATTCTTCTCCTTCAATACTGGGTCTTTTGCCTCTCCATATAAACTTTAGAATCAGTTTTACTATTAC
The DNA here is from genome assembly GCF_008728515.1 of Papio anubis. NCBI lineage: Eukaryota > Metazoa > Chordata > Mammalia > Primates > Cercopithecidae > Papio > Papio anubis. The sequence continues at coordinate 6,465,669 of NC_044978.1, forward strand.
ATAATAACTTGATGGGATTTTGAGTGGGATTGTATTAAATCTATAGATTGATTTGGGAAGTACCAACATCTTGACAATATTGAGTCTTCCTATAAACATGGAATATTGTCTCATTTATTTAGTTTCTTTTAAATTTTCTTTCATCATAATTATGTAGTTTTCCTCTATAGATCTTATACATATTTTGTTAAGATTTACAAGTATTTCACTTTTTGGATACTAATGTAAATGCCATTGTTTTTAACTTCAAATTCCACTAGTGCATTGCTGGTATATAAAAAAGTGATTAACTTTTGTATAGTAACCGTGTATCCTACAACCTTGTTATAATCACTTATTAGTTCCAAGAGTTGTTTCTGTTTGTTTTGTTTTTGGTCAAATCTCTCAGGTTATCTACATGGACAACCATCTTACGTGTAAACAAAGACAAACAAAGACAATTTTGACTTCCTTCCCAAGCGGTATGCCTTTTTTTTTTTCTTTTCTTATCACATTAGCTGAGATTTCTAGTGTGATACAGAAAAGATGATGTGAGGGGGACATTTTTACCCTGTTCCTAATCTTAGCAGGAAAGCTTCTAGTTTTTCAGCATTAAGTATCATGTTAGTTGTAGAGTTTTCTACATGTTCTTTAAGGTCTCTTCTATTCCTAGTTTGCTGGGAGTTATTTTTAGCATGAGCAGGTGTTGATGTGATTACAACAATTGATTTTGAATGTTAAATCAGCCTTGCGCACCTGGGATAAATCTCCCTTGGTTATGGTATATAATTCTTTTTCTATATAGTTGGATATGATCTGCTAATATTTTGCTAAAGATTTCTGCATCTATATTCACAAGAGGTATGGGTCTGTAGTTTCCTTGTCTTTGCCTGGTTTTGGTATTAGGATAATGCTGGCCTCACAGAATAAGCTGAGAAGAAGTATTCTCTTTGCTTCTGTTCTCCAAAAGAGATTGCAGAGAATTGATAAAGTTGTTTCCTTAAATGTTTGGTAGAGGCCAGGCACTGTGGCTCATGCCTGTAATCCCAGCACTTTGGGAGGCCGAGGTGGGCAGACCACCTGAGGTCACGCGTTTGAGACCACCCTGGCCAATGTGGTGAAACCCTGTCTCTACTAAAAATACAAAAATTAGCCTGGTGTAGTGGTGGGCACCTGTAATTCCAGCTACTTTGGAGGCTGAGGCATAAGAATCTCTTGAACCTGGGAGGCGGAGGTTGCAGTGAGCTGAAATCATGCCACTGCACTCAACCCTGGGCGACAGTGCAAGACTCTGTCTCAAAAAAAAAAAAAAAAAAAAAGGGTAGAATCTACTAGTAAATCCATCTATGCCTGGTGCTTTCTATTTGGGAAGGCTATTATTTATTCCATTTCTATAATATAGATAGGTCCATTCAGACTATTTCCTGGCAGACTATCTTTCAAGGAATTGATACATTTCATCTTGGTTATCAGAGTTGAGAGCATAGAGTTGTTCACAGTATTTCTTTATTATGCTTCTAATGTTCACAGGACCTGTAGTGATGTCTCCTTTTTCATTTCTGATGTAATATAATTTGTGTCTTCTCCGTTTTTCCTTACCCTGGTTAGCAGTTTACCAATTTTTTTTTTTTTTTTGAGATGGAGTCTCGCTCTGTCACCCAGGGCTGGAGTGCAGTGGCACGATCTTGGCTCACCACAACCTCCCCCTCCTGGGTTCCAGTAATTCTCCTGCCTCAGCCTCCCAAGTAGCTGGGACTACAAGTGCATGCCACCACACCTGGCTAATTTTTGTATTTTTAGTAGAGATGGGGTTTCACCATATTGGCCAGGCTGGCCTCGAACTCCTGACTTCGTGATCCACCCGGCCTCAGCCTCCCAAAGTGCTGGGATTACAGGTGTGAGCCACCGTGCTCAGCCCAGTCTACCAATTTTATTGATCATTTGAAAGACACAGCTTACTGACTTCCTGTTTCTAATTCCATTCATTTCTGTTCTAATGGTTATGATTTCTTTTCTTATCCTTAGTTTGCTCTTTTTTTTCTAGTTTCCTAAGATGCAAACTTAGTTGATTGATTTTAGTTCTTTCCTTTTTTCTAGTATATGCATTCAATGCTATAAATTTCTTGCTAAGCACTGTGTTTGCTGCATCCCCCAGATTTTTTTTTCTTATGATAGGAACAGACTTTACTGGTTGTAATGAGAAGTGCAAGAGAAGAGGATGCTATAGTTCCTGCTTCTGGGGCAGTGTCCACAGACTCACTGGCTGTCCTCCAAAATCCTACAAATTTTGATTGTTTTTTCATTTGGTTCAAAATATCTTTTAATTGTTCTTAAGGTTTCTCCTTTGACCCACTTGTTATTTAGAAGTATGCTGTTTAAACTCCAAGTATTTTGGAATTTTCCAGCTACTTTTGTTATTGATTTCTAGTTTAATTCCACTGTGGTAAAAGCAGACAGTGTAAATATATATCTTACGGCCTGGACTGTGGTCTATATCTTGGTGAATGTTCCAAGTGAGCTTAAGAAGAGTGTGTCATCTGTTGTCATTAAATGAGTAGTCTGTAGATGTCAATTATATCCAGTTAAGTAATAGTGCTATTGAGTTCAACTATGTCTACTGATTTTCTGCCTGCTGGGTCTGTTTATTTCTGACAGATGATAATAATGAATTCATTCACTTCTCCTTGTATTTTTTTTTTTTTTTTTTGCCTCATATATTTTGTGCTGTTAGTCACACAGATATTTAAGAATTGTTATCCTGGTCGGGCACAGTGGCTCACGCCTGTAATCCCAGCACTTTGGGAGGCCGAGGTAGGCGGATCATCAGAGGTCAGGAGATTGAGACCAGCCTAGCCAACATGGCGAAACCCCGTCTCTACTAAAATACAAAAATTAACTGCGTGTGGTGGCGGGCGCCTGTAATCCCAGCTACTCAGAAGGTTGAGGTAGGAGAATCACTTGCACCTGGGAGCCTGGGTGACAGAGCGAGACTCCATCTCCAAAACAAACAAACAAAAACAAATTGTTATCCCTTCTTGGATAATTAATCTCTTTATTATTCATTATGTCATGCTCTTTTTTTTTTTAAAACTGGATAACTTTTCTTGCTCTGAAGTCTGCTCCATCTGAAATGAATATAGCTACTCCCACTTTTGATTAGTATTAGCATTGTCTACTTTCAGTCTATATGTGTTTTATGTTTAAAGTGGGCTTCCTGTATACAAAATACGGTTGGTTCTTTTTTGATCAACTCTGACAAACTGTTTTTTAATTGGTGTATTCAGACCACTGATGTTTACAGTGACTAATGAAATAGCTGGAATAATATCTACCATATTTGTTACTGTTTTCTATTTGCTGCCCTTGTTGTTTGTTCCTATGTTTGTCTTCTACTCTTTCACTGCCTTTTGTGGTTTTAATTGAGGACTTTATATAATGTCAATTTTCTCTTCTTTCTTAGCATGTCATTTATATTTCTCTCTTACTTTTTCTAGTGGTTGCTCTGGAGTTTGTATTATACTATCCAAATCTACTTCCAAATAACATTATACCATTTCATGAGTAGTACAAGGTCCTTATAATAACAAAATATCCCTCATTCTTCCCTCTTTTCCCTTGCATCATTGCTGCCACTCATTTCACTTATACATAAACATACACACACATAAGTGTATGTAACTTACACTGTTGCTATTACTCAGAACAAATTATTTATGTGATTAAGAATAAGAAAAAAATCTTATTTTACCTTAATTTATTCCTTTTCAATACTCTTCCTTTGTTTATATAGATTCATGTTGCTAACATATCATTTTCCTTTTCTCTGAAGAACTTTTAACATTTCTTACTAGGCAGGTCTACTGAGCACAAATGTCCTTAATTTTTGCTTGTCTGAAAAAATATTTGTTTCTCCTTCACTTTTGAAGAATAATTTTGTGTTTGGGTACAGAATTCTAGGTTGATTTCTTTTTCCTCGTAACAATTTAAATTACTGCATCCCACTCTCTTCTTGCTTATACAACGATTTCTCAGGAAAAGTCAGATATAATACTCACCTTTGTTCTTCTATAAGGAAGTTTTTTCCCCTCTGGCTTCTTTCAAAATTTTTAAATCTTTTAATTTTCTGCAGTTTGGATATGCTTAGGTGTAATGTTCTCTGTGTGTGTATATTTATTCTGCTCGGTGTTTTATGAGCTTTCTGGCTCTGTCGTTTAATGTTTGACATTAATTCGGGGAAAGTCGCAGTCATTATTCCTTCCAATATTTCTTCTGTTCCCTTCTCTTTCTTCTGGTGTTCCTATTACACACATGCTACATCTTCTGTAGTTATCCCACAGTTCTCGGATGTTCTGTTCCTTCTTTTTTATCCAGTCTCTTTTTTCTTTGCTATGCAGTTTTGGAAGTTTCTATTGACATATCCTCAAGAGTTCAGATATTCTTTCTTTAGTCATGTCCAGTCTACTAGTGAGCCCATCAAAGTTATTTTTCATGTCTGTTAGTGTTTTTGATCTCTAGAACTTCTTTTTGATTCTTGCTTAGAATTTCCATCTCTCTCCTTATGATGTCCATCTGTTCTTGCATATTGCCTACTTTTTCCCTTACAGCCCTTAGCACATTAATCACAGTTATTTTAAATTCCTGGTCTGATAAGTCCAGCATCCCTGCCATATGTGAGTCTGGTTCTGATGCTTGTTTTGCCTCTTTAAACTCTGTTTTTTGCCTGTTAGTATGCCTTGTAATTTTCAGTTCAAACCCAGGCGTAATATACTAGGTGAAAGAAATTCTGGTACACAGCCTTTAGTGTTGTGGTGGTAAGATGGGGGTAAAGAAGGAAAGTGTTCTATAGCTCTGTGAACAGGTTTCAGTCTTTGAGTAGGCCTGTGCTCCGGGGCTATGAGCTTCACAAGTGCTTCTCAGTCTTTCCCCGCCTAAGGTGGAACAGATTATCTAGGATGGGCTGGAGTTGGGTATTCCCCTTCTTCCACATGGAAGACTAGAGGGGGCTAGAGTTGAGTATTTCCCTTATCTGAGAACACAGTTTCTCCTGAGGACGGGCCTTGCTAAGAAGAACAGAATGCTTTTGTATGTTTCAATTGGCTACTTTTTCCTTCCTCTGCCAGAATCAGGAGAAGACTTTTCTTCGACATCCATTGTGAGGACCCAGTCAAGCTCCTGGAAGTAAAACTAACACAAGCGTGGAGAGCCCCCGACTTCTCATGACTGGGTACTCCTGCAGTGTTTAACTCTCAGACTTCTCTGTAGTGAGCCTCCAGCAGTATGTTCATTACAGTTTAGGTTTTCTTACCCCAGTAGTGGTTCCTGCAGAGGTCACTGCTCATAGATTCTTGCTCCAGTAAGCTGTGATTCTTCGTTCTGCTTGCCTGTCTCTCCAATTCTGGGGATAGTAGTTTGCCCTATGACCTCACCTCTCTGACTGATCTAAGAAGAATTGATTTTTCATTTTGTTCAATTTTTTACTTGCTGTTAGATTGAAGACTTCAAACTGCTTATATGTTGGACCAGAAACCAGAAGCCTGTAACTTTTAATGATTTCATAACATTCCACTTAGTAGCTACAGCTTAATTATCTTAACGAACCCTCTACAATTACCTATTTAAATTATTTCTAGGCTGCAGTGTTCATTCAAGTGGGATTTGACATTTAAAAATCTTGGTAAGTGAACATGTGGCTATATTAGATTTGGAGATAAATAAATGCAGGCATGTATTACATAGTTTAAAAAACTCTCCACAATAAGCCTACATCAGTATATTCATGTAACTGTTTATATTACTCCATTATCAGGGAAAAACTAGTGTTAATTTGTACTTTGAGTTTTAAAAACACCTAATATTGTAAAATACTGAATAAAGCTTCCCTGATATAAAATCCAAACTTATGTTTATTTATGAGTAAGTATTAAAAAGACAATTCTTTAGCTATGTAAACAAACTGTGAAATAGAAAATAAGGCTTAAATATGAATGTGTGACTTGTTACTCCTCCTACATTCATATTAGAAAGTTATGTAATTCACAGTGAGGACTGTCGTCATGGGGTAAAGGGGCCACGATGACTCTGTTCCCCATTTGCTGTCCTTCACCCAAGGCACTGACTCCCTCTTGTAGGTAAGCTAAGAGGTTGCCTAGTTTTTCACTTAGGATATGGCTCAAGGTTTGCCTTGGTGGCTGAGATGTTTATACTGGGCCCAAAAGCTTCAGGAGGGCAAAGGATGTGCCTGTTTAACATAATTCATAAAGGCTCAAGTGCTCAATACAATTTTTGAACCAGTAGTTTATTTCTGACAACTGCCTATATTTGCAGAAGTTACTTGCAACGTTGTCTTCCAAAAGGAATTAATTAAATCAAATGGCTGGAGACTTCATTATATAATACATATACACTTAACGAGGGGGAGTGGTCTCGTCTTAAATCAGTCTTGCCAATACATACTTAAAAACAGTTGTTATCTCCATCTGACAGATACACAAATCCTTTTTTTTTGTTTGTTTGTTTTTGTTTTTTGAGAGGGAATCTCGCTCTGTCACCCAGGCTGGGGTGCAATGGCAAGATCTCAGCTCACTGCAACCTCCCCACCTCCTGGGCTCAAGCAATTCTCCTGCCTCTGCCTCCAGAACAGCTAGGACTACAGGCGCCTGCCACCATGCCCAGCTAAGTTTTATATCTTTAGTAGAAATGGGGGTTCACCATGTTGGCCAGGCTGGTCTTGAACTCCTGACCTCAAGTGATCTGCCTGCCTCAGCCTCCCACAGTGCTGGGATTACAGGCATGAGCCACTGCACCCGGCTGCTATCTGACAGATAAACAAATCTAATTTAATTTAGTTGATTTGTGTCTTGAGGGACAGTGAGGCCTTAGAAATAAGTGAGTTGACTTCTGTCAATTTTTTGGAAAGCTGCTTTAGGAGAAGGCATATTCTAAGGAAAATCTCTGGTGTAAAAAAGTTACATGGTAACTTTTCTGTTCACTTTCCCTCCCAATTCTCACTGGGGATGTTGGGGAAACAAGCTAACCAGCAGTGATTTGAGAAGCTGCCTCTTGCTGTACCTGACAGAGACAGAGAGAGAGATCGACATCAACTCAGGCCAGAACTATGCAGCTGACATACAGAGGTAGAAGAGAAAACAGCTTAGGTAAAAGTCTAAAGGTGGTGGGTAGCCTGCGCCTGCAATCTAAGTTGATGGACAGTCCCATAATTGGGATCCTTCCAGACTTGAAAAGCCAACTGCTTCTGTTATAACCTAAGCAGTTAGAAACAATAGAAGGAAATAAGACTGGTGCTGGCAAAAAGGGCAATTAAGGATCTTGTCATCCCACATGCATCCACTGTTTCAGACACCTTTAAGGCCAGGAAATCAAACAAGGTCTTCAGGCTTAAGAGACAGGACAAAGACAAGATCTTTGACTATGTTTCACAGCCAAACTGATACTATCAGCAATTCTCTTACTAAGAATTTATGCTTTAGGAATACGAGTGTGACCAGAAAGGTGCAAAAAATATGCATAAAAGTGTGTGTTTCCACATTGTTTATAATAGAACATTTGGGAAATTATTAGAATAATTAAATAACTGTGATATAGCTATACAAATGAATGTATTAAAATAATGAGTTACAGTAACATTTACTAATATGGAAAGCTACTCATCACATACTATTAGAATTAAGTGAGGGAAAGAAGCAAATTTCAGAACAATCTATCTTTATGACCCCATTTTTGTATAACTCTTTCAAATAACACTAACGCACACACATTGCATAAAAAATAGCTGGAAGGACATACACCAAATTGTCAACAGTGGTAACTTCTGGGAAGTACAACTCCAAGAAGGACTTCTAGTTTTTGCTTTATATAGTTCTGCATCACCTGAATTTGTTTTAATAACCATGTGTTACTTAAACATTTAAAAAAAATTAAAATATTCTCAAAGCAAAAATATCCTAAACTCACTTTAAATTTGCAAATAAAAATACTGTGGCACTTTGAGGAAAGATGAGATTTTACAAAAACTCTTTATTCAGCAAATACTTATAAAGAGTAAATTATACTGAAACTACTTTATGGAAAGCTAAATAACCCACAATGGGGCATCCTTAGTACTTTGCTAATAATCATCTACTGCAATAAGTTTTGATTTTTTTCCATCACATAGTGTCTTTTTCCAGGTATTTTTTTACTGCCCCCCCCATTTCCTCACCCTGTTTTGAAAGATTTTGTCTATAAAAGCAGCCTATATTTGTTAAGTAACAGTTGTCTCTTGATTACTTTGTAATTGATGAGATAATTTAGTTGCCAGTTGGAGCTTGTGAATTTATGTGATTCAAATACAAGGGTGACAAATGTGATAGTTACTTTGTGAAGTCCTATCTTTATTAAATGGGTAATTTTTCATTAGGTCCCAGATAAGGAACTGTTGACTTAGTACACACTGAGAAATGACTTCTACCTTGCTATGGTATATCAAATTACTAAATTAGTAAATAGACTAAAAATTTTGCTGCTATTCAAATTCTTTGTGAAATTCCATAAGAAAAAAAATCACTCTTAAAACAGACATCTGTTGACTGATTTAACAAGAGACATATCAGGAAAAGACAGGGAAGGAACTGAATCATGCATAGGTAAGAAAATCTAACCTACTTTTCTTAGCTAGAAGTGATTTTATCCGATAGGAAATAGGACAGGCTCACAGGCTCCTGTTCCGTCTTTGCCACCTTCCACGTGAATGGAACGCAGAGGTCTATCCTACCCCTTGCAGAGAACTCTTTTGGCAGCCCTTCTAAGTAGTGTAATGGCTGCTGACATTTTCAACTTCCAGCATTTCTATGGTGACTACAAAATTACTTTGAAACTTGCCTTCGTCTTACAAAAAAATAAAGCTGACCAGGCAACATAGGAAGATATTTCCTTCCCTGCTGAATAAAAATATACTTTACTGAAGACTGTATTTGTCTCTATGTTTTTATATTTATATCTGTATCTATACCTATATCCTTCTCCAAAAATTAGGTGGCAAAACATATAGAATGATTATCAGCTGCTAATGATCAATACCACATTTTGCAGGCAGTTAAATCTCATTGCTGAATACTTTACTGTAATCATTAAGATTTTGTTGAATGCAGTGTATTAATATATTTGGCATAATTTTTAAAACAGAACTAACTTTTAAGAGTGTTAACATTTGCATTATTTTAAGCTTTACAAAAAGTCTAGCAGTTCTGCAGTCTAGCACCAGAATTTTGGCATTTTGACAGGGAAACACTCTATGGGGGGGAAAAAAAAAGAAAGAAATTCCTGCTTTGTAAGGACCATGAGGCTCCTCTGGAAGAACCCCAGTCCTCTCTCGGCATGCTCTGCCCCTCACCCCAAGGAGTCACGATAAGACGCCTGGCTCACGAGGCCTGGGAGCCACTTCGTACGCTGCGGACTCCAGAAGGGGTGATTCACCTCCAGTTTACATGATGGGAGCCCAACCTGCAGAGAGGCCCAGTGATTTATTCATAGTTGTGTTAAGAAGCCTAATGGAATAGAAAGCACCATCCGGTCTTAATTTACAGTCCTGAGCTTCTTGCTCTGCTTCCTAAGGGGGTTTTACAATACACGAGGATACTAAATAAGATTCTGTTTTTTATTCTGAACTACAAAACAGACTTTGGATCACAAAGGAGGAAGGTTATGGAGTGTGACCCTGAGACCTGACAGTTTTCGCTGACAAGGGAGGCAGATCCAGGATCTGCTGCTGGCTTTGATTCACTGCTTTTCTAGGAGCCATATTTTTTATGGCAACTGGCAGACTCGTTGCTCATCGTTAGGCACTTTACGGTCATCTTGCTGAAAACCTCACAAATCCCCAATACCACAGGGAAATGATGGAGATGAAAGGGCAATGTGTGAGCGTGGCAGAGTTAGTGTGTGTGTGTGTGTGTGTGTGTGTGCAGGTGCTGGTGTACCCATGTGTATGTTAACAAATGGCTGTGGAAGTGAGGAGGAAGCAGGTGAGGGAAGTCAATGGTTATCATGAGTTTCTGTGGCTATAATGAAAGGCACACAATGGAAAGTTTGTATTTTCACAAAACTGGTTTTTGCAAATTTCAGTGGTGAGAAAGGTACACAACTCAAACAGTTTATATCCACAGAGTTGGTAAAAATAACGATAAAAACCCTCTGCACTAGGGAGAATCAAATCATTTTGAAAGCAGGATAAATGCACCTTGTTTTGTGAGCTTTTTTCACTGTTGCATGATGTGAAACTGCCAGTAGTAGAAGGAAGCAAAACTGGAGGGGCAGCGGGCTTGGCATCCGCTACGGGTTGAATGTTTGTCTCTCCAAAACTCATGCTGAAATTCAATTGCCATTGTAACGGTATTGAAAGGTGGCACCTTTGAGAGGTGAGCAGGCCTCAGGGCTCTGCCCTCATGTGTGGGTTTAATGTCCCAATCAAAGGGCTTTTTTGGGAGTGGGATCTCTCTCCTGCCTCCTGCCCTCCACCATGGGATACCACAGCAAGAAGGCCCTTGCCAGCTGCAGCCTCTGGATCTTGGACTTTCCAGCCTCCCGAACTGTGAGAAATAAATTTATGTTCTTTATAAATTACCCAGTCTGTGGCATTTTGTTATAACAGCACAAAATGGACTAAGACAGCATAGTTTCTTCCAGTGTGATAAAAAATCCACTCTGCATAACCTGTGTAAGACTGCACTCTGAGTATCCTGATACGAAAAAGCTTCCAGGAATCACATTTCACCTGGGACTTCAGAATTATCAAAGTGCTGCATGTACCCTCAAGGTTTAGTTCCCTTAGGCCATGCAGACTTCAATTTCCACAAATCTCTCTGAATCCCTATTTATACTGAAAGCACATTAGACTTGATTTCAAATAGATCACAAAATTCTGTAACTAGAAGGGATCTTGGTGGCTATCCACTTCAATCCTCTTAATTCATATGTAAGTATATAAAATCCTATTAGTGCGTGGGAAAAACATAAGCCACAGGTATGCATATTTTTATAAGGCTGGTTTGTTTTCATTTACCTATTTTTTGTTGGGAAGAAGAAAGGAGTTGTAAAGGAAAGCAACGGGGAAGGGTAATGAGAAAGCAAAGCCACAACAGCATCCAAGAAGATCTGACTCTGACGCCACAAGCACTCATCGGTCTCCTGGCCTTGCTGTTACAGTCTCTTTTCACCTGGACCCTAAACAGGGACCTCAGGTATATACCAATGGCTCTTTCCCTGGGTAACATCAGGCTAGCTAAAGAGTTTTGGCCCTATCATGTGTATAAAAAGACAGCATTTTGTATATGAGGTTCAACTCCTCTGACAAAGGAGTTTTATACTGAATTGTTAATGGCATCCCCAAGATGTTCACAGTAGTGATCTAGAAAAACAATAGCAATGGCATGGAGAAAGCTGAATACAAATTATTAAGACTGTCAGCTTTTACTAGCCCTTAATTTTTTAGATGTATCTTCACGTTTTGTTAAGCTGAAATTTTCTTGACAAGAACTAGAAAACACATTCTCATTCACATTCTCATTCTGAATAAGAGACCTCTAACATGCCAGCTCAAATCCTCTTGACCTTTCCCAATGCCCTTGCAGTCATCAACTCTCTGAGGGGTCTGGTGGACTTCAGGAAGGTACAACTAGTGTCTCCCCTTATGTCCTTTCTCTGGCCCCTGCCATGGCTTTTCTGTTGAAGCCAACGTGTGCCATGAGATTGTCTGGCAGTCATATGTACACATGGGTAGAATGATTCTTCCTCATTTCTCCTCTGAGGGATGACTGTGAGATGTGGTTAGCATGGCCTGTGGGTGCTGGTCCCAAGGGAGCAAGCAGGCAGCACACTAGCGGCCATCTCCTCCGTTGTCTCTCTTCAGCTCCCCGGGCTGCACCCTCTTGGTGAAGCAGTAGAACAGAAGTGTTTATCCCAGGCCGGGTGCGATGGCTCACACCTATAATCCCAGCACTTTGGGAGGCCAAGGTGGGCAGATCACCTGAGGTGAGGAGTTCAAGACCAGCCTGGCCAACATAGTGAAACTCCATCTCTACTAAAAATACAAAATTAGCTGGGAGTGGTGGTGCGCACCTGTAGTCCCAGCTACTTGGGAGGCTGACGTGGAAAAATTGCTTGAACCCGGGAGGTGGAGGTTGCAGTGAGCTGAGATTGTGCCACTGCACTTCACCCCGGATGACAAGAGTGAACCTCCAAGTCAAAAAAAAAGTGTTTATCTCAGGCTCTACCATGATCATAAGAGAAAGATCCTTGGGATCTTCTTTTCCCTCATTTATCCTGGTATGCAAACTAATTTTAAAACCAACTAAGTGCTGGTTCATCAGATAATAAAGATCAGAAATCCTCTAGGCTAGCTATGGTGGCTCATACCTGCAATCCCAACACTTTGGGAGGCCAAGGAGGGAGGCTTGCTTGAGCCCAGGAGTTCGAGAACAGCCTGGGCAATACAGTGAAACCTGGTTTCTACAAAAAAAACAAAAAACAAAAAAAATTAGCTGAGTGTGGTGATGTGTGCCTGTAGTCCCAACCACTGAGGTGGAAGGACTGCTTGAACCTGGGAGGTCGAGGCTGCAGTGGGCTGTGGTCACACTACTGCACTCCAGCCTGGGTAACAGAGAGAGGACCTGTCTCAAAAAGACTCTTCTATTAAGAAATAATTCCCTTTTTTTTTTTTTTTTTGAGACAGAGTCTTGCTCTGTCACCGAGGCTGGAGTGCAGTGGCGCAATCTCGGCTCACTGCAAGCTCCGCCTCCTGGGTTCATGCTATTCTCCTGCCTCAGCTTCCCGGGTAGCTGGGACTACAGGCGCCCGCCACCATGCTCGGCTAATTTTTTTGTGTTTTTAGTAGAGAGGGGGTTTCACCGTGTTAGCTAGGATGGTCTTGATCTCCTGATCCACCTGCCTTGGCCTCCCAAAGGGCTGGGATTACAGGCGTGAGCCTCCGCTCCCGGCCTTAAGAATAATTTCTAAGCAAAATCATCAATGCAACCTATGTAAGGATGATTCTAATCATCATCAGAAACGTATTATGAGGCCAGAATTATGCACAGGTATCATTTAGTGATTAAACAACTGTAAATTAATATAAAATAAAGCACTATTTTACAAAGGAGAGTTCTAAAGTGTCATTCTTTTTCAGACAGTTTCCCACTGGAACAAGGCCTGCTTGCATCCTTCACTGGGCAAAACAAAGGAGATCCTGGCTCTCTCAAATGTTTGCACTCTTGATCCAAATTGAACAGTCCCATGATCTTCAGATTAATCCCGGCTGTTCTGAGCCCAGCGACCAGTTTTCACACCATCTAAGAGAGTACTGCCACGTGGGTAACAGAAGGTCTGTTTTGTGAGCAAAATACATCCAACGTGGCATTAATGTTACCTCTACTGGCAAGGCCAACTTCACCCGGCTTTGTACTCAAGTATGTTGGGTTGTGTTGACATGTTAAAGAATCAAAACCCTCACACAGCGATGGCAGCACCTTTATGAAGACACTGGCTCTGAGTCAGGCACAGGAAGGGACGGCACCCGTCAGGTATGTTAGCCAGCATCATTTTTAGGCGATGCCCTGCAATAGGAATAATTAAATGCTGACAATTAGGAGATGAAAGTGAAAAATACCACCCGTGTCACACACATGGTTGCACTGAATGAGAGAGATGACAGCTCCCAAAGAGGTCATTTACAAGGTAATTTAGTTCAACTTTATAATGTGTCTGAGAAGCATGCCTCACATTCCTATCATTATTTCTGTTACTGAGAACAGAATGATAGGTCGGTATGATAGGGACGAAAACAAACAGACAAGGGGTGTCAGGGATCTCGGCACCCCAGGAAGAATGAATTGGGCACTTTTCCCCTCGCACTGTCATTCTTTTCCTAGATCACGGCTGTGAACATCGTATGAGATAGTGGGAACAAAAACAGCAGAAAACTGTTTCAGAACAGTCTGTCAAAAGCGTTGAGGGTTGATTTCAAAACTGTGTTGTATATAGGGTCTGTAAGAGATACTGATTTGATCTGATAATATCCATAGACCCTGATATTCCTGAAACTTGGTCCCAGCGTCACCAAGGCACAACTGGACCAAGGGCTCCCTGAGGACAAGGCAGAGGCCCTCACATGGCCAAGCTACGCTAAGGCCACAAACAGTGTGCACCAGTCAGATTCTCATCACGTTTTCAGGCTGTATTGTTCTATTCACCAGTAAGCCCTAGGGTGAAATCCTCTATGCCAGTGGTGAGCAAGAGGCAAGCAAAACTCAAAGAGGGCTAAAATCACGGCTGGTCAACAAGATGAGCAGCTTGAATGAGGCAAAGGAGACTTCTGCCAAGGTTGGATGGAACATCTACTAAGGCACTGTAATACCAAAGAAGCAAAAGTAGCCTCACTGCTTCCCTGGGGAGTTGACACTCTAGGTCGAAGGCAGCATAGGAGTTGGAGAGGAAGGATTTGCATTAGGAGGTGTGTTTGTGCTTTTACAGAAAATATGTCTGCTCAAGTTTCCCAAGGAACTCCTTCTTAATTTTTTTTTCCAGTTGGAAACAAACACACATTTTTGACTGGCTCATTAAGGGACAAATCATTAAAATGAACATGTGTGCCTCAAATATCAACTCTGACTTGACTGCCAATTTTCAGAGACTCTGAGCAACGTGTCTGCCCTGATGATTTCCTTGGGTTGTTGGGTTCCAGACTCCTTCTACTTTATATCTACTTTACTTAGAGCAAATGCAAAGATTTCTTTAGTGTAGAAGGAAAACAAAGGTCACCCTATCAGTCCCCAAACCTTGAATCATCCCTCAACAACAGTAAGAATCTTAGCAGAATTCTACAATGAAACACAATTAAAAAAAAAAAACCACTTAGGAAAATATATTTATGATACTTTTACTTTTAAAAGAAGGTCTTAATCTTCTTTTTCAATCAGTATTAGACTTACTTTTTGGATCTGCCAGAGTCTCTCTCACTTTATCTCATGAGAAAATGTCTGGCGCTGGGGACTGGGAAGGAGCCTCTGGCTCTAGCCATGGTCACTTATACTACTGCCACACTGTCTTTCCAGAGAACACTCTAGAAACTGCACGGTTCCCCTATTACTTATGTGTCACACATCTGTGCTCCACACAGACACCATCCTCATCCCACAGCAACGCTCCACACAGACGTGTCTGCTTCTGAGCTCTGTATTCATGCCACGACCAATCTCTTAATTCCTCCACAAATTCCTGCTATTTTAGCAGTTTAATAAATTTGTAGGGCAAGTCCCTCTCCTTGTTATTCTTTTCCAAAATACCTTGGCTATTCTTTGACCTTCACTTTTTCATTAACTGCATCAGTATCCATGAAGAACCATGTGGGCATTCTGCTTGGAATTACATTGACTCTATGGTACATTTTAGGAAGAACTGGCCGTCTCCACAGTGTTAATTCTTCCTCTATATCAGCAATTGGCAAACTACGGCCTGCCGCCTCTTTTTGTAAATAAAGTTTTATTGGAACGCAAATACATCATTTAATTACATTTTATCTACGGCAGAGCTGAATAGCGGCAACAGGGACCATATGGCCCAGAGAGCCTAGAATATTTAACATTGTTAATATTTAGTTATAATACAGTTACATTATATTGTAGTATAATTTGATATAATACGTAATATATGGTCATTTATAGGAAAAGCTTACTGCCCCCTGCTCTACATGGATGTAATAAATTTTCCATGAATTTGCTTTTACATTTCTTCTCAGTAGGTTTTGTAATTTTCTTTATACTGTACTGTTTATTTTTGTTAAGTTTATTTATTGATATTTGATATTCTTTGATACTGTTGTAATTATCTTAATTAAATGTTCTAGGTGTTTCTGGTTGGTGTAAAGAAATGCAACAGACTTTTGGATATCATTCTACCCACCCATCTTGCTAAACTCCTACTATTTGTAATAACTTACAAATTTTTAATGTATGCAATGTCACCTGTAGATAATGGCAGCTTTATTTCTTTCCAATCTTTTTACTTCTACTTTTTTTCTTGCCTTATGGCACTGTTTAGGAACTCCTAATACAATGTTGAACAGAAGGATAGTGAATGCCTTGTGTTTGATTGTAAAGAAAATGATTCTAATGTTTATCTATTTATGATCACATTTACTTTAAGTTATTCTTTATCAAGTTGAGGAAGTTCCTGTCTCTAACTTACCGGGATTTTTAAACATGAAGGAACACTGACTTTTCTTAATATTTTTCTGAATCTACTGAGTTGGCCAAATGATTTTTCTCCTTAATCTGTTAAAGTAATGAATTATATAAATAAATTTCCTAGCATTAAAAATATTCTTAGACATTTCAACAGGGTCAGCATATTTTTTTAATTCATTGTTTTCCAGTATTAAAAAACCTGCCAGGCGCAGTGGCTTATGCCTGTAATCCCAGCACTTTGGGAAGCTGACGCGGGTGGATCACCTGAGGTCAGGAGTTTGAGACCAGCCTGGCCAACATGGCGAAATCCTGTCTCTATTAAAACTACAAAAATTAGCTTAGTGTGGTGGTGCGCACCTGTAGCCCCAGCTACTTGGGAAGCTGAGGCAGGAGAATCGCTTGAACCTGGGAGGCAGAGGTTGCAGTGAGCCAAGACCATGCCACTGCACTCCAGCCTCGGTAACAGAGCAAAACACCGCCTCAAAAAACCAAACCAAACCAAACCAAAGAAAACTTTTGTACAATTCAACATGGTCAACATGTATTATCTTTTTAATACAGTGTTAGATTCTATTTACTAACATTTTTTAGTCAGGATTCTGGCATCTACATTCATAAATGAAACTGGCCTGGCCTGTGATTTTCCTTTTGATAGTATCTTTGTCTAGTGTTGGCTTTAGGGATGTTGATTACATAAAATTAGTTGTGGAAGTGTTCCCTCTTTTTCGAGTGCCTAGAAGAGTCTGTATAAAATTGAGATAATTTCTTCTTTGAAAGTGTGGTGGAATCTGCTTATAAAGCATCCAGAACTTATATTTTCTTTGTGGATAGATTTTTAATCACTACTTCTACTTTTTTAAAAGAGTTATAGGATTTTCCAACCTTTTTATTCTTTCCAAACATCCATTCTAGTATATTTTCCTAGACGTATGTCCAAATTGTAGGCATATACTTTTGATAGTATTCAATTATTTTTTCCTGTCACTCAGGCTAAAGTTCAGTGGGGTGATCACAGCTCACTTCAACCTCAAACCTCTGGTGATCCTCTTGCCTCAGTCACCAGAATAGCCAAGACTTTATAGGTATGTGCCACCGTGCTCAGCTAACTTAACTTTTTTTTCCCCCCATGGGATCTTGTTATGTCACTCAGGCTGGTTTCAAACCCTTGGCCTCAAGCTGTCCTCCCACTCTGGTCTCCCAAAGCACTGGGAGTACGTGTGTGTGTGTGTGTGTGTGTGTATGCATTTATTTTTTAATTTTTCATAACTGATTGATAGGGTATCACCCTGTCATCTAGGCTGGAGTGCAGTGGTGCAATCACAACTCACTGCAGCCTCTACCTCCTGGGCTAAAGTGATCCTCCCACCTCAGCCTTCCAAGTAATTGGGACCAAGTAATTGGTGCATGCTACCATGCCTAGTGAATTTTTTTTTTAACTTTTTTTGTAGAGGCAAGGTCTCCCTATATTGCCCAGGCTGGTCTCCAACTCCTGGGGTCAAGTGATTCTCCCACCTCAGCTGTAATTATTTTTTAAATCTCACAATTACCTGTAGTTCTGTCCCTCATTACTTTTATAATATTCTTTATTTGTATATTCTCTTCATTAATTTTGCCAGAGCTTTGTCTGTTTTTCCTTCTGTTTTTTTGCTCTACTGAGCTTCTCTCTATATAATGGAGATTAGATAAGTCAAGAAAAATGAAATACGGTAACAAGCAATTTATGGATGAACCTTTGCATGATGATATTAAGTAAAAAACTTAAGTCCCATAGTTTTAGTAATTATTGATACCTAGAGATTTAGAATTTCATATCATGACACACTAGAAATGAACAACCAACCAAAGACACAAAGTTCTGTTTGCATCTATAGTTGTAAAACTCCAATTCAGCTTTCGAAGGCTTTGACTCAAAAAAGTCAAAGACTGTGATGCTTCTCCATGACATTAAAGTAGGTCAAAGTCAACCAAGAGTTTGAAATTATTGCTAATGTTGAGTTAAAAACTCGAGAGTAAAAATGATGGTTACTGAGGTTACAAACATAAGCGCAGCTCATTTCTGTTTATAATTCAATCTTCTATTTCATAAGACTACCTTCCACATGCTGTAACTCTGCTCTCCTGCAGGCTCCTGCCCACAGCCCTCCACTGTCTGGAGCCCATCTGGACCTTTATTAATGGACAGTCCTGGGCCTCTCACCCCTATGAAGCTCCACTTCCCACTTTAAAAGCCAGTTCAAGTGCCACCTCCTCCATGAAACCTCTCATGACCTCTCCAGGAAGCACTGCTCTCATGGACCTGGAGTGTCTGGCTCATCTCCTTTATGAAACCAGGGCAGTGTCTAATTATCCTGTATCCACTGCTGTGGCAAATGTAAGGCCTACCATTGAACTTCACATTAAGCAAACACTGAGGTCCTACTGAATGTGAAGGTTTCCTTCTATCAGGTGGGATAAGATACAGATATGAAATACGTTTTGTTGCTTAAAGTTTCTTTAAAGATTACTGGTGTCAGTTTGATTCTTGAAATTCATTCATTTAGTTTCTGAGTTCCATCTAGGATCAGTAGCTCCAGTCAGCTGAACGATTCAAACTTTCCTGATAGTACTATACACGACATGATCAAATAACAACTCTGGGTCAAAAATAGCAGTTTATATCATAGATAACATTTTCTGTTAGTTTCAGGAAGTGTCTAATCTATTTTATATTCCCATCCAAAGGGACTGAAAGAAAACGTTTTGGCATTTGTAATACTAGTATTTCAGCTATATGGAAAATTCTATTTGCTACTACATATGGATATGAATACACACTTTTAAACCAAAATATAAATTCTACTCTCGAGAAAGTCAATCAATTTCATATGTATGCAGATTCTTGAAAATTTCAGTAATATTTAGGTGTCAAAATAATGGAAATAGTTTCTTTAAAAACACTCTTGTGTTTTTTTTTGTTTTGTTTTTTTGAGACAGAGTCTCACTCTGTCGCCCAGGCTGAAGTGCAGTGGTGTGATCTCAGCTCACTGCACCCTCTGCCTCCCAGGTTTAAGAAATTCTCTGTCTCAGCCTCCCGAATAGCTGGGATTACAGGTGTGTGCCCACGCCCAGCTAATTTTTTTGTATTTTTAGTAGAGACTAGGTTTCAGCATCGTGGCCAGGAAGGTCTTGAACTCCTAACCTCATGATCCACCCGCCTCAGCCTTCCAAAGTGCTGGGATTACAGGCGTGAGCCACTGCACCCGGCCAAAAATACTCTATTTTTTAATAAGTGATTTCATCTTCTTTTGGTATAGCTATTTGTAGGGTGAAAGGTAAGGGAGAATGTCAATAAACAAAGTGTAATTTTTCTTTAAGATAAGAATGAAAGTGAAAATTTAGTAGCATTAAAATTAGCAATGTATTTCACAATTGATGTGGTTAATGAACCTTAAAAAGACATCCATAGAAAATCCAAACAAAATGTCTCACTTATGCCAAAAGTTATACTGTATTTATTTGCCAAGTCTTACGTTGAGATTGAGAAAAATCTGGAGGAGAAATTATGACTACTTCCCACTTCCCCCTTGGCCACGCCCTCACTCTTACTGGCCACACCCATCCCCTGCTGCCACACCCACTTTCCCAGCTTCCTTGTTCCTTCAACATTTTCAGTTTGGGAAAAAAAAAGAAAAGGGCCTATAGCAGTGGGAAAAATGTGTTCCAAATGTGTTCCAAGCTGTAGTAAAACATCCAAAGACTTACGCGCAAAAAAGAAGCGTAAGTTGGGTACCTTCTACGTGGCATGCTTTAAAAAAGATGTAAGCCCCTCCGAGATGACAGACCCTGAGCTGTGTACCTGCTTCTCCGCTTGCTTCAGAAGCTTCTGGAACCTCTCGTCCTCCAGCACGCCTGGTGGAAGGTCAGTCTCTCCCTGAGCTTTCAGTTCCTCCAGCTTCTGCCGCAAGTCCCTCAGTGCCTGCAGCTCATCATTGAGGCGGCTCTGCCGGGTCAGGGATGCCTGAAGGTCCAGTTCTAAGTCTAGAGATGTCCGTACTGGGCATTCTTGTGCTGTTCTTCTAAGGACTGACTGGCAAACCGTCTAGATAGTTAGAAAGAGAATGATGAACACCCTGGTTATACAGGCAGTGGTTACCCCGCTTTCCCTCCTTTCTGGTGCATGATGGATGGTGCTTCCTTGCGCCCTAGAAGCCAGGGCCTAAGGGGCAGGAGCAACTTGCTCTGGCCCATGGCAGGTGAGTTGCAGAGACGTGCCTTACTTCCGGCAGAAGCCTGTCAAGGCCAGTGTGAGAGGTGCACATTTCTGTCCCCTGCTGGAGGGAGAGCAAAGAACCACAGAGGGAGGCTCCATCAGCATGGGCCCTGGGTGACAGCAACATGGGGCAGGGCCTCCTGCCAACCTGCAGTGAACCAGTAGCTGGGCAAGAAATAAACCTTTATTGTTTTATACCGCAGAGATTTTTAAAGTTGTTACCATAGTACAGCCTGGATTACTTAGCCTGACCAATTGATTACATGAAGCCTGCCTCGTGTAATAAATAAATACATTGCAAGACACTTCTGTTTCCTCCATTTCAGGACATATAAATCTTATCATATCCATGACAGTCGGCCTGAATATAGCTGGACAATGTTGCTAGGTTTTGACTCTCTAATCAGAATGCTTAAATTGAGTTGCCTTCCTTGATTTCCCATTGTGTGCTACTTACTTTCACCACTGAATCACCATGGCTCTTCCCAGGGGCAATCTTAACCCATTCATCAAGCAATAATTATTGAACATATATGAATAAACGTCTGCTGGGGCTGTGCAGGCAAAGTACTAGGAAGAGAAGACACAATCTCTGCCCTTGAAGACTTCGACTGCAGAATGACATGAGACCTTAAGCGAGAGGAAGCTGTGAGTGAGCGCAGGAGTGCACAGGGAGTCAGGGAAGGGGATGGATCACTCAGGTTCAGGGCCCATTCACTTGAGGAAGAGATTTTAAACAAGGCTGGGTGAGAGGTGTGACTGTACCAGCAGAGGGGAACAAGGAGGTATTTCTTGCCTAGATTACTGGCAGACAGAATGCAAAATAAGTGATTGCTAGTAAGAACTGTTACTATTTGATATGAGTGAGGAGGGACTCAAATTTGACAAGTACTTTAGTTTGAAGATCTGGAATAATGGTAGTGCTCATGCCAGATGGAAGGGAGGGGCCTGTCTGTCCCTATTCAGATTTCAGAGCCTTAGCCCAAGTCAGAATCACTCTTACTGTGTCCTCCTGTTCTTCGTCCACATCCAGTACATATTGCATGGTCTTGTGTAACATTCTTATTTTTAGGTTCCCTTTATTCAACCTCTACCCTCTCCTCTCTACAAATGCATTACTCAGTAAGAATCATCTAGACACACATCATCTTTGACTGTATTACTTACTGTTCAGAATCAGAAATCGTTCCTAGCTGTCATGCACACAGAGCCTAAGGACTCCATATACAAGAGTCTGCTGGTAAATGTTTAATAACTGGCTCTCTCTAGGAGAGAAGAAAGCACTGATTTGCAGGGTTTGCCAGTTTCTATGTGGCAAATACTCCTACCATCACCATTTTCAAGCTATGACTGTGATGTGTCACTGTCACTCCGATTTAACTGGCAAGAGACGAGCACAACTGACTCTTGTGAGCCAGCATGAGGAGGGTGCAGCACACCACTGCCGGTGGGTACCCCTCTAACCTCATCACTCACACACTTGGCGCTTTGTTCTTCTATTCAGGCGAACCTTTTACGCATCTTTGCAGATACTTTTGTCCTCATACACCTCTATACCTTGCTCATGCTGTAATTCTTAAAGCAGAATACCATTCCTCACTTGTTCCTATCAAACTGTATCTGTCTACTTTTAAAAACCATTTAAAACTATCTTCTACACATGCTTCAGGATTAACCTTTGTCTGTGTCAAGTAGTCCTGATAACTAAGTTTATCAGTAACCCAACCGTTTCTCAGCTCCTTGATTCATAAACACTTTTGGTTAATATTTATCTGAAGAGTGAAACTATCCCTGAGAGTATGTGCTGCTTAAGAAGGCAAGTGACTTAGAAAGGAGTTGAGAAGACTTTTCACACAAGATGATAAAAATTTGGGTGCTTTTAAAGCATAAAGTTTGGTAATCTCAAAAATCGACATCTCAGAATTTCCTGAAAATCATGACTGCTGAATAAACGCCAGCACATCTCATCTGCCTCTAGAAAAATGAAATATGCTTTTACGCCTTTCAAGTAACCAGGAAGTTAAACCAGGGGCACCCACTGCTGCCTGGCCAGGCATCTCTCACTCTGCACATGGCGGCATGAGACCAGAGTGGCCCTGGTGATGACAATGCTTCTAATTTATCTTCCCCGCCTTCACGCCTGATCCTCCTATCCACAGTGCCAAGGCTGTTAGCAGAACCTGACAATCCTCATGTCCTGTGTGTCCCTGCTCCAGTATCATTTTATGCCACCTACTCACAGCACCCAGTATCCATCACACCCCCACCCAGCCCCAAAGCTACCATTTTCTTCTTGAAATTTTATTCAAGTGTGGAGACCCCCCACCCCTGGCCAACTGAGTCTTTCTGACTCTCTCAATTAGATGGGCTCATTCCCTATCGTACCCGGCACAGCTGTGACAGTCCTGTGTGTGCTGCGTCCTCCTCTAGACCATGGACTCCTGAGGGTGCGAGCTCTTCGCCATCGACAGAGCTCAGCACATGTGGTGGTCTGTACTCACCAAACCACACATTTTAAGCCAAAATGATCACAGTAAACAAATATTTTCCTTTAGTATTTCAGCTGTTGGCAAGTAAACAGGCATTTCTGAACTACCTGAACAGTCCAACCTGTTAATTCACTTATTCTCTTAGACTTATCCTTAAAGCTCATGCAGAGACCCATGACCTCCAGGAAAATGCCACCTGAGCTGCCCACCCACATTAGTGTGAACTTTCTAAAGATACCTGTTTAAGCAAGTAACGAAAACTGTGTGTTCCTCCTTTACCAGCGTGTGTGTCCTTCAGAAAAGGTACCAGGTCTTACACCCCTTCCCACAATCGCTCAAGACCTGGACATGGTATGCAGTGTCATCAGAAATGTGTTCTACCATTGTCTGATACCCCTGCAGGCTCAGCAGGCCCCTTTTCCAGAGATACTGAAACTGCATTTCCAGTCTTAACCATCACAGGTTCCACACCAATGATGAATAAATGCCCTCACAACCCCCCATCTCCACAGCAGCCACGGCATCTGCGTCTCTGTGTATCCCAGTGGCTGCATTCAGTAGGCCAAGTGCATGGAGCACTGACATTCATTTCGTGGTTCTGGAGTTTGTGCTGCACAAGTCACAATTCTGGACTGGTCCAGGGACAGTGGGACGTGGCTGAGGGAATACATACCCTTTTGACCCTCAAACTGCGGCGTTCGGTGGAGTTTCTCACAAACAGTGATTTTTTAGCCAGGGTTGAACTGTCACTGTCACTCCGATTTAACTGGCAACAAAAGATTTAAAAAAAAAATCACTGCATATCAAACAGAGTGCAAGCAGAAGTTTGGGACTGAGACATTTACCAAGTAAAGCAGGTAGCGATAGTTAAGAGTTTATTTTTTTAAGACAATCCCCTCAAATAAGTTTTTCCTGTTCTGTTTCGCTAAATAACTTCATTTTGTTAAATTATTTATTTATGTATTTTTTTTTGAGACAGAGTCTCACTCTGTCACCCAGGCTGGAGTGCAGTGGCATGATCTCGGCTCACTGTAACCTCTGCCACCCAGGTTCACACAATTCTCTTGCCTCAGCCTCCCTAGTAACTGGGATTACAGGCACACGCCACCACGCCCAGCTAATTTTTGTATTTTTAGTAGGGATGGGGTTTCACCATGTTGGCCAGGCTGGTCTCGAACTTCTGACCTCAGGTGATTCGCTCCCCTCAGGCTCCCAAAGTGTTGGGATTACAGTCATGAGCCACCATGCCTGGAAATAATTTAAATAGCTGCCTTTTGGTAGTGGCTATCAAAAATCATATGTTTAAGCCACTTATATATTTTTTTAAATAAAATTATCCTTTGTATTTTTAGCTAATACATGATATTTGTTTCTTTAAAGAAAGGTCTGCACAAAGCACTGAGCTCAAGGTCAGAGTTGAGACAGTCTGTGCTATCTAGAATGCTCTCAGCCCAGATAGCCCATGCCCACTGTCTCCTCTGCTTCAAATCTTTACTGAAATGCAGCCTGCTCTGAATCCTGCGTATTACCCCCAACCCCCTGCACTACTGTTGTCCATAGCATTGATCCCCTTCCAAGATACTTCACAGCTTGTTCATCATATTTACTGCTTGTGGTCTGGCTCGATTCACAGGAACGTAAACTCTACAATGGCAGGGCTCTGAGTCTCTTGTTTCTAAATGAATCCCAAGTATCTAGGAAAGTGCTTAAAAGCAGGTGCTTAATAAAAACGTGTTGAACTGAATGAATAAATTTAGAATTTAAAAAGGGATTTCTAACCCAGTTTATAATATTATGTCTGTCTTACTAGATAAATCAGAAATACTTCTAGAAGTAGAATTTGGCAAATTGATAACAAATCTCATAATTTTCTTCACAGAACTATGGATGTGATCAGTGTTTATAAGCATTATTAAAAGAGGATTTTTGCTCTAAAATGCAATTCACAATTCTCAGTTCAACAAGACTAACATGGTTTGAAGGCCACAAGATATAGAATAGAAATATACAGACCACATATATCTCAAAAAACCACTTTATGTTTCTAAATACAGACTGATGTCCAAATAACGTATGAATACTTGGCACTCCGATCCTTAAACTTTGCTTACTTGCCAAATAAATCACATTGCAACCAAGGAGACATTAAATTTGACAGCAAAACAAACAAACTGAAAAGGACCATAAGCATGTGATATTCTACATCTATTTTATAGCATTTCTAGCATTTGTAGTTGTCATGTGAAGACTCCCAGTGCACAGTCTTCTCCTTTGCAGGCCATTCCCTACCAGCAGGGAAGAAGCTGCAGTCCCAGAGCCTCGCCGCGAGCGCCGCCACCTTACCCTGCAGATGTACTGGCTCCGCTCTCCGGGAGAAAAGGTCTGTGAGCGCACTATCACGCTGCTCCTCACAAAAGGATGCTGTCTAGAGCTCAGGCTGCTGCGCTCTTTGGGGCGAACTGCCATATTGTCATTAGCGGCTTCATCAGTGTTTGTCTCTTTGTCAACCTATAAGAGACGTTAACAGCTTGTCAGGAGCTGAAAGATGTGTAAACATTATGCTCCTTTCTTCTAAGAAAGAAAAAATATCTAATGTTACAACAGAGACTCATGGAGCACTACGGCCACTCCTAAGAGAAAGGCTTTGCATTACAGACTATAGTACTTCCGAAGTACTTCTGGGGAGAATTTCTCTTCAGTTTTCTACCAAGAGTGGCTTTCTGCTAAGTTCTCAGGAAGTTCTGCACAGCGGGCAGTGTGAGTTCTTGGGAAGTTCTGCACGGCAGGCACTGTGGTATCTGTCCAACAAGCACCATAAATAGAGGTGCTGCCTCCACAAGGTCGAACATTAGAATGAAGGTTTAGATTTAAAATGATTTTATAAAGAATCCTATTTGGGTATATATCATCATTAAACTTTATTCAACTTTCTGATTACACTTTTTCCAAATAAATGATAAAGATAATTAAATATAAGAAAATGAAATATACCACAAACTTGTAGGTTTAAATAGAATATGCAATTATACATGTATAAACATAACTGTTGTGAAGCTGAGTTGTATTTTTACTGGATCTTTAGAAATGTAACAAAAATAAAACTTAAGTAAAAATGGAAGTTTCTCAAAATACAAACTCAGTAGGCATAGGCAGATGTCTGTTTTTTATCTTATAGGTATAATTTGATTCCAAATCTGCCTCTTGATGAAAGTTTGCTCCTTTGAGAAAGGAAGTTCTTAGGGCATAATATTATTTTCTCAGGAATACAAAATTATAATTTTCTAAACTCTATTACTAATATCCCCAGTGTGTGGGCATCCTCAAAGCTTGAAAATATTTTCCCCATATGGGGTTGAGAGTCTCAATACATCTCTCACTTAACTAGCAAAGTTACCTGTTTAATAACTTGGCTAGCACTTGTGCCTAAACTAAGTCACCTGTCACCTTTCCAATCAGGGCATCGCCTAACCAAAATGAACTTTAAATGTTTACTTAATGTTTGAAATGGAAATAAAGCTTACTACATATACGGAACTTGACACAAGACACCCTGTTATTATCCAAGGAATTCAGAAAATACTTTTAATATTCACAGAGTATTTATAGAGATTTAAAGTAGCTAGAACTATTTCTCTTCTTATATATTCTCCAAATATAAGTGGAGAATATTTTGGGCCCATTTTAAAACTTTAAAGCATTTATGATGCTTCTCAGAGCCTGTTCCCACACACGCCTTTCACGATCAGCTTTCAGCACAAAATCCTGACACGGAACTTATACCTAAGGAGACAGGCACGCATCTCCCTAGTCCACAGGGTGCCTGTGAGGCATCAGTTTTAAGACAGAACAGTGGAATAGTCACCAGTGTTGGTATTCCAGTAGGTGGCTGACTTCTGAGGTCTTTGGCACAGTTGTTTTCTTTCCTGTTCCCGTCTTCGTTCATCTCAGGCACACTAGGGCATGAACTTAAATCTTCTGTACAGTTACTGTCCTCTGGCAGTTTAACTTCAGCCTCTTTTTCAGCCACAATTTCGTTAGAGGCCTCTCTCAGCATTGTTAGCCTATGGTAAAACAAAAACAAAACACACTTTTGGTAGGCAGGCATGCTCCATGAACACGCAGCCTGGGCATGCTAAGTTGTTATCTGGGAAACGAACAGACTCACATATAATGAGCCAAGCCATTTCTTTGGCTGGGGTTTTTAACTAAATGTCTCATAAAAAATAAAATCCTCACTTCACCCTCTAGTAACCTGTAGCAAAATCACCATAATGTGGTATTAAAAAGTTAAACTCATGAAATTTAACCTAATTTCTAGATATTAAAATAGACATATTCTGAAAATTACATATAGAGTTTAATGTTTGTTAGCATTTAAAAATATTGACACTCACTATAAAATAACTTGGTATTCGTTGTTCATTTATTGTACAATTAATCATATAATAGAATGGAGTTACTCTCAGCTAAGTAAGGATTTTAAATGCTCATTTTATTGAATGTGCTCATGGTCTAGCAGGGAGAATCCTATGTTAAGCAAGTTTTTCTTCTAAACTAGCAGAAGACTCATTTTTAACAAAAGCCCTGGCACGGGCTGAAGTGGCATTGTAAGTGGTGTAAGTGGTGCTCCAGAAGATAAATACCGCTTATATGGAATATATAAAGCAGGAGTACTAGGATGGTTTAGAACATCTCATACTTCGTTGAGTTTCATGTTCTCCGAACGCAAACATTCTTTCCATTGATAACTAAATGTTCAGCTTTAATTTGACTGGTGGCATAACGACAAACAGGCACAGACTAGTTAATAAATGTCTAGCCATGAAGTGAACATAAGGGGAACCATTAATGACTACTATGAGTTATAAATTTCTTTGTTTACATAGTAAGTGTACTGTTTGGAAATATGTGTGAAACAAATTGTATTTTACATATATGAGAATTACTATTTAAAGATACTATAATGAACCTTATAATCACTCTCATATTTTCATATTTATTTGTTTTGCAGTGCTGTGACTTTTATTCACTATGAAGGACTTTTGATAAAGACAAAGTATATCTATATCTTTTTACATCACAGTAGAAAGCTATTCCTTCCAAATGTCCATGACTGCGTTATTTATGATATACCTTGTCACTCTAAGTTTCTAAAAAGTTTTCTATATACACACATACAAATGCATGCTATATATGTATATGCACATGTGTTAACAGTAGTTCAACTGAACATAACAGTCTAAACAACTATATATCAAAAATTAACTCAAATGATTTTACATATATATTTAATGAGTGAAATATTCACTCAAATTTGTTTTAAGAGAAAACAGTACAATCCAGGAAGGATAGCTCTTTATATAGATATGAACCTGGACAAAAACTGTAATAACTTCCCTCTCTGCCCCCCTTTTTAAAGGATTGGGTATGGATAAAGGGAAGGACAGGGAAAAAGAAGGTAAGAGTGGTAACAAACAGAGAAATGAGTACTCAGAAGTTGTTTTTTAAATACCTGCTTTGTCTTCCTAGAGCCTAAATGGTACTTACAGGTAGTTAAAAGAAAAATAGAGTCACTTTTAAAATTATAACTCTACAATAAGCTACCATATCTATCAAAATCAAGTTTAGACTTAAAAAAAAAAAAAAAAGCTCAGAAAATAGTGTTTTAAAATTACTCGAAACAAGAACAAAGAATCTGGCTAATGTTTTAACTTTGCCCACAATCTTGCCGTTACTTCCTTAACTCTCTAAAGACCAAGGAAAGACTTTTCCTAGCATAGCTTCCTGAAGGTGCAGTGCATTCCATAATTCTGGAATAAAACATGAGCCTACAAAGGTTTCATTGTAAGACGTGTAAACACATCATCTTTGAGTTCCCAATAGCAAAAGGAAATAACTGTTTAACCAGTCTCCATCTGGACCCCTTTGCTCTTCTTGTCCTGATTCTTCTTCTTCTTCTTCTTGTGCTAATTCTTGTTCCACAGCTAACAACTCAGCTGATGTTCTTGCAAGTAAGGCTGACACTGCATCCTGGAGAATGGAAAGCATACGGCAATTAACATCATATCCTTGAAGAAATGATTTAACAACTCATCAGATGGGAATTTACACTACTATCTGTAAAGAAGATTCAACTCTCCTGCTGAAAACAAATATGAAAGCTGAATAAAATAGAACCCAAAACAAGCAAAACCTCTCAGCTGTTTTAAAGCAATGAAGAGCAACAAAGGCAATCAGGACTAGAGGGCCAAGATCCCAGGCAGAACAGAAATATAATAAGGTGAGCCATTGTCACTCTTTTCCCTTAGGGTATTTGTCAATTCTAGTGGTGAGGTACACAGGCTAAACAGACTGTGGCTGCCTAGAACAGTGACAATGTCAGTAGGATGGGAAGACTAAAATTGAGTTCAGGACTACCAAGGCAGTCAACTCACAAGAGGTTGGAGAAAATGAACTGTAAAGTGAGCTCAATATTCTGCATGATATTCCTGTCATGGCATTTGCCATTCCTAAGCTGCCTATATGCAGAGCAAGAAGCTGAGAAACAAAGCAAAAAAACAGCTGCTATCAGGCTAAAATAGTAAGCAGATATTTCCATTGTGCCATACAGTCTTATGGAGAGCAAAACTGGAATTCAGGTCCCCACATAATTCAGGTAAGCTACCCATATTGTCATTTGCCTTTCAGAAGAATATAAAATCCTCTCTGGAGGAAGATATCAGTCAGTTATCCTCATACGTAATATCCAGCATTTCATTAGGACCTAAAGAGTGAAAGTCAAGAGAAACGATAGCCAAATAAGGCAGACCCACAGATGATCCATACACTACTGGCACTGAGAAAAACATTTAAGTTTTTATGAATAATATGCTCAAAAAATTGAATGAAATGATAAAGAATTTCAGTGGTATAAACAAAAAGAAAATCACATTAGCATATCAGAGTGAAACTGCTGAAGAATCTTACAAGCAGTAAAAGAAATAATGCTATATGACCCAACCATTAAGTCGTCCTCCAAAAGCTCCACGGAATCAATGGAAGCTAGATGACAATAAAATGATATTTTTAACATGTTCAAAGAAATAACTGCAGACCTAGAATTCTGAATATGCAGCAAAAAAACCATCTTTCACAAATGAAGTTGAAATAGATACTAACAGGTCTATAGTAAAAGAAATATTAAAGGGAATTCTTTGAGCAGAAGCAAAATGTCTCAAATGGAAGCACAATAATGCAGAAGGAAATAAAATATAACAAAAGGGTAAAAATGTGAGGAAATCTGAATGAATACTAATTGTCAATGAAACAATAATAATATCTCGTGAGATTCAAAATATATGACAATAATAGCAGAGAAGGAGGAAAGGGTATAAAATGGAGTTAAAGTCTTTGAAAATCTTTGCATTGTCTGGGAAAAAGTAAAGGAATTGATTTATGGTAGTTTTTAATAAGTTAAGAACTCATGCTATAATCTCCAGAGAAACTGCAAAAAATAAAAGACTGTAGATCTAGTAGACGGAAAAATGAAAATTTAAAAATAATTAATTCAAAACAAGGAGAGAAAAAGAATAAAGATGGAATTAAAAGAAAACAAATAGGAAGATAATAGGATCAAACCCAAATATATCAATAATAGCATTAAAAGTAAGTGAGCTAAATATTTCAATTAAAAGATGAAGATTTTAAGACTGGATAATAAATCAAAACCAAATACATATTGCTTATAAGTAGAATACTTTAAATACAGTATTTCAGAAAGGTTGAAAGTAAAAGGATGAAAAAAGATCAACCACGCAAACACTAACCCAAGAAGGCTGATATGTAGCTTTACTAACACCAAAGTAGATTTTAAAACAAGAGGTATTGCTAGAGATAAAAAGGAACACTTCATAATGATAAAAGGTTCAGTTGAACAGAAAGATGCAATGCAATGCTAAAGGTAAATGCTAAATTTACTTTACCTAATAACAGACTCAAAAAGCAATACTTACACGTCTAAATAGACTGAAGTACAGAGATAGAATTTGTAAACAAAAACTTACACACACAAAAAAGTCCAGGACTGGATGGCTTCACCTGTGAATTCTATGAAACATTTACAGAAGAATTAATACAAATTATTCTCAAACTCTTCCAAAAGGTAGAATGCTTTCTAATTCATACTATGAGGCCAGAATTAGCCTGATAAAAACCAAAGCTATCACAAGAAAACTATGAATACAGACACAAAAATCCTCAATGGAATATTAGCAAACTGAGTCCAACAACATACAAAGGATCTAGACTATGACCAAGTGAGATTTATCCTAGGAATGCAGGGTTGGTTTACCACTTGAAAATCAATTAATACATTATGTCAATTGAATAAAGAACAAAAACCACATGACCATCTCAAGAGATGCAACAAAGGCATTTTACAAATCCAACAGCCTTTAATGATGAAAAGCAGTCAACAAACTTGGAAAAGACGAACTTTCCCTCATTCTGATAAAGGACATCTATGAAAAAGCCATGGCCAAATTCATACTTAATGGTGAAAGGCTGAAAGCTTTTCCACTAAGATCAAGATCGAGACAAGGATGTCTGCTCTTACTACTTCTTTCAATATTGTTTGGGAAGTTCTAGCCAGGGCAAATAGGCAAAAAAAAAAAAAAAAAAAAAAAAAAAAAAAAAAAGAAGAAAAGAAATAAAAGGAATATGACTGGAAAGGAAGAAGTAAAATCACCTCTATTTGCAAACAATATGATCTTATAGAAAATCTAATGGAATCCACTAAAAAAACTATTAGAATTAATAAATGAGTTCAGTAAGGTTGCAGGATACAAGACAAATAAAATCAACTGTGCAACAATTAAAAATGCAACTGAGAAAACAGTTCCACAGTGGCTGGGGAGAGTAGGGAGGGTGAGGAGGAAAAGGGAAAGGTTATTCAACGGGAACATCAAGTTACATTTAGAGAGGCAGAATAAGTTCTGCTGTTCTAATGTCCAGTAAGGTGACTGTAATTAACAACATTGTATTATATACTTCAAAACAGCTACAAGAAAGGATTTTGAATGGTCTCATCGCAAAGAAATGATAAAAGTTTCAGGTGATGGATTTGTTAATTTACCCTGATTTGATCATTACATAATGAATACATGTACTGAAACATCACACTCTTTCAGTGGGTCCTCAAACTTTGTTTTAAATGATTAAAACATTTACATGATGAAATATCTGATATAATTTATTGATTTTCAAGTGTTAAACCAACCTTGCATTCCTAGGACAAATCTCACTTGGTCATGTATAGATCTTTTTTATGCTGTTGTATGGGGCCATGATGAACAAAACTTTTAAAAGCCTGGTTCCATTCACAATAGCATCAGAAAGAATAAAATACTTAGAAATAAATTTAACAAAAGAAGTCACGCACTGATCCTTTTGTAGTTCCTAAGTGTGATGATTAGGTTTTCATGCTCATGTGTGACATATGTCTCCTTCAAATCTCATTAGGACATCAGCACATTACCCATCTGACATAAAAATAAAAAAGAAAAATGAAAGAAATGCAAACTTTGACTCTGACAACTATGAAATATTATTGAAAGAAATTAAAGACCTAAATAAATGGAAATATATCCTATGTTCATGGATCAGAAGACTTGGAACTGTTATGATGACAGTATCTTCCAAACTGACCTACAGTTCTCAATTCTACCCCTATGAAAATCCTGGCTATCTTTTTTTGCAGAATTTAGTAAACTGATACTAAAACTCTTATGGAAATGCAAGGGACTCTAAATAGCCAAAATAATCTTTAAAAAGAAAAACAAAGTTGGAAGACCCACACTTCCTGATCTCAAAATGACTACAAAGCTATAGTAATCAAGGCAGTGTGGTACTAGCTTAAGTACAGACATACGGATTAATGAACAGGATTGAGAGTCCAGAAATATAAACCCTCACACTTGATTTTCAACAAGGGTGCCAAGATAATTCAAGGGGAAAGAACAGTTTTTGCAATAAATGGTGCTGCGACAACTGCATCTCCACATACAAAAAGACGAAACTGGATCCACATTAACGACTCAAATGAATCAGAGACCTAAATATAGGACTTTAAAACTCTCAGAAAAAGACCCAGGGGTAAATCTTTGTGGTATTAGTTTAGGCAAAGCAGTCTTAGTTATGATACCAAAAGTACAAGGATTTTTAAAAAATTGATAAAACTGGACTTTTAGGAAAATTAAAAACTTTTGTGCCGTAAATAAAACCATCAAGAAAGTGAGAAGACAATCCACAGAATGAGAGAAAATATCTGCAAATCATTTATCTGATAAGGGGTTTGTATCAAGAATAGGTAAGGAACTCTTATAACTCAATAATAAAAAGATCAACAGACTGGACGTGGTGGCTCACGTCTGTAATCCCAGCACTTTGGGAGGCGAGGTGGGCAGATCACCTGAGGTCGGGAGTTCAAGACCAGCCTGACCAACATGGAGAAACCCTATCTCTACTAAAAATACAAAATTAGCTGGGCATGGTGGTGCATGCCTATAATCCCAGCTAATCCCAGCTACTCGGGAGGCTGAGGCAGGAGAATAACTTGAACCTGGGAGGGGGTGGTTGTGGTTAGCTGAGATTGTGCCATTGTACTCCAGCCTGGGCGATAAGAACAAAACTCTATCTCAAAAGAAAATAACAATAAATTAAAAATAAATAAATAAACAATACCTTTTAAAAAGAGACAAAGATTCTGAAAAGACATTTCTCAAAAAAAAAAAAAAGATATACTAATGGCCAATAAGCCTATGATGCTCACCATCATTAGTCATTAGGGAAATGTCAATCAAAGCCACAGTGAAACACCACTTCACACCCACAAGAATGGCCAGAATCAGAAAGACAGATAGCACATGGCAAGGGAGAAAGTGGAAACCTCAAACACTGCTAGTGGGAATGCAAAATGGTGCAAACACCTAGGAACAGTTTGGCCATTCCTCAAAATATTACACACAGAGCGACTATACAACCCAACAATTCTACTCACATGTACATACCCAGGAGAAATGAAAACATACGTCCACAAAAACACTTGTATACAAGTGTTCATAGCTGCATTTTTCATAATAGCCAAAAAGTGGAAACAACCCAAATGCCCATCA
This sequence comes from Papio anubis, assembly GCF_008728515.1. Taxonomy (NCBI): domain Eukaryota; kingdom Metazoa; phylum Chordata; class Mammalia; order Primates; family Cercopithecidae; genus Papio; species Papio anubis. The sequence continues at coordinate 6,499,768 of NC_044978.1, forward strand.
GCTGATGGACAGATAAAACGTGGTACATCCACAATAGAATATTATGTGTGAATAAAAAGGAATAAAATACTAATACTGCAACACCATGGAGGTACCTTGAAAATATTATGCTAAGTGAAAGATGACACAAGAGAACAAATATTGTATTATTCCACTTACATGAAATGTCCAGAAGAAGCAAATTCAGAGACAGGGATTAGTGGTTGCCTTGTAGCAGAGATTAGTGGTTGCCTTGGGGGAAAGAGGTTAGGGAGAACTGGGAGTCCCTGCTCGTGCACACGAGCTTCTTTGGGGATGATGTCAATGTTCTAATATTAGACTGTAATGTTGGTTGCATGCACAACTCTGTGAATATCCTAAAAACCACTGAATTGGGTGCTTCAAATGGATAAACTGTCACACTTTAAATGGGTGAAATGTATGACATATGAATTATATTGTAATAAAGCTATTTTAAAGAACTTACATAAAGTGTGACCATTATAAAAGCATTCTTAAGGATAAAAAACTCTATTTCGCCGTCTTGTATGCATTGTTTAGTGTCTACCACAAGCCTGGGCATGTGATCTAAGATGTACCATGATGTTTGTTTCCCTTTCACCCCCACTACAGTGTCTACTATAGTGTCTCACACACAGTAGATGATCAATAAAACACTGTTGTTTAATTATCTGACTTTTGCTTAGGAAATGCCTTCCTCATAATCTAAAATAAACTTGAATTCAATAACAATATCCACAAATGCCAAATTCGTGATGAACGGCCTCACAAAAGGCCCCTTTGTAAGTTTTTTTGAAGTACTGTATTGAAGTATGGTTGCTCGCTACAACTCACCCCCCATTTTTTTGAGACAGGGTCTCTTTCTGTCTTCCAGGCTGGAGTACAGTGGCGTGATCATGGCTCACTCCAGCTTCAACTTCCAAGGGTCAATCGATCCACCCACCTCACCTTCCCCAGGAGCTAGGACTTCAGGCGTGCACCACTGCACCCAGCTAATTTTTTTGTTATTTTTGTAGAGACGGGATCTTGCCATGTTGCCCATGCTGGTCTTGAACTCCTGAGCAATTCACCTGTCTCAGCCTCCCAAAGTGCTGGGATTACAGGCTGAGCCACCATGTCTGGTACTTACAAAAGTATTTAATAGAAAATATTTATGGCTATTGATGTTACAAATGAAAAGCTAACACACTGTTTTGGCTTAATAATTTCAAATTTGCAAAATATAAAAGTGCCAAATGTATAACCTGACAGTGGAATCAAACAATGTGAACACGATGCATGGAAAGTATATATTTAAATTAAAAGGTTTTTTCCATGATCACTTAAAACCAGTGAAGCCTCTATGTCAAAGTTTATTTTTATAAGGAAGTGTGAGCAGAAAAGAGTGCTCCTTTTACAAACCATATTTGAAACAAAGCCAAAGCTGGAAATTAACTTTCTTTTTTTATAGGAAGCTGGGAAAAACAAAGTTGTGAAAGGAGAAAAGGAAGGATAGTGAAAGTGATAAAAGCATGTTTTTTTTCACTGGTCTCGTAGCATTCCATATTTCATATTACTTTCATATTATGTATGTATTTCACATTACTTTCGTATTATTCTCTAATTTTGACTCACCAAGTCTATAGAATCTCCTAACGGCTGGTTTGGTTGAAATACAGAGTCCTCATTTTCTTCATTCTTTTTGCAAGGCATTTGCTTGGAAGGAAGCAAGTTATACCATAGAGTGAAAACCTCACTGGAAAATGGTAAATCTGCCAGGCTGATCTGAGTTCCAGCCTATGTAAGTGAAAGAAAACAAAGAAAAAAAATAAAGAGGATAGAAAATAAAATGTTTAAGTTAGTATTTGTTCTGATAAAGATTATTGAATGAGCTTGTTTTAGGGTAAAAAAAAAATGCAATTCTCCTGACATAAAGCATTGCTGGATTTTTTAAAACATGGGGATATGTTATATTTTCAGCTGTGACTAAATAAGAAATAACCCCCCACCTAAAAGTTAATCCTGGGATTAGTTTGTGAGATACCATTTTGCAAAGACCTAATGACTAAGCATGCCCTTTATGTAAATGTGAAATTATTATTATTATTTTTGAGATACAGTCTTGCTCTGCCTCCCAGGCTGGAGTGCAGTGATTCGATCTCAGCTCACTGCAACCTCCACCTCCTGGGTTCAAGCGATTCACCTCCCTCAGCCTCCTGAGTAGCTGGGATTACAGGCGCATGCCACGACACCCAGCTAATTTTTGTATTTTTAGTACAGACAGGGTTTCACCATGTTGGCCAGGCTGGTCTCGAACTCCTGACCTCAGGTGATCTGCCTGCCTCAGCCTCCCAAAGTGCTAGGATTACAGGCATGACCCACCGCGCCCAGCCTCATAGTACTTCTTATAATATGCTGTAAAGGTGACTTGATTATTACTCACCAACAACCCATTATCCACTGAAAAAAAAATAAAAACTCTACTTTGGTTCTTGAATAAGACATCAGACAGCAACAGTTTTCTCTAGATACATAAGTTAGTAGAATGGCAAAAAAAGTAAAGGATAAAGGCTTTCATATTCCACCAAATCACACATAGACAAAATCTAAATTAAATTACACTCTTCTTTAAGGCTATCAAGTAACACGTTTATGAACTTTGTTGGAGCCTCTGACATCTATTATACTAAATATGACATCTATGATACTAAAGCCTTTCTGATAGCCTAACAAGTCTGTTATCTTTGCTTCTTTCTAACTTCATTGTCAGATAATATTATCAGACATTTTTCTCAAGAAAACAAGAAGAAAAATTAAGAAAAAACCTACCCCTCTTAAACTCTGTTCATCATGAAACACGTGTGTTTCTGTGCTTCCCACTGGACTGCAGAGAAAAGCTCAACTGGAGACTCACATTGTTTTCTGAACACATGGGTACGTCTCTAGATGCCTGCATTTGAACACTTATGTAACTTTACTGGGATGTAATGGTTTTCTGAACACATGGGCACATCTCCAGATGCCTGCATTTGAACGCTTATGTAACTTTACTGGGACGTAATGGTTTTCTGGTTATTATGCACAGCAGCGTGTTAAACTCACAATTAGTTAAGTGTGAAGTCTTCTGCTGTCGCATTTAAATATCGTATTGCTCTAAACAGTAACACCACATCTTCCCAAAAGCTCCAATACTGTGGTGGGGGAGAGTGAGGTGAATAAGGGTACTATATAGTATTCAGTGGTCTTGCTTAATTTTAATTTGTAACAGTGAATTATGTGGGGATGTCTTTTTGATATCTGGCTTCATCGTTTACAGTTGTGTGACCGTAAAATATATTACCTCTCAAACAGCTCCTTATCTGAAAATAGGGGACAATCATCCATTTCATAACCAATCTTTCATCGGGTTGTCATGAGGATTAAATGAGATACTATACACACAGCACTCACATAAAGCTCGACATTGGCACTGGGAGTGGTAAGCACACTCCCTGAGTGACAGCTGTCACAAAAGTCAAGTTCTTCTGTGGTTAAAAGCTAGAAATAGAAAGCAGCTTTTATAGAAAATCACAATTTATAAGCAGTTTTTAAAGGTCTGGAATAAGAGAATAAACAGAAACCACTATTTCAGAAAAAAATGAAAAAACATTAGATGTTTCCCAAGACGCTGGGCAGGTCTGTAGTGATTTCTAGGGCTGGCAAAAGAGCAACTACGAAATCTATTCTCAGCCCATCCGAGCGTAAGTGTTGTCTGATGATGGGAAATATGAAGGATCCTACCAGGCATTCTTCCCTCCGGTGTCGACTGACAGAGCAAAGATCTACTCTCAGTGTCTTCTGTTGTAAAGCTGTTTGGGAAATGGCGACTCTGAACACATCATTGAATAAAATGGATTCTGTGGGCGGATGAACTTTTGTGCGAAACAGACAGCTGACATCAGCTGAGGAAGGAAGAACGGCAACTCTAAAATATCTGCAAAGAACAAGAATAAAACGGATTTCATAGGTACTTTAATTTTACCAGATTCACAGCTATCATTTGAAATTATCTGCAAAGCAAGAAAATGAGGGATCATGGAGTTCATGATCAATCTAAAGTGTTGCTGCTATCACGGGTCCGTGCTCAGCTGCATAGATGCTCTGTTCTGAACCCCCCCAAGCTGACTACGCCCCTGAGCATGCAACGGCCCAGCCTTCACTCACCACGAGACTGCAGCAAAGGCACATGATAGGAAAGTGAAGAGGAAGAAAATCCACAGGGCAGACGAATTTAACGTCCCACCTGCCCCATGTACAGCCAATTCCAAAATAAGTTATTTCTGAGCCTGGGAAGGTAGGAACACACTAAGTAGATACTGGTGACTTTATCCCACAGAATCCTCATCCTGAGTATTAAACAAGAGATGCTGATGATCACTTCCCAGGAATGGAATACATTATCCTACTAGAGAAAAAGAAAGGCTAAGTAGCATATTGTTAAGAAAATTTAAAACAGATGAAATAACAGTTCAAAAATATCACTGTCTAGCATCTCCAAAGTCTGAGATACGACAAACTGTTTTAAAAGAGTCTCTTGCCTTGCAAAATTCAGAGGAAGAGTTACAGAAAAACAATAACTTCTAATACTACTTTAAAGTGACTTTTCTGAGCACACATTATATGAAGACCCACAATTCTTAGAAACAGCTGAGGTAACTTCCTTTAAATCCCAGAAAGAGAATATCGCTAAGTCTATCCCTCCACCACCATTTCCAGGCTTGTCTAATCTGTATTCTAAAACATGTCTTTCTCCATTAGAAAAACTGTTAATTCAAATGCAGAACTGAGGAATGTCGTATTATTTTGTATTTCATATCAATACTAATTATGGAGATTCCACATTGAAGACCTAGTGGGCCTGAGGCCCACTGCTGTTGATTAAAGAGCCTTAATAAGACACAGCTCACTGTCCCTGGGAGGCTGAAGATTCAGCAGAAGAAAATCTTTTCTCTGCTTTCGTGGAAAAGTAATAAAGAAGAAGTGTATTAGAGTGGCAATGGAGGGAAGGGCTCTTCTGTTTCTCCAGCCATCACACCAGTGAAGCCTTCCGTACCAGTGGCCTAACCACTTAAGTGATTTAAAAATGTTTCCACATTTTAAAAGTGAGATTTTACACAGTTAAGAGCCAAATATACAAGGGAAAGAAGGCAAAGGTATGCTCTCTCTCATTCTGTTGTGGGGGTGGGCGTGTGGGGGGGGCATAGCTCTACAACCTGGAGTCCAGCAAGCGACTCACAAAAATACCGTGGCTGTTGTCAACCAGAGGAAGCATAAACTCTGTCTGTCACAATTAATAATCAAAAAATTAACTTTTGAAGTTGGGGAAAAAAAGAACAATTTTAAGACTAACTCATACTAGCTGTCATGTTTAGCAGTGTCATTATTTACGCCAAGGCTTTTACATATGGGTTTAAGGAAAGATTGCTATACGTGTCAGGAAGGTTCGCACCAACTAAACGCGTGCCTGCACACCAGCTGGGGAGCCGAAGAGCAAATGTCTGCTCATTGGCTGGGCTGAGTACTTCACTGGTCCTACACCACACAGGTATCACCATGCCTCCAGAAGGGACTTGGTGACATCCTATAAGGTAAGTGAGAATGACTGTGATTGGTTTAGTTGAAGTAGAGCATATTGTAGGTGTACCCTTACGGTGAGTTTAAAGAAGGTGTGTGTTCTTGGGATGTTCTGTAGTTTTCTCCTGAAGTTGTGTATTGTTTCTCACTGTTTATTGTTTCAATCTCTGGTAGACTTGTCTTCTCCGTGATCTGCTTTACTAAAAGGCCATCAATGGCATGCTCCAACATCACAAGTTATTTACCGGTAGGGAGAAGTCACAGATTATATCAAGCCAGTCTTCCTGGACACTGCTGACTGGTGTTTTTCATCTCAGGCCTGGGAAGCAGGCTGTCTGTGTTGGTCTAGGCACTTCTACGTGATGCCTGCTCGCCTCACTGATCTCACTAATGATGTGGACAGCCCACGCCTTGATTCAGGAAGTTCTCTAAGCTCACTCTCTTCCTAGAATCCTATCCTACCTCCAATTTTGATGCTTGTCAACACATTAAAATCTACTCTCTCACCTGGGCTCAGTGGCTCATGCCCGTAATCCCAGCACTTTGGGAGGCCAAGGTGGGAGAGCCCAAGGAGTTCAAGACCAGCCTGGGCAACCCAGTGAGACCCCATCTTTACAAAAAAAAAAAAAAAAGAAAGAAATCCACTATCTCTATTCTTCTGTTGTTGAGTACATAATCTCTATCTAGTTCTTTTTCTCTTAGATCCAGTTTCTTCTTTCTGATGATTATTGGAATGTTAGGAGGTGAATTTACAAGTAACTCTGTAGGAAAAACATGAAGGACTCTTAAATTTATTCTATTAAAAGTCCTATCACTAAGGAATATACTCTATCATTAAGGAAAACATTCACCTGGCTGGGTATAGAGTCTTGGGGATCATCCCTCAACAGCTCTTTTTAAATTTCCAAAGCCTTACAATGCATATTCAAAATATTATTAAAATCCACTTGTTACAGGAAGTTTCAATGCAGAGTGGACATGTATATTCTGGATTCTATGTCTGACGTGCTAAGTCGAAATCTGGATTCTTCCTGGTACTGTCCAGCCATGAGCCCTTCAGAGTCCCTGAAACTCTGATGTCAGAAAATGTTAATGGTGGCGTCTAAGACTTCCAGACTTATCTGTCATAAGATTTTTAGGCTTATCTGTCAGGAAACAGTCTCTAAGCAATGGACTGTGTAGAATTATGTCATCAATTTGTTGGGATTCTTGGTTTGATGAAATGAAATAACTTTAAGAACTCACTGGTCACAGGGAAGTAAATGCTTGATGATGAAAACATACATGTAGCATGACAAAATGTTTGACTGGCAATGTTGTACTGATACATTAAATTTAATCACTACATTTTAATGTAAAAGATTAGAAAATTCCTTAAACAACAGTAGTAACAATTACACAATAACAAAAGTTTTACTCCTATTTCAATCAAATTCCAAAACAGCATAAAATAGTATTTCTGGTTGCAAAAAAAAGATTAAAAGTCTTGGCTTCTACTGTTAAAAAGAATCAGTTGAATAAGAATTAAAACTCAATAAGTCTTCCTCACATTTTCCTTTTTATCTTTGTCTGCCATTCATTCAGACATGATCAGCCCTGTTATGTCTTTTCCATATCTTCATTTTGATGAACTGCATGATTACAGTGTAAAATTCTCTTACATGGAAATTTTCAAGTTCCTCAATTTGATCTTCACTGATTTTACTTACACTTTTGAAGTAAGAGGTATCAAGAAGGCATGAAGGTTTCGGAGCTGTGCTATAATCACCATGAAACTTGAACTTTTTGCATTGTATCTGTCAAAAGAGAGGCTAAATGAAGTCAGGAATCACCACAGGCCGCTTGCCCCGCACAGATGTCAGAACTGCTCCTTTCCCACACACGTTCCTTACCTGAGTCCTATCTGAACCTGGGCGGTCTCCACAATGGCTACGTCCTCTTCACTGTATGTGACATCTTCAATTTCACTAGGCCTATATGGACAGGGAGTAGATGAACAGTTAATTAATGGGGTTACTAATTGTTATGGTTACAGTTCGCCACTTAGCGTTCTGAATGAAAATCCGAATTAACAGCACTCCTATGCCCTCCCAGTGGAACTGATCCCAGTGAAAGCTTACTGTTTTAGAGGCTCTTTTCAAGAAGAGTTCGCCTCTGGGCTTCAGGGCAAAGCCTCTCTGATGACTACTTTCCTTATTACTAGAAATATACCACACCCTAGAGACATTCCAGGCTTTCAGAAATACACATGAGAAGCTTCATGTGCCAAACAGAGTCTGGTGAATTCTTCCAATATTCCCATTAAAATCAAGGTTTTTAAATTTTAAAGAGGGTCATTTGCCTCTGGGTACACCAATCTGTTTATCATTTCCATGGCAAAGTCATTTTTGATATACTGAAATTTTCGGCCACATCACTTCTTTAACGGCTAAAGTCCTTACTAAGCCAAAGAGTGGACTAAAGGTAGCAGTCCATTTACAGCATATAACCCACACCCACGGCGAAGGAGATTGCTGGAGCTACAAGCACCCCTGCTGAATCCTTACTGTTTCACAAAAGCTTCATAGACTCCACTGTCTCCAGCCACAGACTCATCAGATACAGCAGCCGACACACAAGTGGTTTTCTCCCCAAGCAAGTGGATCACTCTTCTTTTTGGTAATGATTTTTCCACATCTATGGAGGGGAGGGTGAGAGCTCTAATCAGAATGTCTTATGTGGAAAAGTTAAGCATTAAATACATACACAGTTTGGTCATGAGCAATCCAAAATAAGATATCCTTCTGGGAGTCAAGGATGTTAATATTCAAATCTACAGATGCAAACAATTCAAGGCACTATGACTTAGAAGATTCCTGGGACGCCAGTTATTTCAGTCATTACTTGGAAGAGAATATGGTTTTTCTTTGTCCTGAAATATTTTAAGGGAAGGGATGAATTACACAAATTCTCATTGGTCCTTAGTCTCTTTCTTTCAAGCATTCACTGTAGTTTTCATATATTCAGGAATAGGAAATGATCTATGTCCCTCAAGGTGACATTTCTATCACAGAGAGCTTCTAGCTACTCAATGGATACGTTTCCACCTCTTTTGCTCTCCCCTTCTCTCCACATGCCATATTCTACATCTCCTTGCTACTATTCTAACAGAAATTAAGAAAAAACGTCTTTGACTTACAGGAACTCCTCACCAGCCAACACCATGAAAAAACGTTTTGTGCTACTGAATCTTTAGCACCAATGGTCACTTAACTTTTATCTTAACTCATATTCATACACCAGCATCCTGCAGTGAGCAAGGAGCATTCATTTAAGGCTGTGCTCTGTACTGTAATGAGCTGCAAGCCTGTGGTGCTCTTTCATCCTCCAGTGAGCAAGAGTGAGCGCAGGGATCTGTATTGGTATGCATTTCGGCCCCCTTCTGAGTCGTGACTTTACATCTTGTTAAGATGTTTAAGTTTTAAGGCTTCAGATTACAGGATTGATTGCTGCATTTTCCCTTTTATTTCTGGCAGTGGGAATGCTTTTTCCTTGATGATGAAGTGCCTTCTCTCTGCCCACCCCACTTTGTGAGGGGTGAAGGTGATGACATGATTTATTGATTACCCCCAGGAATAACCATAGCAGCCTGAAATTGACTTTGACAATGACAGTGACTGACTGTGGAAGGCCTTCGTAGTTATCCCAACGTGGTTGGTGTCATGCAGCAGGGATTGGCACTGGAGAGCAAAGTTTACATAAAAGGGACTTGACTTTACCTGCCTAAGCCTCTAGAGCACTGAGGGAGATGACAAACGTCCCTGATAGGGAGCCACCACCCCCACATGCAGGGCAGATGTCCCCTGAAAAAAAGTGCTGGTGACCTGAAGATAATTCATCTTTCTTTTTTTTTGAGACAAAGTCTCACTCCTGTCGCCTAGGCTGGAGTGCAGTGGTGCAATCTCAGCTTGTTGCAGCCTTGACATCCTCCTGCCTCAGCCTCCTGGGACCACAGGTGTCCACCACCATGCCCAGCTAATTTGTGAGAATTAGTCTTTATGGTTAAATGCATGCTGTCTCTTGTTTTTGGACATGCAACTGAATATTATCTGCAATCAAAGTTCTTGGATGCATTTTCTCTTAGGGTAACTTTTTAACAGCAGTTTTCTAATATATGCATTTAAAAAGTTAAAAACTGTTTCACAAAAGATTCAGAGATACCTGTCTCCAGCCACAAACTTTTCAGACACAGCAAGACCCAAGTGTCAGGAAAAAGGCATGGGCCAACCAGAGACATTTGCAAGACAGGACTCCCAGACCTCAGGATTACTGGGTGCGTGACAGACTTCAGGCAACTTTTTCCCCTCATCACTCTCTCCCCTCTTCTCCAGCATCCAGCCTCACTTACTGCCCCTCCAAACTGACTGAACATTAGAAGTGGTCAGTAGATACCACTCCAAATACAGGAAGAGCAAAACTAGCTTGAAGGGTCAAGAGATGTAAGTTCAAAGCACAGGATGGAACACTGGCACAGAGAACATTTCACTTTCTTCTCTTTCTTCTTCTCATAGCTTTCCATAGTTTATGGTAAGAATTGTGTTTAGCCAGAGTTTATTACTTATCATCATCACTGTCACAGAGTACTAATAATTATCATGAACTGTGTGCTGAGTGCCAGACATGGTTAGGTGCTTCACATGTATCACCGCATTAATCCTTCAGCCTGACACAAGGATTACTGCAGCAACCCCATTTTGCAGATAAGGAACCACAATCCTGAGAGACTAGGTAGTGTGCTTACCCAAACATGTTGGTGACTAAAGTGTGAGTGGAGGCTTGGCTGGTTCCAGGAGTGGTATGCACCCCCTAACACACACACACACACACACACACACACCATACTCCTTCCCAGAAGCAGTGGTGAAGGCCCCACACGGCTTTCTGTTTCTTTGGGGCCATTACGTATGCACCATTCCCCTGGTTATTTTCTTTGTGGTTATTTCCATAACCTGTTACTTGTAGCTTTGACATCTGCCCAGGAGGGGGCGCACAAACCACACAAATGTCTCATGGGCCCTCCCTCTGCCCCAGGCCACTGGCAGGGCACAGCACTTGGGTCTTCAGTATTTGAAACCACAGAAACACGGTGGATTTGTCAATGTCTTTACACATCTGAATTGGCCAATCGATTACTTAGAATTCTTAGGACCATACATACAAATAAAAATGCTTCTAGGAACAGGAAAAGAGCACTTCTAAAGAGCCCTGCCCTCTTTCGTCAGTAAAACATGTAGCTATGAACAGGACTCCTCTAGACTAGCACGGGGGCTTTTATTTCACATTCTGTCTCAAGCTAGCTCGAACAGATCCTCCTCCTCAGACCAACAGTGATCATCTGCCAACAAGAGTACCATCTTGTGCTCTTTACAATCACATCTAACATATTCAAAGTTCCTGCCTTGCAAAGGAAAACAAACAAACAAAACATTATATTTTTCCTGTTTCTGTCTTTTTGAATACAAATGCAGGCCTAAGAACTCCAATCTCTAGTAACCTCTTCCCGGGGCTGCAACAGTTCGCCTGGCCAGAAGGTGGCAGGGTAATACCATACACTGCAACCTGCTGCTCCAAATTAACTTTTGCCAGAAAAGGAGAGTCTGGCTTGAAACAAAAACTGTATTTATATAGAATTCCCTCAACAATCTAAACACTGAACCTTGGTTCTAATTAGCTAGTATGTTAATTGCCTTGGTTTTAATCTGTTTTAGGCCAACTTTTAAAAGACAATCCTCTTTGCCTTGCTATTTCAGAACCGGAATCTATTTGGAAATATGAAATGGGTTCACAAAATACGTTCCTCGTCAGCTACCACACACAGAGTGTCTCTGGACAACTGAACAGGTACTAAATGATTAAGTCTACTAAATAGGGAAGGTGATTTCTATTTGATAATGGAAAATATCTAGGTATATAAGTAAAAACTCCTTCTTAAATGAAGCCAAAACGATTACTCAAAAGAAAGAGAAGGGGAATCATACCCTTTTGTTTATATGGAAAAATAACCCTCCAATCATCCTCCTTAAAATCACCGAGAGGGAATACATGAAAGCAAAGGGCTGCATTTACCTGCAGTTCCTTCATATAATGGCTCACCAGGACATTCATTAAGGTCTTTATCCTCTGAAAGAGACTGGGAGGCTCCTCCTGAATCAGAATCCAGCAAAATCTGATTTTCGACAAGGCCGATATCTGCAAAATGGCTACTCAATTCACAGTCTTCAAAGTCAGCAGAGAACTGATGGAGAGAGGCATCATGAGAAGACAAGGGAAACGTGCCTTCCAAAACCAAGGGAGAGCCTGGAGGAGACAAGGAGGAAAGGGAGGACCTCGAGGACAGAGAGGCCACAGACTTGGGGGCCTCAGCCAGTGGAGGAGTGTGGCCTGTTGCTGCAGCTGCCACCCCACAGAGTCCACTCTGGCCAGGCTGGCTGGGGGACTTGACCACCTCGTTTTCATGGATGGTGGTAATGGGTCCGGAAGGAATGTAACCGCTTTTCTCTTGCAGAAGGAAGTCCAGTTTATACTGATAATCCACATCTAGTCTGATACAGCCTATTGCACATGCATGCTAATACGAGTGTCAGCCTATGGAACTCGAGGGAGTTGAGTGACCCTCTGCTGGAGGTGTTCAGAGAGCCCCGACTTGATGCCAGGGAACCCAGGCTGCTCCCAGATGACATGGACAGGGTGCTGGCAGAGAGGCTGAAAGATGAAAAGCACACACCATAAAATCTGCTACAAACCTAGATGGTAAAACCTACTGCACAATCCAAGCTATCTGGTCTAGCCTATCAGATCTGCAGAGCTGTGTAAGCAAACCTACTAAAGAATGGACATACACATGGCCTAGACGGTACAGCCCACTGCACATCCAAGCTATAGGGCGTAGCCTATTGCTCCCAGGCTATGAACATGCACAGTAGTTGCTGTTCTGAATACTGTAGGCAATTATAACACAATGGTAGTATTTGTGTATCTAAACGTAGCTAAACTAGAAAAAGCACGGTCAAAATACAGTATTATAATCTTATGGGACCACCATCATATATGCGGTCTGTCCTTGACAAACAGTCATCATGTGGCACATAACTGTATACCATGTCTATGCTTCTTCACTAACCTTTTCAGCCTTGGTCTCCAAATACTCTTTAAGTAGCTAGTAGCAGTATTAAACATTGTCCTCCTTTTGCAAAAATAAAAAGAATCAAATACTTGCTGATAAGTTTATTTGCACAGACATCTAGAAGCCACTTTGTGATTAAAAAATATTGAAAGAAAAAAAAGAGAAACAGGGCAAAAACATTAATGTAGATTTTTTTTTTTTTAAAAAAAAAGCTTTTTATTTTTAGAGAAAAGAAGGCAAGCTAATAAAAAGAAAGAAGTCACACAAAAGACCCTTGGTTTCGCTCACCTTTCCTCTTTGTGTGTGAATGTGAGGAGTTAATTTTTTTTTCATCAATATAAGGAAATCTATGGCTATTTTAAGGCAAAACGCCCCCGTTTTCCCTTTTTAAAAAATGGGGCAATGGGAAAAATGTGTTATTTTCCTAAGTGTATTGACAGCTAAAACATATCTTCTTTCTATAACATATTTCAAATGTATTCCAAATATGACACTGGGTTCATGAAAAAGAAAATGTGACTTTAAATCTGATCACTCAAATATTAACTGTACTAGTATAATGATTTTATTTACTTTTAAGTAGTTGGAAATAAAGTGAAAAGTAATCAGAGATGAACAAGAATATGCCTGAATGTATTCAGAGAAAAGTTTTCCCCTCAGAAATCTGATAAGCTCACCTTTTAAGTTGTGAATGCAAATAAGTAGTTAATCTAGTAGTTTCTTCAAGTTTCTGTAACAGCTCTTTTCTTCTCTCTTCCAATCTCAATCTAGGAAGAAAAAAATTATTTTCAAATGATTGTAACAAAATATGAAAACTGAAAGAAAAGAAAGATTCTTATTGTACAAGCATTACAGATCACAAGGGGAAAATGTGAATGGGCTCCACAGACAGAAAACAGGACACTCAGCAAGGAGTGTCGGAGGCAGAGCTGCACACAGCCAAGCTGAAGAATGGGGAGAGAGCGTCGTGCCCAATCACCAATGTCACTGAGAATTTAAAAGTGCTGGTAGTCTAGAATCTTTTTAAATGGGTAAATAACATGGTCCTTTGAGTTGGGGAAGAAGACTGAGGAGGAAACAACCACGAAAACAAAAAAACTAAACAAAGACTAAGAATCCTGACACAGATCTGTGACTTGGGAACCCTTTCCTAAAACATTTCACAGCAATAGTAAAGGTCACCCTAAATACCGAATTTAGTAACGCTTGTTCCAACATAATATTTGGCGATAACATTCCCAACCCTAATTTGATAAGAATTTCAGCAATTAAGAAACAATTTTAGTCCACATTACCACTGTGGGCTAATTTGGGCTCAACTGTTTAAGGAAGAGGATGAGCTAAAAGTGATTTCCCTTCCAACCCATAGCACATCTCATTATCTGTGTCAGATTATCATAAAATTTCACCCACACTCAGCTGCAAAAGTTTTTTTTAAAAAAATTAGAATACAGCATTATAGAACTGTATACTTGAATAGTAAGTCATTTTAGAATATACTACGTACCCAGGGATTTATGCAACTAAGAGTCTGTGTAAGGATAGCCTATGTCATATGAAGGTCTTTAGACATCATTGAAATACACTAGTTCAGAGTAGTGAGCAGCAGAATGGAATTCAGGAAAAGGGCATCTGGGTTTCTAATCTTGATTTGCAGCTTACTAGCTGCAGATCCTTGGGTAAGTCACTGAATCAAGGGTCTTCCTTTTCTAATCTGTCAGACGGTGACTATAATTCCCCTGTGTCTCCCTGGTAAGGCTGTTAAAGAGATGTATGGGAAAGTACTCGACAGAGAAGAAAAACAAATCTGACTTGTTTAAAGCCTCCGCATGCCCTGCAAAGTGGGATATAGAAATTAGCCACTTTTCTTTGGAGAAAAATAAAATTTCCTTAATTTTGAATCTCTTTGAAATGTGATATATGTTTCCGGCAGTAAGGAAACATGCCCGTATTTTGTTTATAGGTATCTATCCCTTTGATGTGTCAACAACGCTATTCCATTGTATGTTACACTAAAAAAGTAATTCTTGCCATTTTCTTTAATACTTCAAAAGCGTGATAAATTCTTAATTCATGGCTTTCAAAGGTGTATTTTTAAAAGCAGCAGTCATTTAAAAAATCTTTCAAATATAAATAAAAACTCAACAAGGAAAAAAGTAATATGAAGTAGACTAACTGAAGTAAAAGGTGCACAAAGGTCTGAAGAAAGCCCCAAACTCTACTAAAATCCATGTCTTCTGAAACAAGAGAAACACTTTGGAAGTAAGTTTTAAAACTCAATATTGCTTTTATTAAAATGAAGCCTTTTCCTAGTGCTTTCAGGGGGCATCAGGATGACATCAGAATGTGACCCTGAGCCACACTTTCAGTGCTGCCCCTCCCCCATCACTAGGGAGCGTCCTCAGCCTTCTCCAGGTGATGCTCAGCAGCTGCTCTTTCAGCCCTTTAATGTCTGCTTTGAACTACAGGTGCCTGTCTTTGTGCTCTTGTTCATATTTCCCACTTGGCTCCTACAATCCCAGAAGGCAGACACCAGCCCTTTCTCCCTGCAGTGCAGGGTGCACTGGCCAGTCCCTCCGTTCTTGCTGGTGCTGAGATGAAACCTTCCCCGGGATAAGCATGAGGAAGGCACTGGGGAGAGGCACAGAAACCCTCCTAGTGGGCCGCAGTTTGTCTCTGATGTTATCATCAAAGCCTCTCCTAGTGACAGCCCGAAGTCTTCCTCAGAATCCAGGTGTATTGCAGGTGAAACGCCCTCCCCACCTCCCCCATAACCAGGGGTTAGAAGAAACTGCAGACATCAGTTCTCTCAAAAGGGTGCGTACCTGTCTCTCTGAGTTCTTCTCCAACTCCTGCCTGTTGGTCTGCTGGATGAGAAAGGGTTTCCTCTACTTGGCCCTTAAAAGATTCCTCCCCCTGGCCCAGCTGTTCCACATCCCCTTTCAAGCTGCTCTTTGTGAAGTATGGGCCTTCACACCTGCCCGTCTCTGCCCTGAGTGCCCTGCAGGAGAGAAGCACAGCCTGGCTTCTCCTGATCTCAGAAGTCTGCACCTAGGGAAAATGTCATGTCATCTGTAGAAGTAGGAAGTCCCTTTTCCATTCAAAACTAAATGACACTCATGTCCCCACCTACTTGCTTTAAAAAAATTTTCAGAAGCAGTGGCAAAATCATTCAAATAATTAAGAAACAATTAAAACGTCTTGGCAATTACAAGGCAAATCCCCAACATTTGTGAGAAAACAAGGAGCAATGGTAAGATCTTACCAGCTATAGAAAAGCACAGAGTTTAAGGAATTTCAATAACTGCGTGGAAAGAATACGAAAGATGCCTAGAAACACCTTCCCTGCATGGTTTTCCCATTTGTGAGCAATTTCTCTTTTGGCCTAACGATCCTCCACCATGAGCACCTCTTTCCCACCACCAGGTGGCGAGCACGGTCGCTGCCATCAGGCCCAGCGGGGGACACTGCAGCCCTGCAGGGGCAGGAACAGAGCCGGTCCGGGGGCTGTGGGATCACTCAGAGACTGAAAATTCATGTACATCTAGCTCCTTCAGAGACCAACGTTCAGCAATGACTCAGAATCTTGCCAGAGGTCACCCCTGAAATAATGGGGAACCCCAAATATAAGTGGAAAACAGGAAAATGTTGGAGGACACGGCAGGTAGCTTTCTTTGACAGTCATATAGGTGCCAAGAAGAAAAGGAAGGATTTGGGGTTGGTGGCACACAATCTGTTCTATGAAGAAAGTGAGTTTCACCCAGCAAATCCTACTTCCTAAAAGCAGCTCTGGCCAACCCCGCTTTGACACGAGGAGACACTGCTGGCAAGGGCATTCTCCTCCCTCTTAAACTCCCGGAGTCAGTGCAACAGCAGCAGTGAGCAGAGCAGAAGCCCACACACAGTAGGAAGACACGAAAGGGTGAAGCCATAAGAAAAATGCCAGAGCATGGGGGAATAGAAAGCAAAACCATGAACAGCAACAACAAAACCCAAAGCCAGATGAGGTTGTATCTATTTGGGAAAGAAGGATTCAGTGTTCCCAATGGCGGTAGGTTCTGCTCTTCTGGACACGTGAAATACTGAGTCACTTTGGGCATCCCAGGATAGGAGTTAGAAAGTTTTAAGTTGATCAAGCGAGAATGTCTGAGTCCTGCAACCTTCGATGGCAAAGTAAGTATGAGGATTTGCCTTTGGCCATAGACACTGATAAGGAAACTAGCATCCACTCATTTGGAATAGTAAACGACCTGGCTCTTCCAGGTAACTCAGAAAGTCAACATACTGCATATATAAATTCCATGTTTCCCTTCCTGCCAACATCCAGTCATGGGAGACAGGGCCAAGCCACTTACTCCCCAGATGACACAAACCCAGTGTCTCACTAAAGAGATCTCGCTAAATAGACAATTTTTTGTATAAGTATCTTCTAGCTCCTCTTCCTAATGAGTTCAAGCCTACTGTCTCTGGTGAGGTTTGGGCTTTTCGTTAAAAAATAAATAAATAAATAAAAAAGGAAAAAGCCCACTATTTCTGCTGGAATTTTGCGCTACTGTGTGTGTGCAAATGGTACTTAGGAAAAAGTCAAAGTTTAGGTTCTTAGGAACAAACTGTTATTTTTTAACGCTATATCATTAGGCATTTTTTGGAAGCTCTACTCCTAATTAAAAAGGCAAGCAAGATACCACTTCAATAAAAGCTGATTGAGACAAACAAATATGCTTTCTTTCTCTGCCAGAACACATCTGTTTGTAAGTCCTTCCTAGATTCACCTACTACAAAGTAGAACAGCTGAGATGGGCGTGGCACATTGGACACGTATGATTACATAAAATTTTATTAAGTGCTACGTAGTAGTATGAAACATCATTGCTTTTACAAACGGGCCACATAAAGGCTACCCGTTTCATCATAGCTACCGAAAATCAGTAGCTAGAAACTTTAGGTATACAAATTTAGACATATCAGGGTAAGTCAGAAAAACAACAACAAACCAAATTAATTCTCCTTGCCTTCTTACTCCTTTTGTTCCTTTTGGTCTTTGTCAGATGGGGCCTTGCTTTGCCGGCCTGGCTGATACTTCCCTTAGGCTGACCCTTCAGTCAGCAAAATTAGACAGAAAAGCCAGAACAAGAAGGGAAGAAAAGAAGGGGAAATGGAGGCAAAGATGAGAATCATTAAGAGGGTAGAAGATTATAGTTCAGAGGCTTTTCCTTTTGATACGTTTTCATGTTCCCTACAGCTACGACACTGAGGTTGCGTGTTACCTTGATCAACATTTTAACCCACAGAAGTCAACTCCACTAAAATGGTTAACCTTGGGATGGGTGAGTCCCCATGCTAACACCTAACTGGGAATGTCAGAGACTTTTTCCTCTCTCCCTCCCCCTGCTTTTCAAATGTTTTGATACTATGTAGACATGCAATCCTAAACATTTATTGAGGACAAGGAATTAGAAGGCACGAAGCCAGTAATTTTTTTTTTTTAAGCAACTGGATTATGACTGGGTGTTTTAAACTTACTTCCAGGTCACTTGAAATTATATCAATGTGAATTTTGTTCCCATTACTCTGAAACAGGCACTGGTCTTTACTGGCTGGCCTAAAGGATGTATATGCAGCGGTTCTCAAGGGCTCTCTGGTCTGTCCTGCAACAGGCATCCAACCCTTTCTGCCATCAAGGCCTGGACACAGGCTCCTAGGCAGATGCGTTCATGTCAAACCGACACACAGAGGTCTCCTCACTTAACATTCCAGCTTATCTGTTTACAGAACTGGATTTTTTAAGATGAAATAATCAACTCACACCTTCCCACAGAAAGATGGGACAATTGCCTACAGTATTTTCCTTTACAGTTTCACCTGCTTCACAGGAGGGCTGCAACTGACAAAATGCAAGTGAGTACGTTTTGACCTGTTAGGATATCACAGGGAGGAAGCTGTCTTTTCCTTGTGAAATGAATAGCAATAAACTTTTGCATTCTTGTGAGTAATAAAACCCAGAATAAGATGCTTCAGTGGCTCTAACAGTCTAGATAATTTTTCTTATCAGAGTGCAATAGTTTATAGCTATTGTTATCAGACTTCATCAATGATGTACATTCCTGGTTTCATGTAAGCATTCCTTAGTTATTCAACATCTGTCACAGGTTTTGCACGTTCCTAACAAACACAGAACTTATCCTGTGGGGCATTAGGATGGCGCGCTTTACTGCTCTACAGAAAGTCCATTTGTGTGTTTCTCAGTCCGCTAAGAACAGATGCAGTTGAGATTTCCAAACCCAGGGAGAACAGTATCCAGTTAAGCCACTCCCACAAGAGTTAAGCTGCCATATTTCCCGAAGGAAAACAAACCTCTCGGCGAGAGCTCTGCTTGGTGCTCCCCTCACGGACAGCAACTCTTCCTCCAGCCGCTGCCTTTCGGCTTCTAGGCGTTCCAATTCATCTTGGGTACGTTTCTGTGGGGTGACGAACTGAAGCTCTTTCAAAAGTTCTTCTTTTTCATTAATCAGCATCAGTTTTTCCTTCTCAATATCCAGTGCCCCAGGCCAGGCCTCACTGTCCAATTTTGACAGTTCAATTTTTAAGTTGGCCATACTGAAAAAAAAGGATAAAAGAGGTATGCACATACTTAAAACTCCCGAGAAAGGTAAACACAGCCTAAGCCAAATTTGGGTTTGACACGCTGTCCAGATTTTCCTAACTTGACCTTACCAGAAAGGGGTGTGGTCTACTGGTGAGAGGCCGGAGTGGGAGCAGCAGCCTTGCACGCCAGTCTCTGGGCCTGACTCCACACTCAGCTGTCACTCACTTCTTTCCCCCATCTTTAAAACGTGAGTGAGCACACCCAGTTATCTGACAAAAGGGTGAAGGCCAAGTACACAGAGGCTTCAAAAGGTGAGTGCTCTGGGGGCCACGAGAGAGGCCAGCCCTGACATGTGACTGCCTGTCTAGGTGACAGGAAAGAAGACTGGGGTGGGGGGGTTCCCTTTAAAAAAACTGAGGTGAATGATATCTGAGATGCCATCACTATACATTTTATTCCAATGTGTTTAGATGCTGTCCGCTAGTAAAATGGGAACCCCAGGCCAGGCTGGACAGAGACTAGGGCATTAGTAAGTCAGGGAAGGAGAGGGCATCAAAGAGAGCAGTGGTGTGGCCAACTGGTATGAAAGCAGTTGGGCCGGTGCAGTGGCTCATGCCCATAATCCAACAAGCAGGAGGATCATGGGAGGCCAGGAGTTCAAGACCAGCCTGGGCAACATAGCAAGACCCTGTCTCTACCAAAAATATTTTTTTAATTTTAAAAATTAGCCAGGTGTGGTGATGTGTGTGCCTGTGGTCCCAGCTCCTCGGGAGGCTAAGGTGAGATCACTTGAGCCCAGGAGTTTGAGGCTGCAGTGAGCCATAACTGTGCCATTGCACTCCTGCCTGGGTGACAGAGCAAGACTCTGGGAGTCAGGGGTTGATCCATCAAGGCTCCCCCATCGGAGGGAGCAAGGCCCTGGGAGAGAGAGTCAGGGGTTGATCCATCAAGGCTCCCCCATCGCCAAAAAGAAGGGGCAGGGCTTGGCCTTCTCCCGTTCACATTCTCCTTAAGTTGCATGTGAGTCTCCTCCCCATCAGTGCCCCGGCTGGTGTACAAGCCATTTACTGAGCAGTCATTGCACCGACACTTTATACATTATTGTGCTAGCCCTGTGGTTCCTCTGTACACAGCTATTTGCAGGCAGCATACGGTGGACCTTCACTAGTACAGGCAGCTGGTGTGACACCACTGGAGCGACAACAGGTGCTGAAGTGATGCGGACAGGGACAGGAGAAGGAGGAGGAAATGCACCAAAGGCAAATCTCACTGGTTCCATAATTTTGCCTGACCCCAGATTTCTCTTATGTCGAGAGCTTCATCACACTTGGTAGAGTCAACATTACTCCTGACTCAGTACGAATGTCCTAACCACCCGAGTCAAATAACTTGCTACGTGGCACTGTGAAGACAATCAGGACATGGTTCTTTTGACCATAAGGACAAGAGCTCAGTGAACTATGAACTCCACTGATGTTTGCACATGGAATTTATGTTTCTACAGAAAAATGTTGGATGATTACTTTGGATATTGTTATTGTACACGCCAGAATATGAAAAATAGAAAAATAATTTTTTCCCATTTTCATGGGAGAATTTGTAGAAGGCAAGAGAAAAGGTGAATGAAAAACATAATCAAGAGCAAAGATGGAAGTAGATCCATACCTTTGTGTCATGAGTTTCTTGTTCTAATTAAAAATAAAATTGCCATCTTAGACTGGCACTGGGTATGCAGTGTACTTCTGATTTTCTCCCACTGTCTGCACTTATGATAGATGTAACATCAGCTATTCTTCAGCTTTAACCACAAAACCATAAACAACTGTCTCAACATACTAGAAAATTAATCATCAAAATGCTAAATAAGCATGATATTATTAGCTTCATTAAGCACATAAAACAAGGGCTGGAGGAGAAAACAGATTTCAGAGAAACACAGCCTGCCTCTTTACTTATTCAGAATTGAGGAGGAAAAAGCATTTTCAACATATGCATAAGCGCTTGAGATTCACCTTCTCATCAGCATCACTAGTAACTTTAAAACAAAACCCTAAATGGCATGGCAATGCAACCAAGTGGGGAAAAACCAATGTCTGAAGTTTTGATGTGATTGAATTAACCAATGGAACCAAGAACAACAACAGAATACAGGAAAAAGAGCCGCCTGTTTATTATTTGTGTGATCAGACATTAGGCAGGTCTTAAATTTTATTTTAGAAGGGATGTGCCAAATTTGGGGAGCAGAATATGAAGAAGACTTCTAGAAGCACCTAGGAAGAGAAATGCGATGTGAGCTCCAGATAAAATTAACTTAGAAGTCAAAGGAGGGGTGAAAGCTGAAGTTGATCCATGGGAAGCAGAGTCAAGCCCGAAAGAACGCAGGGGCATAAGGCCCACTTCTCCAAGACTGCTTCTGAGTAATGGCCATTCTCTTTCAGAAAAGCAGACCTAAATGATGGATTTTTCCACAGCCCAGCCCAGGTGGACATACAACAAGAGGACCACAGGCACTATCTACCAAAAGCTGGCACATCACTGGGCCACAAAACCAGAAGTTGATCCTCAATACTTATTGAAGGGAAGGCACTAATCTGGGCACTGAGAAGGGGATAATAAAGCCTAAACATTTTTCCTAACCTGAAGAAATTTAGAATCTGCCAGAGAAAATTTAAAGGCATTAAAATTAGCCGAGTAAATTGCTGTTCAGATTGACTAAGTGACTTGTTCAGGTTCACATGGTTAATAATTTGTGGAATGAAGTTTAGCTTTCTTTCAGGAAATGAGGAACCAAGTAATATTAAGAATACAGGTTACATAGAGGTGAATAGTGTATTTATTTTACTTTGTTAAAGCCAGATAACCTCTACGGACTATGGCTAATTGCTTTTAAATCATCACCAATAATAAGGAATATACTTCAATATCTGGTTCTCAGCTGAGCTTTTCATGATCATGGGGAGAAACACGATAAATTCCTGTTTCTTGCAGGACGACAATGCAGTTTTTCCCAATGTCCTCCTAAATAATAACCCAATAGCATTTTAAAGCTCTTATGAGGAAAATAATGAAATCAAATGCATCAGTATAATCCTTTCCCTCATAATAATGAGTTCTAAATTATAAAAAATATTTGAGTCTATCTACTAGATAAGGATGGTGAAGTCTCTTTTTTTGTTTTTGTTTTTTTTTGAGATGGAAGTTTCTTATGTCTCACTCCAGCAGAATCACAAAGTAAGAAAAAGATAGCACAGGGATTAAGAAAAGTTTATAATGTAAAAGAGAGAAATAATCTCTCTTCCTTTTCTCTATAGTAAGTCGATTGGAACTGACACCTTCAAGGACATTAGCAGTAAGACTTCCCTTCAAATCAAAGGAACATACTTACTCGCCTTAGAACTCCTCAACAGCTATTTAGTCCTATACCTGAACCACCGTATCATATTTCCATCAAAGCAACCAATCGTCTCACTTTTAATTGAGAGTTAAGTATTGTACCAACTCAAAGCTTCTTTTTTCTCAGAAGAGAAGGGGGCAATTTCATTTCCACACTTCTCATTAATTCTCCCTATTCTTTAGCCTTTGGTGGTGGGGAGAGCCGGGGGAAGAAAAGGTAGACCAGAGAGGAAGCAGCCCTTACACGCTAAAAACCCAAGGGTGGCCTTGGTAAGAATGTATGGGGAGTGCCCAGCAGATGTCACCGCAGGAGTAAAGATTAATTCTGGAAAAGGAAATGTTTGAGCCATGCACAAAACAGCTTCTCTGTCATTACCTTCTTTTGGCTTCTTCATACTGTAGGCTTAGCCTGACCTTTTCAGCTAAATTTGATCTACTTCTCACTCCAATCTAGTGGAAAAAAGGAAAAAAGTCAATTAACTCTGCTAATGAATGAAGTAAATTGCTTTTGTTTCTAGGAAGTATGTGTAATTGAAAAGTTAAAGAAGATGGTACTGAAATTGGGAAACACCAATTTAAAAAGACACTTATTTTATTGTCTCAGTAGGGGCAAAACATCTCTTTCAATTCAAGCTCATCTGTTTTTCAAAGACTCTAACATTACTTTCTCTACATGTTAAATTCAAGATAAAAAATATCCTGATATTGTAAATACCAAGGTAAATGTGTCTGGTATCTTAGAGTTTATGAAGGGTGTACAGGTCAATAAAATTTATGAACTGGAACTAATTTCTTTGCCTTTATGAGCCTAATTTCTAGCATTTAGCTTTCAACTGTACAAAATATAAACTAAGTTCAAAAATTAATTTTCAAATAGGTAAGCCCTACTGTTGATCTCTGTTTTACTTTCACAGCACATATTTCAAAGCAGCATAAAAGAATATGAAAATAAATGGGAATGTATTGAGAAGTAAATACTTGCTAATGGCATCCCAAAATGGAGAAGGTAAAATAGTCAACAATAGCCAAGCCACATTAAATATTTAAATGGCAGATATAAATCACAGATTAAACATTTTAATATAATCAATTAAGATTTACAAAAACAAGTTTTCTTATTAGTCTTAAAAGGCATGTTTTTCTGTTTCTCATTGGCGTAATGTTTATTTGAAAGAACCTAAATTTCCAAGACTCTAAACGTAACAGGAAAAAGTTAAATTCTCACATGCCTCTAGCCTTTCAATGTGTCTTTAAAGGAATATAGCATGAGAAAGTTTGAACAAAGCTATTCATATGGACAAATCCTGACACGCTTGGCACCTAGATAGAAAAGATGAGGCTATGATTTTTAAAACTAATCTTATGAGAATGAAACACTGAATGCACACAGCCAGAATCCAAGTTACATATACTTCTGGTTCCAGTTCACCATCCATATTGCAAGTAAGCCCCATCAAGGACAACACTGGGCCAACTCTTCAACACAGATAACTTACATCTCCGGAAATGCTTGTTTGTGACCCGGCATCAAGGGTCTGTCTGGAGAGAGATAAATGAGAGCTCAGAGGACTAGATCTCAAATCTGGCTCAGATCTGCCAATGTTCTGATCCAAATGAAACCGCTCCTGCAGCTTAGCAAGACTCTGTTCAGAAAACACAAAGTTTTTCATAAATTAAGAGAGCAAACCTTCCCTACCAGGTGAAATTAAAAGGAAAGAGATAATCTCAATGGAAAAAAAAAAACTACTTTATTTAGTAGGTACTTACCACTTTATATAATTGAAAAAATAATAGTAGGATATAATTTTGCACCTACATACGTGACTTCAGAAGCGAGATCGTATTAAACCAGTTGTCTTATCTTTCCCAAGATAGCATTTTCCTATGAATGGTATCTTTAAAATACATGCATGTCTTATTTTTAAAAATTTCATTAAGAAGTTGCCTCTATTTCAATAGGAACCCACTCACTTTACGCAACTGAAATTCTGGAAACACAGTATCTATAATGTAATCTCTCATTTTAGATACAGTAAGAGAATTTGCTACTTTGAAGACTTCTTCAATTATGCCATTGTACATCTGGACAGGACCCAAGAGATTATTTAGCTCACATCAACGTTAGAGATTAGGAAACTGAGGCTCAGAAGTTGCTAATGAATGGCACAGGCATCAAACAAGCCCATCTGTGTGTCTACTGCATGGCACTGCCTGTGGCGACATGTTTGGCTTGGTAAAGAGAATAATCAAAAGCAAATGTGCCTGCTGTGGGCACTCAGGTTTAATATACTGTGTTTACTTCAGAGGGAGGATATGAACAAGTGAAAGTATTGAAAAGGAAAGACTAATCTGAATCACTTAAAACAGTAAAATGGAAACCCTACAGTAATACTAATAAAATGATAAGAAATGATTATTATCAACAAAAGAACCTGTATTTAATCCTGATATTTAAAATTTTCATGATTAGGAGGAATTAGAAATATCAGAGATCAGGAATTTTTTACCTAACTTTCTCTATTTTCTTCCAAAGGGATATTAATACTCTCTCTCTCTCTCTCTCTATATATATATATATGAGAGGATAAAACATAAATGGTCACGTCAAATAATATAGAAAAGAACAAAAAAACCTTTTAGTGACCTTGTGCAAGTCTTTTCTATTTTTCCATCTATACAGTGAAAAAAAGTCAGTGTTCTTCAAACTTATCTGTGATGGCAATACATTCAATCAATTTAGCAGGTTGTTACTAGTATTTTTTTTTTTAAAAGAAATAGAAGATACTAGAAAATAAAATCGGAGTACATCACCAGCATTAAGAGTACGCATATTTCTGTGAAATTCATTTTGAGTGTGTATGTGTGTGTGTGCACGCGCATGCACACCTGTTTATCTATAGGTACACACAATTGTGTGTTACTGGGTTTTGATGTAAAATCTATTTCTTACTGTGGTCAAAGAGGTTTGAAAGTCACAGAAGATATCGAAAGTCCCTTCTAACTCTATTGTCAATCTCTGCATCTACTAATTAATTATTCTATGTACTTTAGTAACTAAAAAGGAATCTAATCTTTTAATTTAATCGGGCCTGCAGATGAATCCAAAGTGTATAGGAAAAATGAAAGATGACCTAAAATTGTTGAATTAGAAGGTTCCAATGTAAATTTGCTCCAGTTCTATTAACTTTTTTTTTTTTTTAAAGGACCTATGACATGCATTTCTGGAATTACTGACTTAATCAGCAAGACAATTGCAGAACAAAACCAAAATACACACCAGCGAAGTCCTGCACGTGTTATATATATGGTAAAACCACATTAACCCAGCCTGCCTGGGCTTAAACCACAGTCTTGCTACTTACCAGCTGTATGACTTTAAAGAAACTTTAATTTTTCTGTGCTGTAATTTCCTCGTCTGTAAGCCGAGAATAATAATAGTGCCTACCTTTAGCAGCTGTTGTGAGGATCAAGGGAATTACTTATATGCAAGGCAGTTAGAAGAATGCCTGGCACAAAGTCAGTATTTATAAGTATTTGCTGTTATTATTGTTGTCTTTTCTATTAGATTTCTTCTTGCAAGTAATGCAAAATTATATGGATCCAAGAATATTTATCTATATTCAACTCATATTTTGAAAACCAACATCAAGTAGTTAAATATGGTATTTAAATGTAGATGTTCTATTGAGAATGTAAACATCATCAGTGACTCTAACATTTTCACAAAGATGTGGACTGAATTATTCCTCAGCTAAGTAAGAACTCCAAATATATGAAATAAGAATTCTTAGTGTTTGTGATAATTATGGGATGGACGGAAGGAGAGGAAGAGAGACACCCTTGTATTTGATAAGTATAGATATTCAGAATACTGATCACTTAATGGCTATTTTGTTTTTTCTACACATGCTGCTGGATCACTGGGAGTGAAGACCCACAGGCTGAGAAGTGAACGGGTTTAGTCAGGGGATCTACGGCCATGCGCAGCTTTCCGAGGGTAACTGTATGGGCATCCCCCAGCTGGGTCAGCACTCCCCACCTCTCAGCTGGCACCCCAGAATCAACTGGGTCGGAAAACTTTTCTAAGCTCCTCACATAGTCTCATCCCCAAAAGGCAAGCCTTCTACTTACTGATGGCAAATGACATATCCCTTGTGTATCCTGTGCTGAGAATTCTGCTTATTGGGGTCCCACAGGAAGTTTTCAGTGAGTTTCAGGGTGCACCAAGATGTTAATCTCCTTACATGAGCTCCAGGCCCCGCCACCCACTATCTCAAAGGCCATCCAAAGGCTGTTTACAACAAAGCGTACAGTCACTTGGAATCACTCTGCTCTGCTCCAAGGCAGCAGGCTACCTTTGTGCCTGCAACCATCTCCGCAGGGCCCATTCTGCATAAATGCGGCTGGGGTCACCCAGACTCTCAGGGAGCACTTCTGCCCCAGTAAGAGTTTCTGGGGGCCTCAGAAGGTAGAAGTTTGGCTTAACAAAATGTTTTACAATGTACCTGCATCAGATCTTGTTTTTCTTTTTCTCCTGAGCTAATGGCTTTTCTGATAGATTTTAGTTCTGTTAGAATGGCTTTGGCTTCACTGAGTTCATACCCGCTCTGGCCTCCAGACATTTTTTTATCAATTCTGTGAAAAGAGAAAAAGAAAGAAAAAGTATCAAAGAATGATCGCATATAAGTTAAACAGACAGTAGGAATTGGTTTCGGAATTGTCTAAGTTGGATGATTATTTCACTTCTGACTCTCATATACCAGCAATCATCTTTTCAGGCGGTTACTCCTCATTTCTCTTTTTTTTTTTTTTTGAGATGAAGTCTTGTTCTGTCGCCCAGGCAGAAGTGCAAGTGTGCGATCTTGGTTCACTGCAACCTACGCCTCCTGGGTTCAAGTAATTCTCCTGCCTCAGCCTCCCAAGTAGCTAGATTATAGGCGCCTGCCACGATGCCCGGCTAATTTTTGTATTTTTGACAATGATGGGGTTTCACCGTGTTGGCCAGGCTTGAACTCCTGATCTTGTGATCCGCACGCCTCGGCCCCTCCTTTCTCTTTTAATCACAGGCGGCTAAGATTTCTCCCATCCCTCACTTCAAACCCAGTCCATTTCTAATCACTTTCAGGTTCAAATAAATGCATGTCTTTTTGCCTTCAACCTGTTTGAATGATCCCACTGCTGGCCGAACCCAAATCTTATCAAGTGCTGATTCTGATCTTCACCCAAGAAAGGTAAAAGACATGGGCAAATGCTTTAGCAGAAGAACACAGAGGCAAGTAAACTGCCACCTACTTTTACATAATGTTTTGCTGTAATGTCTGTGCAAAACCTGGCACAGGGCCTGCAGCTTGTGAGGCCTTTAATAAATGGTTAATACACAAATTATTATTTATATTAGTGAGTACCCTATAATGTTTGGATTGTGTGGTTAGTTTCTTATTTCTCTCTCTCTATATATATATATATAAAATATATAGTATTTATTCTGCTTTTATGAAAGTTATGAGTCAAGATAAAATTGCTTGACTTGCTGGATGAGTTCAAACTTAGGAAAACGGCAGAAGGGCAGTAGCCATTTCTCAACTCATATTGAATAAACAGCTCTTCAATGAGCTAATTTATTATCCCTGCAGAGCTGCTTACCAAGTGTCCTTACAGTTTACATCGTCACTTTAGGCTGGAGGATTTCATGTAACCTAATTCTTTGTGTTTGAAGGGCCTAATAAAATTACCTAATTCTTTTTTAAAAAATAGTTTCATGTACTCTTCATGATCACTCTCCTGGTCTTCCCCAGCGACCTGTGCTGTCTGGGATTCACTATGAATTCAGCACGAGTTCTCCTTGTGGGACACATGGCTATGCCTCTGCCCCAGCCAATAACTCTATACAAGTTCTTAGACATAGTTTTGGTCTTATCCAGAGTCTCCAGAGAAACAACACCTACTGAATCAGAGAAAACAGACTCTGAGCTCATTTGGTTTAAAACATTTAATAATTAATACTTATTTGCAATATGAAAGGTATAATCCGAAAAAGATAAAGCAATGTCATCTTAATCACTCTTCCAAACAAAGTCCACTCAAACAAGTGCAATTTGTAGATAACGTATTTCCCCAAGTACTGTTTTAGTCACTACCTTATGCTGCTCAACAAGCAATTAAAGACTTAAGAACTTAAGAAAATAAAATAAACTTGATCATAAGATCATCTAATAATAAAGTACAACCAATCAAATCACAGATTAAACACATGCACGTGTGCGTGCACATGCACATGCACACACACACACAGACACACAGTGTTCAGAATGGGAAGGGCCCCTAAAGATCCCCTAGACACTTCTTCCAAATGAAGAAGCCAAGGGAGAAAGTTGATGCAAATTTATACTCCAAATTGCACAGACACTTAGCTAGTAGGGGAACTATCCTAAAATGACAGATTCAGAACTGGGGCCCTTATGACTAACACATTTAGAATATCTGATGAGACTAGTGAAGTACTTTGAATATCAGCTAATTCCATTCATTTGGGAAGAGATTTATCAATGGAATTTCTGACTCTCTTAAGTATTATATCCACCAACTTAGCTGAGGAAATCGCTTATTAAAACAAATGATATTTCCAAATATAGCATTTTGGCATTTTCAAATGTAGCACTTCTTAACTAAAAATAAAAACTAAAATGTGGGATTTCATAAAATAGGTAGTAATAGGGGTATCTGAAATTGCGTCAAAATGAACTTCTAAAACTCAGTTTCTTCCTGTTAGTGTAAAGTCTTCAGAATTTAATGATAAAACAAATCTTTGATTCAGAAATAAATATAAACTTTATCATGTGAAAATAAAAGCAGGTAAGCTGTTTTCAGAAATAAACCTTAACATTTAAAAAATAAAAGCAGGACTGGTTCAAGACCGCTAATTTAAATTTCATAGAGCTTTGACCACATGAAAATCTCTTGGCTGTCCACTGCTCAACAGAATGCTAAATATGAAGAACACGGCTCAGCTTTCATCGTGGAACGCTTTTTGCTCATTTCCTTTTGCCTCCTTTGAACTTCTCTACTTTACGTGCTGCCTTTTTCCTTTATTTCACTGTTTCTTGTTTTTCTCCTCTACTTTTCTTTTCCCACTTTTTCTCTTTTGACACTAACTTGCCATAAAATTAACCGAAATAGAAGCATCATTTGCTGACTTAAAGTATCATGCTTTTTGTTCTTAATATGAGAAGTGCCATTTTTTTTTCCTTAAAATTTCTTTTGGAAGTTCTTGACTTGAGTGTGCCCTATAACTCATTTTCACTCAATATATTAGTCTCTTCTGAAAGAGAAAAGATGTTCATTTGCATTCCTTCTCTGGAAAGTGTATACCCTGAGAACCAAATTTTCACAGAATCTGTATATGCCTGTGACTTGCTGTTTCATCACTAGTCTATTTTCCAATTCTGAATGCACACTGGAGGCAGCAAATGGAAATAGGCATCTTCCTGGTATCCATTTACACATATACTACACCGCTGCTTATGCCAAAGTCAAATCTGGGACCACAAACTGAAATGAATAACAGAGAACAATGCCATATTTGTCTATCCAGCATAAAACTATTGTACCAAGTAAAATGAAAGCTCAAGTTTAAATTACATTATAATTCCAGATTCAACAAATATATTCCATTCTATTGTAAATAAAAGCTACAAAAGCCTACAATAAGATTCTATTGAAATCTTTTCCTGAAATATATTTTCTGTCATAGCCACAAATATAAATCCCTTTATAGTATCAAGAATGTGGTTTCTTAAAAGGTCCGGCTGCTGGGTTTGATTGTTGCTCATTCAGCGTTTTAGTGGTATGGTGGTTAACATTGGAATAAAAACAGCTTCATTTGGTCTATAGTAAAGGTACACAGGAGAGGTCTCTGATGTTAGATACCATATCTTTCCGCTCTTGGTTCAAGGGATTAGAATCATTGCAGGAGAATGTCTGAATTTCTACAACAAATGTCTATTGTTTTCTTGTGGAATGTTATTGACAGATTCTTAAACATGCCTTAGATTCCTATAAAAATTGCTTGCAAGCAAACTGCTTTGAAACAATACAGCATTGTTACATCAATACAACAAAGACAGCAAGTTTGGCTAACCTTTAATCCCAAATGGTGATGCGAGTTATAATTTCATGTGCCTTAAAAATGTGGAACATATGGCTAAACACTTCATGGCACTCTTCAAAGTCTGTTTTTTCTCCCCACTCCCACCACAAAGCCCTGCTTTATGCTGATAAACAATTACTAAATAACGCACTTATGTCATTCGAGTTCTGCTCGGTTTTTTGGGGAGCTCTGCAACCAGCTGAGGTTCTTACAACATGGCTGGACTTTAGAAGCACTTGGGATCTCATAAAATATACCCGATGTAGAGACTAGAAACATTATTTTTCTAAGCACTCTCCAGATTATTCTAATATGCAGTCAGGTTTGAGAACCACTGGGATGGGAGCATCTGAAGGAATATCAGGGTCATGATTATATGTGGTGAGCAGGAAAAAAGGAGTCTGAGCGATAACAGCACATGTGAAATTAGTCATACGTCTGACTGGTGGTCAAGAGCAGCGCCCGGGTATCCCAAGACATGACTAGTCACCCAAACAAGAACAACCAGTTTGTTTGTCTGGCCAGTGACACACAGGATCTTTAAAGGGGGTCACCCCTCGCTGCTTGGAGCATCCCAAATTTCCTAAGAGCAGAAGGCAAAGTAAGATTCCACAGGGAAAAGGAACACAGCTGGGTACTTTCCAAAGAGGCAGCACCTGAGACCAGCTTGGCATTCCTGAGGTGCTACCAAGGGAGATGCTAGGAAGAACATGAAACCTGCCTGAACAGGAAACTGACCAGGGACATCCCTAGAAATACTGCACCACAGTTGGAGACACCAAGCAGGAGGGAAGCTGAACCTCCGCTGTGTGGTCATGTGGCTGTGAAAACCATGGACTGTTTCTCTCCCATGAGAGACCCTGTGGAGTAGAGTCTGCAGGATTGGAAAGTCTCAGGTGTGCCTGTCACGGTTTGGACAGGCTGGGCCTCAGCAGCAGGGAGAACAGTGGCTTTCAGGGGCCAGGAATGGGGAAGGGATATCCTGATCCTGTGACCCTCTGTCACCTCCATTTCCACTTAACCTGGCCCAGCTTAGGGCTCTGCTAATGGCCCAGCTGACTTCAGTAGCAAACGGGAAAGGTAGAGGAAGGCAGGAAGTGAGGCACTCACTCCCGCTCCTTTGCTGATAATCCTGACTTGCTCTTACTCCCCTGCCATCTGTCAGGGTTAGACTCCAGGTCATCCCTGGGGCTGACAGAGAGAGACAGACAGGCCTCCACCCGAGGGCCCAGGGCAGCTGCAGGCTCACATAGGGGTCAAGTAGAGCCAGCCCAGCCGAATGTGGAGAGGAATTTCTTGTGCCTAGTCTCTTAGCTCGGTACCACAATCTTAGAGGAGGCCAGCAAGGGTCCAGGAGATCAAGGTAAGACAAAGGCTTTTCACTTTGGTTTCTTTGGATCTCCAGTGATTAATAAAAACTTTGGAGCTTTTCAAGTGTACAGATCTTTCCCAAGTTTGTATCTGTTAGTTGATTGCTTGGTTTTCTTTTGGTGTAGAGCTCTGAACTTTTTACTTTATGTTTCTCTGAAAAAGCTCTTATGTAATCTGTACTTCTATTTTCTTGGTTTTAATATTAGTTAGGAAGCTTACTCTAAAGTTGATTCAGTATTTTCATACTCACTGCTGCAATGTTTCAAAGCCTTGTTCTTTATAGAGCAGTTCTTGCTTCATCTGTGAGAGTTCTCTCTTTAGCTTTTTAACCTTTAAAGAGAAATCAACACAAATATTAATGTTTGCAAATAATTAGCCACATAGCCTATTGTTTTAAAAGATAATAAATTAGTAAACGATTAAACACATAAACAAAGCCATTAGTTAAAGTAACATTTACTTTACCAGTTTCTCCTTCACATAAATTCTGTGGAAGGCATATGAATAATGTTTAAAACTATCAGTGATGTGTATTATTACTACTATTTACCTTCATTACCTTGCTTAGCAACATTCTTATGAGCTGGACATCATCATTGTCTCCAGCCAAAATGGGCAGAATAAGAACTCCAAGTCATGGCATCTCTATAAAAGTGTGTGTTTTTCCTTCTCACTGTGACAAGTGTCACTGCCCACCTCTCTATTCTTCGGATGTCCCGGCAGTTCCCTCTGCCTGGAAAGCTCTCCCCAGATCTCCAGCAGTTGACTCCCTGTCCCTCCAATGCTAGCTGAAATGTTACCTTTTCAAATAGGACTTCTCTAGCTCCCTGTCCCTGCCACGACTCTGTTTTATTTAGACCAGAGTATTTTTCAGGAGCTGAAATTCTCCATGTACACTGTCTGTCCTCCATGGGAAAGTAAGCTGCAATCCCCCAGCTGTATCCTGAGATCTACAACCATGCCAAGCAAACAGCAGATGATCAATAAATATCTGTTGTCAAACTGATAAAATATATTTTTCCTGTTGTCAAATACATACTTTGGTAATAACAATTCTAAAATTTGACAGATCACAAAAGCAGCACATGCCTGGTTTAGTCACAAACTAATAAAGATCTTCACACGAGGGCTAGAAACTTACCTCCATGTATTAAGTTAGAGCCTTAAGTTTTTTGTTGTTGTTGTTGTTTGTTTGTTTTTTTGAGACAGAGTCTCGCTCTGTCGCCCAGGCTGGAGTGCAGTGGTGCGATCTCGGCTCACTGCAACTTCTGCCTCCCAGGTTCAAGTAATTCTCGTGCCTCAGCTTCCAGAGTAGCTGGGATTACATGCGCCTGCCACAACACCTGGCTAGTTTTTGTGTTTTTAGTAGAGACGGGGTTTGACCATGTTGCCCAGGCTGGTCTTGAACTCCAGGGCTCAAGCGACCCACCTGCTTCGGCCTCTCAAAGTGCTGGGATTACAGACGTGAGCCACCGTGCCCAGCCAGAGCCTTAAGTTTTAAACACATTCTGTTGTGCAATATTTTAGTGTGCTTTTGAACTTTTATGTTGATTTATTTTACTCATTCCACAAAAAGGTATTGACTCTTTACTATGTGTCCGGTGCCGGGCCTGAGTGTGAACAAAACAGACATGATCCCTGCCCTCAAGGATCTTACAGACAATGGAGCAGCCATATATTGAGCAAATAATCAGCCAACAAAAGAAATCTTAGTAATTACAAAAGGTGCTCTAAGTTCAGGATACTTAGATATGCCAAGAGAACAGAACCTCATTTAGTCTGAGGGCTTTGGGTGGAGACTGTCTGAAGAAACAATGTTTCAATTGAGAGGGTTAGTGGGGACTCACTTGGTAGAAGGGGTCCTCAACAGGAAGAGCTTGTGCAAAACCCTAAAGGGACAGTGGGGTGAGGGGGTATTCAGTCAACCTCTGGAATTTAAAGAATGCCATGTGGCTGGATTACAGAGAGTGGGGGTGGCAAAAGATGGAACTGGAAAAGGACTGATACATAGATGCCACATTGAGAATTTCTCAGTCTTACTCTAAGAACGAGAATCAAGGAGATTAAAGCATGACCTGCTTTATGATTTTAAATAGTCACTGTGACAACGCTGTGGGGACTGACCAGAAGTGCCGCAAGGGTCCATCATGCCAGCACTGTGGGCTGGCATGTGGGCAAGAGCCAGAGAAGGAAGATACTTCAGAGGGAGAATCAACAGGACTTGGTGATGGACTCAGCGTGGAGGGTAGGGGAGAGCATGTGACCAAAATCACATCAGGATTTTGGCTTGACAGCTGGGTGAATGAAGGTGCTTTCCTGAAGAGCAGGACAAAATGTGGAAGAAAAGAGGAAGGATTTTCTTTAAGATATTTATTTCTGTGATGCCCAGGAGACTTCAATGGTAACTAGAATATGTAGACTTGATGTTCAAAAGTGTCTGGACTAGAGATAGATAATTTAGAGTCATTGGCATAAAGATGATATTTTAGGTGCATAAGAATAAACAAGATTACCTAAAGGGGGTGTGTATTGAAAAGAGAAGAGCGTTCAAGAGCAAGCCTTGGGCATCTCCATTATTCACATATCTACTAGAGGGAGAGACAAAATACACTGTGAAGTAGTGGTAAGAGATGTAAGAGGGAAAAAAAGGGCATCCTAGAATACAGGAGAACAATGTCAAGAGAGAGACCAGGCACTATGAGGAACACTGTGACAAAGACAGGAGCGGTGGAATACTCATGTTTGCATACCTTTAGGCACACTGCTTTGGACAAAGCAGATATTCAATAACGCATCTGTTGAGTTTACCTGAAGGTTTATCAGTTTGTGCCCTTATGTACTTATATTAGGGAAAATAAATACAATAATTATGTTTCAAGGCCCAATTTATAACTACAAAGAGTTATAAACAGTGCTACTGGAACTCAAAGGAAGAAAGGATTACTTATGGCTTGGGGATGAGGGTGGAACTCCTTGAGAAGGCTACCTGAACTGGATTTTAAAGGTGTTGTAATGTGAATTAACAGCAATGAGCTCATTCACAGTATATCACAAAAACATTTCAGTTTTAATATTAAACTATATCATATCAAAATAACCACAGCAATCAGTAGCTCATTCTACATGTATTTTTATTTAGGACAGCATTCTCAAGCGCTTTTTGCCAAAAAGACAGCAACACTTTCATCTTTTGGGGAAAAAAGAAAAAATCAATCCAAAAATTGATAGCACTTATATATCTGAGCTAAAACCTGTCTTTACCTTTGAAAATACAGTTTGTTACAACAGCAACAAATAAAACAAAATACCTCGGAATTAACTTAACCAAAGAAGTGAAAGATTTCTACAATGAAAACTATAGAACAAGCTTGCCCAACCCACGATAGCTTTGAATGCAGCCCAAGTTCGTAAACTTTCTTAAAATATTATGAAGATATTTGCTTTTCTTATTTTTTATTTTTTAGCTTATCAGCTGTTGTTAATGTTAGTGTATTTTACGTGTAGCCCAAGACAATTCATATTCTTTCACTGTGGCCCAGGGAAGCCAAAAGATTGAACAACCCTGCTATAAAACATTGATTAAAGAAATGGAAGAGGACACACAAAGGTAAGATAGACCATGTTCATGGATTGGACGAATCAATATTATTAAAATGTCCATACCACCCCAAGTAATCTACAGATTCAATGCAATCCTTATCAAAATATCAAAATCCTTTCATAGATACAGAAAAAACAATCCTAAGATTTATATAGAACCAAAAAAGACCCAAGATATCCTGAGCAAAAACAACAAAACTGAGAGAATCACATTACCTGACTTCAAATTGTTAAAGCAAACTAAATATGGCCTGAGAAGGACTTCATACTTCTATAATTGAGATCTCGTGGATGAACTGTAACCTAGCTTAATAGCCAGACAAAATTGAAAACCTAACAGTATATACCTGTAACAATAACTGAGTGTTGGCCAATCCCAGTGGCCATACTTCAACCCCTCACAGACTGCTGAATGTTCAAACTGTGTTCAAATAAGGCAAATGCCAAGCTGTAACCAGTCTCACTGTTGCTGTACCTCACTTCCAACTCCTGTACGTCACTGTACGTTTTTTGTCTTTACATTTGTTCTGACCACAAGGCACTCCCGGAGTCTCTGTGAGTCTGCTGTGAATCTGGGGGCTGTCCGAGTCACAAATCGTTCATTGCTCAATTAAACTCCTTTAAATTTAATTCGGCTGAAGTTTTTCTTTTTTCCAAATTATACAACAGAGGCATAGTAACCAAAACAGCACACAACTGTCATAAAAACAGACACACAGATATAGAGAACCAGGAAACAAATCCACAAATTTACAGTGAACTCATTTTTGACAATGGTGTCAAGAACACATATTGGGGAAAGGACAGTCCCTTCAGTAAATGGTGCTGGGAAAACTAAATATCCACATGCAGAAGAATGAAACTAGACCCCTATCTCTCTCCATATACAAAAATCAAGTGAAAACATTCGATTAAAACAATGGTGATATTGAACCCATTTAGAAATAATGAATTAAAACAATTACTGTATCTTATTGACAAAAAATAGAAGTCTTAAAATCATTGGATTGCATGAGATAAATATTATACAAAAAATCATTTGGATTATGATGATAGGCCAATTTAAATTTTTTAAAAAATTATTTAAGACATTCTTTATCTTGAAGAGCTATTAGTACCCCCATGTTCGCTGCAGCATGATTCACAATAGCTAAGATACAGAAATAATCTAAAAGTCCACTGACAGATGAATGGATTAAAAAAACATAGTGTGTATACACAATGGAATATTATTCAGCCTTTAAAAAGAAGGAAAGTCTGCAATATGTGACAATATGAATGAACCTTGAGGACATTATGGCAAGTGAAATAAGCAAGTCACAGAGGGACAAATACTGTATGATTCCACTTATGTAAAGTATCTAAAACAGCCTCATAGAAGCAGCAGCAAAATGGTGGTTGCCAGGTGATGAGGTGTACAGAAAAGGCAGAGTTGCTACAGGAAATAAAAGTTTCAGTTATGCAACATGAAAATTAGTTTAGAACTCTGCGGTGCAACATTGTTTTTATAGTTGAATATAGTATACACTTAAAAATTCTGTTAAGAGGGCAGATCTCATGTTAAGTGTTATTACTACAATAAAAATTGAAATTCAAAAAACGTTGACCTGACACACTTGGACTCTCCTCTGTTTAGGTGATATGAGTGAAATTTTATTCTATGTTGGGTGACAATCACATAGGAAGCTAACCTGTGCTTTCTTTGTTCCCCACATTATTTAGTTTACCTAAAGTTGGCTATATGCTACTGTTTTTATTATACTGGGGAGTCTTCTTAATGGACAACCAGAATGATTCTTAGCTCCCAAATGCCGAGATGGCATTTTATGAACTATCAAAAAGTTTGCTCCCATAAGTCAAATGAGTATTTCCAACTAGACATTATTTCTGGTTGTTTTGGTTTTATCGGTATAGTGTTAATTAGTAGTTCAACAACCACCTTTCTTCTTTTGAACCACTTGGCATCATTCTAGCTACTGGAGGATCACTGCTTTCACTCTTCTGTTCTCTAACGCAGCCTCACATGTAGGACACAGAATGTAAAAACTAATGTCCTTAGATGATAACTGGAAGATTACGCTAATGCTGACCTACAAGCTTAGCACAATGTAGACTCAGCCAGGAAGCAATAATGAGAGCTAAATTTCTAAGTGCTTTTAATGTATTCCAGTCACTGTGCTAAATAAAAATACCCATTTTCAATCCGCCAACTACGCTACTAGATACAGTCTTCATTCTCATTTTATTGGTAAAGAACCTGGAACCTACAGAGGAAAGGTAAGTAACCTGCTAAAGGTTACACTGCTATCACAGTCTATCTAGAACCCAGGAGAACTTCTAAAAATACAATTTAAAAAGTTTTGTTATTAATGGCATAATACATGTAAAAAGAAACTAGAATTGAAGCAAAATGACCTAAATAAAAACTGTGACCCTTATTCTGCCTTAGAAACTTCATTATTCCTGTATCCCACTGGAAATGAAGACATGAAAAGTCCACAATCCCCAGAGTCTGTGTTTTCTCTCACATTACTGAACTTAACTACAGCTGTAGCTAACCACCTAATTTTATTCCTAAGGAGCCAAATCTCACAACCCAGAGTACTAAATTGGAAGCAAGAGCCCACGGTTTCTGCACATTTCCCACTGTCTACACTGACTACGCTAAAGCAACTGATATTTTACATTGATTTCAGTTATTTCTGAAAACCAGGAAGATCCTGTGATTAAACGTGATAAGTATAACTGAAAATCACAGAGCCTCCTACCACTTCTTATAATCCTAGAGTCATAGGTTTTATTTTAAAAGAAGGGGAAAGAAGATGGCAATGAAGGAAAAGTAAACTCTGGAAACCTATAGACCTTAGAAAGATCACAAGACAGACAGGTTTCAAAAGTTTGCCCTAAAAGTGAATCTTGCAACATTAAAGCTCTAACGAGCAAAATGGTATTTTACTAATGACTACCTTCCCTTTTCACCATTTTCTCCATTGTCTTGCAGGGAGCTCCTTAGCAAGCCAAGAAAGGGCAACTGTCAACTTGCTCCTTCTGGAAATCCTTCTCCTGACTACCACTTCCACCTTTACTGAAAATCCTCATCACCTACCTCATCTCTGAAGTCACCTTCAAAGAAAATAAGAAGCCAACTCCAGAGAGACAGTCAAAGAATTCAGAATAAAACATTGTTTAACTTTCATAAAGCGTAGAGGAAAGCAGAATCCCAGATGCTGCTAGAACCATGTATGATGGCTAATAAATGGAATTTGTCGTCAGAAACAAGATGGCTAAACACAACATATTTTTTAAAAATCTTTTAACAACAATAAAAAGGAAATAAAACAAAAGCCAATGAGAAAAATTACATAAAACATTTATGAAAATACTATCTCGATACAAATAACAGATAAATATTAATATATAGAAGGTCAATGCTAGATTTCCACAAATAATTAAACCAGTAAGGCCGGGCACGGTGGCTCACACCTGTAATCCTAGCACTTTGGGAGGCCGAAGTCGGTGGATCACCTGAGGTCAGGAGTTCGAGACCAGCCCGGCCAACATGGTGAAACCCCGTCCCTACTAAAAAATACGAAAATTAGCCGGGCATGGTGGCAGGCGCCTTAATCCCAGCTACTTGGGAGGCAGAGGCAGGAGAATCGTCTGAACCCAGAAGGCAGAGGTAGCAGTGAGCTGAGATCAAGTCATTGCACTCAAACCTAGGGGACAAGAGTGAGACTTCTCTCAAATAAAAAAGTTTAAAAAGAAAAAAAAAAAAGAACCGGTAAATTACCACATGACCCAACAATTCTGCTTCAAGGCATATACCCAAGAGAAATGGAAACCTATGTCCATACAAACACTTGTACATGTAGGTTCACAGCAGCATTATCCATAAT
The DNA here is from genome assembly GCF_008728515.1 of Papio anubis. Taxonomy (NCBI): domain Eukaryota; kingdom Metazoa; phylum Chordata; class Mammalia; order Primates; family Cercopithecidae; genus Papio; species Papio anubis. The sequence goes on from NC_044978.1 coordinate 6,539,514, forward strand.
AGACAAAAAGTGGCAAAAACCCAAATATCTGCCAACTGATGAGTGGATAAATAAAATATGGCTGGGTACAGTGGATCACGCCTACAATCCCAGCACTTTCGGAGGCCAAGGAGGGGGACTGCTTGAGGTCAGGAGTTTGAGACCAGCCTGACCAACATGGCAAAACCCCATCTTTACTAAAAATACAAAAATTAGCTGGGCGTGGTGGCATGCACCTGTAATCCCAGCTATTTGGGAAGCTGAGGCAGGAGAATCACTTGAACCTGGGAGGCAGAGGGTGCAGTGAGCCAAGATCGCACCACTGCACTCCAGCCTGGGCGACACAGAGAAACTCTGTCTAAAAAATAATAAAATAAAAATAAAATAAAATAAAAGTGTATTCATATAGTGGAATATTATTTGGCAATACAAGGGATGAAGTTCTAATACATGCTACAACATGAACGAACCTTGAAAACATGCTAAGTAAAAGAAGACAATCACAAATGATCACACAGTATAGACGCCATTTATATGAAATGTTTGTAACATCGGGAAAGACAAGAAACAGTGGTTGTTCAGGGCTCAGAGGATGGAGAAGAGAGGTGTGGGGAATGGGAAGAACCGCTAATGGGCACAAGGTTCCCTCTAGGGGAAGGGAAAAATGTCCTACAGTTAGATTGTAATAATGGGTATGTGACTATGAATGTACTAAAACCCATTAAAATGTACATTTTAAATGGGTGAATTGTATGGTTTCTTAATAAAGCTGTTAAATTAAAAAAAACTAGCAAATGGAAATACACATGGTAAAACATCATTTTTAAAAAAATCACCTACTAATAAAGACAAAATAGAAAAACATTGTATCATTACATACCAGTTAAACTAGCAAACATTAAATACAAATAATAAAAATATGGTCAAATGGTTTCCTATTTCATATGCGCATCCACAACCTTTCCAGTGGTGTGTCAGGCCGACATGCTCTTCTGTCTTCATTCCATCACCTGGATACTCTCTTCCTTTCTCCCTCATTACTCTCCCCTTTTTCTCTCTATTGAGGCCACATTTGACTTCAAATTGTTTCTGGAAGATCCCACATGTTCTCCTGTGTCAAGACCTGTATGTATGCTGATTCTTCCCCACCTGACTAATTTCTTCATCACTTCTGTCCAATCTTTGCTCAAATTTTGCCTTCTCAATGAGACTTCTCCTGAACACTTATTCAGAGCTGCAACCAAACTGGGTGTGGTAGTGTGTACCTGTAGTCCCAGTTACTTGGGAGGCTGAGGCAGGATGATCACTTGAGCCCAGGAATTTGAGTCCAAGCTGGACAACACTGCTGTCTCTTTTTTTTTTTTTTTTTTTTTGCTGTCTCTTAAACAAAAAACCAAAACAATAATAACAAAAATCCTGCAACCAGCTCTCCTTCATTCCCCATGTCCTGTTCTATAGCACTCATTCTTTGTTGAATCAATTTTTAAAAACATGAATAAAAGTTGAATTTATCAAAATGCTTTCTCTGGGCCGGGTATGGTGGCTCATGCCTGTAATCCCAGCACTTTGGGAGGCCAAGGCGGGTGGATCACTTGAGGTCAGGAGTTCAAGATCAGCCTGGCCAACATTCTGAAACACCGTCTCTACTAAAAATACAAAAATTAGCTGAGTGTGGTAGTACACGCCTGTAATCCCAGCTACTTGGGAGGCTGAGGTACAAGAATCGCTTGAACACAGGAGGCAGAGGTTGCAAGGAGCTGAGATTGTGCCACTGCATTTCAGCCTGGGTGATAGAGTGAGGCTCTGTCTCAAGAAAAAAAAAGCTTCCACTGTATCTATTGGAATAATTAATAATTTCCCTTCACTCTGTTAGTACAGTGAATAATTTTCAAATCCTAAATTGTATATTCCTAGGATAAGCCCACCTTGGCCATTATATATAATTTTAAAATGTTGCTGTATTTAGTTTACAATATTTTGTTTTGGAATTTTGCTTCTTTGCTTGTGAATATGGTTGGCTTATATTTTGTTCATACAATCTTGTCAGAATTTGATGTCAAAGATGTGCTAGGCTAATCTTGAGGGTTTCTCTGGAATTTCAATCATGGTAACAGGGCCATTCAGATTTTTTCCATCATCTCGAATCAGTTTTGGTTAATAATATTTCAATACAAAGTTAGTCATTTCACTTCAAAATTCAAATGTAATAGTATAAATTTTCTCATGCCTTTTTATTTCTTAAGCATGTTTTCATTCCCTGTACTTTTTTATTTGTTCATTTTCTCTTCTTACTTTTGAGTCAGTCCTGAGAGATATGTCAATTTTATCATTCTTTAAAAAACCAAAATTTGCTTTTGTTGATCCTTTCTTTCATGGCCATGTTTTCTATTTCAGTAATTTTTACTTTCTTTTTTTTTTTTTTTTTTTGAGATGGAGTTTCACTCTTGACAGTTGCGCAGGCTGGGTGCAATGGCGCGATCTCGGCTCACTGCAATCTCTGCCTCCCAGGTTCAAGTGATTCGCTTGCCTCAGTCTCCGGAGTAGCTGGGATTACAGGCGTGAGCCACCGTGCCCGGCTAATTTTTTTATTTTTAGTAGAGATGGGGGTTTCACCATGTTGGTCAGGCTGGTCTTGAACTCCTGAACTCAAGTGATCCATCTACTTTGACCTCCCAAAGTGCTGGGATTACAGGTGTGAGCCACCGTGCTCAGCTGATAATTTTTACTTTTAATTTTATTTATCTTCTTCTACTGGCTTTGGCTTATTCTGTTCTTAGGTTGACTACATTGTTCATTAATTTTAAGACTTTCTTCTATAAGCATTTAAAGTTTTAAGTTTTTCTCCAACATTTATTCTAAACTATTAACTAAACTACAGACTTTTTAAAATTTCCCCAGATTTTTCACTATTGTCCTTTTTTATTCAGGTCCAGCCTAGGTACTACAGCGAGACCCTGCCACTCTTAAAAAAAACAACAGGAGGCTGGGTGTGGTGGCTCGTGCTTCTCATCCCAGTCTAATCTGAGAGGCTGAGGAGGGAAGACTGCCTGATCCCAGGGGTTTGAGATTGGCTTAGGCAATGCGGCAAAACCCCATCTCTACAAAAAATACGCAATTTACCAGGTTGTGATGGAGCGCACCTGTAGTCTCAGCTTCTCAGGAAGCTGAGGTGGGAGGACTGCTTGAGCCCAGCAGGTGGAGGTTACAGTGAGCCAGACTGAGCCGCTGCACTCCAGCCTGGGCGAAAGAGCGAGACTCTATCTAAAAACAACAGGAACAACAAAAACCCAACAGAAAACCACTTTATTCAGCAGTTAAGTCTCCTTAGTTGCCCCCAGTCTGTGACAGTTCCTCACTTTCCTGTCTTTAATGACCTATTCATTTCTGAAGAGCACTAGTCAGATGTTCTATAAAGTGTACTCCAATTTGGGTTTGCCTGATACTCTCTCATAATTAGACTGAGATGATGGATGCTGGAAAAGAATACCACAGAGGTGACATGCCCTTCTCTCCCAATGATGTATCAGAGTATACGCTCTCCACATGACTTATCCCTGGTGATGGAAACATTCGTCAGTTGGTTACAGTAGGAGCTGCCAGGTTTCTATAGTAAAAATCAGCTGTTTTTCCTTTCCATACTCTATTTGTCAGGAGGTACTCACTGGAGCCAGCCCAAATTCAAGAAGAAAGAGGTACCAAATTAGCAGACATGTTCAAACCACCAGAGTCAAATAATACAAATTTGAGGGGAGACACTGAAGCGATGCAACTATCCTCTTTTTCAAAGTTTTACTCACTAATTTTAGCAAAGAATATACATATATGTTTGACCCATTATTTAGAAGTGTATTACTCTAGACTTCCAAATTATTTAGCTTCTAAGTTCCCTAGAAGTACAACTCAGAAACTGAAAATAAAAAAACTCTAAGCATAGCAACTCAGTGAGTGTCCTCGAAGTAGAAACACCCAGGGAGAGGCCAACAGTTGAAGAAACAACACATTATCAGAATCCTAGAAGCCATTCTTGTGCCCCTCCAAATTACTAAACCTTCCCTTTTCCCTAAAAGTAACCATTATCTCAACGTTTAGGCCTGTAAATAGTTTTGTCTTTTCTGAACTTAATATAGTGGACTCATACAGTGTGTACTCTTTTGTCTAGCTTCACCCACGCAACACTGCTGCTGCGTGCAGTTGTGTACACTGATCCGCACTGCTAGATGAGGTTCTACCGCACGACCATACACAACGCGTTCATCCAGTCCGCTACAGACACATACTTCCAGACCTAGGCTAATTCCAGACCGAGGCTACACACTACAACCACTCTGTTCCAGGGTGGAGCTGCGTGGCAACAGGTGTGCCCACGTTCAGCTTTATTAGGGAAGGCCAGTTTCCCACCAGCAGTAAAGAGTTCCAGCTGCTCCACATCCTTAATAATGCTTCATATTGTTCGTCTTTTGGATTTCAGCTCTTCTGAAAGGTGGGAAACAGCTTTGTTGTTATTTTTTAATGAATTTCTAACAAGTTCACTACAGTCAGAGAATGTGGTCTGACCAATACTTTTAAATATACTGAAACAAGTCTAATGGCCCAAATGTGGCCAGTTTTCATGAATGTGCTAAATGTGCTTGAAAAAATATTTTTGCTCCCCATTTTTCCCCACCCGAATACAGCATAAGATCCATGTTGTATACATTAATTAAAGTTTGTCAATCACGTGTATTTACCTATTCTATACTGTTACTAATTTTTTAATCTGCTTGATCTACCAAATACCAAAAGTTATATTGAAATCTCTCACTATGATTGTGGATTTTCTGCCAATTTTTGCTTTACATATTTTGGGGCCCACATTTTAACGGACATATAAATATTCAATGGTCTTTTTTTTCAGTAAAGCATTTTGCCATAAAATCTATCACTTCTGACATTAACAAAGCTTCATTTCCTTATTTGTGTATACCAGCTTTTTTCTGGTTAGGAATTGATTGGCATATCTTTTTCTTCCCATCCTTTTAACTTTTCTGTATCTTTGTTTTTAGGTGTCTCTTTAAGTATCATATAGGTAGATTTCTTTCCAAACCCAGTCTTTTAACCGTTGTCTTTTTAACTAGAGCATTTAATCCAATTACACTTAATTCTAATTATTGATACACCGAGATTTACGTTATTATCTTACATTAGACTCATTTGCCCTGTATTTTTTATTTTCTCTCCTTTCCTGCTTTCTTTAGTAATATAGTGAACAACTGATGCCATACATTACTCTCAAATTTTGTCTGAAAATGTCTTTATTTCACCCATATGCATGAAAGATGTTTTGCTGGGTATAAAATACTGATTAATGGTTATTTTCTCATAGAACACTGAAGGTATAAAAACAACACGATTGGTATGAAAAAATAAGCTATTGCTTGCTAATTTTGGACCTTTGCAAATAATCCCCCACCAGCTTTGGTTTTTAATTCATTAAATGATTAATTTGTAGAAGTTCTACTTAGTTTGTTTCCGTATTTTCTTGATCATTTTCATGGTATCTTCCCTACTTATATTTTCAATCTCTTTTATTTCTTAAAAACATGTTACACATGGATATTTCGTATTTTCTCTAACTTCTCAAAAATCTGAAGCATCTCAAGATCAAATTCTATTGTCTGCTTTTTTCCTGCCAGTTCTTTGTTCTCTGTACATCTGTGATTTGGGCTATGTGTTCATACTTTCCTACTGAAGGCACTAGTTGAAGGTGCATTACTCTGGAGAAGACGTGTATCTGCAAGTGACTGGAAGCACAACCGTCTGTCACTGCTTCAACTGTCACAGCTAAGTGTTTAGCTTGGGCTTTTTCAGACCATCCAGGTAAGTGTGAATTCAGGGGTATCTGCTGGTGATAAATCCAATGGTCCCAGTGGTTTTTTTTCTCTCCTTTATCTACCTAGCATTGTTGCTCTAGATAGGCAACCTTTCTTGCTGTCTTCAACAAGCAGCAGTGGTGGTGGTGGGAGGTATGCTAGGGTGGTTTGGCTGGCTGAATTCTAGTATTCTTACACTGAAGGTTTAGTGTCTGTGTGAGTCCCCACTTTATGCAGCTGGGGTCTGTCACCATAACACCAGGAAAGGGACACAACAGAAGGGAAAATTCACCTAGCTTATCAAATTTCCTCAGGGCAAAGCCAGCTTTAGTGTCCTACTTACTATTCTGAGTTCTGAGCCTGGTGTACAGTCTCTACAATATCCTTCTTTCTACCTTATCCAGACTTTTATTTATCTTCATTTATATTACATTCACAATTTTTAGTTATCACTAGAAGGAGACATACAGTGTGGACGTATTGTCCACTGAATGGTTGGAGAAAAAAAGTCCCCTAATGTTGGCTTTTTGGTGCTTTCTCTCTTCTTGTGAAAACCTGACAAAGCCTGATTTGGTGTGTGTGTTTGTTTTCCAGCTTTTAAATATTGCAGAGCTATTCTATGGTACCAATTTTTAAATTTTCATTAATTATTGTCTTTATTTCTCCTTTCTTTCAGTTTAGTCTGTTCCTTAAGTTTTTAAATGCAAAGCTTAGTTATTATTAATATTCTTCTTTATTTAAGCCTATATAAATTCCCTACTAAAAACTGCTTTAGTTGTAGCCTACAAAATGTATACATATTTTTATGACCACTTAATTCTAACTATTCCTATATTTCTATTTAATTTTGTTAACCCCTACATTATACTGAAAGTATGTGTAAAAGTTTCCTGTAGGCCAAGGCAGGTGGATTGCTTGAGCCCTGGAGTTTGAGACCAGCCTGGGCAACATGGCAATATCCTGTCTCTACATAAAATATAAAAATTAGCCAGGCATGGTAGTATACCACCTGTGGTCTCAGTTACTTGGGAGGCTGAGGCGGGAGGATCGTCTGACTCTGGGAGGCCGAGGCTGCAGCGAGCCGTCATTCCGCCACTGCACTCAGCCTGAATGACAGAGTCAAGACCCTGTATCAAAAAAAAAAAAGTTTCACAGAAGAGTTCTGCATTTTTTGGCTTTTTGTTATTGACTTCTAACTTAGCTGGCATCCAGGCTGGACAGTATGCTCAGTATGATCATAATCCATTGTATTAATTTTTTAAGGGCAGCTTTATGACTAGCATGTGATTAATTTTTATGAGTAATGGAAAGAAATCTGCATTCATTATTTGGTGGGCTCCATATACAACCATTAGACCAAGCTTATTAACTTAGTTGTTCAAATCTCCCCACCCCAATACAGCATAAGCTCCATGAGAGCAGTTACTTTTGTTTGTTTATGCTATACCTCACTGCCTAGAATAGTGGCTGAAATGTATCTGTTCTCTGCTACATCATTTGTGTAAAACAGTGTCTGGCATATATGAAGCACTAAATAAATAACTGCTTAATGAATGAATGACTAAAGGCTTCTCATCCTGTTAGTTATTGCATTTGATTTTTAAAATGTCTCACCATCAGGTTGGCTTTGTCTGCTACTCCCCATTGTTTTCTCAATCTTTTCTTTACATGTTTTGTGACTAATTTAAATGAGTCCATGATTGGACTTTTCACATTTAAATCACTGGTCCATCTGGAATTATTTCGATACAAAAAGTAAGGTACAGACTCACCTTTATTTTCTTTTCACCTTTATTTAATTTCTTTTAACATGGGCAAAGAGATATCCTTACACATTCACTGAATAATCCAGTTTTATTCTAATCATTAAAAAATGCTACTTTTATTATATTTTAAATTCAACAAGATGTTTCTGCCTATTTGTGGATGTTCAGTTCCATCGATCTTCCTATTTTTGTGTCACTATCACACTGTTGTGATTACTGGTAATGTATGTATTTTAAATATAGTAAGACAAGAACTTACACACAACTGCCAATTCAGTTGCAATAAACACTCATGCATATAGCGTGTGGTCTGCAAATACAACATCTTACAAAAAGAATCAGAGTTTCTTGAATAATGTCTGATTCCAGGTCTAGTGCAAAAAAAGTCAAAAACATCTTTTCAGGCCAGAGTAAAAGAAAACTTTCAGAATACTACGATCAAAGGTATGAGGAATCAATACAAAGAGGTTCCTATATCCCAAGACAGGAAAATTTGTGGATCAATAAGCATAATAATTACAATGACCTAAAACATATCCGTTATGTTTAAATCTGTGAGCACAACTTGATACTTTAAAACCTAAACAAACAGGCCAGGTGCAGTGGCTCACGCCTGTAATCCCAGCACTTTGAGAGGCGGAGGCGGGCAGATCACTTGAGGTCAGGAGTTTGAGACCAGCCTGGTCAACATGGTGAGATCCCATCTCTACTAAACATACAAAAATTAGCTGGGTGTGGTGACACATGCCTGTAATCTCAGTACTCGGGAGGCTGAGGCACAAGAATCGCTTGAGCCCAGGAGGTGGGGGTTGCAGTGAGCTGAGATGGCACCAGTGCACTCCAGCCTGGGTGACAGAGTGAGACTCGTCTCAAAAAAAAACAAAAACCTAAACAAAAACCTCAACTCTGTTGGTTATCTCTGGCAGGTGCTAGACAGAGATAGGGCATAGCTTATTATTTCATCTATCTTTCCAATATGAGCTGAGGATCAGTAAACAACAAACAGAAGTGGTGATGCAGGGGGAAAGTTTCTCTTTATAGAGGCATTCCAACAAATAAATAAATAAGGAATGGTATACTTAAACTATAATATTTTTGCAATCCCTAATGAAATAATCAATCTAGACAATCATAAGTTGCTACTACTATAAAAAAAAAAGAGACATGCACTTCCTGATGGATATATACAGCACAACCCATGATGAATGTCTCTGCCCCCAAAAAACTAGATCTCATAATCCTCTACATCTAATTAATAATTTACAGCAATTATAGGAACAAAGGAATTTGTTCAAGTACACCATGGGCATGTAAGACACAAAAATCAGACAGTGGGGAATTCTACAAATGATCTAGTTTTTTGTTTTTTTTTTTTTTTAAGTTACAAAGAAAAGAGGGTGATTAAAATTAGACCTCAGCTGGGTGCAGTGGCTCACACCTGTGATCCCAGCACTTTGGGAGGCCGGGTGGGCAGATCGCCTGAGGTCAGGAGTTCGACACTAGTCTGGCCAACATGGCGAAACCCCGTCTCTACTAAAAACACAAAAATTAGCCAGGCATGGTGGCAGCTGCCTATAGTCCCAGCTGGCAGGAGAACCACCTGAACCCAGAAGGCAGATGCTGCAGTAAGCAGAGATTGCAGCACTGCACTTCAGCCTGGGCAAGACTCCTGGGCAAGACAAAGTGAGGCTCCATCTCAAAAAAAGGCAATAAATAAAAAACAAAATTAGACTTCAGAGATTTATTTACCAACTGCAATATATAGACCATATTTAGACCCTGATTCAAACAAGCCAATAGAAAAACAAATGAGAAACATAAATATTGACAAGGCATTTGGACAGCAATAAAGAATTCGAGTTAACTTTTCAAAAATAGGACAGCAGTAAAGAATTCTAGTTAACTTTTCAAAAATAATAATGGCATTGTACTTTCTTCTTAGCTTTAAAAATATATGCTGAAATGTTTACAGGTGAATGATACACTATTTCAAATTGTCATCAAAATAATTCAGAGCGTAGGGTGAAAGTAAAAGATAAAATGGATGAGATGTGATGGAAATATGGGAGAAAATTATACTATTCTCTCTACTGATATATACTGCTTAGTATTTCCCATCATAAAGTATAGTCATGTGTCACTTCATCAGGTTACATTCTTAGAAATATGATGTTTGGCAATTCTGCTATCATGTGAACATCACAGAGTACACTTACACAGAACCAGATAGCACAGACTGCTACACACCTAGGCCATTTGGCATAGCCTATTGTCCTAGGCTACAAACCTGCACAGCATGCTACTGTACTGAAAAACACAGGCAACTATAACATAATTGTAAGCATTTGTATATCTAAACATAGCTAAAGATAGAAAAGGTACAGTAAAAACATGGCATTATAATCTCATGGGACTACCATCATATGTATGTGGTTTGGTCATTGACTGCAGTGTCATTTATTTGGCACATAACTATACTTTTATTATTATTTTATTTTTTGAGACAGCATCTCACTCTGTTACCCAGGCTGGAGTACAGTGGCACAATCTTGGCTCACTGCACCCTCCACCTCCCAGGTTCAAGTGATTCTCGTGCCTCAGCCTCCCGAGTAGCTAGGACTACAGGTGTGCACCACCACATGCGGCTAATTTTTGTATTTTTATTAATAGTAGAGATGGGTTTTCACCACATTGGCCAGTCTGGTCTCGAACTCCTGGCCTCAAGTGATCTGCCCGCCTCAGCCTCCCAAAGTGCTAGGATTACATGTGTGAGCCACCATGCCTGGACACATAAATATATTTTTAAATGTAGGGTAAATTTGCTCTAGTAACATGTCCAGATGATATTCTGAAAATTTCTATCCTGTTCCCCCTCCTACACTCCCAAATTAGGATTTTGATATTGCATTCTTATATTGTTTCTATTTTTTAAAATATCTGTCTTTCATTTGTTAAAATTTTCATTTATATCCCTCAAAAATGTTTTATAATTTTCTCTAGATAGGGCCACTATATTTCTTGATAAAAGTTAATTCTAGATATTTTATGATTTGGGTTTGCTAATGTGAATGTGATTTTATATATTATGAATGGCTATCATAGATATGTTAAAAGATTTTACATATATATAATACATATAGATTCCACTTACCTTATTAGTTCCAATAATTATTCATCTGAATCTTTTCCTCCCACATAAAAAATGGTATTTTACCCAATTTATAATAAACAGCACAAATTTTAAATGTACAATATGATGAGTTCAGACAAGTACATATAATCATGTACTGCTAGGACAACCACCAAAATATTTCCTCATGCCTCTTTATAGTCTATCCCTACCTGGCCCCTAGCAAGCACTAAACTTTCACTGTTTTTGAAATTCATCCATGTTGTATCAGTGACTTGTTCCTTTTAAATTACATCTTATGGATATGTCACAATTTGTTTATCCATTTATCTATTAATGGACATTTAGGCTGGTTCCCAGTTTAGGCTAACAAGCATAAAGCTCTCATAAATATTTACACTAAAGTCTTTGTGTGGGTATATGCTTTCATTTATATTGGGTAAATACCTGTAAGTGGGATTGCTAGTATGTTAAATATATGTTTAACTTTGTAAGAAATCAGTAACCTGCTTCCCAAAAAGGTTGTACCATTTTGCATTCCCATAGCAACGTATGAGACTTCCACTTCCTAATGGCTTCCCGTTACACTGCTGTGGCTATACCCAACAAATGTTTATACAGTGTATTTTCCCTTTTGTTTAGTTCAAAATATTTTTAAATGTTCCTCATGTGCTTTCTTCCTTGGCCAATGAATTATTGAGAAGTATGCTAATATTTTTCAAGTATTTGACAATTTTTCCAGATATATTTCTGTTTATGTTGTCTAGTTTGATTCCACTATAGTTACACTCTGCATGAATTTGAGTCCCCTTAAATGTACTGAGATTTCTTTTCATATTCTACAGTAAGGATTACCTTTGTGATGTTCCATGTGCCCTTCTGCTGTTTTTAAATGGTATGTTCTATTTTATAAATGTTAATTGGATCAAGTTGGTCTACGGTATTGCTTACATCTTTTGACAGCATTGCTGATTATCTGGCTACATATTCTATCATGTCCAACTATAATTAGAGATTTGTCCTTCACCTTGCAGTTGTATTGGTCTTTATTCCAGGTATTTGAAGCTCTGTTAGTATGAGCATACATCTTTAAGATTCTTATGTCCTTTGACAAACTGATCCATTTAAAATTATAAAATCTCTAGTAATAGTCCTTGTTCTGAAGTTTAGTTTGATATTAATATGACAACTGCAACATTCTTTGGATTTGTATTTTCATGATATATCATCTTTAATATTTTAATTAACCTATCTAGGCCTTTATATTTAAAGCAGGTCTGTTGCAGCCATCATGAAATTGGGTCTCGTTTTAACCATTCTAATAATCTCTGCCTTTTAACTGGAGCATTTAGGCCATTTATTAATACACTTAGTATATTAGCTTTCTTATTGTCGTATTTTCTTCCTCTATTCTTGCCTTCTTTTGGGTTAACTAAATTTTTTCTAATGATTCCATTTTATCTCCCTTATTGGCTTAAAAGTGATACCTCTTTTTTTTTTTTTTAAGTGGATACTCTAGGGCAGGAATCAGCAAATGACAGCTCATCTTGTGGCCTGTTTTTTGTTTTTGTTTTATGGCCCACAAGTTAATAAAGGTTTGCAAATTTTTAACTATTATCCAAGAAAAGTAGAAAAAAAAAGAGCAAAAATCTGCACCAGAGACCACACATGGTCTGCTATATGAGTTTACTGATGCTGCAGGACAAATTAACACAGAATTAGCAGCTTAAAATTAATTACAGCTATTTAATAGCTCACTAGGTTCTCTGGGTTCTCTGGTCAAATTATCACAAAGCTGCAATCAGGGTGTTAGCCAGGCTGAGTTGTCATCTGGGGCTTTGTAGAAAAACCCACTCCTAACTTCATTCTCACTGTTGGCAACATTCAGTTCCTTGTGGCTCTAGGACTGAGACTTGAATTCCTTGCTGGCTATCAGCCAAGGTCACTCTCAGTTTCTTCCCATGTTGGCCTCTCCCTCTGTAATCCAGCAATGGTACATTTAAACCCTCTTATGCTTTGACATCTAATGTCCTCCTCGACAACCAGCCAGAGAAACTCTGTCTTTAAAGGGCTTGTGTTACCTCCAATCCCCCAGAATAATTTCTCTGCCCCCTAGGATAATTTCTCTATCTTTAACTCTGCCATATTAAATAATGAATCATATTCAGCCTGGAAATTATGAAAGTCATGTATATTAGGAAAGGCGGGGGAGGTGAACATCTTGGAGGACTGGAAAATATTTAGAATTCTGCTTACTATACCTGTACCATCTAAAATATTTACTATTTGGATCTTTATAGAAAAAGTTTGCTCTAGTGTATAAAATATGCAGCCTACTGCCAATAAAAGTCACTACTTTATGAATAGTCAAAGTGCCTTAGACAGCATCCTTCCATTCTCCCCTATTCTTTGTGATATTTTGTCTTATATTTTGCTTTTAAATATCTTATAAGCCTCACAACATATTTTATTATCTTTGTTTAGGCATTTTTATTTAAAGAGGCTTGAAATTATTTAAAAAGTCTTGTATTTGCATATGTAAGATCTCTAACATTTTCATTATTTTATTTAGTTCCAAATTGCCATGTGGTATCATTTTCCCTCTGCTTGAAGAGATTGCCTTTAACATCTAATATATTCCAGTTCTGCAGGCAATCAGTTCTCTTGTTTGTCTGAAAAATTATTTTATTCTTTAATTTTGTGGTAAAATATACATGTAAGATTTACCATTTAAGTATACAATTCCGTGGTATTAAGTGCAACCATCATCACTGGTCATTTCCTGAACTTTTTCATTGTCTTACTGAAACTCTGTACCTATTAAACAGTAACTCCCCTTTCTCTTCTTCCTCAGCCCCTGGTAACCACTATTCTATTTTCTGTGTCTATGAAATTGCTTATTCTAGGTACCTTATATAAGATGAATCATATTTGTTCTTTTGTGTCTGACTTATTTCACTTAGCATAACGTTTTCAAGGTTCATCCATGTTGTAGCATGTATCAGAATTACATTGCATTTTAAAGCTTAATAATATTGCATTATACGTATATGCCATATTTTGCTGACATTTACCTGTGATAGACATATAGGTTGTAGGCATGTAATAGTTAATTTCATGTGTCAATCTGGAGGATATTTTTGGATAAGATTAATTTTTAAACTGGTGAACTCTGAGTATACAGACTGCCCCCCATAATGTGAGTATACCTCATCCAATCAGTTGAAGTCCTGATCAGAATAAAAAAACTGACCTCTCTAAGCAGGCAGGAATTCAACAGACTGCCTTTGGACTTCATCTGCACTGCAAGCTTTCCTGGGTCTCTGCCTGCCAGTCTTCAGACTTCATCCCCATCATCAGCTTTCCTGGGTCTCCAGGCTGCTGGTCTTTGGACTGGAACTGTACTGGCTCTCCTGTGCCTCCAGTTCGTCAGTCCACACTGCAAATCTGGACTCGCCAGTTTCCATAATTGTGTGAGCCAATTCTTTTTAACAAATCTCTTCCTAGATTAGAAGGTATGTATCAAAATCTATATAGACATATATCAAAAAGTTAAATTTAGAATTACCTTGTGATCGAACAATTCCACTTCTGGATATATACCCCAAAGCACTGAAAGCAGTGACTCAAACAGATACTTGTATACCAATGTCCAACCTGTGTTAGTCAGTTTTGTTTTTAAGTAATAGCTTTCCTAGTAGGTGTGAAGTGATATCTCATTGTAATTTTGATTTGAATCTCCCTCGTGACTAGTGATGTTTATCATCTCTTCATACGCTTATTGGCTGGCCATTTGTATATCTTTTGGAGAAATGTCTATTGAAGTCTCTTGCCCATTTTTATACTGGTTGTTCTGCCTTCAATTTAAAAGACATTTTCACGAGGTATAGAAATCTAGGTTGACAGTTTTTTTTTAGTATTGGTACTCTTGAAATATCATTCCATTGTCTTGTAGTTTGTATTATTTCTGATGAGGAGTCTGTTGTAATTCTTGTCTTTATTCCACTGTACATTATGTCTTTTTCTATGGCTACTTTTAAGGATTTCTCTTTATCATTGATTTCTGGCAAGATGATTATGACATGCTTTGGTATGATCTTTTTTTTTTTTTATTCTGCCTTGGGTTTGTTGAATTTCCTATATTGATGGATTAATAATTTCAGTTTCTGCAAATAATTTTTGTGATTTCCTTCCCTGCTGTTTCTAGGAGACTTTAATTACACATGTCAAACTATTTGATACTGAACCACAGGATACAGATATGCTGTTAAGTTTTTACCAGACTTTGTTTTCTCTGTGTAATTCATTTTGGGTAGTTTCTATTCCTGTGTCTTTAACTTCGCTGATCTTTTATTTGGTAATACATAATCAGCTGTTACTCTCATACAGTTATTTTATTTCTGATATTGTATTTTTAATCTATAGAAGTTCCATTTTGTTTTTTAATATATTTTTTCTCCCCATTTTCACATTTTCCTTTACATTCTTGAGCATATGTATAACATGTTTTAACATGTTTGTCTGCTAATTAAATTGTACCTGTCATTTCTTCTTTTTGTTGTGGATCATATTTTCTTGCTTCTTTGCATACCTGATCATTTTTAACAGCTTTATTGATGTATAACTAGCATACAATAAAGTGCATATGTTTAAAGTACATACTTTGATAAGTGTTGACACATGTATATACACATGTAACTGTCAATACACTTCTAGAATATATCTAACACTCTCGAAGGCTTCCTGATGCCCTCTTGGTAAACTCTCTTTTGCCCCTCCACACTACTCTCATTCCCAACACACGTGAAAAATTCTGACTAGAGGGGCCGGGCGCGGTGGCTCAACCCTGTAATCCCAGCACTTTGGGAGGCCGAGACGGGTGGATCACGAGGTCAGGAGATCGAGACCATCCTGGCTAACACGGTGAAACCCCGTCTCTACTAAAAAATACAAAAAACTAGCCGGGCGAGGTGGTGGGCGCCTGTAGTTCCAGCTACTTGGGAGGCTGAGGCCGGAGAATGGCGTCAACCCGGGAGGCGGAGCTTGCAGTGAGCTGAGATCCAGCCACTGCACTCCAGCCTGGGCGACAGAGCCAGACTCCGTCTCAAAAAAAAAAAAAAAAAGAAAAATTCTGACTAGATACTGGCCATTGTGAATTTTACATTCTTGGTGCTGGATTTTATCGTATTATCTTAAAGGATCCTGGACTTTGTTGTAGCACACAAACAAATTATTTTAAATCAATTTGATCCTTTCAATGTTTGCTTTCAATTTTTGTTAGAATAAGTCCAATGCAGCCTTAGCCTCAGACTAATTTGGTCCCACTACTAGGGCATTACCCTTCTGATGTTTCTTTTCAAGGCTCTATGTCTCTATGCTGGTTGACGGAAACACAAACTATTCCCAGCCCTATGTGAGCTCCAAGAACTGTTTGTCCTATCACTTTCTTTCTCCAGTCTTATGGTATTTGTACCATGGATACTCAATCAGTATTCAAGTCAAAGATTTGAGGAGACCCTACTAGAAATCTCTAGACTGGCACTTGCCTGCTCTTGCTCCCTTCTGTCTCTGTAGCTCCCTCCTCTCTGGTATTTCCTCTATATTCTAGTCACTTCTCTGCCAATGAACTTTTCTGTCTCATCAACTCATGCACGCCACTAGACTATGTTTGGGTCCTTCTCCTCATACTGCAAACAGTGCAATCCCAGGGCTCACTTCATCTGTTTCCTTTCAGTTAAGAATTACAGTCTTCTACTGTTACCTGAAGTCTGAAAACAGCTGTTTCCTAGATTTTGTCCAGTTCTCTAATTACCTGCTGTTAGAGGGCAATTCTTGTAGTAGTTAATCTTTCATGGGTAACAAGTAAGCTGGATCTTTTAAAATATATTCACACGATTTTGACAGCCTGAATTTTAGGCAAAATGTCTTCTTGTTGAGCCTATTTCACCAATATCACCTTCTCTCTGAAGACACATCTAAAACTGTCATCCAATTGATGAGTCTCGAATCACACAATTTTACTCCCTTACATCTTGAAGGAGCTAAAATTCTGATGCCTTCATTAAGTAGAAGCTGAGAGTATTATGTCTACCACCCTCAGCTCTAGAAATAAATGTGCACCCAAGGACGCTAAAGATCGCAAAACATATGTAGAATAAATAGCTATTTCATACTCTCACTGCTTCACTGTCATGGCGTCAGGAGGTTGATTCAAAATTCAATGTGAACATGTTAGGTCAATGTATTTATTGTGTACATGTCAAAGAAAAGTACCAAAATATAAGGAAGTGTTGGTTTGAATGCATTCATTATATCTTTATCTCATACCATTCCACAAAGCTTAGCTCCTATGACCTTCAAAATAGGAGCAAATGAGCTTTGTAGGCTTTATAGAATCATTTAAAATAGATCATTTATGAGTGATTATTTTCCTGTCAATCCTGTTTGCTCAGATTATATATTCTCTAGCAGGAAAAGTTAATTGCTTTTAATATTGTAAAATGCCACAAGCATTATGGATATAAGGGTATTTAAGAATTAGGATGTGTAGAGATTGACATGGTGACTTATCTAGGTGAAGAGAAACTAAATATCTCCTCCTCAACAACATAGTGCCAATAAATGATTTCTTTTTTAAAATACGTATTTAGCCTGCAGTTTCATACCCTTCAAAGCTAGAAAAGGAGACCAAACTCATACAGAGATAGCAAGAGAAATAAAACATTAGAAAATCAATAAATGTGATTAAGTATTAAGATTCACTCTATTCAAATTCTGAGTATGCTTTTGAAAAAAGACACTACTTGCTACACATTTTAATTATTTCAAGTTACTACCATGTCATATTAGATAACACCAGTTCTTACATTAAAGAGAATCTCTCGTTTTCTGTCTTGCTTTTTTTTTTTTTTAGCGAATGTAAGTCAAGTCATCTCATTCCTAATTTCACTCAAAATTCACTGACTGTTGCGCTATTTTCTAACCCAACACTAACTACAATGGTCCTCCCTTATCCACAGTTTCACTTTCTGCAGTTTAGGTTGCCTGCAGTCAACTGTGGTCCAAAAATAGATGACTATGATACAATAAGATATTTTGAGAGAGACCACGTCCATATAACTTGTATTAAAGTATAATGCGATGACTGTTCAATTTTATTATTAGTCATTGTTGTTAATCTTCTATGCCTAATTCATAAGTTAAACTTTATCACAGGTATGGCTGTATAGGAGAAAACAGTGTACAATGGGTTCAGTGCTATCCAGGGCTTCAGGTATCCACTGGGAGGCCTGGGCCATATGCTCTATGAATAAGGGGGAGCTACTGTACAATACAAATTCATTTCCAAACATCCTAAGAATAACCTTATCTACAGTTTGGTGTTGCAAGTTAGCATCATTCTCTTTCAACACCCTAAAAGAAAGTTAAGTCACAGCTGAAAGAACTTGAAATGTAAGCTAAATTGTAAACATAGTATAAGAATAAGGATATCTCTCATGTCTAGTCAAGAGAGAATATTTGTAGCAATTTACATTCTCCAAAGGCTTTTTTCTTTTTCTTTTTTTTTTTGAGACGGAGATTTGCTCTTGTTGCCCAGGCTGGAGTGCAATGGTGCAATCTTGGCTCACCGCAACCTCTGCCTCCCGGGTTCAAGCAATTCTCCTGCCTCAGCCTCCCCAATAGCTGGGATTACAGGCATGCACCACCACGCCTGGTTAATTTTGTATTTTTAGTAGATATGGGGTTACTCCATGTTGGTCAGGCTGCTCTCGAACTCCTGACCTCGTGATCCGCCCACCTCGGCCTCCCAAAGTGCTGGGATTACAGGCGTGAGCCACTGCACCCGGCCGGTATATTTCTTTTTATTTGAAAAATACTGATATTATTTTTGCTCTGTTAGATAATTGGCTAAAGTATCATATTTTGATGTGCACATTAGTCAATTACTTTACTCCTAGTTACAAACTGAACTTTAAATCTGAGTGTCATTCTTTTAAATCTGTCTCCAAGATTACAAATAGCTAAGACTGTGGATGGCTTTTCTAAGTTCATCACCACTGCTAAAACGAATTCAAAGTGGGTCTATATTAACAATGAGTGAGCAGTACATACTTGAGAACAAAAGATAGTATACTGTTATTAATAACAGTGCCCCCTAGCCAGCTATGTGTTTGGAATGGTGTGCAAATAGTTTAACCAAAGGGGTCTTTGTTCTTCACTCTTACAAAATTAAAAGTTGTATTAAAGCACATGCAATAGGTACTCAATACACTTCTCAAATACATTTGTATTTCTAAAGACTTTCTTTTACATTTCTAACACTTCATTTAGGTTTAACAATGGTGAAAATTTCATAAAAATTAGCCAAAAACTTTCTCCACAAAATTTTCACCTATTTGTAAACTTCGGTATTGTGTTTTTTGAATAACGGCAATTGAATTTAAAGTTTCATTTGCATGAGAGAGTTTATATTTTAACCCAAGGTGACTATGGCCTAAGATCTATTATAAATAAATAATAAATTTTGCAGTAAAAACGTTTATATTCTTCTTCCTTAAAAAAATAGCTACTGAAAAATAGCTATTGAGATTTTCTCAAGCAATTAAACACCAGCTTTAAAAGTTACGAGTATCTTAATAAAATGCACTAATTCATTCATTTTACCATTTTCACAAATAAAAATAAGGTATCAGGAAGTACTGTTAATCCATTTGACCAAAGAGGAAACAAGCCCAATGGTCATCAATATCTATGTCCATAATATAACATGAAGCATATTTTAGACAGGTGCTTCTAAATACATGACTCCCAAATACTTGACCTACTAGTACTACTTCAGTAAAACAACTGAGGTACACCTCCTAATATTGTTGCAACAAAACATTAAAGCATAAAACTAGTGTTTGGCTATGCTTTAAAAATTGTTATTGTGACCAAAAATGCAGACAAGTACCCCAAGACACCAAAGCGATGAGTTAATTTATTCAAGAGTTACTACTCCTATGGCATTAATTTGTGGAAAGGATTTTAACAGAGTATGCAAACCAAGAAGGGTCAGATTATCAAAACCTAACAGACTCTGCCAAGTTACCCATCCACTTCTGAATGGCTGGGCCATTCCTAAAGTGTTACCTGGTCAAAATGGACACAGATACCAAAGAGTGCATCATCTGTGCCAAAGTGTTCAAACACAGTTCAAAACATCACAACAGCAACACAGTCCACACGGACCAATCTGCTATGGCGGCATTTCTAAAAAGGCATTCACACTGCCAGGAAGTGTTAAGCACCTGGGGACTAATGAAAGGGATGAAACCAGTGTCGTTTCTGATCTTTAATTATAGTTATTTATGAATATCTTGTCTTCTTTTTGTGAGGGAAGCACCTTCTTGAAGAGGGTGTCTCTCTCTGACTCATCTTTGTGGTCACAAAGTGATAAATATTATGTTATATATAATATAGGCCTCTGATATTAAGAGGGAACTAAACCTGGCATAGAAGAGGCTTAATCTAAGAGATTCTGCTACATCAGAGGACAATTCTGGGGAAGGTGACCACTTGGGATTTCCTGTGCTACCCCTGATTAGGATGGGGCTCCATTTCCTTCTAAATGGTTGGTTTCATGAGATATCCTAATATGTTTTTGTTTCTAAATCCCTCCCTTAGTTTGCGTATTTCTTAGAGGATCTAAGTGTACAGATTAACAGCTTATTGTGGTTGTTCCATTTACAATGTGTCTTGCAAAGATAAGAACTACGAAAAGGATGAAAATTTCAGAGGGAAGTAATAATAACTTGCTGAGAAGTGCACAGCTCGAGTATTGGAGTTTATTGAGAGTAAGTTTTGACAGAAATGTCTTCATTTCCTTTTTTTTAAGAAAAGGTATCTAGCCTAGTAGATCACAGAAACAAACACATAGACACGGTACAGAGATAGAGTACCAAGACATTTGACAAACCATTGCATGAACAGAGAATTACGGATGGACCGACAAAGGGTCCAGGACACCCTGGAGCGGTATTTATTGTACAGTGACATAGAATGATGACTTCATAAATCAAGAAATCCAAACTAAAGAGAGGTTTTGCTTCCAATAAGCTTGTTTGAAAAACAAACCTTTTTCATACTCTTTTTCTAATAAGAAATAGAAAAATTATGAGGAAAAAAATACATACATCTATTTGAGGACACTCGAGAACTAAGAAAGCAAGAACTTGTGTTAAAGATCCAAAAGAAGCCGGGTGTGGTGTCTCACGCCTGTAATCCCAGCACTTTGGGAGGCCGAGGCGGGCGGATCACGAGGTCAGGTGTTCGAAACTAGCCCGGCCAACATGGCAAAACCCCATCTCTACTAAAAATACAAAAAATTAGCCAGGTGTGGTGGCGGGCGCCTGTAGTCCCAGCTACTCAGAAGGCTGAGGCGGGAGAATCCCCTGAACCTGGGAGGCAGAGGTTGCAGTCAGCTGAGATGGCACCACTGCACTCCAGCCTGGGAAACAGAGCAAGACTCCGTCAAAATAAATAAATAAATAAATAAATAAATAAATAAATATCCAAAAGATAAGGGAAGCTCAGTGTCATAATCCAAACATGGCACTGTTTCTGCTTTTGAGGTATTTGCCCACACAACAGGAAAGGGAAAGGCTGGGAGCATGCAGTGACTGAGCACCTGAGACACAGAGAAGGGCTGGCAGCCCCACAGAGCTCAGGCACAGGGAAGAGACGCGAAGTTCAGCCTCTATCCAACAGAAGGGGCCCTGCTAAAACACCTCAGGAGTTCAACTGGGATTCTGAAGAGCTTTGCCCTAAAAGAAAAGGGAAACTGGAAATTGGCCCGCCCTTAGAGAAGGATTAAAGCCCAGGCTGCAGTCAGCTCAAATTATGATTATATTAAAATTACCTGCCCCTGGCCTGACTACCTAGAAGAAACAAAACTAAATCCTCTCTGGGATGATGAAGTGTTCAAAAATTACATAGTAATGTGCAGAATTTGGGCAAGTAACCAAAAACAACTGAAAAATAATCAAATAGAAATTCTGAGATTAAAACTTTTTTTTTTATTTTTAATAGAGATTATGTCTCGTTATGATGCCCAGGCGGGTCTTGAACACCTGGCCTCAAGCAATCCTCCCACCTTGGGATCCCAAAGTGCTGGGATTACAGGTGTGAGCCATTGCACCCGACTTCAAATGTAAGTTTTTGAACTGAAAAATATAGTGTATTTAAGTTGAAGTCAATAATAAAAGAAAAGCTCCAATTGTTTGAAAATTAAGCAATGTACTCATATGAGAAATCATAAGGAAGTTAGAAAATATTTTGATCTGAATAACAATGGAAATATAAAATTCAAAACTTGTGAGATGTAGGCAAAAGCCTGTGCATAAAGTAACGTAGAGACTTAGTGCAGACATGAGAAGGTAAGAAGGACTGAAACTGTTTGGCAGTATCCGCTGAGATATGTACGGTCAGGTGCCACATGTTCACATTTCCCTGCATATAAGATGGTATGTCTCGCACTGCCTTTTCTACTGTTGGATAAGTTTAGATACACAAATACTTACCACCGTGTGTTACAATTCTAGGTACTGAATGTACTTACAATATGTACTTACAGTACTCAGTATAGTATTATACGGTACAGGTTTGTAGCCTAGAAGCAACAGGCTATAGCATATAGCCTAGAGGTGTAGTAGCCCTACCACATGCGCTTGCATTAGTATACTCTGTGATGTACACAGGACAAGGGAATTGTCTAACAATGCACTTCTCACAATGTATGCCCATTGTTAAGTGAGCCATGGTTGTATTTTTTAAAATAAATTTTATTGTGTATATTTGAGGCTTACAACATGATGTTATGGGATACATGGAGATAGTGAAATGATTACTACAGTGAAGCAAATTAGCATATCTAGCAACTCACACAATTACCATTTTTTGTCACAAAATCTACTTATTTAACTTATTTAACAAGAATCCCTAATACAATACAATGTTATTCCCTAGAGTCCTCATGTTGTACATCACATCTCCAGACTTGTTCATCCTACATAGCTGCACCTTTTATCCTTTGAACCACATCTCGCCATTTCATCTCCCCTCACCTCCGCCCCACCCCCAAGTCCACGGTAACCACTGTTCTATTCTCTATCTCTGTGTATTTGATCTTCTTTTCAAGAGTCAACATAGAAGTGTTCCACATATAATGCATGTATAATAGACATGTACATTAAGGCATAATTTTTAATAATCAGAAATTGAAATAAACTTTAATGTACATCAATATTACATGAGATAAAGAATTTATGGTATGTACACAAAAGTGGAACACTATATAGCAATAAAAATGAATGTGGATCTTGAAATGCTATTGAGCAAGGCAAGCCATCAAATTAATACATACACTATCCAGTCTTAGGAAGTTCAAAGCAGGTGAAAAATTAACCCTCAGTGCTCACGAGGCCATAGCACCACCTTTAGGGAGAAGGGAAATAATGAGGAGAAATCATGGTAATAACCCAGTTCAGGACCTGGGTATTGGTTACATGAGTTCATTTACTTGGTGAACAGACTTTAATATTCCAAAAATCAAGGATAAACAAGCTCTGGCCTTAACATCAGTTTAGTTAAAAAGATTCAGGCCAAGATTCAGGAAACACCTTTCCATGAGGCATTACGAGGACCTCGTAAAGTCTGACTTCAGTTGTGGGAATCCTGAAATACTGGGTTGTCCAACAAAAGAGCAGCTTGGCTTAACTCTGGAGGACAAAACTCAGCACAATGAGGGAAAGCACGTTACAAGACTCAAATTTTGATTCAATATTCTAACTGCTAACAACAAAACTGCCCAATAGGCCAAGCGCAGTGACTCACGCCTATAATCCCAGCACTTTGGGAGGCCAAGGCGGGCAGATCACTTGCAGTCAGGAGTTCAAGACCAGTATGACCAGCCTGGCCAATATGGTGAAACCCCATCTGTACTAAAAATATTAAAATTAGTTGTGCGTGGTGGCGCACGCCTGTAATCCCAGCTACTCGGGAGGCTGAGGCAGGAGAATCACTTGAACCCGGGAGGCAGAGATTACTGGTGAGCCAGCCTGGCGGACAGAGTGAGATTTCATCTCACAAAACAAACAAACAAACAAACAAAAAACTGCCCAATAATGGACACACTGTCTCAATAATAAAGACTATTCCATGCTCTGAACTTGTTCACATCAAGGCGGAAGGGCCACTCATCAGGGGTGAGCGGAGTTTCCCACACCACACGGCGTGAGAGCTGACCGCTGGAGCCCCTTCCACAGCCTTCAGACTCTATGCACATGGGTCAACACAGAACCACAATTTAAACCTCTTACCCTTAATCTTGTAGTGGAGATCTCAGCTTTTAAAATATCGGGATCATATTTAGTACTGGATGAAGATCCTGAGAATACTTTTATAGAGAAAAAAGAAAAACTAATTATTTACAAGTTGCATAACTAGTTCTCAGCTTATAATTTCTTGAAGCTGTACACAGGGGGAAAAAAAGAATTTACTGAAGCTAAAAACAAGATTTATGTGCTTTCTTTTTATAATTCCTTTATTGTCATTTATCAGACACCTAAATATAAAAAGTAATCTTCAAACCTCTACCATATTTTTAAACTCTGTGAAGAGAAACATCATTAAGACCTTGGTGCTTAATTTTCTTCTGGATTTCATATACACTATGCCCTTAGAGGACTATACTGCAGCAGTACTTCAGAGTTTTGCATTATCAAGGAATTTATAATTTAAGCAGAACTTCTGAGCTCATCACAGCTGCTTCTTTAAACAAAGTCAGCTCCAAATAATCAATCTGTGAGATGACGGAGCGGTAAATCAACTCAGATGGTCAACAGAAATTACACTGTAGGTAATAGTTGCAGTTCCTCCCCACTAAAAATATTGTACAAAAGTAGCAAAAAGGGCCAAATTACTTGCATTGTTCTGAAAAGGTAAAAATTAACTCGTAAATGCATAAAAGGCAACCTGGCAGAGGCAGGTACAGAAACAGAAGGCATGCACAACCCCCAAACGGCGATTATTTTATCTGGAGTGGGGGTGAGATTATCCGGGGTGTGCCTTCACCTCTCACGGTTTTGAGAGACTCTTCCTGCTTAGGAGGGAAAAGGACTCAAAATTAAACTCCATAGAAATGTAAGTGGTCTTCTGTTACCTACAATTCGGTCTCCACTTCTAAAGTCTGAATAGACACACTGTACTTACAGCTTGTGCGAGAACTTGACTTTTCCTTATAGGCATCATTTAATCGCACGTATTCATCCAGGGCCAGCGCCAGCCTCTGTTCCTTCACATGGTACAGCTCCTTCTGTGTTCGGAGGGCATCCTGCGCCACAGAGAGGTAGTCCTTGAGCATCTTCTCCTGTTCCCCCCTCCATTGTTTTCTTGGATCTTCTATCTGTGTGGTTTCTGAAAACATTAGGTAGAGGGTATTTTTTAGAATTTAACTTTGTTTTCCGGATTGTTTAAACTTTAGGGAGTAGGCTAGCTTAAGTTCTTGTATCCTCTAAGGAGTTTATTTAGCTGTGCTAAATAAATTTCTCCAGAAATTTTATAGTTTTATTTTACCCAGTCCCATCAATTTCCTTCCTCTTTCAGGTTCTCATCAACAATGTATTCTCACTATAAATCTACCACATACGATGTTGTCAATCAGATCATTTCTTTCAAGAATTCTGTGGCTCCCCAGTGCCTGCAGAATAAAAGCTAAGCTATTCATTCCAGCACTCAAGGTCCTGTATAATCTGGACCCAACCTACCTTCATTCACCTAACATGGGACTCTAGCCACACTGCCCTCTGCATCAGCTCTAATCAAAGCTGGTCTACTCTGCAGACCAATACCAGTCCATGAACGCAGTTTCATGTCCACAACAGTAAGGACAGAAATAGACAGAAAACATTTTGTTATCATTATAGCGATTTTAGTCAGTTATTGTTTATCTGTTGATAAACATTTTGCATTTCTTTGTGTGTATACATTTTCACTTTTCCAGTAATTCACTTTTTCTTGTAGTTTACAAAAATATCAATGAGTCTGCAGTGGATCTGAAATTTAAAAATAAACAAACAAACAAAACCCTTGTCCTGTTTACACAGGATGCTCTAGCCTAAGGCCCTGGTTCTTGCTTCTGCACTTCTGCAAACTACAATCAACCAGAGACCCTTTTTAAAAAAAAAACCCCAGACCAGTTAGAGTTTCTGTGGGTGGAACCCAAGCACTATCGATTTGAAAGCTGCTCAGGTGATTCCAGTGAGCAGCCGAGCCCAAGAACCAGTGCTCTGCAACAGCATTCACACGCTGCCTCCTCCAGAAGGTGCCCCAGCCACCTCATCTGCAGGTCAGCCCTTATCCTCTGTCTTCCACGGCAGCTTATGCTCAGTTTATAAACTCCAAACACATTCTTTACTGTGTGGTGAAGCCACAGTAGGGGCCACAAAACGTGAAGAAAAACAAAAGAATCAGATTACCACAAACACTTTATGTTCTCATATTTAAAAAACTGACATATTTTTTGACCACACGTTGGGCCAAGGAGTTGGAGTGTACTGGTGTCCAGCATTGGGGTACCATGATGTGTACAAGAGAATGGATAGTTGGTGATGGTTAGTGCAGGTTGGTTAAGAGACATCCCCCTGTGTCTGCAGACATGTATTGGATCCCTCTGCTGTGAAAGAAAGGAGAGTGGCCATGTGCCAGTAGAAGAAGGGGCTGAGAATGGGACAGAGTAAATAAAAGAGGCTTCCTGGATACTGATGTTCTATTTCTTTCACCCATCGAAATTACATAGTTCACTTCTAAAATATTTGATAAACTTTGTTATTTCAGTCTGTGCACTTTTCTGTATGTTGTATTCAGTAATACAATGTGTTAAAATAAAAGTAGAATAGTTCAAAGGCGTAAAAACTATGGTATTGTGACTTACGATCTTGTCTCTAGCAGGACATTGTATCTAAGTGGATCCCACTCCCAACAAGAGCAAACACAAACAGGGGATAATTTGGGACAAATAGAAGTATGGCTCTAATACAGAAAACTCATGAAGCTTGATACACAAAAGATTAATAGAGATTTTTAAAAAACAAAGCAAAACACAAAGAAGGCCATGGTGGAATAACAGGGCCACAGTAAATAACTAGAAGACAAAATATATGAACAATGGTTTTCAGATGTTGGACAACAGGTAGTACGAATTGTGATCTCTGAAAGAAGGGAAATGAATCCCATGATTATCCTACATTTCTGTCTGAAAGCACTTTTTGGACAGCAGTGCAAAGAGGGGTAACTGAAGCAGAGAAAGGAGGCACTGCTGAATTGAAGCGAGAGGCAAGCAGACTTCATGGAAGCCATGAGAGGTGGAATTTGTAAAGCAAAGCACAGAAGTTCCAGAGACTGGAGAAGTTCCAGAAATTTGCACAGGGGTTACAAGAAGTCTGTGGGTGAATGCTAAGATGCACAAGGGGGAAGTGCACAACGCCAGGCAAAGGACAACTGGGGTGCTATAGGCAGATAATTCCCTGAGCTCACACAGGGCTGTGACAGTTTCCAATTACGACCAGCCAGAGGAGAAAGGACACAGTGAACATCTAGGGAATCCAGTGGAGACCACAGCAAAGTTACACCTTAACAACAGAGCTAAATAAGACATAGAGTAAAGGCTACTCTGAACCTAACCTAAAGGACCAAACTGGTCAGCAAGTAACTTAACTGCCAGTCAGAAGAAAAAAAGTACAAATCTCCCTAAAAGGCACAAAACCTAGCACTCAATGAAACCAACAACAACAAAACCAACTTTATAATGTCTAGCATCCACTATAATGTTACTAAACATAACAAAAAGCACAAAAATATGGTCCATAATCAGGAGAAAAATCAGTCAACAGAAACAGATCTGGAAATGTAGAAATGATGGAATAAACATAATCTAGATAAAACAGTTGTTACAACAGAATAGAGTCCAAATATAAACCCACACATCTACTGACTATTGTGCAAACAGTCAGTAAGCAGATGAAAGGAGACTCAACATCACCAATCATCAGGGAAATACAAGTCAAAACGATAATGGGATACCACTGCTCACTATATAAAACGGCTAGAATTTGAAAACTGACCATGTCAAGTGTTGAAGAGGATGTGGGGCAACTGGAATTCTCATTCATTGCCACTGGGAATCTAAAAAGGGGCAATCACTTTGGAGAAGAACTTAGCAATTACCATACAACCCAGCAATCCTACAACTTGTTATTTACCCAAGAGATCCAAAAATATGTATATACAAAAAGACCTCTAAACAAATGCTCATTAACAGCTTTATTCATAAGAGACAAAACTATTACAGCTAATGGCTAAGCAAATTGTAGTATATCCATACAATAAAATACTACTCAGCAACAAAATGAAACAAAATACTCAACAGCAATATATAAGACTCTTAAACACAAGCTGAGTGAAAAGACGCCAGACACAAAAGAGCACATGCTGTATGATTCCATTTATATGAAATGTGGGCAAACGTAAAGCTAATCCAATGACAGAAAGTGGTTGCCTGGGCCCAGCAGTACTGAGAAGTACTTGTTACAACAGAGCAAGAAGAAAGCTCTTTTTGAGCGGATGGAAATGTTCTCTATCTTGATTATTGTGATGGTTACATGGTGTACACTTGTCAAAAACTCATGAACTGTATAGTGAAAATAGATGCAATTTATGTATTTGTATATAATAACAAAGCTGATTTAAAATATGCTTTATAAGGTTCAAATGAATGAATGATGATGACTGATGAATGTTAAAGAGAACTGAGGTATAACAATACCTCAGTTATAAAGGACAAAGGGATGCTATAGGCAGACAAACGGATGCTATCAGAACAGCAGTAAAAATCCTTTGCCGCTATCAGCTGTTAAAAAGAGCACTGGTTAGGGAGTAAGGCCGTGTGGATTCCATATCCAACTAGTCAGATGTGAGACTCTAGGAGAAATATTTTACCTCTCTTACTCTCACGTCTCTTGGATGTACAAAGAGGGTGAAATATGGACGAATATTTTCTGATGTAGCCTTTGTAGTGGACACTGTTGGTGTCCTATCCTGGTATTCTTGGGTCTTTCTGCCATGGTCTGCTCTTTGCTGTTGATGGATGTCTGACTGCTCTAGAGCACTTCGCTAACTCACCTGCAGCCAGTGACTGACTAGTGAAGAAGACAGAAAGAACCCCCAGGTAGAGCAAACTCTGAGGTAGAAATTGTACTTTGGAGTCACCACAATCAAGTGGAGTCAGAGACTTCACAGAAATAAAACCTTCACTTGTTTTTTTCCCTCACTTTCCTTCTTTCCTCATTTCCTTAATGGTTTATCCCGGGATTTCCTTCATAAACCACGTTCACTTAAATTCTTGGCTTAGGGCTTGCTTCTGAGAGAACTCAACCCAACGTACCCTTGTATAATCTATGCAAATGGAAATGAAAGAAGTTTGGTCTTGGACTGTACTTCTCATATCCTCCTGTGACGGCTCTTAGTAACATTGTGTGTATGGGCAAGGCAGGGGAGAAATGAGAGGAAGATTCACTCTTGAAAATAAAAAAGGAAAATAAACCTGTCATTAACAGAGAAACGTAACAGCAAGTTCTAGCAATCGTTTTCTAAGATTCTACTAGAGAACTGAATAAATAAGCTGCTCTGGTTATTGTAAAACATAAAATTAGATTAAGGCACAGCCTAATTGCCTCAATAAAATCATTTTTGTGCACCATTACTAACAGTACTCTTAGATTTTAAGCCCTTGATGTCATATCATACCTGAAAATACTTCCACAGCCCACTCAGAGTTCCACAACCCCTTTCCCAGGGGTGTAGAGAGTATACATCAGTCAGCCCAGACTACACTGGAAACGAAAGGTGTGGATACAGAAGGACTACGGAACATACAAAAGGGAAGTGTTCCAACAAGAACCTCGGCATTTATTACTGGAAGGAGACGAGGAGGTACCGAGGTGCAGGAGGAAGAAGAAAAAAAGAAAATGATACGGTAGCATTAACCTGGGTGGCAGAAAGGCTGAGGTACATGGATTGTGAAAAACTAAACAGGAAAAGGAGGGATAATTCTTCCTTCCTCCTAATACCTGAATAATTAAAATGACTCCACATTGGAATGTACGTTGAGAATACTGAGACTCAGGTCGTAATGAAGTAAGGTTAAAAAAAAAAAAGAAGCACATGAATCATTTGAGTCCTGAGGAAGTTTTAAGAATATGAATACTGGAAAAAAGAACTGAGATGTAATATCCCAGAAGATCATAAACTCTGTATTCAGTCTAACTGGGTTCAAATCCAGGTGTGTCATTTACAAATTGTGTGACCTTGAGCAGGTTCTTAAACCTCTCCAGGGTTCAATTTCCTCCTTTACAAAATGGAGCTAATTCAGGGGGCTGTTTGGAGGATTAAATGAGATACTGCAAAATACAAAAAGCCGTTAACGCTGGTAAGCTATAACACTGTCTCTGATACTCGGACTGCAAAAGCAAAGAAATTATAAAGTCACATTGCTTACCCCAGCCTTGACTCCAGAGAGCATCTGTGTCTAGAACTAAGGCTCCACAGATCACTCTGCACCCATGTTAACCTACCCTGGCTTGAACTAGCTGATGAAAACGGGATAGAGTCAGCTGTAACAAATGAATTATACATACATATGCTCAACACCTCCCCTCAATCTGTGCACGTGGCAGCAACACTGGGGAAAAAGGAGTCTTGTAACTTAATAAATTATAAAATTATATCCACTCTGCTTCCTCTTCCCTTAGTGGAATTTGCGCACTCCACCACATACGTATTTATACAAGATGTCAGGGGCAGATCAGCAGATGAGACTGAAAAACAATCAACAAAATATTGCTTCTCAAAGTTTCTTAGTATGACACACAGTGTTGCACTTTCCATTTGTCAGTGGATGGCGTATTGATCATTTTTTAAAAAATTTTATATGTTTTGTGATGCTTTGATGTCTCAGGGGCCTTGCTGTCTGGGAAGAGACTGCCCCTCCCAGGGCTAACTTAATTCTTAAGATAGCAAATGACTCCCATGAGCCCATCCTTCATATGTAAACCAACAGTCCAAAGCCCATATCCCTAACCTCCTCTTTTATCTAACTCACACACCAAACCAGTATTTCCCCTGCCCTACATCACCCTCCAGGGGAAGACGCTGGACAACTAGAGACCATTCCCATAACCCAGAGTCTGCCGAAATTATTCAATCTAGCCAATCCTAAACTCGTTCAGACTTGCGTACCCTGTCTCACTCATTCCTTCCCAAGGAAACCACAATACAGGCTCTGGGCCATGATTTCTCCTCTGCTCCTTCTGCCTCCCAACCAACCCAAGCACTTCTCCACCATATGGCCCAGAATGGTGTACTATGCCCCCTTCCCTTGAGAACTGTAATAAAACTTCTTAACCTGCCTCAAAGTATAGAACTCATCCTCTAACAAACATAAATGTATGGTCTTGAAAAGTTTTCAGAACTGTAGATGACTCCCAATAATCCTCATCTCCTAGTAATTTATGCCTCTCGAGTATGGGATAGATCTGATGGCTTGCTTCTAATGAACAGAACATAAAATAAGTGACAAGACATTACTTCTGAGATGAGGTTACAAAAGACCGTGCTGTTGTCTTGCTCACTCTCTCTCTCCCTGATTTTTCTTGGCTTTTTGACTCTAACAAAGCAAGCTGCCCCGCTGTGAGCTGTCCTGTGGAGAGGCCCACGTGGCATGGAACGAGGGAGGCCTGTGGCCAGCAGCCAACAAGGAAGTGAATCCTGCCAATAACCGTACGAGTGGCTTGGAAGCAAATCTTTCTCCAGGCAGCCTTGAGATGACTGCAGCCTGGCTGACACCTTGACTGCAAACCACCACAGAGACCCTGAGCTGGAGGATCCAGCTAAGTCTTGCCTAGATTCATGGCCCACAGAAGCCATGAGATAATAAATATTATTTTAAACCAGTAAGTTTTGGGAGAATTTGTGATGATGCGATACATAATTAATAAACTAATGAAATAAAGAGATAATAAAAATTAAAAATGTATGTTAAAAATCTGAAAAGTTCTCAAGTTATAATAATTATAAGATATGTACTCTCAGTTCTCTTTCAATCTTTTGAGGTTTCAGCCAATCATATTTCCCCCATGTTGGGGACACAGTATATTTCAATAAAATATTTGTCATTGGCTAAAATGCCACAAAACACTGACTGACACTTCAGTGAATAAGGTGCAATAATGAAGACGATAATAAACTTCAGCATTTGTCTTGGACAGGTCAGGAAAAACACTCCGGGAGACTGGTTTAAACACCACACATTACAAGAGGGTCAGTGGGAAGCATTCTCATCTCTGAAATATTGCACAATTCAAATATGAACTGCAAAAGATGGTTCCCAAGGCACCTTAGAAGAAGGCTTCATAAAGCAGGATTGTGCTTCATCTCCATCACTGTATTTGCAGAACAGATTTGTGAAGATTATTTTTTAAATGTAAATACTCAAGTATATTATACAAATGTGGTATTTTTTATTAAGACCTAGTGGCCTTGGGAGCTCATGGCATTACAATATAATTTGCTGTTTTCTACTATATCAAAGAAGCAATATATAATACTGTTAAAATGCCCTGTACCTCAAGGAATTCACATTCCATCAGTTTTATAGATGTGAAACTTTATAGGTAGAGAACACATGTGAGTTACAAGAGCTTATCATGGAAGATAATGTTAGATTCTTCAAAGAAGATTATTTTTGTCTATAAAGGATATTTATATTCTTCCTACTGTGCTCAGGAAGAATAAATCAAATGAATATAAGTAACTTTCCTTATCTTCCTTTTTATAAAGTATCTGCTGTATTTACTATTTGTTCATTAATTCCTACAGACAATTATTGACCATCTACTACAGGGAAAATAAGATATTCAGGCATCAACCCTCCTTCCAAGAAACTTGCAAAACGTAGAAATAGTGACATACATATATGTAGAACACGATTAGTGCCTCGAGTGGAGAATGGCTAAGTGCCATGGCAGTTTAGAGACAAATGAGTTTCTTCTGGCTGAAAAAGAGTCCAGTTCCATGGAACAGGCAGTAAAGAGGGCTTTGAAAGATTCCTGACAAAAGAACCTGGCCCGTTCCCTGCCCCAGCCAAAACCCCCGGTTACCCCAGTCACACCAGCCTTCAGCTGCACTGAATTTCCTGCATGTCTTTCCTCAAGTCTTGCTTTCACTAGCCTCTTGAGACCTTGGAATCTACTTGCCGTCCTCCTTCTTCCCCACCCCCTTTTCCTCCAGCCTGGTTAACTCAGCCATCTCTTGGGTGTCAGCTTAAAGCACTTTCTCCAAGTAGCCACGGTCACACTCTTTAGGATGGAAAGGCTGCTTCTTCATGCTTCCCCATGTTCTCCTAGCATGCTGGTGGTCCTTTCCTTATTTCACTATATGCTCTCATTGCTTTACCAATACTCCAAGAAGGACTAGCCTGTGATGTCTTGAATGTCCAGTGAATGAATATGAAACTCATTTTGTAAGCAATAATGTGCCACAGAAGGGTTTTATGCAAGTGCACAAAAGGATCCTTTTTTTTTTTTTTTAAAGCGATGAGGTCTTGCACGTTACCAGGACTGCCCTTGAACTCTTAGGCTCCAGTGATCTTCCCACCTCACCCTCCTGAGTAGCTGGGACTACAAGCAAGAGCCACCATGCTCAGCTTCAAAGAATCTTCACTATATTCTAAGAAAATCATCTGACAGAAATGTGAGGTTCTATTATCAATTGATATGATGGAGAAAAAAATTTTTTGATGAAAATTATACATTAAATGAAAAAGTTTATAAAATAGTATATATAATATAATCCCATTTGAGATGTAAAATACATTTAAAGCTGTGTATGAGGCAGGGGCATTCCTTGCAGGCAGATTTAAGGCCAGTCTGGGCAACACAGAGAGATGCCATCTCTACCCCAAAAAAATAAAAACAAAAATAAATTTTAAAAAACTGTGTATATGTGCATGCGTGTATCAAGCCTGGAAGGATACACATGAAAAGATTTAGAATACTTAGTTAACTCTGGGTTGTATGAACATAATTTTTCTTCTTTTCATTTATCTATATTTTTACTTTTCTCCTATACACCATTACTTTTCGTTTGTTTGTTTGTTTTTGAGACAGGGTCTCACTCTGTCAACCAGGCTGGAGTGCAGTGGTGTGATCATAGCGCATCGCAGCCTTGAACTCCTAGGCTCCAGCAATCTGCCCACCTCAGCCTCCCAAGCAGGTGCGACCACAGGTGTAAACTGCCTCCCAAGTAGGTGGGACTACAGGTGCAAACTGCAAAACATGTTGAAAGGATCTATTCCCAAAACTGAGCAAATCCTTTTATATGAAGTTCCAGAACAGACAAAATTAAGCTATGGTGATAGAAATCAGAACAATGTCTGCAGCAGTAGGGAGGGCTGACTGGAAAGGGGCAGGACAGAACTTACTAGAGGGACTGAAGAAGTTTGTACCTTGATGCGGGGGCAAGTTACAAAGGATTATACACATGTCAAAGTCCACCCAAAATACATGCTCAAAATCTGTGCATTTTTGTGTATGTAAATGAAACCTCAATTACTAAAAGAAAGAAAAAAAAGTTATAGTACAACTCAGACTCTACCAAAAAGTGATTTACTTCTGGTTGTATTAATAATATCAAAACCTTACAAACCATACCTCCTCATTTCCCTTCCAGTTACAAACATCCCTCGTTGATATCTATACCCCCACTCCACACATACCCACCGAAAGGTGAATGTGATCATAAAACACTTACGGCCTAAAATAACTTTTACTGTCAAGGTCAAATCTTCTACTTCTAAATATTCAATAGTGTTTGTTAGAAACGTGTTAAACAGCCAAACATTCCTTATTTAATTTTTTCTTTAAATAATGAGAAAATTATGCTGAAACTATACAACGTCAGAACACAACATATGTGTGGAGCAGCTGTTTGAGAAGATAATACCGTTTGCTTCCTAAACTACTTCACAGGAATGTCTTGAAGATTAATGAGACAATGGACCAGATCGTTTTCAGTGGGTGAACTGTTTGCTGTTGGTAATTTGGGTACATCAGACCGCTAGAATACCATTACCATTAAAGCAAAATAGCAGACTTAAAATTTTATATTCTAATAGTGAAGTTTTAAAATATTCAACATGGTGTTTTTTGACACATAATTTATACTTGAAATGTACTTTAATTCCTTTAAATAAGAACAGAAAGCTTTTGATTGCTGAGTTAAGCAATAAAGCTCTTCTTTTTAACCTTTTAAGTGTTTATCATTATACTAGTTGCCCAGCGATGAAAACAAAAGATACAGTCACTGCCCTCCCTCAAGAAGCTCATAATTTAGTGAGGATAACATACAAAAAATAGTATAAATGCAATATGACAACCCTTTTTAAAAAATTCCTATGCACTTGGTCCTCCAGAAGTATCTGGATGGGGCATTTGACCAGAATGGGACGGAGACCTGTGAGGTGGAGGGGTGGGTATCAGAGAAGGCCTATGGGAAGCAGTGGCACCTGAGCAGACTGCCCCTAGAAGGATGTGGCCTTCAGTCAAAAGGAGGGCCTAGGGGCTGTGCAGAGAGTGCTCAGGCTCGACTCCACAGATGCAAAGAAAGGCGGCCAGCCCAGGAGACACAGGGTACTCCTAGAGGTCTCCAGTGCTAGGCAGGGCAGGAGATGAAAAAGGAGAGGCCGATGCAAGCAGACTGGGAAGAGCCTTCTAGCAAGGAAAGAACATATGCATCTGGACTCTGAGAAAGACTTAGACAGATATGGCAGCCAGCAGCCTGTAGGAAGTAACTGAAGTCATCACCCAAGGAGGTCTGCAGCATGCACACAGCAGAAGACTGTTAGAGAAATCCTGACAGCAGGCCCCAGTGAAGAAGAAACAGGCGAAAGAAAGCTGGGCAGGTGCGGTCAGATATGTGAACAGTATGTCACAAAATCCAAAGAGTAGGGAGCAGGAGGGAATAACTCACAGTGACAAGTCACAGAGACGAGACTACAGTCTTGTTTGAATTTGACAGTTTGTGGGGTATATTAGACCCTTCCTGCCTTGTTATAAAGAGTCATTTATAAAGAAAAGAAAAGAAAAGAGGTTTAATTGCCTCACGGTTTTGCAGGATGTACAAGCACAGCCCCAGCATCTGCTGGGCTCCTGGGGAGGCCTCAGGGAGCTTTTACTCATGGGGGAAGGCAAAGCGGGAGCTGGTACATTATGTGGTGAGAGAGGAAGCAAGAGAGCAAGTGGAAGAGGCTTCACACCTCAAACAGCCAGATCTTGTGAGAACTCATTACAGCAAAGACAGCACCAAGGGGATGGCGCTAAACCATCATGAGAAATCCACTCCCATGATCCAATCACCTCTGATCAGGCCCTATCTCCAGCACTGGAGATTACATTTCAACATGAGATTTAGATGGGACGAATATCCAAACTACATCACGGGGTCTCAGGTGCCCTCAGCAAGAACAGGTTCGACGAGATGATGGAGAACAACGGAGGAAGTGGAGTTCTTGCAGACTACAGCTTTCAGCAAGTCTGGCTGTGAAGGGAAGAGGAGGCAACCACAGATGGCGATGGATTCTGGTTGAAGGACGGTTTTGAGAGGGTGAGGAGAGGGAGTTTAATGCCATCTGTTTGTATTTCTTTTGCAGTTTTGGTTTCGTTTTGAGAGTTTCCAGTGTTTATATATTAAGACAAAAGAATCATTTATTAATAGAAATGGTAGGAGAACATTTTAAAATCAGGAAATAACTAATAAAGACACCAAACAGGAGAGAAGGATGGAATAGGAAAGTTATTAAGAGGTATCTGTAGGGGTGGAGGTGTCCAGAGGAACGCCTCTTTCACTGAGAAAGAGGAGGAAGCCCTGAAGGTGGGTTTAGGTACCAAAGAGTTTGTAGGTGTTGAGAAGGAGGCTGAGAGGATTCCTTTTCTCATTATGGTACCAAGAGAGCTTATTTTTGTTGACCTAGGATGGCGAGGTTGGTTTCTGGTTTCTCAAATACTACTTTAAGGAAAGAAAGCTACCCAACTATTCATCTAAAATAAGCATAAAAGTGAGAGTTAAATAGTTAATACATTTCAGATATTTCACTGTCTTGTTTATTTGCAATGACATAAGGGTGACACACAGTGCTTAAAATGAACTTAATTTTACCAAAATTAGTTCATTTCACCCTTACAGATGACAGTTGGTTATCAGTGACTGATACACAATAAAACCTGGTATATACTAATACAGTATATCAATAAACATTTATTAGAAAACACAAAATTAAAAGCTAACTTAAAAACACAATCATTAATTCTACATAGAACTTTTAGAAACTTTCAGGGAGAGAGAAAGAGTATCTCTACAAAAAAGTCACATTTCTTCTGGTCATATAAAAGAGGCTGAGGCAACAACTTGTAGAAACTATTATTTGTATTTGTGTTGAACTAATAATGTACAGTATACATGAAAGCTGGTTCCCAAACTGTGTATGACAGGTGTTCTACTGAAACAGATCACTAACCGTATGTGCTCACCAGACTTCAGAGTGCTTATGCTCCTTTCTGCCCCTCCACCTCACCCGCCTGGAAGATGGTGCCTCGCAGCTAACAATACAGGCTTTTTTGGCCTCTTGAGAAATATATCATCTACCTACACAAGGGCAGCTGCAAGCCATCACTAATGAGTGAGTATCAAATGAAACACTTTGCTACAGTGATACTGTTCCTAAAGATACTACAGAGTACTGCATATACAAATTTTAAATATAAGAATAGAACTCAAAGAAAGAAGACAATAAGGAATAAATTCATTATGTATTCCCCAAAATCTATAAAAATAAAATAATTATTTTTAAATGAATAAGCAAAATGAATGAGTATTGTATGCTACCATCTGAATAAATTTTTAAAGGAGTAGACAGAGAGCTAGATATTCATATAAACACGCACACAAACATATACTAATATATAAAAATATTTCAAAGTATGTGTTTTTGAAAGTCATTCACGGTCACGGTATCCTCTGCGCTAGACTTACCATGTCAGAGATGTGAGAGATCTAAAAGCTGTTAAAATGAGAGGTTTTTCCCTTCCAACGACACAGAAATCAGGAAACAGAAACAAGGAAGAGGTTCAGGACCTTTTCCAGCTATGCTATGTCTTCCAGAGCCACTGATGAGGGCCAACCCCTCCCCAGTCTCAGCCTACAAACCACACTGTGCCAAGGCCCAAGTCTTTCTGTGGCAAAAAGCACACGGAAAGGAGGAGCCCTGTCAGAAGGTGCAGTGGCCATGGAAAGAGGAGCCCAGTGGCTCTGATCCCCACAGGTTCCCAGACCTGTGCTGAAGGAGAATCCTCACTCCCCAGCAGGTAGGCAGGCAGGCAGGCACACCCTTTCTCCCTCTCCGTCCCCATAAGGACAACTCTATGTACATGCCCCAAATACCAAGAGAGGCATTTCAGTTAAATGTTAGTCACTAAGAAAATGGGGTTTTGGAAATTCACTTTGTAACATGTTTATCCTTTTGTGTGCCTGTAGGTTTTGGGGGATTACTTTTCTGATATATTTGCTCTTATCAAAAAGGAAAACTTACTGTTGATGTGATCGATGTAGTAGACACCAATCTGAGGGTCAAACCCTGCTTCCCATCCCCACGGCAGCTCATCCCCAACACAATCAGCAAATGACAAGGGCTTCGTTAACCTACAACAAACCAGAATAGACACACCAGTGATTCTTTCCATCAAACCACATATGTCAAAATTCAGCACCCTAACCACAAGTGTCTAGGTTGCATTTAAAATCTTGAAGAAAAAAAAAACAAGGATAAAATACAGATGTGTATATCCAAAAAAGTAGGACAAGTCACAGTAACCTTTTGAAAGTTCACTGCTTAATATTTGGAGATAAATCTAATATTTGGAGATAAATCTATACAATAAATAAATAAAGACATCCTAAATCAGGGAGAACGCCAAGCTGAGAGTGAGGAAGCCTGGGATCTAGCTCTAGCTCTGCAGTGAAACAGATACCCCATTAAAAAGAAAAATGTATCCCAGGATTCAAATACTGGTATCATGAAAATACTATCAGTAGTTTCGAGACAAGATCCGCATCAGGTTACATCAATTTCAGACTGGATGTTCATATATAAATTAACTAAACACTCAACTGTGAAGTCTACTATAAGTTCTCCTTGAGAGGAAGGACAATTTTTTTTTATAAGTATCTTGTACGTAACAGTCACTCAACAAAATTTTGAACCGAACCAAATACATAAAGTATTCATTCATATATCAATGTCATCTCACCTTTTGAAACTGCTTTATACTCTCTCAAGACCATTTTTTCTTTAAGACACTTTCTCTGTAGGAGTTTTTCTCTTTAAAACGAATGAAGAAACTACACAGTTTCCTAAGCAGAGTACAGGTTTCAGACTTAATTACAATACATTTTTTTTTCTCACTCTCTTGCATTTTGCTTTTGAGATTTTCCCTGGCTACTGGAGCAGCCATGGGCAGGTTAACACCACAGATGCCTTACTGGAGGGTGGCCACCATCAGTCAACACATTTTCTAACTTAACGCACTGGCACCACTAGCATGGTTCTTACATACAAAATCTCCTGGAATCCCTTTTATCCATGCTAACGACGATCAAAGATCTCACGTTCAACTGAAATACAGGTCATTTTCAGAATTATATCATTCATCAGAATAACAAGGTACATCATCCACCCTTCAGAATGCTGAAGAATGATACAAAAGGAGGAAAATTCTTTTTTTCCAGGCCTACTCTGCAATAGTCATCCAAGGACACAAAACAGCAATAGAAAGGAAGGATCTGTTTTCCTCTCAACCTTCCTATAGCATGAAATCTCTCCTTCCAGAGATAGCTCCAAAGACGACACTGGCCTTCCAAATCAGCTCCGCAGACAGAAGCAATAACGAGGATGACCCATTCTACCACTGACTCACTGTGAGACCACTTACTGGGCACCTCTTCCTACCTCAGTTTCCTTCTCTTTTAAGTGATGATTACACCCTCACATACTCTCCCTGCAATTTAACTAGCTCCTAAAATTAAACCCAGGATAAAAAGAAATTAACTTGGAAGAGCATCCGGGACGTTATAAGTAGTCAAAGTGTCAGATTATTAACACAAGCACATGTGAACTCTCTCATTTATCCCTCAGAGGAATCAAGTCAGGCGGCACAGCATAGAACTGTGGTTCTCAGAATACAGTTCCCAGAACCAGCAGCATCAACATCTGGGACCTTGTTACAAACACAAATTCTAGTTGGGCACCATGGTTCACACTTGTAATTCCAACACTATGGGAGGCTGAGGCAGGAGGATGGGTGAGACCAGGAGTTCAAGACCAGCCTAGGCAACACAGTGAGACCCTGTCTCTACAAAAAATAAAAAATTAGCCAGGAATGGTGGCTCATGCTTGTAATCTCCACACTCTGGGAAGCCAAGGTGGGAGCATCACTTGAGCCCAGGAGTTCAAGGCTGCAGTGAGCCGTGATCACACCACTGAATTCCAGCTTGGGCAACAGAGCAAGACCTTGTCTCTAAAAAAACTAAAATGATTTTAAAAAAATAATAGAAATACAAATTCTTGAGCCCTATTGTAGGATCAGAAACTCTAGGTCCCAGCAATGTATGCTTGGGAACCACGGGCTTAGAAGAGCTTGAAATTTGGTATCAAAGAGATCTGGGCTCAAATCTTTATTCTGCCACTTACTCACTATACAACCTAGAGCAAGTCATTAGCCTTAAAAGCCCTAGTTTCCTAACGTAATTTTTTAAGGGAATAGGAGGAAAGATTAAGTTTAGATGAGAACTAAACAGTATCACACCCGAGAAATGGTAAGCTTCAATATATGTTAGATGAGTAAAATGAATCTCAAACATGTTAAGCAATATGCCCAAATGTGGCAACTTGCCATATTCACTTTGCAAACATGGAGTATATTTGAACTCAATCTGAGTTCAAATGCAAAACAATTTATTCTTAGAATTGTGCTCAAATTCTGTCTTATATCAAAACTGTCCCAGAAAACTGATTTTTCTTTTGACAAAGAGTGAGATACCATATCAAAAATCCCTATACCCTAGGACACCTCCTTGTCTACATACATGGTCTCTTTGACTACCTCAATAAAGCAATAGATAGAGCTCCTGTGCCAGGTCACCCTCTATATCATTGTTTGATGATTCTCTTTCACTAACTCCACTATCAATGCTGTCTAAAAGGCACATGCATCCTAAAGAAATGAAGGAGGAGGAAACATGAGAATGGTAAGTTTAAGTGACAAAAGAGAAATATTAGACCAGTATTACCCAGGCACCAATTCGATGTGCTTAAGCATGAGTACGGCAGGAATATACTTATTACTTTAAGAATAAGAAGCTATAAAAGCTTGAGAGCATGTGCTATGATTACAAGTTAATAGTAACTTGATTACATTTGGAAATAATCCAGTTTGTTCCACTAACTGGTTAGCAGATAAGCATTTAATTGTCACTGTTCTAAGACTACAATTACATCTGTAGGTATACATGTAATCGTGAACTCTGAAAAATTCAGAAGATTCCATTCCCAAAATTTTGAATATAAAAATCTCTTTGCAGAGTTCCTTCAAATATCAATTTAATACTTTATTTTCTATATATGGATAAACATATATCTTTTCTCTGCACTCTATCAATAAGTGAAAGCATTACATAGATATTTGCAAATATTAAAATTTTAGGATTGAATTCTTATGCAAATTATAAAATATAAATAGACAACATTATCAGGTTCCAAACAAATTAAGCACCCAATTACGGTGCTATCCTGATAAAAAGAAAATATTACTATGATGTACTAAGAAGTTTAACACAAAGCAAAAAGAACTAACAGATGTATTCCAAAATTACAAACAATATAAATTAAAACAAATACAGTGAACTGAAATGTTAATTAACTTTTAAATTTCTTCTTCTTGTTGTACACAAGGAATTTCTTACACATTCAAGCTTTCTTTGAGTTAAGTAAAAATGGATGGAGTTTGTTTTTGGTTGGTTCCCTGCAAAGGAGCAACAACAAGCAACAACAACAAAATCCTGAAATTAACTAGAGTCTTTATGCTGAATTCCAGAGATTACTGTTTGCTTAAAAAGGTCTTCCTTTGCACTGTGCAAAGGAATTTCATATTATGAAGAAAACGGTAACTTACTGTAGCACTTTGCCAATGTTTATATGCAAAATGTAACTCTGCATGGCATTTCCTCTCCTTGCTGGCATTATATCATTCTTTCACACTCATTGAATATTTATTGTCAACTCAAATACGTGTCCTATGACATGAGATGCCATACAGTGATGTATCTGTTTACTTCACAATTACATGATGGTGAATACCGTGTGAGTACAAGCACAACTCCAAAAAAAACTGAGTTTGTACTAATTGCACTAAATGAATAAGCACTTGAAAAAAACATTTCAGGTTACTAAAACTCTTGCCACAATTCAGAGCATCCCAAATGTATAGTTTAGCACAAACATTACAGGTCTTAACAGTTATTTTTACTTTGTAGCATCTGTTCTCATTGTTTAGCTAACACAAAGCAGAGCTCATACTGTCAACTGCTTATGATTACTACAGAATCTGCTCACAGGAACATTACTGAATTACTCTAAGAGAACAGAGAGGAAGTAAGATGTGTTTCACAACTTGAATTTTAAAGCAAGGATAAAGCACTAGAAATCTTTCCACAGTCCTAAAAGATTCTTCATTTATAAATGATGTCAATTAGTTCCCTCAAAATAACTTTTTTGTTCTTTTTTTTTTTGAGACTGAGTCTCGCTCTGTCAACCAGGCCGGAGTGCAGTAGCGTGATCTCGGCTCACGGCAACCTCCATCTCCCTGGTTCAAGCAATTCCCCTACCTCAGCCTCTCCAGTAGCTGGGATTACAGGTGCCCGCCACCATGCCCGGCTAATTTTCTTGTATTTTTAGTGGAGACAGGGTTTCACCATGTTGGCCTGACTGGTCTCAAACTCCTGACCTCAGGCAATCCACCTCCCTCAGCCTCCCAAAGTGCTGGGATTACAGGCGTGAGCCACCGCGCCTGGCCAACAACTTCTATCTATCACTAGATAGGGAAACTAGCAACACAAAGAAACAGACAAAGGAGAATAGCAGAAAATAGTGGATAGAGGCAACAAGAAAAAAAAATAGCTTTTAGGGAAAATTATACAAACCACTTTGGAAGATAATAATGAGATTAGTTCCCTGTGTGTGAGGAAAGTAGCTTAAATTATTGGAAAGAAGTCATATTAGAAGGCCAGGCGCGGTGGCTCACGCCTGTAATCCCAGCACTTTGGGAGGCCAAGGTGGGCGGATCACCTGAGGTCGGGAGTTTGAGACCAGCCTGGCCAACTTGGTGAAACCGCGTCTCTACTAAAAATACAAAAATTAGCCAGACGTGGTGGCGCACGCCTGTAATCCCAGTTACTCAGGAGGCTGAGGCAGAAGAATCGCTTGAACCCAGGAGGTGGAGGTTGCAGGGAGCCAAAATCAGGCTATTGCACTCCAGCCTGGGGACAAGAGTGAGACTTCATCTCAAAAACAAAAACAAAAAAAGAAAGAAGTCATATTACATAGAATTTCTAGAAAATAAACAGATATTAGAACAGGTCACAATGGGCCAGGTGCAGTGGCTAATACCTGTAATCCCAGCATTTTGGGATGCCAAGACAGGCAGTTCACTCGAGGTCAGGAGTCTAAGACCAGCCTGGTCAACATGGTGAAAACTCATCGCTACTAAAATTACAAAAATTAATCAGGCATGGTGGTGGGCATCTGTAATCCCAGCTACTCGGGAGGCTGAGGCAGGGTAACCACTTGAACCCGGGAGGTGGAGGTTGCAGTGAGCCAAGATTACACCACTGCACTCCAGCCTGGGTGACAGAGCGAGACTGTCTCAAAAACAAAACAAAAGAACAAGTCACAATGCGGAGAATCACCTCTTCCTAAAATCACTTTACCTAAAGACAAAAAAATAGACTGGGCAGCATCTGGAGGCTCCAGTCTAGCCTCACTCCCCTATTCTTCCTGCCATGAGCCCTTTCAGGTGTCTGGCAACTTATATCATTGTTTATTAGAACACTTACTCAATATTTTGAAGATCATTTTGTGACCTATTAATTTTTTCAGAAAGGAAAGAAATTTTATTAGTTGTCTATTATGTTCCAAGATTTATGCAAGGTTGTTTCATATGTTATCTCATTTAGCCCTAACAACAATTCTTCAAAATGGGTATTTCTAGTCTCATTTTTTAAATATTTATTTATTTATTTATTTATTTATTTGAGACAGAGTTTCGCTCTTGTTGCCCAGGCTGGAGTGCAATGGCACGATCTTGGCTCACTGCAACCTCCGCCTCCCAGGTTCAAGTGATTCTCCTGCCTCAGTCTCCCGGGTAGCTAAGATTACAGGTATGCACTACCATGCCCAGCTAATTTTTTTGTATTTTTAGTAGAGACGGGGTTTCTCCATGTTGGTCAGGCTGGTCTCAAACTCCTGACCTCAGGTGATCCGCCCACCTTGGCCTCCCAAAGTGCTGGGATTACAGGTGTGAGCTACCGCACCGGGCCTATTATTATTACTATTATTTTGAGACAGAGTCTCCTTCTGTCACCCAGGCTAGAGTGCGGTGGCACAATCTCGGCTCACTGCAACCTCTGCCTCCCAGGTTTAAGTGATTCTTCTGGTCAGCCTCCTGCATAGCTGGGACTACAGGCGCACGCCACCATGCCCAGCTAATTTTTGTATTTTTAGCAGAGACAGGGTTTCACCATGTTGGCCAGGCTGGTCTCAAACTCCTGACCTCAGGTAATCCACCCGCCTTGGCCTCCCAAAGTGCTGAGATTACAGACGTGAACCACTGCGCCCAGCCCCTATTCCCATTTTTTACAGACTTAATTCTGTATGTGACACATCCAGAATTT
This sequence comes from Papio anubis, assembly GCF_008728515.1. NCBI lineage: Eukaryota > Metazoa > Chordata > Mammalia > Primates > Cercopithecidae > Papio > Papio anubis. The sequence goes on from NC_044978.1 coordinate 6,584,384, forward strand.
TGTGTTTTATGTGAAACATAAAACATGTGTCACAGAGTCCTGTGTTTTAGATCCTGTCTGTGTGCAGTGGGGGTATATAACAAGGAAAGGACTTGGTCCTTGCCCTGGGGAGCCAAGGTAAGGACAGCCAAGCAGATAACTAATTTGTCACACTAGGACTTGGCCAGGAAGGCCCTTAGCCTGGTGCAACGGGTTAGGAAGGAGACTGTTGCTCCAAGATTTAACGGATTCACCCAGTGCTACAGAGCTGGCAGGAAACATAACGAGGTAGCCTAAACAGGATCATTTCTTCAGATTAGTTCATGTCATGTCTGCACCTGCTTGGGTCCTCAGACATTCTCCCTATTGGTCCTAGGTCTGGTCATCCTATAGCTGGCATGAGTTTTATCGCCTGGTACCAAGGAGAACTAGTTTGATACCTCCTCCACGTGACAGACTTTCAAATATCTGAACACAATTGTGTTGTCTCCCAGGTCTGCTTCCCCAGACCCACACACCCCACTCCTCTCTACATGTCTCACATCCCCTCTCCAGGCTAGCCTGCCAGTCTCCTGCCCTTACCCCAGCCACTCCTCTCCACTCTGCAATCTCATTCCATCTCTTATTATCTGATATTTATCTCTTCTCATATGGTTAATTTTTTCTCCTTCAGTCTATAAATATATTCAATCCTCCCTACCCTAAAAAACTTTTCCTCAAACTTTCTGACTCTTCTTTTGACATTCACTTACTAACCATTCCTAACCATCCCCTCATCCTAACCGAGAGGCTGTAAACAGGAGGACTTTAGGAGGCCCTATCATAGCATTTCCCTTCTGCCACCCAACACTTAATCCTACAGTTACTTCATGAATACACTCTTGAAAGACAGTATTTGTGGGTGATTTGCCTTTGAAAAAGCACATGGCTCAGGCTGTTGGGTTTTGGCATCCAGATATGGTATTTGCAAAAGCTTCAATGCTTACAATATTCTATGTTAAAGAAAAGGCCAAATTTTACATATAGCAATTATACTAACAATATAAAACACTTAATGAATGCTTATCATGTACCACACATGCTCTAATATACATAAATGTGTGAGTTAAATCCTCATAAAACTCTGCAAAGTAGATATACTTTTTCCATTTGAATAGCCTGTGCAGAGAAAAAAATAAACACTCCTCTTCAAATAAGCATGTGTTTGGGTCACACACACGTCTCCCTCCAGTCAACATTTGTACTATAGGGCAGTGGTGGTTGCAAGCTCTGCTGCATAGGCCTTCACACTAAAAACCTTCACAATGTTGGCTCTGAATAAGTAAAAAATAAAGTCTAGTCACAAATAAAAGGAAACATAGCTCATGAAAAGCAGGGCCAAAAAATTGAAAAATTACAAATAACAGGAAAAATATACATCATGGGTATGTGCCTCTTAAATTACTTCAGTATTTGGCCAAAGATCAAAAGTCACTTTTGAAAAATACTTTCCTCTTTTTCACATGATTTGTAAACTGAATTGCAATTTCTAGGTAGAACTGTATGTTTTATGCTTTCTTAAATAGGAGGTTATAACATATTCCAAGTTAATTGTTCACATTGTCTGACTACTTAAGCTAAAAAAAGTTGGTGCTAATGAGACCAACATTGTGGATTACACCTCCCACAAGAGCTGTTTATCACAGAATCAACCTGAGAATGTTGGTTTACAGTAGCGGTTCTGAAACCTATGCGTGCATTGGATCTGACTCAACCGAAAGGCGTATGAAAACACAGACTGTTGGGGTCGCCCTCAGAGTTTCCAACTCAGTAGATTTGGGAAGGACCTGAGGATTTACATCTCTAAGTTCTGAGGTAATACTGATCGGTAAACTTCAGGGACCAGAAGTTCACCTTGAGTGCTATTGTTTAAAAGGCATAAATCAGGTTGGATCCCTAATCCAACCAGGTGACAGAAAAATGGAAAACAAGCTCAAGTTAAAAACAAACCTGGAGGCTTTACAAGTATCTCTGTTATGAAAACGATGAAATATTTAAACAGAATTAATGGCTTAACAGCCCTCCTATTCGGAATAGTAGGACACTTCATTTAATTTTCAGTAAACATTTCCTTTCTTCAAAGGATACTTAACTAATTTGAAAATAACTTCAAGAGCAAGGCTTTCTTTTTCCTTCATTTTCTCACTTACATACAAATAGTAACAATACTCAACATCATTAGTTATTACGGAAATGCAGATCAAAACCACAGTGAAGCACCAGTTCACACCCACTATGATGGCTATCATCAAAAAAACACAGACACAAGACATGAGTATTGACAAGGATGTGGAGAAACGGGAACCCTGTACATTGTGGGTGGGAACATAAAATGGTGCAGCCTCTGTAGAAAATGGTTTAGCAATTCCTCAAAAAGTTAAAATTGAATTACCATATGATCCCACACTACGACTTCTAGGTCTACTTCTAAAGGAAGTGAAAACAGGTACTCGAATAAATACGTGTGTGCATGATAACAGCAGCATTATTCATAAGAGCCAAAAGGTGGAAAGAGCCCAAATTCCCATCCACAGGTGAATGGATAAACAATTGTGGTATATACACGAAATGGAATATTATTCAGTCACAAAAAGGACTGAAGTACTTACATACGCTACAATATGGATGAACCTCCAAAACATTACGCTAAGTGAAAGAAGCCAGGCACAAAACATCACATATTGTATGATTCCACTATACGAAATAGTTCACAAATGCATAAAAACAGAAAGTAGGTTAGTGGTTGACAGGTGACAAGGAAAGGGTCAAATAGAAACTGCTTAGTGGGTACCTTGGAGGAGTGATGAAAATGTTCTGAAACTACATATAAGGGTTGGTTGCACAACATTGTGAATGTACTTAATGCCATTGAATTCATCATTTTAAATGGTTAATTTACATTAGGTGAATTTCACTTCAGTAAGTTGATTTTCAAAAGGAGTAGCAAGTATGTAATAATGCCAAGACTTTAAGTGAATATTTTCACAAAAGATAGTAAAACACATGGGAAAATGTTAAACATCACTAATAATAAAAACAAATGCCAACTACCATAAAACAATGAGGCTAAAATTTAAGCCTATTAAAATATCAAGTTTATGTATTTTTTTTTTTTTGAGACAGGGTCTCACTGACACCGAGGCTGGAGTGCAGTGAGGTGATCATGGCTCAGCTCACTACAGCCTCAACCTCCCAGGCTGAAGCCATTCTAACACCTCAGCCTCCCAAGGAGCTGGAACTACAGGTACACACCAACATGCTTGGCTAAATTTCTTTTTTCTCCTTTGTAGATATGAGGTCTGATGCCCAGGATGGTCTCAAACTCCTGAGCTCAAGTGATCTGCCCTTGTTGGCCTCCCAAAGTGTGGAGATTATAGGTATGAGTCACGGCTTCCGGCTGTTTTGCTTTGTCTTAGTGATGAAACTCACTCTGGTGAGGATGTGGGGCATCAACTACTTTCATTCATTGCTGGTGACTTTGTAACTCGATACAGTCCTTTTAAGAAACAATTTGGCAGTGTTAAAAAACCATTAAAATGTTGATTCCAGGTGGGGGAAGGGAGACCGTTAGGGAAAACAGCTAATGCCTGCTGTGCTTAATACCTAGGTGATGAGGTGAGAGGTGCAGCAAGCCATCACGGCACACATTTACCTATGTGACAAACCTGGACATTACTGCACATGTACCCCAGAACTTGGAATAAAAATATTTAAATTTTTAAAAATGTTAATTCCATTTAACCTAGAAATACTATTCTTGATTGTGTTGCAAGAATCTTGTCCTACATCCACAGGGATCACCTGCCACCTAAGGCATGTTACTACACTCAGACTCAGTCTCTAGCCTAAACTCTGAGCTTCTCAAAGGCAGGGAGCCTGCCTTCTTCTCGCTCTCTAATGCTTATCTCTAATGCCTAATGCTTATCTCATACACAGTCGACACATGATAAATGTTGACTGAATGGAAGAAGAGTAGGAAGGCAGGCAGAAAGAAAACGTCCACTGTATCATGAAAGGGTTGTAATTTATTCTTTCAAAAATGTTCTATTTACACAGAAGTGATAGTATGTGCATTTATTCAAATAACAATATGAAGGCTGGTATTAAGGTGTTAGTTGATACGTATGTTTCCTGACAAAAGAACAAGACACAAGAAAATCTTTCAACACTGCATCAAAATATTTGGTCTTGTGATTTATTTTTGTTATCATTACATTATGTATCACAATGAATATCTCAAGAGAAAACAGACTTAAGTGACAAAGACATAACAGAATTTATCTCACGTGTTTCAATAATTCAGCAAGTTTTTAAAGTATTTTTATGCCATGGAAGAAAACAAAGTGGTCAAACAAACACTTTAACCTGAATCTCTTTTTCTCTCCTAAGTGCCAAGTAATGTTTACTTGTCAGATTATCTGGTTTTGAAAAATAGTCTGAAATTTTAAGTGGCTATGCCAGCAAAGAAGGTAGGAGTGTTTGAGAGAGGCAGAGAACTTAAAAAGGATTATCGTCCAAACAAATAACAGAAATCCACCAAGGCTGCCTCAATTCCCTACCTGTAGTTCAACACACAGCCAGTAAATTTCATGGTGGACAATAATTGCTCGTGGACGAAGACTAGAAGAGGTTTGAGTATTCAGTCTGGAGAATGAGCTCCAGTCAGGACAACAAAGAAATGACACATGGCACATACCTTTCTGAAGGGTCACAACTTCCCTTTTGAAGAGGTTAAATGATTAAAATATACCTATACTACTTTTATCAAAACTTAAGAAACTGAGAGGACTTTAAAAAATCTCTATAACCTCTCTACATAGGAGTAATCCCAGTTAACAATATGATGTGTTTCACTCTAGGCTATGTTTTTAAATAAATATATACACATGTAGATATAATACTATATACTAACAAAATATACATCATATTTTGTTATCAAACTAAATAAACTCTACATATACTATAATTTTCAATGTTGACTTAAAAATACACATTTTATACGTTATTAGATTCTCATTGCGAAGAATACAGAAAATAACAAAACAAACTGTTATTAAAGTCCTTGCTTCACTTTCCTGTAGAGTGACATCTATTCCAATACTTTGGTATTTTTTCAGTCCATGTATAAACTTACGTACAGTTGACTTATGAACAATGCAGGAGTTAGAGATGCCAACTCCTTGCACAGTTGAAAATTCTCATATAACTTTTGACTCCCCCTAAACTTAATTACTAATTGCCTACTGTTGACCAGAAGCCTCACCAATACAGAAATAGTCAAGTAACATATTTTGTACACTGTATTATATACTGTATCCTTACAATAAATTAAGCTGGAGAAAAGAAAAAGTCATTAAGAAAACTATAAAGAAAAAGAAATACATTTACAGTACTGTATTTATTGATGTTTAGTTTAGGTTAGCTGTTTATACACCATGAATCGTCCATCTGAAATGGTGGAAACCTAAGCTGCAGTCCTCAATCTACTGTAGATATCAAGCAATTCAGCGTTTTCTTGTAAGGTCATTACTTTTTTCCACTTCTTGGGAGCACTTCCAGCTTCACAAGTGGCACTTTGCATGGGTCCCATGGTGTACTCAAGGTTTGCGGGACTGCACTAAATACAATGAAAAATACTTGAGAACCGTGAGAAATCACTTTTTACTGTGATATGCAATTTACCAGAGAGAGGAACTGCTCACACAGAGATGATTAGCATCACAGGGCACTTTAAGCAGATGCTCCCAACATTTGAGCTCACCACAACAACAGAAGGTGGCTATGCAATCATTACAGTAGTATTGTATACACTATAGTTAATTATATGCAGTTATGATTTAACACTGCCTCTTCACATTTGTTTACATTTCTCTCAACTGCAAATGGCATCATGTACAGTGTGTAATGTGTGCATAAGTTCTGATAAATTTTAATGTCTTATAATGGTATGTATATTTTATGGCAGTACACAATAAAACAGTCTAGTATCTACATATATTTTATGCATTCCTGCCATAGGTTTTTCTTAATATTTTTCAACATTTGTAGACTATGTAGTTCATGTAAGTCTTTTCAAGTTGTGGGAAATCTCCCTGTCCCAGCCCCAGGCAGCCACTCATCTACTTCCTGTCCCTACAGATTTGCCCTTTCTGGAATTGCACATAACATCATACAATTTGTGGTTTCCTGTGTCTAGCTTCTATCATTTGGCAAAATGTTTTCAAGATATACAATGTTATTATATAGCATGCATTAAGAATTCATTCTTTTTATTGCTGAATGGTATTCCACTGCACAGATACCACATTTTGTTTATCCATTTACCAGTTTACAGATAGATATATGGATTGTTTCCACTTCTAGCTACTATGAATGATGTTGCTATAAATGTTTGCATCCCAGTCTAGCTTTTGAGAGGCAAAATAAACAAATAAATAGACTTCAAGCTTGGTGGGACTGGCCAGGTTTCAGAACATGGTTGGCATGAGTTACAGGCACAGTATTCTACAAGTATTAAACATCTAAGAAGAAAGAAATGTCAGCTAGTACCAACAACATCTTGTTACATTTCCTCATGAGTACAAGGAAATCATGAGAGAAGATGGCAAAGCGTAGAACTACTAATTCACAGTTCAGAGGCAGGACATCTGCGTTGCAGATGCCTGTGACACCAACTACTAAAAAATCTACCAAAAGAAGCCCAGGAGAGGTCAAGAAGAAGCCAGTAGGCCTGATATACAGGTAGCAAAAATATCTTTTATACGTGCAGTTCCCGCCACCTGGAACATCTTCTCTCCCTCCACTTTTCCACCGTCCTGCCCCTTTTACAGTTTTACACTTAAACAATTGTCTTCTTCTAAGATTCAACGTCCTTAAAAATTAATTCAAACATCATCTTCTTGGGGAAGACATCACGTTCCCAAAGCTGTCACTATTTAGTGACACTGTTAAGCTTTGGAAGTATTTTCCTATTCAAATAGTTCACACTGTTTACATTTGTTAGTTGACTTCTCTGTTCAGTTCACTGGGTTCCTAGTGGTTTTTTCATCTCTGCATGCCAAGCACATACATGGTACATAGCGTTCAATGTTTGTTAGAGAAAACAGTGAGTGAGTGATTTCCAGACAGACATTCCCTTAGAGGTCCAGATTTATCAGAGAGCATCTCCTTGATCATTCTACAGCAATGTCTCTAATGGCCATATCAAACAACTCATAAAAAACAACTCTTAACTTCCCCCTCACGACCACTTCCCCAGTCCCATTCCTCCCCCAAATTACCTCAGTTTGGAAAATGGTACCATCATCAACCCAGATGCTCACATCACAACCCGGGAGGAGGTCATCCTTGATGCCTCCCTCTCCATCAACATCCTGCAGGTTCACCCTCCAGAACACAGACTCATTTACAACATTTTTCTCCACTGCCACCTCTCTAATCCAACCTATTAGCTTCTCTTGCCCGGATTAACTTCCTAACTAGTTATTACATTTCCACTCTCATCCCTCTATAACCCATTCTCCACACAGCAGCTGGTGGTCTTTTGAAAATAGTTTTTAAAATCTTACTTTTGCTGAAGTTACTTATCAGCTTAAGGAGATTTTGGGCTGAGACGATGGGGTTTTCTAAATATACAATCATGTCATCTGCAAACAGGGACAATTTGACTTCCTCTTTTCCTAATTGAATACCCTTTATTTCCTTCTCTTGCCTGATTGCCCTGGCCAAAACTTCCAACACTATGTTGAACAGGAGTGGTGAGAGAAGGCATCCCTGTCTTGTGCCAGTTTTCAAGGGGAAAGCTTCCAGTTTTTGCCCATTCAGTATGATACTGGCTGTGGGTTTGTCATAAATAACTCTTACTATTTTGAGATACGTTCCATCAATACCGAATTTATTGAGAGTTTTTAGCATGAAGGGCTGTTGAATTTTGCCAAAGGCCTTTTCTGCATCTATTGAGATAATCATGTGGTTTTTCTCTTTGGTTCTGTTTATATACTGGATTACATTTATTGATTTTTGTATGTTGAACCAGACTTGCATCCCAGGGATGAAGCCCACTTGATCATGGTGGATAAGCTTTTTGATGTGCTGCTGGATTTGGTTTGCCAGTATTTTATTGAGGATTTTTGCATCGATGTTCATCAGGGATATTGGTCTAAAATTCTCTTTTTGTTGTGTCTCTGCCAGGCTTTGGTATCAGGATGATGTTGGCCTCATAAAATGAGTTAGGGAGGATTCAAAATCAATGTGCAAAAATCACAAGCATTCTTATACACCAATAAGAGAAAAACAGAGAGCCAAATAATGAATAAACTCCCATTCACAATTGCTTCAAAGAGAATAAAATACCTAGGAATCCAACTTACAAGGGATGTGAAGGACCTTTTCAAGGAGAACTACAAACCATAGCTCAGTGAAATAAAAGAGGACACAAACAAATGGAAGAACATTCCATGCTCATGGATAGGAAGAATCAATATCGTGAAAATGGCCATACTGCTCAAGGTAATTTATAGATTCAATGCCATCCCCATTAAGCTACCAATGACTTTCTTCACAGAATTGGAAAAAACTACTTTAAAGTTCATATGGAACCAAAAAAGACCCCACATTGCCAAGACAATCCTAAGCCAAAAGAACAAAGCTGGAGGCATCACGCTACCTGACTTCAAACTATACTACAAGGCTACAGTAACCAAAAGAGCATGGTACTGGTACCAAAACAGAGATATAGACCAATGGAACAGAACAGAGCCCTCAGATATAATAACACACATCTACAACCCTCTGATCTTTGACAAACCTGACAAGAACAAGAAATGAGGAAAGGATTTCCTATTTAACATATGGTGCTGGGAAAACTGGCTAGCCATACGTAGAAAGCTGAAGCTGGATCCCTTCCTTACACCTTATACAAAAATTAATTCAAGATGGATTAGACACTTAAATGTTAGACCTAAAACCATAAAAACCCTAGAAGAAACCCTAGGCAATACCATTCAGGACATAGGCATGGGCAAGGACTTCATGTCTAAAACACCAAAAGCAATGGCAACAAAAGCCAAAATTGACAAATGGGATCTAATTAAACTAAAGAGCTTCTGCATAGCAAAAGAAACTACCATCAGAGTAAACAGGCAACTTACAGAATGGGAGAAAATTTTTGCGGTCTACTCATCTGACAAAGGGCTAATATCCAGAACCTACGAAGAACTCAAACAAATTTACAAGAAAAAAACAACCCCATCAAAAAGTGGGCAAAGCATATGAACAGACACTTCTCAAAAGAAGGCATACATACAGCCAACAGACACATGAAAAAATGCTCATCATCACTGGCCATCAGAGAAATGCAAATCAAAACCACAATGAGATACCATCTCACACCAGTTAGAATGGCAATCATTAAAAAGTCAGGAAACAACAGGTGCTGGAGAGGATGTGGAGAAATAGGAACACTTTTACACTGTTGGTGGGACTGTAAACTAGTTCAACCATTATGGAAAACAGTATGGCGATTCCTCAAGGATCTAGAACTAGAAGTACCATATGACCCAGCCATCCCATTACTGGGTATATACCCAAAGGATTATAAATCATGCTGCTATAAAGACACATGCACACGTATGTTTATTACGGCACTATTCACAATAGCAAAGACTTGGAATCAACCCAAATGTCCATCAGTGGCAGACTGGATTAAGAAAATGTGGCACATATACACCATGGAATACTATGCAGCCATAAAAAAGATGACTTTGTGTCCTTTGTAGGGACATGGATGCAGCTGGAAACCATCATTCTCAGCAAACTATCACAAGAACAGAAAACCAAACACCACATGTTCTCACTCATAGGTGGGAATTGAACAATGGGATCACCTGGACACAGGAAGGCGAACATCACACACCGGGGTCTGTTGTGGGGTGGGGGGAGGGATAGCATTAGGAGATATACCTAATGTAAATGATGAGTTAATGGGTGCAGCACACCAACATGGCACATGTATACATATGTAACAAACCTGCACGTTGTGCACATGTACCCTAGAATATAAAGTATTAAAAAAAATCTTACTTTCAATACAAGATTTTAGTTTAAAAAATACATGAATATGCCCTGCTTGTAAAATATTAAACTATTGTGGATAATGCTACGTCTCTTTGAGCACCAGCTCTCATTCCAGTTCTGACACTCCTCTCTTCAGAAGTATCCACGACCACCGGGGCAGTGCGTGTTCTTGCAGGCCCTTCTCTACATGCAGCCTAGAAAATATAATATACTGTGCACATCGTTCTGAAGTTCATTCTTCTCATTCAGCAACATAATTTATGAGACTTTTCCTGTTGCTACCTCATTTTTTACAGTAAGTTTATTTTTTTAAATTTTATTTTCTGTCACGGGAGCATCTTTTATAATAAGCTTAGAACACAGTTTAGCCTTTCCAGTATAGTCTGGTACTGATGATAGCCATTTTAATTGTATCCAAAACAACACTGTATTGAATATCCTTGAATGAGCCCTAACTTAGATACTGACAAGTATTTTACTCAGACACAGATTCATAAAGTTAACCTTGGAAAGCACCGCCTGCTATGCAGCTCCTGCATTAAGGGGACTTCGGGCCATGGTGCCTTAGCCTTAACCTGTTGTTCTCGGTTAAGTGCCCTGAAGCCTGCTGCTTCCGAAGGGAGGGTTCAGCTAGATCAGACTGAGTCCTAGCTTCCATGCAGCAAGCGCCCTGGCACAGCTGCTGTCAGGGGAGAGTTATAAGAACTAACTCAGCCTTAATAGCTTGTGGGGAAGTATCTGGTGCTTCAGTTCCATCTTCTGATTTTTACCTTTTTTTTTTTTAAAGAGATTCTGGGCAGCACAGAAAGACTTCAGGGACTTTAGGGTCTTGATCTACTGCCCAGGTTGGAGTGCAGTGGCATAATCATAGCTTGCTGCAGCCTCGAACTCCTGGGCTCAAGTGATCCTCCTGCCTCAGCTTCAAGAGTAAGCTAGGAATTACAGGTATGTGCCACTATGCCGGGCTAATTTAAAAAAAAATTTTTTTTTTTTTTTAAGAAACGGGGTCTCACTGTGTTGCCCAGGCTGGTCTCAAACTCCTGGGCTCAAGTGATCCTCCCACATCGGCATCCCAAAGAGTTGAAATTACAGGCATCAGCCACTATGTCTGGCCCTGATTTTAACTTTTTTTGTAGTCTACAGCTATTGTTACATTTAGAGACAAAATAAATGAATTTCACAATAAATTTCAAAATGTTCATAATGTGAAGTTGGTGTTACTTCAGTATATCTCAACTCTTAATCTTGCCTGGATAAATGCAAGAAGAAAGTATGTTAGTTTGGCCACATGAACACTGAGGCTCTGTGGGATTTAACTGAACAAATGTCCTAATGCTATAGTGATGTTAGTAGGGCCCGGTCTTTAACTAAGGGATCTCTACATAATTGACCTAAATGGAGTTACCCTCCAGGGTCCTAAAGTGAAGAAGAAATTCAGTTAAGCACGGGCCTTCCAGAATGTGAAGATCATGGAGGCATCTGGCCAGATTACTGGACAATTAAACCAAGTCTAACTGCTTCCCAAAAAAGCATTAGGAAGGTAAATGAGTCAGTCAGTCAGTCTCGGTGCCCCTGTAGCTTCTCAGGCCAGAGAAAAAGCACATACCAGAAAGCATGCTTAACAATTCAAAGATGACTATTTGCTGACATCCAAAAAATGTATGCCCATGTTCATAAATGTTACTCTTTTTTTTTCCTAACATCGTCTAAGGCATTTTAAACTCAGATTCAAGTTTTTATTACAGTCTGTTTCTACAAAATGTTCACTTTTTTATATATAATGTCTTTATTAAGAAGAGGAAACATCCTTATTTACTCTTGAACCTTGTTAAACACCAAAGGAGCTTCTGACCAAAGGTCCTACAATTTCTTTCTTTGATTTCTTTGTATTAAATTGTTTTCTATTAAATTTACAAAGGTTCTATTTTTATTGTCATAATCTGACTCTTTTGTGTTATGCATATATTTCACCAAGACCAATTTGAATTTTTTTCTAAACACATTTTTAGTGACCAAACGATTTCACAGAGCATTCATGATCCTCAGCCTTGAGATTTTTGACTTACATGATTATTTCTCTTTATTCTCTAGTTGACAACATAATACGAGCTAGAAGGAGACACTTGTGGAAGTCACATACTTATAGGTTGCTTATTACCCCAGCAGAGCTGACCAATGCATGAGTCTATCTAAAGTACTCACTATCTATCATGTCATACAGTTTATCACTTTAATGCTATTACCATGTCTGAATTTATCTCCTTTATTGCTCTAGTCCTCCTTCCTACCTCCCCATGACTTATTTTGTCCACCACTGTAGTCCTTAGTGGCTAGAACAGCGACTGCTGCTCATTCATCATGTGTTCAATGAACCTATCTTCTGGTGACCACTACATCTGCAATGGTGACCCCTTCGACCATACACTAAGTCACGCTTAGCTTTTGCAAGTATTTGTTTTGCAGCATTGAAAAACTCCTCCACGAGGAGGGCACGGCGTTCTGCCCTGAGTCTGAGGCTGGTGTTGCTTGGCTGCAGCTGCCATTTGCCACTGATGATCATTCTTCTCTTCCCCTGTGAGAGTAAGAAGGAAAGGATGAAGTCTGAGTGGTTCAAAAAAATTAAAAAGTACAAAAATAAAAATAAAAGGGCTGGGCCTGGTGGCTCACGGCTGTAATCCCAGCACTTTGGTGAACCGAGGTGGGTGGATCACCTGAGGTCAGGAGTTCAAGACCAGTCTGGCCAACATGGTGAAACCCCATCTCTACTAAAACTACAAAAATAAGCCGGGCGTGGTGGCATGCACCTGTAATCCCAGCTACTCAGGAGGCTGAGGCAGGAGAATCGCTTGAACCTGGGAGGTGGAGGTTGCAGTGAGCCAAGATCACGCCACTGCACTCCAGCCTGGAGACAGAGTGAGACTGCGTCTCAAAAAAATAAATAAAAATAAAAAATAAAAAGAACTCCTCATCCTGTCCCTGAGTACAATTAAAAGACAAACTGAAAGAATCACAGATTTTTTTAAGTTCCAGGGCTGGAATTTCAAGAATCAACAGAAAACTAAGAAATGTTCCTAAGCAGCCTAAAGAATGGTACTAACATGCCACAAATCAATCCCATACCTACTATTTGCTTTGCTATTTAAACATATGATTGAATTTTTATAGCTTCCACGGAGACTTTCTTCGGTGGTATTTCCGTGTGCTCTCTAGCCTCTATGTTCCTCTGGCATAGCACCAGATCCTCCAAGCACTAAAAATCAGACATATGGAATGTGAGGAATGTTTGATAACTATACTAACTTCAGAGATCAGCCCTTAGTCATAAACAAAAACGCATGCCCTTTGAGCTTAGACTCAAATTCAATTTGAAGCAAACATAAGTCATGAGGTTGAATGCTGGCAAAGTATGCAAGGTGAAGCGGGGTGGGCTGGGAAAACTCTAAATATAGTTCCCCATCACAGTGAAGACAAATACTGCTTCTTTATTTTAACTGAATGTGCAAAGCATTGCTTGGCTAAGTTTTAGCTTAGTAGCACCTAGGTTAGAAAAACAAACCATTAAAAAAATAAAATGTGCTGTTTCCCAGTGCTTTCACAAACATCTCCTTATCAGGGACTCATCTTTATTTATCCTTTTCTATAGGTGCTAGTTCTGTTCAAGATTAATTAAAAGCAAAAAATCAAGTACAAAAAACGATGCTTTGAGGAATTGTTCTAGTCTAAAAGAGAACCAGTTGCAGCATGTTTACCACAATGGGATCACAATTTTTAAGGGAAAAAAAGTTACAAAAGAATTTTTGAGGCCAGGCATGGTGGCTCACACCTGTAAACCCAGCACTTTGGGAGGCTGACATGGGCAGATCATTTGAGCTCAGGAGTTTGGGATCAGCCTGGACAACATGACAAAACCCCATCTCTACAAAAAATACAAAAAATTAACCGGGTGTGGTGGCGTGTGCCTGTGATTCCAGCTACTTGGGAGGCTGAGGTGGGAGGATCACCTGAGCCCAAGAGATCATGGCTACAGTGAGCCAAGACCACACCACTGCACTCCAGCCTGGGCAACAAAGGCACTGTTTCAAAAACAAAAACAAAAACATAAATAAATAAATAAGAAATTTTGAAACTGCACAATTTATCCTAGATGTTAGATGATGTTAGATATGCTAGATGTTAGATGATGTTATGGAACTATTTTTTTAAATTTTCACAGGTACGATAATTATAGTCCTGTAAGAGAATATTTTTGTTCCTGGGAAATGTATGCTGAACTATTTAGGAGTGAAGGGTCATAATAGCTGTCTGTACCTTACTGTCAAATGTTACACTAAGAGAGAAAATATAGACATAAATAATATTTACCTTACATATACCATATATACTGGGAAATGTATGCCGAACTATTTAGGAGTGAAGGGTCATAATATCTGTACCTTACCTTCAAATGTTACAGCAAGAGAGAAAATATAGACATAGATATATTTATCTTACATATACCACATATACTTGTAGAATATTACAGAGAGAGAGAAAGACAGCAAAAGAGAGAGAGAGGAGGAGGAGGAGGAGGAGGAGGAGGAGGAGGAGGAAGAGGAAAAGGAGATAAAATTGGCAAAAAGTTAATTGTCAGATCTAAGAGCAGAATATATACAATGGTGTCCATTCTACTGTTTTCATTTTTTCTTATGTTTAAAAATTTTCAAAACAAAAATTGGGGAGGAAAAAATTCATTATTAAAGAACTTCCAGTAAACACTACGTAGATTTAATATATGTGCTTACCTACATTCCCTCTAGAAAATAGCAGAAAGGGGATTTTTAAAAAGGCATAAACACAAAAGGACAATGGGAAAGTCAGTGGATGAGAACAACAAAATTTGGGACAGTGGGGAGCAAACTGCGGTGTGGTAAGTGATTCAGCAGATGTGAAAAACAGAAAGCCTAGGTTAGTGACAGAGAAAGCCCAGCAGCAGATCAATTCATACTGCAAAAGTCTGAAATGGCTCAGGAATTCCAGCACCAAAGACTTCAGACAGAGGGTGTGACCGTGGAGGACTCGCCAGAAGTCTGTTAAGAAGCAGTCAGACCCCCCGCCTGCCTTTGCCCAACTTGCGCAGAAACAGAAGGTTTATTCTCTCGAAAGACTTAATCAGATGGGCTGTGGACTTCCAGGTGGCTGGGACTGCTGAAAGGAGTATCTTATTAAAAAGAGGGAGCATAAGAGAGTGTGCACACACTGAACAGCAAGCGTCCCAAGCCCTACTTCCATTACTCAGTTTGCAGAGCCCAGGAGCTGGGCTTACATATGTCAGGCGGGAGAATTGGAGGGTTTTCCTGGGAAAACTAACCAGACCAAGAGAAAAGAGCCACTGACATTAACATCTGGGAGTGCCTTAATGGAAACGCTGAGCCAGATCACTGCCACATGACTACCCCACCCACTAGTAGAGAGCTTCCAAACAGCTTTTTGTGCCTCATTCTTAAATATGACTGAGAGCTGTCTCAGTCAGGACAGGCTAGGTAACACTGCAATAAAAAACAATACCAAAGTCTCAGTGGTTAAAAACAATAAACATTTACTTCCCATTCAAGCCAAGTCCAAAGTGGCTCTGGATGAATCCCCGGGCAGCTGGCCCCCACAGTGTGGAGCATTCCAGACCGCATCTTGGGTGCTTGTGGCATCTCCAATCTCGACACAAGCATCAATCACCCAAGTAGGGGAGATGTGCACATCACTTCTGTTTGCAATCCACTGGCCAAAACAAGTCACAAGGAGGCAGGGAAGTTAATCCTGTCTCCTGTGTCTGGAAGGAGTGAAGAACCAGAATGGTTGGTATTACTTATCTCAAATGCAAAAGCTAAGAATACTAGTCCCCCAAAATGAAAGCACAAACTAAAACAACAATGAAAAAATAAAACTGAAGAATTCATTTCTTCAGAGATATTGAAGAAAACTTCAATTAGCATCTTCAGAGAGACAGAACAGGTTACCATCAAAATAGAAATATATGGCCAGGCACGGTGGCTCATGTGTGCAATCCCAACACTTTGGGAGGCCAAGTCAGGAAGATCACTTAAGCCTGAGAGTTTGAGACCAGCCTGGGCAACATAACAAAACCCCACCTCCACAAAAACAAAGAAATTTAAAAATTAGGCAGGCATGGTGGTGCATGCTTGTGGTCCCAGCTACTCAGGAGGATGAGGTGGGAGGATCACTTGAGCCTGGGAGGTCAGGGCTGCAGTGAGCTGTGACTGCACCACTGCACTCCAGCCTGGGTGACAGAGCACCCTGTGAGATGAGGAGGGGAGGGGAGGGGAGGAGAGGAGGGGAGAGGAGGTAAATAAATACATACATAAATATTTGGAGGAAAGAATTTTAAAATTCCTGGAAATGAACAATATGATGGCAGAAACGATCTACTGACAAATTAAAAGATCAAGTTTAAAAAATTTCCCTGCACTCCAGCCTGGGCGGCAGAGCGAGACTCCGTCTCAAAAAAAAAAAAAAAAAAAAAAAAAATTCCCAAAGAGTAAGAAGGGAAAAGATAGGGAAAGTGAACAACCAATCTAGGAGGTCTAATAGCTGACTTGCATGAGTTCCAGAGAGAGAGAACGAAGTAAATACAAAGAGAAAAATATTATCAAAGTACTAGTGCAAGAAAATTTCCCTAAACTGAATCTGAATGACACTGGTTTCTTGATCATATATGACCCACCTAGCACAATGGTTACAAAAGGCCTACATCAACGCCAACGCTGTGAAATTTTAGAGCATAGGGGCAAAAACAAAACCTAAAATCTTCAGAGAGGAATCAGGTCACAATGAGGGAACAAACAAATAACCAAAAAAAAAAAAAGCATCAGACTTCTCAAACACAACATTGGAAGCTACAAGTCAGTAAAGCAGTAACATCAAATTTTTACTCCAAATTACTTCCAACCTGGAATTACATCCCTAGCTAAAATATTAATCACATATGAGAGAATAATGGCATTTGTGCAGATGCAAAGCCTCAGCAAATCTATGCTCCCTTTCCAACGCAGCTCCACCAAAACAGAGAATAAACCAAAAAAACTGGAAGACACGACGCCAGAAAATGAGCACTCAACACAGGAAAATGACAAATGAAACCTGCAAGATGACAGTAAAGGAGGCCATTGGATGACAGTCTGCAGCAGTTACAGTGATTAACCAGGACAAACTGGAGATTAAGAACAGAAGGTGCAGGAGGTTCCAAACCAATAGAATACATAGCATGTTGGAATGTACTGAAAGGAGATTTATAATTCTGGCCGCAAATTGGTAATAGGAATATAGAGAAGTAAGCCAATGGAAAAAAGAGATGATTATTAACTACAGAGAAAACAAAAGGAAATGCAATCATAGTACACCAGATAGGTCATCCATGAATAATATTTACATAGTCATAAAAATGTAAACACAGACTACTGATTTCTTTACAAGGTGACAGAAAACACCAAGAGGATGAGGGGAGGGAAGCACATGTACATGAGGAAGGCAACAGTAAGAAAGCTGAGTCCTCAACCAGGGCGGGAAGTCAGTTCTCAAAATCCAAAGCTGAAAAGTCAAGATAGATAAAGTTATTTAAAAACACAGCAGCAAATACCAAAAGAAACTTTTAAATACGTAAATGTGGTTGACTCTAGAGAGAGTCAATCAAGTGTGGAGGAGAGTAGTGGGTCACAGGACGCCTGTCTTTGCTTTGGGAACCTAGTTGAGTGTTTGTTAATCATTTACAGATACAACTTTGATTAATGTAAAGTTTTAAAATCTTCCACTAAGTTTCCAATTTTAATTTTAAAAGTGAGAAAACTTTCCCTACCATGTTTATTTGCTGATTTCAAATTTACCTCTAAAGAAATCTCTTAAAATTTTAGTTACATTTGCTCAGAGATTATGTAAAGTATATTTTTCAGTACTCCAAAATACACAATATAAAAATATGAAGATATTACCAATATAGACTTTTAGTATAACTAAACTCTAGTGAATCTTAAATCAAATTTTGAAACATAAATATTATACCTTGTTCTTCTAACTTTCATTTGGAAATCCCAGTCAATATATTGTTAAAACACACCAAATAATATATATGAAAAGTATTCTATACAGAGTTAAATCACACCATAAATGTTCTCACTTTTATTTTTTACCCCTTGACCCTGTCTCCATGAGGCTAATTGGAAAGATTGAGTCTAATTAGAAAGACAAGGCACATGCAGAAATGTCTGTAACCTAAGGCAGTTCGTGTTAAGAACCCTGTAAACAGTAGTACAAAGTAGAAATGAAGGCCATTGATTAGAAAAGCTAAGCTTCCTTATGGTTGCATCTGAAATAATGGATGTCACTGTAAGCTCTCATCAGTTACCTTCTCTCTTCATTTTTTCTTTTTCTTTCTTTTTTTTTTTTTTTTTTTTTTTTTTTTTTTTTTTTTTTTGAGACGGAGTCTCGCTCTGTCGCCCAGGTTGGAGTGCAGTGGCGCGATCCTGGCTAGCTCCGCCTCCTGGGTTCACACCATTCTCCTGCCTCAGACTCCCCAGTAGCTGGGACGACAAGCGCCCGTCACCACGCCTGGCTAATTTCTTTGTATTTGAGTAGAGACGGGGTTTCACCGTGTTAGCCAGGATGGTCTCGATCTCCTGACCTTGTGATCCGCCCGCCTCGGCCTCCCAAAGTGCTGGGATTACAGGCGTGAGCCACCGCACCCAGCCTTCTCTTTTCATTTTACAAAGTGGAAAACCAAATTGATTTGAAGAAATTACTTTTTCTAAATGTCATAATAGGAGACTGAGAGATGAGGATCACTTGAGGCCAAGAGTTCAAGAGCAGCCTAGGAAATATAGCAAGACTCTGTCTCTATTGAAAAAAAAAAAATTAATTAGCTAGTGTAGTCCCAGCTACTCAGGAGGCTGAGGCAGAAGGATCATTTGAGAAGTTCAAGGTTACAGTAAGCTATGACGGTGCTACTGCACTCCAGTCTGGCTGGCAGAGCGAGACCCTGTCACTTTAAAAAAAATACATAAACAAATCACAACATGATGACCATTTATTTCTCTTCCCTGTTATTTCTACCATGCTCTTGATAAATAGTACGAAAATCAATAGAAATGCAAAATCATGTCACAAAAGTGCATCTCAGCATCCCAGGCTTCCCAGGTTTCACCTTCAGGACTTTTACCTCTCTCTGTGCCAACCCTTTTGCAATACATGTTCCCAAACCTGCTATCCTCAAAAGTGCTCTTCTCTTTACCCCACCCACTGTCCACGTACCCCACAGGCATCCTAATGACTGACTCCAAGACTTGAGAGCTGGCAAGTTTGTCCAAGGAAGCCCCTGAAACTGTCGTCAGGTGTCTGAAGAGTATGTTCGTGCAAGGCTGTGGAATGTTTTAGTTTATACACTTCGAGCCTCCGTGAGGCTGAACTGGTTAGCTGGACTCCCCACTATGACTCTAGGTGTCTGCCTCCTGAATCCGTTTTAAGACATATAATGGGTCAAGCATGACCCACTATTTTCTACAGTGGAAATCGATCTCTGGCAAAGGGCCCAGAAACTGTTATCTAATGCTTGTGCCTTTTTAAGTTAATAAGCATCTAGAATACTAATCGTCTCAGCATTATTTCTGCTATAGCTTTCTGTTCACTTTTCCCAACAAACCAACTATCCTTCAAGTAACTTGAATACCTACTACTTTCCAAATAAAAGCATCCTTTGAATTATACTGTTCTTTCGAAGCTCAAATTAGTATCCATGAGAAATTATTGATTTATAGCAGCTTCTCTACTTAGGTAAATGTCTACCTGATTGTTTATATTAAAGTAAGCTAGAAATTGGGTTTTCAAAAGTGTTCCTGCAATGAAAACATAATTTTACATGAATACTTATTTGATAATATAATTATTAGAAATTTAGTAATTCAATGGTTTGAGAGGAACTTGTAGCACTTTATTTAATGCTTCTTTATGCACAGTCTTAAATCTCTAAAATTACTTGCTTCCTTTAACATAAATACTATATTATATAAACAAATTAGGCTTATATGCATGAAGATATTCATCCTATTATTTAGGTATACCATGGTCATACCAAAATCATATTTTTTACAGGGTCTCTCTGATGGCCACCTAAAAATATAATGATTAAGAAAAACATGGCCAGGTGCAGTGGCTCACACATGTAATCCCAGGACTTTAGGAGGCATGGCAGGAGAATCACTTGAGTCCAGGAGTTCAAGAATAGTCTGGCAACATAGTGAGACGCCACCTCTACGAAAAAAAAAAAATTCTTCTAAAAGCTTTGAGTCCGTGTTACAGCTCTTTTAGAATTCTTCTAGCAGGTTTTCCAGTCTTCGATAAATGTGTAAAAAACACATGAAGCATACTTGTCAGTCCTTCCTCAACTTTTAACAGCTTTATAGCAACACATAAAATTTCAAGGAGCATCAATAATGATTAAGTAAAATTAAAAGTTTCATGTGCCAATGATTTGTAAGTTTATACCTAACTGATCAATTCTGTTGATTTTATAACTTCTGAATGTTTTTTAAATATGCACATATGAATTTTAGAGGCTGGGCGAGGTGGCTCATACCTGTAATCCCAGCACTTTGGGAGGCCCAGGCGGGCATCCCGACCATCTGAGGTCGGGAGTTCAAGACCAGCCTGACCAACATAGAGAAACCCCATCTCTACTAAAAATACAAAATTAGCCGGGCGTGGTGGCGCATGCCTGAAATCCCAGCTACTCGGAAGGCTGAGCCAGAAGAACTGCTTGAACCCGGGAGGCGGAGGTTGCAGTGACCCGAGATTATGCCATTGCACTCTAGCCTGGGCAACAAGAGTGAAACGCTGTCTCAAAAAAAAAAAAAAAAAAATTATAATACTATATGCCATAAAATGACATTTCATATTTAAAGACAGTTTTTAAACTCTTGTATTCACATGCCATAATTTAAAATCTTACTTCACTGAATGAGAATGATATCTGTTGTCCTCATTTTTTCATTTTTATCCTTAACAATTTCTGCCACAGCCAGTGCACACAAAGGCAATGACACCCAGGGATGGAATGATTAGTTCCATCACAACTAAGTCAAGACACAGACATTGATGTGACCCCAACAAAAGTAAATAATGGAGTCTCCAAAATAAAGCTCTATAGTAAAGTTAAATACCCACTGCACAAGAAATCAGAGCATCTAGGTTCTAACCCCATCTCTACGAATAGCTTGCTGGGAGAGTTTTGACATTTAACAATCTGTCTGATTGCCAAGTTTCTTCTATAAAATGATAATGTTGACTCAAAGATCCAAAGTCAATTCATGCTCTAAAAATTAATGATTTTTTTAGGTTTTGTGACATTTCACGGTACACTGTAGTAATTTATATCTTATTTTCCCACTAATTTAGAAAAATGCCTAAATGATCCTTAATTGGCAATGGGTCCTAAGAATTTTGTTTTAAATCCCTGTTATCCAAAAGAGCCCTTTTGTATATCTGGCAGTAGATACAAGGATCTTTCTAAATCTTAAAAAAAAAAAGTCAGCCAGGCACGGTGGCTCATGCCTGTAATCCCAGCACTTTGGGAGGCCGAGGTAGATGGATCACGAGGTTGAGAGATTGAGACCATCCTGGCCAACATGGAGAAACCCTGTCTCTACTAAAAGTACAAAAAAATTAGCTGGGCATGGTGGCACATGCCTGTAGTCCCAGCTACTCGGGAGGCTGAGGCAGGAGAATTGCTTGAACCCAGGAGGCAGAGGCTACCGTGAGCTGAGATCGTGCCACAAAGTGAGACACCGTCTCAAAAAAAAAAAAAAAAAAAAAAAAAATCACAGGTTTCCATTGCCAGCTACATAAAATCAAGGTATCTAGTCTGGCATTCAGGATACTCAAAATTTGACCTCAACTCACCTCCCAACCTTCATTTCCAGTGATTCCCTTTCCTGTTCCCAAAGCTACAGTCAAACTAAACATGTTTTTTCTAAGTGCACCAAAGTGTTCCATCACCCATGTTTTTTGTTTATGCCATTTATCTTTACCTAGACTGTTCTCTATTTCCACTAAGCCAAGTCTTACCTGATTATCAAAGCTACGGGGACCATCCATATAATTTATCACACAAACTGGAATAATTTTGACCAGAAAGATGTTAATTGGATGGGACATTAGGACATCCAGAGCAAACTGGGGCTGACGCAAGCAGACTGGGAGATATGATAGCTCCACGCAAAGCCCAACTCAAATGCACATCTATCAGAAATAATCCCTCTCTCCCGTAAATCTCTGCCACACTTTTCACGTGTATCTCTTCTCACTTATTATTTCTGCGTGTATTCAAACTATGTGTATAAAAGGCTTTATTCTCCCTAACTAGCTTGAATCATCATTATCCCCACAATGTGTAGCATACAGTAGGTTCTCAACAAATGTCTAATGGATGAATTATTTCCTAGGTATGTCTAACTCCAGTATATAAAATTAGGTTTCCTCGAATCAGCACGTGCCTTTTACAAATCAACACCCAAGTTCACACAGAGAAGAAACACACTCCATGGCCATATGAAAGTTCTGTCTTCCTTAGAGATGTCCCATGTTCACAAACCACGGTGGTTTGTCCTGATGTGAAACTTCCGTGGTGCAAATGACAAATCCATATATGATGTCATACAGGCTGGGACAGAAACCATATTGCCCAACCACTTGGTGCCTTGGTAACAACTACATGTCTAAGCTCTGGTGCAAGATCTACAGAACTCTGTGCTTCTAATTTGTGAGGAGATAGTTCACGAAAAGCATTGTTTCAACTTAGAAGAGCTTTAGCTCTCAGGACACAGAGCTGAGAGATTACCTCTTTATCTAACAAGATTTTGACGACCCTGGATCCCAAAGTATTCGATCTTACCTTTCTTATGATATTGACTACCTTCTAGTTATATACTCTAGACACCTGAGGATCCAGGGCTGTAATCACTGATCTTTGTATACTTCAGAGTACACAGAGTAACAGACATCGTACATACTCAACAAATACTGGTTGAATTAATTTTAAAAACAAATGAGTAAATGACTCACGATTGTTCACCAACTAAGAAAGACTTCTCATGGTCCTGCTGAAGCATGTTTCAAATATACATGAACTCAGGCCTGCTTCACTCATGTATTCCAACTCCTTTATATGTAAAAAAATCCTGTGAGATAGATATAATGAGGCTCCACTTTACAAAACACTATGGTTCACAAAAGCGAGAAGCCCCGTCCAGAATGAACAGCAAAGTGACAGCCAGTTCTGAAATCGAGACATTCTGCCCACATAGGAGCACTGCAATGAACCTGACAGATATGGCACGTATATAAAGAAAACATTTACAAGTTCAATGGCTATTCTCATCTATGAATGCCACAGGCTACAGTGGACAAATGCCTCAAATGCCTTACCCAATTCTATCAATTTCCCTGAAATCAAAGAAGAGAAAAAAAAAAGCTTTCATTAGCTGTGTCTTTCAGCCACTAGTACAGATAAACCTGGCTATATCTAGGGGAGGGAGGAACACAGATGAGAGAAAAAAAGAAAGTAGGACAAAATTAGAAGTAGAAAGATTTAATTTTTAAGTTCTCATTACTAACATAAGATCTCAATTTATTAAATTACATGTAGATACTAAAAGTATTATATCAGTGTAGCACTCTTCATCACAAGCACACATTAAAATACAGCTAGATAAATGTATCGAGTTATTTTGGGGACTCCATAAAGGAGACACTTTGTCATCTGGAATGTCTACCTGAAGACAGACTCTTACTACAACAGAAAATCTTAAGAACTAAACAAAACCATTTTTTAAAAATCAAACACTCTGATTTTTTGTCCAAGTGTATTTCATCACACCACATTCAAATTCCACAATATAAGATTTAGATGAAAAAGAAAAAGTTGCATTTGGTGACAGTCTTAAAGGTTCTTTGATTACCTATATAGTTTCTACATTCTTTGTAACAGTAATTAAATCTAAGCCTCAATGGGTTTCAGTCCTATTTGCTATGAGTCTGAAGGCATGAGAAGTATGTAGCATTTATATAACAGGAAATATCTAAAAGCATTCTGCTGAGATTTCCTTCCCCCACACCCCCTTCCACACCCATTCCTTAAACTGCCTTCAAAAGGCCTGCTGTGTTCTCTAAAAATTAAACACTAGTTACTAAAAGAAACAGTGTACCTATTTCTCAGCACATCTCCACTGAAGTTGTATTTAGCCTGGCTTAGCTTCTCAAGCCTAGCACCTGACCCTTAATGCTCAAATATTTTCATGTCCTAGAGGCCAAAGATGCTTTTCTGTTGTTATCAGGGTGGAATTTAGGAGGAAAGAAAAGGCTTCCCAACTCAGCTCTCCATTCTCCACACACCAAACCCCAGTCAAGAGGCCCTTCCAAAGCCCTGACATGAATGTGTCCCTGACACCCCAAGTCAGAAGAGGCCCTTGTACCTCGTCTACCCTCTCCAACCCCCTACTCCCTGTCCTACTCTCAAACCAGAATGTTTGTGTTATGCTAGAGGTAATGATTGTTAATCCAGCTCTTAAATGAGTCTAACATTTACTATTAGTTATTAGTACCTCTGCAGCAGTACTTATTACTATTAGTTATTATTAGTTATCACTACCTCTAGTTTACTAAATGCCTAAAATGTGCCTTTTCTACAGTATACCATTGGTCTAGTTACCTTATGGTAACCAGAATGTGGATGTCACTTAACTGGAGGCTGCCACATGGAATTGGCACCCAGCCAACTATATTTTGCCTGGCCTCTTAAAAACATGTGCCCATGTCCTCAGAAGTCAAGCACTGCCCACAAATACCCACAAGGCCTGGCTCCACAAGGAGCATCCTCATAACAGGTGAGTCAAGTAGGCCTGAACCCAATTCATTCCAGGACCCATACCCACAAGAAAGGACTTATTTTGCTGCTGCTGGTTTCAAAGCCATTCACATCACAAAGTTTTCCTTCAATAGTGTAAACTGTCTAAAGAGCTTCCCAAATTATTTTTAGCTTTTTTTAAAAAAGGTAGGATTTCCTTAGTTCTAACTTTCTCTGCCTTTTGAAGATCAATTCTTAATCTCTTTTCTGTGCCACTACTTTAAAATATATATATATATATATATGCGCACACCAAATCACATAATGCAGGGGACACTGACCTACGTTAAGTCATAACATTTTCCAAGTAAAATATCAGGGAGCTTAAGATCGTGCAAACTTCTTAAATGAAATCAGAGCAGAAGGCAAATCTCTTACATGGACCTTCTTAACTGCTGCTCACAGAAATTATTTTGTCCAAAGTGCAAGAGAGAATTTTAATTTCAGTTCCATTTTCTCATTATCCTCAAAAACTCTTAATAGTACCATTTTGTTAAATTGAGTTAATCCCAACTGAATAGAGTAATTCAAGAACTTGACTCAATTGTCCATAGGAATACTAATTTCATTTTATCTAAAATTAATATAACCTGGAACATTAAAGCTAGCCACTCCCATTAATCTTGCCACCTTATTTGATGATTCAATTCTATCTATAATTATGTTATACAATTTAAGGCACCCAATAGTTAGATCACAAATCACTTTTGTATTATGACCTAGAAAATACCACCATCTCTTCACAAAATTGAAACTTCTAAATTAAATTTAATAATTTTGAGCACCATCCACATACAATAACACAATCAAGACAAAGGGTACTTCAAAGTAATTTAGCAATGACCTGTAACGTAGGTCAAGTCAAACAACCAAAATGAAACATAAAGGAAATAGAGACGGATCCTAAATTACACTGAGGTTATGCCCCAAACACTCATTGGTAGTCAGCTGTTTTGCACTCAGGTTATTCATTTGGTGATGCCCCCAAACCAGACCACAGAAGTCTCAACCTCACAGCTTATCTAAATAAAGTTCTCTGCATCCTCCCTATCACGTGACCAGTTTGTTTACTGGACTGATTTGTTGTTCTGTTCTTACTATCCCCTGTGGCTATGGGCTCTGGGCTTCTCTTCTAGTGGTGAAAGAACAGATTTCTCAGCTTCCAGCTACATTCCACTGATGGATGGCTATTCCGGTAGCCGAGGGCAGGGATGAGCTGGCAGTGTGGGGTGCGGACTAGAAAGGGTGAGGAGCTACTGGCAGTCAACATCACCTTGGCACACTTTAAGTACTACACATCTCCCACAACACTTATTTTCTAATCTCTCTGGGGCCACATGAATGGGTCTGCCTGCTTTCCTTTTCCTGTTGCCACTTTTTAATAGTTCCAGTTTTTCCCCTTTATGGGTTCACTGAAGAAAGTCTTATAGCTTTGCTCTACCCTCTTTTTGTCCCTAATGGAAATCGCTGTTTTATCTCAAAGCTTTTTACTACTAGGCACTCATGTAAAAGGGTTCCTTCCTTTGAAGTCATCTCATCTCACCAAGGCACCAGAGACAAGAACAAAAATGGAACACCAGGAAATAAAGATGCTTCTTGGAACACAAAAGAAAGATGAATACATTAGAAAAGGTAAAGCCCTTGATAGGGCCTTGGGATCGTGGATGAGACCCTAAGTACACGCTCTAGAATAACCACATAACCACTAACCTAGATTAACCAGACAAGGGGGAAATGATAATGACGATGCTGGAAGGGGAAGAGTGGCCTCTGTGGGAAGAAGGAATGGGGTGAGAAGAACGGTTGAATGATACTATAATGGCAATTTCTCATGAGTCAGACAACCTAAAATTCCTGCAAAAAAACAGCTGTCAAGATGCAGATCAGAAAAGAGGGAAGATGAACAAATGTCAGTTAAGGAGCAGCTGGAGTACAAGGTGCCACAGAGTAAAAGGTAGACTTCATTGTTAATAGGGAATACTACTAAGAGTCTAGGAAGAGTTCAATAAAGACAATAAAACGGTGGTGATGTTTGCTGAAGGAAAGTGATGGCAGGAAGAGGCAAAGAGCATTTATTTTTTGGAAGGGCAGTCCTTGCTTTGCGTGGTAGTGCTGCACCATAAAAATTACCTTGCAAGATGAACTCATGCAAAGTAATTTTAATAATTATGAGAAAAGAGTATAATTATTCTGACCTTTGAGAATTTTTATCAAAACATTTAAAATTCTCTATAAGTGTATAGGCAAATGAAAAATATAGTAAAAATAGTATTTGGTACATTGCAATTTAAAACATTAGAAACATTGAGAATTAGGGTTTATTTCTTTGTAAAAAACTAATTAGGGGTAGTTTGAACAGGGTTTGCCTTCTTTGTTGTATAACTTGCAATACAGAGCAAGTATCTTTTCTATATCTTAACTAGTTGCAGTACTCCTTCCTAAGTTTGGATTCACTATCAACAATTTTATTCTTTGTACTTTCAATGTCATGTATTATCTCTTTTAAAGTGAAGACATTTGGTAGCATCACTTCCCCTGAGACATCTCCATCCTTCCTCATTTATGCTGAAAAATTTGCCCTCACTAAGTTCCTATGAGTACACATCTGAAGTCTTTCAAATGGTGGAACATTCACAAAGTCAACTACACTTAATGTGTTGCTTAATGACAGAGATACATTTTGAGAAATGTGTGGTTAGGTGATTTCACTGTGTGGACCTGATAGAGTGCACTTACACAAACCTAGAGGTGTAGCCTACTACACACCTAGGTCATATGGTAAGGCCTTTTGCTCCTAGCCTGCAAACATGTACAGCAAGATATTGTATAGAATACCGCAGGCAACTGGAACACAATGGTATTTGTGTATCTAAACATAGAAAAGGTATGTAAAAATATGGTATTCTAACATTATGGGACCACTGTTGTATATGCAGTCCGTCCTGACTAAAATGTCCTTATGCAGCGTGTGACTCTGTTTCTTCTGTAACTCTATGTTCAATTCGAATTCTGCAAGGTTATCTGCACAGTGTGGTAAATGTATTGCCACACTGCACACACATTACTCACTGTTACTTCCTGCTATGATGCTTAACTGTTTTCTAATGCATGCTTTATGTCATATTTCTTCCAAAATTCAGCTACAGAAATGCATAATCTCTACTTGTAGCATCAATAATCTGTCTGAAACTCCATCTAAGGTAACAGGCCTTAAAAGCCCAAATAACTCCTTGGTTCACCAGCTGGATTAATGAAGTTTCTGATTGTAGTAAAAATCAAATTTTCGCATTTTCTTTCAAGTATTCAAGAGAACTGGGGTGACTCGCAGCATTATCTAACGGCAGTAGTTGTGCTCTAAAAGTTAAAATTATTTTGCCAACCTCTGGACAAAAACAGCTGAAACAAGTCTTGGAGCAATGGCGGCCCAGGATCTTTTATGTGCGTGACAGTGACGGCTGAGACGCCTGCTTCATGATTAAGGGTTTTTTCCTAATGCTCTAGGATTCTCAGACAGATAAGCATAGGTTTTATTTTAAAGTTACCTTTTGTGTCGTCTCCTAATAAAAGAGCTGCTCTATCTTTAACTCCTTAAAGCTGCTTCTCGATCTTACATCTTCTGTGGCACAAGCTCCTGATGGAGTTGCCTTACAGCTTACCTCATCAATATTAACTATTTGAGGATGGTTGTCATCACCCGCCGTAAATAATCCTTGGAATCTGGATGCAAATTTCCCACCAGCATCTTTCTCTGTGCTACAGCTTCACCTAACAGATTAATCAATTCACGCCAACTTCTGAATGATGAAGCTAGTCTTTACTGGTAGAATTTCCTCAATCTCAGTGTAATTACTATTTTCTTTCAATGTGGCAACTAACTTCAATACTTTGACCTTAATGCTAACCAAACTGGGATTTTTTTTTATACAGGCTTCAATCCAAAGTAAAAGTAATACTCCATTTTAGCCATAAGCAGCTTTCTATTCCTGGTAAAATTTAAACTAAAACATAGTACGTGATTTTACAGTTTTTTATATTCATACGACTGATGCAATATGGTTCATACCACTGCTTCATGCAGGCCTACCTCTCATCCCATATTTGCTTTGATATCCATATTTTCAAATCTTCTGATCACTTCCAATTTCACTTTCAGCATTTATCACCTTTCATTTCTTTGCTGCACTTTCATCTTTGTTGGCCAATTCGTCTTTCAACTATTCATTCTTACAAAATGTTACGTGGGCTTATCAGTAGGTGATGCAAAGAGGCAATACAACTGCATACTTTGCTGTCTGTGTATGAACTGAATAACAGATGAACGGTGACAAATTACTGATAGAGTCGAAAAAGAAATGAGATGTGTCACTGATCATGATGCACATTTGTTACTTATGCAGGATTTGTGGACTGAAGGGCCAAAAGCAAAGTTTGTACTGTATGCAGTTAATAAACTGTGGAAGGTGAAATTTCAATCATGTTGCTGGGGGACTGGTGTCATTTAAGTAAACCATCATAACTGACATATGTGCACATCAGAATCAGGCAAAGTGAGGAATGCCTTATTTCATTCCAATACCTGCTCAAAAATTAGTTTAGGCCAATTTGAGCTAAAGATTTTCAATTTTTATTGAAATAATGAAACTTTAGGGAAAAGTAGATCCCTACACTGTGATCAAATATGGACAAATTCATTATACAAATAAGGCATATGAGAGGAGCAAAAGGAGTTATAAATTTTTGCTTTGAAATACATTACTCCATAAAATTAATGTGTTGTGATCAAAAATTTTTTTAAAAAGATAAGTTCAGTCAGGTGCAGTGTCTCATGCCTGTAATCCCAGCACTTTGGGAAGCTGAGGCAGACGGATCACCTGAGCCAGGAGTTCAAGACAAGGCTGGGCAACATGATGAAAACTGGTCTCTACTGAAAATACAAAAAATTACCCAGGTGTTGTGGCGCATGCCTGTAGTTCCAGCTACTCAAAGCCTGAGGTGGGAGGATCACCTGAGCTCGGGAAGTAGAGTCTGCAGTGAGCCAAAATCTCGCCACTGTACTCCAGACTGGATGACAGAGTGAGACCCTGTCTCAAATAAATAAATAAATAAATAAATAAATAAATAAATAAATAAATAAGCAAGAAAGAAATTCTGAGAGAAGAATTTGAGTAGCAGCAGTAATGGCAGCTGTGCAAAGTCAAATCTCCCAACACCTTCTCCAAAAATATAAAGACAATTTTAAAAAGCAAGAACAAGTGGGACTATATAAATCCATGCCTAGTCAGAAAACAAGGGTAATTTCAAATTACCTGTAAGTAAAAAAGTGAACACCAAATTCTAGTGAACTACTATCAGTTCTGCTGTAATATCTGTTTTAAAAACACAAAATTTGGTGTTCAAATGTGATTGATATATTAGAGAACAATTTTAACAATTTAATAATGAGAATTTTGCATTTCTTTGTGGGTATTTTCATCTGCTGAGATACTAGGTGAATGCAGAAAACTGCAGCCAGCAGAACCAAGCTAGCAGGAATAATACACAAAACACACACAGGCACATGCACACGGCACACCTGGAGCATCTGCCAGCCACCTTGGCTTGCCACAGGCATTGTGAGCCACACCCATCCATCTAGTGCTAACTTTCCATCTGACATAAGATAAACCTGCCTGCATCATTTCAAAATAAATCACACGCTACAGTCTCCTTCCTATGCCCACTCCCACAAGCAAACTTCCCATCTTTTCCAAGGTAGAGTGCCATGTTTACTGGAATGTTAATGTATTTCTAATGATTTAACATGGGTAAAATGGTACTACAGTTTTTACTAGGTTTCTGTATTTTTTTTAATGTGTCATTGATGCTTTGAGTGTTGTGACTTGTTATGAGCTGACTTGTGTCCCCCAAAATTCATGCACAAGTCCTAACCCCCAACATGATAACCTGAGGTTTAACTGTGTTTGGAAATAGGGCCCTTAAAGACATAATTAAGGTCAAATGAGATGATATAGGTAGGCCTAATCCAGATTGACTGGCATTCCTATAGGAAAAGGAGATCTGGACACTGACTCACAGAGAGGAAAGACCATGTGAAGACACAAGGAGAAGACAGCATCTGCAAGCCCAGGAGAGAGGTCTCAGAAGAAACCAACCCTGCTGACACCCTGGTCTCAGACTTCCAGCCTCCAGAACTGTGACAAGATACATTTCTGTTGTCTAAGCCACCCAGTCAGTGCTACTTTGTTATGGCAGCCCTACAAACTAATACACACCCCAAACCTCATTTTTCCCATAAGTGCTATGGTTTTTATTGTGCAATTTTGCATAGCACAATGATTTTCAAGAATGCATATGCTGCATTATAACAGAACTGACTGTATATCTCAAGTTTCTGCTATAAGCCCTAACAGGAACAAGAGTATACAGAGAAAAATGGAAGGGAAGAAATAAGGGGGTGTTACATGTAGTCCTAAGATTGATCTAAAATCACTCCCTAAAAGACAAAGTCCATCTAAATGTGAAAATACTAAGGTGAGATGGAGGAAAGGGGGGAAGGTGCATCACTGCATACTATAGAAAAGGAACTTAAAAATACACCTTGGGACTCTAGGAGACAGTCCCTTGGAAAGGCAACTGTTTGGGAGAAAACAAAGTAGTCAGAAAAGGAGACCTTCTTTGAAAACTGCATGGTAAAGAAAAAAGAAGAAAAGGGGAAATTCAGAAGACAGTGGAAAAAAAAAATTTAAGTGACACAGCCGGGTGCGGTGGCTCACTCCTGTCAACCCAGTACTTAGAGAGGCAGACGCGGGTGGATCACAAGGTCAGGAGATCCAGACCATCCTGGCTAACACGGTGAAACCCCGTCTTTACTAAAAACACAAAAAATTAGCCAGGCATGGTGGCGGACGACTGTAGTCCCAGCTACTCAGGAGGCTGAGGCAGGAGAATGGCGGGAATCCGGGAGGCGGAGCTTGCAGTGAACCGAGATCGCGCCACCGCACTCCAGCCTGGGCGACAGAGCGAGACTCCGTCTCAAAATAAATAAATAAATAAATAAATAAATAAATAAAAATTGAGTGACACACAAGTCCTTTCCCCTGGGCGACAGAGCGAGACTCCGTCTCTAAATAAATAAATAAATAAATAAATAAATAAAAATTGAGTGACACACAAGTCCTTTCCCCTTCCCATTTCTGTAAAGCATCCAGTAAAGCAACCACTAGAGGACACTGCCAGAAACCTGGCAGACATCCCTCAACAGATCAAAGTTAGCACCACGGGGAATGGAACCAAGAGACGTCATCACGTGCCCCCTGACACGGTATGTCGGGAAGGACACAAAATCACGTCCAGGGTCCATCTCCCAAAAATGCATGACCTGGATCTAATGTTTAAATATCAGACAAGCACGAACTAAGGAACCAAATAAATGATCTGTGTTCTTCAAAAATGTCAAATTTATGAAAAACAAACACTGAGAAAATCACCCAGATTAAAGGGTAACAAAAAGACATCACAACTACATAAAACAGGTAAGCCTGAATTGGATGTAGACCAGGGGAAAGAAGGTCCTATAAAGGACAGTAGGGGACAATCTTGCCCAATTTGAATAAATATATAGATCATTATAGTGTGATCACGTAAGTGAATGCCATTGTTTTGAGGTGAAGGGTATCATATCTGCAATTTACTCTAACACAGTTCAGAAAAAAAATTAATGAGTATAAGGGAAGATATGTGTGTGTGTGTGTAAAGGGCGGGAAGGAAAGAGGGCGAGAGAGAGAATGACAATGTCAACATGGTAAAATATTAACATTTGAAGAATCTGGGTAAAGGGTAAATGAGAATTCTTTGCCCTCTTTTTGCAACTATACTGTAAGTATGAAATTATTTCCAAATAAGAAAAAAGAGCAAAAGATAAATTGTACTTAGCCTTCCAATGTGTACTTTCTGGTCAAGTCTTTAATTCATTCACTGAGAACAGTGAGGCCACTGCAGAGTAGACGGGAGAATAAAGAACAAAGGTGCTGGGCGTGGTGGCTCACGCCTGTAATCCCAGCAGTTTGGGAGGCCAAGGCGGGCGGATACCCTGAGGTCAGGAGTTCGAGAACAGCCTAGCCAACATGGTGAAACCCCGTCTCTCTAGCCAGGCCTGGTGGCGCACGCCTGTAATCCCAGCTACTTGGGAGGCTGAGGCAGGAGAATCCCTTGAACCCAGGAGGAGGAGGCTGCAGTCAAGATCACACCACTGCACTACAGCCTAAGCGACAGAGTGGGACTATGTCTCAAAAAAAAAAAAAAAAAAAAGAACAAAGGGCCAGGCGCAGTGGCTCACGCCTATAATCCCAACACTTTGGGAGGCCGAGGTGGGTGGATCACCTGAGGTCAGGAGTTCGAGGCCAACCTGGCCAACATGGCAAAACCCATCTCTACTAAAAATATAAAAATTAGACGGGTGTGGTAGCTGACACCTGTAATCCCAGCTACTCAAGAGGCTGAGGCAGGAGAAGAGCTTGAACCTGGGAAGTGGAGGTTGCAGTGGGCCGAGATTGCGCCACTGCACTCCAACCTGGACAGCAAAGCAAGATTCCATCTCAAAAAACAAAACTAAGAAAGAAAAAGAAAAAAAAACAATACAATGGAATTGGAAAATCACAAGTGACCATCTTAAAATCTCAATTCAGAAAACTTTAAAAATATTATAAACTTGTAAAGTAATCAGGCTCCATAATATAGACTGAAAAATCCCGATTTAAAACACCAACTTTGACAGATAGAACAGGAAAAAGGTACTACCACTTCTTCTTACAGGGCGTCTTGGCTTAATGACTCTGAGTGGATTCTCTATTAGCATAAGGCACTCACATACAGAAAAGGACTAAGTGAAAAGTCAGCATTACTGTATACGACATTTTCTTAAAGTACATCTTATGACTTTAAAGTACATGTAGTCCAACCAACTGCTAACAGGGAGAATAATGGAGTGACTCTTAACATAATCTCATTCCAATACCAGCACTCTACACAGGCACCATTTTCACCCCTATACCATTATAGTATTGTCCAAATTCGTCTCCTCCCTCCAGTCACGCTGCCTTTCAACCTCTCCAGCAATACTCTTCCAGATTCTTCATTCTAAAATACCCCTTCCACGTCACACTGCTTTAGCAAAACCCTTCAAAAAATATTTATAACATAAAGCATCAGGTTCAAGTTTCTTACTCTCAATATCCAAGACATCCTATCATTTAGTCTTCAGCTTCTTTTCCAAACTTCTTCTCTCATCTCCCTTCTGCCAAAACTGGCCACCACGTCTCTGCTGACCCCTAGCACTTTGCCTGCCAATCCTCAAAGCCAAAGGTGAGGCCAGCTGACTGCAAGAAGCCTGTCCTCACCACCTCAACTCTCTCTCTCTCTCCTCAGAAGATGAAGTCATTAGAACTAGATGCAAATAAATAAGTAGTAAGGCCGCCCTACCAAGTTCTAACTTTTCTAACTTTTTCCTTCATGTTTGAATGTCAATTATCTAACTTGCGCCCACAATGTCCCTCCTTCCTCTCATTGTTTTTATTGCTCCTGCTTTGTAGGTGCACTAGCATGTGCTTATTCTACAATACAACGGGACAGAATAGCTGCGAGAACAAGGCAGTGTCCAAGGAATTTAGTGCTTAAAGAAGCATGAAAGCAAAACCAGCACTGAAGGATTGATATCTGCGGTCTGAGAGAGGGGCCAGAGTCCAGGTTAGGCAGCAGAACAGTTCTGAGTCCAACCCACAGACGGGCATTGTGCTTGCAGCATACTGTCACTGGCTATACGACGTATCTGCTATTCTCCTAGGCTCCACAACTGCAGGTAGGGGAATGTGGGGGATGGCTGCAAGAGGGTGAACATTAGCAAATAATGCTACCATAGACAGAAGAATGAGCTTCATCTTAATCCAGTTCAAATTATTAAAATTTATAATGAGATAAATCCAAATTTGTGAAATGTTGCCACACCTTCAGACACAGTGGTAGAGTCTCTATGCAAGATGTAGCCATTTGGTTATAGAAATGTAGATCCTGCTGGTGAACGCAGAAATCCAACACCAGGAAATCACAAGGTTGTGCCTGACCCTTCCCTCCTCATTCAGGACAAGGACTTCAGGGTCATTACGAGATATTCCCTGGGGACCATGACCTTCAGGAGTGGCACATAACCCAAATACAGTTTTCACAAGTCAAGGTGATCACAGTAACACATTTTGAGCAGGTATCACTGGATCCTCATAATAAGCCTTTGACTAAGGTCCTTCTATAACCCCTACTGTACAGATAAGGAAACTGAGGCCCAGAGAGATTAAGTAACTTGCCTGAAATCACACAGCCAGTGAAAGGCAGAGCCAGGATTCCAATGCAGGCAGTCTGTTTGTCTCCAGAGTCCACAATGAACTCAACGACTACTAAAATACAAATGTGCTTAAAAAGATCAAAAAAGTTATGCATTCTAAAAATTAACCCAGAAGTATAATATTTTAATTGCAGTTTCTTAAATGCAGCCTAATTTAAAAGGAACTAAATGATGAATTAAATTTGGGGATTTTTGTTTGTTTGTTTGTTTGTTTGCTTTTTAAAGCTA
Organism: Papio anubis; assembly: GCF_008728515.1. Taxonomy (NCBI): domain Eukaryota; kingdom Metazoa; phylum Chordata; class Mammalia; order Primates; family Cercopithecidae; genus Papio; species Papio anubis. Next base: position 6,620,029 of record NC_044978.1, read on the forward strand.
GCAATTCATTGTTAAAAGAGCAAGTCCACTAATCATGACTATTTGGGCCAGGCACAGTGGTTCATGCCTGTAATCCCAGCACTTTGGGAGGCTGAGGTGGGTGACTGCTTGAGCTCAGGAGTTTAAGACAAGCCTGGGGAACATGGTGAAACCCCATCTCTATAAAAAATACAAAATTAGCTGGGCATGATGGCGCACACCTGTGGTCCCAGTTACTCAGGAGCCTGAGGTGGACAGATCACTTGAGCCCAGGAGATCAAGACTGCAGTGAGCCGTGATTGCGCCACTGCACTCCAACCTGGGTGACAGAGAAAAACCATGTCTTACCAAAACAAACAAACAAACAAACAGAAAAAGACTACTTCTAGGGCAATAATAATTACTAAAAACTGACATTTCAATTGTTAGTTAAAATAACACATTAGTACGGTATGAATATTTTTCTTTAATAACAATATTTTTTAAATGGCACATATTTTAAATGTTTAACTATTTTAGTTACACGTATGAATTATAGTGGCTTTTTAAACCAAAATGAAGTAAACACAAATTAAATATTTATAACATTTTAGCCAGATTACCAAATGTATCTGGTATGTGACACAGTCTTCACATTCCTTCACCTGAGAGGCAGTGAAGCAAAGAGGACTAAGTCCAGGCTTTGAAGCCCTACTTGAATCTCCTGTTCTGTAATCACAGATAAGGTATTTAACCTCTTTGAGCTTTGGTTCACTCAGTTATTAAATGGGTATAAATAACATCAACAGCCTGAAAGTCCTAAAAATAAAAACATATAAGACCATGTGCAGTGGCTCACACCTGTAATGCCAGCACTTTGGAAAGCAGAGGCAAGAGGATAGCTTGAGGCCAGGAGTTCAAGACCAGCTGAGGCAACATAAAGAAACTCTGTCTCTACAAAAACTACATATATTTTTTTAGTTAGCTGGGTGTAGTGTGATGTACCTATAATCTCTGCTACTACAGAGGCTGAGGCAGGAGGATCACTCTTGAGCCCAGGGATTCAGGGCTGCAGTAAGTTGTGTTCACACCACTGTACTCCAGCCAAGGTGACAGAGCAAGAACCCAACTCTTATTTTTATTTATTTATTTTTTTTTTTTTGAGACAGAGTCTCGTTCTGTCACTCAGGCTGGAGTGCAGTGGCACAATTACGGCTCACAGCAACCTCTGCCTCCTGGGTTCAAGCAATTCTCCTGCCTCCTGGGTTCAAGCGATTCTCTTGCCTCAGTCTCCCAAGTAGCTGGGATTACAGGCACCCGCCACCACACCTGGCTAATTTTTTGTATTTTTAGTAGAGACAGGGTTTCACCATGTTGGCCAGGCTGGTCTTGAACTCCTGACTCAGGTGATCTGCCGCCTTGGCCTCTCGAAGTGCTGGGATTACAGGCGTGAGCCACCACGTCTGGCCAAGACCCCAACTCTTGAGAGCAAAACTACATGTACATGTGCACACACGTATGTGCTTTTTTTTTTTTTTTTAAGTTTTACTTCTTCACTTTTTTTTTTTTTTTTTTTTTTTTAAGAGGCAGGGTCTTGCACTGTTGCCCAGGCTGGAGTGCAGTGGCACGATCTCGGCTCACTGCAACCTCCGCCTCCTGGGTTCAAGTGATCCTCCCACCTCTGCCTCCCAAGTAGCTGGAAGTACAAGCGCACACCATCAGGCCAAGCTAACTTTTTTTTTTTGTAGAGACAGGTCTCACTATGTTACCCAGGCTGGTCTCAAACCCCTGAGCTCAAGCATCCATCCCTCCTCAGCCTCCCAAAGTGCTGGGATTACAGGCGTGAACCACGATGGCGCGCTATATATTTTTTAAATATACATAGAACACCAGACCCAAAGGAAGAACTTAATAAATGTTAAATCCTTTCCTTTCTTAAGAGAAACAAGGACAGATACATTGTCTCTGTGCATCTGTAAGTCCACACTACACTGATACTTTCCAGAATCCAAGAGATAAGCAATGTTTCTCCATACCCACTTTCGGTTATGAAACTCTGAGGTTAACAAATCCCAATTCTAGATTCCAATGTATATGGAAGCTTATCTAAAATGTTTACTCTAAAATTTAATTTTTAAAATTGTTTAGTTTTTCAGCATGGTACTGGTACCAAGACAGATATATACACCAGTACAACAGAACAGAGGCCTCAGAAGTAACACCACACATCTACAACCATCTGATCTTTGACAAGCCCAACAAAAACAAGAAATGGGGAAAGGATTCTTTATTTAATAAATGGTGCTGGGAAAACTGGCTAGCCATATGTAGAAAGCTGAAACTGGATCCCTTCCTTACACCTTATACAAAAATTAATTCAAGATGGATTAAAGACTTGAATATTAGACCTAAAACCATAAAAATCCTAGAAGAAAACCTAGGCAATACCATTCAGGACATAAGCATGGGCAAGGACTTCATGACTAAAACACCAAAAGCAATGGCAACAAAAGCCAAAAAAGACAAATGGGATCTAATTAAAGAGCTTCTGCACAGCGAAAGAAACTATCATCAGAGTGAAAAAGCAACCTACAGAATGGGAGAAAATTTTTGCAATCTACCCATTTGACAAAGGGCTAATATCCAGAATCTACAAAGAACTGAAACAAATTTACAAGAAAAAATCAACCCCATCAAAAAGTGGGCAAAGGATATAAACAGACACTTCTCAAAAGAAGACATTTATGCAGCCAACAGACACATGAAAACAATGCTCATCATCACTGTTCATCAGAGAAATACAAATCAAAACCACAATGAGATATCATCTCACACCAGTTAGAATGGCGATCATTAAAAAGTCAGGAAACAACAGGTGCTGGAGAGGATGTGGAGAAATAGGAACACTTTTACACTGTTGGTGGGAGTGTAAATTAGTTCAACCATTGTGGAAGACAGTGCAGCGATTCATCAAGGATCTAGAACTAGAAATACCATTACTGGGTATATGCCCAAAGAATTATAAATCATGCTACCATAAAGACACATACACAAGTATGTTTATTGCGGCACTATTCACAATAGTAAAGACCTGGAACCAACCCAAATGTCCATCAATGACAGACTGGATTAAGAAAATGTGGCACATATACACCATGGAATACTATGCAGCCATAAAAAAGGATGAGTTCATGTCCTTTGTAGCGACACGGATGAAGCTGGAAACCATCATTCTGAGCAAACTATCGCAAGGACAGAAAACCAAACACCACATGTTCTCACTCACAGGTGGGAACTGAACAATGAGAATATTTGGAGACAGGGCGGGGAACATCACACACCGGGGCCTGTCGTGGAGTAGGGGGGTGGTGGAGGGATAGCATTAGGAGAAATACCTAATGTAAATGACAAGTTAGTGGGTGCAGCACACCAACATAGCACACAAACCTGCATGCTGTGCACATGTACTCTAGAACTTAAAGTATAATAATAAAAAATGTTTAGACTTAAAATCTTTTTTTAAAAAAAAAAAAAAAACACCTAATACTATATAATGACATCAATGTACAATGTAAAACTCTGATTTTGAGATTAAAATTGATGAACTTGGCTTCTGTGATGACCGTGAACTCTGCTTAAGATGGAAATCTAACTCAGACTTTGATTTTGAGATTAAAATCTACGAACTTGGCCTCTGATGACCTGAACTCTCTGTAAGATGGAAATCTCTTCACCTAAACTACTGATGGCAAGCGATAGGACCAGACGATACTTAGTAGTTTCATATAGCAAAATAAGGTTTTAAGTCTCTTAACAAACAGGAATAGATCCAAAAACATGGGCAGCTTAACTGGGGAGGTACAGAGTTCATTCTTCTGAAGTACTCAATGAGGGCAACAGGCTTGCAGGCCAGGACCTCTCACTCCCTGTCCAACCTAAGAACCAAAACACTGTCACTGGACCTACGCCTATCAAATGGCCCTTTCTAGGTATGTTCAGTTTCTCAACCTCAAAGACGTCCCAGGAGAACCCCATAGCTAGTAAATCCCAGCATCCCCGAAGCCTCCTGGGCACCCTGTACTACTGGGTAACAAAGAAGCAGATGAAGAGAAATCCCAGGTTAAAGAAATGTTTGAGCTAACCAATGAAAAAGAAATGACTGAATGAGATCATTGTTTTGCAACCCCATATTAATTCATGGATCTAGACAGTAGATATCAGCGGCTGCTAACATCTCAGACACTGTGTGCTTTCAAAATGTTCGTATACATATATTCTGAATGTGAGCAAATCTCTAGATCCACTATCAATTTACAAAAAATACGAATTTGCACAATGGGGATTCTATCAGCCAAAAAACAAAAGAGAAGCTATGGATTAAAAAAAGACTTAAAGATTTTTTTTTTTTTTTTTTTGTGATGGAGTTTCGCTCTTGTTGCCCAGGCTGGAGTGCAATGGTGCAATCTTGGCTCACTGCAACCTCCGCCTCGCAGGTTCAAGCAATTCTCCTGCCTCAGCCTCCTGAGTAGCTGGGATTACAGGCATGTGCCACACCCAGCTAATTTTGTATTTTCTGTAGAGATGGAGTTTCTCCGTGTTGGTCAGGCTGGTCTCGAACTTCTGACCTCAGGTGATCTGCCCGCCTCAGCCTCCCAAAGTGCTGGGATTACAGGCATGAGCCACCGCGCCCAGCCAAAGATTTGTTTTTGAAAAGAAACAACAACCTATGGTATTTGTCATTTTGTCACCCAAGCATGTATTCCTAAAAAAAAAAAAAGCAAGGAAATGATTACCATAAAGGTCAGGATAATTACTTTTATGAGAAGGGGACTGTAAAAGGCTTCTGGGGTGGCTGGCAAAGTTCTAGTGTTCTGGTTGGTGTTAGGAGGGTATTCTCTTTATGACAATTCATTAAAGCCATACTACTTTGTATCCTGTGGATTTCTATGTTTTATTTTTTACAATAAAAAAGACTTAAATAAGATGAGTGAGATTCTAAAGGAAATTCCGGATTATCCATTAAGCTGACTAAGTATGTACTGAGGCACTTTGAACATCGGTAAATAAGGCCCTTCCCTACTACCACTACTCCAATTAAAAACAAAAAAAATTTGGATTTGATACTTTAAAAAGTCAAAATTCTGGCCTAAACCGATCCTCCCGCCTCAGGATTACAGGCATGAGCTACTGTGCCTGGCTGGGTCCATTCCTAATTGCTTATCTACACTAAATGCTTTTTCTAACTCATTCGGAACACCCTGGCACAGGAAAGAGGCAGTTTCTTCTAGAAATTCCTAGTTGAATAAGAAAGTTCTTGCTGCAAGGAGCTCAAATTTGGGAACAGAAGTTGCATAGGAACATAGATCATTACCTTATGTGCTGAGAGCTATGGCAAAGATATATAGAAAGCAGCAAAGACATACAATCATTTTCTGGAATCCTGAGCCTATTTATGTCATTTATATAGTGCCACCTTTAGATAGGAGGAAAGCCATTTCTGTTTTAAGCAGAGAAACAGGGAAGGCAGTGGGGAACATATTCATAGAATTCAGTAAACATTAAGCTAGCTTAACAAGAAAATCAGAGATGGATCTCAATGTTCTTTACATAATATTAAAATGGGGAGAAGACATACAAGCAGTAGAATAAATACATTTACTTAGTTAAAATCTAAGATTCACATCTAATTTAAATAAGGTTAAACAGGCTTCCTAGTCCAAGTTTATTAAAATTCACTATTCATCAGCAATGATATAAATAAGGAATAATATCATCACCAGATGAAACCTTGGATAGTTTTTTTTAGCAGTATTTTCATTAGTACTTTATATCCCAAAAAAACTCAGTTTTGCCAAGTCAGGTATTTTTATATGAAGGGGAAAACGTGCGTTCCTAAAGTACTGTGAGAGAGCCACAGTCTCACACACTACATATATCTTTTGTACTCAAGAGGTAACCTAGAGTTTAAGGGTGGCTTTAGTGAGATCATTTAACAGCAGAGCTGTAATTTCACCGAGTTCTAAGATTTCTTATAACCTGCTTTTTTTTAACTGCTCAAAACAAAAGGATTATTCAGTACAATTGCTCTAAGTATTTATTTTATAAGGGCTGTTCCCATTCAGTTTGAACAATGAAACAGAACGAAGGATGTTAGCATGTGCAAATACATCCCTTACCAGAGAAAAACATGTTTTACCTTATTGTTCTTCTATCTGCCTTGATATGCTTTTATGTTTTGTCTTTATGGCATTTCAAAACACAGAACTTAAATAATGCAGACAATCCTTTGTTTTAACATCACTCAAAATCTCTCATAACAAATTTAAAACTGAAATCCTAAATGAAAAAGGCCAGAAAGTTCTGTAACATTTCAGCTTGATCCTAAGCTTTTAAAATTTCATTATTTTTCAATATTCTCTTTTATGACATTTTTAAGCAAAAGGTTGAAGGGGTTTTACCAGTGACAGATCTCTGAAATTCACTTGGTATAACTGTCATGTTTTAGATCCTGGTGAATGTAGAAATCTACAATAACAACAGAGTGATCTGAGTGCTTCTCACCCACGACTGAAGGGAAGGCTCCCTCCGCTGCCTAAAGCTTCACCCTGTTGTGCAGCGACTTGTAGAGAAAACAATCTAAGAGTTACAATAAGGATTTGGCATTAACTCAAAAAACCAGTCATAACACAGACTAGCTGTGTAGCTTTGGGCAAATTACTTAGCTTCTCTGAGCCTCCACAGCCTCATAGAAAATAGAGATAGTATGACTTTTATGTTTGTGAGAAGTAAACGATGCTATACATATATATATAAGCATCTGGGGTAGAACAAGAACTCAAAAGTTCCTATTTCCTTCTCTTTTCAGAAAAGTTGAGACTAGAGAAGAAAAGTTTGCCTGTGATACAGTGTAAACACAGAATTGTGGTCCAAGGACCAGCAGCATTGACATCACCTGTGAGCTTGTTGGAACTGCAAATTCACGGCTTGGGCCTCAGCTCAACCCAATAAATCAGAATCTCTGGGGATGAGTATAGGAAACTATTTTAACAAGCTTTCCAAGTGTTTCTTGAGAACATTAAAGTTGGAGAGCCACTGACCTAGAAAAACAAAATGGATCTATGCAGTACTCTCCCAAGATTAACTAAGGATCCCATTTTCTGATCCTTGCTTACCTGTCTCCTTCTCTGTTGGTCACTCTGGATCCTTCAATTGCCCAGCTGTGCAGATTCAACTTTTGGCTTCACTGGCTCATTTCTCAGACCACAGCTGGTTTCTACCCTTCCTGGCAGAGTCTTTTCCTGCTGACAACGTGGTCATTGTCACATTCCCCAGCCCCAGCCCCACCCTGTCATACAGACAGACATCTAAAAGGGCTTAGTGTCCACCCAGGCTGTACACTGTGCACATGAGCAGGCCAGCCTGTGGACACTCAATTCCTGTGACCCTTCCCCATCCTGTCCCAGAAAAGGAAGTTCCAACCATCACTCTGCAAACCTATGGTACCTAGGGCATGAAAGAACTCCCCAAAACTCTGAATTCCATACATCTCATTGTCAAAGCTTTTCCAACAGGTCAAATAAGAAAGGTTTGAAAAAACTAGCAGTTCTGTTTACCATAATTGAGTCCACCCCCTACTGCCCTCAGCTATAGAGAGAGAAACTGATCTTCAGGTCCTGGCGATCCATATTCCTCCTTCCTTTTTCTCTCTGAAATAGTGCCCTCTCAAAGTCCAGTTCTACCAACACCTAAAGCCAACGATGAAAATGAAATCATGGTCCAATTTGTTTGGCCCCAAGCGGCTGGCCTCTACCAACACATGCTCACCAGTTCCATCAGAACCCCACTCGGCATGAGCCCTCAGACCTGGAGGAAGAGAGGACTGGGACCACCATTCTGGCAATGAATTGTTGCAGCTGCCTCCAAAACATAAGTCACCTCAACTTCTCCAATGGTGGAGCCAGGGTAAGCAAAAGCTGTTACTCAGACCTTCCTACCATCAATATGAGATACCCAACTAAAGAGTCTATTCTACATGCATCATAATAAATCCTTCAAGGAGACACATTAATCAACAAACTTCAAAACTTAGGGAATTGCAGTATCTCTGATAGTGAAGTCACAGTAATGGTCTCAAACAAGGATAAGAGATGAAGGCAGGCATGCCCCATAAACTACACCGGGAAACTAGGGTTACAGAAGAATATTTAATGAGACATAAAAACATCAATCTGAGATTATCCTTTTAGTTAAGTTCAGATCAAACAACTGTTCTGTTTCTCTGCTACTGGCTCTGGAAATATTCAATTTACAGTTTCACTACTGCTATGCAGGAGTGCTTCTACACTGATGTTTTTATGCCTGTCAGTTTTCCAAGGGGGAAAATAGTTCTTCTTCCTTATGTATTCAACTTCCTGAAGAAGTTGCTCCAGCTGCTTAGCAGTCCTCCTCTCTTTCTGCGGAAAGACCGCCCTGCCCTCTCTCATGTGGCTATATTGTGACCACTATGCCCAACCCATTCCCCAGCAAGCTTGCTATACAATTATGATTTCAGTTATATAAAATACGCATGCAGGTAAAATGAAATTACAAGGTATTAAGCAAACAAAAATTATTTTAAAATATTGACAATATGGATTTTTTTTTTTTTTTTTTTTTTTTTTTTTTTTTTGAGACGGAGTCTCGCTCTGTCGCCCAGGCTGGAGTGCAGTGGCCGGATCTCAGCTCACTGTAAGCTCCGCCTCCTGGGTTTAGGCCATTCTCCTGCCTCAGCCTCCGGAGTAGCTGAGACTACAGGCGCCCGCCACCTCGCCTGGCTAGTTTTTTTGTATTTTTAGTAGAGATGAGGTTTCACCGTGTTAGCCAGGATGGCCTCGATCTCCTGACCTCGTGATCCGCCCGTCTCGGCCTCCCAAAGTGCTAGGATTACAGGCTTGAGCCACCGTGCCCAGCCTAAACTCTTCTTTAATACTGCTGTTCTATCATCTTTTCAACAATAAAAGAAAAAATAATTCTAAATATATTTTCAAATAGCTTGAAAATAAATATCGCCAGGAATTTTCTTTTTAAATGCCATTTATGTTCACTTACTATGAGGCAGTTGTTATTCTAAATGTTACAAATGACACACATTTAACCTCTTTAACAACCCTATGAGGGAGAGAGGCAAAGAAACTTGCCACAGGGCTACAAAGTCTGTAATCCACAGGGCCAAGATGAAAACCACAGCCTCAACCACGAGCCATGGTTGCAGCTGCAGCTGCTAAACTGATAACACCTTCTCTCTAACTACAGGGTATCAAACCACTCTAAAGAAGCACAGGGAATTCTACGAGCACAGCATCTCACCTATGGCTATGCTTCCTTAGGGTGTGATTTTTGTCAGATTTCCACAGCTAAACAAAACCAAATCTAACAAGGACTAAGAAAAGCAAGAAAAGCACAGTGCATTCAAGAATGCCCTAGATGTTGCCATGACACTTTTTCCCTAGTTAGAAGTAATAATGCTTGCTTACAACATTATCTTCTAATTAGAATGCAACATGTATTTATAATGAACAACATTCTGTATACCATAAACATCATTAAACAAATCTTGTCTGTTATAAACAATTAGTATGAAAACTACTGAACCCAGAACCTCTTATTAGTAAGACATATCGCGAAAAAGTAATGACATTTGGGATCATATATTTTCTCGCTACAAAAATTTCAATTAGTCCTGGCAGCCATGGACTTATTACTTTCAAATATTAATTTTAATCTTCAAAAGAATGATTTAGCAGTGCTCCACAATTATAAAATACCAAGCAGTTTTCTTCACCATAGTATATTTTAGTACTAATCTCTTAGCACTATAGTCTCTAAATCTGTAATTTTTTTCAACCTGCAATTGAAATTCCAAAATAGGACACTAAAGTTTCAGAGTGAGCAATTATTATTTATTCAAGTCAAATGGTCACATTTCACCAAACTATAATCTTACGTTATCTCTGCAACCACTTCCTTTCAACACAGATACAACCAACAGCAAAGGAAAAGTTCCCCAATTCAGACTAATGAAAAACTAATAAAATCAACTCACCATTTAAAAGAAACTAACTTCATTATTTTTCAAATACTAGGTAATTCAAATGGGAGACACAAATCATTCAGAAGTTCTGAAGATGTGCAAGCGATGTATCAACTGTTCCCATTTAAACAGGCTTCGGAAATACATATACCTGAAGAAGATACTCAGAAGAGTTTATTACTATTTCCTTCTTTATTTCTCTGTATCCGTTATCTTAATTTCATATTCACTAGTAGTTTGGCCTTTCTGTTAGAAAAGAGCTGATTCTAGGAACATCAAGCCAAACTTAAGTCATCACTTAACTCAAAATACATCCCACCTTCAATTTTAGTAAAAGCTATAAATGTATTTTACTTAATATTCTAGAAGTAAAACTTAACATAATTCTTGCCTTAAAATGTTTGCGTGTATTTTTTTTGCAGGGAGGAGGTGAGACTGGGTCTGTCTCTGTTGCCCAGACTACAGTGCAGTGGCACAATCTCGGCTCACTGCAACCTCTGCTTCCTGAGCTCAAGCAATCCTCCCACCTCATGCCCAGCTAAATTTTCGTATTTATTATAGACACGGGGTTTGCCATATTGCCCAGGCTGGATTTGAACTCGTGAGCTCAGGCAATCCACCCTCCTTAGCCTTCCAAAGTGCTGGGATTACAGGCATGAGTCAGCAGGCCCAGCCAAAAAAATGTTGGTATATTATTAAGAACACATGAAACTTTAAAAATGATCATTAGAGTTCACTACTTTATAGCACATTTCTAATTACTCATACACGGTTCATCTATACTTAACAGGAGAGAGCTGACAAATGACTTTCATCTCTAGGCAGTTCTCATCAATTAGTAATGACTTCCTGGAGAAGGCTGTTGAGAAGGACTATGAGAAAGCAGATGCCATGACTGCAACGCAAGTCAAGAGTGTAGGGGCCACACCTATGCCATCACTGATAGTTTTTTTCTGGCAAAATGTCAAAGAGTTTAGCTTTCTTCTGACCCAAGGCCATGCTTGAGTCACCTACACCCAGTATTGATAAATACGCAGAAACTGCTAAGTTAATTTTAATGTTATTTCAATAAAACATAATTTAAAAAGAAAATTAGCCTGCAAAAATGAGTGTCTCATCATGAATTCCAAAGCCAAATAAACATGGTGTGGGGACAATGCTTGTTGCTACACCTTCTATCTGGTGATTCTCTTCTGACAGTGACAGGATGATGAATTTCACTGTTCATTCCTGACAGGAGATTGGATTTTCTCATGCTTCACTTTATATTGCACATTCTGGGAAGAAAAGAGCATTTTTGTGGCTTTTATTTTATATATAATTTATGGAAGGAAGTTGAACATTTGTGTTTTGCTTTACAGGATACTGAACAGTAAAACCACCCAGCCCACACCCTAATGCCCTTGGGTAACATTAGCCTGCCGCTGAATGTAAGCCAGAACATACACCACATGGCTCTAGTCCAGGGCTTCTCATACTGGTGCAAGCCAGGAGTGTGCCTGGGGGCAAGGGTATTCAAATCCACAAGACAGACGTGGCACAGCTCCCCAAACCACCATTTAAAACATTATTCCAATATTAAAATAGACACAAATATATTCTCTAAAAGAATACAAAATTGACATGAAGCTTTAGAAGAAAATGAAAAGATTACAAAGAAATGTTCTTTTTGGAAGGACCTACACACACTCTCTTTGTCAGGGTCAACCTTCTTTCCATTAAGAGTACTGTACTTGGCTTGAAAACTCAGCAACACATTACTCTATTAGAGTGCATAAACTGAAAACTGACTCATAAATTTAACAGTTATCTTGATTTTAAAAGGGGAGGTGTGGTGACCTAATACCTGTAACAACTTAGTCTCAAACAAAAAAGCATATTTGGGACAGAAAAATTTGTATTGCAGCTAAATCTGGACCTTATTCACATTAATAACAGCAATATTGAACATTTCCAGGCAATATAATCCCAGAACCAAGGGGTGTCACCCTTATACTACTTGTCAAGAATATCCCAAGTAGGGGGCCTCTGTATTTGGTATTTCATCCCTCTGTCCGGAAAAGGTTCTTTTCTCAAATATTTCCCTGATGAATGCCCATGCTTTCCTATCACTTTTCTAAAAGAGCACTCCAACCCACCAAACTGCTTTCCTCAACAATTTCCATACCTTTCTGTGTTTTCTTCACAGCACATAGACATTGAGCTATGTATTTATTTGTTACTTACTGACACGTGTCCCCTGCTATAGTCTATATGCCATGAAGGCAGAGCCTTGTCTCTGCTAAGTTTTTTGCTGTAGTATTCAAGGTTATAAGCAGTGACTAGCATACAGTAGGACAAATAGACATTTGTTAAATGACTATTAGATAATATCTATTTAGTTAGAAATGTAAAATAACATAAAGCTGTCACATATAATTCATGAAGATACCAGAACTATGAATCTACATAATGATACACTTCTCAGTATACAGAAAGACCTACTCCCAGGGTGTTTGTACCTTATTTTAGCAACACACCAGCACCTAAAGAAATGCCAAATACTTTGAAATAAGTCTTTTGGTGATACAAAGGTGAATCTAGCCACTTGGTAACAATTTTAACTGACACTCATTAGAAGATAGTAGAGAAACCATCTAGGCTTAGAGAGTGCTATATATTTGCCTCTTGGGGTGGTAGTAGGGTGCTGTGGGCTGAGTTATGTTCCCACAAATGTATATGTTGAAGCCTAATTCCAATGTGACTATATTTGGAGACAGCATCTTTAGGAGGTGTTTAAGGATAAATGAGGTCATAAGAGCAGGGCTTTGATCCCATAGAATTGGTGTCCTTATGAAAAGAGACAAGAGAGAACTGACGCTCTCCCCTTCCCAAGCACACACACAGTAAGAAAGGCCACGTGGGGACACAGCAGGAAGGCAGTCTCTGCAGGCCAGGAGGAGGGCCCTCACCCAAACCTCATCTGCTGACCCTTGACCTTGGACTTCAGAACTGGGAAAACATCAGCTTCTGTTATTTAAGCCATTCAGTCAATGGTATTTTGTTATGGCAGCCTGAGCTGACTGATACATGGAGAATAGAAATCAGACGCTCCTTAACAGCCTTGAAATCCTTCAACTCATTCCTCTGCCTATTCAGCACTCCCCTGTGGTTGCCCACGGATCTGTCTCACCCTGTGCTACTTTTCTTCGGAGCACAATTATCCAATTTTACTCCCAAAACAATACTATGCAGTGGGCATGATTAGTACCCTCATTTCAGGAAACTGAGGCACAGAGAGGTTACATAGCTATTAAGCAGAGAGGTAAAAATTTGAAATCAGGCAGTCTGACTCTAGAGCCTATGCTCTGAAATTCAGTGTCTGGCCTAGAGTGAAAATTCAGTAAAGGCCGTGGCTTTTATTATAAAAACTATAAAATTAGTAAAGAGTGGGCACAAGTCAAGAAAGTAATGTATTTTTCCTTTTCCATGCTGTTCTTGTAAGGTCTTATTAATAATTTTATCTAGCAGTAAAACTGTAATTCTGCTTATTAAAAACAACGCTTCTTTATATCTAGTAAAAAAATACTTGTTAAACCCAATATAGTCTTTAAAGTATTGAAAAGTTCTAATAGTTCATACTCCCGCATGAGTCAGTATCTTCCCATTAACAACACAAGGGCAAATCTGCTTTGTCTTTATCTATTGGCAGCACCAGACCACTCTCCCCTTGAAGCAGGGGTCTCAAATCTTGTGTATGAAAGAATCATTGCCAAAAACTGCTTGAAAAGGAAGATTTCCAGGCCCCACATCTAGAAATCCTGACTTAGTAGGTCTTGGGCAGGGCACCACAGGAATCTCCGCTTTTAATCAGCAGCCCACATGATTCAGATATACGTTGGACCAAGGTCACAGTTCACAGTGTACTCACTGTTTTAGAGTAATATTGTTAAACATCTATCTTCCTCCCCACTGTACATTCCTGAACAGTTCTCAATCCCTACAACACAGTACACATTCATTCATTCATTTACAAGTATTTATTGAGCAACTATATATACCAGGGATACAGCAGTAAACAAAACAAATTCCCAGGCTGGGCGCAGTGGCTCATGCCTATAATCCCAGGACTTTGTAAGGCGGAGGCAAGTGGATCACCTGAGGTCAGAAGTCTGAGACCGGTTTGACCAACATGGTGAAACCCTGTTTCTAATAAAAATACAAAAATTGGTGGGGCGTCGTGGTGTGCACCTGTAATCCCACCCACTCGGGAGGCTGAAGCAGGAGAATCGCTTGAACCCGGGAGATGGAGGTTGCAGTGAGCCGAGATCACACCACTGCACTCCAGCCTGGGTGACAGAATGAGACTCTGTCTCAATTTAAAACAAAAACAAAAGCAGAAAACAATTCCCTGCTCTCAGAACTAACATTTTGTGGTTGCAGATGAGGGGGGTAGAGGGGCAGGGGTGAATGTATATGTGTGTGTGCTTACAGAATAATAAACTGTATCAGTTAGGACAGGCCTGGTTATTCTAGGACCACAAACAAGTTTAAGATCTCAAACAACAAAGGTTATTTCTCACTCACACTATCATATCCATCATGTGTCAACAGAGGGCTCTGTTCTTTGTGGTTGCTCACGGACCTTGGCAAATGGCAAGAGGAAAGAAAGAAGTAGAGAGTGGTGACTTTAAGGTTTTTGGCCTGATCTACTGGTGGAACGCTGTTGACATTTACTGAGATGGAAAAGAAAGAGCCAAATGCAGGGGACAGATGGGGAGTTCATTTTTGGACATGTTTTGGATGAGGGGTCTACCAGACCTCAAAGTAGACCTGTCAAGTAGGCCATTATAGAGCCTGAAGTTTAGGCCAGCAATGTAAACTGGAGATTTCTGAGCATACAGAGGTAGAATTTAAACCTATGACTAGATGAGATCACCAAGGAAGTGTTCTCATTCTGCTGACCCCATCCAAATGGGAACAATGGCTGGATTTCCAGCTTCTACCTCCTGACTCCCAACTGAACCTTGATTAAAGGAAGCAGAAGAGCTACCACTGTGATCCTGCAGTCTGGGGTTACAAAGCAGCTGGTCCCTCCTAAATTTCTTGGCTGCTAAGAGACAGAATCAGTAGTATGTTACTGATACGAACCTCCACTATAGTCAACTGCCACTCTTCCAATTCCCACATCTTCTGCAAGTTTGACCAGAATTCAAGGCACAAAGTACATGTGATATCATTCTCTGCAAACTCATCTATCCAGCTGTTACCTGTAGTGCATCCCAAGTCTGACAATAAATCACTGGGGCCGTGTTATAAAAATACATATGTAGAGACTATTTCCAGCCACATGAAGGACTAGATGCCAGACCAACAATCCTGCTTAAGACAACTAAATGTGTTACTTAAAAAAAAAACAAAACAAAAAAAACAAAAACAAAAAACTTGCCTTTGTCCATGAGCTAGCAAGAAAATAAAGAATGTTCAGGCCAGGAACTGAAAGCAAGCAGTAACCAGAAAAGGAAATGGGGCCCTGAAGGAGACTTTCCCCTAATTAGAGAGGGTGTCTATCAGGTTAGTGAGTTAGTGCAGGAGTCAGCAAACTTTTATATAAACTTTTGTACAAACTTTTATACAATAAATAGGTTCAGCTTTGCGGACCATACAGTCTCCTGCTGAAACCACTTAACTCTGCCACTGAAGTACAAAAGCAGCCGTAGATAACACATAAAAGAATGGATGTTGTTGTGTTCCATTAAAACTTTATTTACAAAAAGAAAACACCAGGCCAGACTTGGTCTGCAGACCACAATGTCCGAACCCCTGAGCTAAGCATGAGTTTTCTTAATTAGGATCTACAACCGCACTCAGAGTTTGACCAAAGTGAGGAAACTAAACAAAACCCTACCATTATGTTCAGATGCCAAAGAGACTAGATGCTCTTATGATGGTAAATTAATACTCACGTCCATCCCAGAACCCCAGGAAACTGCAAAAAAAGAGCCTGTCTGAAACTCTGGCACAAAGGTTATAGGGGGAGGGTGGAGCCTACCTCCCCCAAGAATTCATAAAATCAATACAACTTCCAGATAGGTTTTACAGCCCAATTTTACCCTGTGTGGTGGCTAAAACGAAGCAAAGATAGGAATTTGGGTGATTCCAGACTGGCACAGCCCCTCAGCACCTAGAAAAAGTAAATATAAATCCTTTCTGAAAAAATCTATCTTTCGCCAGGCCTCAAACGATTAATACATACAAAGTTCTATTAAAAATAAGTAACTTAGCTCACTGTCAAAAATCACTAAACATACCAGGAAACAAAGGTAGCAAAAACAAGAATCAAAAGAAACAAGTCTGCATTATCAGACAGCAACAACGAAAAGTCAAGCAGTCATGTACCGCATAATGACTATAGGCCGGGAACAGTGGCTCGCACCTGTAAACCCAGCATTTTGGGAGGCCAAGGCAGGCAGATTGCTTGAGTCCAGGAGTTCAAAACAAGCCTGGGCAACATGGCAAAATCTTGTCCCTACAAAAAATACAAAAATTAATCAGGTATGGTGGTGCACATCCATAGTCCCAGCTATTTAGGAGCCTGAAGTGGTAGGATTGTTTGAACTGGAGAGGTCAAGGTCACAGTGAGCCAAGATCATGCCACTGCACTCCAGCCTGGGCAACAGTGAGACCCTGTCTCAAAAAAAAAAAAATATATATATATATATATACACATATATATATATAAAGAAGCTGAGAAATGCCTATCACCTAGGGATATCTTGATGGTCCTGACCTTATGCGGGCCTAGGCTAATGTGTGTGTTTGTTTTAGCTGTTAACAAAAAAGTTTAAAAGTAAAAAAAATTAAATATTTTTAAACAAAAAAAGCTTATAGAACAAGGACACAAAGAAAAAATATTTTTGAACAGGTGAACGATGTGTTTGTGTTTTAGGCTAAGTGTCATTAAAAAAAAGTCAAAAAGTTCAAAAAATTTAAAGTTTTAAAGTCAAAATGTTACAGTAAGTTAACATTAATTCTTGAAGAAAAAATTGTTAATAAATGTAACGCAGCCTAAGTGTGCAGTGTTTATAAAGTGTACAGTAGTGTATAGTAATGTTAAAGGCCTTCACATTCACTCACCACTCACTCACTGACTCACCCAGTGCAACTTCCTGGAAATCCTGCAAGCTCCATTCATGTTAAGGGCCCTATACAGCACTTTTTCTACATTTAGATATGCGGATACACAATACTTACCATTGTGTTACAACTCCTACAGTATTCAGTACAATCACATGCTGCACAGATTTGTAACCTAGGAGGAATAGGCTCTACCATATGGCCTAGGTTTTAGGTATAGCCCTAATAGGCTATAACATCTAGGTTTGTATAAGTACACTCTATGACAGCGGTGTCCAATCTTTTGGTTTCCCTGGGCCACACTGGAAGAAGAACCATCTTGGATCACACATAAAATACACTAACAACAGCTGATGAGCTTTAACAATTTTTGTAAAAAAATTTCATAATGTTTTAAGATAGTTTACGAATTCGTGTTGGGCTGCATTCAGAGCTGTCCTGGGCAACACGCGGTTGGATAAGCTCACTCTATGATGTTCACCCAGTGATGAAACTGCCTAATAACACATTTCTCAGAACGTATCCCCATCGTTAAGCAAAGCATGACTGTGTAAGAATTACCAAGCACAGACTATAAAATGAGCATGTACTATGTTTCCAGGAGAGTCTTAAAAATGAATAAAGAATGACCAGATTTGAAAATGAAAATGAACCAATGAGATCTCCCAAAAATAACATAAAATTAAAACTTCAAATAAGAAGTTTCACAGCAGATTAGACACAATCAAAGACAGAATTTGGGAACTGAAAGTTGCAACTGAAGTAACTATCCAAAAGGAAGCCCCAAAAGCCAAAGAAATGAAAAATATGAAAGAGGTAGAGACCATAGAGTAACATTTTTCTAAATAGAGCTCCAAAAAGAAGAGAGAGAATGGGAGAGAGGCAATATGTAAAGAGATACTGTGTAAAGCCTTTCCAGAATTCATAAAAAGAACACCAAGAGGTCTAGTGGATCTCAAGAAGGATCAATAAAAAGCAATCTATACCTATACCTACACACACCAAACAGAAACTGAGGAACACCACAGATAACAAGAAAATGTTTTAAACGGAGCGAGACCTGGTCTCAAAAAATAAAAGGGGAAGGGAAGAAAAGAGAACAGAAAACTCATTTAAAGGAATAACATACTGTTAGCTGATTTTACAAAACCAAAAATAAAAGCCTGAAGGCAGTGGAATTATATCAACAGTGTACTGTGAGAAAATAACTGTCAGCCTATATAACTCAATATTTAGCAAAAAATCTGTCAAAAATGATAATGAAATGAAGATATTTTACAAGAAAAATTGAATGTGCAACCAGCAGATCTTTGACAAAAGACACTTGAAAATGTATGCATTAGGGAAAGAAAGTGATCCCAGCTGGTAGGTTTGAGTTGCAAGAAGGTATGAAGAACAAGAAAGTGGTACGGAAGTGACTTAAACACACACACACTATATAAAACATTAATGCTCTTTTGTCCTCTCTCATGTACTCTTTCTACATGTGTATCTATATACATATACAATTAAAATACTGAACAAAAGTAGCATATAAGTTGGGAAAGGATACTTTAAGTACTACAATGTTCTAGACTTGTCCTAAAGGAGGATAAAGATACCAATTATTAATAGAATCAGAAAAAGGTAAATATGAACCTCATCATTTCTAGGGTAACCACCAAAAAAAAAAAAAAAAAAGAAGCAGCAGCAGCAAACTTCTAAGCTCGTAGAGAGAAAAATTAATCAATCAACTAAATAGGAAGAAAAGGCAGGGGAAACAAAAAGTATAAAATGACACTGTAGAAATATATATGAACATAGTAATAATTATAATAAACATAAACTAAGTCGTCCAGTTAAAAAATAAAGATCAGCCGGATGGGGTGGCTCTCTCCTGTAATCCCAGCACTTTGGGAGGTCGAGGTGGGTGGATCACTTGAGGTCAGGAGTTCGAGCCTGGCCAACATAGTAAAACCCCATCTCAACTAAAAATACAAAAAAATTAGCCGGGCATGGTGGCATACACCTATAGTCCCAGCTACTTGGGAGGCTGAGGCAGGAGAATCGCTTGAACCCAGGAGGTGGAGGCTGCAGTGAGCCAAGATCGCGCCACTGCACTCTAGCCTGGGCAACAGAGTGAGACCCTGTCTTGAATTTAAAAAATAAATAAATAAAGATCATATTAGACTAGATTTTTTTAAATGTAAATATATCATGTTCAAAAGACACATCTAAACAACGAAAATAAGGAAATTACTAAAAGTTAGTGTACTTATATTAATAATAGAAACAATAGATTCTAAGGCAAAAGCATTTTAGAAATAAAGGTTATTACATAACAATAAAAGGGACAATTCAGAAAGAAGATGTAATAGTTCTCAGTTTGCAAGTACCTAATATCAAATTATCATACAAAACAAAAATCATGAGAATTATATGAAAAAATTCACAAACTAAAATTCACAGTGAGAGAGACGAAACAGACAAGAGGCAACAAGATAAAACACCTGAGCAATAAAATTAACAAGTGTCATCTGATGCATACATACAGAACAGTTGTCTGTAAAGCCAGAATGGTACTTCTAAATAGTTAGGGGTAAAAGAAAATGAACAATTACAAACTTTGTAAAACTAAATAATAAAACGCCACATATAAAAACATATGAGATTCAAGTAAAGCACAATGTACTTAGGTTTATTATCTAATAAGCATAACTTTTAAAGAAAAAAGACCAACATCTATGATGCTAAGCATCCCTTTTAAGAGGTTCAAAAAAAGAAACAGTAAAATCAACCCGAAGTAGAAGTACAGAAATATTAATAATAGGCACAGAAAATAATGAAACAGAAAGCAAACTATAAAAAAGATGAACAATGTCAGTGTCAAAACTTAGTTCTTTGAAAGGATAATAAAACTAACATCTAACAAAAGCAAACAAAAAGAATTGCCAAAAAAAAGCAAGAGAGAGACAATAGATGTTGTATAGATTAATCATATATTAATTTATTACGAGTTACTTTATGCTAACAAATTTGGACATATGGATGAAATGAACAAAATCCTTTAAACAATGAAACTGAAAAAAAAACAGAATCAAGAAGAAATAGAGGCCGGGCGCGGTGGCTCAAGCCTGTAATCCCAGCACTTTGGGAGGCCGAGACGGGCGGAGATCGAGACCATCCTGGCTAACACAGTGAAACCCCGTCTCTACTAAAAAAAAATACAAAAAAACTAGCCGGGCGATGTGGCGGGCGCCTGTAGTCCCAGCTACTCGGGAGGCTGAGGCAGGAGAATGGCGTGAACCCGGGAGGCGGAGCTTGCAGTGAGCTGAGATCCGGCCACTGCACTCCAGCCTGGGCGACAGAGCGAGACTCCGTCTCAAAAAAAAAAAAAAAAAAAAAAAAAAGAAGAAATAGAAAACCTGAATAGTTTTGTAAGCAATAAAGAAACTATCACTAGTTAAATGCCACACCCATATGCTTTTATGGGCTTGTTCAACCAGTCAAGAAATAAATATTACAGCAACAATTCCAGAGTCTAGAAAATGTGGGCACGTTTCTCAATTCATTTCATCATGGTACATAATCTTAATGCCAAAACTTAACAAGAAAAACATGAGAAGGTCGGGCATGGGGACTCACGCCTGTAATCCTAGCACTTTGGGAGGCCAAGGTGGGCAGATCATGAGGTCAGGAGTTCAAGACCAGCCTAGCCAACATGGTGAAACCTGTCTCTACTAAAAATACAAAAATTAGCTGGGCATGGTAGTGGGCGCCTGTAATCCTAGTTACTCGGGAGGCTGAGGCAGGAGAATCGTTTGAACCTGGAAGACAGAGGTTGCAGTGAGTTATCGTGCCATTGCACTCCAGCCTGGGCAACAGGGCAAGTCTCCATCTCAAAAAAAAAAACGAAAAGAAAAAGAAAAAGAAAAACATGAGAAAGTAAAATTGTAAACCAAGCTCACCTGAGAACATAGATATAAAACAAAAAAAAAATCAGAACACTTAACTGGCATTATGGCATACATTTTTAAATCTCTAAACCCAGAATACATCTTAATCTATGGCATCCTACAATTATCATTAGCCATTTGAAGAAAGAAAACAGGCAGGCCAAGGGGTATGCTCATAGTCCCAGCCACTTGGGAGGTGGAGACTGGACAATGGCTTGAGCTCAGGAGTTCAAGGCTGTAGTAAGCTAGGATCACAACACTGTGCTCTAGCTCCAGTGTGGGCAACAGAGCAAGACCCGGTTGCAAAAAAAAAAAAAAAAAAAAAAAAGGAAGAAAAGAAAAAAAGGGAAGGAAAAAGAGGAAAGGGAAGAGGGAAGGAGAAAGAAAAGGAAAAAAGGGAAGGGAAAAGAAAAGGAAAAAAGGGAAGGGAAAAGAAGGGAAGGGGTAAGTGAAGGGAAGGGAAAAAGAAAGAAAAGAAAACTTAATATCCCTGAAATAGGGATGCATTTTAAATTTGGGAACGGGGGCTAATAATAAAGCATTGATAAGTGAAATCCTAGCAAGTGCAATAATAATAACAACCACTCATGACCAATTTTGGTTAATTCCAGGAATGTAAAGTTGGCTTGACGTGAGAATATAAATTAATGTATTTAAAATAAACTTGTGCTATTCACAGAAAAAAAAAATCATTTGATTACCTAAAAAGTAGCAGAAAATATTTTTATAAAATTCAACACCCGTGTATTAAAGACAAAAACCTCTTAGCAAGCTAGGAACAGAAGGGAACTTCCTTAACCTGATAATGGGTGTCTACAAAATATCTATTTACATTGAAAGTACTCCCTGTAGGATTTAGAACCAGACAAAGATGCTCATTATTACTACTTCAGTTCAACACTGTATTGTGAGTCTGAGCTAGTACTGAATGGCAGGAAAATGAAATAAAAGGATTAAGGATAAGCAAGGAAGAACAAGAGTGTCATTATTTGTAAATGATATCACTGTCTTCACATAAATAATCTGGGAGACTTTCCCTACCAAATATCAAGATTTGTTATCAATATTATAAAACTATAATATTGAAGACAACGTGATATTGGCAAAAGGAATGAATAAAAGAACTAAAGGAACTGAACTGCAACACAAAAATAGGCCCACACAAACTTGGGGACTTGATTTCCAGAAGAAACTAGTGTGGAAGAGGCATCACGGCTGCTCAGTGGGAAAGGCTGGACTTTTCAACACACAGAGCTGTGAAGACAAGTCAGACATACAGGAGAAAAAAAAATGAAATTGGTCTCATCCTATAACCCATACTCACAAATCAAATCCTAGAGATCTGAAGACCCCAAATATAAAAGGCAAATCTCTAAAGCTTGGCAAAGATAATGCAGTATGAGACATCATGACCTCAGGGTGCACAAGAAACAAAATGCACAAGCACAAATGAGAAAGAAGATGGACAAATCTGACTATATTAACTTTGGAACTGCCATTCATCCAAATCTCCACAAAGACGGTTTAAAAACAAGCAATAAAGTAGGGGAAGATATTTGCAGCACACAGAACTCACAAAGATTTGCTTCCTAAATACTTAAGGAACTTGTAAGAATCAATAAAACATTAACAAACCAATAAGAAGATGAACAAACAAGAAAAAACAAAAACCCCATCCAGGAATTTCAAAGAAAAGGGAAACGAATGGCCTATAAACATATAAAAATATGCTCAACCTCGTTTTCTTAGCAGCATCATTCACAAAAGTATTTAATTTTGACGAAGTCTCAATTACCATTTTTCCTTTCATGAATCACGCTTTAGTGTCATGTCTAAGAACTCTTTGCCCAACAGAAAGTCATGAAGATTTTTTCTGATGTATTTTCTAAAATTTATAAAATTATAAAATTTATAAAATCCTAATTTTATATTTTACATTGATATCTATGATCAGCTTTGAGTTAATTTCCAAATAAGATGTGAAGTTTACATGGGGGTTTGTTTTCTGCATATAGATGTCCAATACCATTTGTTAAAAAGAGTAACTCTTCTTCACTAAACAGCATTTGAGCTTTCTCAAAAATCAAATGTCCATAATTGTGTGGGTCTATCTCCAGATTTTTTATTATGTTTCACTGATCTATATCTAACTTTCACAAATACCATACTGTCTTGATTGCAGTGACAGTTCACTTTATGTGTCAAACTGGCTAGGACACAGTACTTGGATATTTGATCAAACACTAGTCTAAATGTTGCTGTGAAAGTACTTTTCGGATGAGATTTAACATTTAAATAGTACATTTTGAGTCTTTTTTCAGGAGGTAAAGGAAAATGCCCAATGTGACTAGAGTGTGTATTTGCAGGGAAAGAAGGTGACTCGTTATGTACGAATGCAGAGAAGCAGACAGGACCTGGCATGAGGCCTGGCAGAATGCAAGCACTCAGACGGTGGCTGAACGAAGAAATACGTGGACAAATGAAGAAACTGGGCTCACATCCAGCTTACATACCTCCCGGCTAGGTCACCTCAGACAGATTATTTAACCTTTCTAACCCTCTTTTAAAAATGGAAATAGTCACGTCTACATCTTAGAGTTGCTGTTAAGGACTAAATAAGCTACCAAAGAATCAAGTACATAATCAGTGCCCTGTGGAAGCCAAGGAAAGACCACAGCACTCACAGTACAAACTGAACAGATCCAAAGTTTGCATCCCTTTAACTACTCTGCCATGAAGATCAAAATAAACACCTTTTGTTTCACATAAAAACCCAGCCACACATAATTTGTTTTTTTTTTTTTAATTTTAAAGATACTTATGAATGGCCGGGCGCGGTGGCTCACGCCTGTAATCCCAGCACTTTGGGAGGCCAAGGCGGGTGGATCATGAGGTCAGGAGATCAAGACCATCCTGGCTAACATGGTGAAACCCCATCTCTACTAAAAATACAAAAAATTAGCCGGGTGTGGTGGTGGGCGCCTGTGGTCCCAGCTACTCAGGAGGCTGAGGCGGGAGAATGGCGTGAATCTGGGAGGCGAAGCTTGCAGTGAGCCGAGATCGCACCACTGCACTCCAGCCTGGGTGACAGAGCAAGACTCCATCTCAAAAAAAAAAAAAGGAATAAAGAAGAGTGTTACACCAAATAACAGCATACACTTACATTTCCAGGCAAAAGAAGGGCAGATGCTGAAAGTGAAGAAAAAGGCCAGAGACAGAAAACACAACAGCCCGCACTCTGCTGAACAGAAAAGAGGGAGCTATGCTGTAAGATAAAATGGACGAGTCGTGCAGCTGGTGTAAGTGATCAAATGACTGTAGACGTAGAGCTATCACAAAAGCCATCAAAGACATGGATTCTAACTTTCCCTAGTAAAAGGCCAGAAGTATCCAAATGATTAAACTAAATGTAGTAAGTACATGGACATCTGCATAGTACCTGAAAAGAATAAAATACCCAAACATTTGATGGATTGGTACAAATCGATTCATCTAACCTGTACATTATCGAGACTTAGAACAACTATACGGATTCTTGGCATCAATAGTGATGAGAAACATACCACTTTGTAAGGCAGCCCTTCCATTCTTCAACAACTGAAGAACTGGATTATGGCTTGTTCTAAGGAAAAAGATGCAGGTCTTCTTATAGTTGTGTCCGCTGGTCCTAAATCTCCCATAAATGAGGTCCGATCTTTCTTCCACAAGACAGACCTTGAAATATTTGAAGATAAGTAGGTAACCATGTTTCCATTTGCTAAGACAGTCCTAATCCATGCCCATCATCCCAGGATAAATACAGACAGTGCTGACCTTCAGTCTCAAAGAGCCCTGGTTTGAACAATAAATTACATCATCATCCAGTCATAAGAGATGCCTTCCCCCCCAAAAAATTATCTTCTTCAGGCTAAGTATTCACCTTTCCACCAATCATTCCTCTTGCGACATAATTTCCAGTCCCTTCACCATTCATTAAGCCGTTTAGTTGTAAACGAACTCCAAGTAACTGCTATCCCTAAACCAAACGCAATATTTCAGGTATAGTGTCAAGTAAAAAAAACTTATTCTTCTGATCATATGAAATCACCTTAGCATTTTCAAAAATCAGGTCACACTCTTTGCTTATGTTGAGCCAAATAATCAATTAAAACTTTTAAGTCCTTTCCCTTTATATGTCCACCAGGCAATACAGTACTTATATAATAAATCACTCAATTACTAGTATGCCTAACTAAAAGGCTATATTTCACTATGTTCTTCATAATAATGCTATAAATGCCTTGTTCAGATACACTACATCTATTGCATGAGATCGTTCTGGGACACGTTATTTTGGAGGCAACCTCTGAATACCAATGTGGAAAATCCTGAAAACAGCTGGAAGACAAGAACAGAGGTACATTCATCCATTCATTCAATAAATACAGCTTCTCACATGTGTCAAGCATTGTGCTGGCCCTGATTATACAACGGTAGCAAGATAAATGGCCCCCCTACCCAGAATTCTGAAAAACATCCATTTTTAAGGGGTTGAAAGACATAATCAAAAAACAAGTAGAAAGTAAACGATTAAGGTGAAGAACAAGGAGGATGTCTTATAGAAGAGCCACAAAAAGAGACATTTTGATTCTTTCTAAGACAGGATCTTGCTCTGTTGCCCAGGCTGGTATGCAGTGGCACAATCACAACTCACTGCCACCTCCACTTGCTGGGCTCAAGCAATCCTCCCCACTTCAGACTCCCGAGCAGCTGGGACTACAGGCATGCACCACCATGCCTAGCTAATTTTCTTCTTCTTCTTCTTCGTTTTTCTTTGAGACAGTCTCGCTCTGTCACCAAGGCTAGAGTGCAGTGGTATGGTCTTGGCTCACTGCAACCTCCGCCTCCCGAGTTCAAGCAATTCTTCTGCCTCAGCCTCCTAAGTAGCTGGCACTACAGGCAAGCGCCACCACACTCGG
This sequence comes from Papio anubis, assembly GCF_008728515.1. Lineage (NCBI taxonomy): Eukaryota > Metazoa > Chordata > Mammalia > Primates > Cercopithecidae > Papio > Papio anubis. Next base: position 6,646,065 of record NC_044978.1, read on the forward strand.
CTAATTTTTGTATTTTTAGTAGAGACGGGGTTTCACCATATTAGCCAGGCTGGTCTCGAACTCCTAACCTCATGATCCGCCCGCCTCGGCCTCCCAAAGTGCTGGGATTACAGGCGTGAGCCACAGCACCTGGCCTCTTTTTTTTTTTTTCCCCAGAGACGGGGGCCTCACTATGTTGCCCAGGTTGGTCTTGAACTCCTAGACCCAAGACTTTATACTAATTTCACTTAGTATAATGTACATTTCTTTATTAGATTGGATTGTTCTCATAGTTTCCTTGGAAAATGTCTCTTCTATTTAAATTGGATGCCTCTTATGATCTGTAAAAAGCTCTTAAATAATTAGGACAGTTGGCCCTTTGTAATGTATTACATATATATGTTTTCAATTTAGATTTTATGGGTGTTTATAGTTTCATGTTTTGAATTTTAAAAATTGTATACATTTAAGGTATATAACATATAGATAGTAAAATGGTCACTATGGTGAAGCATATGAACACATCTATCACCTCGCATAGTTATCCCCCCTTTTTGGTGGGGGCAAGAGCAGCTACAATCTATTCATGTAGCAAAAATCCCAAATATAATGCACTATAATTAACTGTAGTCCTCATATTGTAGTTAGGTCTCTAGACATGCTCATCCTCCATATCTTCTACTTTGTATCCTTGAACCTACATCTCCCCATTTCCTAGCCGCTAGCTCATCCCTGATAACCACTGTTTCAATTTCCATATATAAATTTGACTTTTTGTTTTTAAAGATTCCACATATAAGTGATATCATGCAATATTTTTCTTTCTGTGTCTGCTTATTTCACTTAGTATAATGTCCTTGAGGTCCATCTGTGTTGTGGCATGAACATGAATTTTTATTAATTAAATTTCCCAGTATTTTATGCTTCTGGGTTTTATAAAATGCCTAGAAAGGCCTTCTCTGTTTGAAGATTATTCATCTATTTTTCTTCTTGCTTTCTTTAAGGAATCATTTTATATGTTTAATATTTGAATCATCAGAAATATATTACCTTATTATTTAACATGCTCAAGGTCAAACTCTTCACCTGTCCTTTGCAAACCAATTCTGCTTTCCAGTGACATTTGTAATTCTCATGACTTTGACCCTTTCTTCATCAAAAGGTCTCTTTCCCAGCTAGGCATGGTGGCTTATGCTTATAATCCCAGCACTTTGGGAGGCTGAGGCAGGAGGATTGCTTGAGCCCAGGAGTTTGAGACCAGTCTGGGCAACACAGTGAGACTCTATCTCTTTAAAAAATAAAAAATAAAAAAATAGCTGGGCATGGTGGCTTGCACCTGTAGTCCCAGTTACTCGGGAGGCTGAGGCAGAAAGATCACTTGAGCCAGGAGGTGGAGGGTGCAGTGAGCTATGATTCCAGTCTAGGTGACAGAGCAAGACCCTGTCTCAAAAAAATAAATAAATAAAATAAAATAAACCAGTGTGTGTGCATACGTAGTCCATAGAAGACTCTTTAAATCACAGTTCTTCTTCTTCATATTCACTCTACTAGGTTTGATGTAAAAACTAATCTATCCTTTGACCTGAAAGTAAAATATGTAGGTTTTGGAAAGTGCTAAGGAAACTCTGCTGCCACTTGGTCTACAACAGTCCTATTCCTAAGAACCCCCTAGTGTTATTTGCCACAAAAATGACAACAGTGGATAGAAAGAACACATATCTATCACCCAAGTCACATTTGGGGGCAAGTACTAGATATTTGAGAAGCCCCATGATGCCTGCTGAGTTGAGAACCAGGATGTCATTGCATCTGATAACCTTCTCTGCCATAATAGGATCCCAGAGGACTGGCTTTAGGAACAAGCTCTAAGTAGCAAGACTGTCTTTAAATATGCAATCCAGGGAGAGAAGCACTGACATTACCTCTCAAATAATCCATAATAATAACTTGTTCTCACCCAGTTCTGTCAGCAGTGGACAAAATTTATCTCAATACCTGAATGAACAATGCAGTGGTTTCCTAGTTACTTTGAGAATACACAGGCTAAGAGAGAGTCTGCAGAAGGAGGAAAGAGTGGACACATGGAGGAACTGAATCGGGCCAGGACCAGGGTGAGGCAAGCCAGGGTCCTAAGGCACAACATTAAGGGGCACTTGTTCTAAGAGTTATGCCATGCTGACCTTGCATCTACATGCATGGCAGAGTAAGTGCCCCCTTAAATTCTGCACCCCGGGCTTTTCCTTAGTGAGATGCCTCGCCTCACACTAGTCTAGCCGTGGACATGAACAAGGCCAGTCCTTCTCATTTCACCAACTGTGTGTGTTCATTAAACAGTCCTAGAGGCCTTCAGTGCCGTGCAGCTGGGAATGAGCGATGTTTTCTTCCTTCTAACATGGAGAGAGGAACATGGGAATGAGCATGAATTCTTCTGGAACACTGAAGATAAATAAAACACCTATAGACTCAAGTAAACTCAAAGACTGTACGGAGTTTTCTACTTTGATATTAAAACAGTTCCTAAAAAAGCATACTAAGTTGAGTATGAAAAGTTTTCAAAGGGCTTAATGTTATATGGGGGCTGGCAGGAGCAAGAAGACTAGACAATATTATAAAACTTTAGACCCAGTATTACACAATGCAATACCAAACTAAATCTTTTCCATTTTCTTTCACAACGGAACACATAGACAACTGGCTTAAATCAAACAAGCATTTAATTGAAGCAAAGGAGTCCTCATGTTTTTTGCTACAAATAGCATTTCTGAAAATTTTTTAACATTCATTTTTATAAATGATAAAGAATTTACTTAAAGTATTACAATAACTATAAGCTATAAGCAATGACAGCTACAATACCAAAACAGAACAGATGTCAGGGAGCACCTATATAAAGCTAGAAATATGTGTCAGGTAATTTGAACACAGCACCTGAAAGCATATTTCATGGTACCCTTGAACTGAGTTAACTTGCAAATTGAACCCGTAAAAACCGAGGATGCACCTGCATCTTCACTCCGGGAAACAGGCCTTATTTGATACAACAGCTTCCATCCCTGAGGCACTGTGGGCATGAAGAAGCCCTGAAGGAAAGCCTGTAACTCCAGCCGTTATCCCTACATCAGTCTCACACATTACAAGCAGCCTTCATAGCCCTGGGTCCCCTCCAAACACCCTGGCAATGGTGAGAACTGGGAATGCTTCCTGCTTTTGGGACAATTTCTTCGGCTACACATTCCATCAGAAAAATGTAATGTGTCTAATCATTTCCACGCTTTTGTGGAGGAGTTTGAGCTACCATAGATTATAAGCTCTGAATAAATAATTCAAAACTGATAAGTACAAGATAACGAAATCACAACATAGCAGGAGATCACGAGGTCAAGAGTTCAAGACCAGCCTGGCCAACATGGTGAAACCCCACCTCTACTAAGAATACAAAAAATTAGCCAGGCGTGGTGGTGGGTACCTGTAATCTCAGCTACTTGGGAGGCTGAGGTTGGAGAATTGCTTGAATCCGGGAGGCGGAGGTTGCAGTGAGCCAAGATCATGCCACTGCACTCCAGCCTGGGCAACAGAGCAAGACTCCGTCTCAAAAAAAAAGATCTGCAGGCTGGGCATGGTGGCTCATGGCTGTAATCTCAGCAAAACAAAAAACAAAAAAAAGAAAAAAAGAAAAACAAAGCAGAAGGAAAAAATAAAGACAAAAGCATAAAGTACTGAATTAGAAAAAGAGTCATTTGTATCAGTAAGTCCAAGAGCTGGTTACTTTAAGAAAAAAATACCCAAATAACTGAGAAGTTAGGTAACCTAAACTAGAGAAAGGAAAAAAAAAAAAGAAAAGAAAAAAGCACAAATACACAAAGTTATAAATGAGAACAGGAAAACGATTGCAGTTGCAGTAGAAAAGAAAAGAACATGAAAGGATTATCTTGTCTAATACAATTTGAAAACACCGAAGATTTTTTTCCAGGAAATGTAAATACCAAACTGACCCCTGAAGATGAGAAAATCAGCTATATAGATACTGAAACAGTTATCTGCTACCAAATAGGTAACTAACAGGTAACTGTTTGGGTATCCATATGGCTATCTACAAGAACCACCCCCCTCCCAGAAAAAGTACAAGATCTCATAATCTATAAATGTGAATTCTACCAAACTGCAAGGAACATATTTAATTCCAGTGATACTTAAATTGTTCCAAAACATGGAGAAGAATGAAAGTTCCAAATTTTTTTAGGAAGTCAGCATAACGTTACAACCAAAATCTGGTAAACAAGGCATCAAAAGAGGAGGAAAATAAAACTAGACTACTCTCACAAATATTAATGTAAAAATCCTAAAAAAAAAATAATAGAATCCAGCTTCATATCAAAATTAGGAAATCTTTTAAATTTAAATTTATTAATAAAATTCATCATATTAACAGTATAAAGCGCAAACTATATATAGTGAAAAGGCATGTGGAAAATTCAAAATGTATATTTAATATATGTCAAAAAATGTGAAGGCAAATAAACATGTTTGTCTATAACACCAAGATTTAAGAAATGATATTATGCTACATTTGCCTTCGGATTTAAAAAATAAAGAACTGTAGATATCTTTCAGGATAGACCTCCCCACACTCTTCCTTCCCCAGAGACAATCACTATCCTGCTGCTGGGGCAGAGCATTCCTGTTTTAAAATCTTGACCACCTATGTATGTATCCATAAATGCTATATACCTTAGTTTTGTGGGGTTTTAAATTTTACATGAAATACACACACACACACACACACACCTGAAACTTGCTGTGTTTCTCTAAACACCATCACTGAGATTTGTCTATGTTGGTATTTGTAGCAAGATTCTAGTTAATTTATTTTAACAGCTGTATAGCACTCTATAATTAAACCATAAAAATCGTTTAATACAATCTCCCACTGACAGACATTTGTATTGTTCAAAATTTTTTGCTTTTACAAATTAAGCTACAGTGGAACTTACTTGAACACACATGCAAGAGTTTCTCTAGGATATCCAACTGGAATCCTGAGCTGAACAGGATGCAAATGTTTAACCTGACATACGTTGAGCCAACAGCTTCCTTAGTAGTAATATCAACTCACACTCCTATTGACAATGATGAAAGTTCTATTTCCCTACATCCTCTCCATACCTGATGTTGTTAGGCTTAATTAATTTTGGTAAATTTCATGGAAATGAAATGGTATTTCATTGCAGTTTTACTCTGCATTTCTATTACCTCTAATGAAATTGAGATCTTTCCATATATTCATTGATCATTCTGTTCTCTTCTGAGAACTGGTTGCTACTTTTACCCCATTTTCTTCTTTCTCATTTACTTATTAAAATACAGATCTTGGCCAGGCACGGTGGCTCATGCCTGTAATCCCAGCACTTTGCGGGGCCGAGGTGGGTGAATTACTTGAGGCCAGGAGTTCAAGACCAGCCTGGCCAACATGGTGAAACCCCATCACTATTAATAACACAAAATTAGCCAGGGGTGGTGGTGCATGCTTGTAATCCCAGCTACTCAGGAGGCTGAGGCACAAGAATCGATTGAGTCTGGGAGACGGAGGCTGCAGTGAGCTGAGATCATACCTGCACTCCAGCCTGGGCAACAGAGTGAGACTCTGTCACAAAAAAATAAAAATAAAAATAAAATACAGATCTTTAGTCATTCAGGATGCTAACTTTCTATTGATTATATGCAAACATTTCCCCTTTTGTCTTTAATTTATGCCTTTTGTCACGTCAGAGTTTTAATTTTACTGTAGTCCACTACTATGAAATACAGATATCCATCCACCTATAATTTTCTAATAGCTTAAAATCTGTTTCTCTTTGTTGATTTTAGGCATAAATTGATGTACAATTTTTGTGTGTGGGAAGGCATAGGGATCTGAATTTTATTTTTAATATATTAATAGATGGCCTATTGTACCAGCACTATTTATTAAATAATCCATTCTTGCCCCACTGATTTTATTATTTGCCTAATACATAAATAACATTTATAAATCAGTAAGAAAATAGCAACTTTCCAACAAAAATAAAGAGTAAAGAATATGAAATCTAGTTCACAGAAAAAACATGCCTCTTAATAAGTGAAAAACCATTCAACCTCACTCATAATAGGTGAAAAATGCTATTTCATTGTAGTTATAATTTGCATTTCTCTTAAATGTAAAAAATATAAACTATTTTGAAATATAATGCTTGACAAAGGTGTGGGGAACAGGCACAAATTCATGGGTTACTGGGAATATACATTGGTACAACCTCCATGAAGAGCAATTTGAAACAATCTATCAAAACTATAAATGTATACACCTCTGACCCACCTCTATTAGGTTGAGTATCCCTAATTTGAAAATCCAAAATCCAAAATATTCCAAAATCTGAAACTTCTGAAAGCTGACATAATACTCAAAGGAAATTGCTCACTGGAGCATTATGAATTTTGGATTTTTGGTTTAGGGATGCTCAACTGGGAAGTATATAATGCAAATATTCCAAAATTTTAAAAAAAAATCCAAAATCTGAAACACTTCTGGCCCTAAGCATTTCAGATAAAGAATACCCAAACTCTCTTAGCACAACAATCATCACAGAAAATTACACGTCAACAATTTAACTATTTTCCTCCACAATGTCACTTTTTTTTTTAGACGGTCTCTATCTGTTGCCCAGGATGGAGTGCAGTGGCAGGATCACCATCATAGCTTACTGCAGCCTTGACTTCCCACAGTCAAGTGACCCTCCCACCTCAGCCTCCCAAGTAGCTGGACTACAGGTGCACACCACCATGCCTGGCTAATTTTGTAGAGACAAGGTCTCGACATGTTGCCCAGGCTGGTCTCAAACTCCTGGGCTCAAGCCATCTGCCGGCCTCTCAAAGTGCTGGGATCACAGGCGTGAGCCACCCCTCCTGGCCACAATGTTACTTTTTAAAATGTGTTCTGGCTGGGCATGGTGGCTCATGCCTGTGAGCCTAGCACTTTGGGAGGCCAATGCAGGAGAACTGCCTGAGCCCAGGAGGCTGCAGTCAGCCAAGATCGCACCACTGCACTCCAGCCTGGGCCACAAAGCGAAGATCCAACATTAATTAAATAAATGTATTTCATTGTTCACATCCAACTTATACCAAAACTTAAGAGAATTTCCCCAAAATTAAAGGTAAAATTAAATAATATTAAATATTAACAGAAATTTAGGGAATATCATTTTAACAAATGCTTCTATTTTCTCTGTAGTTACAAATGTGAATATTTGAACATTTTCTTCTCTATAAAGGGAATTTTCATTTAAATTAAAGTTCTAAAACAGTATAGTACACACAAAATCATTTCAAGTGAACCAAAAAGTAACTTCATAAGCTCCAAGTTGTTCTCCTAGTCTACAGTCTTACTCCCCAGAAGCAGCCACTAATAAAGATGCCTTGTTCAAAATGGTTCCAGTTCATAAATGTCAGCATCAATCTGTGTACATGCGTTTTAACACAAACATAATCATAGTGGAGATCTTTGTATTTGAGCACTAATACATCTTTCTTTGTTATCAATTCACAGTATTTCATTCTATATGCCATGATTTAATTAACATAAATAAAGGTGTTTTTCAATAAAATTTATATACATTCCCTTTCAGGCAGTTCACATTGAAAATTTTTAAATAACTAGTTTTCCAACTGATTCCTCATTTTCCTCTACAAGGCCAAAAAGGATACCAGCTTTCCTAAATTATTAACTTAATCATAAAGTAGCAAAACATCCTTTCTATACTTGTAAAGGTTAATTTTTCATATCTACAGCTAGGATATCCCTTCTGATATCTTGATGAAACCAGTTGTTTAAATGATTTCCATTTCCATTGTGGCTTTTTAAAAAACCCAACAACAAATAAATTTAAGTGAATGAACTGTTTAACAATCATATAATTATCACTATGGATGTATACCAGAGTAAAGAACTCAGGGGTTAAAGGCTGACAGAAGAACTGAAAATCATGGAAAGAAAAGGAATGTAGTACGGAAGAGACAGGGTCTTCCATGATTTACACATAAAAACCTTTCATCAATAGGTTAAATGAATATCCATCTCAAATATACTATGTGCTCATTTTAAGTTCCCACCCATAATTCAGAATATCTTTTGGAATTAATATCCTAAGTTATACCTGTGTTTTCAAAACTGACATCTTAACAAAAACAAAAACCAAAAAGGTCAATTTAAGTTTTTAAAATTAAAACTTTTATTTTTTTTAAAAAAGTCGCTGTTTTCCAACATGCATAGGCAATATGCATAGTTACACAGAGAAGCAAATATGAGGAGGGGCTTTATACGCCCTCTTGAAGTGAGGCACCCAGCAGGTTCTTCCAAAATCTTAACAAGCAAGTCATGGTTTCTTCTTGCTAACTGTGTAAAGGATAAGTGCTTCAGGGTTCATTCTCAATAGTGAGCTGAAGAAGAGGCGAGAATGCAGGAAGACGACAAAGGGCATCTCTTCACTTCGTCCCATATTCTCAGTGGGAGAATTAATTACATTATCACTATATATCCTTAAACTAAGCCATTCCCAGACTCCATGCCTTTAACTGGGGAAGTGGCTTCCGCAGTCCAGCCAAATTCCTAGTGCCCGTCTGGAGAGGGAATTCATGGAAACCTGTCTCAGCAGCAGGGCCAGGGCAATGCTCTTGATTTTCATTCAAATGAGCCAACCTGTGTCCTTCACTACCACCACTAATTTAGGTAAACACTGCTAGTTTAAACAGCACAAAGGAGTATAATCAAAAATCACACAACAGAATCAAATAATAGCAAGTCTAAGCAATCACTAGGAGTCAGTAAAATTTAGACTGGAGTACAGAGGAAAGCAATGAAACACCCTCAGGACAAAAGGAGTCTTTAAGAATGAGGTAAAGTGGTGTCAGGGGAGGATGAGAGACAGGATTAAAAAAAAAAAAAAGTTGAGATATTTCAGATAAATCACGGCCCTTCTATGCAAACCACTACACACAGCTTCTTTTTGGTCACAATAGTAAACTCGGTCAGACAACTGGCTAAAAGGACTCAACGCTTGGCTACTCGGCTGCAGCCCCATAATGTCTTTCCTCATTTGAATAGTATTTTAGGAATGTTTTGTCAATGTGTCTGATGATTATTCACTTCTACTGCATTCCTCCCTTCACTATGATAATTATGGCCATAGTAACAATTTATTTTATAGGCAGAACACTCACAATGCTAAATGATGATTTTTTAAAAATCGGTTAAGATTCATATATTTGTCCACATTTCATAAAAAAGAAAAAAAAGTTAATTTTAACAATTGTTGCTCATAGCAACATAGGACAAAAGATTTTTCACATGCATAATCTAGGCATTTAATTAAAATTCACAAACTTGGCTCTCAAACCAAGTCAAATGTAGAAACGCAGGAAAACACAGAATCAGATATACAATATATTTCCAGCTACCGTAAAGACAGAAAAACAAAGTGCAGCAACCTGTGACAGGGATAAGGAATGTATAAATGAAAAGATTCCTCTTTAACCATAGTTTAGTGACTGCTTGTACACTTCCAGGTAAGTTTCACAGCATAAGTACATCAAAAACATGCCACACGCCCTCTGAATTTCTATCACTTCCTATTTATGAAGGCTCTTCACCCTGAATCCAAATCTAAGCAGTTTAAAGCAAACTATAACGTGGCCATTGACTGAAAGAAATTATCTTTCCTCTAAGACTGAGGCTCGAGTATAAGAGTAGAGGTAAAAAATATCCATAACCGGCCAGGCGCAGTGGCTCACTTCTGTAATCCCAGCACTTTGGGAGGCCAAGGTGGGTGGATCACAAGGTCAGCAGTTCAAGACCAGCCTGGCCAACATGGTGAAACCCTGTCTCTACTAAAAATACAAAAATTAGCCGAGCATAGTGGCACGAGCCTATAGTCCCAGCTACTTGGGAGGCAGAAGCAGGAGAATCGCTTGAACCCGCAAAGCAGTGGTTGCAGTGAGCCCAGATCACAACATTGGACTCCAGCTTGGCACTCCAGCCTGGGCAACAGAGTGAAACTCCATCTCAAAAAAAAAAAATCCCCAATCAAGGTCTGCGGGCTGGGCATGGTGGCTCACACTTGTAATCCCAGCACTTTGGGAGGCTGAAGCAGGAGGATCCCTTATGCACAAGAGTTCGAGACCAGCCTGGGCAACATAGGGAGACGAGACCTTGTCTCTTTGTTTAAAAAAAAAAAAAAAAAAAAAAGATAAAGTTTTGTAATTTACATGTTTGTGGTAAAATCAAGGCTTTCTTGGACTATAGTGGATACCCATCAGGGTTTAAGTCAATGAAAAAGCACTATAGAAAAGAATATGGAAGAGCTGGAACTCCACTTTATCACTTTGAAAACTCCCTATCTTTCATGATCAGTTCAACTTGTCTCGAAAAGGGAGGGGATATGCAGAAGTGCAGGTGGTATAAGTGGCACATTTGAAAAGGAGATGGTTCCACAGAAGCCTAGATTGGGAGAAGCTGCGGTAGAACATCAAACCATTTTTAGAACCAGAGACAGGACAGCAATGAAGAGGATTTACAGCATATAGATCTCAGCCTCTAAAAGAACTGAAAACACTGGAACAAAGCAGAAATGACAGAATCAAATTAGGATTTATTTGAGCAACTAATATCCACAAGACATTGTACTAGGTATCCTGCAAGGCAGGATAAATAAATAATATTGTGCATGACTTAACAGAGCCTATAACCTAGTTTGGGAAAATAAAAAATAAGTTCTGAAAAAGTAATAGCTTAATTCAAGGAGTCAAAATACAGTACACATGCAGTTTTAATACAGATGCTAAAAACAGGTAGCCTAAGAATTAAGCACTGGAAGATTATGTATGTGTGGCTAAGTTGTTAAGGCAAACTTTAAGTGATGAAACTTCAGCTAAATCCTGAAGGAGGCTATATCTCCAAACCCAGGGAGGAGGCCAAAGGCCCTTCCTAGCAGTAATCAAAGGCAGTACCTTGTTAGATGCACAGCCTGGAAGTCAAACAGACACGCTTGAGTTCCACCACCACTTAACAGCTTTGTGCCCTTAGACAAGTCACTTAAACCTCTTGAGTCTCAGTTTCCTAAAATGGAAATAAAAATGGTAACTATCAAAGTTTCTTTTATTCAATAGTTACTAAGAGCTAGGACAAAGCTGAGCATTGAAATACAATAGTGAACAAGACAGACACAATACCTGCCCTCATGAAGCTTGAGATAAATAAACGAAGGGCTCTTCACATAACTTATGGTACTTGTCATCATCATCATCTTTAGCACAGTGGCGAAAAGTATAAGATATGCTCCAGTGAATGGTGCAAAAACAGCCATATACACCAATGGAACAGGTCAGAGAAACAAGAAATAAAGTCACACACCTACCACCATCTGGTCTTTGACAAAGTTGACAAAAAATGAGTAATAGAGAGAGTACTCCCTATTCAATAAAAGGTGCTGGGTTAACTGGCTAGCCATATGCAGAAGACTGAAACTGGACCCCTTCCTATACCATATACAAAAAACAACTAGAGCTGGATTAAAGACCTAAATGTAAAACCTAAAACTATAAAAACCCTAGAAGAAAACCTAGGAAATACCATTCTGGATGCAGGCCCTGGCAAAGGTTTCATGACAAAGATGCCAAAAGCAACTGCAACAAAAATGAAAACCGACAAATGGGACCTAATTAAACTAAAGAGCTTCTGCACAGTAAAAGAAACTATCAACGGAGTAACCTACAGAATTGGAGAAAATATATGCAAACTATGCATCTGACAAAGGTCTGATATCCAGAATCTATAAGGAACATAAACAAATCAACAAGCAAAAAACAACCCCATAAAAAATGGGCAATGGACATGAACAGACAGTTCTCAAAAGAAGGCATATGAAAAAATTCTTGACATCACTGATCATTAGAGAAATGCAAACCAAAACCACAAGGAGATACCATCTCACACCAGTCAAAATGGCTATTAGAAAAAAGTCAAAAGATGCTGGCCAGGTTACAGAGGAAAGCAAATGCTTAAACACTGCTGGTAGGAATGTAAACTAGTTCAGCCACTGTGGAAAGCAGTTTGGAGATTTCTCAAAGAACTTAAAACAGAACTGCCAACCAACCCAGCAATCCCTTTACTGGGTATATACCCACAGGAATACAAATCATTCTACCATAAAGACACATGCACATTTATGTTCACTGCAGCACTATTCACAATAGCAAAGACACAGAATCAACCTAAATGCCCTTCAAGTGTAGACTGGATAAAGAAAATGTGACACATATACACCATGGAATACTACGCACCATAAAAAAGAATGAGATCATGATCTCTGCAACAACATGGATGGAACTGTAGGCCACTATCCTAAGCAAATTAACACAGGAATAGAAAACCAGGCCGGGCGCGGTGGCTCAAGCCTGTTATCCCAGCACTTTGGGAGGCCGAGATGGGCGGATCACGAGGTCAGGAGATCGAGACCATCCTGGCTAACACGGTGAAACCCCATCTCTACTAAAAAAAATACAAAAAAACTAGCCAGGCGACGTGGCGGGCGCCTGTAGTCCCAGCTACTCGGGAGGCTGAGGCAGGAGAATGGCGTAAACCCGGGAGGCGGAGCTTGCAGTGAGCTGAGATCCGGCCACTGCACTCCAGCCTGGGTGACAGAGCGAGACTCCGTCTCAAAAAAAAAAAAAAAAAAAAAGAAAAGAAAACCAAATACCGCATGCTCTCACTTGTAAGTAGGAACTAAACATTGAGTACACATGGAAGCTAAAAGGGAACAACAGACATCACAGTCTTTTTGAGAGTGGGAGGTGGGAGAAGGGTGAGGATCAAAAAACTACGTATGGGGATTAGCTGAGTGTGGTGGAGCACGCCTGTATTCCCAGCTACTTAGGAGGCTGAGGCATGACAATCGCTTGAACCTGGGAGGCAGAGGTTGCAGTGAGCAGAGATCTTGCCACTGCACTCTAGCCTAGGCAACAGAGTGAGATTCTGTCTCAAAAATAAATAAACAACCTACGGGGTTCTATGTTTATTAGCCGGGTGATGAAATAATTTGTACACCAAACCCCCGCAACACACTATTTACCCCCATAACAAATCCACGTGTGTACTCTGTGAACCTGAAATAAAAGTTGGAAGAAAAAAAAAAGATATGTTCCAGTGAAAACAAATAAACCATCTTAGCTGAAACAAGATTTCACAAAAAATATTGCCATGTCTCAAGGCTCAATCCTGGAACCTCACCTTTTCCTCTCTTCCAGTAATCTCATCCCATCCCACAACTTCAAATACTACCTATGTATAAACCAAATTTAGTATCTCTAGCTCTGAGCTGTCTCCTGAACAACAGATTCTATATCTGGGTGTCTACTAGATTTCTCTATTTGTATGTCTTCATAGGGGTCTCACACCTTGTATTTCTTGCATTGCTATAAAGAAACACCTGAAATGGGGTAATTTATAAGGAAAAGAGGTTTAATTGGACCCATGGCTTCTGCAGGCTATACAGAAAGCATGGTCCCAGTCACCTGCTCAGCTTCTGGGAAGAGCTGTAGGAAGCTTACAATTATGGTGGAAGGCAAAAGAGGAGCAGGCACGTCACATGGCCAGAGCAGGAACAAGACAGAGGGTGGCAGTGCAGGGAGGTGGTGTCGTACACTTAAACAACCAGATACTGCAAGAACTCACTCACTACCCTACCTCCTACCAGGCCCTACCTCTAACAATTAGGAATTACAAACTACAATAGTGGGGACACATATTCAAACTCTATCACACCTATACAATGGAAACAGAACTTTGGATTAGCAATCCAAATGGATACCAACCAACCACATTCTCCCTCGGTCTTTCCCTAACAGTAACTCTTTTATTCTCTCTTTTCCTCAAGCCTCATGTACCCACATCATGAGCAAGTTCTTTCACTTTTACCCAAAAAACATAGTTTTTTTAGGTAAAAACAAATCCACTCACTGCTCCCCACTGCCAAAGCCATCATTCTAGTGTAAGCTCCGACTGTTTCTCACCCAGATTATCTCACTAAAAAAAACAAAACAAATCAAAAAAACAGTAATTCCTTCTCCCTAGAGCAGTGATCTCTTTTTTAAAATAAGATCTTTAAAAATAAAACAAAACAAAAAGCAAGTCCAGGCACAATGGCTCACACCTGTAAATTCCAGCACTCTGGGAGGCTGCAGAAGGAGGACTGCTTGAAGTCAGGAGTTTGAGACCAGCCTGGCAACCTGCTGAGGCCCTGTCTCTACAAACAAAAATGAGTAAGATCATGTTGCATGCACACGCATGCATGCACGCGCGCGCGCACACACACACACACACACACGGGCCCCACCTTACCTCAATTCAACTTAAAACTCTCTGAGAGCTCCCAAAACAATCTTAAAATCTTGAAGGTCTACAAGGCATACATGATAGGACCCCTTTCTATAGGTTGGTGCAAAAGTAATTGTGGTTTTTGCCATTGAAAGCAATTACTTTTGCACCAACCTAATACTACTCTGCCTCATTTCATAAGACCCTCCTCCCTCTGTTCCTACATCAATCTGTGCTGATGGAAATGTTCTGTATTTGCAGTGGTACAATCTCAGCTCACTGCAACCTCCGCCTTCCAGGTTCAAGTGATTCTACTGCCTCAACCTCTCAAGTAGCTGAGATTACAGGTATGCACCCCAGGCCCAGCTAATTTTTGTATTTTTAGTAGGGACAGATTTCGTCTCTACTAAATGTTGGTCAGGCTGGACTTGAACTTCTGACCTCGGGTGATCCACCCGCCTTGGCCTCCCAAAGTGCTGGGATTACACACATGAGCCACTGCGCCCAGTGGAACTAAATTTCTAACTTAATTTTAACTAGTTTAAATTTAAATAGCCACATACTCCTAGAAGGTATCATAGTGGAAAGCACAGGGCTAGTATTTCTGTTCAGCCTTTTCTTCTGCCTAGACTGCTCTTCCCCCCAGATCTTCACATGAATGGCTCCTTCTTATCCTCATAGCTCAGCTAAATGCCAGTTCCTCAGAAAGGCCTTTCCTGACCACCTAACCCAAAGCAGCTCCCACTGACACTATTATCACTTCACCCTGTTTATTTTAATCAAAGCAAATTCACTACTATCTTTAGAATCTGTTTGCCTTCCCCAAAGTAGAATATAAAATCCATGAAAACAGAGATCTTACCTATTTCATTCAATGCTGTGTCCCCAAAATATATGTGCTAGGCATATAGTGTTTCCAATAAATGTGTGACGAATAATTTGATTGAACGAATGAGTGACTGAGTGAATGACTAGGTGGTCAAGTCAGTAAAGTTAGCTGGGGACAAATTATGGAGGTTACTGGAAGGAGGAAAGGTCCTTCAAATGCATACATTTCATTTCTATGGATACAAGGCTCCACCATGTTAAGTGTCCCCAAGGGTACAGGCAATCTAAGCACAGAGCATGAAGGGTCACACACAAAGCAGGTCTCTATCCTCAAATAACTTAGAATCAATTTTATGGGAACATTAGTGATGCAAACACACACAAGCTCCTTATACATGAGACATTAGGAAATCTCTCAAGAATGCATCTCCATACATTCTACAGGCATACCTTTAGGGGTAAAGGACTGAAAGTAGAGTTAGACCATCAAGTTAGTTTTGTAGTCTTTCGATCTACAATAGCAAGCCAGGGCACTGATGTTATAAACATTCTGCCAAGTTAAATACTGGTTTATAGTCATGCTGTCCTATGAGAAATATCATTAGCTATGTCATTTAGCAGAAAAGGGGGAAAGGAGGCAAAGAGGGAAGAAAGTAAATGATCTGGCCGGGCACAGGGGCTCACGCCTGTAATCCCAGCACTCTGGGAGGCCACGATGGGAGAAATGTTTAAGACCAGGAGTTGGAGACCAGCCTGGGCAACATGGCGAAACCGTGACTCTACAAAAAGTACAAAAAAACTCAGCCAGGTGTGGTGCCGCACCCCTGTAGTCCCAGCTACTCGGGAGGCTGAGGTGGGAAGATCACCTGAGCCCGGGGAGACTGAGGCTGCAATGAGCCGTGATTGCACCACTGCGCTCCAGCCTGGGCAACAGAGTCAGACCCAGTCTCAAAAAAAAAAAAAAAAAAAAAACAGAAAGTAAATGATCTGTTTTTATCAAACTCAAACACTGATAACCAGCAGATAAGAACAGAACATATGATGTGGACAGAATTACTGACCAGCCCAAAATTACACCTAGACCAGTAAGTCAACAAAACTGATAACCCACTGATACTATGTACAAAGTAGATTCCACACATTCATTCACTGTCATAGTTTCAAAGAAAAAAAAAAAAAGACTGGAATTCTAATGTACCTCTATTAAAAACCATAATGCTAAGGAAAACTGCAGAGTAGATTCAAGTTTCACACTAAATGAAACCGCATGCTCTTCAAATCTTGTTTAGTCAAAGCTGTCTACCACATTTTAACTTCACTGACTGTCACTGCCACTTCATACCAATTATGCAATTACAAAATGCATAATTGTTAATAAAGTATGCAATGTATTCTACAGTCCATTAGTAAGTCAGAATTTTAATCAGGGGTTTGTAGCACCAATCTCTATAATTCAACATTTACTTCTGTGGTTCACATTCAGAACTGGTGACCAATACAACCCAGGCCACACCAGAAAACAACACTGCACACGCCGCAGGAGCAAAGTTCATAGCAAAGGAAAGCCTCTTTGCCTTCCAGATCTTGACATACTCATTTTCACAAAAATACCAGGGACACTTACTTAAAATGACTATTTTCATAACACAATGTCTATGCTTCTTTAAAATTAAATTTCCTACCTCCACTCCTAGTGAAACCAAAGTACATTAAATGTGCACCTTTACTCAAATGCTCTGTTGGAACTACTATAATTCCTCATGAGCTACAGCAGTGAAAAAACAGCTCCCAGTACATAACTCTGTTAGTGCATGATTACCCGACTTCTGAGCTGGCTCCGTTTTGGAACCATGATTTCTTTACTGACATTAGGGCAAACAGTATAGGAAAAATTACTGACAAAGCAAAAAAAATTTAGTTATACAGAGCAGTCTTTAGGACATGCTTGAAAGTGACAGGCATCAGCTCTGCACAGTAAGGACAATATACGGAATAATTTTTTGCTTGATCATCACTAGTAATTTTATAAATATTATCAATATGCCACAAGAAACTACCAAAGCATCATACTATATACTTACCAGTCAAGTATAAACAAACAACAATGGTATTTCCAAAAACTCATTTTGCCTGTTTCTCTCATGTCCTATGTACAATTCTTCTTAAGAATTATATAGCAGCGTCTGGTATCTGGTAACTTTATTGAGTGACCAGGGTTGAGCTGTCTCTATACCACAAAAACAATCTCTACTTTAGGCCCTGCCATGGCAAAGCCAGGTGCCCAAAGACATCTCTTGACTTTCCATCAAAATAACCATGAGGTATTCCGAATCCACAGGCTGCTACATTTGACCAGGGACCCATGAAATCATTCTTACCTTAAGAGTAACAGACCTATTTCCACTACCATTAGGTCCAGCTACTTCAAAGAACCAGTTTGGAAAACTAAGTAACATGCTGCATTTCGTTGTTTAAAAAAAAAAAAAAAAGTAACATGAGATTCAAGACAACTCCTCAAATTCAGTACCCATGTCTGACTCACCTTTGTCCCACACAGCACCTAGAGTCCAAATCCCTTGTGGCATAAATCGGGGGTTCCCAACCCCAGGCCACAGACTGGTACATTGGCCTGTTAGGAACTGCACCGCACAGCAGGTGTGTGGTGTGAGCAAGCATGACCGCCTGAGCTCTGCCTCCTGTCAGATCAGTGGTGACATTAGATTGTCATAGGAGAGTAAACCCTATAACGAACCACACATGTGAGGGATCCAGGCTGTGTGCTCCTATGAGAATCTAACCAATGCCTGATGATCTGAGATCCAACAGTTTCATCCTGAAACCATTCCCCGTAACTCCCCTATCCCATTCTGTGGAAAAATTGTCTTCCACAAAACCAGTCCCTGGTACCTGAAAGGCAGGGGACTGCTGGCATAACAGAATGTGCAATGATCACTAATGAATGTGCCATTTTATCATAAAAGGTTAATATTTACAGAAACATTTTAAAAATATTGCTATACATTTTTTTTGAGAGACGGAGTCTTGCTCTGTTGCCCAGGCTGGAATGCAGTGGCGCCATCTCGGCTCACTGCAAACCCCACCTCCCAGGTTCATGCCATTCTCCTGCCTCAGCCTCCCGAGTAGCTGGGACTACAGGCAACCGCCACCACACTCGGCTAATTTTTTGTATTTTTAGTAGAGACGAGGTTTCACTGTGTTAGCCGGGATGGTCTCGATCTCCTGACCTCGTAATCCGCCCGCCTCAGCCTCTCTCCTGGGATTACAGGGGTGAGCCACCACGCCCAGCCTATTGCTATAAAATTTTTAAAGACAATGGCAAACTTTTTCTGTAAAGGGCCAAAGTAAACATTCCAGGCTTTGTGAACCACATTCAGTCTCTGTCACATATTCTTCTTTATAATTTTGTTTGTTTGTTTACAACCTTTCATGATTTAAAACCCATTCTTAGCTGGAGGGCTAAAATGAGGCCTATAGAGCAGAATTTTCATATAAACAAACATGGTTATACTTCCATTAAAGAAAATCACTTTGTTTTGTGTTATATTTGAGGAGTCTTTTAAAATAAACTTCATTTTTCTAGAACAGTCTTAGATGTATAGAAAAAAGGACAAAATTAGTATGGAGAGTTGCCATATATAGTCCACACTTACTTTTCCCTGTTAGTATGGTACATCTATTAACATTAATAAAATTAACTATAATCCGGCCAGGCGTGGTGGCTCACGCCTGCAATCCCAGCACTTTGGGAGGCTGAGATGGGCGGATCACTAAGTCAGGAGTTCAAGACCAGCCTGGTCAATATGGTGAAACTCCTAAAAATACAAAAATTAGCTGGGTGTGGTGGCACATGCCTGTAATCCCAGCTACTCTGGAAGCTAAGGCAGGAGAATCGCTTGAACCCGGGAGGCTGAGGCTGCAGTGAGCCAAGATCGCACCACTGCACTCCAGCCTGGGTGAAAGAGTGAGACTGTGTCTCAAAAAAAAAAAAAAAATTTTTTTTAACTAAAATCCATACCTTATTCAGATTTCCTTAGTTTCCACCTAATGTCCTTTTTCTAGCCCAAGACTCCTCCACCCCTGGGACACATTACATTTAGTCTTGGTGTCTCCTTACGCTCCTCGTGGCTGTGAGGGTTTCTCGGACTTTGTTTGTGAGGACCCTGGCGGTTTTGAGGAGTACTGGTCAGGTATTTCACAGGATGCCACTCTTCACAGGATGCCACTCTATTGGGATCTAGTAGGTGTTTTTCTCAAGATCAGACTGGAGTTACTATGGCTTTGGGGGAGAAAGACCACAAAGATAAAATGCCACTGTCGCCACATCACATCAAGGGTATATCAGCAGGACTTAGTGCCCTGGATGTTCCCCGTGATCACCTGATGGAGGCAGCGCTTGTCAGGTTTGCTCCTGCCTTTTTTTTAAAAAACAATGATGGACAAAAATAAATTTAATTCTTCACATATGTAACAAGCTAAAAGGAAAAGCCTTTACATGTCAAATCATTTTGAATAAGCTGATGTATATACACTGCACATATGATTCATTATGTGACTCATACCAATGCCTCATAAAATATACCACATTTGAAATAAAGAAAAAAATTAATACATACTTTGCCAATATATTGCTTTTAATTCCTTCAACTGTTTTCCCTCTGAGTGTTTAGGAAGAAAGTACCCTTAGGCTGAATTATAGGAATATAGAGGAAATTTAACAAATAACACTCAAAATTTTCTTTCACTTTTTAAATGATGATTATGCACACTAGATTGTAGGCAAACTGAGCTAGGACCAAATCTTATCCATCTTTATCTCCCAGAGTCCAGGGTGCCTGGCTGGCTGATACAATAAATACTGTTAATTAATGTATATCTACAATGTCAGTATTAAATAATCACTCAAACCAATCAGATAGGGGGAAAAGGGAAGAGCAATGTGAGACGAAAAAAAACTTCTAATTTCTCTTACCTAACTTTTTATTGATCAAGAGTGAGAGTATATAAACAAAAAGGTGGGGGAGAATAGCAATGGCTATAAAAGGCTAGAATAAAGGGGGAAGGCTTTGGTCAAATTAAGCCTATCAAAACACTATGAAGAGGGAAATGTAAATCAACACCACAGTAAGATCCTACCTCACACCCACTAGAATAACTTTTTTTAAAAAAAGAAAGAAGTGAGGCCAGGTGTGGTGGCTCACACCTGTAATCCTAGCACTTTGGGAGGCCAAGGTAGGCAGATCACTTGAGGTCAAAAGTTCGAGACCAGCCCAACCCTGTCTCTACTAAAAGTACAAAAATTACCCAGGTATGGTGGCTTGCGCCTATAATCCCAGCTACTCAGGAGGCTGAGGTGGGAGGATCTGTTGAACCCTGGAGGTGGAGGCTGCAGTGAGTCAAGATCACCACTGTACTCCAGCCTGGGCAAGAGAGACTGGTTCTGTCTCAAACAAATAAAAGAAAAAAAGAAAAGAGAAGAGAAGAGAGAGACAGAAAGGAAGAGAAGGAGAGCAGGAGAGAAAAAGAGAAAGAGAGAGAAGTGTTGGTGAGGATGTGGAGGAATTTGCACACTCATACCCTGCTGGTGGGAATGTAAAATGGTGGAAAACAGTCTAGCAGTCCCCTCAAAAAGTTAAACATAGAACTGCCATATGACCCAGCAACTCCACTTCTAGATATGTATATACTGAAGACAACTGAAGACACACATTCATACAAAAATGGTACAGGGATGTTCAGAGCAGGATCATTCACAATAGCCAAAGAGCAGAAACATCCCAAATGCACATCAGCTAATGAAAGTACAAAATATGGTATATCCACACAACTGAATATTATTAAGTCATGAAAAAGGATACAGTAGTACAATAAATGCTATAACATGAACCTTGAAAGAATTAAACTAAGAAAAAAAGAAGCCAGATACAAAGGGATACAAATTTTATTATTCCATTTGTATAAAATGTCCAGAATAGGCAAATCCAGAGACACAACGTAGATCAGTTGTTGCAAAAGGCTGTAGAGATGGGAGATGAATGAGAAGTAAGTTCTTAATAGGTAAGGGGTGGTTTGTTTTGGGGGTGATTAAAATATTCAGGAATTATACACTGTTTATGGCTTCATAACAATGAATATACTAAAAACTACTCCAGTGTAGTCTTCAAAATGGTTAAAATGATTAATTTTATGCTGAGGATTTTTTTTTATCTAATAAAAATAATTGGGAAAAATCACTGAAGACACTGAAAACACTGTGAACCTATATTTTGAGAACTCATTTGTAACTCACAACTTATATACACACCGTGCCTTTAAAAATCCCTTTCCTCAGCCAGGCGCGGTGGCTCACGCCTGTAATCCCAGCATTTTGGGAGGCTGAGGTGGGCAGATCACCTGAGGTCAGGAGTTCAAGACCAGCCTGGCCAACATGGTGAAACCCTGTCTCTATTAAAAACACAAAAACTAGCTGGGCCTAGTGGCAAGAGCCTATAATCCCAGCTACTAGGGAGGCTGAGACAGCAGAATTGCTTGAACCCAGGAGGCGGAGATTGCAGTGAGCCGAAATCATGCCACTGTACTCCAGCCTAGGCAATAAGAGTAAAACTCCTGTCTAAAAAAAAAAAAAAAAAAAAAAAGAAATCCCTTTCCTCTTCTACATTATTCTACGGTCACTTTTTCAGTAACAGGCGTTTCAGAAATGTATGAAGAAACAAGTCCAAAATTCTAACACAAGATCAGTTCAACCAATTTCAATTAAGTTCATAGGAACCAGGGCATATACACATACTCAAGCCCTATCATAAGGAATTCACAGTGTATTAGGGCTGACACTGTTTCCTGCTAATTCCTACATCCGCAAGAAGAAGCTGGCCATGCCCCTCCAAAGGGATAACCTCATTTTCCTATAGACAATTACTGAAAATAAGTAAGCAAGAGCCATTTACAAGGCAATGCAGGGCCCGGCAGTGTGGGCCAGCAGACAACTTCCATGCTTTTCCTGGTGCACCTGGGCTTCCTCTGGCTAAATTTAAATACCAACTTGCTTGAAGGCCATATATCACAATGGCTGACTACATAGATGAAGCTTAGGGATTTGCAGATTGAAACAAATAACATATTTAAAGATAATAGTATGCCAGCACTATGGAAGGCTGAGGCGTGCAGGTAACTTGAGGTCAGGAGTTCGAGACCAGCCTGGCCAACATGGTAACATCGCATCTCTACTAAAAAATACAAAATTAGCTGGGTGCAGAGTGGCTTGCACCTGTAATCCCAGCTACTCAGGAGGCTGAAGCAGAAGCATCGCTTGAACTCAGGAGGCACAGGCTGCAGTGAGCCAAGATCGTGCCATTGCACTCTAGCCTAGGTAACAGAGCGAACTCTGTCTCAAAAAATATATAAAATATTTATTTTATTTAAAAAGCAATTACTGTCCTGAGTCTTCCAACAAAATTACACTGCAAGCTATGGATTATTAATGTCACTAGAGAACTCTCAGTCCTTCAAATATACTAAGCAACTATAGTACTGTTCACTCCAGCAAGCATTATACCAAACTGTGTTAAAAAGAATATTTCTTTTGGAATTTTTGGAAGACAGCATAGTTTAAATTAGCGCTTCCTAGAGTGATTTTTTTAATCCTCTTTTAACAACCTCTCCAGACACTTCAAATACTATAATCACTCAAGTAATTCACAGTAACCACTTGGCACCCAGACTCAGAGCCTGCTGGAGAGGAACAATTCCAGCAGTCTCTGACAATGGCAGTTGTGATTAAGACTATCAAGGCTCGTTTTGGTTTTTTTTTTTGCTCTTATGAGTAATTCTCATATTTATACCATTACTCAAAATGTAGCAGCTCAATTCTCTCATTATTTTAAATCTACCTGGAAGGTCAGTTGTCTCTGTTGGTGGTAATGGGTTTATTTTTTGAAAGCCCAACAGTAAGAAACTGGAAATAAGAGAGTAGCTCAACTAATATTCTTTCATTAATTCAACAAACTGTCTTCATTAACTAAATTAACCAACATTTATTTAACATCTACCATGTATAAAGGATTCAAAAAGCAGTAATATGCAAACACAGACTTGAGGAGTTTACACTCTAGCAGTGGGTTGATAGAAATTACTTAGTTTGTCAGCCTGGCCAACATGGTAAAACTCCACCTCTACTAAAAAATATACAAAAAATTAGCTGGGCGTGGTGGCGGGTGCCTGTAATCCCACCTACTCGGGAGACTGAGGCAGGAGAATCACTTCAACCCAGGAGGCAGAGCTTGCAGAGAGCCAACATGGTGCCACTGCACTCCAGCCTGGGCGACAATGAGATACTCTGTCTCAAAAAAAAAAAAAAAAAAAAGAGAAAGGAAATTACTTAGACTTTGAAAGAAAGACAAGGCCAGGCTGGGCGCAGTGACTCACGGCTGTACTCCCAGCACTTTGGCAGGCCGAGGTGGGCGGATCACAAGGTCAGGAGATGGAGACCATCCTGGCCAACATGGTGAAACCCTGCCTCTACCAAAAATACAAAAAAATTAGCTGGGTATGGTGGTGAGTGCCTGTAATCCCAGCTACTTGGGAGGCTGAGGCATGAGAATCACTTGAACCCAGGAGGCAGAGGTCGCGGTGACCCGAGATCGCGCCACTGCACCAAAAAAAAAAAAAAAAAAGAAAAAGAAAATAAAGAGAAAGACAAGGCCGGGTGCGGTGGCTCATGCCTGTAATTCCAGCACTTTGGGAGGCCGAGGCGGGCAGATCACCTGAGGTCAGGAGTTCAAGACCAGCCTGGACAACATGGTGAAATCCCATTTCTACTAAAAATACAAAAAATCAGCCAGGCATGGTGGCAGGTGCCTGTAATCCTAGCTACTCAGGAGGCTGAGGCAGGGGGAATCGCTTGAACCCAGGAGCTGCAGTAAGCCGAGATCCCGCCACTGCTCTCCAACTTGGACAACAAGAGCGAAACTCTGTCTCAAAAAAAAAAAAAAAGACAATACAGAGTTCCTCAGATCCTAATCATATGCCTCAAACCGGTGTGGAGAGCCAAAAGTTAACTGTGACTTCAATGATATACCCAGCTGGCACCCCCTTCCTCCCTTCTCACCCTCCCACCCCCCAAGATTATTTCTATTCAATTAGAAGGTACAGGTTGCTCAACATCTGACCCTAGCCATAAGCCACAGATGAGCGTCTAATGGAAAGTCACTTTGTATGGTGTGAAATCTTTCAGTTCAACTAGACAAAGTCATGTATCTCTGGGTAACATTCAATCCAAGGATAGAAGATGAGCAAAATTCTACTGGGAGTTGGTAAAGCCAAGTCACCCTATCTCTGAGGCCTGCCCACTTTAGCTCCCTACTCCTCCAAAAGGCAATGAAGCCAATCCATCCCACCTTTTTCTACTTTGTTGAATGTAATTAAAAAAAAAAAAAGCACCAGGCCATTTGGCCAAGACCTATGGCCTACCATAAACACCAACTGGTATGGTCAAAAGGTGTCCATGGTGAGCAAAAAAAAGAGGAGGTAAACCTACAAAATAACACTGAGGGAGTGGGCCCATGCAGGCAGGGTAGGGGGACAAGGAATTAATCACAAACAGGGAGATTTCCCCAGGATTAGCCTAGTCAATCAGCCTGAAAAATAAACAGCGGGCAAAAAGGTTCTGCCCCCCCTCTCCGTGCACTCCACCCAAAGAGAACATGCCCAAGTGTCCAGACAGTTTAAAGGAACGATTAAGGACACATGCTGTAGAGTCAAGCTGTCTGGCTTTAAATCCTAGTTCCACACTTAACAAGGGCTACTTCTCTGTGACTCAATTTCCTCCTCTGTGACTGGAAGATGACAATAGTACCTACCTCATAGAACCAATGGGAGAATGAAATGAGATCACAGTAAAAGAGCTTAGCAGAGTGGCTAGCACACAATACACACTGAGTAAATACTGTCCATGCTAACATTTCTACTATTTCCAGGGTCACTCAGTTCCTAAACTAGAATGTCAACACTACACTAATACAATTAGGCTGGGCCCTAATGGTGAGCCCACAAACACCCCTACGAAGAAGATGATATTATCCTCATTTTAGAGCTGAAAAATGGAGGTTTAGAGGGATTCAGAAACTCACGTAAACTTAGTCAATAAGAGTAAGAGGTGGAGCAATAAAAGCTTTGATCACATCCCAGCAAAGTTTGCATGATGTCATTTACCTCCAAAAGCTTAAAAGCATTTTAGAATAACGCTTCAGCATTCTGGCATGACTACTTGTTGAATGAAATTATGTTCTTATAAAATCCCCTAGCCTCCCCTACTAAATCGGCATAATTACCTGTATAATCAGAAATATTCGACAAATTCTGATAGACTATCAAAAACACAAAATTCTTTTCCTTAACAGAATAACATAAAAAATACGGAAGGTAAATCATCGTGACCATTCTAATTAAATGGCTTAAACAGTTCAAAAGTCCTGCAGACCCATAGTATATCAAGTTGTTTTTCTTTCAGGATTTGTAAGTTGATCCTGCAGAAGAATCCACACACTCCTATTGGCCTGTGTAACATCTCTCTTTCCATATGTTCGGTAAGTGTGTAACAAAACTGACAGGAGTTAATAGTTACTCCAAATATACATTCCCATCATCTCTTACTCTATTTAGTAAGATTTAGTCACTTAATTGCCCTAAAAGAAAATATAATTAAATTTAAACTGAGTATATAATGGTGACTCTGATCTCACAGAATATCTTTTAAAACTCTGAGATCCAGAAATATTTGTAAGTCGTCAAATTTATCTCTCTAAATATTTAAGACCTAACAGCTGCAAGGAAAATTGGAAAAATAAAAAGCTATCTTAGTCAAAACTATTTGTCCCCGTCCAATGAACTGTTTACCCAGTTTCCTGAAAATAGTTCATAATAATTACTAATCCATTAAGAGTTTAAAATAAAGGACATGCTTGACTTGTGAAAAAAGTAGTGATATGGATACGCCAAGTCATATAATTTCACTCCACTTTCTATTTACTTTACCCAGGCATTACATATTCTTGTAATCCTTTCTGGTAAACGCAAATGAGATAATATAGTAAAACATGTAAACTGAAGGAGAAGAAAACCTAGAATGCCTAAATATTTCAAGAATTTATTGCTATTTCAATAACCTGAAACTCCAAGTATCAGAAAGCAGAAAGAATTACCACACAACTGTAAAAGTCAAATATTTATACAGGTGCCTTAAAAGCCGCAGTTGGGTGCACACCATCAGCACTGACATTTACTATCTGTTAAGTAGTTTCAAAGTGCAATGGCATAAGTCAAATAACTGGCTTGGAGCGTGAAGTTTACAACAACTAGCATGTCTGGAAAGACTGTGAAGGAAGGTGTGATGCCTGTCACAATTTTCATCAGGCCAGCAACAGGCAGCCAGGCTGGGCAAGACCGAACGTCAGCACAGGTGCCTTTTCTCATTTCAGGAGGGAAACCTAAGCCCATAGCTTCATGGATAATTGAACAAGGATTGTTCCATACATTTATAATGTTATTTATGACTTTCTTGTCATTGCTTTTTAGTAGCTTTCAAAAACAACATTTTTAAGGCAAAAGTAACTGAGAATATAAAGTAGTTAGGTATTTCAGCTTCAAATTGAGAAAAGGGAAAATGTTAAATAGAAGCACCTAAAAAGGTTGTAAAGCCCAAACACCACATTCAATAAAAAGTTATAATTTTCAGAAATGACAAAAGTCCAAATGTCAAAGTTATCGCTGGTGATACGTTATTTAAATTTACAATTAGGAATATCTCCTTAATGGATAATTTATAAATTTATAATTAGGAATACCTATTATTCTTACAATAATTCTAAGAAATTTTAAGAGTAAAAAGAAATATGGGATACAGAAACATTTGTGAACTTTCAGTTCCTGAACTAATTTAAAAAACAAAAAACAAACCAGGGGAAGCTCAAGTCAAAGCTCCTCAATACCCAACGTTCATTTCACTACATCTCCCTTCCAAACAGAATATGCCTGTTCACGATCTGGGAGTCGGTTCAAGTTTTCAGGTGAAGACTAACGCCAGACAGTGAAACCCCCAAACGCGCGTTTCCAAACTCTGAGGGGCAAAGCCAGCCACACCCACTAGCAGGGCCCGGCGTGGGGCGGGAGCCCCTTGCCAGCTCGGGACCTCCGGCCAGGCTGGGCGTCCCCGCCAAGAGCTCGCAGTCCAGGCTCGGGCGCCAAGGACGGCCTGAGGGATGCCACAGGTGGCCCGGAGGGCTCGTTCCCCACCTGGCACTGAGGCCCTAGCCCGCCCCGCCGCCCAGAGGCCGAAGGTGCCCTGCAGCCTCAACGTGGGCACCTCGAAGCCTAGGAAAGTTCCTAACAGGGCTCAGGTGGCCCCTCGGGTCCGTTAGCCTGGCGTGCGGCGTCGGCCCGGGGCAGCGACTCCAGCCTTGCCTCGGGGCGGGGCGTGTCGCAGGGTCCCCGGAGGGGCGTCGGGAAGCCGGTGGGCGGAGGGCCCCGGGCACGGGCGGCTCCTCGGCCCCGCTGGAGCAGACAGCCCCACACCCCTCCCGGGACTTCTCCGGGCACCACCGCGGGCCGGCGCCGCCCCCGCCCCCCGCGCGGCCGGGTCTCCGGGACAACAGCCGCCGCGTCCGAACGGGCCCGCGCCCCCGCGGCCGGCGCCCACCTGTCCCGGGGGTCGATCCAGCTGGTCCTCCTGGTGTTGTGGTCGATGTAGAAGACCTTGCCGTCGTAGTCCCTGGCCTCCTCCCAGCCCCGGGGCAGCGGCAGCTGACCGCTCCCGGCCCTCCTAGGCATGGTCGGCGGCCTCACCGGCGAACGGCGCCTCCATAGGGACCGGGCGCGGGACGCGGCGGGAACGCGGCTGCCCGGCCCGGCCGCCAACCCGCGACGCGGGCGCCGGCGAGGGGCTGAGGGGCGCGGGGCGCGGCGGAACCAGGCGCGGGAGGTGTCTCAGGAAACGCTGTTCGCGGCCCCGCTGAGGATCAGTCCACCATGTCTGCGTCGGAGCCGGCGAGCGAACCCTCCTCCCCCTCGCCGCCGCTGCCTCCGCCTCTTCCTCCTCCTCCGCCCCGTCCCCCTGTGGCCGCCGAGGGTCGCGGCGCCCAGGCTGCCGGAGCCGCCGCCGTCTGGGCTCGGATCCGGGAAGCTGCCGCGCGGCCTCGGCAGCGGCGGGCCCCTCATTTGCATGCGATTAGCATGCGCCCGCCCGCCTCATCTGCATACGCATTCCTCCCGCCGCATTCCTGAGCTTAACCCCGCCGCTGCCGGCGCTGCCGCACCAGCTCGGGTGCACTGCCCCAGCGGGGCCGCGGCTCCAGGTGGGAGGGAGGCGGGCGAAGGAATGTGCGGCCCGCTCCCTTCCCTTGACCCCAGATAGCTCCCCTGGGCCAAACGCCTAGAGGTTTTAGTGTTTCTGGACGGGGAAGATTGCAAAAAAGTCTCTGCAACCTTCTCAACTTCTTTCGTCTTTTAGGGAAACCACAAAACTTTCGAGAGGAGAGGGTTGGAGGGGGAGCTCTCCTCGGGAGAAAAAACCTCAGCAAGCGGAGAGGGCACAAAGGCTCCCCACGCCATGCCCCGAGCCCCTCCGGCACCCCAAGGGCGGTCCGGGGTGGTGGGAAAACGCCAAGCCCCGGGAGCGCGTCCGTGGGTCCGGGACGGCGGGGCCTCCGCAGGGCGCCTGGCCCTTGGTGACCTCGGCGGAGACCGCGGGCTGCGCGGCGGAAAGCGGAGGAACTCCCGTCCGGCCCCGGAGTCGCCCGCGCCGCGCCCGGAGCCACCCGCCGCCCCTTCGCGTCCGGGCGCTCCAGGCGCGGGGCCTCGGAGGCTCCCGGTCCCTGGCCTCCCCTACTGGGTTCGGGGCAGTTGGCCGTGGACGCGCCCCAAGTCCAGTCCCTTCCGTCCAGCCGCCCGCCCCAGGATATCCCCCCACCGCAGCCCCGCCGTGGCCAGGAGGTGTGGGCGGCCACGCCGGAGGGACCCACGGCGGCGCCGGACGTCAGCCGTTCGTAGGCCCTGACCCGGCCCGGGTGGGCCAGGACGTTCCCTGTTGCACAGGCATTTATTTATTCAGCAGCTACTACGTGCTGGCCGGCACTGCCGAGGGACCGGACGCCTGCCCCAGGCGGGACAATGCCGGGAGCAGCGCTAGCGGGTTCTGGACGCCCAGCTTCAGGGTCCCCAGCCCCTCAGTGTGAGGGGCGCCTCCCAGGCCCTGGACTCCTCTCCAGCCGGGTCTACACCACAGTCCCCCGTCATCTTCTTCTGGGTTACTGAGCAGCTTCTTTTAAAATAGCAACACCGAGGAAGGCCCCGAAGCCCAGTCTTGCACCTCGTGGTGTGAAGTCGTTTAATCCTGCCCGCTAATGCGAAAGGACTTTCCACCGTGTGCAGGACTCGGCGCTGGGCAGGGGCTCTCGCAGGGTTTGAACCGACCTCCGCCTCCCCTGCGGGTTCACAGGCCGGCGAGGGAGTCGCGGGAAGGAGACGCGCTACTGTGCGAGGCTGGCCTGAGCGGCTTGGGCAGTAGCTGTCCCGGGCTGGGGACGGCTTTCGGCTCCCCAGGCCATTCCGTCGGGGTATCTGCGGCCAATCTCGAAGGTGAAGAGGCTCGGGGTTGGCACAGACTTCACGGGAGGGGTCCTAGAAGGGGAAAGGGGTGATATTTGCCCTTAGCGCAGTCTGGGCGTGACGCGGAAACTTTAAACCACCAGAACCTCTGGAGAGCTTGGAGCACCTGGGCAGGAGCAACCAGAGTGGGCCGGAGTTAGGGAAGGAAGGCATCGCGGCGAATTCGCCCGCTTTGACCGCCTTTAGGGCGGCCGCTTGTGCAGCCAGCCTTCTGGAAGGTAGGCTTTGCGCTTGGTGCAGAGAAGCCCCCTCCTCCGGATCTGTGTTCCGCCCCAGTCCATGAATAAGGAGGTGATCGCACAAGTCAAGCTTCTCTAGTTCTCGGTGGAATGAGACGCCCTTATGGGGTCTTAAGGTTGAATGTTTGAATACTGTAAAAAAGATGGGACCTGCCTACAATTAATCTCTCACACTACTGAGCGAATGTGCATTGCTGTGGACTTGTCTAAGTTGGCCCAAATGCATAGCTAGCGCTTGCATTGTGGTGTACTAACAACATCATTCAGAATCAAACCAAACCATTCTTATTTAAACCTTGCTTCCTAGTTTATTTTTTCCCAAACAAGTTGAAAACATTTGTTATACTAAAATGTCTACAT
The DNA here is from genome assembly GCF_008728515.1 of Papio anubis. Taxonomy (NCBI): domain Eukaryota; kingdom Metazoa; phylum Chordata; class Mammalia; order Primates; family Cercopithecidae; genus Papio; species Papio anubis. The sequence continues at coordinate 6,676,542 of NC_044978.1, forward strand.
CTTACTACTTAAAAAAAAAAAAAAGTAACAAACTTTGCTGCTGCCGTAATTTTATGTCACTGAGATGAACTTTTCTATTCTACAATATTTGTAATTTCAAATTTGTTAAACTTTCAGCTAAGTAGTTTTACCCAAATTCTAAAACCAGTGAGGAATCCAAAACAGCACGCAGCATTAAATGACGTTTATTGTTCCATAAATCTTCAGACTTCAAAAAGAAACGCTAAATAGACAAACAGAACTCTAAAGCAATTAAGAGACAAGCTCGCTGCTTCTTCCCCACTGATTGGCACAGGAAACATTTGGTCATGCAAAAGCCGTTAAAATGACGGAAAGGAGAGTTGCCACTCTCTAGCCTTTTTTGTTCTGATCAAGTTTGAACTCTGCTGTTCGGAGTTCACACAATTTATGTAGTAACAGACCTTCAGAGAATTCCTAATGGTCAAGACAATGAAATTGCATTTATATCTGTAAAAGGAAAAGAAACATGAAGATTATCCCCATTTTAGAGGTGGACACATTTAGATTTGATTTGGGCTCCAGATGATCCTTGGCAAAGAAAGATGATGCAATCCGGTGGCCAGGACGCCATATTTTCCTGGTCTGGAACCGTGTTCTAGCTGCTGAAGAGCCCATTCTGTGGCTTTCAAAATGCTGTTTTCTCCTGGCTTTACGTTTTCTCTCCAGCGCTAAATTCGTGGAGGTAAGCCGCAATAAGCAAAGCTCCCACTGTCAATGTCCTAATCTTGAGTGGCAGGAAAATTAGTATCAAAAATGGGAGTAGACAGTGAAAATTATTTTAAAAGATAATTCTATTATATACAAATTTAAAATCTACCAGGTGGGCCGGGCGTGGTGGTTCACGCCAGTAATCCCAGCACTTTGGGAGGCTGAGGTGGGAGGATCACCTGAGGTCAGGGGTTCGAGACCAGCCCTGCCAACATGGCAAAACCCCGTCTCTACTAAAAAAATACAAAAATTAGCCAGGTGTGGTGGCAGGCACCTGTAATCCCAGATACTCAGAGGCTGAGGCAGGAGAATGGCTTGAACCTGGGAGGTGGAGGTTGCAGTGGGCCGAAATCGTGCCACTGCACTCCAGCCTAGGCGACAAAGCAAGACTCCATCTCAAAAATAAAAATAAAAATAAAATATATCAAGCACACCTGTAGTCCCAGCTGCTCAGGAGGCTGAAGCAAGAAGATCACTTGCCAGGAGTTCAAGGCACTATAATCGTGCTTTTGAATAGCCACTGCACTCCAGCCTGGGCAACATAAGGAGACCTCAGCTCTTAAAAATAGTGTTTATAGGTAAACACACACACACAGACACACACCTTTAATCCAGCAATGATAGTACAATTATTTTCCTGTGACATTAAAGTTGCTCAAGATATGCAAGGATATTCACTGCAGCATGTTTGATAATAAAGCCAGAAAAACCACCAGTAGCCATCAGTAAGGGACTAATTAAAGAAATTATGAATTTTCCATAATTAGCAGACATTTTAAAAGCATTAGATAAACATATATGTGCTGGTAAGGAGAGATCTCCAGTATATGTTAAGTGAAAAAAGCAAGGTGCAAAAAGACATTTGGCTGGCTAAGTTCAGTGGAGTGACAATCCAGTCAGTTCTGGAGATGGGGCCAATCATAAAATGTAAAGAACACAGCCTCCTGTACACTTCCTTACTGTCAAAGGAAGGACACAGATAGTAAAGGAAGGACGTTCTTATAGAGGATTAGTGCTATCAGGGAGATCCATCAAAGAAGTATCATGAGGTAAATAATCATTAAAGAAAAAGGATGGGGAGAGATGAGCATAGACATGAGGCTAAAATGGACAAGCATGGCGGGGCATGTTTGGGAAAAGAAACGGGTGTGCAAAGTTCAAAGATGAAGCGAGCATGAAAGAGCCCAAGACTGGCTGGAGCCATCCAGTTAGGAGGCTGTTGTGATAGTATAGGTATGAGACAGATAAGGTCTGGATTAGACATAAGGCAATGAGGGATGAAAAGAAATGGTTTGGCAAGAATTTGCGACTGATTAGATTAAGAAGAGAGAGGCAAATAGGCTAGAAGGAGGAATCTGAGGTGATTCCAAGGTTTTAGACTGTTGAAGAGCTGGAAAAAAAAATGAGGAAGTCTAAAGGGGGATGTGAGATGCAGTTGACTTTAGAAATTAGAGATACCCAGCAGAAAATTAAAGGTCAGGACTAAAGCTCGAAGCAAAGATCAGAACTGCAAATATATGGCTGAATGTCTATCACCTAAAAGTCTGTAGAGAACTGAGTATATAGGAGTGAACCTTGGAAAGGAAACATCAGTGCAAGTCAAATAGAATTAAGTAAGCCATCTATAATCCTATTTTCAGCCTTCCATAATTTGATATAATTTTATTTCTTTGACAATGTGGTCTCCATTTTCAGTTATGTGTGTGAAAATTAGTTGTTAGTGTATAAAGCGTCTTCACTGTGCTAGTGAATCAGCTCTGTGTAGGACAAGATGAACTGGTTTTCAATATTTTAATATCCCTTGTTTCTTCAAGGAGATCAGGGATTATACACATTTCAAATTCTAAATAAAAGAACATTATTTATTTCTTAATCAAACTAGTGGCATTTTTTTCTTGGCAACCGAACTGGTTAAAACAAGTATCTCTAATTATTGTGATTAGGTAACCCCAAGCCACAATTCTAAATTTTATTGTCTAGACAGTCCTTAAGAAGAAAGGCATGTGATCTTTAAAAATTCCCAGTGCGGACCAGGCGCGGTGGCTCACTCTTGTAATCCCAGGACTTTGGGAGGCCGAGGTGGGTAGATCATTTGAGGTCAGGAATTCGAGACTAGCTTGGCCAATATAGTGAAACCCCACCTCGACTAAAAATACATAAACTAGCCAGGTGTGGTGGCACGTGCCTGTAATCCCAGCTATTCGAGAGGCTGAGGCAGGAAAATCACTTGAACCTGGGAGGCGGATGTTGCCGTGAGCCGAGATTGCGCCACTGCACTCCAGTCTGGGCAACAGAGTGAGACCCTGTCTCAAAAAAAAAAAAAAAAGAAAAAGAAAAAAAAAAATTCCCAGTGCTGGGTCAAACCAGAATCCTCGATGACCATAACCACTTCCCTTGCAGTTAATGATTACACCAACACCTTAGGCAAAAAGTCATTCCCATTTAATAATAAGCAACATCAAACAGATTCTGTTTTACCTTATTTACTGTGGGTAGGATACCGACATTGGGCAAATTTTGTGGTTGCCAAAAAAAAAAAAAAGTGAACATTTAAAATCTCTGTCTCATTAGTGAAAAGAAGCAGAAGCTCAAATACCACGTTTTTATACATATGAAGGTCTCAGAGGGCACCTCTTGTAGGGTAGGGCTTTAGGGTGACTAATTCATGTAGATTTTTTTCTTTTATTATTATTTTTTAAATTACATAAAAAATAGAGATGGGGATCTCACTATGTTGCCCAAGCTGGTCTCGAACTTCTTGCCTAAAGCAATCCTCCTGTCTCAGCCTCCCAAAGTGCTTTGATAACAGCATGAGCCACCGCACCTGGCTTACATTATTTCTTATGTAACAAAATAATATGAAGTTCTGTTTTCCTTTTGCCATCTTTAATTTGCATCTTTTTTTTTTCCTGTTCCAACTTTATAGTCTGAAAAATATCTTCTTTAAAAGACAGGATTGGGCCGGGCACAGTGGCTGATGCCTGTAATCCCGGCACTTTGGAAGGCCAAGGTGGGTGGATCACTTGAGCTCACAAGTTCAAGTCCAGTCTGGGCAAGAGGGTAAAACCTCGTCTCTACTAAAAATACAAAAATTAGCTGGGTGTGGTGGTGCACACCTGTAGTCCCAGCTACTCAGGTGGCTGAGGTGGGAGCATGGCTTGAGCCCGGGAAGTGGAAGTTGCAGTGAGCCAAGATTGCACTCGAGCCTGGAAGATGGAGCTAGATCTTGTCTAAAAAAGAAAAAAAAAAAGGATTGTGTTCCTCATCCCTATCTTTTAGAAACAACTTTACATCTTCTTTCCCATCTCTCTGAATTTTCCATTAAGTTTTTATTTTTACTTATGATTTGTCAGTTCATCTCTCTATCCCTACTTCGTCTCCTCTCTCCCCCTCAGTTCTTGGTTCTCTGATACTGACTTAATGCTGTAAATGTGGCTTTAAGAAATTTAGCTACAGGACAGGTGCAGAGGTTCATGCCTGTCATTTTCCCAGCACTTTGGGAGGCCAAGGCAGGAGGGTTGCTTGAGGCCAGGAGTTTGAAACCAGCCTGGGCAACACGGCAAGACCTTGTCTCTACAAAAAAGAAAACAGGCTGGGTGCGGTGGCTCATGCCTATAATCTCAGCACTTTGGGAGGCCAAAGTGGGTGGATCACCTTAGGTCAGGAGTTCGAGACCAGCCTGGCCAACATGGTGAAACCCCATCTCTACTGAAAATTCAAAATTAGCTAGGCATGGTGGCGCATGCCTGTAATCCCAGCTACTTGGGAGGCTGAGTCAGGAGAATCACTTGAACCTGGGAGGTGGAGGTTGCAGTGAGTCGAGATCATGCCATCTACTCCAGCCTGGGCAACAAGAGCAAAACTCCATCTCAATAAATAAATAAATAAATAAATAAATAAATAAATAAATAAATAAAAAGATAAATAGATAAATAAAATAAAATTAGGTGGTGTGGTGGTGTGCATCTGTAGCACCAGGTACTTCGGAGGCCAAGGCAGTAGGATTACCTGAGCCTGGGAGGTTGAGGCTACAGTGAGCCATGATCATACCACTACACCCCAGCCTGAGCGACAAAGCAAGACCCCATCTCAATAAAAGAAAAAAGTAAAACAAGAAAAGAAATTTAGCTACAATATAATCTTCCAAATTGATTTGTGGAATAGTCCAATTAAATGGAGAAGAAGATCTATGTAATAAAACATGTTCAAAGAAGTATATTTTGTCAATAAATATATGGAAAGGTAATCAACATCATTAGTTACCAGTAGAATGCAAATTAAAACCACAGTAAGATACCATATATAGTCCCTAGATTGGCAAAAAGTAAAACAGTTTAATAATACACTTACTTCAAGTGTTGGCAAGAACATGGAACATTGGGAATTCTCACCAACAAACAATGGTTTGTACAAATTGGTACAAACAACTGGTAAAGAAAGCAAGAAACGAAAAGATTTGTATGCTATAATTTCATTTATACAAAGTTCACAAAAACCGATAAAACCAAACCATGTTGGTTAGGGATGTCTATGTAAGGATGAAAAGTATAAAGAAAAATAAGTAATTATCATAAAGGTCAAGATAGTGCTGACCTATAAAGGGAGAGATGATTTGAACCTGGGGAGAGGAATATGGTGAGGGTGATTCTCATAATGTTCTATTTCTTTACCTGTTTGCTATTGTTAAACCCTGTGTGTATGTTGTATACTCTTTTCTGTATGTATTCCTCATTTTCTCCCCTTCTCTTTGTCTCTTTCTCTCTCTCTCTCTCTCTCTCACACACACACAGAAATACTCCAGTTTTATCTTGAAGTATGAAGATTCCCAACACCTGAGAAACGTGCTTTAACGAATAGATTTAAAATATTACTTGTAATTAGCACATTTCATACATAAATGCAAATGCTGCGCTAAAGAGTATTCTTGCAAAAATAGACCAAGAGTTCTCTTGTTTATTTACTTACAAGATTATTTCGGGACATATATACAAATATGATCCAATTATGAAAACTCTATAAAACAAAGCTATATCCTTCAAGTTGTTATCCTGTCCCAGAACTTCTTAAAACTGTAACAGATTCGGCACCACAATAAGCCTACACAACAAATGCTCTAGCTAGTTACTTAACAGTCTCAGTTTCCGAACTCCAGTGCTGTTCTACTGGCTTCCCGTGTTGGTGGTGGGGTGTGGGGATAGGGGGATGGAACAAGTGGGGCTAGGCTCCCCTGAACTACACTGTGCATTCCAGTTTTTGTCACTTGTATCTTTCTGTTCACCTTACCTCTTCTTGCATAAAACATCCAAATTACCTATTTTAGGAGCTACTTAAACCATCAAATCCCAAAACAAAACAAATTCCTCACTCACCTATTCCACATATACTGAGCTCGTATTACACACAGGGTTCTGGAGACTAACTGGTGAATAAGAGCACATTCCCTCCTGGATTGTAATACTGATTCAGTAATTTGGTATTCGCATATATTGTGCTGTTTTTATGGCTTTAAAAATCTGTAATCTTGTTGGTATAATACTGTTACCTTTTTTTTTTTTTTTTGGAAATGGAGTCTCACTCTGTCACCCAGGCTGGAGTGTAGTGGTGCGATCTCGGCTCACTGCAACCTCCACCTCCTGGGTTCAAGCAATTCTCCTGCCTCAGCCTCCCAAGTAGCTGAGATTACAGGCGCATGCCACCAGGCCCAGCTAATTTTTGTATTTTTAGTAGAGACGGGTTTTCACCATGTTGGCCAGGCTGGTCTCGAACGACTCATCTCAAGTGATCCGCCCACTTCAGCCTCCCAAAGTGCTGGGATTACAAGCGTGAGCCACCATACCTGGCCTATACTGTTATTTTGATATTTTAAAATTAGGGAGCCAGGTACGGTGGCTCACGCCTATAACTTCAGCACTTTGGGAGGCCAAGGCAAGAGCATCACTTGAGATGAGGAGTTTGAGAGCAGACTGGGCAACAAAGCAAGACTCCGTCCCTACAAAAAAATTTAAAAATTAGCCAGATATGGTGGCACAAGCTGTAGTCCCAACTATCTGGGAACTTGAGACTGGAGGATTGCTTGAGCCCAGGAGTTCAAGGTTACTGTGAGCTAAGGTCACAGCATTGCACTCCAGCCTGGGTGACAGAGTGAGACCTGTCTCTAAATAAATAAATAAATAATAAGAAATCCGACCTATGTATTTCTCGAGACACATCCAAGAGAGTTAGACTCTAACTTTTTCATTTGAAAAATGTGAAAATTGCTGAAAATTTTAAACAATAATAAAATGAGTACCTACGTATCTGTGTTCCAGGTTCACCAGGAGAGATTGCCATTTTACCACGTTGCTTTTATTTCTCTCTATGGAGATGTAGGTTTTTTTGTTCAACGATTTGCAAATAAATTATAGACATCATGACACCTGACTTCTAAATACTTCAGTCCTGAAAATAAGACCATTCTCCTATATAATCATTATTTATTTATTTATTTATTTTTTGAGACGGAGTCTTACTCTGTTGCCCAGGCTAGAGTGCAATGGCACAATCTTGGCTCACTGCAACCTCTGCCTCCCGGGTTCAAGCGATTCTCCTGCCTCAGCCTACTGAGTAGCTGGAATTACAGGCGCCCGCCACTATGCCAGGCTAATTTTTGTATTTTTAGTAGAGTTGGGGTTTCACCGTAATGGCCAGGTTGGTCTCAAACTCCTAACCTCAGGTGATCCGTCCACCTCAGCCTCCCAAAGTGCTGGGATTACAAACATGAGCCACCATGCCTGGCCTATAACCATGATATTATTATCAAACCTAAGAAATTAAAACTGATGCAGTAAATATTATCTAGTATATAGCTGAATATGGTTTGGATTTGTGTCCCCGCCCATATCTGATGTTGAATTGTAATCCCCAGTGTTGGAACTGGGGCCTGGTAGGAGGTGATTGGATCATGGGGGCGCGTTTCCCCTGGGTACTGTTCTGGTGATAGTGAGTGAGCTGTCGTCATGAGATCTGGTTGTGTAAAGGTGTGTGGCACCCCTCCCTTCTCTCTCTCTTCTGTTCTGGCCATGTAAGACATGCCTGCCTCCCCTTCACCTTCTACCATAATCAATAAGTTTCCTGAGGCCTCCCCAGCCATGCTTCCTATACAGCCTACAGAACCATGAGCCAATTAAACCTCTTTGCCTTATAAATTACCCAGGCTATATATTCTTTATAGCAGTATGATAACAGGCTAATATGTAGCTCATATTAAAATCTCCTCCATTGCCTCAAGACACCCCCTATAGCCTATTTTTTGTCTGTTTGTATAAAATAGGATCTGGTCAAGTTCATCACATTAAGCTTGGTTGTCATCTCTCTTTAGTCTCCTTTAATCTTGATCATTCACCTCCTTTAAAAAAAAAGTCTTTCATGACAATGACATAGAATCTAGGCCAATATCCTACAATTTGGTTTTAGAGTATTTCCTCATTAGATTCAGGTTCAAATTTTTGTTAAGAAAACTTTATGGTGAGGTTGTATACTTCTCCCTTCATCACATTAAAAAGTACATAATGTCAGTTTTGTCTCATCATTGGTGATACTAAATTTGATCATTAAGTGGTACCTGACAGGTGTATCTGACACCATTTTAAAGGCATCTTTTCCCTCTGTAATTAATAACTGTCTGTGGGGATGATACTGTAAAACTATGAATATCCTCTTCCTCATCCAAGCTTTCACTCATTGGATTTGACATCCATTGAAGATCCATGCTTGAATTAATTATTACACTGATAGCTCCAAAACGGCAGGATTTCTTCTACATTTATGAACCAGCATCTTTATGTGGGGAGACTTTTCCTATCCCTTCCTGCCATTATTACTGTTTTTTCAATCATTAAAGGCACTGGGCATGGTGGCTCATGCCTATAATCCCAGCACTTTGGGAGGCCGATGTGAGTGGATCACTTGAGGTCAGGAGTTCGAGGCCAGCCTGGCCAACATGGAGAAACCCCATCTTTACTAAAATACAAAAATTAGCAGGATGTGGTGGCACATGCCTGTAATCTGAGCTACTTGGGAGGCTGAGGCAGGAGAATCACTTGAACCCAGCAGGTGGAGGTTGCAGTGAGCTGAGATCATGCCACAGACTCCAGCCTGGGTGACAGAGTGAGATTCCGTCTTAAAACAAAAAAATCATTAGGAGCTTGTCTTAGCTTGCACTGACATAACAAAATACTGTTGACTGGGCAGCCTAAACAACAGAAATTTATGTTCTTGAAGTTCTGGAGACTGGGAAGCCCAAGACTGAGGTGCTGGCAGATTTAGCTCCTGTGAGGGCTCATTTCCTGGCTTTTAAACAGCCACCTTCTCGTTGTGTCTTCACATGACAGAGAGAAAAAGAAAGCTCTCTGGTGTCTCATCTCATAAGGACACTAATCCTATCAGATCAGTGCCCCACCGGTATGACCTCATTCACCCTTAATTACTTCCTTATTTCAAATACAGCCACACTGGGAGGTTATGGCTTCAACATATCAATTGCAGAGTTGTGGCACACAATTCGGTCCACAGCAGGACTCATGGATTTTTTTTTCGTGTAGTGTGTTTTAATCTATTGCTGTGTGTTTTAATCTATTGCCATCATTTAAAAAATTCTCATAAAATATGCATAACAAAATTATTTTTAAACCATTTTTAAGTGTACAATTCAGGGGCATTAAGTACATTCACATTGTTGTACTTCAATCATCACCATCCATTTCCAGAACTTTCTCATCTTCCGCAACTGAAACTCTATACCTATCAATACTAACTGCATTCCTCTCTCTCCCCAGTTCCTGAGAACTATACTATCACTGTTTAATAATGCTCAAATGGTCTCAGATGTGGCCAGTGGGAACTCCTTTGGCCACAAGCTGGCTCCTATGTCCTTTAACATGGCTCCCACATTCTTCGAGCACTTCCTTGTCTTCAGACATGAGATGTTCTGACCGTCTTATGATTTCCCTGTTCCAGAGCTGGAATAGGTCATCTCTCCAAGGGCCCGAGTTCCCTTTAGTGGGAAAAGGTATTTAGATCTGGGCTTCCAGGAGAACTCATTGCTATTGGAGTGTCACCCTCTTAGTAGACAGGGTTTAGACACTGTCTAGGTACATAGTATCTATTTACCTATTGAAAACCACAAGTTCATGCCAAATTCCTTCCATTCAAATCCAACATCTCAGCATTCATTCTTGTTTTGTTTCTGATGTGGTTTGGCTGTGTCCCCACCCAAATCTTATCTTGAACTGTAATTCCCACAATTCCCACATGTTGTGGAAGGAGCCTGGTGGGAGGTGATTGAATTATGGGGGCAGGTCTTCTCCGTACCGTTCTTGTGATAGGGAATGAGTCTCACAAGATCTGATGGCTTTAAAAACAAGAGTTTCCCTGCATAAGCTCTCTTTCTTTATCTGCCGCCATGTGAGACGTGCCTTTCACCTTACGTCATGATTGTGAGGCCCCCCCAGCCAGGTGGAACTGTAAGTTCAATAAGCCTCTTCCTTTTGTAAATTGCCCAGTCTTGGGTATGTCTTTATCAGCAGCATGAAAACAAAGTAATACAGTTTCCTTTCCATATTCAGAACTCCCTTCTCCAACAGTGAGAAACCTGACTCTCCTTAACTTTAAAATACTTATGTATTTAGTCAACACCCTGAACGTAGCCAATCTCCTGAAGCTGCCACTGCCTCCTCCCCAAAGAGAGGCCCTTCTTGTCCCCTCAGGCCTCCACACCTCACACCTGGCCGACCCCCTCTTACCCTCAGTGGGCTCCCATACCTTGTGCAGGCCACTCCCTTGCCCAGGCACCCTCTCTTAGGACCCATACGAGGGCCCCCTGTCCTCTCACATGCATGATCTCCTTATCTTCTGGGGCTCTGACACCCCACACAGGTACAAGGTACACCCCTCTATCGGGACACCATCTTCACCCTGCTTGTCTTACTCCCCATCCCTGTGGACATTTTTCAGATCCCTCTTGGGCTCTAATGCCCCATGCCCAGCTGCCCCTCTGTGTGCCTGTGCTATGGTTTAAATGTCCCCTCCAAAACTCATGTCAATGGTACTAAGAGATGGGCCCTTTAAGAAGTGATTAGGTCAGGAGGGCCCTGCTCCATGAATGAATTAGTGTCGTTATAGTGGGGGTGGGTTAATTATCATGGGATTTAAGCCCAGTTTCCCTCTGTCTCCTGTGCATGCTTCCTTGTGATGCCATATATTCTGCCATGTGATGATGCAGCAGGAAGGCTCTTATCAGATGCAGCCTTCCAATCTTGGACTTTCCAGCCTCCAGAACTATGAGCCAAATAAGTTTTCATTCATTATAAATTATCCAGACTGGGTGCAGTGGCTCACATCTGTAATCTCACTACTTTGGGAGGCCGAGGTGGAAGGATCTCAGGAGTTTGCAACCAGCCTGGGCAACATAGTGAGACCTCTTCTCTACAAAAAATAAAAAATTAGCTAGGCATGTTGGTGCACACCTACAGTCCCAGCTATTCAGGAAGCTGAAGTAGGAAGATTGCTTGAGCTCAGGACTCTCCCTCTGCTTCCCTTTGTTAGGGAAGCATTTCTTACAAATTAGTGAACATAAGCTTCTCTTTTAGTTTCTTTTTCTTTCTTTCTTTCTTTTTTTTTTTTTTAGAGACAGGGTCTCACTATATCATCCAGGCTGGAGAGCAGTTACGTGATCATTGCTCACTGTATCCTCAAACTCCTGGGCTCAAGCGATCCTCCTGCCTCAGCCTCCAGAGAAGCTGGGACTACAAGCATGTGCCACCATGCCTGGCTAATTTTTCTTATTAAAAAAAAGCAGGGTGTTATTATGTTGACCAGGTTTGTCTCAAATTCCTGACCTCAAGGGATTCTCCCACCTTGACTTCTCAAAGGGCTGAGATAACAATGATGAGCCACCACACCCGGCCAGAATTTCTTGATGAACTCGTTAAAATGCAGAATGCCAGGTCCCACTCCCAGAGATTCTAGTTCAGTTGATCTGAGACATTGAAATCTACATCCTCAGCAGGAACCCTAGGTGGTTCTGATTCAAGTGGTCTGAATGAAAACTCTAAGAAATATTTCCTTCTGGAATTACTGGATCAAAGGATAAGCACGTTTAATATTTTGATACGTATTTCCTAACTGTCTGCCCAAAAGATTGTACCAACTTACAGTACACCAGAAATGCACTGCAATGCATTGTCCTAAACCTTTTGATATATTCCCATTGTACTTCCATAATGCCCTATAGAAGTAGATGCTTAATGAACATTGGAGGGGTAGAATGTCTTTCCTCTGGGCCTCAGTTTTCTCATATTAATCAGGTTCTGGATTAAATCAGTTTTTCAGAATTTACCTGATGAGCATTACTTGGAACTCTTGTTTAAAATTTTGATTTAGGCCAGGCACAGTGGCTCACACCTGTAATCCCAGCACTTTGGGAGGCCGAGGAAGGTGGATCACTTGAGCCCAAGAGCTCGAGTCCAGCCTGGGCAACATGGTGATACCCCGTATCTTAAAAAAAATACAAAAATTAGCCAGGGGTAGGAATATGCACCTGTGGTTCCAGCTACTTGAGAGGCTGAGGTGGGAGCATCACTTGAGCTCAGGGGTTGAGGCTGCAGTGAGCTGTGATCGTACCACTGCACTCCAGCATAGGCAACAGAAACAGACCCTGACTCAAAATAAATAAATAAAAATAAAATTCTGATTCATGGCCAGGCACAGTGGCTCTTTGGGAGGCTGAGGCAGGAGGATTGCTTGAGGTCAGGAGTTTAAGACCAGCTTGGGCAATAAAACAAGACCCCATCTCTATAAAATAAAATAAAATAAAATAAAATAAAATAGAATAGAATAATTATTCCCAGGCTCAGATTTATTACCTCAGACTCTCCAGGGGAAGGAGTGAGCGTCTGTGTGTTTGACAATGACCTTGAGCTTCTCTTGAGCAAGTTCTACATTACTCCTTTGATTAAATGAGTTTTATACATTTAATGTATAAAAAACTGCTGTGATTGACTCTGAATATTCTCTTCCATTCTACAATATTTTGGTTTTGCCCAAATATTCGTTCATTATAAATTATCCAGACTGGGTGCAGTGGCTCACATCTGTAATCTCACTACTTTGGGAGGCTGAGGTGGAAGGATCCCAGGAGTTTGCGACCAGCCTGGGCAACATAGTGAGACCTTTTCTCTACAAAAAATAAAAAATTAGCTAGGCATGTTGGTGCATACCTATAGTCCCAGCTATTCAGGAAGCTGAAGTAGGAAGATCGCTTGAGCTCAGGACCCTCCCTCTACTTCCCTTTGTTAGGGAAGCATTTGCTTAATTATGGACCAATAGCCATGAAACTTTAAAGAAAATAGTGCAATAGCCATGAAACTTTAAAGAAAATAGTGCAGGCTGGATACAGACAAACAGAGTAGCCATAACACTCAAATGACATATGTGTGAATGGTAGATTCAGAACACAACTTTTGTACCTCAAAAGTAGAGAAGCCAACAGTGCAGCCTTGATTCTGTGGCTGAAGGCCCAAGAGCCCCTGGCAAATCACTGGTGTAGGTCCAAGAGTCTTAGAGTCTGATGTTTGAGGGTGGGAAGCATCCAGCATGGGAAAAAGATGAAGGGTGGAAGACTCAGCCAGTCAAGTCCTCCCACCTTCTCCTGCCTGCTTTATTATCCCAGTGCTGGCAGTTGATTAGACGGTGCCCACCCAGATTGAGGGTGGGTTTGCCTCTCCTAGTCCAGACTCAAATGTTAATCTCCTTTGGCAACACTCTCACTGACACACCCAGGATCAATACTTTGCATCCTTCAGTCCAATGAAGTTGACACTCAATAATAACCATCACAGATTATGACCCAAAAGAAAATAAATGTACATTAGTCCAAACGCATTAGATAAATGACCAAATAAATAAATAAATGGGGAGAAGGGACAAATCTTCCTCACATAGTTCTAAATGATACATGTAGATACTTCTCCCTCCATGAAACAAAGCCTAATCCCTTCCCTCTTGGGTGTGGGCTGGAGTTAGTGACCTGTTTTTTAAAAATAGAGTAGGAGCTGGGCTCGGTGGCTCATGCCTGTAATCCCAGCACTTTGGGAGGCCAAGGCAGGTGGATCATCCGAGGTCAGGAGTTCGAGACCAGCCTGGCCAACATGGTGAAACCTTGTCTCTACTAAAAATACAAAAATTAGCTGGGCATGGTGGCGGGCGCCTGTAATCCCAGCTACTCGGGACGCTGAGGCAGGAGAACTGCTTGAATCCGGGAGGCGGAGGTGGCAGTGAGCCGAGATAGTGCCCACTGCACTCCAGCCTGGGTGACAAGAGCAAAACTCCATCTCAAAAAAAAAAAAAAAAAAAAGAGTAGGGAAAAATAATAACTTTACAGTGGAGTAGTCTGGCAAACACTACCTAACTAAGTGATGCGGTTGATATTGCTAGTGATAAGTCATGTTGGTAGCATGTACCCCTGGTATGATGTGATGAGAAAGGCATTTCATCCTGCTGCAGGCTTCCCCTCAAATCCCTAACTCCAGCCTAATCCTCAGAAAACATTAGACAAACCCGGAGTGAGGAACATTCTATAAAACAAGTCATGGAAGACAAGGAAAGACTAAGAAACGGTCACAGAACAGAGCAGACTAAGGAGATATGATGACTAAATGCTATTTGGATTGGATGCTAAAACAGAAAAAGACATTGATGAAATCCAAATATAGCGTGGAATTTAGTAAACAGTAATGTATCAATGTTAATTTCTTACTTTGACAAATGTACTATAGATTCGTAAGATTTTAGCATTAGGGAAGACTGGAGAAAGCGTGCATGTGAATGGTTCATCCTACAACTTTTCTATAAGTCCAGAATATTCCAAGGTAAAGACTTAACTAACAGAAAAATAGCTCAGGTAGACCGAAGACAAATTTTTTTTTTGAGACAGACTCTCGCTCTGTCACCCAGGCTGGAGTGCAGTGGCACGATCTCGGCTCACTGCAACCTCTGCTTCCCAGGTTCAAGCGATTCTCCTGCCTCAGCCTCCAGAGTAGCTGGGATTACATGTATGTAGCACCGTGCCGGGCTAATTTTTGTATTTTTAGTAGATACAGGGTTTCATCATTTTGTTCACCTGCCTCAGCCTCCCAAAGTGTTGGGATTACAGGCATGAGCCACTGTGAGCGGCTTTTTTTTTTTTGACAGGGTCTTACTCTGACACTTACACTGAAGTGCAGTGGTGTGATCTCAGGTGACTGCAACCTCAACTCTCAACCTCCTGGACTCAAGCCATCCTCCCACCTCAGCCTCTTGAGTGCCTAGGACTACAGGCATGTGCCACCACACCCAGCTAATTTTTGAGTTTTTTGTAGAGATGGGGTCTCCCTATGTTGCTTAAGCTGGTCTTGAACTCCTGGGCCAAGTGCTGGAATTACAGGTGTGAGGCACCGTGCCCGGCTGGCAACAACTGCTTTTCTGTAAGATCAAATATTGTACTGGAACAAGAAATCAAGTGATGTGAAATATCCCTTTCTAAAGATATTGTTGTTTTTTGTTTTTGTTTTATTGTTGTTGTCGTTGTTGTTTTTGAGACAAGCTCTCACTCTGTCCCTTGCACTGGAGTACAGTGGCATGATCATAGCTTACTCTTGCCTCAAATTCCTGGCCTCAAATGATCTCCCACCTCAGTCTCCCAAAGCTCTGTAATTACAGGTGTGAGTCACTTCACCTGGCCCTGGCAATGTCTTGAAATGTGCAAAGGCAATCATTATTTTTTATAGCAGGTAGGTTGGTCTACTACTAGGGGAGGAGGCTGCACCATTTGCTATCTTGAGATTTCTTCCAGATCTACGATTCCAACTTAATAGGAATTTGATTTAATTCAACTTATGCGGCTGGGCGTGGTGGCTCACACCTGCAATCCCAGCACTTTGGGAGGCTGAGATGGGCTGATCACCAGGTCAGGAGTTTGAGACCATCCTGGCTAACATGGTGAAACCCCGTCTCTACTAAAAATACAAAAAATTCAGCCAGGAGTGATTGTGGGCACCTGTAGTCCTAGCTACTCGGGAGGCTGAGGCAGGAGAATGGCGTGAACCCGGGAGGCGGAGCTTGCGGTGAGCCGAGATGGTGCCACTGCACTCCAGCCTGGGTGACAGAGCGAGACTCCATCTCAAAAAAAAATTCAATTTATGCAACAGTGGCTAGTAATCTATGAATGTTAAGAAATATATGTCATATAGACTATTCTGAAATAGAGTATATTTAGTAATAATAACCTTTATTGTATTATATAATCAAACCTCATGAAATTACACTTTTTGGTACAAATAAGAGTAATGAAAAAAATTTTGGCCGGGCGCGGTGGCTCAAGCCTGTAATCCCAGCACTTTGGGAGGCCGAGACGGGCGGATCACGAGGTCAGGAGATCGAGACCATCCTGGCTAACACGGTGAAACCCCGTCTCTACTAAAAATACAAAAACCTAGCCGGGCGCGGTGGCGGGCGCCTGTAGTCCCAGCTACTCGGGAGGCTGAGGCAGGAGAATGGCGTGAACCCGGGAGGCGGAGCTTGCAGTGAGCTGAGATCCGGCCACTGCACTCCAGCCTGGGCGGCAGAGCGAGACTCCGTCTCAAAAAAAAAAAAAAAAAAATTTAACACACATAAAAATCTTTTACTAGTACTGATTCTAAATAATTTTGCTTGCTTTTCTAGTTTATTTGGACTAACAATGTCTTTCAAACATCCAACATTCTTGAGTGGCTGTTTTGCATAAGACATTTTGTAGTATGTTAGGTGAACTAGTGAGAGTCATGGATTAAATTCTAGAAAAGATAATCATAAATACTACATTAACTGAATTATTTCAGATATAAAAACGAGGTGCATATAAATGCCTATTTAAGTACGTAACACAACACCTCTGTGTACTATCCTCAGATAAAAGTTTTTTGTTTGTTCTTAAAAGTTCAGTATGATGTAGAGGAAATAAAGTTCAACCATTCAGACAGCCAAATAACAGATGAAACAGATGGACTCTGACCAGCCACAAATGCCAGAAAATTCTCCTATTTTGGCTCTTATATTGTAATAGGCATGAAAAGACCATTTTTCTGCCATTGTGATTATAATTTGCATAGCTGCATACTTTTTCATTCTTATATACAGATCCATTAAAGTCTATATTATGAATAGCAGAATAATAATTTATAAAGCATCCACTTAAATAAATATGAGAGACTGAGCACCATAATTAATTTGGGATCCATGCCCAGAGAAGTCACACATTAAGATGTTTTTGACTGAGACATATACACAAGAGCCACATATTAGCCAAACCTCTTGGTGAATTTCTGTTCAACTCAATGAAGGCAGACAAATGTACCACAGCACTAATACTGATTCAGACTGAACCGTAGAAAGATTGTCCAACTAAAATGATTTTGTAGGCCAGTATACACAAGGCAATATACATGTGTGTTTGCAAACATGCAGTTAAGTCAGCCATCTGATCACTGTTAGCTTTTAAACAATCTGGCCAGTGTTTGATTTTTTAGTGAAACAGCTACAAAGTTCACTTCAGCGTTTTGCTCTGGTTACTCAATGCAAAAAAAAATTTTAAAAAAAAAGTGTTGACAAGAGATGTGGTAGAGATACAACAGGGTCTTTTCCTTTTGGCAGAAGACATTCTTGGACTCTTTTGAAAAGTCCAAGGTGCAAGCTGGAAGACTCTTCTTACAAAGCTGCAAAGGGGTGAGGCGGCCTCCTACCTGTCAGGCTAGTTGAGCTTTTACTTCCATTTAAGGTTTCCTGGGGTGCGAATGTCTTTGCTACCCTGGCTTCACTGGGAATCAGTAACTCCCCTGCCTGAATGTCTCTGCAAGTGTCCAGAACCAGGACCCTTCGCGTGCAGGTATAAAGAGCTGTTGAACTATGAAGAATAGGAATAGGTGGAACCCTGAATCCCACAACCCTGGTACATGGAAAGATGCGGCTAGAGAGCTTAACTGTTATTCCAGAATCTACAGAATTCCCTCCCTTCTCACTTCTTTTTCTTTGAATGACACGGCGCCAGCAAAATCTCCAGGCATAAATTTGGAGAGACGTATAAATGTGTGTATTCTATTCCTTTTTCTCATTTCTCTTCTGGTTGTATTTCTTCTAGTGTATGTGTGCTCCACAACTTTTCTTAGGAGCCCTGAGTGAAACTATAGTAGCCTAGGGAAAAAGCCAGGGCTTTGGGGTCAGACAGATCTTTGCGGGATTCCTGGCTGCACTGCTTACTAGGTGGGTGACCCTCACAGTCATTTTACTTTGCGTTCCCATCTTCTTATGTGTTACATAGGAGCAAACGCGCCCACCTGGCAGAATCGCAGTGAGCACTGAGACAATGTGTCTGACATCAGGTGACAGTAAGAATTCACTTTCCCGCCTCCTGCTTCTTCTCCGTCTTCTTGTCTGTCTTTGCCATCTGTTTATCTCCAACACAAAATTTGCATTTTCATGGCAAAAAAAGAAAAAAAAAAAGTATGCTTTTGGCCGGGCTTGGTGGCTCACACCTGTAATCCCATCACTTTGGGAGGTCGAGGTGGCCGGATCACCCGAGGTCAGGAGTTCGAGACCAGCCTGGCTAACATGGTTAAACTCCGTCTCGACTAAAAATACAAAAATTAGCTGGGCGTGGCGGCGCGCATCTGTAATCCCAGCTACTCGGGAAGGTGAGGCAAGAGACTCACTTGAACCCGGGAGGCGGAGGTTGCAGTGAGCTGAGAACAGGCCACTACACTCCAGCCTGGGCTACAAGAGTGAGATTTTGTCTCAAAAAAATAAAAAATAAAGTGTGTTTTTAAACAGTTTGACCTTACCAAATAAATGGAAACTTTTAAAGTTTCTAATTTATAAATCTTGTTCCTTCAAACGTTTGTCTCTGAAAATACATGTTTAAAATGTGTAATGAACTTCCTTTTTCCAGTAACATCTCAACACTTAAGAGTTTGGGTACCGCCTGTCACCGGAGCCTTGATGGAAGGCGAGGAAATGACTCCTGCTAGAAGACTAGAAAGGGGATGCGGGTAGTAACTTAGCCCAGCCAATCGGATGCTCCCAAGGTGTCCGGAATTGGTGGTTTCTTGGTCTCACTGCCTTCAATAATGAAGCCTAGGACCCTCGAGGTGAGTGCTACGTTCTTAAAGACGGCGTGTCCGCAGTTTGTTCCTTCTCATGTCCCGACGTGTTCAGAGTTGCTTCCTTCTGGTGGGTTCGTGGTCTCGCTGGCTTCAGGAGTGAAGCTGCAGACTTTCGCCACGGCTGTTACGGCTCATAAAGGCGGCACAGACTCAGAGTGAGCAGCACCAACATTTACAGCAAAGAGCAAAAGAACAAACCCTCCACACCACGGAGGAAAACCCAAATGCGTTACCACTGCTGGCTGGGGCAGCCTGCTTTTATTCCCTTATCTGGCCCTACCCACATCCTGCTGATTGGTCCATTTTCCAGAGAGCTGATTGGCCCGTTTTGACAGGGTGCTGATTGGTGCATTTACAATCCTCTAGCAAGACGTAGAAGTTCTCCAAGTCCTCATCGGATTAACTACATACAGAGTGCTGATTGGTGCATTTACAAACCTTGAGCTAGACACAGGGTGCTGATTGGTGTGTTTACAAACCTTGAGCTAGACAGAGTGCTGATTGATGTATTTACAATCCTCTAGCTAGAGGTAAAAGTTCTCCAAATCTCCACCAGATTAGCTAGACACAGAGTGCTGATAAATGCACATACAATCCTCCAGCTAGACATAAAAGTTCACGAAGTCCCTACCCGACTCAGGAACCCAGCTGGCTTCGCCTAGTGGATCCCACAGCAGGGCCTCCCTTGGCCAGCACCTGCACTCCTCAGTCCTTGGGCCGCGGAAGGAACCTGGCGCCCCGGAGCAGGGAGCAGCGCCCGCCGGGGAGGCTTGGACCTTGGGGGAGCTCAAGGCAGTGGGGGAGGCTCCGGCATGGCAGGCTGCAGGTCCCGAGCCCTGCCCCACGGCGAGGTGGCTGAGGCCCTGTGGGAATTCAAACTTGGTGAGGGCGGGCCGGCTGTGCTAGGGACCCTGCGCACCCTCCGCAGCTGGTGGCCCGGGTGCTAAGCCCCTCACTATCCGGGTGTCGGCGCTGGCTGTCGGCTCCGAGTGCGGGGCCCACCAAGCCCCCGCCCACCTGGAACTCACGCTGGTCTGTGAGCGCCACTCACAGCCCCAGTTCCCTCCCGCACCTCTCCCTCCACACCTTCCCGCAAGCAGAGGGAGCCGGCTCCGGCCTCGGCCAGCCCAGAGAGGGGGGTCCCACAGTGCAGTGGCGGGCTGAAGGGATGGATCCTCAAGCCCCGCCAGAGTGAACGCTGAGGCTGAGGAGGCACTGAGAGCACGTGGTCACCTCTCACCAATGTGCTACTGAACTGGACTCAGCCAATCAGATGCTCCCAACGGGAAGTGAGCAGAGACGAATGGTTCAAAGCTTGGAGAGAGAAGGCGGCAGCAACACCCACCTGCAGGTACTGCAGGGGTGGGGTGCAGGGGTACGCTGGCCTAGCTCAAGAGGGCCTCCCTTACTCAGTCTTTTCCGAAGAGCCCCTCTCACCCTCAGGCAGTTTCATTCAGGCTTTTGTGGCTTCCTGCGCCATGCAGTTATGCTGGAGAGGGATTTAAGAAGTGAAGATTGAGACATTTTAGAGCCATTTCCCAGCTTTTGTGCCATTGTCCTGGGAATTCTTCTCTCTTAGATAAAAGTGACAGGCTACCCAGCTTCTCACAGGAATTCTCACCAGAGGGTCCTGTTCGAATTTTAATTTTAGTAACCTGATTTTTATTTCTTTTCCTCTCACTTCTTTCTTTCCGTGTATCCATGTTTGAAGTTGTGTGTGTGTGTGTGTGCACATCTCTGTGTGTACCTGTGTGTGTTTTTGTCTCCTCACTCTTCTCATGTTAAAGGCTAACCTGGAGTTAAAAGAGTTCACAAAGTCATCTGTGGTTAAAAACCAATAAAGCCAAAACAATAGAAAATCTAGAATTTAAAATCTGCTTTTACATATTGCAAGTCAAAAAACCTTTCAGTGGACCAGGCATGGTGGCTCACGCATGTAATCCCAGAACTTTGGGAAGCCGAGGCAGGTGGATCACCTGAGGTCAGGAGTTTGAGACCAGCCTGGCCAACATGGTGAAACCCCGTCTCTACTAAAAATACCAAAATTAGCCAGGCGTGGTGGCGTGCACTTGTAATCCCAGATACTAGGGAGGCTGAGGCAGGAGAATCGCTTGAATCCGGGAGGCAGAGGTTTCAGTGAGCCCGAGATAGTGCCACTGCACTCCAACCTGGGTGACAGAGACTCCGTCTCCAAAAAGCAAAACAAAACAAAAATAAACAAAAAGGCTTTCAGTGTATAAATGCATTGTTAAATATTTTCTCATTGCATTGTTTTTTCTTTCTTTTGAGACAGGGTCTCACTCAGACCCAGGAGTACAGTGGCATGATCACAGTTCACTGCAGCCTTGAACTCCTGTGCTCAAGGGATCCTCCAGCCTCCACCCCCATGGTAGCTGGGACTACAGGTGCGAGCCACCACACACTGCTAATTTTTGTATTTTACAAAACACGGTCTGGCTATGTTCCCTAGGCTTGTCTCAAGCTCCTGGGCTCAAGCGATCCTCCTGCCTTGGCCTCCCAAAGTGTTGGGATTACAAGGGTGAACCACCGCACTTGGCCTTCTCATTGCATTTTACGATACTTTCCAGGATCACAACCCCAAACATAAGAAACACAACATAAATAAACGCACGTATTTGAAGTCATAATAGGGTTGCTGTCTTTGCTTTTTAAATCTGAGACACTTTAACCACCTATTAGTTATTGTTTTTTTTCTTTCTCTTCAAGCTGTCACACCTACCTGCAGAATTCACCTTATACCTTAGAGAGAGCCTGCAGTCAGTGGCAGCTGATGGGAAACGCATCTGTTCCTTTGAGTATTCAGCAACATCATTACTTCTCAGGTATCTGCTGAGGGTGGAGCAAACTAGAAATTGCTGATGAAATTCACTGCGTAAGCTGGGCGCAGTGGTTTAAGCCTGTAATCCCAGCACTTTGGGAGGCTGAGACGGGCGGATGACGAGCTCAGGAGATCGAGACCATCCTGGCTAACACGGTGAAACCCCGTCTCTACTGAAAAATACAAAAAACTAGCCAGGCGAGGTGGTGGGCGCCTGTAGTCCCAGCTACTCGGGAGGCTGCGGCAAGAGAATGGCGGGAACCTGGGAGGCGGAGCTTGCAGTGAGCTGAGATTGTGCCACTGCACTCCAGCCTGGGCCACAGAGCGAGACTCCGTCTCAAAAAAAAAAAAAAAAAAAAAAAGAAATTCACTGCGTAGAAGCCGAGGTCATGGGTTCTGCCACTTATTATCTTTGTGATTTTGGGCAAAGTGTCTCTTGGTGCCTCTGTTTCCTCCTCTGGAAAAAGAGGTGCTGATGATAATAGTACCTACTTCGTAGGGTGCTTTTGAATGTTAAATGGGCTAATACATGTGAAGCACTCTCCACGGAACCCAGCAAGTAACATGTGCTGAGGACGGGCTCGCCATTGCCATTATAATGTGTATCCCTCAGTTGGCCAGTGGGGAACTTCCAGACCTTACAGCCTGGTATGGGCTGAACTGTGTCTCCTCCTACAAATTCATATATTGAAAGCTTAATCTCCAGTACCTCAAAAAGTGACTGTGTTTTTGAATTTAGGGCCTTTAAGAGGTAATTAAGGTCAAACTGGCCAGGTGCCATGGCTCATGCCTGTAATCCCAGCACTAGAGAGGCTGACGCAGGTGGATCTCCTGAGGTCAGGAGTTCCAAGATCAGCCTAGCCAATATGGCAAAACCCCGTCTCTACTAAAAATACAAAAATTGGCTGGGCATGGTGGCAGGCACCTGTAATCCTGGCTACTTGGGAGCTTGAGACAGGAGAATTGCTTGAACCTGGGGGGGCGGAGGTTGCAGTGAGCTGAGATCGTGTCACTGCACTCCAGTCTGGGCAACAGAGCCAGACTCTGTCTGGAAAAAAAAAAAAAAAAAAAAGAGGTGATTAAGGTCAAACGAAGTCATGTGGGTGGGCCCTAATCCAATATGATTGATGTCCTTACAAGAAGAGATCAGGACACAGACATACAGAAGAAAGGCCACATGAAAATATAGGGAGAAGATGGCCACCTACAAGGAGAGAGGCCCTCGGAAGAAACCGACCCTGCTGACACCTTGATCTTGGACTGCTAGCCTCCAGAGTTGTGAGAGGATAAATTTCTGTTCTGTAAGCCCCCCGGCCTGTGGTGTTAATATCTTGGTACTTTGCTTTGGCAGCCCTTGCAAATGAATACACTGCCCGATTGCAAGCTCTGTCCTTGCAACTGGCTCCAACCTGGAGTTCTCTGCCCTTGAACCTTTCTGATTACCCCATCCCTCTAGATGACCCTCAGTCCATCCCATGGCTCCCTTCGCCACTTTCTCTCCCCTGAGTGTAAACATTCCCCAGGCTCTTCCTCAACACGTTTTCTTTCTATATTACCTCACGAGGATGAGCTGATGGTCCATTTTCATAGATCCAACTGCCACCTTTATGCGCAAGAGTCCCAGATCTGTAGCTCTAGTTTTACTCCCCTGAAATCCACGCCGACTTTCCAAATGCCTGCTAGGCATCATCAGGATATCTTGATAATATACCCCCAACCAAACTCATTGTCTTTTCATCCAGATTTTTCCTCCTGCTTCTCCTCCCTCCCTTAATTCCTTTATCATTGCCTTAGTGACCCCTGCTATGAAATCAACCATCATTTTCTTCTCTTATCACCCTCTTACCCCTAAGCCCTATAACTCATTTCCCGCAGTTTCCTTCACTTTTCACTCTTTCCCTATTCCCCACTACACAGACCCAGGATTCATCATCTCTTGCCTGATATTTTTCAATTTCTTCCTCATGATTTTCCCTACCTTTGGTTTCAGATCTCCATTTTTTCAGTGATTTTTCCCCCTAAATTACAAATAATGTTTTCCTCTTGAAATATCTTACTGATACTTTGTTGCCTAATTTAACAAATAAAGCCCCAAATTAGTCCCATTGGCATTCACGACGTCCATGATCTTTTAAACATCCTTTCAGCTTGAGAGGTTATATTTTGCACAAACTGTGGCTTCCACAAAATCAGCCAGTACACTTTACACTGACTGCTGCTGTATCAGACTAGTGCAGAATCAGTGTAAATTGGTGATCCTACAAATAGTAATCAGAGTAATCATTTATGTTCTGCAAATATTAATAGGTTACCCTTGTCCTCTGTAGATTAGAACACTTCCCTTCAACGTAGAACCCATACGGTGAATGAAACAAAGGGGAATTCAGATTTTTAATAGTGCCTTTGTTTATTGAGACAGGTTCTCATTATGTCCCCCAGGCTGGAGTGCAGTGGGCAATGGGGCAATCATAGCTCACTGCAACTTGAGCTCCGGGGCTCAAGCAATCCTCCCACCTCAACATAAGCCACTGTCCCCAGCCAATAGATACTATTTTAAACTCCATGGATCTTCAGCACATCTTATCCAGATCACTCTGTAGGGCTATGGATAATGGTTTGGGGGAATGCATCCCTCATGTATCTTAGGCATATTTCTAAAACTCCACAATCACCATGGCTCTGTACTACCATTTCTGATGGTCAATGCCCAGTGCCACTCCTTGGAAAATGTCAAGAATGTAAGACTCAAGTCTGTTGCAATGAAATGCATTTCCAGTGAGGCTAATGATCCTTACATAAATTGTTAGAATTCTTATGTGAAAACCCTTAGCAGTAATGACAATTAAATGGAATCTCACTTTTCTTCCTGGGGGCTTCCAGACCCTCAGGTTCACCATTGCAAGTGTTCAGTAGACAGAGTGCTGAGCATAGTTAGAAAAGAGATCGGGTGAAGAGTACAATTTTGGGGTTTTCCACATCCAGGAAAGAAACAACTGTACCAGTGGATCCATTGTCAGCCATGGAGTTCAGCAGTGGGGAGCCTGACCCTACAGACACACTGGGAGAAAGAATTCATGAAAAGTGATCCCGACCTTGCAGAGCAAGCATTGTAGTTAATCAAACTTAGATAAAGGAGAGAAGTGTATTTCTCAGTTAAGTTTCCTGTCTTCTCAAGGTTTAGCCAGATCTCCGTCAACATATCCTAAGAACATTTGTTTTACTTTCTAATTATTTGCTTTAAACTTCCAAACTATTTTGGTATCATTCTTCAGCATGGGCAGAGAGAATTTTTTTTAAGGGTTTCTTTGGGGACCATTAAATATAGTTTTTAATCTGTTTCACTTGATTTTTATTTTAGTAATGCTCAGAGGAATATTCATGTATGAATAAGGCTGAATAATAAAGCTTGGACTAATTATATTTTTGGGAAATAGGTCAATTCACAGCTATAAAAAGGCAAAAGGCAACAATAGTAGTAGTAGCAATAGTTCTTTCTGAATGTCGGTCATCTAGATTATTGCTAGCTCACACATTCCATGTGGTTTTAACTTGATATTAATGGTCAGAATGTAGCAATGTAGTTTTTTGGGTAATTTTTGAAGAATAATGACTTCAGGTTAAAATATGTAGGGAGTTTGGGACCCAAGTTCCATCAGTAAGATTCCTTCAGCCATCCTTCATCTAATTTGAGAAAAGTCATACAAATTCTTCCCAAATTATGAACATTTGACTGATGAACATCTATCCACAAAAATCTCCTGGTGGTAGATGGGCTTCTAACCCATCCGGGTTTTACCTGGGACAATGGAGGGGTCACGAGATCTTACTGCCACCTGGTGGTCAACATGGGTAACTAACGCCTACCCCCAAACGATTTTCTTGGGGGCAGTTCAGTTCTGCTCTGTTCAGTAAACTTTCATTGAGCTTTCACCAGGGCCAGGCATTGTGATCCTTACCCAGGGGACGGAGCTGTCTCTAGCTACTTTTCCTTTGTGTTTTGCCATTTATAATTCAGTTTATTTAGTCTCATGCAGTTGCTTTGTTGGCACTCATATTCTCTTAAACCCTCCTCTTCCTCCTTGCCTCTCTCAACCCCTGCTTGGGCTTCCTTAGAAATGATGATTTCTCGCTTGGCGCAGTGCTCACGCCTGTAATTCCAGCACTTTGGGAGGCCAAGGCGGGTGGATCATGAGGTCAAGAGATTGAGACCATCCTGGCCAACATGATGAAACCCCGTCTCTACTAAAAATACAAAAATTAGTTGGGTGTGGTGGAGTGCGCCTGTAGTTCCAGCTACTTGGGAGGCTGAGGCAGGAGAATCGCTTGAACCCGGAAGGCAGAGGCTGCAGCGAGCAGAGATCTCACACCAATGTACTGCAGCCTGGCGACAGAGCCACACTCTGTCTCACAAAAAAAAAAAAAAAAAAAGATGATTAAGATGATTTCCCTTCTCCTTCTTTCTCGGGTTCTGTTTGTGCAGCAGTAATTACACTGATCACAACTTGAAAGCAAAAGTGTTATGGTCTTAGATTTTTTTTTCCAAGGAAAAGGGAAATAATACATTTTATGATTTCTCCATGAACCCGTAAAGGCCTCAAAAAGGGCCCAGAGTTCTACAGAAGACTCTTGTCTTCTCATCTAATTGTGTGTCTACATTGCTTTTACCCGCTTTTCCTGAGGCACTGACATTGAACAAAAATATTTATTCTTGTTCTTATCCATTTTTAATTTTCTGGAAAAAATAAAGGTTGCTTTTTACTATTTTTCATCACAAGTGTGGACCATTTCAACTCGTTGTGGGTTAAATCAACTTTCTTAAGATTATTTGTGAATACAATCATTTTTAATAAAATGGTTTTTAGGGAAAATTTATTCAGAGTTCACACGAGCAGCTTAAAAGCTTTCAAAATGCAGTCCACTTCAACATGACAATTTTCTGCAGTTGAAAAACAGATAAATTAGAGGCTATTTTGTTTGTAATAGGAAAAAAGTGTTACTTTATAGAATAATTTATCATGGAGTTTTAAATATGATCTTCTCATTACATTTAAATTGTGATTCAATTGTAAAGCATTTAGAAACAGAAGTAGTCATAAATTTAGTGGGGGTAAACACAGATTGAACCAGGAATTATCAAAGAATTTGGCAGAATTATACAACTTAAGAATTTCGTTGGTTCCAGTAAGTGCCCACATATCTGAAGTATCCTTGCTTGCAATCAAAACAATTGTGAAGACTAACTATAAGAAATGCTCAACCTTCAAATAAATTCCTACAATTCTTTGTGGAATTGCTAAATCAAAGGATATGTACATTTGTAATTTTGATAGGTACAGTCATGCTAAATTTCCCTCCATAGAGATTAAACTAATTACATTTCTGTCATTTATTTTTTAATTCCCAAAGACATCATTATTTTTGTTTTATACAGTCAATGTTCATTAGATTTATCGACACATTTAGAGCTTCCTGTGTTCTTCATTCCTTCATCATTTCTGGCTCTTTGTATGGGATCATTTTTCTTTTTTTAAAATATGCCCTTTAGATTTCCCTTTAGCGAGCTTCTGCTGGTCATAAACTCTTTGTCTTCTTTGTCTGAAAATGTCTTTATTTGTTTCCTTCCTGAAATAATATCAAGTTGACAATTATTTTCTCTTAGCACATTGAAAATGTCATTCTTTGTCTTTCAGTTTCCACTGTGGCTGTTAAAGAATTAGATCTCACTTAGTCTGACTGTTTTAACTCCCTCTAAGGTAATTAGGTTTTTCCCCCTCTGGCTGCTTTGAAAATTTGTCTTTGCATCTTTAAAATAATTGTATTATTTAGTGCTTTTGTTTGTTTTGTTTTAGTTCCACTGCATGTATCTAGATGTAGATTTTCTCCCCTTCTTAGGATTTGATGAGTTTCTTAAATCTGTGGATTTGTCTTTCCTGTAAGTTATTAGTTATCATCTCAAATATTATCTTTTAGTTATTTTTCTCTACTCTCTTTTTAGGACACTTATTAAATTATATTAGATCTTCTTATTTTATTGTCTATGTTTTTTAACCTCTTTTCTGTATTTTTTGTCCTTTGTGCTACATTCTACATAATTTCTTCTGACCAACATCCAGTTCACCAATTTTCTCTTTAGCTCTGTCTAGCCTGCTGTTAAACTATATTTGAGTAATTAATTTTAGTTGCAGAGTTGTTTGTTTTTTGGAAGTTCTATTTGTTTGTTAGTGTAATTTTATAGTTCCTGATTCCCCAAAGACATTTTCTTTTCTTTTCTTTTTTCTTTTTTGAGACAGGGTCTTGCTCTGCTGCCCAGGCTGGAAGGCAGTGATGAGATCATAGTTTACTGCATCCTTGGCCTCCTGAGCTCAAGCAATCCTCCCACCTCAGCGTCCCAAGTAGCCTGGACTATAGGCACATGCCACTGTACCTGGCTAATTTTATTTATTTATTTATTTATTTATTTATTTATTTTTGTAGAGACAGAGTCTTGTTATGTTGCCCAGGCTGGTCTCAAACTTCTGGCCTCAAGCAATCCTCTCCCCTCAGTCTCCTAAAGTGGTGGGATTACAGGCATGAGCCACAGTGCTTGGCTCCCAAAGATATTTTTCAAGGTAGTCTTTATTTCTTAATATGTAAAAACAAGTTGGGCATGGTGGCTCACGCCTGTAATCCCCGCAATTTGGGAGGCTGAGGCAGGCGGATTACTTGAGGTCAGGAGTTTGAGATCAGCCTGGCCAACATGATGAAACCCTGTCTCTACTAAAAATACAAAAATTAACCAGGTGTGATGGTGGGCTCCTGTAATCTCAGCTACTCAGGAGATTGAGGCATGAGAATCACTTGAACCTAGAAGGCAGAGGTTGCAGTGAGCTGAGATCATGCCACTGCACTCCAGCCTGGGTGACAGAGTGAGACTCCGTCTCAAAAAAAACCCAAAAAACATAAAAACTGTTGCTTTACAGTATGCACCTGGGAATTCCATATTCAAGGTATCTGATGTAATGACCATGAAAATGCACCTTTGAGATCTCTCACTGCAGGGAGCAGGAATGACTGACAGCCCCAGTGGCTGCAATCTGATCTCCATTACCAAATGTCTCCCCCAGGCTCCTCCCAGCTGGTGGCTGGGCACAGCAAGCACTCTGAGGAAGGCCTGTTTCTTTTGTTTCTTTGTTTGTTTTTGTTTATTTTTGAGACAGAGTCTCACGATGTTGCCCAGGCTGGAATGCAGTGGCGTAATCATAGATCACTGCAGTCTCAACCTCCTCCCTCAGCCTCCCAAGTAGCTGTAACTACAGGTGCATGACACCATGCCTAACTGATATGGTTTGGATTTGTGTCCCTGCTCAAATCTCATGTCGAATGTAATCCCTTATGAGGGGAACCAGCTCCCAATATTTCAACGTAGGTTCTTTTCTATTTTCCCTAAGTGTCAGCCGTTCTGTGAAAGAAAGAGTACAAAGAGAGAAATTTTACAGCTGGGCCTCTGGGGGTGACATCACAGGTTCCATGATGCCCTCTGAGCTGCAAAACCAGCAAGGTTTTATTAGGGATTTCAAAAGGGGAAAGGGGTACAAATAGGGAGTGGGTCACAGAGATCACAGGCTTCAAAAGGCAATAAAATATCACAAGACAAATGGTAGAGCAAGATCACAAGGCCAGGTCTTTTCACATACTAGGGAAGCTCCACCCCAGGTCCTGGCCTTGTTATTGAGCCTCGCTTCACCCCTTTATCACACAGGAATCAATCCCAACCACACTGTTCTCCTCTGGAGCTGGAGCCCATCTGGCCTTGCTTTGTAGTTCTGTTCTTTTTCCAGTGCAAAGAGATAGATTTTTGTTCTGTTTTCTTTTTGAGTCTGGTTTCTATTTTTATATTTTATCTCTCATGACTAAGTTTTAAGAAGAGGAGTGCTTTAAAGCATAAATTCGTTGCACCATCTTGACCAGATGTCTGGTTTGTTGTTTGGATACTTGTGCTTGTGTTTACTTGTTTGTTTGCTAAGGTGGGAGCCACCAGAGCATGATTATATGATTCTGGGAAGGCCAAATTGAGAAGGAGGAGTACAGGGGGATAATTGGTACACTGAGCTTCCTGAGACAGCGTGCAGAGATGGGGTCAAGGGCTCATGGGAGGACACTATCAGGAGGGACACTCCCTCTAGGGGAAGAAGAAGGGCTTGGCCTCAGATCTGGGTGGCTTCTGGCTGTGGTGACAGAAAGTTTGGGTGGGCTTCACACGGTAATTACTGCCTGTCTGTATGAAACAGGACGTGAGGCTATCAGCTGAGGGGAAGAGGTGATACGGTGAGAGGAGTGAACATTCGCAGAGAGAGACATTCTAAAATAGGAACTGACTCTTTACAATTCTAAAAACTACTCAGATCCTGGAGTTGATTGAAAATACATAAATATATTTTGAGTATTCTGCAAGCAAAATGGATTTTGAATAGCCATGTGTCGTTTATGAGAAATAAAGATATTTCTGGCAATATTTCAACTTTTAGTAGCTCTTCTAATGACCTAGCCCTTTTGACTAGGCCTCAGAAGAGTGACCATGGGAAAAATTCTGTATTTCTTTTTCTGAAATCCAGTCTAAAGAAAACTACAAAATTTCATATGAAGGTTAGATAGCTTTAAGACTAACAGGATTTGTCTAGTTCTGATTTCCTTGATTACTTTTATTTCATTTCTAAATTTTATTTTGGACCATTTAATAATAGCTACAGAATCAGCTTGGCTTGGTTTTAATCCTGGCTGTTCTATTTATCAGCTATGTGAAATTGAGGAAGTTTTTTTTTTTTTTTTTTTTTTTTAAGATCGAGTCTTGCTCTGTCGCCCAGGCTGGAGTGCACTGGCGGGATTTTGGCTCACTGCAGCCTCTGCCTCCTGGGTTCAAGCAATTTTCCTGACTCAGCCTCCCGAGTAGCTGGGACTGCAGGCATGCACCACCATGCCTGGCTAATTTTTTGTATTTTTAATAGAGACGGGGCTTCACCATGCTAGCCAGGCTTGTCTCGAACTCCTGACCTCATGATACACTCCCCTTGGCCTCCCAAAGTGCTGCGATTACAGGCGTGCGCCACCACACCCCACCCGAGGAAGTAATTTAATGTCTTTGTGTTTCAGTTTCTTCACCTGTGACATGGGCAGAATAATAACATTTACCTCATGGAGTCATTGTGAGAGTCAAACTAGATGATATATGGAAAGCACTTAGAACAGAGCCTGGTGCCTAGATAATAAAGGTGAGCTGTTCTTGTCACTTTTAATGGCTGTAAATTATTCTGCTGTATGGCTCTGTAATAATTTATTTAGCTAACTGCACATTGATAGCTATTTGGGTTGCTTCTAATATTTTTTACTGTGATAAAAACAAAATTTGGTGATGCCTTAGTCTGTTTTCTGCTGCTATAACAGAATACCACAGATTGGGTAATTTTTAAAGAAAAGAGATTTATTTGTCTCATGGTTTTGGAGGCTGGAATGTCCAAGTTCAAGGGGTCATGTCTGGTGATGGACTTCCAGATGCATTGTAGGATGGCAGAAGGGAAGAAAGGCAAGTGAGCATATGAGGCAAGGAGAAAGGGGGCTGAACTCCCACCATAACTAACCCACTTCCATGATAATGGCATTAATCCATTCCCCACCCTTGTGACCTAATCAATTCTTAAAGGTTCTAGCTCCCAACACTGTTACAATGGCAATTAAACTTCAAGGTGAGCTTTGGAGGGAACATTTAAACCATAGCAGGTGAATACATAAAAAGGTGGAGCAATGGAATCTTACATGCCATAAACAGGTAACCATTTGGAAAATAGTCAAGGATTATTCTATAGAGTTGCACATAAACATACAAATTCTACTCTTATGGATATACCCTTGAGAAACTGTTACACAATCATGCCAGAAAATATATGTAGGGGTGTATATAGCAGCAGTGTTCTTAGTAGCCCCAATGGAAAGGTCCCAAATGTTCAGCAGGAGTAGACTGGATAAATAGGACTCTGGAAATAAATGAACTACCACAATGTGCAACTTGGGAGAAACTCACAAGCTTAATTTGAGAAAAAGAAGCAGGTCACATTCTTATAGCCCTTAAATTCATATAGAATCTTTAGGACCTCCAAACAGCCAAAACAATGGTGAAAAAGAAGAACAAAGTTGGAGGTCTCAAATATCCTAATTTCAAAACCTACTACAAAACTATCATAATCAAAACAGTGTGGTACTGGTAAAAAGACACACATGTAGGCTAATGGAATAGAATAGAGAACTCAGAAATAAACCATTCCATATATGGTCAGATGTTTTTCAACAGGGTGCCAATACCAGGGGAAAAGAGAATCTCTTCAACAAATAGTATTGGAAAAATTGGATATTGACATGACAAAAAAAGAAAAAAAAATGAAGATGAACCCTTACCTTACACTGTATATAAAAATTAACTCAAAACTGAAGTAAAAGACCTAAAACTATAAAGTTCCTAGAATAAAACATAGGAGAAAAGCTCCATGACATTGGATTTGGCAATGAGTTTTTGTATTAACACTAAAAGCACAGACAACAAAACAAAAATTAGCTAGGTGAACTACATCAAACATTTAAAACTTCTGTGCATCAAAGGACATAGGTAACAAAGTGAAAGGCAACCTATGGGATGGAAGAATTATTTGCAAATCATATGTCTGATAAAGGGGTTCATATCCAGAATATATAAAGAAGGAAAACACAGCAACAAAAAGCCAACAACCAGTTTTAAAAATGAGTGAATCGACATTTCCCCAAAGAAAATATATAAACCCCCAATAAGCACACAAAAAGATGCTCAACATCACTAATCATTAAGGAAATGCAAATCAAAGCTGGGCATGCTGCCATGAGCCTGTACTCCCAGCTACTCAGGAGACTGAGGCAGGAGGATCCCTTGAGGCCCAGAGCTTGAGATTGCAGTGCACTATGATTGCTCCTGTGAATAACTACTGCACTCCAGCCTGGGCAACATAGCAAAACCTCATCTCCAAAAAAGAAAGAAAGAAAAAAGAAAATGTGAATGAAAACCACAATGAGATACACATCACATCCATTTAGTTGGCCACTATTAAAAAACAACAAACAGCTAATAACAAGTGTTGGCAAATATGTGGAGAGATTGAAATCCTTGTGCCTGTTAATGGGAATGTAAAATAGTGTGGCTACTGTAGAAAACATGGCAGTTCCTCAAAAAATTAAAAATAGAACTCCCATATGATCCAACAATTAAACTTCTGGGTATATAATCCAAAAGAAATGAAAGCAGATATTCGAAGAGATATCTGTACACCAAGGTTCATAGCAGCATTGTTCACAGTACCCAAAATGTGGAAGCATCCCAAGCATCAAGGGATGGATAGATAAAATGTAAGCAGGGCGTGCTGGCTCACCCTTGCAATCCCAGCTCTTTGGGAGGCTGAGGCGGGCGGATTGCTTGAGGCCAAGAGTTTGAGGCCAGCCTGGGCAACAGGGTGAAACTCCATCTCTACAAAAATTACAAAAATTAGCCCGGCATGGTGGCACACACCTGTGGTCCCGACTGCTCAAGGGGCTGAGGAGGGAGGATCCCTTGAATTCAGGAGGTGGAGGCTGCAGTGAGCCGAGATCGTGCCACTTCACTCCAGCCTGGGCGTCAGAATGAGACCCCATCTCAAAAAAAAAAAGAAAAAATAGTAATTAAGAAAATGTGGGCTGGCCGGGTGCGGTGGCTCACACCTGTAATCCCAGCACTTTGGGAGGTGAGGTGGGAGGATCACCTGAGGTCAGGAGTCCAAGACCAGCCTGACCAACATGGAGAAATCCCGTCTCTACTAAAAATACAAAATTAGCCGGGCGTGGCAGCGCATGCCTGTAATCCCAGCTACTCGGGAGGCTGAGGCAGGAGAATGGCTTGAACCCGGGAGGTGGAGGTTGCGGTGAGCTGAGATCGCACCATTGCACTCCAGCCTCAGCAACAAGAGTGAAACTCTGTCTCCAAAATCAAAACAAAACAAAACAAACAAAAAAACCTCTGCTTTGAAGTGTTTCTGGTGACCAGCCAGGCATCTTCAGTATTATCATACACAAGAAGTTGCTGACCGCTCACTGTGGGTCTTATCTGAGATAAATGCTGTGATTGAAGGTGAAAAAAAATGACTTTAAGAATATTATTTATCACTAATCAAGCAACTCTTGGCATTCCAAGAATTTCAAGAAAAGTATAAACAACTGTAGATTCTCTTGAGTGCCAAAGACAAAAGCAATATATTATGTCCAAAGTATGTAAAGAGCTAGATGTTCACCCCTGGGGTGCAAAGGATGGGAGGCACAGTGGTAAATACAGAGGATTTGGAGGAGGTTATTGTCATAAAATATGGCAGAGCAACAATAGAATCAATCAATCAATCATGGTATAGTCATAAAGCGATTATTATATAGCAACCCTAATGAACGAATTAAGCTACTCACAACCAGGATGAACCAACGCCAAGGAGAAAACAAATCACAAAGCAATATAAACATCATGGTTTTATTTAAAGTTCCTTAAAAAGTTCATAAATAGATAAAGTGATTCTCTGTTGTTTAGAGTGCACGCATGGAGGAGATAAAGAGCAAACAAATTACTACCACAAAAGTCAGGCGAGTGGTGACTTCTGCAGGGAGCGAGGGAGGAGGTATCAGGAGTGGCTCTGGGACAACTGCCACAGCTTTCCTTCTCTCTGGTCATGGTTACACCTGCTGGCTTTACAACTATACATGGCTAAATTCTACATGTATAGCTATTCTGTCGCCCAAAGCAATAGTGAAAAGCACAGAGGAGCAGCTCTGTCTGCACAGGGCTGCTTTACTGAGTGTGGGAAACTGGAAGGGGGATCCCATCACATTTGCTATGGTGATTTTTCCACACAGCTACCCTGACACTTCTATCTAAATTTTTTTTTTCTTATTGTGTATGCTTAAGGTATACAACATGATGTTATAAAATACATATATAGGCCAGGCACAGTGGCTCACGCCTGTAATCCCGGCACTTTGGGAGGCCAACATGGGAGGATCGCTTGGGGCCAGGAGTCGGAGATCAGCCATGGTGAAACCCTATCTCTACAAAAAATACAAAAATAAGCTGGGCAGTGGTGCGCACCTGTAGTTCCAGCTACTCGGCAGGCTGAGGCATGAGAATCACTCCAACCCAGGAGGTAGAGCTTGCAGTGAGCTGAGATTGTGTGACTGCACTCCAACCTAGGCAACTGAGTGGGATTCTGTCTCAAAACAACAAAACCCATAAAATACATATATAGTGAAATAGTTACTAGGATGGAAAAAATTAACATATTCATCATCCAACAGTTACCCGTTTCTCAGCCCCGCACTGTCCTTGGCCCCAACTGGTCACAAGTACAACCATGATCTGCCCATTTGGCAAAAATCCTGAATATAACACACTATTTTTTTTTTGAGACGGAGTCTCGCTCTGGCGCCAGGCTGGAGTGCAGTGGCATGATCTCAGCTCACTGCAACCTCCGCCTCCCAGGTTCAAGCAATCCTTCTGCCTCAGCCTCCCGAGTAGCTGGGACTACAGGCACATGCCACCACGCCCAGCTAATTTTTTGTATTTTTAGTAGAGACGGGGTTTCACCTTGTTGGCCACCATGTCACCCTGTTGGCTTGATCTCTTCACCTCGTGGTCTGCCCTCCTTGGCCTCCCAAAGTGCTAGGATTACAGGCATGAGCCACCACACCCAGCCTGACGAGGGATTCTTATTCATTTATGTATTTATTATTTTACTTTAAGTTCTGGGATACATGTGCAGAACGTGCAGGTTTGTTACATAGGTATACATGTGCCATGGTGGTTTGCTGCCCATCAACCCGTCATCTGGGTTTTAAGCTCCGCATGTATTAGGTATTTGTCCTAATGCTCTCCCTCCCCTTGCCCCCCATCCCCTGACAGGCCCGGATGTGTGATGTTCCCCTCCCTGTGTCCATGTATCCTCATTGGTTAACTCCCACTTATGAGTGAGAACCTGCTGTGTTTGGTTTTTCTGCTCCTCCTGGCTAATTTTTAAAAAACTTTTTTTTGTAGAAATGGGGGTCTTGCTATGTTGCCAAGGCTGGTCTCGAACTCCTGGCCTCAAGCGACTCTCCTGCCTTGCCCTTCCAAAGTGGTGGGATTACAAGCATGAGCCACTGCACCTGGCCATAAACACATTTCATGTTAATATAAACAGCATATTTTTATTAAAAATAACTATATTTTTAAAACAAGAAAATCAACGAGAAAGGTGGTATTGTTTTCTCTGCAAATCTCTTTAGTGTCTCACTTAACAAAAGGCGGCTGGACTATCACATGAATGTCAACAGTAAATTTATTACATCATAATACATCATGTAGTGTCTGGAAAATTGCACTGTCCTCTCAGGAAAGAATGAGGGTGAAAGGAGCAAATGACATCTTAATATTATTATGAAAAGAGTTTTGACTTCACAGACCCCTTCCAGGAGTCTCCAGACTCTTAGGGGGTCCGTGGACCACACTTTAGGAATTGTTTTAGAGATACTACTCTATGTCCTTTTTTTCTTTCTAGTTTTCTTTTTTGAACAAGTGGCAAGCTTGACTCATTGTTTCAAAGGTGGGATGTGACATGGCGGAACAAAAAAAAAAAAGGAGAAAACAAGATTTTATTTTCAAAAGCCTAAACCTAAATCCATTAAGATTCTGTGAGGTGCATCAGAGTTAACACCTCACCATGGGGCAGTTTCCCAACCTTCTGAACACCTTGACACACATAGAGAATGACAGCATTTGTAGAGCACTCTGGGAAAGCTGATGCTTTTGAGGGAATCCATACACTTGACAAAGGATTCTTAACCAGAATATTTAAAAAGCTAAAACAACTCTATAGGAGGAAAACCCCAAGTAATCCAGTTAAGAATGGGCAATCAATCTGACTAGACATTTCTCAAAGGAAGACATACAAAAGGCCAACAGGTATATGAAAAAATGTCTAATATCGCTAATCATCAGAGAAATGCAAATCAAAACTACAATAAGGTAGTAACTCACCCCAGTTAAAATAGCTTTTATTCAAAAGACAGGCAATAATAAATGCTGGAGAGGATGTGGAGAGAGGGGAACACTTGTACACTGTTGGTTGGAGTGTAAATTAGTACAGCCACTACGGAGAACAGTATGGAGGGTCCTCAAAAAACTAAACATAGAACGACCATGTGATCTAGCAATCTCACTGATAGGCATATATTCAAAAGAAAGGAGATCAGTACGTCGAAGAGATATGTGTACTCCCAGGTTTATTGCAGCACTATTCACAATAGACAAGACGTGGAATCGGCCTAAGTGCCCATTAATGGATGAATGGATAAAGAAAATGTGGTGTATATACACAATGGAATATTATTCAGTCACAAAAAAGAATGAAATCCTGTCATTTGCAACAACATGGATGGAGTTAGAGGAACCAATGTCAAGTGAAAAAAAAGTGAGGCACAGAAAAACAAACATCTCAAGTTCTTACTTATATGTCGGCGTTTGGAAGCGAAAGTAAACTCATGAAAGCAGAGAGGAGAATGATGGTTACCAGAAGCTAGGAAGGGTAGTTGGTAGGGAGGGGAAGGGTGGACAGATAAAGGGAATAATTAATGGATACAAAAATATAGTTAGATAGAAGGAATAAGACCGAGTACTTGGGAGCACAATAGGGTGACTATAGTTAATAATAATTTATTATATATTTCAAAGTGACAAAAAGAGTGGAATTATGTTTCTAATACAAAGAAATGATAAATATTTGAGGTTTTAGGTATTCTAGTTACCCTGATTTGATTACTACACATTGTTTGCTTGTTTTAAGATATCACATGTACCCCATAAATATGTATAACTGTTATTCACATTAATTAAACCTGAAAGATAATATATTTACTAGTCTTTAAGTGGAAGTTGATCACCATAAAGGTCTTCATTGTTGTCATGTTTACATGGAGTAGGCTGAGAGGAAGGAAGAGGAGGGGTTGGTCTTGCTGCCTCAGGGTTGGCAGATATGGAAGAGGTGGAGGAGGTGGAAGAGGAGGCAGGAGAGGCAGGAACGCTAGGTGTAACTTTATGGAAATATGTTGTAACTTCTGCCTGACATTTTTGCTCTTTCATTTCTCTAAAAATATTTGCATATGATACCAATCATTTTTCCACCGTGTGTTTTAGTTTCATTGCCTGTATCATAGAAGGGTCTATGTTGTAAAAGAAGTCAAAAGCAGTCTTGAATAATCAAAACCCTTCTGCCAGATAATCTAATGTCAGTTTGTTTTCTGGCACTGCCTCGCTGTCTGGCGCTGGTTCGGAAGCACTCACCTCCATCATTGTTGTCTGTTAATTCCTCTAGTGTGGTGTCTATTCACTCCTGAATTTCTCCTGTGTCTTAAAACTTCTTTTGGAGAGGCCAAAGTGGGCCACCTTTTGTTAAGTGAGACACTAAAGAGATTTGCAGATAAAACAATGCCACCTTTCTTGCTGATTTTCTTGTTTTAAAAATATAGTTATTTTTAATAAAAATATGCCATTTATATTAATATGAAATGTGTTTATGGCCAGGTGCAGTGGCTCATGCTTGTAATCCCACCACTTTGGAAGGGCAAGGCAGGAGAGTCGCTTGAGGTCAGGAGTTTGAGACCAGCCTGGCCAACATGGTGAAACACCATCTCTATGAAAAATACAAAAAAATTAGCTGGGCGTCGTGGTGCATGCCTGTAATCTCAACTCTGGAGGCTAAGGCAGGAGCATTGCTTGAACCTGGGAGGCGAAGGTTGCAGTGAGCCAAGATCGTGCTGTGCCACTGCACTCCAGCCTGGGTGACAGAGTGAGACTCCATCTCAAAAAACCAAACAAACAAACAATAAAACCAAAACACATTTGTGTGTGTGTGTGTGTATCTTGTTTTTCCAAGATGCATATCTTGCAACCCTTTACTCTCTAGCTTTTTTTTTCTTTCCATATCCACAGTCTCTTTCTTGATTTCCTTGATTGGCTCTGTTGTAAATTCTGTGAAGTCATCCACAACATCTGAACATAGTTTTCTTCAGCAGGAATTTCTTGTTGTGGGCTTGGTGGCTTTCATGGCTTTGTCCCTAATGATGATGGCATTTTCAATGGTCTGACCCTTCCAGACTTTCATAATGTTCTCTTCCATAGCATTGACAATCCTTTCCATAGAGTTGCAGTGTGTAATGAGCCTTATGGTTCTTAGGCTCCCCTCATCTAGAGACTGAATTGGACATACTGTGTTTGGGCAAGTAGACCACTTTGACTTCTTTGGTTTTGAACTCATGAGGTTCTGGGTGTCCAGGGAGCATTGTCCAAAAGAACTTTAAAAAACGATCCCTTACTGCAAAGGTACTTCTTGACTTTGGGGACAAAGCATTGATGGAAGTAATCCAAAAAAAGTGTTCTTGTTGTCCAGCTCTTCTTATTGTATAACAAAAAACTGGCAGCTGTTTATCTTTTCCCTTCAAGGCTTGGGGTTTGCAGTTTTATAGGTAAGGGCAGTCCTGTTTTCATAAATTCAACTATATTTGCCTACAACAATAGAGTTAGCCTATCCCTTCTTGCCTTAAATCCTGTACCTGCTTCTCTTCCTTACTAATAAATATCCTTTGTGGCATTTTTTGCTTGCAGAATAGGGCACTTTTGTCTGCATTAAAAACTGATTCAGGGCTGGACGTGGTGGCTCATGCCTGTAATCTCAGCACTTTGGGAGGCCGAGGCGGGTGGATCACTTGAGGCCAGGAGTTCAAGACCAGCCATCAACATGGTGAAACCTTGTCTCCACCAAAAAATACAAAAATTAACTGGGTGTAGTGTCATGCACCTGTAGC
Organism: Papio anubis; assembly: GCF_008728515.1. NCBI lineage: Eukaryota > Metazoa > Chordata > Mammalia > Primates > Cercopithecidae > Papio > Papio anubis. The sequence continues at coordinate 6,716,211 of NC_044978.1, forward strand.
TGGGACTCCAGCTACTCAGGAGGCTGAGGCACAAGAATTGCTTGAACCCAGGAGGCTGCAGTGAGCTGAGATCGCCACTGCACTCCAGCCTGGGTGACAGAGCGAGCTCTGTCTCAAAAGCCAAAAAACAAAAAACAGAAAAACTGATTCGTTCAGGTATCTCTTCTCAGTGATCATCTTAATGGCATCTGGGAACTCATCTGCTGCCTCTTGGTCAACAGAAGCTGCTTCTCCTGTTACCTTGACATTTTAAAAGCCAAACCTCTCTCCAAAATTATCAAACCATCCTTTGCTGGCATTAAATTCTCCACCTTTATTTATTTATTTATTTATTTAGAGACGGAGTCTCACTCTGTCACCAAGGCTGGAGTGCAGTGGTGTGATCTTGGCTCACTTCAACCTCCGCCTCTCGGGTTCAAGCAATTCTCCTGCCTCAGGCTCCTGAGTAGCTGGGATTACAGGCACCTGCCACCACGCCCAGTTAATTTGTGTGTTTTTAGTAGAGATGGGGTTTCACTCTATTGGCCAGACTGGTCTTGAACTCCTGGCCTCAGGAGATCCACCCACCTCAGCCTCCCAAAGTGCTGAGATTACAGGCGTGAGCCACCACGCCCAACCAAATTCTTCACCTTTAGATCCTTCACCTTCTTTATCATTTAACTCATCATCTAATGACTTTGCTTTTCCCCCAGTTATATTAGAGTCTATAGGTATGCCCATTTTATAGCAATCCTGCACCCACATAAAAGCTGCATTTCCTATATGAGACAAAAAGGCATTTCACAAAAACTGCAAGGTTTTCATGCCTTCTGGTGTAGCTGTAGGGATAACTTCACAATTTCCTTTCCTTTTTTTTTTTTAAACATGGTCTGAATGCTGGATTCATTTATCTTGAAATGGTGGCAATCACAGCTGCACACCTGAATCTACGGTACATATCAAAGCAATTCAACTTTTTCTTATAATGTCATGATTTTTAATTGCTTCTTGGGAGAACTTCCAGCATTACTAGTGGCACTTCTTATGAGTCCCATGGTCTTATTTGAGGTTTATGGTATTGCATTAAACACAACAAAATATTCATGAGAATCACAAGAGATCACTTTTTACTGCAATGCACAATTTACTGGCGAGATGAATTGCCCACTGAGAGATGATCAGCGTCACACAGCGTTTTAAGCGGACATTCACAACACTTGAGTTCTGCTGCAACAGCAACAGGAGGTGGCTACAAGATTTTCACAGTAGTACAGTATTACCACAGGTAATTTTATGCAGTTGTGAGTAAATACTGCATCTTTACATTTGTTTACATTTCTCTTGACCATGAATGGTGCCAAGTACAGTCTATGTTTGCCTGTTTAACTTTTTATAATAGATTTGTGTATGCTTTAAGGTGGTAAATGATAAAATTTACTACACATGCTTTGTGCATTCATGACATTCCTAACTTTTTCTTATTTTTAAAGACAATTGTAGGCTACACCGTTTGTCTGCAAGTTTTTCAAATTGTCACAAATCTCCAAACATGTTTTCAATGTGCTTACTGTAAAAAATTCACATAGAAGTGGAGCCAAACAGTTCAAACTTGTGTTGTTCAAGGGTCAACCGTACATTGCCGCCAACAGCGTGCAAGTGTTCCTTTTCCCGCATACCCTCCCCAAATTTGTTATTTCTTCTCTTTTTGATAATGGCTATTCTAACAGGTGTGAGGTGATATGTCATAATGGTTTTGATCTCCATAATCATTAGTGTTGCTGAGAAGCTTTTCATATACCTGTTGTCCATTTTCATGTCATCTTTGGAGAAATTTATAAATCAGGTTATATGGGATTTTTTGCTATTAAGTTGTACAAATTCTTTATAAATCTTGAACCTTAACCCCTCATCTGTTATATAGTTAGCAAATATATTTTTTTCTAATTTGTAAATTGCCTTTTCATTTTGTTGATTGTATCCTTTGCTATGCAGAAACTTTTCTGTTTGATGTAGTCCCATTTATTCATTTTTACTTTTATAGCCTGCATTTTAGTGTGGTATTCAAGAAATCATTGCCAAGGCTTTTACCCTATGCATACTTCTGGGAGTTTTATGGTTTCAGGCCTTACCTTTAGGTCTTTTATCCATTCTAAGTTTTTTTGTGTATGGTGTGAGATAAGAGTCCAATTTCATTCTCTTGCATGTGGAAATTCAGTTTTCCCGGCACTATTTATTGAAGAGATTATTGTTTCCCTACTGTGTCTTTTTGGTATCCTTTTTGAAAATTAGTTGGCCATATGTGTTTAGATTTATTTCTGGGCTCTCCATTCTGTTCCACTTGTCTATGTGTTCGTTTTTATGCCAGTATCATACTGTGTTGGTTACTATAGCTTTATAATATAAATTTAAATCAGAAAGTGTGATGTCTCCAACTTTTTTTTTTTTTTTTTTCAGAATGGCTTTGGCTATTCAGAGTTTTTTTTGCGGTTCTATATGAATCTTAGGAATTTTTTTTCTATTTCTGTGAGGAATGTTGGGATTTTGGTCAAGATGCATTGGATCCACATGTTGCTTTAGATAGCATAGACATTTAACAACATCAGTTCTTCTGGTCCATGAGCATGGAATATCTTTCCATTTATTTGTGTCCCTTTCCATTTCTTTCATCATTATTTCGTAGGTCTCAGCGTACAGATTTATCGCCTCCTGGTTTAATTTATTCCTATTTTTTATGGTATTATAAATGGGATGGTTTTTAAATTTCTTTAAAAAATGTTAATTAACTACTTTCCTTTCATCTTTCTTTTTTCTCTTTAGAGGAGCATCATGATCTATGGTTTTTAAATTTCTTTTTCAGCTAAGTTGTTGTTTGTGTATAGAAATGCTATGGATTTTTCCATGTTGATTTTGTATTTTGCAACTTTATTGAATTTATTCATTATATTTAACAGTTTTTGGTAGAATCTTTGGGATTTTCTACATATAGAATCATGTAATCTGCAGATAGAGATAATTTTACTTCTTCCTTTCCAATTCAGATAGATTTTTATCTCTTTTTCTTGTCTAATTGCTCTTGATAGGAGTTTCAGTACTATGTTGAATAGGGTGGTGAGAATGGGCATCCCTGCTTTGTACCAGGTCTTAGAGGAAAAATTTTCAGTTTCTCCCATTATTATTATGTTAGCTGTGGGTTTTTGTAAATGGTATTTATTATGTTGAGGAACTTTCTTTCTATACCTAAACTGTTCAGAATTTTTATAAAGAACGAATGTTAAACTTTGTCAAATGCTTCTTCTGTGTCAATTGATCTGATTGTGTGGTTTTTATGTTTTAGTCTACTAATGTGATGTATCTCATTGATTGATTTGCATGTGTTAAACCAGCCTTGCCTGCCAGCAATCAATCCCACTTGATCATAACGTTTAATCTTTTTGATGTGTTGTTGAATTTGATTTGCTAATATTTTATTGAGTTCCTGGACACTTCTAAGATGCCGGTTTTTATGATCTAGAAAAATCTTTTCTTTATCTTGATCACAGTACAGGGCACATCAATGGGGGAGCTTTTTTTTTTTTTTTTAACTTTCCCCATTACTGTTACTCTTTGGCCATAAATGGAGACATGAACCCAATATTATCCTTTACCAGATATTTTGATTTAAAAAACAAACAAACACATGTGTGTGTGTGTGTGTCTGACACATAAAATTAGGACCTTTCGAGACTGTCACTGACATAACATATCACTAAAGAACATATTGCTAAAGATATTCTGAAAAGCAATTTATATATTTAGTGTGTTCAGGAGTTTGTAATGTGCATTCCTCACAGGGTTACCTGGTTCATAAGGTTCTTGGGAAAGGGATTTGGCAGAACTTGTACTTGGAAACTATTGGCAGCCTGCCTGTCTAGTGCAGAAACATTTTATTTCTATGAACCATCTAGTATTTTAAATGTCTATACTGAGTCCATATTTTATAATAACAGCAACAAACTTGAAATTGAATTGTCTCTGAAATTGTGTCTACATAAGAAAATGAAAGCTGCAATAGAAACTCATAAATGAAAAAATTATCTCCTGATCATTTTTGAGAGAATGAGAGACATATTCTGCTCAGTGTAAAAGTGGTTATTAAAGTTATTTTGAAAAATTTTATTTATACAATGTATTTTACAATCTACTGAAGACTTTTGGGAGAGAGAAAAGTTACACATGACAGTGTAACAGAGAAATATGATCTAAATCCAGGAAGGAAATTTTTGTAAAATAAACTGTAGCTCTAAGACTTCTGGCTTGGCAATACTGTGGACCTAATGTTTTGAAACCTCTCCTCTAAAGAACTACAAATGCTAGTAAAACTAGAACAAATATTTTCTAAAATGTAGACCTGAGTGCTCAAGAAAGCATTGTCCACAGAAGTAACCAGAAATGACAACCAGAGCTGCTAGCACATGGTCTGAAGCAGCCGTAGGTGAGCATCCCTGGAGAACAGGAACTTGGGTTTAACTTTCATGCAGGCACAAGGAATGGGGCCATAGGCCTACTGTTGACAGAAGGTAAGAACTGAGATCCCTGCATAAATCTGATAACTGTGAAAGGCAATAACCTTAAAGGGAAAGATCAGCATAAATCCACAGTCCCAGCTCAAGGACACCAGTTTATGTGCATTTCTTGGCTTGGGAACACCACTACCATGTATTTACCTTCACAGACTCACTGACAGAACCATTTGATTTTTCTCCTCAGGAAGAAGGTAACTGTGCTCAGAAGGAAAGACCAAGTTACAAAAATAAATAGCAAAGAAATGTATAAATTTTCGGCAAAGTCTAAAAAGCACTAACTATGTCAAAGAACAAACTCAATAATAGCTAATTTGAGGGTGTGAAAACAATTTTGTAACTAAATGACACATAAGATTTTGGGAGTTTTAAAATGTGTTTTTGTAACTAAAATGACACATAAGGTTTTGGGAGTTTTAAAATGTGTTTTTAAATCCTAATGGTGTTTGTGAAATGAGTAAGCATATTGATTAACTCTTGGTTTTAAGTCAAATATACATCTAGAAAATGTAAGAGTAATTCCCAAAAGAATGAAAAAGAACATACAACTTTAAAATGAGTTGAAAATAAAAGGGAGGGATGATGAAAATGGTTAATTTGCTAGGAGATGAGAAAGGAAAAATAAGAAGCAGAGTATGGAAAGAAGCACAAAAACAAGATTGCAGAAATAAATCCAATATATCAGTAATTCTAACAAATATAAATGGATATAGTATCAGTTAAAACTTGTGTTTTAAAAATTCTTGCTGTATTCTGTTGTAAGAGATATACCTACTGATATGGAAAGGTCTAAAGTAAAGAATCAAAAAGGGGCAACCAAGCATCTACTATCCGAAAACAAAACAAAACAAAACAAAACGGAACAAACCTTGTGGGCTATAACAATATTGGGCATCTTGGTGTTGAAGGCAAAAAGTGTTACTGAGGATTTAAAAAATAGTTAAATGGAGGCCTGGTGTGGTGGCTCATGCCTGTAATCCCAGTACTTTGGAAAGCTGAGGCGGGTGGATCACTTGAGGTCAGGAGTTGGAGACCAGCCTGGGCAACATTGTGAAACCCTGTCTCTACTAAAAATAATAATTAAAAAAAAAAATTAGCCAGGCGTGGTGGTATGGGCCTGTAATCCCAGCTACTTGGGAGGCTGAAGCAGGAGAATCGCTTGAAGCCAGGAGGCAGAGGATGTGCTGAGCCTAGATAGCGCCATTGCACTCCAGCCTGGGCAACAAGAGCGAAATTTCATCTCAAAAAAAACAAAACAAAAACAAAAAACAAAAAACAAACAGAAAACCTCTATGCCTCACAGGCAGAAAGTACACATATTGTTTAGGCATACATGTAACATGTTAGGGTCACAAAGGAGATACCAATACAAAATTTTTAAAAAATTAATATTACTTTAATTGATAAATCATAATTGTATTATATTTATAGAGTACAATGATACTTTGGTATATGTTTACAATGTAGAATGATTGAATCAAGCTAGTTAACAAATACATCATCTCACTCAACGTTTTTTGTGGTAATACAATTGAACTTTCCTCTCTTAGATATTTTGAAATATGCATTATTATTGACTATAGTCACTCTGCTGTGTAGTAGATCTGAACTTATTCCTCTTGTCTAACTAAAACTTTGTACCCTTTGACCAGCAACACCCCATTCCCTCTCCCACTCAGCCTCTAGTAAACCACTCAGCCTCTGGGTAACCACCATTCTACTCTCTGCTTCTATGAGTTCGACTATTTTTAGATCCTGCATACAAGTAAGAATATGCAATAGTTGTTTTTCTGTGCCTGGCTTATGCCACTTAGCATATTGTCCTCTAGATTAATCCATGTTGTCCCAAATGACAGAATTTCATTCTTTTTTAAAGGTTGATGAGTATTCTGTTATGTATACATAAACTATATTTTCTTTATCCATTCATCTGTTGATGGACACTAGTTGATTCCATATCTTGGCTATTGGAATAATGTTGCAATGAATATAGGAGTACAGCTATTCCTTTGACATATTGATGTCACTTTTTTTTGGATATGTTCCCAGAAATGAGATTGCTGGATCATATGGTAGTTCTATGTTCAGATTTTTGAGGAATCTCCATGGCATTTCTGTAATGACTGTACTAATTTTTATTCCCACCAACAATGGGGTACAAGGGTTCCCTTTTCTCTACATCCTCACCTATACTTACCTTTCTTCTTTTTGATAAGAGCCTTTCTAGCAGGTGCGAGTGGTATCTCATTGTAGTTTTAATTTGCATTTCCCTAATGATTAGCTATGTTGAGCAATTTTTTTTCATAAGCCTGATGGCTACTTTTATGTCTTCTTTTGAGAAGTGTCTGTTCAGGTTCTTTGCCCATTTTGTAATTGGATTATTTGTTTTTATGCCATTGAGTAGTTTGAATTCCTTATATATTTTCGATACTAACCTTCGTCACATATATAATTTGCAAATATTTTTTCCCACTCTGTGGGTTGTCTCATCACTTTATTAGTTGTTTTCTTGTGCAGAAGCTTTTTAGTTTGATGCAATCTTGTCTATTTTTGCTTTTGTTGCCTGAATATTTGGGGTCCTATCCAAAGAAATCCTTGCCCAGACCAATGTCATGGAGCATTTCCCTTATGTTTTTTTCTAGTAGTTTTACAGTTTCAGGTCTTACATTTTAAGTCTTTAATTCATTTTCAGTTGACTTCTATGCTTGTGTAAGACAGGGATCTAATTTTATTTTTCTGCGTGTGGAAATCCAGTTTCCCCAGCACCATTTACTGAAGAGATGATCCTTTGCCCATTGTAGTTTTTTGATTCCCTTGTCAGAAATTAGCTGACCGGCTGGGTGCAGTGGCTCACACCTGTAATCCTAGCACTTTGGGAAGCCGAGGCGAGCAGAGGTCAGGAGTTCAAGATTAGTCTGGCCAACATGGTAAAATCCCATCTCTACTAAAAATACAAAAATTAGCCAGGCATGATGGCGGGCGCCTGTAATCCCAGCTACTCTGGAGGCTGAAGCATGAGAATCACTTGAACCCAGGAGGCAGAGGTTGTAGTGAGTTGAGATCATGCCACTGCACTCCAGCCTGGGCAACAGGGCAAGACTCCATCTCAAAAAAAAAAAAAAAAAAAAAAAGAAGTTAGCTGATTATCTGTGTTTGGATTTATTTTGGGACTCTGTGTTTGATTCCACTGGTCTATGTGTCTGTTTTTATGCCAGTACCATACTGTGTTGGTTACTATAACTTTGTCATATAAATTTAAATCAGGAAGTGTCATGTCTCCAACTTATTTTTTTTCAGAATTGCTTTGGCTATTTGGGTTTTTTTTGTGGTTCCATGTGAATTTTAGGATTTTTTTTCTATTTCTGTGAAAAATGATACTGGAATTTTGGTAGACAGCAAAACGTTTTTATCATGTTGGCTGCGTTCTCTTACCTCAGTACAATAATTCAAAATTAATAAAAAAGGCAACAAAGGATTATATTTTTAGAGATTAAAAAAGTTTCTAAAGACTTAAGGATGAAAAAAATTATAATAATGATAATTACTAACAGTAGTTGAGCTTTTACCGTGTGCCAGACATTCTTCCATGCATTTTACATGTTTAACTCATTTAATCCTGATAGGACCCCAAGTAAGAACTATCGTTATTTCCACTTTACAGATAATGAAACTGAGGAACAACGTGATTCTGCCCAGAGGCAGAACACATCCTTTTTAACACAATCCCAAGCTGCTGCTTCACTTAGAAAATAATACGTAACTGAGGCCGGGGGTGTGGCTCATGCCTGTAATCCCAGCACTTTGGGAGGCTGAGGCAGGCAGATCACAAGGTCAGGAGTTTGAGATCAGCCTAACCAACATGGTGAAACCCTGTCTCTACTAAAAATACAAAAATTAGCCGTGTGTGGTGGCGCACCTGTAATCCCAGCTACTCAGGAGGCTGAGGCAGGAGAATTGCTTGATGAACCTGGAAGGCGGAGGTTGCAGTTAGCCAAGATTATGCCACTGCACTCCAGCCTGGGTGACAGAGCATGACTCTGTCTCAAAAAAAAAAAAAAAAAGAGAGAAAATAATATGTAACTGAATGATCATGAAAATTATAATGTGCAGAGCACATCAAAAGTGTAGTAAGTGCATAGCCATAAAAAAGAACAAAACCGTGTCCTTTGTAGCAACATGGATACAGCCGGAGGCCATAATCCTAAGCGAATTAACACAGGAACAGAAAACCAAATACCTCATGCTCTCATTTGTAAGTGGGAGCTAAACTTTGAGCACACATGGACATAAACGTGGGAACAACAGATACTGTGGACTACTAGAGTGGGGAGGGAAGTAGGGGATGTGGACTGAAAAACTCCTTATTGGATACTGTGCCGCTACCTGGGTGGTGACGGGATCTACACCCCAAACCTCAGCATCAGGCAATCTACCCACATAACAAACCTGCACATGTACCCCTTGTATCTAAAATAAAAGTTGAAATTTTTTAAAAAAGTGTAATAAGTGGGAGATATATAATCTTAGAAAAAAAGAAAGGACTGAAAAGTAATGACATAAACTTTCTCTGCACATTTAGCTCTGCACATTACTCAGCAGAGTAAACTCCAAAATAGTAGATACAAGGGATTAACAGAAAGCATAAATGGATGAAACAAAAAACAAGAAATGATAGAGAAGATTGTAAAGCCTAAAGCTGATTGACTGCAAAAACAAATAAAATGGAATGACTTGCAAGCAAGATTGAGTAGGGAAAAACGAGATAAAGCACACACACAAATACACTAGGACTAAAATGAGTCATTGCCAAAGAGGGAATAGAGGTTTTGAAAACCCTACGAGAATGCTATTCACAACTTAATGAAAACATTTGGAAAAAAAAAAAAAAAAAGATAAAATGGACATTTTCCTAAAATAAATGTAGCATATCAAAAGAGACTTGAAAAGGAACAGAACACTTGCAAGCATCAATAATCATGCTTCCATGATTTTATCAACAGTTAAAAATCAAACCATCAAAAACCCAATCTTACAAAGAAATGTTACATGTACAACAAATGGTTTTCTGAATGATGTAATAACTTTTTAAGCTGAAAAAGAGGAACATTTCCCAACTTATCTTATGAACACATATAATTTGGAACAGAACAATACAAAAATATAAGCCCATTTCATTTGTGGATATAGTTACAAAATCCTAAATAAATTTTGGCCAACATAGTTCTAGCAATATATAAATAAGAACATATCATGAACAAGTTGGATTTATGTCAGAGTGCAAAGATAGTTTAAAATTAGAAAATTGTGTTTATCTTGTCATACCAACAAATTGAGAAAAAATGAGAGCATTATGGGAAATACAGAAATAGCACCTGATAAAATTCAACATCACTTCATGATAACATTTTGTTTTTACCGAAACAGGAGTAGAAAAGGACTTTCTTAACCCATTTTTTATTTCCCAAGAAAGCAAAAACCTGAAACAAATTTGGCAAAATTTCAGATAAAGCTGAATAGTGGGCCCACAGGAGTTTGCAATATAATTCTGTGAACTTGTTTTTCTGTTTGTTTGTTTTTGGATCATCTGGATGTTAAATGAAAAAATAATTGAAATAGTGGAGGAAGTGATAATGTAGAAAATTCATAAAATGAGACACTGATGAAAGAACAGAAAACAAATGATACTAAAAAATTATGTAAAAGGGAATAAGATAACTATTGTTCATACCACATTTTAGATGGTTAGACAATGAATTTATGAAGGGTTCAAATAAATGGAAAATCGAAGAGATGAAAATTTACAAGAAATAGAGAAAGATAATGAGAACGAAAGAAGGCAATCGAAATGAAAAGTAGAATGAAACAAGAAGGCAATTTGAATCTAGTAGAGTAGATTTTTGGAAACAAGAGGTGTTAATTTGAAAAAGAAGAGGAGGAGAAGGAGAAAAGAGACAACCCTGTTCCCAGTTCTGAAAATATATTAAGCAAAACACCCCTTTTCAGGATCAATAATTTCTTTCTCTCAACTGTAGTAGAGAACAAACTGCTACACTCAAGTCATTTTTTTTTTTTTTTTTTTTTTTGGGGGTGTTGAAATGACTGGTGTGTAATATTTTTTAAAGCCTTCATTTTTGGTCAGCATAAGTTTCCTTCAGTTATTTTTCCATTTCTAGTTGAATTTCATTTTGAGGCTTACCATATCAAAGTGAGTATAAAGTTCTGCAATGTAGTCACTGTGGATTTCATGTCATGTATGATGGAAATGGAAATGTGTAGTTTACTTAAGAAAATTTTCTTCTTCTGTAACATCTGACTTCTTCATCCTCATCATCTTCTGCTGGCTGATCCTTTCTTAGTTGGAAGCAGATACCTGTCCTGTTCCAGATACACACTTAGCTGACAGTGATCTCGGATGAGGTGACTTTGAATTTGCTCTTACCATATCTAAATGAGATGAATAATCTGGTGCATACAGAGAATTTCAGAAAACCTCTAAATCTAAATCTTCATCCTCATCACTCTTTTGTATATTCTGGTAGGCAGCTGTGTAGGCCTCTAAAGCTTTGCTGTGAAATAACATTTAAATTGTGAAAAATTTGGAAAATATAGTCTTTCTAGCCTTTATTTTCTGCCTTTCAAAGTTGTCAATAGTTTCCCCCAGATGATGACTTGTTCGGGTAGCATCCCTTTCAGCTCTTGGTAATTCTGTGTCTATCTTTGGTCCAAAGGAAGAAGGACCAAGCAATTGGCGCAGCCCCAAACCGCTGCTCCAGGGACTCCTCTCAAGAAAGGAGATGTTCTGGAACCTCAAACGCTCCTCATGTGGTTTCTGGCTGAGCTGGGCAGTAACAATCTTAAAAAGCACTCTTTTTTTTTTTTTTTTGAGACAGAGTCTCGCACTGTTACCCAGGCTGGAGTGCAATGGCATGATCTCGGCTCACTGCAACCTCCGTCGCTGGGTTCATGCCATTCTCCTGCCTCAGCCTCCTGAGTAGCTGGGATTACAGGCGCCCTCCACCATGCCTGGCTAATTTTTTTGTATTTTTAGTAGAGACGGGGTTTCACTATGTTAGCCAGACTGGTCTGGAACTTCTGCCCTCGTGATTCGCCCACCTTGGCCTCCCATAGTGCTTTGATTACAGGCGTGAGCCACCATGCCTGGCCTTAAAAACATTTTTTTAAAGGTCAAAATTCAAAAGATACAATAACATGTCGTTCAGGTGGGTTTCGCTGACCTGTTCCTTCTACTTGAGTTAATTGCTTAGCTTCTCGATTCCTTGCTGTGAATGTTGCCTTGCGATCATCCCGTTTCATTTTTACAATGGTTCCATAAGCTTTCAAGGGTTAACTACTTTGGCTTCAAGTCTTTCAACCTCTGCTTGTCAATAATCCTGAAGTTTGGCAAACTCATCAGCAAAGTTCATCAGACCCAGCTTTAGATGTGGGGGTCTCTGTAGCGGCATAGGAATTGATTTCATTCATCAGGAGGTCCGCTTCGTCTCGTCTCGCGGCCTGGCCGTTTTCTGTACATAGGCAGCAAAGAATTGGCACTGTTCTCCAAAATGCTTTTCCACATTTGAGACAGCTGCTTGCCGTTGTTTGGTTTGAACATTCCGGTTTTCCAATGTGCATCTCAACATCTTGCCTGGCGCACAACCAGGGACCCCGGGGGAGCCCAACGACGGGGGCTCTAAGGGGCCTGGGTGCGCGCTGCGGTGCAAGCCGCCCTCACCTCATGATTCTGTGGTTCTGTGACGATTGATGACCTCTTTGTGAAGTCAGAGAGCTGTGGGCCAGGCAACATCTCTAAGTGGGGATACAGGCAGCCATCTGCTGGTTGTAATTTTGGGGCAAAAGAACAGATAGCTACACTGTCCCCAAAATATCACATGCATGGAAGGATGTTGGAAATTAATGTTGGTGAAAAGAAAGTATATGAAAATGTCTTTATAAATTATAACATGCTATATAAATGGCATTACAATGATCAAAGGTAAAGCAACACATATTATAAGGGTAAGACAAGATTTGATTACATAAGCACCTTAGCAGGCCTTAGGACAAAAAAGACTTCATCCATTTCTTCCTACTTCTTGAGTGCCTGCAGGAGATGAATGAGACACAATCTACACCCGCACAGAGCTTGCAATCTTTTAGGGGCAACTGGGTACTTATGCATGACACCAGGCAGACAGTGATGAGTGCCACCAGAGCAATGGCTGCCTCCTGTGGGGACAGAAAACACTTTCTCTCTACTCTCTGAGATTTCATAATTGACTCCAGGACAGTAGGCAGATGAACAGGAGAAAAAAGATGCACATTTATTACACGGATGGGAGCAGCACGAGAAAGAAAAGTGAGTACCCAAAACCCAGTGAAACTGACAAGCTTATCTACTTCTTCATAAAGAAGAGGGGATCAGGCATGTAGGCTGCTTAGGGGAAAGTAAGTGCTTTTTGGGGAAGATGAACAGGTGATAGCCTACGGTGATGTCTGTGAGTGGCCCGGACCCCCAGTCTCTTCTCCTGTGATACAGTGAATCTTGTCTCTGGAGGAGGAACTGAGTTCCTTTTTAGAAGATCTATCTTGAGGAGATAAGGAAAGTTCAGGGACAGCCCCTCCCTGTGCTTCAGGGGAGAAAAAGGAGCCAGACAGGAGGGCAGGCGAAGGTCAGGGAGATCTTGTTGCTGAGGCCGTTGCTGAAGCCTTCCAGTCTCCTCCAGTTCAAAGTACTCTGCAGGCCAGCGCGCCATATCTTTTTCTGAGCCCCAACAATGGTCAGCTGTGACATCCAGGAAGGCTCTGAAGAGGACGTGGCATTCACCTTGCTCTTGAAGGACAGAGAATACTTGAAAAGAAAAAGATAGACAAAGGACTCAGACAAAAGAAATAGTTCTCTTTCCTCTCATGTAACATTGGATATTTTTGCCAGTCATCCATCCCTGCCTTGAGGGAACTGAACAGAGAGCAGGCCAATTCGGAAGAAGAGATGAAAGTCTGTTGTGGAGAGCCCCTTAAGGGTCCTTGAAGAGGTAGGACCAGCCGGAGGATAACGGGGTGTGCAGGTGTCCGTCTAAGCACCACAGCTTGGTTGGGAGCAATTTTGGAATTCAAAGCCTCAGATCCCCACAGCCCTTTCTTCTCATCCCGCCTCTGGCAATGCATAAACAGGAAACAATCCAGGGGTGGCACGGCCCAGCCCCTCCCATCCACGGACAGGCGAGAGCTGGTGGGTCAGCCTGTATCTCTACATTGGTGCCCCTGCTCAGAGGAATTGATTCATTCATGTGAAGCTATCTCCATAGCCCAAAGCAAGCTCATTTATTTATGAATAATTTGAAAAGGAAAGTACAAATCTTTTATGGGACTACTTCAGAATATTTCATATTGTTACCCCCAAAAACTGGGGCTTATTTGTCTGGTGAGTAACAAGCGACTCTCCAGGAGAACTCAGATTTTGATAAATAGGCATTGTGTTACTTGGCATAAGTAAGACGCACACAGGGAGTATTCTTCAAAGCCGTGTCTTCCCAAGGGAAAATGACAGGAGGGTTTGTTGGAGTGATGGAGAAGGGATAGGTGCATCATGGCATGTGTGTGTGTGGGGGTACCAGTGGCCCAGACCCCCCCTCTACATGCCATGATGGGTCACAGTTTATGGGAATAAAGCTATGGCTCCTCTAAGGGAGGAGGGCTTTAGCATGGCATGAAGAAACTTCACTGCGGTTCGTCTGTAAGTTACTGGGGTCTGTCAGTTGCTGGTTCCAACCAGCAAGGTGACTGCATTCCACACAGGCTGCAGGGCAAGAGGCTGTAAAACAGGCTGCTTGCTCAGGTTGATTAGTCATTTCCTAAAATCCCTGGAAACCCTCTCTATCTGCTTACAAAAGTACAGTGAATCCTTCATTTACATGGTCAGAGTTCATAGTATCTCCAGTCTGCATGCTTAGAATGGCCACTCTGAACAGTGATGTTGCTTATAAAGCCAAGGTACGGAGTTCTCCCAGTCTGTGCTGCTTGGTCAATGATCGGCAGTAACTTCCCCACCAGGTTGATAGAGAACTGCAGTGGGAAACTTGCCTTGAAGAACAGATTTCCCTAAGGGAATCAGTGCTAAAGAACTGATACATTGTGAACGTGTTCTTTAGTAAAGCTTGTGAAGTATTTCAGAGGCCAAGGTGTATCAGGGTGTCCATAGGTGTGAAACATGTTAAAGGCCTTGAGTGGCTGATGGTCTAGATCTTGTCAGCATCTCTCCTTAGAAGTGCAAACTCAGGCCCCACGCTACACCTCGATTTCCAGGTGACGCGTATGCACGCTAAAGTTGAAGAAGTCTTGGTTTAGATACCTTTGAGAGGAAGTCATAAGTCACCCTCCGCAACCCCCTAGGAATGTTTCCTAGGAGAAAGAAAGTTGAACATTGCTATTTTTTTACTCTGATATGTTGTTATCATATCAGAGTAATAATGATAATGTTGATATCAAACAGGTCTAATATTAATAATTTTCCTTTAATATACTTGATTCTACTGTACACCATTTACTTATAATACCTAATGCAATGTAAACGCTATGTAAGTAGTTGTTACCCTGTATTGTTTAGGAAATAAGGCCAAGAAAAAAGTCTGTACATTTTCAGTACAGATGCAACCATCCATTTTTTTTTTTTTCACATATTTTTGATCCCTGGTTGGTTGAATCCATGGATGCGGAACCCCCGGATCCAGAGGTCCAGCTGTATTTAAATTTAAATTAAGCTCTAGTTTGCAATATTCACACTCTGACAGTGTAGTAAAAATCAACACAAAGCTGGGTGCAGTGACTCACACCTGTAATCCCAGTACTTTAAGAGGCCGAGGCAGAAGGATCACTTGAGGCTGGGAGTTTGAGACCAGCCTGGGCAACATAGTGAGACCCCACTTTCCCCCACAAAAAATCAACACAATACTTCTGATTGCATGATTGTTAAAAGTAAAGTAACACCTTGAAAAAGCCCCAGCTTGTTTTTTTTTTAAATTATATTTTAAGTTCTAGGGTACATGTGCACAATGTGCAGGTTTGTTACATATGTATACATGTGCCATGTTGGTGTGCTGTACCCATTAACTTGTCATTTACATTAGGTATATCTCCTAATGCTATCCCTCCCCCCGTCCCCTCCCCACAATAGGCCCCAGTGTGTGATGTTCCCCTTCCTGTGTCCAAGTGATCTCATTGTTCAATTCCCACCTATGAGTGAGAATATGCGGTGTTTGGTTTTCTGTTCTTGGGATAGTTTGCTGAGAATGATGGTTTCCAGCTGCATCCATGTCCCCACAAAGGACACAAATTCATCCTTTTTTATGGCTGCATAGTATTTCATGGTGTAAATGTGCCACATTTTCTTAATCCAGTCTGTCACTGATGGACATTTGGGTTGATTCTAAGTCTTTGCTATTGTGAATAGTGCCGCAATAAACATATGTGTGCATGTGTCTTTATAGCAGCATGATTTATAATCCTTTGGGTATATACTCAGTAATGGGATGGCCGGGGCAAATGGTATTTCTAGTTCTAGATCCTTGAGGAATCGCCACACTATCTTCCACAATGGTTGAACTAGTTTACAGTCCCACCAACAGTGTAAAAGTGTTCCTATTTTTCCATATCCTCTCCAGCACCTGTTGTTTCCTGACTTTTTAATGATCGCCATTCTAACTGGTGTGAGATGGTATCTCATTGTGGTTTTGATTTGCATTTCTCTGATGGCCAGTGATGATGAGCATCTTTTCATGTGTGTGTTGGCTGTATGAATGTCTTCTTTTGAGAAGTGTCTGTTCATATCCTTTGCCCACTTTTTGATGGGGTTGTTTTTTACTTGTAAATTTGTTTGAGTTCTTTGTAGGTTCTGGATATTAGCCCTTTGTCAGATGAGTCGATTGCAAAAATTTTCTCCCATTCTGTAAGTTGCCTGTTCACTCTGATGGTAGTTTCTTTTGCTGTGCAGAAGCTCTTTAGTTTAATTAGATCCCATTTGTCAATTTTGGCTTTTGTTGCCATTGCTTTTGGTGTTTTAGACATGAAGTCCTTGCCCATGCCTATGTCCTGAATGGTATTCTTCTAGGTTTTCTTCTAGGGATTTTATGGTTTTAGGCCTAACATTTAAGTGTCTAATCCATCTTGAATTAATTTTCGTATAAGGAGTAAGGAAAGGATCCAGTTTCAGCTTTCTACTTATGGCTAGCCAATTTCCCCAGCACCGTTTATTAAATAGGGAATCCTTTCCCCATTTCTTGTTTTTGTCAGGTTTGTCAAAGATCAGATGGCTATAGATGTGTGGTATTATTTCTGAGGGCTCTGTTCTGTTCCATTGGTCTATATCTCTGTTTTGGTACCAGTATCATGCTGTTTTGGTTACTGTAGCCTTGTAGTATAGTTTGAAGTCAGGTAGCGTGATGCCTCCAACGTTGTTCTTTTGGCTTAGGATTGTCTTGGCAATGTGGGGTCTTTTTTGGTTCCATATGAACTTTAAAGCAGTTTTTTCCAATTCTGTGAAGAAAGTCATTGGTGGCTTAATGGGGATGGCATTGAATCTATAAATTACCTTGGGCAGTATGGCCATTTTCACAATATTGATTCTTCCTATCCATGAGCATGGAATGTTCTTCCATTTGTTTGTGTCCTCTTTTATTTCAGTGAGCAGTGGTTTGTAGTTCTCCTTGAAGAGGTCCTTTACATCCCTTGTAAGTTGGATTCCTAGGTATTTATTCTCTTTGAAGCTATTGTGAATGGGAGTTCATTCATGATTTGGCTCTCTGTCTGTTACTGGTGTGTAAGAATGCTTGTGATTTTTGCACATTGATTTTGTATCCTGAGACTTTGCTGAAGTTGCTTATCAGCTTAAGTAGATTTTGGGCTGAGATGATGGGGTTTTCTAAATATACAATCATGTCATCTGCAAACAGGGACAATTTGACTTCTTTTCGTAACTGAATACCCTTGATTTCTTTCTCTTGCCTGATTGCCCTAGCCAGAACTTCCAACACTATGTTGAATAGGAGTGGTGAGAGAGGGTATCCCTGTCTTGTGTCAGTTTTCAAAGGGAAGGCTTCCAGTTTTTGCCCATTCAGTATGATATTGGCTGTGGGTTTGTCATAAATAGCTCTTGTTATTTTGAGATACGTTCCATCAATACCAAATTTATTGAGAGTTTTTAGCATGAAGGGCTGTTGAATTTTGTCAAAGGCCTTTTCTGCATCTATTAAGATAATCATGTGGTTTTTGTCTTTGGTTCTGTTTATATGCTGGATTACATTTATTGATTTGTATATGTTGAACGAGCCTTGCATCCCAGGGATGAAGCCCACTTGACCATGGTGGATAAGTTTTTTGATGTGCTGCTGGATTCGGTTTGCCAGTATTTTATTGAGGATTTTTTCATCGATGTTCATCAGGGATATTGGTCTAAAATTCTCTTTTTTTGTTGTGTCTGTGCCAGGCTTTGGTATCAGGATGATGTTGGCTTCATAAAATGAGTTAGGGAGGATTCCCTCTTTTTCTATTGTTTGGAATAGTTTCAGAAGGAATAGTACCAACTCCTCCTTGTACCTCTGGTAGAATTCGGCTGTGAATCCGTCTGGTCCTGGACTTTTTTTGATTGGTAGGCTATTAATTATTGCCTCAATTTCAGAGCCTGTTATTGGTCTATTCAGGGGTTCAACTTCTTCCTGGTTTAGTCTTGGGAGAGTGTAAGTGTCCAGGAAATTATCTATTTCTTCTAGGTTTTCTAGTTTATTTGCATAGAGGTGTTTATAGTATTCTCTGATGGTAGTTTGTATTTCTGTGGGATCAGTGGTGATATCCTCTTTATCATTTTTTATTGCATCTATTTGATTCTTCTCTCTTTTCTTCTTTATTAGTCTTGCTAGTGGTCTATCAATTTTGTTGATCCTTTCAAAAAACCAGCTCCTGGATTCATTGATTTTTTGGAGGGTTTTTTGTGCCTCTATCTCCTTCAGTTCTGCTCTAATCTTAGTTATTTCTTGCCTTCTGCTAGCTTTTGAATGCGTTTGCTCTTGCTTCTCTAGTTCTTGTAATTGTGATGTTAGAGTGTCAATTTTAGATCTTTCCTGCTTTCTCTTGTGGGCATTTAGTGCTATAAATTTCCCTCTACACACTGCTTTAAATGTGTCCCAGAGATTCTGGTATGTTGTATCTTTGTTCTCATCAGTTTCAAAGAACATCTTTATTTCTGCCTTCATTTTGTTATGTACCCAGTAGTCATTCAGGAGCAGGTTGTTCAGTTTCCATGTAGTTGAGCAGTTTTGATTGAGTTTCTTAGTCCTGAGTTCTAGTTTGATTGTACTGTGGTCTGAGAGACAGTTTGTTATAATTTCTGTTCTTGTACATTTGCTGAGGAGTGCTTTACTTTCAACTGTGTGGTCAATTTTGGAATAAGTACGATGTGGTGCTAAGAAGAATGTACATTCTGTTGATTTGGGGTGGAGAGTTCTGTGTCTATAAGGTCTGCTTGGTGCAGAGTTGAGTTCAATTCCTGGATATCCTTGTTGACTTTCTGTCTTGTTGATCTGTGTAATGTTGACAGTGGGATGTTAAAGTCTCCCGTTATTATTGTGTGGGTGTCTTAAGTCTCTTTGTAAGTCTCTAAGGACTTGCTTTATGAATCTGAGTGCTCCTGTATTGGGTGCATATATATTTAGGATAGTTAGCTCTTCCTGATGAATTGATCTCTTTACCACTATGTAATGGCCTTCTTTGTCTCTTTTGATCTTTGTTGGTTTAAAGTCTGTTTTATCAGAGACTAGGATTGCAACCCCTGCTTTTTTTTGTTTTCCATTTGCTTGGTAGATCTTCCTCCATCCCTTTATTTTGAGCCTATGTGTGTCTCTGCATGTGAGATGGGTCTCCTGAATACAGCAAACTGATGGGTCTTGACTCTTTAGACAATTTCCCAGTCTATGCCTTTTAGTTGGACAATTTAGTACATTTACATTTAAGGTTAATATTGTTATGTGTGAACTTGATCCTGTCATTATGATATTAGCTGGTTATTTTGCTTGTTAGTTGATGTAGTTTCTTCCTATCATTGATGGACTTTACATTTTGGCATGTTTTTGCAATGGCTGGTACCGCTTGTTCCTTTCTATGTTTAGTGCTTCCTTCAGGATCTCTTGCAGGGCAGGGCTGGTGGTGACAAAATCTCTAAGCATTTGCTTGTCTGTAAAGGATTTTATTTCTCCTTCACTTATGAAACTTAATTTGGCTGGATATGAAATTCTGGGTTGAAAATTCTTTTCTTTATGAATGTTGAATATTGGTCCCCACTCTCTTCTGGCTTGTAGAGTTTCTGCTGAGAGATCTGCTGTTAGTCTGATGGGCTTCTCTTTGTGGATAACCCGACCTTTCTCTCTGGCTGTTCTTAACATTTTTTCCTTCATTTCATCTTTGGTGAATCTGACAATTATGTGTCTTGGAGTTGCTCTTCTTGAGGAGTATCTTTGTGGCATTCTCTGTATTTCCTGAATTTGAATGTTGGCCTGCCTTACTAGGTTGGGGAAGTTCTCCTGGATGATATCCTGCAGAGTGTTTTCCAACTTGGTTCCATTTTCCCCATCACTTTCAGGCACACCAATCAGATGTAGATTTGGTCTTTTCACATAATCCCATATTTCTTGGAGGCTTTGTTCATTTCTTTTTACTCTTTTTTCTCTACATTTCTCTTCTCACTTCATTTCGTTCATTTGATCTTCAATCACTGATAATCTTTCTTCCAGTTGATCGAGTCAGTTACCGAAGCTTGTGCATTTGTCACGTAGTTCTCATGTCATGGTTTTCATCTCTATCAGTTCTTTAAGGTCTTCTCTGCATTGATTATTCTAGTTATCCATTCATCCATTCTTTTTTCAAGGTTTTTGTTTCTTTGCGCTGGTTACGTAGTTCCTTCCTTAGCTTTGAGAAGTTTGATCGACTGAAGCCTTCTTCTCTCAACTCGTCAAAGTCATTCTCCATCCAGCTTTGTTCCATTGCTGGTGATGAGCTGCATTCCTTTGGAGGGGGAGATGCACTCTGATTTTTTGAATTTCCTGCTTTTCTGCACTGTTTTTTCCCCATCTTTGTGGTTTTATCTGCCTTTGGTCTTTGATGATGGTGATGTACTGATGGGGTTTTGGTGTGGGTGTCCTTTCTGTTTGTTAGTTTTCCTTCCAACAGTCAGGACCCTCAGCTGCAGGTCTGTTGGAGTTTGCTTGAGGTCCACTCCAGACCCTATTTGCCTGGGTATCAGCAGCGGGGGCTGTAGAAGTTAGAATATTGCTGAACAGTGAGTGTTGCTGTCTGATTCTTGCTCTGGAAGCTTCGTCTCAGGGTGTACCCAGCCTTGTGAGGTGTGATGTGTTGGTCTGCACCTAGTGGGGAATGTCTCCCAGTTAGGCTACTCAGGTGTCAGGGACCCATTTGAGCAGGCAGTCTGTGCATTCTCAGATCTCAACCTCCTTGCTGGGAGAACCACTGCTCTCTTCAAAGCTGTCAGACAGGGACTTTTACATCTGCCGAGGTTTCTACTGCTTTTTGTTTAGCTATGCCCTGTCCCCAGAGGTGGAGTCTACAGAGGCAGGCAGGCCTCCTTGAGCTGCGGTGGGCTCCACCCAATTTGAGCTTCCTGGTGGCTTTGTTTATCTACTTAAGCCTCAGCAATGGTGGGCGCCCCTCCCCCAGCCTCGCTGCCACCTTGCAGTTTGATCTCCAACTGCTGTGTTAGCAATGAGGGAGGCTCCATGGGCATGGTTCCCTCCGGGCCAGGTGTGGGATATAATCTCCTGGTGTGCCATTTGCTAAGACCCTTGGTAAAGCGCAGTATTAGGGTGGGAGTTACCCGATTTTCCAGGTGTTATGTGTCTCAATTTCCTTTGGCTAGGAAAAGGAATTCCCTTCCCCCTTGCAATTCCCAGGTGAGGCGATGCCTTGCCCTGCTTCAGCTCTCGCTGGTTGGGCTGCACAGCCCCAGCTTGTTACATCTGATTTTCCTCACACAAAGTCTATTCATTAAATGGCTGAGTGGGAGTAAATATCATTCCTAATTTTAAGATCCAATGACAGGTAATTAATGAACTATACTATACATAATTTTCGTATTTATAGACATCTGTCACTTTACATTTTGTTAGTCTTACCATATGTGCTGCTTTGTTTTAATTCCAGTACTTAAGTTTATGAACACATACTGTGAAAGTGTAGCTATAACATCATCAAATTGGTTATCAGTCTTTCTTGCTGATCAGCTTTCTATTTTTAAAGGGTAATTGTGACAAAGATTAAACTTATCCTAGAATCTTGTTCCTCTTTTTAAAAAAAATTTGCTGTCCACTTTTTTAAGTTTCTTCTATCTGGTCTTGTTCTATCACCTAGGCTGGAGTGCAATGGCATGATCTTGGCTCACTGCAACCTCTGCCTTCCAGGTTCAAGCAATTCTCCTGCCTCAGCCTCCTGAGTAGCTGGGGTTACAGGCATGTGCTACCACACCCAGCTAATTTTGTATTTTTTAGTAGAGACAGGGTTTCTCCATGTTGGTCAGGCTGGTCTCAAACTCCCTACCTGAGGTGATCCGCCCTTCCCGGCCTCCCAAAGTGCTGGTATTAAAGGCATGAGCCACCGCACCCAGTCCTTAAGTTTCTTAAATTCAGTCTAAAAATATACCCCTCACCACTGGATATATGGCTGTACTTACATAATATTTGTACTTGGTATCATCATTTAACATGTGAAATGTATTAATAATTTCTAGAACTTCTGCCTGATGAGGAAGACTTTTTCGATTCCTAATCATCATTAATTTTGTTTCACTGCTCTGAGACACACTCCACAGGTTGAGAAATGCCCTTCTAGCTTCTGTCTTGCATCGCTAGGTGCAGCATCCAAATTGATTATTGTGTATTTGGTCTGGGTAGACTTGCTTTTCTCATTTTGAGCTTGTTTTCAATATCACCATAGATTGGGTTTAATCCTCTAAATCCATATTGGATTTGAATCAGCCCTGAAGGCAGTGACAGTACTAGATACATTTTTTTTTAAGTTTTAGCAACAAAGACAACAATCCCCAAACTATTCTTGAAAAGTCTATTTTTTGATATAAATTAGGGAAAGGAGATTGAATCAATAGAGAGACTGAATATACAAAATGAGCCATGGCCAGACCACATATAAAATGCCTCTGTAACAACTGGCCCTAAATGGCCAAGATTTGATTAATAACTGACAGCTTCCCTAATTTTTGTCCCTGCTTCCAATGCCAAGTATGCCCCCCTAACCAATCACATGGGATGCTCGCCTCTAGCCAGCCTGCCTGCAGCTTCCCCAGGCCATGGTCTCCATCAGGGCACACCTGCTGCCTTCTCTTTTTTTCTGCTCTGAAGCTTTCCCACCCCTCTGCCTTCCACTGAATCTCTGCAACAACGCAAGTAATAGTGGGTGATTTCCTTGTTGTAGCAAGCTCTGAATGAACAGCTTTTCATAGTTCTCATTTGATTGTTCCTCTTCTAATTTCTACACAATCAATGCATTAAGTGTATATTGAATGTCCTCTATAAATGTGCATTCTGGTGGAGAAGGCCTAAGACTGGGACTCAACAGAGCAGACAATCTAGCTTCCCAGCTGAAGGAAACAATAACTGAACAGTTTTTCAGGGAATCGTATACAATAATGAGGCAGATTATCATAAACTGTGACTGATTTTTGCTGCACCATGAACTTCTTTAGGGTGGACACGGTGACGAAATGCTCACACTGACTTACAGAAGTGGGAAGCTACCGTTTCACACAAGTAAGATGTGCAGTTGAGTATGGCCTGACTGAGAGGAGGAATTGTGTCAGCAGGATTCTCCTCTCCACAGTGCTTCTACTAGCTTGGTTCCCCTGCCAGGTGTTTATGGCAGCATTTCCTGACTTCAACTCCCAGAATCTCTGGGATTCACCATCCTGCTTTCAAGATGCTGCAGAGGAAGCCCACTGCAAGCTTCATGTCTTTGGAGCAGCAAATTCAATCAAGAGTGCAGGACCTTCTTTCCCAGAGCCTCAGCTAAGTCTTCATGTCCTGTTGGCTTCACTTGGGTTAAATTCCAATCCCTAACACAGTCATGTGGCAAAGGAGATGGGAAACGGTCATTGGCCTGAGCAAATGTGAACTCACTCTTGTCCCATGAAGGAAGGCACGAGTCATATCTCTTTATGCTCCAAAATTTAGCCCAGTGCTCTCAATAAATGACTCTTTTTTTGTGATATGAAAGAAAACCAAGAAGGGTTGACTTGGTGGGAAGATGAACTCAGAGCTTTTTGGTAGGGAAGGAGTGAGACCCCAAGGCTTAGGTTGGGGATAATAGGTAGATGCAATTGAGAGCTCTCTCTGTAATATTCTCTGGACTACTTGGACTTCAGAAGTGGCCCACATGGCCTAATTGGAAGATAGTGGGCCCTTCTTACTTGAAGACCAGATAGTGAGACAGTGCCTTATAAGACAACGTCTGTCCTCCTCAGGATCTGCCTCTACCTCCACTCCCAGCCACAAGATTCATAATTAAGGTCAGATGTCAGCACAACCTAACGGGAAAAGCAGAGCCAGCTAAGGGAGAAGAGGGATTCTACACCCGAGCAGCTCAGAACCTGACTGGTGTGTACTGGCAAGAACTGGTGAGTATGTCTGGGAGTGAATCTCCATGGTGCTGGACCAAAGGGTTGGAATCCAGAACTGGGTAAGAGAGAGTTTCTCCATAAGGGAGCACTCGCCTATCACTCAGAATTAGCTATCTGGCAAGGGTCCCAGGATGTGGGTCTCATACACTGCTTGGATAAGTCTTGGAAACTTGGATAAAGTGTTGGCCTACATAAAACGAAGTAAAGATGGCAGAACTGCCGAGGCTGACTGTGGAGAAAAGAAACAAGAGACTTGGAGAAGTGGACGTGCTAGAATAGGTCTCCCACGGGAGGTCAGTTGACCATGCCCCTGGGGAGAACTCTGCATGTATGCAGGTGATAAGGAATGCACTGTTGAGTTTGGAGTCCTAATTAGGGAAAAGGAGTCAGGATGGCAGGACCAGGGGAAAGCAAAAAAATGGATAAGTTGTAAGTTTGCCTTTCTTCACGGTCCAGGACACAGAGCCATCCTATGAAAATAACTCACCATCTTCCCGCACCCAGCTATCACCAGACCGTCGGCTGATAGAAAAATGCAAGTTAGCTCACTGCGACTTCTCAGTACCCCAGAAAGCCCTCTTCAGCACACAGCACAAGCACCATCCTATAAAATCCCCAGCAAGCTTGCAGTCAGCTCCTCTCTTGCTGACTTGCCTGTTGCTTTCCTGAAACATATTTTCCTGCTTTTCTAATAAATTTGCCTTTCTTTACCTATAACTATCTTGATAAATTCTTTTTACCATCTGCGCCACTAGCCCCAGATAGTTGCTACCCATGACAGTGAGGACACCAGCACATTGAGAAACTCAGTGGCAACTGTCTTCTGTAGGTTGGGGCCGACAAGAGATGACAGTACAGAACTGGTCACACAGTAGCAGAGGCCAGCAGCACTTAATTGTCAGAAGCTAGATGGCATAATAAGGATGGTAAATTTGGAAGGACAGTCAGGGGACATCTAGGGAGGTGTTTCTAGAAACATGGTGATTCTAGGGGAAAGATAAATGGGCAGACAACCGGGCATTGTTTACAGGGTACCCTAAAAATCTTAGTGCAGTTTTAAGCTCTAAAGAGAGATCAAGAATGATATGTTTAAAACAACTAAAAGTATAATTGGATTGTTCGTAACACAAAGGATAAATGCATTAAGGAATGGAGACCCAATTTTATGTGATGTGATTAGTACTCACTGCATGCCTGTATCAAAACATTTCATGTACCCCGTAAATACATACACCTACTGTGTACCCACAAAAATTAAAACAAAAAAAAGAGAAAAAAGAAAAAAGAATGGATGATAAGGAGGCTAAAGTGAGCCATTCCTAGTGGGAAGTTAGACCTTCTTGCCCAATTTCAAGACCTAAGCTAGTTCTCAGACACAGAACTCACTGACACAGAACTCATTGAGTAAAGAAAAGGTCCAGTACATGCAGAGAAGGACCTGTACATGCAGGATATACAGCACAGCCTTTGCAGTATGGATTCCCCAGTGCTCCCAAAAGAAACTACGGCCACCTTTGTAGGTGCCATACCTTGGAAAGAAGGGAACACGCAGATCTTATATCCAAGGCTCTTGAATAGAGCAATATCCGAGAAATCTAATGTCACCGTGGCCTCCCTGTTAGAGTAGAGAAATGTAGGTATGAGAAAATAAATAAGGCAGGAGGCTCAGCATGGCCATGGGCAGCAGCGGTGGTGGTGGTAGAGGTGGAGATGGAGTCCTGGACAGGAGGACTGGGTGTTGTTCCTGTGCAGTCAGGTCAGAGTGATGATTGTGACGTTTGGAATGATACAGCATTGATAGAAGCTTATGACAAAGCCATGCTTCTTTTAAGCCACTGTTCTCAAGAATGATGACATTTGTGAAACTTCAGATAACCAAAAGGCACACCTAAAAGAAAATCCAAGAAGGATAAGAGCCAAAAATAGAATACGCAACTCCTGTGTGAATACGCAAACAGGAAAGCTGGTGGCGCATGTTCTGCATTAGGTCAGAAGACAACTCTCTTCACCCAGCTACATCATTGCTTCAGTTGATTGTATTTTATTTTTATTATTATTATTTTGAGACAGCATCTTGCTCTGTCACCCAGGCTGGAGTGCAGTGGCACGATCATAACTCACAGCAGCCTCCACCTCTCAGGCCCAACCGATCCTCCTGCCTCAGCCTCCTGAGTAGCTGGGACTTAATTTTTACTTTTCATAGAGACAGGTTCTTACTACATGGCCCAGGCTGGTCTTGAACTTCTGGGCTCAAGCGATTCTCCCGCCTCAGCCTCCCAAAGTGCTGGGATTACGGGTGTAAGCCACCACAGCCTGAGCCACTTTGGTTGATTTTAAGGGAAAAACCCATGTTGCAGTGTACACTGGATATGGAAATGGAGAGGAGCAAAATCTGCCTGATCTACTACTTTCCCCAACCTCTGAAGTAGCTAATAATATAGAATAGAACACTCAGGAGAATGAAAGTCAAGTTCCAATGGATGAAAATGAGAACTCCAAGTCTCCTGGAAATAAACCAAATAACATCAAATCAAAAGCTACTCCCTGGAACTCCTTTCTCCTTCTGCCACCCCCATGTCAGGGTCAGGACTGAGACCAGGAAAGCCAGGTCTAAAATTCAATGTTCCTCCACCAGCACCCCATTTCCTGTCATGCTGGCTGCCTTCATTTCCCTCTGGACCATCAATAATTCCTCCACTTCCACCTGTCATATGTCCAGAGTGTCTTAAAGATGCTTTGCTTTGGGAAGTGTGATCATCTCTCAGTACCTAACTGGCTATCATACTAGCTATTATATGGTGTGATGGTTAATATTAGGTGTCAATTTGATTGGATGGAAGGATGCCTTGATAGCTGGTAAAGTACTGTTTCTGGGTGTGTCTATGATGGTGTTGCTAGAGGAGACTGACATTTGAGTGGGTGGGCTGGGAGAGGAAGACCCACCCTCAGTGTGGGTGGGTACCATCCTATTGGTTGCCAGTGATGCAGGCAGAAGTGGGTGGGATAACCTTGCCTGCTGAGTCCTCTGGCTGCCTTCCTTCTCCTGTGCTGGATGCTTCCTCCTACTTCTCCTGCCCTTGGACATTAGACTCCAGGTTCTTTGGACTCTGGGACTTGCACTAGTGGTTTGCTGGGGGCTCTCGGGTCTTTGGCCACAGACTTTCAGTCTGCATAAGGCTGCATAATCAGCTTCCCTGGTTTGAGGCTTTTAGACTTGGACTGAGCGACTACCAGCTTCTCTCTTCCCCAGCTAGAAGACAGCGTATCATGGGCCTTCACCTTGTGATTGTGTGAGTCAGTTCTCCCTGATAAACTCTCTCAGAGGAAGAACTGGCTCATACAGTCACACACACAATGCATGATATGTATATGATATATATATAGATTAATGTAAATGGTATAGATACACATATATATAACCCATGTATATACATACACATATATCCTACTAGTTCTGTCCCTCTGGAGAACCTTGACTAATGCATATGAGGGTTTCTTTGTGTGTTTTTTGAGATGGGTGGTGTGATCTAGGCTCACTGCAACCTCCGCCTCCCGGGTTCAAGCAATTCTCCTGCCTCAGCCTCCCAAGTAGCTGGGATTACAGGCATGCGCCACCATGCCTGGCTAATTTTTGTATTTTTAGTAGAGGCGGAGTTTCATCATGTTGCCCAGGCTGGTCTTGAACTCCTGGCCTCAAGTGATCTGCCCACCTCAGCCTCCCAAAGTGATGGGATTACAGGCATAAGCCACCATGCCTGGCATGAGGCACCACGCCCAGTGAGTTTCAAACTAAAAATAAAAGAGAAAGGTGCTCATATGTCAATTAAGAAGTAATTCTGCCATCATTATAAAAGTGAATCTTACTTTTGCATAAATTTTATGATTTGTGGAAAACAAATGTTTTACAATATTTAAAAAAATCGAGTTGTTAAAAAGTTGAAAAGTTAATGTAAAACAACATTAAAGGGATTTTGATGCCAAAACTATTAGATAAAAATTTGATCTACATCCACCCCAGAATTCTCATCATATCAAAATATCATCTCACCAAAGACTTGCTGGTTGGTTGTGTGGGCAAAACATACGTATACAATGAAGAGATCCTTAGGATCTGATGATATTGCATCACCAGGAGTCAGACAACCAGACATGCTTTTTCATTTGTCATGTAGTGTGCACCTGTGATGTGTTCTTGTCAAAAGAGCTCAACTGAAATTTAGTTGAGCTTTTAGATCTAATTTTCCATTTGCAGAAGATACTGGGGCTAGAACAACAAGTTAAATGACACCATTAAAGAAATGATCAGATAGGTTCAGAATGTGGAATATTGTAGAGATAACTGGCCTCATTTCTTCAAAATATCAGCATTCAGGAAGAAGAAGGAAGTGGAGTGGGTAACTCTTCTAGACTCAAAGTTACTTAAGGCCAGGCAGGGTGGCTCAAGTCTGTAATCTCAGCACTTTGGGAGGCTGAGACAGGAGAAGCACTTGAGGCCAGGAATTTGAGACCAGCCCGGGCAACATAGCCAGACCCCATCTCTACAAAAATCATTAAAAAATTAGCCAGGCATGATGGTGAGTGCCTGTAGTCCCAGCTGCTCAGGTGGCTGGGCTGGGAGGATCTGTTGCGCCCAGGAGTTCAAGATTGCAGTGAGCTATGATTGCGCCACTGCCCGACAGCCTAGGTGACAGATCAAGACTCTGTCTCTAAAAAAATAAAAATAAAAGTTACTTAGGAGACTTAATAACTAAATGCAATGTGCAATCTTTGATTGGAACCCTTTGTTTGTTTATTTGTTTGTTTGAGACAGGGTCAGGCTGGAGTGCAGTAGCGCAATCTTGGCTCACTGTAACCTCTGCCTCCCAGGTTCAAGTGATTCTCTGTCTCGGTCACCCAAGTAGCTGGGTGCACGCCACCATGCCTGGCCAATTTTTGTATTTTTAGTAGAGATAGTGTTTCACCATGTTGGCCAGGCTAGTCTTGAACTGCTGACCTCAGGTGATCTGCCCGCCCCAAAGTGCTGGGATTATAGGCGTGAGCCATTGCATCCAGCCTGAAGCCTGGTTTTAAAAGTCATCTGTAAAATACTTGGGCAAAGGGCCTTTGAAGAAATTTGAATATGGACTAGATTTTATTTTATTTTTTTATTTTTTAAATTTTATTTATTCATTTATTTTTTAGTTTTGAGACAGAGTCTCGCTCTATCGCCCAGGCTGGAGTGCAGTGGCCGGATCTCAGCTCAGTGCAAGCTCCGCCTCCCGGGTTCCCGCCATTCTCCTGCCTCAGCCTCCCGAGTAGCTGGGACTACAGGCGCCTGCCACGACACCTGGCTAATTTTTTGTATTTTTAGTAGAGACGGGGTTTCACTGTGTTAGCCAGGATGGTTTCGATCTCCTGACCTTTTGATCCATCTGCCTCGGCCTCCCAAAGTGCTGGGATTATAGGCGTGAGTGACCACACCCGGCCCTGAATATGGACTGTATTTTAAATGATATTAGACAATTATTGCTAATTTTATGAGCTGGGATAAGCGTATTGTAGTTTATAGAAGAATGTCTTTATAAATGTGCGTGCTGAAGTATTTAAGAGTTAATAACTGTTAAAATATCTCTAAGATATTTTCAAATGGTTTAGCAAAATGTGTGCGTGTGTGTGTGTGTGTGTGTGTCTGTGTGTAAAGTATAAATGGCAAAATGTTAATGAACCTAACTGGTATATTTATTAATGTTCACTGTCCTATTTTTTCTATTTTCTTTATGTTTAAAAGTCTATAATAAATTTTTTTTCATAAAAAAAGAAAAGAAAGTCCTTGATAAAGTTTGTCTCTCACTGGGTCTGTGCATCCTGCCACCCACAACACCGGTGTCATTTCCTTAGTTTCGGAATACATCAGTCTCCTAAGTAACTTTTTCATTTTTATTCTTTTAGAGACAAGTTTTTTGTTTTTGTTTTTGTTTTTTTTAAGAAATGAGCTCTCAATCTGTCGCCCAGGCTGGAGCGCAGTGACTTGATCATGGCTCACTGCACCATCCCGGGTTCAAGTGATCCTCCCACCTCAATCTCCCGAATAGCTGGAATTACAGGCACACACCACCATGACTGGCTCGTTTTTTGTATTTTTAGTACAGACGGGGTTTCTCAACGTTGCCCAGGCTGGTCTTGAACTCCTGAGCTCAAGCAATCCACCTGCCTCAGCCTCCCAAAGTGCTGGGACTACAGGCATGAGCCACTGGGCCCAGCAGAGCCAAGCTCTTGACCACATATGGCAGCTGGCAGACAGAATCCTACATTGGTTCCTGGACTGTGGAATAAGAACTACCATAGTAGGAAAGGCCACCTGAAAGTTCCTAAAATTATCCCCTCTGACCTTGATAGTAAATATCTCGTTCAGAGAGATAGCAGAGATTGGTGCCACCCTCAAGGACTTTAATAGTTCACAGCTAGCGGTCCTTCTTGTAACTCCATTTAATTCACCAGTCTCACCTCTGCAAAATCTGGGTGCATCATGGCAGCTGACGGTGGTCAATCAAAAACTTAACCCTAATTTTAGCTGCTGTTCTGGATATGGTATCCTTACAGAGCAGATGAACCCAGGTTGGGTCTGTGATATGCAGCTATTAATCTAGGAAGGGCATTCTTTCAATACCCATTAGGAAGGGGCATTAGTTCTCATTTCCGTGGGATGAACTGCAGCAGGCTTTCACTGTCTTGCCTCAGAACGATATCATCCTCCCATTCTAGTTTATTTCTATGAAATTTCAACTTTCAGGAAGGACAGCAAATATTTGATAGTTTGTCAGTTAGTTCTGCCTATGAAGATAGAAGGTAGACCTTGAAAATATGTCAAGCTTTTTTGCCGAAGTCTATGCTCACTACTTTGTTGGATGCTGAGCCAGCGAGCCTCAGACAAAGCCGTTAGACTGAGAGGTTCAACGTGGCAGGTAGTAGCAAAGATATTCCTATTAAGTTACTGGCAACAAATCACTGGAAATCATAAAATGGTTGTTATGGGTATTAATGACGTCATAAAAATTGTCCAAAGGCATTGAAATCTTCTCTGATTGTCTCTCCGTTAAATATCCGGTGTGCCTCAGCCTCCAAAAGCAGAGCACGCTCCCCCTTTTCTTCATACAGTGCATACTTAGTGGTGGCCATTTGATTGTATTTACCTGTTTTGCCATTTCCTTCAACACCTAATCTGGATCAAAAGGCATCTTTTTGTCCATCACCTGTTCTCCATAATTAAAGCAGTGGATGAATTGGCATTTAGGTGTATTCTTTCTCTTTCTCTCTCTCTCTCTTTTTTGTTTTTTTAAATTGAGACAGGATCTCGCTCTGTCACCAAGCCTGGAACATGGTGGTGCAATCACAGCTCACTTCAGCTTCGAACTCCTGGGTTCAAGCGATCCTCCCACCTCAGCTTCCCAAGCAGGTGAAACATACTTTCTGAGTAGGTATGCACCAGCGTGCCTGGTTAAATTTTTTTTTTTTTTTTTAGATGACGTCTCACTGTGTTACCCAGACGGGAGTGCAGTGGCACGATCTTGGCTCACTGCAACCTCCTGCCTCCTGGGTTCAAACCATTCCCTACCTCAGCTTCCTGAGTAGCTGGGGTTACAGGTGCCCACCACCACGCCTGGCTAATTTTTGTATTTTCAGTAGAGATGGGGTTTCACCAACTTGGTCAGGCTGGTCTCTAACTCCTGACCTCAGGTGATCCACCTACCTCGGCCTCCCAAACTGCTGGGATTACAGTGTGAGTCCCCGAACCTGGCATTTAAAATTTTTTTAATAGAAAAAAATTATTTTTTAATAGGGTCTTGCTATGTTGCTCAGGCTGGTCTGAAACTCCTGAGCTCAAGTGATCCTCCGGCCTTGGCCTCCCAAAGTCCTGGGATGACAGGCGCCAGCCACTGCACCCTGCTGACTCACATTCTATGTTCATGCATAGCAGATACTCTGTCAGCTCTGATCCCAAAGCCTCTTCTGTACAAGTGCCCTACAGCTCACAAAATCATCATTAACAAAACAAGAAAATACCTGTTTATATAGCCTGTGTTTTCAGAGATAAATAAGATCAAAAGCCGTAGAACATTATCCCCAAGGAAAACACGTATGCCAGGAGTAGCTCCATGCCCCGTTCCTCAGTTCTGTCCAGCCTCGGTGAGAAATATCTGCTAGCAAGAGGACGTGGTAGTAAAGCCTCTTTCAATTTATCTGCCATATTATTCTGCTTTCTCTTTATGCATAATATTGGTCATTAATTTTGGGGCTGGTGGTGTTTGTTTCTTAATGTTCATGTCACTGATATCTCTTACTGCTACTACCTCTTCTCTGCCTTTAGTGATACAATTGATTGGTTTCATACTTGAAAAGTGATACTTTGCTTTTATTCCAGGAAACCTCATGTGGATGCTGGAAAGGTCACTGAGCTTGTGTGAAAGTGATACAAAAGTTTGGATGGCTTTGTGCCATTATGGGACAAAATTCAATACAGACAAAGCATGAAGGGCAAAAAGTGAATGGATCACTTGTCGAACGAAATCCAATTTTCAGATATTCATGATGCTACATCCTATTCACACTTTTCTTTTCCAATCCTTGTGTGAAATCATCACCTTCACAGATTCACTTGTCCCAACATGTAAGAATTCGCATTCCACATTTGTGCCAGAGTCTTGTTTACTATGTTTGGGTATGGTGTTATTCTGGTTGTAGTATGTATGTTATTATTTCATTATTGCCTTTATGCCTCAATAAACCATTTTGTGCCACTAATCCACTTTTGTGAAATGAAGCTAAAATGCAATGTGTGAGTAAAAATAAAAAGCCACCTTGAATAAAGTAGGCAGTATTATGTAAATGATTTGGAAGCGCATAAGCCTCAAGGTAGCAGACCCTACTTACTGGATAGCAGCTGCCCCCAAAATGACCAGCACAATTTGTGGCTCCTGTGCAACCTCTGAACACATCATTATTTTTAGCATTTTAATGGCATTTCTTGAAAAGCATAGTTTATCTTACATTTTCAATTTATGACACGAATATGAACAAAATTGCCTCACAGCTTTTCCTCTGAGGCTGCCTGTGGGATGCGTGATAGCCGTAGAGGGATGACCCAGGGTGTGTGAGCCACACTGCTCTCCACCTCTTGCCTTCTCCACTTAAATATTTGCTTACATTTTTAAAAGTTATTTTTCATAGTTTTATTTCCTATCCTTGGTTACCTTGGTTATTTACTTCTCTGGACTTTTTTTTTTTTTTTTTTCCAGATGGAATCTTGCTCTGTTGCCCAGGCTGGAGTTCTGTGGTGTGATCTCAGCTCACTGCAACCTCCACCTCCTGGGTTCAAGTGATTCTCCTGCCTCAGCCTCCTGAGTAGCTGGGATTACAGGCACCCGCCATGGCACCTGGCTAATTTTTGCATTTTTAGTAGAGACGGGGTTTAACCATGTTGGCCAGGCTGGTCTCAAACTGCTGACCTCAGGTGATCCGCCCATCTTGGTCTCCCAAAGTGCTTGGATTACAGGCATGAGCCACTGCACCCAGCCCTCTGGACTTTATTTTTGCATATAATCTTAGAATCTCTTTCCTTCTCCAAAAAGTTAACATGTTATCTCAGTAGTAGTCATTAAATCATTTTTATTTTCTCCATTTATTTCCACTGCCACGTTGATCACATACACTTCCTTACAGGCCTTCAGCAGAATTTCAGGGGCTCCCTTCGTATCAGCCCTGCAGGCAAATCTCTTTTCTTTCTGTTCCACTTTTTGATTTCTTATTCTACTCTTGCATTTGCACTGCGCTACTTTACTTAAGCTTAGTATGTTTTACTACTTGGTAGTGCAAGATCCACCTAATTTCTCTTCTTTTTTCACGTTTTTATTGGCCATTCTTTCCCAGGGAATATGCATATATTAGTGGTTCTGGGTTTTGGTTTTCACGCACACGGCTTTGGAATAAGCAAGAAGCACTCTACAAATATGAGACATTTTTCTTCTTGTAGTCTTATTATTAGCGATCCTATTAACAGGCAATTTTAATGAAATAGGTAACCTTTTCTCACATGGGAGATCTCAGGTTGTGATACTGTTACTAACATTTTATAAGAAGCCCTTCATATTGTGACCCTAAGTTTTCCTAGTCTGAAATGCTGGGAACACATGGATTGATGTGGTTGTCATTAACTAATGCAACAGGCCAAATTATTTCTCCACTGGACTGTGGAGACACTGCCACTATCTATTGGCCAAAATAATTAAGATTGGACTACATTTTTAGGATGCTAAAATTGCCAATAAAAAGTAAAAAACATGTAGTCAGCCTATTAGTTCCTTTGTTTCTATGACTCTAAGCAATCAATTTTTCACATTCCACACCTACACTGAGATAACTAACTCGGAAAGTTCAGTTTGGACACCAGGGAGGCAGAACTTTAAAGTAGCATCTTATTAAAAGCACATACAGGCAGAAAAACCCCATGGGTCTTGCTATGAGTTTGCATACTCTATGCGTATATTGTCAGGGCAAACATCTTAGAGATCCAGATGGTTCACAAAGCATCTTGTGATTAAGTGATCTGAGGCAAAGGACCCATTGGTGGCCTTGTATTGTTAGTAGTTAAATATGATATAGCTTCTGTAATCAGAATCCACTAAATGAAAACAGAGCGGGTACTACTGTTTGTACTTGGTGTGCCAAGTTAGGTTTCTCTGTGGACTTCAAGAGATTTTTTTAAATGTTGTTTTATTATATTTGTAATTAGCCCTTGTGAAGAAAGGCTCTTTTAGTTTCTGCAGTGATGCATTGCAGCTTTCATTATAACAAATACCCATGACCCCTGGTGCCTACCTGTAAACAATGATAGTTACTAGCCTCATTAGGAGACTAGCAGATGGCTCATAAAGTCCTCACTGGAGTTTCAACCCATTGGCGGCTTGCAGCGCACAAGTGTTTATCTTTAAACAGTGTAAAATATGTCAGAAGGGGTCTGCATTCTCCTTTCATTAGTATTAATGCATTCTGATTTTAACAAGGAAAATTTCTTTGATTATACTTTTTGTTTGTTTGCTTACTCTAACATGAACTGATTTTCAGAATTTTTTCTGGCATCTTACCTTTTGGAAGAACAAACCAAATTCTGTCAACTTCTCACTTTTGTCTTTACTCGTTCTGCAGACATTTCTGAATCCTACTATAGGCGAGGCTAAAATATTAGCGATAGAGTGATGAATACAATATGGTAGATGCTCAATAAATACTTACTGAAAATGCAATGGTTTCCCCCTAAGGACAGTTTTGCTCTCCACGGTTTCAGTTACCTGCAGCAAACCTTGATCTGAAAATATTACATGGAAAATTTCAGAAATGCAAAATTCGTAAGTTTTGAAAGTGCATGCTGCTCTGAGTGGCATAATGAAATCTTGCAACATTGGCTCTGTCCAGCCTGAGGGGTGAATCATTCCTTTCTCTAGCATATCCGTGGTGTCTACACTACCTGCCCGCTAGTCCCTTAGTAGCCGGCTTGGTTATCAGATTGATGGTCTCGGGTATCACAATGCTTGCATCCAAGCCACCCTTATTTTACTTTCTAGGGGTCCCAAAGTGCAAGAGTAGTGATGTGGGCAATTCGGATATGCCAAAGAGAAGCAATAAAGTACTTCTTCTAAGTGAAAAGGAGAAAGTTCTCAACTTATAAGGAAGGACAAAAAATTCTACACTGAGGTGTACTGATCTACAGTAAGGTCAAATCTTCAATCCGTGAAATTGTGAAGAAGGAACGAGAAATTTGTGCTAGTTCTGCTGTTGCATCTCAGATTGCTATAGTCATGGCCACAGTGCGTGGTAAGTGCTCAGTGAAGATGGAAAAAAGGCATCACATTGGTGGGCGGAAGACATGAACATAAAACATGTTTTAGGTATTCAGTGGAGGTCTTGGAACACAGGTACAGTGGCACTATTTTTCATATCTTCTGCCTATTTTTCGTATCTTTTACCTATCTTTCCCATTGGATGGTTTATCACTTTTTGCTCATTCATCAGTGAAATCATATTTTAAGATTAATTTTGTTTTTGAGATGGAGTTTCATTCTGTCACCCAGGCTGGAGTGCAGTGGCGTGATCTCAGCTTGCTGCAACCTCCACCTCCCGGGTTCAAGTGATTCTCCTGCTTCAGCCTCCCGAGTAGCTGGGACTACAGGTGTGCACCACCACACCTGGCTAATTTTTGTATTTTTAGTGGAGACGGGATTTCGCCATGTTGGCCAGGCTTGTCTTCAACTCCTGACCTCAGGTGATCTGCCT
Organism: Papio anubis; assembly: GCF_008728515.1. Taxonomy (NCBI): domain Eukaryota; kingdom Metazoa; phylum Chordata; class Mammalia; order Primates; family Cercopithecidae; genus Papio; species Papio anubis. The sequence goes on from NC_044978.1 coordinate 6,752,733, forward strand.
GCCTTGGCCTCCTAAAGTGCTGGGATTACAAGCGTGAGCCACTGCCCCTGGCCTTTAAGATTAATTTATATTAGATAAATTAACTGGTCATAAAGTATGCCCGTTTTAGATTTTTATAAACACAGCTGTGCACTACATAATGAAGTTTCAATCAGCATCGGTCAAGGTTATCATGGAGCTGCCCTAAGCAGGTGTTTCATTTTTGTGTTTGATACTGTATTTTTACTGTACCTCTTCTGTGTTTAGATATGTTCAGATACGTAAATCCTTGCCATTTTGCTACAGTTGCCTATAGTGTTCAGTAGAGTCACATGCTATACAGGTTTGTAGCCTAGGCGCAGTAGGCTGTACCTCGTACCTAGGTGTGTAGTAGGTTGGACCATCTAGATTTGTAGGTGGAAGACATGAACAGAAAATGTGTTTCAATTGACAACAAATGTGTTGTGCCAGAAAGCACTGAACTTACAGGAAGACTTGAGCAAGGGTTCCCCTGAAATAAGTGACACCAAGCCATTTACTACAAGTAAGGGATGGTTCCACAGATTCAAGAATAGGTTTGGACCGAAAAATAAAAAAATTACTGCAGAAGCTGCACCTGCCGATGAAGAAGCTGCTGCTGCATTTCTGGCAGAGCTGAGGAAGTTGATTAAGGAGAAAGAACACCATACAAATCTTCAACTGTGATGAAACGAGGTGTTTCTGGAAGAAGATGCCCAATAGAACCTACGTTCATAAAAGTTCAAAGGAGGCGCTGGGGCATGAAGCATGGATGGGCAGATTAACGCCGGTACCAGGTGACAATGCTGCAGGGCATATGATAAAGCCAGGTCTCATGCACAGAGTGAAGAATGCATGTGCTCTCAACAACCACCACCACCTACTATGTACCCACAAAAATTAAAAATTAAAAACTTCATGATTTAAACCCCCCCAAATTATCTGCCCATGTTCTGTCGCTATAATCAGAAAGTGTGGCTGAGAATCATCTCGTTCATGGAATGACTCCACCAATGCTTCATCCCAGAAGGGAAAAAATACTTGGAAGAGGAAGGGTTGGAATTTAAAGTCCTGTTTAGACAACAGACATTGCACCTGCACAGCCTGAATTTGTTTGTTGAGAAAATTAAACTGTCGAGGTTGTGTTTTTACCTCCAAGTACAACTCATTGCTTCAGCCCTTTGTCCAGGGCATGACATCATTTAGCTTGTCAAAACTGTATACACCCACCTGAGATTTTGATCAGCAATTGATGCAGACTCTAATCTGGACATAATGCGGTGCTGGAAATTATTCACTATCACTGACACAATAACACTCACCAAAGCTACAATGCATGAATCAAAACCAGCAATTATAAATGTCTGCAGCAAGAACCTATTGAGTGAAGTCATGAATGATTTTAAAGGCTTTCTGGGATTGATGAAGTTAGGAAAATCACTCGTGCAGAAAGACAAGCTGGTGGAGAACAATTTGCCAACATGCTTGAGAGGAAGTGGGAGAACACATTGAAGGCCATTGACAAGTGTTAAACCAGGAATTGGGAGAACTTGAGTCATCCACAGAGGAAGTGGAAGAAGAAACTGAAGTGGAATCAGCAATGTGGACATTACCAACATTTGCTGAAGTGTTTCCGATTTCACAGACTTTTAAAGACAAAATTATGAAATGTGATCCTTAGTTGGAATGCAGCATTAAAGTCACCCGCATGATCACCAGAGGATGAGAACGTCTGCAGCAAAGCTTTGAAGAGTTAGAGACAACTTCTGATTACAACGTTCTTCCAAAGTTTTCAGCAAAAAAATGTTCAACTATCCAGGATCCTCAGCTATCAACATCATCGGCTCCTGACATTCAACTGTCAGCATTGTCATGGCCCAGTGACCCGGACCACCCGTGGCAGCTCATCCCCCTTCGGACATAACGTCAGCAGGTCCGTAGTAGCCTAACACTATGTCACAACGCCAATGGCATTCACCTCACTTCACTCATCACAAAGGCATTTCATCCTCTCACATCATCGTCAGAAGGGCGAGTACAGCGCAGTAAGATATTTTGAGACAGCAAGACCAGATTCGCATAACTTTTGTTACAGTGTATCATTATAATTGGTCCATTTTATTATTGTTGTTGTTAATCTCTGACTCTGCCTAATTTATAGGTTAAGCTTTATCATAGGTATGTAGGCATAGGAAAAAAATACTGTGTATAGGGTTTGGCACTGTCTGAGGTTTCAGACATCCACTGGGGGTCTTGGAACATATCCCCAAAGATAAGGAGGGACTCCTGTACTTACAGAAAGACTGAAACTAAAATTAAAGTGCCGTTTCATTTTATATACTTGTGCTCTCTAGTGAAAGAGTACTTGAGCACTATTTCTCAAAGAGCCATATTATTTTTGTCTATACATATTTCCTTTGAACTACAAAATGTTAGAAATTGGAGAATATGTTTACATCAGCTTAAGACTTTTCTGAGTCAGACACATACGAAATTTTCAGGGCTAAAATTACCTAGATAAAAACAACAATAGTGAACATTTATTGAGCATTTACTGTGTGCCACTGCTTACCTATGCTAAGGATTTTATTACCTCACTTAATTCTGTAAAGTCTAAACAATCCACGGGGAAGGTACTATTTCCTCATTTTACAGATGAAACTAAAGCTTAAAAATATTAATCAAGTTACCCAAGTTCTCCCAGGCAAAATGTGGCTGAGACTAGGTTCAAATGGAGGGAATTTGACTCCAGACCCCATACTGTTTTGAACTGTTATATGTTAGTCACAACAGCGTTTACATCTAGACATCCATGTGTCTACAATAGTTTATTCCTACCCAGAATCATTTGGAAGACTGCATTTGTGAGTATTTAACCATTCGAACTGCTTGGTTCAAATCCTGGTTCTATCATTCAAAGCTGTGTGACTGGCCGGTCGCGGTGGCTCACGCCTGTAATCCCAGCACTTTGGGAAGCTGAGGCGGGTGGATCACCTGAGGTCAGGAGTTTGAGACCAGTTTGTCCAAAATGGTGAAACCCTGTCTCTACTAAAAATACAAAAATTAGCTAGGTGTGGTGGTACGTGCCTGTAATCCCAGCTACTCGGGAGGCTGAGGCAAGAGAATTGCTTGAACCCAAAAGACAGAGGTTGCAGTGAGCTGAGATCACGACACTGCACTCTATCCTGGGCAACAGAGCAAGACTCTGTCTCATAAATAAATAAATAAATAAATAAACGAATGCTGTGTGACTACCGGCAAGTGACTTCACCTCACCAGGTTTTGTTTTCCTTACTTAGAAACTGCAGGTAATTATAGTGCCCACCTCATAGGGTTGATATGAGGATAAAATGATGTAATATATGCAAAGCACTTAAGGGAGCAGGTGGCACATAGTACATCCTATTATACAAATAGCTGTTACTACTATTATTCTTATCAATGTTATTAGAGAGTCCGTTGCTCCTATTTGAGCTCAATGTGTCCCTAAAGGAATTCATACTCAGTGTTGTTATACCTTCTGATTTTTAAAGAGAAACTAAAACCTAGATTTTTTTTTTAAATGAGGTCTCCCAATTTTTAAATGTCAACACCTAATGGAAACTTTCAAAACTCCTGAGTGAGCAAAGGAAAATGTCTGTAGGCCAAATGCAGCCCACCATGGGCAGTTTGTGCAGTGAACTGCAGTGAAGTTACAGAATAAGGACCAGAGAATGCAGACACCAGAGGGGATTGTTTATGCCACTTGGAATAGCCTAGTGTCTAAACAGGTCTTTGGGAAATTCACTTAGCATCCAATGTTACAGACTTACCTGGTCTGATTGGCTTGGTCCACTAATTGTGTTGCTAGCTGGTAAGAATTATGTTAGGTACCATATCCCTCAGGTATTCTCTAAAAGATGATTAATTTGAGTTGATTACTTTCAACAAAACAAAAAGGAATCAAGGAGCCGAGTGTGGTGGTGTGTACCTGTAGTTCCAGCTACTCAGGAGGCTGAGGCAGGAGGATTGTTTAGGAAATCGAGGCTGCAGTGAGCTATGATCGCACTGCACTTCAGCCTGGGTGACAGAGTGAGACTTTGTTTCTAAAGAAAGAAACTGAAAGGTGAAGGAAAGTTACGAGATTTCCATTTCCAGAAACCGAAGCCTCGATGTTATCCACAGGGAAGGTGTTGCTCAGATTGTATATACCAGTGCTGTACGTTTCCTTGGACATTTAAATGATGATATGTCTATTTTCATTTCTAAGATGGTTCTGCCAGAATGTCTAGGCTCTGTCATCATATACTACGGTCTATCCAACAACACTTAATTATTTTAGAAATATTATCAGAAGTTGAGGTTTGTTTATCTGCCAGGTCTATCAGCACCTGAGTCCTTCACAAGCTGGCTGTCGCAGTCGCAGCAGGAATCACTCTGGCCCTGACTCGTGTCCCAGCACCGATCCAAACGCCGGTTCCAGCGGCTCTAGCAGCTGGCCAGGCATGTGCTTCAGCCGATAAAATATGCTGAGACGGACATATAGTTTTGAAAAACTCAGTAGTAGTGAATGAGTATCCATGTTAACTTAAATATAAATAAATAAGTAAATTTACAAAGAGGGATTTATAGGATTAAATAAAGAACAGCATGTGACCAGAGATGTTGTGGAAGGACACTGAATAGTGTTTTTGTGCTGGCCATGCTTTTCCTTGGTGGTGTCCGGAAGGGCTGAATTTCCTTAGCCCTGGTTTTCCTTGAGGGAAAAACCACACGCAAAGGGTTCCAGCCTCTATTTTGCGGAAGAATGCCACACTCAGCATTGCGTTTTTAGAAGTAATAATGTGCTCCATTCATTCATTTGTTAATTACTTATTTAAAAAAAATTTTTTTTAATTTTTTTAAATTTTGAGATGTAGTCTCGCTCTGTTTCCCAGGCTGGAGTGCAGTGGCCAGATCTCGGCTCACTGCAACCTCTGCCACCCAGGTTCAAGCGATTCTCCTGCCTCAGCCTCCTAGTAACTGGGATTACAAGGTGTGCGCCACCACACCCGGCTAACTTTTGTGTTTTTAGTAGAGACAGGGTTTTGCCATTTTGGCCCAGCTCGTCTCGAACTCTTGACCTCAAATGATCCACCCACCTTGGCCTCCCAGAGTGCTGGGATTGCAGGAGTGAGCCACCGCACCCTGCTCATTTATTAATTTATTTGTCCAATATTTATCAATCTCCTACCATGCCCAAGGCACCTTAGAGGGCACCGAGGATACAACAGCAAACACGACACAGTCCCTGCCCTCAGCCAGCTCAAGAGCTGGAGGGAGAGACGGGTGAGTGAAAACAGTGCACTGAGATGGAAGATGGGAGGGGCAATCGGGGGTGCTTCACAGAGGAGGAGGCATGTTGATAACGTGGTAACGTGGAACGTTGGTAACGTTCCGTGATAACGTGGAAAGTTGGTAACGTTCCGTGAAGTCTGCATCTTCAAATGCCCCTAGCTCTGTCTAGGCTGATGAGAGAGGAGAATGGCCAGGCCTGAGAAGTGGCTTATGGTTGGAGGGGAGTCAGAAAGGGAAGGATGATTTCTCAGAAGGAATGAGAGGAGCGCAGCCCCCTTGGTGATCCCCACTTCCTGGGGAACGGGCCTTTTCCTGGCAGTGCTGTGCTGCGGCCCCGCGGGCCAAATGCGGGTAGACATGCTGCCCTCCCGCGCGTGGCCGGGAGAAGGGCAGGGCACTGTTCCTTCCCTGTGCCCCTCCCCTCTGCCATCAGTCTCCACTTCTCTGTTTACCTCTCTGCCCTCTCGCCCCTAAACCTCCTTTCTCTCCCCATCTGGCTTCCCTCTCCATCCGTCAGTGAGCTGTGATTGCGCTGCACTCCAGCCTGGGCGACAGAGTGAGACTTTGTCTCTAAAAAAGAAGAAGAAGAAGAAAAACGAATGATGAAGGCAAGTGACAAGATTTCCATGTCCAGAAACCCAAGTCTTGACGTTATCCACACGGAAGGTGTCGCTCAGAATACACTTTTCTTGGTGCGCTTTTCTTCCTAGCTTAGGGCATTTCCTTCTATTTCGGGATCCGGAGGTAGGAAAGGGCTTGTGGGGCCCCCTGTCTTTCACTTGGCTGTTCCGATTCTGCCATCTTCAGGAGAAGGACGGCCCTGCAACTGCATTCAATTCAGTTTCTTGCCTGCGGAGGGTGAAAAAACAAGGAGGGTCTCAAGAACTGAGCGCAGCTGTGAGGAGCAGCTCACAAGGAAGGAGGTAAATGTTTTCTCTTAGATATCCGCCCCAGCCTGTGTCTGCTCTGGGTGCGGGACCTGGGGGGTCAGAGATACAAATGTGTCTAGGCAGCCAAAATGTCAAGCAATTACACTGTTCCAAGAGCGGAAGGTTAAATGTGTATGCCACACGCAAAATACAATTGTGCTGACGGCACTTGGAGAAATGAGTGGCTATCTCAGGCTAAGCCAGTTCTCAAAACAGGAGTGCTCACTTGCTGGGAATTGGAGGAAAATCACGAATTCACTTCAAGGTATAGCGCTTTGGCTTGCCAGAAAATTGCTGTGAGTGGGCAAGGATGGGGGCATTAGTATTGGGGGCTTGGGGTCAGGGGCAGATCTGCTGAGAGAACTAATGACTTGAGTTGGAGTGAAAACAAGAATAAAAGACTTTGTATTCAATTTCCACTCCCTTGAAACACACTACCCTGTGTGAGTCATACAGAATTAATGATATGACCACGCAACAGTAGGACTACGGAGATACACTAATATTGATGAATATTTTTTCATTTTTATTGCACTTTTCAAGTATGCCAAAAAAACATTAAAAGTTCATAAAAGAAAATAACTTGGCTCCATTATGACTGATCTCATACCTGCAAATGAGTCCATGGTACCACAAGCTTACTAGCCATCTGCGCTTATTGGGACAGGCCCATTTTTCACTGTTTGTGGTCCCAGATGTCTGGACGTTTCAGATGAACTCCTGGGTTTGAGTATTGGTTTTTACCAGAGGAACAGAGTCGTGGGAGACTAAATCCCACTTGATTCCAGAAATACTTTGAGGAAGGAAGAAGACATGGGTAAATAAGATGCTGACTTTGTCAGCTGATGAGTATTAATTATATCAACCAATATTGATTGACCTCTTAAGCTTAAAATTTATCACTCAAATTGTAGCTCACATAGCGTGGACTACACAATAGCTGCTTTTGCTGGTTGGTGGTTCTGCTGCTATAGCCAACTGTGCTGAATTTTTTTTTGCTCAGAAGCTGACATGTTTGGGAGGGAAATAGCTTTCTGGCCCTTTAATAAGTAATTCTAGTTAGTCCTCTCCCATCCATCCCAAATCAATAGGAAGCACAGTCAAGAGGAACCCATCATCTGGTGTTGAAAGGTAGATTTGCAGAAGTCCACCCATGTGTAGCGGAGACAGAATACTCAGCAGATATTTCCCAGGCTCCCCTGCAGGCTCAGCCCCTGCAGAGGGGAAGTGGATAAGCCTCATTTCTGGACTGAAGCTGCATGTTGAATGGGTAAAGCCCGTGGTCATAAGCAGGCTGCTTCAATGACATGGAAGACACAACTCTGCAGTCACTGGAACCACGATGGACTCTGTGTGTGCTGGAAATGAACCTTCATGGTGCTAAGTCACTGAGATTTCAGATTTTGTCCGTTACCCTAACATATCATTGCCTACACACACTAGTAGGCTGTTTATCTTTTTCTAAAGCAAGAAAAACCACACATCAATAAACATTTGCTGTGCCTCTGTTATACGCAAGAGGACATAGCAGTGAACTCCCTCCCCGAAGAGCACTTTCTCCATGGAAGTCTCTGATTCATCGTTCACTGTTCCCATGGGTGACTGACGACATCCCAAACTCTGAAGGCTGGTGACAATCCAGTTCGGGAATATCTGTGTGGAGGAAGCATTGGCTCTGATGCCAGAAACTCAAATTAGCTTTTGATATTTAATGTCATTTAATCTTGTCTGTTTACTTATTTAAAATAACTGTGACTTTCTTCATTTTCAATGGGCATTAAAGTACATTTTGTACTTGATGGAAGATTAGTGTCTCTTGAAACATATCATGTGAAGTAATTTTAGACTCCTTTTCTTCCCAAATTAGGCTGCCATCAAGCCCTGCTGCTTCCATCACAGAGTGTCCAAAGCACTCTCATTCTTGCACCTTCACCATCAATGGGCTCAATTAAAAAACAAACCCTGACTTTTGGGTATATAGCAAGGAGTAGGTGGGCAGACCAGAGACAGTCACCTTTTAAAAATCTCATCTGAGAGGCTTACTTACTTCGTAATTCTCTTGAGTGATGTACCTGAGGGAGTCTCTCATACCTTCAGAAAGAAAGAATGTTTTCTATTTTGTTGCTAATCTTACCATGGAACCTTAAATAAAGAATAGTGAAATTTTATTAGGGAAGGAAAGTAGGGAGAAGAGAGTGATTAATATACTCAGTTTCTCAAGTGCAAAGAAATTTCAGCGAGCTGTAAAGTTTGAGTATGTGTGTAACTTTTTATTTCCCCTTGATGTATGATTAGGTTTACTACCTCTTGATATTAACATTTACACACCAGCTGTAGTAGCAACACATTTTACATTCTTTTGCAAATTAGTTTTCAATCCAGTATGTCTCTGGAAAGGGAAGTAAAATCTTGCTAAAGAATACAAACTCGCTCTTGTAAACCAGAATATTACATTTTTGACAGAAACTAAAGGGAAGAGAGAGAGAGATGAGAACGCAATATGATGAATGCTTGTTGCTGTAATACACATTTCATCACTTAATTCTCACTACAATCTGAAGATAGAAATAATCCCCATTTTACAGATGAGGATACTGAGCCTTAAGGGAATAGGAGTATTTCCTAACTTTAGCCTGCTGGTCCTGCGAGGGGCGGGTGGAGCTGGCATGCTGACACAGCCTTTCTGACCCCAGAGTTAGTGTGTTTCTCCCATTCTGCCAGACTGGCTGCGGGAGGATGCCCCACCACAGCTCCATCTTCAAGTCATGCCTATTCCATCTGGCTCTCCAGAGGTGTTAGGGCATGCATTTTCAGTGGGTGCAATATTGTCTCCAATGGGGCAAAAATTGGTTTTTGGGAAGAGGCAGGAATCTTTGTCTTGCTGTAAAGCACCAGTATAGTGCAGAAACAGATATCCAGCATGCCTGTGCTATTAACATCTCATGGAGGGGGTGATTAGGAACAAAAGTGGCTAAAAAAGGCTGGTTATAGGGGTGCTAATGAAAACAAGGTTGAGAAACAATGGGCAAAGGGAAGAGGAGCGGCCCAGGAGACGTGAGCGGCTGTTCAGTGGGTTGTTGCATCTGCTGTTGGTCTGGGACCGTAATTGGGGGATGACCTGGAGCCCCAGGTGCCTTGGGTTCTTTCTTATTCTTTCTGAACATGGAAGTTCAGAGAACGCACAGACCACAACCAATAAATGGAATCTGTTGCTAGATCTTCATCCCGACCTTTTGTCCTCCAACTCCTTCAAACCTTCACTGGTAGATTTAGCTCACACAGAGCAATGGCAAAAAGGCTTCAAGGAAATGCACAGGAGCTCCTTTCCCTAAGCAGCTCGGGGACACCTGAAGTGGAAACACTTTCTAGAGCAAGGATTCAAAGACCCTTCCATCTGTCCAGTTCACAGATCCCCCGGGGACCCTATTGGTCTGGGACATGTGTGTTGTTCCCCGTCTGCTCTCTCGTAATTGGCACCAAGGGTAGGGGAAGGTTGAAGGTTTTTTGGAAAACGAAGCTAATCATTAGGTCTACCTAAAGATTCCTCCACCAAAGTGGGATGTGAGGCTTTACTCCTGTGACCTCAGGGGTCTGTCTTGTCACTCATACAGGGGACTGAGGAAGTGGCTGCAATGACTCAATTCTTCTGTGTGACTTCTCTGCCCTCGACAGAGCAGAACTTAAGGCAGACATCCTCTGGAATAACGGTGCCACTCACTTCTCATTTTAAAATTACATCAGTAGTAGTCCTAGGAGCAGATTTTTCTTTCTTTTTTTTTTTTTTTTTTGAGCAAAACCGGAAACTAAAGAACAGGGCTCCAATATCCTGTGTCTCCTCTGTGTTGTAACTGGGCATACCTTGTTTCCACTAACTTTTGTCTTCATCTTGAAGGCGGGAGAGGCCTGTTTAAGATTTTTTAATGTGGGAAAGAGGAAGAGCTATGTTAATAGTAAGAGGAAAACTATGCATTTAGGTCACTCACTAACACACTTAAAAGAAAAAGTTTCCAGTCACAATAAATAATTGGATTTCTTGCAGGGGACACACAATACTTCAGATAACTCCTTTCCGCTTTTTCTGGGTTTTTGATGCCTGGTAGGAGGGAGTTGGGGAGAGACGCTTCACAGTGGATGGAGGGAGATAAAAGGGAAGGATCTGACAGTTGCCATTACCACCGTGCCGTATCGTTTACCTCAGCCAGGAGTCACTAACGCGCCAGGTCACCCCTGGGGTAGAGGGCAAGACGAGGAGTTTACACAGCCACGTAGGGTAGCTGGCTGGCTGGGGGCATTCATCAAAGTGTGACAACAAACATGAGAAGATGTGTTCAGGCACAGAGATGAAGATGACAGTGCTTTCCTTGCGATGCTGCAGCACTTTGGTGGAAGGGGTGCTTTCATTTAATAATGGTGACATCAGCTCCTTCTGAGCTTTTGAGAAGGAGTCACACAATTAAGGGTTTAGTGAAACAGCCTGTTTCTTTAGAATTGAGCCCTTCCTAAGAATGTATTGTTTCACTAAAATGCCTTCCTCTGCAGCAACTCCAAATCTGAACTGGAAATCTTTCTCTTTTATTGTGGTAAAATATATATAACATAAAATTTACCGTTTTACTGATGTTTCCTTGTACCATTCAGTGGCATTAAGTACATTCGCATTGTTGTGAGACTATCCCCACCATCCACCTCCAGAACTTTTTCATTAGCCCCAGCTGAGCTCCGTTGACATCGAACGCTAACTCCCTATTCCTCGCTCCTCTCAACCCTGGGTGACCGCTGTTCTATTTTCTGTTTCTATGAATTTGACTATTTCCAAGAACTTTGTAAAAGAGGAATTATACAACATTTGTCTTTTGTGTCTGGCTTATTTCATCGAGCATAACGTCTTCAAGGTTCATCCGTGTTGTAGCATGTATCAGAATTTCATTTTCCCCTCATTTAAAAATTGTGCTAAAATACACATGCATAAAATTTATCATCTTACCATTTTTAAGTGTATAGGTCAGTGGCATTAAATATATTCATAATGGTATGCAACCATCAATGGTTGCATAATGGTATGCAACCATTCATCTCCATAACTTTTTGGCCTTGTAAAACAGAAACTCTGTACCCATTAAATTTCCAAATCTTCCCCTACCCCCAGCTCCTGACAACCTCTAATCTCTTTTTGTGTCTATGACACTGACGGCTCTAAGTATTAATACATCATATTAGTGGAATCACACAATATTTTTCTTTTTATGATTGGCTTAATTTGGTTAGCATAATGTCCTCAAGATTCATTGTATTATAGCATGTGTCAGAATTTCCTTCCTTTGTAAGTCGTGTAATATTCCATTGTACATATATACTACATTTCAGTTATTAATTCATCCATTCATCAGTGAACACTTGGGTTGCTTCCAATTTAGGCTATTGTGAACAATGCTGTTATGAACATGGATGTGCAGATATCTCTTTGAGACTCTGCTTTCAATTCTTTCAGCACTCAGAAGTGAAATTGTTGGATCATATGGTAATCTATTCTTCCTACAAGGACTTCCTACAAGGAATCTACTGTTTCCTACAAGGACTGCACCATTTTACATTCCCACCAACAATGCACGTGGTTTCAATTTCTCCACATCTTCATCAACACTTGTTATTTTCTGTTTGTTTGATAGTAGCCCTCCTAATAGGTGTGAGGTGGTATCTTGTAGTTGTTTTGATTTGTATTTTCTAAGGATTAAAGATGCTAAGCATTTTTTTTATGTACTTGTTGGCTATTTGTACATCTTCTTTGATGAAATGTCTATTTAAGTTTTTGCCTTCTTTTTTTTTTTTTTTTTTTGAGACAGGGTCTTGCTCTGTCACCCAGGCTGGAGTACCCTGGTGCAATCTCAGCTCACTGCAACCTCCCCGTCCCAGGTTCCAGTGATTCTCCCACCTCAACCTCCCGAGTAGCTGGGATTACAGGCATGTGCCACCACACCCGGCTAATTTTTATATTTTTAGTAGAGATGGGTTTCACCATGCTGGCCAGGCTGGTCTCGAACTCCTGGCCTCAAGTTATCCACCAACCTCAGCCTCCTAAAGTGCTGGGATTATAGGCATGAGCCACTGCGCCTGGTCTTTTTTTGCCTGCTTTTGAGGTGGATTGTTTGTGTTTTTTAAATTGTCGTTGAGTTTCAAGAATTCTTTTATATCCTGGATGTTAATCCTTTATCAGATATATGATTTGCAAACATTTCCTCCCATCCTGTTCCCTTTTTTACTATGTTGTATAGCTTTTTATGCACAAAAATTTTAAATTATTATGAAGTTCAATTTTTCTGTTTTTTTCTTCAGTTGCACATGTCTTTAATGTCATATCCAAGATATCATTGCCCAACTCAGTGTCATGAAGCTTTTGCTCTATGTTTTCTCCTAAGATTTTAATAGTTTTAGGGCTTACATTTAGGTTTTTATCCATTTTGGGTTAATTTTTGCATATGGTGCTAGGTAAGGCTCCAGCTTCATTCTTTGCAAAACTGGATAGATATGACTATCCAGTTTTCCCAGCACCATTTGTTGAAAAGACTATCTTTCCCCCATTGAGGAGTCTTGGCACCTTTGTAAAAAAATTATTTGAACATAAATGTGCAGGTTTATTTCTGGGCTTTCTATTCAATTCCACTGGTCCATATTTCTGTCTTTATACCAATACTACACTGCTTTGATTATTGTAGCTTTGTATTAAGTTTTCAAATCAGGAAATGTGAGTCGTCTAGCTTTGTTCTTTCTTTTTCAAGATTGTTTGGTCAGTTTGGGATCCCTTGAAATTTCGTATGAATTTTAGGATGGGTTTTTCTATTTCTACAAAAAAGTGGGATTTTGATAGAGATTGCATTGAGTCTATAGATTGCTTTGGATAGTGTTGCTGTCTTAACAATGTTAAATCTTTCAATTCATGAACAAGGGATATGTTTCCATTTACTTATGCCTTTTAAAATTTCTTTCATCAATATTTTGTAGTTTTCATTGTACACATCTTTTACCATGTTGGTTAAGTTGATTCTCAAGTATTTCATTCTTTTTGATACTATTGTAAATATAATTATTTTCATAATTTCCTTTTCGGATTGTTTATTGTCAGTGTATAAAAATGCAACCGATTTTTGCATGTTGAAAAGTCAACATGCAAAAGACACAAAGGTGTCTTGCTACTTTGTTGAATTAATGGATTAATTCAACTTTTTGTATGTGGAATCTTTAGGGTTTTCTACATATAAAATCATATCATCTGCACAGATAATTTTACTTCTTCCTTTCATATATTGGTTTATTGGGAACAGGCCCCCCAAAATCTGGCCATCAACTGGCCCCAAAACTGGCCATAAACAAAATCTCTGCAGCACTATGACATGTTCGTGTTGGCCATAACACTCACGCTGAAGGTTGTGGGTTTACCGGAATGAGGACAAGGAACACCTGGCCCACCCAGGGCGGAAAACCGCTTAAAGGCGTTCTTAAACCACAAACAATAGCATGCCTTAAGGACATGCTCCTGCTGCAGATAACTAGCCAGACCCATCCCTTTATTTTGGCCCATCCCTTTGTTTCCCATTAAGGGATACTTTTAGTTAATCTGGTATCTATAGAAACAATGCTAATGACTGGCTTGCTGTTTAATAAATACATGGGTAAATCTCTGTTCAAGGCTTTCAGCTCTGAAGGCTGTGAGACCCCTGATTTCCCACTTCACACCTCTATATTTCTGTGTATGTGTCTTTAATTCCTCTAGCGCTGCTGGGTTAGGGTCTCCCCGACCAAGCTGGTCTCAGCATTAGTTCACTTGATGGTGTTCCCCAGGTCACTTCAGTTGTGTTTACTTTTCTCCAGTTTTTTCCTTCTGCTTCTCAAACTCAGTATTTTCCACTGTTCTATCTTCAAATTTACTGATTTTTTTTCCCTGCCTAATTAAATGTGCCTCTGAATTCCTTTAGTGCAGGGATGACCTTCTCTCAGGAGAATCGCTTGAAACCGGAAGGCAGAGGTTGCAGTGAGTCGAGACCGTGCCACTGCACTCCAGCCTGGGCAACAAGAGCAAAACTCCATCTCAAAAAAAAAAAAAAAAATCCAATAATTTGGCTGAGCATCGTGGTTCATACTTGTAATCCCAGCACTTTGGGATGCTGAAATGGGAGGATCACTAGAAGCCAGGAGTACAAGACTAGCCTGGGCAACAAAGCACGGCCTCGTCTCTATTAAAAAAAAAAAAAAAAAAAGTTTTTTAAGTTAGCCAGACATGTAGCTCCTGTAGCCTCAGCTACTCAGGAGGCTGAGGCAGGAGGATCACTTCAGCTTAGGAGTTTGAGGCTGCAGTGAGCTGTGACTGTGCCACTGTACTTCAGCATGGGTGATTGAGACCCCCATCTCTAAAAAAAAAAGAAAAAAAAATCCAATAATTTTTAAGAAACCTGTAATAACTCCTCAGCTTTTTGTTCCTGGTTACTAGAAGCTTCTCACTCAATTATGGAGGATTCCTGGTTGCAGCAACATTTCAGCAGCTCTGCTGGGTACTTGCAACTTTGCCCATTTGCTCAGGGATTGTGAATTCTCCTTGTGACACTTCTCTCAACATTATGAGGTCTGAAAAGCAACCTTGAAAAGAAGACGACACTGGAGACCTCTCAAAGGTGGGGCAGGTCCAGTGTGTGTCTGTAATAGACTCTATGAAGATACCCATTTCCCTACAATCAAAATTAAGTGCAGAAAATACGATTTCTCTGCATTTACATTTCATCTGCACAGAGTCACAGGCTACTTTTCATTTAAAAGCTATTGTGACATAAATATGATTTCTTCCATTGTTATGATAAAATAATTTGAATGTTGAGCCTTAAGTTCCAAGTTCAAATTGTTGTTTATGATTGTTCCTATTAGTGGAGTATGTGAAGATTGGCCAAATTTCTAGAGGCTGTTGGGAAAACCTGCTGATGAGAGTTTTTTATTTGCAAGAAAGGAAAAAAACCCACTAGTGTTAAAGTGCACTTTCTAATTAGCCAAAGTCTTGGCCAGGCGTGTACTGGCAAAACTGATTCGGTGAAATCTTGAATGTGACATTCAGGTCCTTCAGCTCCATGATGGGTTTATTTATTCAAAATGGCAGACTCATATTCAAGTTTTGTTTCTGTTGTTGCTTAAATTTATATGAGTAGTAGTATATTAGTCCATTCTCACACTGCTAATAAAGATATACCCAAGACTGGGTAGAGGAAAGAGGTTTAATTGACTCACAGTTCAGCATGGCTGAGGAGGCCTCAGGAAACTTACAATCTCGGCGGAAGGGGAAGCAAACATGCCTGTCTTCAAATGGCAGCAGCAAGGAGAAGTGCCGAGCAAAAGGAGGAAAAGCTCGTTATAAAACCATCAGATCTTGTGAGAACCCACTCAGTGTCATGAGAACAGCATGAGGGTAACCTCACCTGTGATTAAATTCCCTCCTATTGGGTTCCTCCCACAACACGTGGGCATTACGACAACTGCAATTCAAGATGAGATTTGGGTGGGGACACAGTCAAACCATGTCACGTAGTGTGACTTGAAGCCATCCCAAATTTCTGTGATGATTAAGAAAGGCAACATAGGAATCTGTCCCCAGCAATAGAGAAGTAATGAGATGACTAAATAATAAAAATTACACCACTGATGTTAAGGAGATATTTAATTGTGTTACACTGAAATTTAAAATACAACAAAATGTATAAAATGTATGTGTATGATTTAAAGACTAATGTACCAATATATTCATCACCCAAATGAAAAAATAGAATATTACTAGTATCTTGGAAGCCTCCATGTGCCTTTCTCCAAGCACATTCTACCATCACCCTGTTGAGTAATGGTTTAGACAATAATCATCTGGGGAGCCTTTTGAACTGTATTGATATACTGGCGCCAATCCTATTACACATTAGAATAAGGGGAGTCCAGGAATATGTGTTTGTATGGGTATAGGTGTGTGTGTATAAAGTTTTTATTATAATATGCAGCTAAGGATAAAACCATTGTACTAAAAGAGTTCTTCTCAAACTATAATGTGCATACAAATCACCTAAAAATCCTGTTAAAAGGCAGCCCATAAAATATACCCTCTTAGCAAATTTCCAGTATTCAGGACTATGTTATTAACTATAGTTCTCGTGGTGTATGTTACATCTATGGACTTGTTCGTCCTATGTAACTTTGAACCCTTTGGCCTACCTCTCTCATTTTCTTGCCCTCCTTCCACTCCCAGTAACCACCTTTCTACTCTGTTTCTATGTTTTCAACATTTTTAAAAAGATTCCACCTGTACATGAGATTATGCAGTATTTGTCTTTCTGGACCCAAATTATTTCAATGAGCATAATATCTTCCAGGTTCATCTATGTTATCTCAAATGTCAGGATCTCCTTTCATTATTTGTATAGATTTTTAGGTGCTCTTACCACAAAAAAGGAACCTATATGAGCTGATGGGTATATTAATTTGCTTGAATGTGGTAATCATTTCACTGTGTATATTTATATTAAAATGTCATGTTGTGCACCTTTAATATAAGCAATTTTTAAAAGATAAAATGTAGCCCATGGAGGATTTGTTAGGTTTCATCCTGAGTAATTATATTTTTATTATTATTGTACATGGTATCTTTACATTACAAGTGCATTACAATGTTGGTTTTTGTGAATTGATATTATTTAGCAAACATGCTATACAATTTTACTAATTATGATAGTTTTTCTACAGATTAATTTTCTATGTAGACTGTTGAATCACTTTGCAGATAATGACAATTTTGTTCTTTTTCTGTCTGATTCTTCTATGTTTCTCTCTTCTCTCTCTTTTTTTTTTTGGCTTTTCTCAGTTGATGGCTAGGCTTTCCAAACAATTTTTTTTTTTTTGAGACCAAGTCTCACACTGTTGCCTGGGCTGGAGTGCAATGGCGCAATCTCGGCTCACTGCAACCTCCATCTCCCAGGTTCAAGCGATTCTCCTGCCTCAGCTTACTGAGTAGCTGGGATTACAGGCACCTGCCACCACACCCAGTTAATTTTTTTTGTATTTTTGGTAGAGACGGGATTTCACTATGTTGGCCAGGCTGGTCTCAAACTCCTGACCTCACGATCCACCAACCTTGGCCTCCCAAAGTGATGAGATTGCGGGTGTGAGCCACTGTGCCCAGCCTCCAAACAATCTTAAAGAGAAAGGGTGATAGTGGATATTCATGTTGTATTTCTGCTCTTAAAGAGAATGTTTTCAACATTTCATAATTATGATGCTTTCTCAGAGGTTTTTTTTTTTTTTTGAGGATGTCTTTTACAGAGAAAGTTATAAAAGCAGAAATACATAGAATAAAAAACACAGTTTCAATAAAGAGAATCAACCCAGCCAAAGGTTGGGCCTTTCACAAGACTAACAAAGTAGACAACAGCAAGATGTCTTAATTATTAAGAAAGTGGTTTTCTATTCTCAGCTTGCTGAATTTTTATCATGAATGGATATTGAATGTTATTGAATGATTTTTCTGCATTATTTAATTTTCTCCTTTAAAGATCTATAATAGTGGTGCATTATATTAATTGACCTTGAATTCTCAGAATCAACCCAATATGTTAATCAACAGAGTGTTATGTTTAGACATTGCTACATTTGGTTAGCTTATATTTTGTTCAAGATTTTTATATCTATGTCAGGCTAGCCTCACAATCTCTTTTTTCATTCCCTGGAAGAAACTGAAATTGTCTGTTTCTTGGATATTTGGTCAAGCTAGAACTAGTAATTTGAATTGTTTTTTTGTGTGTGTCACAAGACATGTATTTATTTTTATTTATTTATTTATTTATTTATTCGAGACAGAGTGTTGCTCTGTAGCCCAGGCTGGAGTGCAGTGGCATGGTCTCGGGTCACTGTAAACTTTGCCTCCCAGGTTCCAGCAATTCCCCTGCCTCAGCCTCCTGAGTAGCTGGGATTACAGGTGCCTGCCACCGTGCCTGGCCAATTTTTGTATTTTTAATAGAGATGGGGTTTCACCCTGTTGGCCAGGCTGGTCTTGAACTCCAGATCTCGTGATCCACCTGCCTCAGCCTCCCAAAGTGCTGGGATTATAGGCATGAGCCACCTCTCCGGGCAACACAAGACTTTTAAATTACAGATTTACTTTTGCTAATGGTTGAGACGTTTTCTAAGTTTGTGTATTAGTTTGCTAGGACTGCCATAACAAAGTGCCACAGATGGCATGACCGAAACAACAGAAATGTGTTTCCTCACAGTTCCGGAGGCTGGAAGTCCGAGATCAAGGTGTTGGCAGGGTTGGTTTCTCCCGAGGCCTCTCTCTTTGGCTGGCAGTTGGCCACCTTCTCCCCGTGTCTTCACTTGGTGTTTCCTCTGTATGTATCTGTGTGTATCCCCTCTTATGACACCAATCCTATTGGATTATGAGCCACTCTGATCTCATTTATACTTAACGGCCTCTTTAAAGACCCTATTGCCAAATACAGTCATATGCTGAGGTACAGAATTCTGAGGTACATATTCTGAGGTAAAGACCCTATTGCCACATACAGGCATATTCTGAGGGGGTTAGGACTTTAACATATGAATTTGGAGGGAACATAGTTCAGCTCATAATAGGATATATTCATTTCCTCTAAGTTTTTAAACTAATTGTCCCAAATTTGTTCATATCTTATAATGTTTTCTCTCCAGCCTCTAGAGATATGTGCATATTAATTCTTAGTTTATATGTCTCTTTCTTTCTGTTTCATTAATCTTGTTGTTGTCTATTTTATTAGTCTTGTCAAAGACCAAATTTTTAGCTTTGTTAATTCTCTATCTTGGAACTATGTTTTTTATTTTATGCATTTATGCTTTTATATTTATTATGTTGTTTCTTCCACTTTTGGGGAATTATTCAGCTATTTTTTTCTAACTCAATAAATTAGATGCTTAGGTCATACATTTGAGACTTCTTTTCCAGTATAAGCATTTGAGGCTATCAAACTCACTCTCAATACCACTATATCTCGTATATTTTTAATATGTACTAGTTTATTATTCTATTCTAAATATTTTATAATTTCCATCAGAGCCTCTCACTTCTGTGAAATTCTTTAGAAGTGTGTTTTGTATCTCTAAAGGTATGAGGATTTTCTACCTTTTTTGCTGTTGATTTCCAGTGTAATTGTCTAGTGGTCAAATAATACGTTCTGAACAATACCAACCTGCTGGAATTTATTGAAGTTTTCTTGAAGCCTAGCATGTGGTCACTTCTCTAAATGGGTAAATGTATACTTGAAAAGAATATATATTCTGAGAGAGAGAGCGAATCATAGATCCTGATTGTCTATTGTGCTATTCTAATTTTTCACATTATTACTGACTTAAAAATCTGTCTCTACCAATTGCTGAAACAAATGTTAGAAAAACTTCAACTATGATCATGGATTTGTTAGTATATCTTGTAGCTGTCAATTTTTTACTTCATGTTATTTGAAACTATATTATTAGTTGTATATATATATGTGGAGAAATGTTGTATCTTCCTAAAGAGTAGAATCTTAATCATTAGGTATAATATACGTCTAACATTACCCAGAATTGTTTTGGTTAACATTTACCTGGTATATCTTTATTCACTTTTTTGATTAAAATACATTTTTTTTTCATAGACGGAGTCTTGCTTTGTTGCCCAGACTGGATTGCAGTGGCTCTCTATAATCTCAAACTCCTGGGCTCAAGCAACCTTCTCGCCTCAGCCTCCTGAGCAGCTGGGACTACAGGTATGTACCATCGTGCCTCGCTAATATTTTTATTTTTGATTTTTTGGCAGAGATAGGATCTCACTATGTTGCCCAGGCTGTTCTCAAACTCCTGGTCTCAAATCATCCTTCCGCCTTAGCCTCCAAAAGCACTGGGTCTACCGGCATGAGCCACTATGCTTAGCCCATTTTTTTTTTAAATTACTGTATCCTTATGTTTTAGGTAAGTCTTTGATAAATATCTTGATTTCATATATTTTTTCCAGTTTAACAATATTAATTGGGAAGTTTCACTTAACTATTTTTTTATCTATTTATATTTGGATTCACTTATTATATCTTGTTGTATATTTTCTATTTGTTCTGCCTTTCTTTTTTCTTCTTCTTTTTTTTTTTTTTTTTAAGATGGAGTCTTGCTCTGTCACCCAGCTGTGCCATGGAACGATTTTGGCTCACTGCAGCCTCTGCCTCCTGAGTTCAAGTGATTCTCCTGCCTTAGCCTCTCAAGTAGCTTGGATTACAGGTGCCCACCACCAAGCCCAGCTAATCTTTGTATTTTTAGTGGAGATAGGGTTTTACCCTGTTGGCCAGGCTGGTCTCAAACTCCTGACTTCAAGTGATCCTCCTGCCTCAGCCTCCCAAAGTGCTGGGATTACAGGCGTGAGCCACTGCACCTGGCCTCTTTTCTTTGTTATGAATTATTTATTTTTCCTTCTCTATTAGTTTAGAAGTTATATTGTGATGTCTATTATTTTAGCAGTAACTTTAGTTACTTAAACTGCATGGTTAATAGTCTAAACTTAATTACTAACTTTACTTTCTAATAAAAAAATACAAGTTCTTATAATGCTATAATCCTGATCACCCCTTCCAACTTCTACACTATTTCTGTCCAGTATTTTTACTTTTCTTTTACCCTATAAACATTCTTACTGTTTTATTCTCAGTATTTGTTTATATTTACCTGATATTTGCCAGTATCTTCGCTCACCATTCCTTGAATCTCAGATCTTCCTTTTGTAATAATTTAACTTATTCTTGTCCTTGAAATTTTCTTTCATGTGATTCTCCTAAAGTCAAGTTCAGCTTTTACTTGCCTGAAAAGGTCTTTATTTTACCCCTTCTCTTGAAAGATTGTGTTACCAAGAACATAATTGTAGGTTGACAGATATTTTATCTCAGCATGTCAAAAACATGGTTCCACTGTCTTTTGAGTTACATTGTTGATGCTGAGAAGTCGCCAGTATAATTGCCATTCCTAACTAAGTGATTCATCTTTTCTCTCTGATTGCTTTTATTATATAGCCTTCTCTTTTTTTTTGGTGTTCTGCAGTTTGGATGCTCCTAGGTGTGCATTGTTTTAATTTATCCTCCTTGTTATCAGTTGGGTTGGTTGTATATGAGATTGATATATATATTCACCAATTTCCGGGAAATTCAGCTATTTGATACTGTCTCTACCCTCGCTATATTCTGGTTATTTCTTTAAATCTCTCTTCTGGATAACTAATTTTCTTTTCAGACATGTATCATCTTTTGTTTAACTTTCCACTGAGTTTCTAGTTTCAGTGATAATATTTTATCTCTAAAAGTTCTGCAGAGTTTTTTCCAAAATAATCGATTATATGATCTAACGTTTCTACCAGCAATGTTCAGTGTTCTGCATTCTCACCGACACTTGGTGTGGTCATATTTTTAATTTTAGCGATTTTAGTGGATATGTAACAGTGCTTCACTGAGGCTTTAGTCTACATTTGCCTGATGACTAATGATATTGAGTATCTTTTTATGCACTTTATGGCTATTCCTATATCTTATCTTGTGAGTATGTAACATTTTTGTCTACTTTTAAAAATTATTTAACCTTATTATTGAATTGTTGATGTCTTTATATATTTTGTATAAAATTCTTGGTCAGATATATGTATTGTGAATATTTCTCTCAGTCTGTAGTTGTCTTTTCATTTTCTTAACTGTGTTTTTTTCTTTTCTTTTCTTTTTTCTTTTTTCTGTATTTTTTATTTTTACCAGAGCTTATATTTGATTAATTGTGTCTTTTGAAGTATGGAAATGTTTGTTCATAATGTCCAACTTCCCAACTTTTCTTTTGTGTTAAGTGCATTCCATGTCCTGTCTATAAAAGCTTTGCCTTTCCCAAGATTATGAAGGCTTTCTCCTGGAAAATTTATAATTTTAGCTTTTACAATTAGATATATGATTTATTTAAAGCTAGTTTTTCTGTATTGTGTGAAGTAATGTTTAAAGTTTATTTTGTTTCCCATATAGATAACTAGTTGTTCCAATATCATTTGTTAAAAGATTATCTTTTCTCCCATTGGATTACCTTGGCACTTTTGTCAAAGATTAGCAGATCTTTTCTACATGTGGGCTTATTTTTGGACTCTATGTCTATATATTGATACATGTCTATCCTTATATGAAAACTACACTGTCTTAATTACTGTAGCTTTATAGTAAACCTTGAGAGCACATAGAGTAAGTCCTCCAAATTTGTTCATTTTTTTCGAAATAGTTTTAGCTCTTCTAGGTATTTTCATTTCTCTATATATTTTAGAACCAGCTTGGCAATTTATACCAAAAAAAGAGTTGGCCGGGAGCAGTGGCTCACGCCTGTAATCCCAGCACTTTGGGAGGCCAAGGAGGGTGGATCACGAGGTCAGGAGATTGAGACCATCCTGGCTAACACGGTGAAACCCCATCTCTACTAAAAAATACAAAAACTTAGCCAGGCGTGGTGGTGGGCACCTGTAGTCCCAGCTACTCAGGAGGCTGAGGCACGAGAATGGCGGGAACCCAGGAGGCAGAGCTTGCAGTGAGCTGAGATCGCGCCACTGCACTCCAGCCTGGGCGACAGAGTGAGACTCCATCTCAAAAAAAAAAAAAAAGGAATCTTCTGGGATTTTGACTGAGATTGTGCTTATTCTATAGATCCATTTGGGGATAATTAATACCTTAACATTATACAATACATAAACAAGGCATATCTCTCTATTTATCAAGATCTCTAATCTGTCATCCAGGCTGGAGTGCAGTAATGTGATCTCAGCTCACTGCATCCTCTGCCTCCTGGGCTCAAGCAATTCTCCTGCCTCAACCTGCCGAGTACCTGGAACTACAGGTGCCCACCACCATGCACAGCTAATTTTTGTATTTTTTAGTAGAGATGGGGTTTCACCATGTTGACTAAGCTGGTCTTGAACTTCTGACCTCAAGTGATCCACCTGACTTGGCCTCCCAAAGTGCTGGGATTACAGGTGTGAGCCACCGCACCTGTATGGCCATATTGCTGTATTTCAATTTGCTAATTTTAAAGCACTTTTTCATTTGTGTTTGTGACAAATACTGGTCAAAATTTTGTTTTCTTATAAATTTTGTCATCAAGGTAATGTTCATCTAATATAATTGTTGGGATATGTTCAATTTCTTTAATGTGACTAGTCAGATTTTTATTTCTTCTTGTATCTGTTTTGGTAATTTATGTTTTTCAAGACATTTGTCCACTTCATCTAAGTTGTTATTATAAGTTTATAATATATTTGTATTATTCTTTTGGTTTCTACAGGGACTGTAGTGATGATGTCCCCTCTTTCATTCCTGATATTTATGATCTTGATTTTTGTGTTAGACTGATAGGGCTGCCATGACAAAATACCATAGGCTGTGTGGCCTAAACAACAGAAATTTACTTTCTCACATTTTTGGAGGCTAGAAGTCCAAGATTAAGGTGCCATCAGGGTTGGTTTCTGGTAGCCTCTTGTTTCCCTGGCTTGCACCCAGCCACATTCTCACTGTGTCCTCACACGGTCTTTCCTCTGTGTATGCACACAAAAAGAGATCTCTGGTGTCTCTTCCTCTTCTTGGAGTAGAACCCCACCCTTACAACCTCATTTAACCTAAATTACCTCCTTAAAGGCCCTATCTCCAAACAACATTACATGGGGGGCTAGGACTTCAACATATAAATTTGGGGGGAACATAATTCAGTTTGTAACATTCTGCCCTCTGGCCTCCCAAAACTTAAGCTTTTTTTTTTTTTTTTCGCTTGCAAAATACATTTATCCTCTACCAAGAGCCTCAAAAGTCTTAACCTATTTCAGTATCAATTCCAAGTCCAAAGTTTCATCTAAATATCATCTAAATCAGGCATGGGTGAGACTCCAGGTGTGATTTGTCCTGAGGCAAAATTCCTTTTTATCTGTGAATGTGTGAAACAGACAAGTTACGTGCTTCCAAAATACAACGGTGGGACAGGTATAAGATAGACATTTCCATTCCAAAAGGGAGACACTGGAAGGAAGAAAGGGGTTATGGGCCCCAAGCAAGTACAAAACCTAGCAAGGCAAATGTATGAGATCTTAGGGCTCAAGGATAATCCTCTTTGCTTGGATGCTCTTGCTATCTGGGCCCAGTGGGACATCAATATCACTCCAAATGACCAGATTATGGTTCTGCCACCTTGGTTCTGAATGGAGGCCCCGCCCTTGAGATACTGGGTGGGGACAGGCTGGCCTACTGAAACATGAAAGGCAGCCCTGCCTCTGAAACTGAGGAGGTAACAGTCTTGCATTCTGATCCTGTAATGGGAGTGGAGACCTTAATAATCTCTAAGCCATCTTTGGGACCATTCTTCCCTTTTCTTGAAGGAGAAAGCAAGTTATCAGCCAAATAGCTCTACTGTCTCATCACATAGAATCCCAAGAGTCCCAAAGCCTGGTTTTAATTTCATCCCATCTCTGTTGCCTTTGGTCCAAACTGGCATTGTTTATTCTGGTATAATCCCATCTCTATTCCTGGCTTTTGATGAAATGGTTGATTAACTTCACGGATAATCTCTTTATGGAGTGATTGCATAGTCACACTTTTGGCATTCTTTCCAAAACACGCTTTCTTGTTTTTTGAAATATGGATAGGTTGAGAGTTTCCCAAAACTTCAAGTACTGTTTCCTTTTTGCCTAACAATTCGTTCTTCAATTCATCTCCCTGCTCTCACATTTTACTACAAGCAGTAAGGAGAACCCAGGCTGAACCTTCCACATGTTGCTTAGTAATTTCCTATGCTAGATATCCAAGGTTACCACTCACGAGTTCTACCTTCCACAAAACACTAGAACATCATTGAGCCAAATTCTCTGCCACTTGGATTTTCTTTCCTTCAGTTTCCAATAGCATGTTCCTCACTGGTGTTTGAGACCTCACCAGAAGCATTAATTTTTTTTTTCCATAGGTTATTGGGGTACAGGTGGTATTTGGTACATGAGTAAGTTCTTTAGTGGTAATGTTGAAATTTTGGTGCACTCATCACCTGAGCAGTATACATTGCACCCTATTTATAGTCTTTTATCCCTCCCTCCCCTCACACCCTTCCCCCAAGTCTCCAAAGCCCATGTATCATTCTTATGCCTTTACATCCTCATAGCTTAGCTCCCACATATCAGTAAGAACATAGAGTGTTTGGTTTTCCATTCCTGAGTTACTTCACTTTGAATAATAGTCTCCAATATCATCCAGGTCATTGCAAATGCCTTTAATTCATTTTGTTTTATGGCTGAGTAGTATTCCATCATATGTATACCACAGGTTTTTTTTTTTTTTGAGACACAGTCTTGCCCTGTCGCCCGGGTTGGAGTGCAATGGCACGATCTTGGCTCACTGCAACCTCTGTCTCCTGGGTTCAAGTGATTCTCCTGCCTCAGCCTCCTGAATAGCTGGGATTACAGGCACATGCCCAGCTAATTATTTTGTTTTTTAATCTTTAGTAGAGATGGGATTTCACCATGTTGGCCAGGCTTGTCTCGAACTGACCTCATGATCCACCCACCTCAGCCTCCCAAAGTGCTGGAATTACAGGCATGAGCCACTGCATCTGGCCACCAGTTTCTTTATCCGCTCGTTGATTGATGGGCATTTGGGTTGGTTTCATGATTTTGCAATTGCAAATTGTGCTGCTATAAACATGCGTGTGTAAGTATCTTTTTCGTATAATGACTTCTTTTCCTCTGGATAGATATCCAGTAGTGGGATTGCTGGATCAAATGGTAGTTCTACTTTTAGTTCTTTCAGGAATCTTCTCAAAGTTTTCCACAGTGGCTGTACAAGTTTACATTCCCACCAGCAGTGTAGAAGTATTCTCTGATCACCACATCCATGCCATCCATGACAACATCTACTTTTTAAAAATTTTTTGATTATGACCATTCTTGCAGGAGTAAGGTGGTATCGCATGTGGTTTTGATTTGCATTTCCCTGATCATTAGTGATGTTGAGCATTTTTTCATGTTTGTAGTCCATTTGTGTATCTTCTTTTGAGAATTGTCTATTCATGTCCATAACCCACTTTTTGATGGGATTGTTTTTTTCTTACTGATTTGTTTGAGTTCATTGTAGACTCTAGGTATTAGTTTTTTGCCAGATGTATGGATTGTGAAGATTTTATCTCACTTAGTGGGTTGTCTGTTTAGTCTGCTGACTGTTTCTTTTGCTGTGCAAAAGCTCTTTAGTTTAATTAGGTCCCAGCAATTTATCTTTGTTTTTATTGCATTTGCTTTTGGGTTTTTGGTCATGAAATCCTTGCCTAAGTCAATGTCTAGAAGGGTTTTTCCAATGTTATCTTCTAGAGTTTTTATTGTTCCAGGTCTTAGGTTTAAGTCCTTTATCTTGAGTTGATTTTTGTATAAGGTGAGAGATGAGGATCCAGTTTCATTCTCCTATAGGTGGCTAGCAAATTATCCCAGCATCATTTGTTGAAAAGGATGTCCTTTCTCCACTTTATATTTGTGTTTGCTTTGTTGAAGATCAGTTGGCTGTAAGTATTTGGGTTTATTTCTGGGTTTTCTATTCTGTTCCATTGGTCTGTGTGCCTATTTTTATACCAGTACCATGCTGTTTTGGTGACTATGGCCTTATAGTATAGTTTGAAATCAGGTAGTGTGATGCTTCCAGATTTGTTCTTTTTGCTTAGTCTTGCTTTGGCTATGGGAAGTCTTTTTTGGTTCCATGTGAATTTTAGAATTGTTCTTTATAATTCTGTGAAGAATGATGTTGGTATTTTGATGGGGATTGCATTCAATTTGTAGATTGCTTTTGGCAGTATGGTTATTTTCACAATATTGATTCTTACCCATCCATGAACATGGGATGTGTTTCCATTTGCTTGTGTCATCTATGATTTCTTTCAGCAGTGTTTTGTAGTTTTCTTTGTAGAGATCTTTCGACTCCTTGGTTAGGTATATTCCTAAGTATTTTATTTTTTTGCAGCTATTGTAAAAGAGGTTGAGTTTGTGATTCTCCACTTGGTCGCTGGTGGTATATAGAAGAGCTACTGATTTGTGTACATTCATCTTTATCTGGAAACTTTGCTGAATTCTTTTATCAGTTCTAGGAGCTTTCTGGAGAAGTCTTTAGAGTTTTCAAGGTAAATGATCATATCATCAGCTAACAGTGACAGTTTGACTTCCTGTTAACAGATTTGGATGCCGTTTATTTCTTTCTCTTGTCTGACTGCTCTGGTTAGGACTTTCAGTACTAGATTGAAGAGGAGTGGTGAGAGTGAGCATCCTTGTCTTGTTCCAGTTCTCAGAGGGAATGCTTTCAACTTTTGCCCATTCAGTATTATGTTGACTGTGGGTTTGTCATAGATGGCTTTTATTACGTTGAGGTATGTCCCTTGTATGCCAATTTTGTTAAGAGTTTTAGTCATAAAGGGATGCTGGATTTTGTTGAATGCTTTTTCTGCATCTGTGGAGATGATCATGTGATTTTTGTTTTTAATTCCATTTACATGGTATCAAAAATTTATTGACTTGTGTATGTTAAACCATTCTTGCATCCCTGGTAGGAAACCCACTTGATCATGGTGGATTATCTTTTTGATATGTTGTTGGATTTGCTTAGCTAGTATTTTGTTAAGGATTTTAACATCTATGTTCATCAGGGATATTGGTTTGTAGTTTTCTTTTTTGATTATGTCCTTTCCTGGTTTTGGTATTAGGGTGATGCTTGTTTCATAGAATGAATTAGGGAGGGTTTCTCTACCTTGCGGAATAATGTCAAAAGGATTGATACCAATTCCTCTTTGAATGTCCAATAGAATTCTGCTGTGAATCCATCTGGTCCTGGACTTTTTCTTGTTGGTAATTTTTTGATTACCATTTCAGTCTCACTGCTTGCTATTGGTTTGTTTGGGGTATCTAATTCTACATGATATAAGCTAGGAGGGTTGTGTTTTTCCAGGAATTCATCCATCTCTTCTAGATTTTCTAGTTTATGTGCATAAAGGTGTTCACAGTAGCCTTGAATGACCTTTTGTATTTCAGTGGTAGCAGTTGTGACACCTCCTGTTTCATTTCTCAATGAGGTTATTTGGATTTTCTCCCTTCTTTTCTTGGTTAATCTTGCTAATGGTCTATCAATTTTATTTATCTTTTCAAAGAACCAACTTCTTGTTTCATTTATCTTTTGTATTTGTTGTTGTTTCAATTTCATTCAGTTCTGCTCTGATTTTGGTTATTTTCTTTCTTCTGTTAGTTTTGGGTTTTGTTTGTTCTTGTTTCTCTAGTTCCTTGAGGTGTGACCTTAGAATGTCAGTTTGTGCTCTTTCAGTCTTTTTGATGTAGGTGTTTAGAACTATGAACTTTACTCTTAGCACTGTCTTTGATGTATCCCAGAGATTTCAATAGCTTGTATCATTATTGTTGTTCAGTTTGAAAATTTTTAAATTTTCCATATTGATTTTGTTTTTGACTCAATGCTCATTCAGGAGTGAGTTTTTAAATTTCCGTGTATTTACATGGTTTTGAAGGTTCCTTTTGGAGTTGATTTCCAGTTTTATTCCACTGTGGTCTGAGAGAGTGCTTGATATAATTTCAATTTTCTTAAATTTATTGAGACTCGTTTTGTGGCCTATTGTATGGTCCATCTTGGAGAAAGTTCCATGTGCTGTTGAACAGAATGCATATTCTGAGGTTGTTGGATGAAACATTTTGTATATATCTGTTAAGTCCATTTGTTCCAAGGTATAATTTAAATCCATTGTTTCTTTGTTGACTTTCCATCTTGATGACCTGTCTAGTGCTGTCAGTGGAGTATTGAAGTCCCCACTATTATTGTGTTGCTGTCTATCTCATTTCTTAGGTCTATTAGTAATTGTTTTATAAATTTGGGGATGCCAGTGTTAGGTGCATATATGTTTAGGGTTGTGATATTTTCCTGTTGGACAAGGCCTTTTACCATTATGTAATGCCCCTCTTTGTCTCTTTTAACTGCTGTTGCTTTAAAGTTTGTTTTGTCTGATGTAAGCGTAGCTACACTTGCTCACTTTTGGCATCCATTTGCATGAAATGCCTTTTTCCACCCCTTTAAGTTTATGTGAGTCCTCATGTGTTAGGTAAGTCTCCTGAAGGCAGCAGATGGTTGGTGAGTTCTTATCCATTCTACAGTTCTATATCTTTTTTTTTTTTTAGATGGAGTCTTGTTCTGTCACCCAGGATGGAATGCAGTGGCGTGATATCAGCTCACTGTAACCTTTACCTCCGGGGTTCAAGCGATTCTCCTGCCTCAGCCTCCTGAGTAGCTGGAATTACAGGCATGTGCCACCATGCCTGACTAATTTTTGTATTTTTAGTAGAAACAGAATTTCGCCATGTTGGCCTGGCAGATCTCAAACTCCTGACTTCAGGTGATCCGCCTGCCTTGTCCTCCCAAAGTGCTAGGACTAAAAGCACGAGCCACTGTGCCCAGCCAGTTCTGTATCTTTTAAGTGGAGCATTTGGGCCATTTATATTCAATGAGATGTAAGGTACCATTGCATTCATTGTGCTATTTATTGCCTGTGTACCTTGGGTTTTTGCTTTTCATTTTTGCTCTTTAAATTGTATTTTTGTTTCAAAGGTTCTGTGTGGTTTATGCTTTAAAGAGGTTCTGTTTTGATGTGTTTCCAGGATTTGTTTCAAGATTTAGAGGTCCTTTTAGCAATTCTTATAGTAGTGGCTTGGTAGTGGTGACTTCTCTCAGCATGTTTGTCTGAAAAAGACTGTATCTTTCGTTCAGACATGATGCTTAATTTCACTGGATCCAAAATTCTTGAGTGATAATGGTTTTGTTTGAGGAGGCTGAAGATAAGGCCCCAATGACTTCTAGCTCTAGGGTTTCTGCTGAGAAGTCTGCTGTTAATCTGATAGGTTTTCCTTTGTGAGTTACCTGGTGCTTTTGTCTCACAGCTCTAAAGATTCTTTCCTTTGTCTTAACTTTAGATATCCTGATGACACTGTGCCTAGGTGATGAATTTTTTGCAATGAATTTCCCAGGTGTTCTTTGTGCTTCTTGTCTTTGGATGTCTAGGTCTCTAGTAAGACCAGGGAAGTTTCCCTCAATTATTCCCCCAAATATGTTTTCCAAACTTTTAGATT
Organism: Papio anubis; assembly: GCF_008728515.1. Taxonomy (NCBI): domain Eukaryota; kingdom Metazoa; phylum Chordata; class Mammalia; order Primates; family Cercopithecidae; genus Papio; species Papio anubis. Next base: position 6,783,165 of record NC_044978.1, read on the forward strand.
TCTCTTCTTCCTCAGGAACACCAATTATTCTTAGGTTTGGTTGTTTAATATAATCCCAGACTTCTTGGAGGCTTTGTTCATATTTTCCTATTCTTTTTTCTTTGTCTTTATTGGATTGGGTTAATTCAAAGACCTTGTCTTCGAGCTCTGAATTTCTTTCTTCTTGTTGTTTAGTTCTGTTCCTGAGACTTTCCAGAGCATTTTGCATTTCTATAAGTGTGTCCAATGTTTCCCAAAATTTTGTTTTTTCTTTATGTTATCTATTTCCTTGAATATTTCTCCCTTCATTTATTGTATAATTTTTTGGATTTCCTTGCTTTGCGTTTTTCTGGTGCCTCCCTGATTACCTGAATAACTAACCTCCTGAATTCTTTTTCAGGTAAATTAGGGATTTCTTCTTGGTTTGGATCCATTGCCGGTGAGTTAGTGTGATTTTGGGTTGGGGGGGTATTAATGAGCCTTGTTTTGTCATATTACCAGAGTTGGTTTTCTGGTTCCTTCTTATTTGGGTAGGCTCTGTCAGAGGGAAGGTCTAGGGCTGAAGGCTGTTGTTCAGATTCTTTTGTGCCACAGGGTTTTCCCTGATGTAGTACTTCCCCGCTTTTCCTATGGATGTGGCTTCCTGTGAGCCAAGCTGTAGTGATTGTTATCTCTGTTCTGGGTCTAGCCACCCAGCAAGAGAGTCCTGTGATGCGAATCATCTATGAGTCTCTCGGCTGTGCATACCAGCAGCTGTTCTGGTGGAGGTGGCAGGAGGGTGAAATGGACTCTGAGGGTTCTTAGTTTTGGTGGTTTAATGTTCTATCTTTGTGCTGATTGCCCTCCTGCCAGGAGGTGGCGCTTTCCAGAGAACATCAGCTGTGGTAGTATGGTGAGAAGCTGCCGGTGGGCAGGGCCATAGAACTCCCAAGAGTATATGCCCAGTATATGCTCTTTGTCTTCAGCTACCAGGGTGGGTAGGGAAGGCCCATCAGGTGGGGCCAGGGATAGGTGGGTCTGAGCTCAGACTCTCACTGGGTGGGTCTTGCTGCAGCTGCTGTGGGAGTTGGGGATGAGGTTCCCAGGTGTTCCCAGGTATGTGGAGTTGCGTACCTAGGAGGATTATGGCTGCCTCTACTGAGTCATGCAGGTTGTCAGGGAAGTGGGGGGAAAGCTGGCAGTCACAGGCCTCACCCAGCTCCCACGCAATCCAAAGGGCTGGTCTCACTTCCACTATCCCCCGCTAAGAGCCCTGAGTCTGTTTCCAGGCAGTGGGTGAGCAGGGGTTGAGAACTTGCCCCAGGCTACCTGCCTCCCAGCTGCGAAATAAAGGAGTTTTGGTTCTTCCCCGGCCTGTGGAGTCTGCACACCGGATTTGCACCCTCCCCCAAGTTCTGGTCAGGGGGCTTCTCACCCAGTTCAAATTGTTACAAAGTTCAGCTGGAGACTTCCTTCTTCCTGCGTCATTTTCCCCTGTGCCTCTGGCCGCCCTCCCAAAGGATCCCTGTGGTGCCAGGCAGAAATGGCCTTCTTGGGGACCCAGCGAACTCCCAGGGCCTTTCCCGCTGCTTCCTCTACCCCTGTATTTTGCTCAGCTCTAAATTGACTCAGCCTCCAGGTAAGGTCAGAAACTTCTCCTGAAAACTAGACCTTCTGTTACCCCAGTGGGGGTGTGTGTTTGGGGTGGAGGGTCTCCCTTTTTATCACTTCACAGTTTGGACATTCACAGTATTTGGGGTGTCTTCCGGTCCTGCAGGAGCAGCCTGCTTCCTTCAGAGGGTCTGTGGGTCCTCTGGGGACTGCTGGTTTGTTCTTGCAGTTGTTCTGGAGCTAAAATTGATAATGCGAGTCTCCGTAGGCTGCTTTCTGTCCGAGTTGGAGCTGCAATCTAGTCCTGCCTGCCATCCGCCATGATGATCTCTTTCTGGCCAGAGGCATATTTAATGTCCTATTTCTATTAACGTTCTATTCATGATGATATATATTCTCTAAGATGATAAAAGCTTTCACTTTCTCTACAGCTATCCTCTCCTCTTGTTGAGCTCTCACCAGAATCACTGTAACGTCCATATTTCCACTAAAGTCTTTTCATGGCAATTTAGGCTTTTTCTAGCATGCACCTCAAAGCTGGTTCAGCCTCTACCCATTATCCATTTCCAAAGTCTCTTCCACATTTTTAGGTGTTTGTTGCAGTAGCACTCCATCTCTTGGTACTGAAATATGTATTATCATTATTATTATCAGCTTGGGCTGCCATAACAGAACACTACAGACTGGATGGTTTAAATAACAGAAATTTATTTTCTCACAGTTCTGGCGACTAGAAGTTCAAGATCAAGGTGCCAGAAAATTTGGTTTCTGGGGAGGGCTCTCTTGGCTTGCAGAGTGCTGCCGTCTCACTGTGTCCTTCTAGGGCCTTTCTTCTATGCATGTGTAGAGAAAGAGAGAGAGCTCTGGCGTCTCTTCCTCTTCTTGTAAGATCACTAGTGCTATTGGTTTAGAGCCTCAATAGTTTTTTTTTTTTTTTTTTTTTTTTTTTTCCGAGGCAGAGTCTGGCTCTGTCACCCAGGCTGGAGTGCAATGATGCGATCTCGGCTCACTGCAACCTCCGCCTCCCAGGTTCAAGCGATTCTCCTGCCTCAGCCTCCCGAGTAGCTGAGATTACAGGCATGCATCACCATGCCTGGTTAATTTTTGTATAAGGCTTCAATCTTATGACCTAATTTAATTATTTCCTCAATGGCTGTATCTCCAAATACAATAGCACTGGGGATGAGGGCTTTAACATCTGGATTTTGGGAGGACACAATTTGGCCCAGTTTTCTGTCCTTTTTCATTTTTACTTTTGGCAATTTAACTATATGTTTATCAACTTTGCTGATATTTTCAAAGAACCAGCTTTGGGATTTATTAACTTTCTCTATTGGATGTCAATTTCTATTTCATCGATTTATACTTTTATCTTTATTATTTCCTTTCCTCAACTTACTTTCATTTAATTTGCCTTTACAGTGGTTCCCCCCACTTATCCACAGTTTATTTTCCACAGTTTCAGTTATCCATGGTCAACTGCGGTCTAAAATATTAAAGGGAAAATTCCAGAAATAAACAATTCACGTGTTTTACATTGTGTGCCATTCTGAGTAGCATGATGGAACCTCCCTCTGTCCTGCTCTGTCCTGCCCAGCATATGAATCATCCCTTTATTCAGTGTATCTCAGCTTTATATGCTGCCTGCCTGTGAATCACTTGGTAGCTGTCTCAGTTATCAGATTGGCAAATCGTAAGAAGATGGCTGAGTGTAGTACAATGCCATGTTTTGAGAAAGAGAGAGACCACATTCACATAACTTGTATGACAGTACATTCCTATAATTGTTCTATTTTATTATTAGTTATTGCTGTTAATCTCTGACTGTGCCTAATTTATAAATTAAACTTTCTCATAGGTTTATATATATAGGTGAAAACATAGTATGCATAGGGTTTGGTATTATCCATGGTTTCAGGCATCCACTGCGGAAGTGGCAGGGTGGGGGTTGGTCATAAAATGTATCCTTTGTGGAGAAGAGGGGCCACTATATATCTAGCTTCTTATTGACTGACTTTTCTCCCTTGCATGTCTAGTAACTTTTTCTTGGATGCTGAAAATTTTGAATAGTACATTGTTCATGTCTTGGTTTTGCTAAATTTCTTTAAGATGTGTTGACATTTTTTTTGGTAGGTAGTTAAGAAACTTGCAGTTCAGCTTCACCTTTTGGTGAAGAACCTTTTGGGGCTTGTCTCAGGCTTTTGCTGGGGTAGATCAACAATAGTCCTGGCTCTAGGCCTAGTTTAGCTCCGGATCTAAAGCATCGTCTTGCTAATGCCCTAGATGTTAGTGAGGTTTTTCCACACTGGTTGGCATGGGGTTTTTGCTCTGTCGTCCAGGCTGGGGTGCAGTGGTGCAATGCAATCTTGGCTCACTGCAACCTTGGCTTCGGGGCTCAAGCAATCCTCTCCGCTTTGCTTCCCAAGTAGCTGGGACTACATGTGCATGCCACCACACCTGACAAAGTTTTATATTTTTAGTAGAGATGGGGTTTCACCATGTTGTCCAGACTGGTCTTGAACTCTTGGGTTCAAGTGATCCACAAACCTTGGCCTCCAAAAGTGCTGGGATTATAGGTATGAGCCACTGTGCCTGGCTGGCATGTTCTCCCAGCCCAATGTGAGCTCTGAGAATTGTTTGGCTTACAGCTTCTTAGGAGACCCTTCTGGGCCCATCCATGGATATATTAATATTCAGCAATAGAATCAAGGGAATCCCTCTGTTGATTTCTACATCTCTTTATCTGTACAGATCCTACCCCTCAGTATTCTGCCTGGCAAATTCCTGCTACTTGAGGCCCCCTTATCTCACTTAATGAAATCCCCATATATTGCTTGGATTCTCTCTCCCTGCAGCACAGTCCAAAAAATACCACCAAGCAGACAGCTGAGGGAGGACTTACCCTGTTTTTTCCCCTTTTTATTACATATCAAAGTCCTGTGAAAAATCTCTTGTCCAGTGTCTAAGTCTGATAGAAAATTTGAATGTGATATGAAGCGTGTTAGACCTCTGTTCAGTTTTCCAGTTGTTGACAGTAGGAGGGCAAAGCCAGCACTAATTACTCCAATAGAGTTAAAAATGGCAGCGTTGCAATAGCCTTTTAACTCATATCTCTGATTCTATCCTTGTAACTCTCCAATCTATTTTTTCACGTATCTTCCAGGGTAATCTTTTGAAAACAGAAGTCAGATTGGGCCGCTTCTTTGTTGAAGATTCTCAGCGGGTTTCCCACCTCTCTCAGAGTAAAGCCCTAAATCCCTACCATTGTCTAAGTCCCGCCATTGCCTGGTTCCGGGTTCCCTTCTTCATTCGTTACCATCTTCATTGCCTCTTCCTTCCCCGAATCACGCTGCGTCGGCCATTTTCATTTCCTTCTTGTTCCTTGAACACCCCGGCACACGCCTGCCTTCCAGTCTTTGCACTTGCTCTCCCCAGTGCTTGGTTCTCTCTGCCTGAATCTGCCGGACTCAGCTGCTCTTCTCCAGCTCTCTTCTCAGACGTCAGCGCATCGCAGAGCCTTCTCTGACCAGTCCATTGTAAACCACCTCAGCCCCTGCACTTCATGTTCTGTTCCGTCCCCTGCTTTATTTTTCTTCATAGCATTTCCAGCCACCCAGTATATTACATGTTTGTTTACTCTCTTGATTCCCCCAGCTAGAATATAAGCTCTGTGTGAGCAAAGACCTTTTTTGTTCACTGCTGTATCTTGAGTGACTAGAACAGAGTGCCTAGCTCTGCAAATATTTTTTGAGTAGTGCTTAAATGAGTCGGGAGCAATAGTAGAAATTCTGTTTTCAACTCAGATCCTGAATCTGAGGCGACTAAACTCCCACAACGGGATTTCAACTGCCTTCCTATCACTGTAACTTGCAGAGTGAAGCTGATTATTTCAAAGTCATTGACAGAATGAAAGTTTTGGCAGGGAGGGAGGAAGTTAGGCAAGGAAAGAGAGAGGGAGAGAGAAAGAGAAAGAGAGAGAGACAGAGACAGACAGAGAGACTGAGTTGCCAAGCCAAACAAACAGAAAACACTGAAACCATTCCAGGACTTTCAGTGTAGAGGAACTAGAAGTTGATGATAGGACTTGACAGAGCCTTCTTCAAAGTTGTACATATTGATGCTCAAGTTAGTAATAAATGTACGATTTTTTTTTTTTAAGACAAAGTCTTGCTCTGTCACCCAGGCCAGAGTGCAATGGCAAGATCTTGGCTCACTGCAACCTCCGCCTCCCAGATTCAAGAGATTCTACTACCTCAACCTCCTAAGCAGCTGGGACTACAGGCACGTGCCACCACGGCCGGCTAATTTTTTGTATTTTTAGTAGAGATGCGGTTTCACTGTGTTATCCAGGATGGTCTTGATCTCCTGACCTCTTGATCCACCCACCTTGGCGTCCCAAAGTGCTGGGATTACAGGCATGAGCCACTGCGCCCGGCTACAATCTTCTTTTTTAAGACACTGCCTTGCTCTGTTGCTCAGGCTGGAGTGCAGTGGCACGATCATGCTTCACTGCAGCCTTGAACTCCTGGGCTCAGGCAATCCTCCTGCCTCAGCCTCCCAAAGTGCTGAGATTACAGGTGTCAAACACCAAGCTCAGCCTCCAAGTTCTCACTACAAAGTGAGGGTAGGTTATCTTATCAATTCTTTTCATAAACCTTATTAGGTGCCATGGTACAGAGCTCCTGTAGGATAAAGACTGCTTGTCTGAGAAGCTCCTGCCTGAGCATCCTGCTTAAAATTGTGATGTTCCGAGTGGAAAAGCTGGGAGCAGAATAAGCTAGAAAATTGTTCAGACTCAGCGTGTCTGGTGTTGGTCGGTAAGTGCCACATATTTACTTTATTTGCTTTTAGTTTTCTCTTTTCAGGGTTAATTATTAATTTAACAGTGGGTTTCTGGTGGGACTACCTACCAGTAATGAAAAACATTTTTATAGTTCATGCATTTTCATGAACTTGCCTTTCACATATTCTATTTCAGACCAGATCCAGCTTTTACAAGCACATTTTTTAGTGTTGATAGACTTCATAAAAATTGTTTCCTTCTCAATTTTTTTCTGTCTTTAAAATAAAACCCAATAAAATGTTAAGACACATGACTTTGCCAATTATTCTCAACTTATTGTGAAAATTAGATTGCATTTGGTCTTTAGCCAGAATATATGTAAAATATGTTCTGTGATGAAATATCATTTACTTTTATTGTATTTATAGATCTTGGTTAGAGAAAAAAACCGGATGTATTGAGTGTTACACAGAAGAACAATTATTAAATTATTACTTGCCAGGGTTCTTCTTTCCTACCTTTTCTGGAGGAAAATTGTCAATTCAGAATTTCTCTTACGGGTCTCAGAGGCTAATAACTTATTGACTACAGAAAATGTCTTGTTTTACACTTATATGCAGGTGAAATATCACCTCTTAAAAAGCCTCTAGTGTGATATAATATACAACTTACGCAATAGCAGTAGGTAGATATACCACTAATTATAGAGATGCACAGGAATATATTTTGGGGCTTCTCCACACGTCTTCAAAGATTTTTCTTCCGAGACCCATTCCCAGGGCTTTTTGTTTAGACTAAAGGAAAGATGACTATGTGGCCTTCACTGACAGTCCTTGTGATTTATGAGTTTCAGTCTAAAATTTAGTCTAAAAAGCAAAGGTGACTTATTCTCACCTGAGCATTAGAAAAGCCTCTTGGCATTAAATATTTATAAGTTTTTGGAGATTGAAGAAATATATTTGCAGATTATTGCGTGAAACATGTAAACTGAGAATTCAGTTTTACCTTCATAACTTTGACATAGTTGGTGCTACAGATGTTTGATGGAATTCTACTGTCTGTGATAATGAAATCATGATTCAAGGTTATGGTTTGTTTAGGGCACACAGGAAGAGGCAAGATGAGTCTATGCTGTGCTTTTTTGATTTGCAGCCATAAAGTTCTGCCGTGAAACTATAGGATCAGACATTCGTTTATGTAAAAACGTGTGTCTAGCAGGAACTAATCTCTTTCTAATGTCACCTTATTCCACAGAATATTAATATTAGGAAATATAGTTGCATGTGGCTTTATATTGGATTCTGACTACCTAAGCCATTTTTGTCCATAAACAAATAAAAAGGATTTTGAGACTGTAATGTAATTTCAGCAACCCTGGAAACTTTCTAGTAATAAGAATACATATTTAAAAGCATCCACCCTTCTTACCACCACTCAGATGGTTTAAAAATAGTCTTCCATGAGAATCCTAGAGTGCTTCGAAATGCCTCAAGCATATGCCAGATGCTAGTGGGAAAAGCGAAGGTACTTCCACTTCTTTCTTTCTTTTTCTCTCTCTTTCTTTCTTTTCCTTCCTTCCTTTCTCTTTCTTTCCCTTCCTTCCTTCCTTTCTTTCTTTTTCTTTCTTTCTCTTTTTCTTTCTTTCTTCTCTCTTTCTTTCTGTCTCTCTTTCCTTCCTTCCTTTTTTCCCTCCCTCCCTTCCTTTTTTCCTTCCCTTTTTCCTTCTTTCCTTCCTTTTTTCCTTCCTTCCTTTCTTCCTTCCTTTTTTCCCTCCCACCCTGCCTTCCATTTTTACTTCCCTTTTTCCTTCCTTCCTTCCTTCCTTTCTTCCTTCTCTCCCTTCCCTTCCTCCCTCCCTACCTCCCCACTCCTTCCTTCCTTCCTTCCTTTCTTCCTTCCTTCCTTCCTTCCTTCCCTCCTTCCTTCCTTCCTTCCTTCCAGGGGAGACAAAGTCTCACTGTGTCCTCAGGCTAGAGTGCAGTACATAGCCATGGTTCACTGCAGTCTCAAACTCCTGGGCTCAAGCGATCCTCCCACTGCAGCCTCCCGAGCAGCTGGGACTACAGGTGCGTGCCACCACGCCTGGCTAATTTTTTAAAAATTTATTTTTTATGGAGATAGGATCTGGTTATGTTACCCAGACTAGTCTCAAACCCTTGGGCTCAAGCAATTCTCCTGCGTCAGCCTCCCAAAGTACTGGAATTACGTATCTGAGCCACCACATTGAACCACTTCCACTTTTTTGTGATAGAAGAAGGAGCATGAGGTCTTCTTGTCAATGGAGACTTGCCAGGAAGCCCTCCTGGTGCCACAGGAATTAGCGCAGTTGCCCGGTGCACACGGACTGAATCTGCTTGTGGACATGCAGGATTAAATACATATAACAGTAAAAGAAGAAATACTGAGGTCTAGAATCAATATTTACTCATGGTATGTTTGCTTGGAAAATTGACTTTAGCCTGTTGTCACAGTAGGAGTGGCAGTGCCTAGCACTTGCTTCTATGGGAGACCAGACATGGGCTTGCCAAGATGAGGAAGGAGCCATCCGCTGGAAGGCGTGTGTGGCAGGAGAGTCGAAGATTAAGGTGTGGGACCATGGGTGGGTGCCAGCCAAGAGGTCCTTTTCCTTGTCAGGTAGCTGCTGAAAATCCTCCTGGCTTCTGAGGTAAATATTCTGCAAATTGATGACTATCAGGAGCCATAGCTTCAGAGGAGGCATCTATCTTTCTGAAGACACACTGGAGGAGGGAATGCGGGGAGAACACCGAAGAGCCGCTTTCTTCCTTTGTGAGTCTAAAGACGACTCTGTTAGGATAGCGCTACCTGCTGTAGTGCAGGACACAAAAATGTGGTGAGGCCAACAAGAGAGCAGTCTAATTTGCATTTGAGTCTGAGTTCAGAGCGTGTTTTCTAGGTTGACAGGTGACTCTCCTCCACACATCATTCAGCAACTCAGGCTGACAGGAATGATGGAATGACAAGTCCACAGTTAAAGATTTTCTCTTAAGCAAGTGATACGGTTTGGCTGTGTCTCCATCCAAATCTCATCTTGAATTCCCATGTGTCATGGGAAGGACCCGGAGGGAGGTAATTAAATCATGGAGACAGGTCTTCCCCTTGCTGTTCTCATGATAGTGAATAAGTCTCACGAGATCTGATGGTTTTAAAAACAGGAGTCTCCTTGCACAAGGTCTCTTCTCTTGTCTGCTGCCATGTGAGACGTGCCTTTCACCTTCAGCCATGATTCTGAGGCCTCCCCAGCCACGTGGAGCTGTGAGTCCAATTAAACCTCTTTTTCTTCCCAGTCTTGGGTATGTCTTTATCAGCAGTGTGAAAATGGACTAATAACAGCAAATGAGGAGAAAATTTTACACGTTATTATTATTATTATTATTTTGAGATAGGGTCTTGCTCTGTTGCCCAGGCTGGAGTGCAATGGCATGATCTCAGCTCAGCAGCCTTGACCTCCCAGACTCAAGTGATCCTCCCACCTCAGCCTCCTGAATAGCTGGACCACAGGCACGTGCCACCATGCCCGGCTAATTTTTATTTTTTCGTAGAGACAGGATTTCGCCATGTTGGCCAGGCTGGTCTCTAACTCCTGGGCTCAAGTGATTCTCCCACATCAGCCTCCCAAGGAGCTGGGATCACAAGCATGAACCACCATGCCTAGCCTACTCATTATTTTTTATTTCATTTCTTTTGCAAGAGTGGTGTCATTTGGGCACACCCAAATAAATGGAGTCATTCACTGAGGAGGGCTGAAAAATGCCATCCTCACTTGGACAGTCCTTTGAGAAAGTCTGGACTACATCTTGGGTAAGTGTTTAGAAGGGTTTCATGTACTGCTGGCTCTGAAACAGTGAAGGGCCTGAGATGTTACCCTCCTTGTACAGTCACACAGACACACACATACACAAGACACCCACACAAGCAGATACACTAGACCTCTGGATAAGAGAAAATAAACACTTATTTATTTAGAGAACTTCTTAGTGCCAGTTCTTAGGAGATACATTCTAAAGTATTTTTAGAGTACACATGTCATGATGTCTGCAATAAATTTTTTGGTAACAGCTTTATAAGATATAATTCACCCATTTAAATTCTACATTTCACATTCATTTAAATTATACATTTTAAATTATACATTTTCATTCATTTAAATTATTTACTTTTTTGCATGTTTACAGAATCATGCAATCATGAAGACAATGAATTTTAGAACATTTTCATCACCTCCAAAATAAACTTTATACCCTTTAACTCTCACCTCTCAATCCTTACAGCCCCCTCTAGCCCTAGGTAGCCACGAATTACTTTCAGTCGTTAGAGACATTCATATGCTAGACATTTTATATGAATGGAATCATACAATATGTGGTCTTTTATGACTGGCTTCTTTTCTTTAGCATAATGTTTTCAAGGTAATTATGTCATAGCATGTATCAGTATGCCATTCCTTCTCATCAATAAGTCATATTCCACTGTATAGATATACTACATTTTGTTTCTCCATTCATCGATGGATGGACATTTGGATTATTTTCACTTTTTTGACTGTGATGAATAATGCTGGTATTAACATTCTTGTTTATGAATGGTCATCTGTTTTAATTTTTCCTAGGGGTAGAATTGCTGTTGAGTGTTTCTATCATGAAAGGTTGTTGGATTTTGTCAAATGCTCTTTCTGCATCTATTGAGATAAATGTGTGGTCTTTGCCCTTCATTCTATTGATTAAGTGTATTACATCAATTGATTTTTGAATGTTAAACTAACCTTGCATTCCTAGGACAAAATTCATTTAGTCATGGTGTATAATCTTTTTCTATGTTGCTGAATTCAGTTTGCTAATATTTTGTTGAGGATTTTTACATTTATTCATAAGAGATGTTGGTCTATAGTTTTATTTTCATGTGAAATTTTGTCTGATTTTGGTATCACAGTATTTCTGACCTCATGGAATGATTTAGGAAGTTTTCTCCACTTTTCGGTTCTTTTGGAAGAGTTTGGGAAGAATCGCTGTTAATTGTTCCTGAAATGTTTGGTGGAATTCACCAGTGAAGCACTTGGGCCTGAGCTTTTCTTTGTGGGAAGTTTTAAAAAAGTTTTATTACTAATTCAATCTTTTTACTTATTATACAGGCCATTCGAATTCTTCTTGAGTCAATTTTACTGGTAATTTATCTATTTTATCTAAGTTATCTAACTTATTGAGATACAGTTGTTCATAGTATTCTCTTATAATTATTTTTATTTCTTTAAGGTAGGCAGTAATGTCCCCTCTTTCATTTCTGATTTTAGTAATTTGAGTCTTCTCTCTGTTTCTTAATTAATCTAGCTAAGGGTTTGTCAAATTTTTTTTGTCTTTTCAAAGAACCAGCATTTGATTTTACTGATTTTCACTGTTTTTCTATTCCTCATTTCACTAATTTCCACTTGAATCTTCATGATTCCCTTCTTTCTGTTTGGTTTATGTTTAGATTGCTCTTGTTTTCCCAATGTCTTAAGGTGGAAGGTTAAATTATTGACTTGAGATCTTTCTACTTTTCACATAGGCATTTACAACTGTAAAGTTCCCTCTAAGTACAGTTTTAACTGGATCTCATAAATTTTGATATGCTGTGTCTTCATTTCCATTCATCCCAAAGTGTTTCATAATTCCCCTTGTGTTATGGGTTAAATTGTGTACCTCCTACCCCACATGCCTATGTTGAAGTCTTAAGCCCCCGTATCTAAGGCGTGACTTTATTTGGAAATAGGGTCATTGCAGATGTAATTAGTTAAAATAAGGTCACAATGGAGTAGAGCAGGCCAGGCCTCCAATATGACTAGTGTGCTTATAAAATAGAGAATTTTGGACAGACATGCATACAGGGAAAACGGTGATTGGAGTTATTTAGCCGTAAGTCAAGAAACTACCAGAAGCTGGGCAAGAGACAGTTTTGGACAGTCTTTTGAGAAAGTCTGCTCTATATCTTGATTCAATGTACAGAAGGGTTCCGTGTACTATTGGCTCTGAAACAGTGAAGGGTCTGAGATGTTACCCTACTTGCACAGTCACAAAAACACAGACACACACACACACACACACACACACACACACACACGCAGAAACACTAGACCTCTGGATCAGAGGAAATGCTCATTTATTTACTTACAGAACTTTTTAGTGGCAGTTCTTAGAAGGTACATTCTAAAGTATTTAGGTTAAAAATATCATGATGTCAGCAATACATTTTTTTGTTATAGCTTTATAAGATGCAATTCACCGATTTAAACTGGAATACGTCCTTCCCTAGCACCTTTAGAGGGACAATGACCCGGCTAACACCTTGATCTTGAACTTCCAGACTCCAGAACCGTGAGATATTAAGGTTTTTTGACCCGGCTAACACCTTGATCTTGAACTTCCAGACTCCAGAACTGGGAGATATTAAGGTTTTTTAACTGCTCAGTTTATAGCACTTTGTTATGTCAGCTCTAACTAACTAATACATTCTCTGATTTTTCTTTACATTTTAGTCTGACAACATACTCTTTTAATAATTCTATTCATTTTAAATTTACTGAGACTTGTTTTATAACCTAGCATATGGTCTATTCTGGAGAATGAGAAGAATGTGTATTCTGCAGTTGTTGGATGTAGTCTATAGATCTATTTGGTTTATATTGTTGTTCAAGTAATCTATCTCTTTTTTTACCTTTTGCCTAGTTCTTTTTGTTTTCTTTCTTTTTTCTTTTTTCTTTTTTTTGAGATGGAATTTCACTCTTGTTGTCCAGGGTGGAGTGCAATGGCAGCGCCTCCTGAGTTCAAGCGATTCTCTTGCCTCAGCTTCCTGAGTAGCTGGGATTAGAGGTGTGCACCACCACACCCAGCTAATTTTTGTATTATTAGCTGTAGCGACGTGATTTCACCATGTTGGCCAGGCTGGTCTTGAACTCCTGACCTCAGGTGATTCACCCGCCTTGGCCTCCCAAAGTGCTGGGATTACAGGTGTGAGCCACCACGCCCTGCCTACCTTCTGCCTAGTTCTTTCCATTATTGAAAGTGGGCATTGAAGACTCCAAATAGTATTATTCAATTGTCAATTTCTTCCTGTCTTAGTTCAAGCTGCTATAACAAGTATTATAGACTGAATGACTTATAAACAACAGAAATTTATTTCTTATAGTTATGGAGGTTGGAACAGAGATCAGGGGCCAGCAGGTCAAGCTCTGGATAGCGGCCTTTCCAGACTGCAGAGAGCTGACTTCTTGTTTTCCTCAATGATAGGAAAAGAGCAAACTAGCTCTCTGAATTGTCTTTTACTAGGGCTCTAATCCCCTTCATGAGGGTTCTACCCTCATTACCTAAATTAGGGCCCAAAGGCCCCAATTCCTAATACCATCACATTGGGGTTTGGAGTTTCAACGTATGAACGATGGGGGACACAAGCATTCAGTCCATAACAGCCTTCATTTCTGTCCGTTTTTGCTTTATGTATTTTGGGGCTCTCTTCTTAGGTGTATATGTTTATAATTATTATATCTTCCTGATGGATTGACATTTTTAGTATTATAAAATATTAGCATTTTCTGTTTTAAAGTCTATTTTGTCTGATGTTAGTTCAACCACTCCAGCTTTTTTATGGTTGCTCTTTAAATGGTTTTCTGTCTTTTACATATGTTTCTATTCATTTGCATATCTTTCCCATCTCTTTTAGTTTCAGTGTATTTGTATCTCTGAGTCTGAAGCGTATTTCTCATAGACAACATATATTTGGATCTTTTAAAAAAAGTTTCGTCCAACAATTTCTGATTTTTGATTAGATTGTTTAATTCATTCATACGTAATATTATTGATATCGTTGGATTTATGTCTGCCATTTTACTTTTTGTTTTCTGTGTCTCATGTCTTTTTTGTTCTTTATTTTCTTTATCCCTCCTTTACTGCTTTATTTTACGGTAAGCGAACATTTGCTTGTGTTACGATTTAATTCCTTTAATGACTTTTTTCACTATGTTTTTTAAGTTATTTTCTTAGTGATTGGTCTAGGCCTTCTGATATATTGGTTAGCTAGTCAGAGTTACTTCAGATTCTACACGAGACTTACACTAACTTAATTTCGATTAGCTATATAAATGTCACTTCTGTATAGCTCCATTCTCTTTCCCACCCTTCTGTGCTATTATTGTTATACATCTTGCATCTATAAATGTTACAAACCCAACAATACATTGTTCTAATTATGTAATTATAACACTTAATTTTATGTATTTAATTTTTTCTGTTTTTATTTTAAATTTTATGTATTTTAAAGAAGCTGAGAGAAGAAAGCACGTATATGTTCATAGCATCTGTTACATTAATCTACCAATTTACCATTTCTAGTTCTCTTCATTTGTTCTTGTGGATTTGAATTACCCGTCCGGTGCCAATTCTTGACTCCAATATTCCCACTTACATCTTTAGTGCTGCTGTTGGCAAATACAGAGACTCCTTGACTTGTAATGGAGTTGTGTCCCAATAAACCCATTGTAAGTTGAAAATGAATTTTATACACTTAACCTACCAGACATCATAGCTTAGTCTAGCCTGCCTGAAACATGTTCAGAACACCTACATTAGCCTGTAGTTGGGCAAAATCATCCAACACAAAGCCTATTTTATAATAAACTGTTGGATAACTTATGTAACTTGTTAAATACTACACTGAAAGTGAAAAACAGAATGGTTACATAGGTGCCATCATAAAGCTGAAATACTGTGGCCAGGCATGGTGGTTCACACCTGTAATCCCGGCACTTTGGGGTGGGTGCAGAAAAGCATTTGGTCAAGATCCAATATATGATTTTTTAAAATTTTAGCAAATTAGGAATTGAAATAAATCTCCTTAATTCAAGAAAGGGTACTTTAAAAATGGAAACAAACACCAGGTTTAATGGTGTGACATTAAGCGCTTCCCCTGTGAGACTGGAAAACAGACAAAAATGCCTATTATCACCTTTTCTATTCAACAGTGTACTGTAGGTCTTAGCCAATGCAACAAGGGAAGATGAAAAAAATAGAAATACACAATTTGGAAAGGAAAATATAAAACTGTCATTATTTGCAGTCAATATGATTTTTATATGTAGAATATAAGAATGTACAGATATACTGTTAGAATTAATAAGTACAGTTATTAATATTGGATCCAAGGTGAATTAAAAAATAAATTGTATTTTATATACCCCAAACCAGTAAAACTAATTTACAAGTTATAATTTATAATATCATCAAAAAGGAAATATTTGGAAATACATCTAAAATGTTCAAGACATATGTAAAAATCCATTGAAAATATTATGTCACTAAATTAAATTATTAATAATTAAACACAAATAAATAAACTAAATAAATTGAAGAAAATACTAGACCTATAGATTTACTGTTTATTGACGTACTTTGTTTATAGATTGTAAGACTCAATATTGTAAAATGTTAATTCTCCCCCATCTAACCTACAGAATCTAAGCAATTTGAATTAAAAGCCCAACAATTTTCATTGCAATTTACAAGCTGACTCTAAAATGTATGTGGACATGCAAAAGACCAAAAATAGCCAAACCCAAGAATGAGAGGAAATTATTTTACCTTGTAGAAAGATCTATAACGATACAGTAATTTTTAAAATTATAGTAATTGCACTAAGTGTGGGATTGGTACAAATGGATAAATAGACCAGTGGAACATAATAGAGAGTCTGGAAACAGAGCAACACATATATGGACACTTGAATTTTATAAATGCAGAGACTTGGTGGAAAAACAGTTATTTCAATAATGGGTGCTAATTTTATTAGTTATCTACTTTAAGAATAAAATAAAACTTCATTCTTACTTTACACTATACATAGAAATCAATTCTAGGTGGACTGTGCAATGTGAAAGGTAAAATGATAAAGCTTTTAGAAAATAACATAGGAGCATTTCTTCATGACCTGTGGGTAAGAAAATTTTTTTGGACAGAAAAGGCAATAACATTAAGTCAAAAGATTGACAAATTGGACAACCTAATAATAAGAATTTCTGTTCATCAAAATATCTCACTGAGGGAGTTTTTAAAGCTACAGAAAGGGAAAATATGTGGAATGCATATTACTAATGGAGAAATTGTTTCCAGAATTTACATAGAATTCCTACAAATCAAAAAGAAAAAGATAAGCAACACACTGGAAAAGTGGGCACAATTTTCTATTGGACTATTCACAAAAGAAGATATTTAAGGGGCCAAAAATGTAGGAAAAGATAGTCAACCTTATTAGTTTTCAGGGAAATGCAAATTAAAACCACAATGGGATTCAACCTACTGAAATGGCCAAATTTAAAAAGGCTGATGCTACCAAGGAATAGGAAGAGATATGAGCAAGTATAAGTCCCAAAAATGCCTGGTGGTAATGTACATTGGTGCAACTTCTTTGTAAGACTGGCATTATCTATTAAAATTGAATATATGTATGTACTCTGTAACCAAACAGTTTCATCCTAGCTATGGAATCCACAGCAATGCATACCCACATGTATCAAAAGACACAAACAAAAAGTTCTTATAACATTAGTCAGCCAAAACTAATATAGAATGGATACTTAAATTGTGAGTGTGTTCACCTGGTTGTAATTCATCAAGCTGAACACTTTATGATTTTCTATATAGTGCACATTGCTATACTTCATGTATACTTCATATGCTATACATCAATTAAGTGGGGTGTTGTGTTTTTTTAAACCTGGGTCTGGGGAACTGAGCAGAGTTTCGTCTGGAAGACACAAATCAGTGTCATTTCAGGTCAAGTGATCAAAGCCTCTACCAATTTCACTGCATGGAAACTTAAAAAACTTTTAAGACTTTTTTTTTTAAGGAGGAAACAAACTCTTTCAAAGTCTGACCCTGCATGCCGAAAGCTATGAAATGATGACAAATGGTGACGTAGATCTCTGTCTATGCTCTAACATTCGGATGTAATATATGATGATATTTCAATGATATTATCAATGATAACTGGGGAAATACCTCAGATGAGGTTTCTGACCCTCCTTACTCATTTCTTGAACTCTTGGATACTTTTCATATTTGCAAATTACTGCTAAGCACATACTAGCATTAAGTACATCAACATTCCTCAGAACAAATGTTAGAGCGAATACAAAACCTGTCCTCTTACCTAGAACATATGGTTTTAACAACAACAGTGATAATTTTTCATGTACCAGAGATGAACAGTTTGGCTTGCGTCTTTTTAATGAATTCAATCTGTTCTTAGTCCCAAGCTTGTAGTACGCCTCTTTCTTTCTGAATGGCTCTCAAAACTGAAATGGCAATCTGTAGATGTTTCCCTTTACCACCAAGGGTACCAACGTTTTGGAAGACATGGGAACAGATGAAAGTATTTGGTTCTGGGAATGGAAATTACAGATAGATAGAATCCCGTTACAGTGAGCTTCACTGGCATTTTCTATTGAACAATTAGCCCTTGCCTAAGTGGAAAGGCTTTCACCACGTTCTGAAGGGAGCAAGGCAAAGTGGGATTTTATTTATTCCAGAAATAATATTTCATATTTCCAGCCTCTTTAAGTTTCAGATAGGTGTGTTCCGTTTCCAGGCAAGACACTTTTTCACATCTAAGGCTAAGGCTGTGTGTGTGTGTGTGTGTGTGTGAGAGAGAGAGAGAGAGAGAGAAAGTGTGTGTGTGTGTCTGTGTCTACACAATATGTATTCCTGAACCTGGGCCTGGAGTATAAATGTGAGTATAAATTAGATATTTATTAGGGATTCTTATTTACTTCATTACTTTGTTTAACAAAATGTTTTAAAAGTCCAATTAATTTAATCTAATTTTTAATATAGCAGAAGCTGCATGCCATAAGATTGCATGACAAAGTGCTATAACTGATATAACTCATTTGAAGCAAGATTTTGTAAACACATGTACAATAAAAATCGCCAGGTGTCTCTTATTTTGTAGATGTTGTCATTAGTCAAAAGTAAGCAACATGCAAGTAAAAATACAAAAAAAGGCATGTTATAAAATAGTCCAAAATATTGATGGCACACCTCGTTTTGGTGGATACTCTCAGACCTTTTAGAATAAAACATCCTGAAATACCACCAGTTATTCTGTGTTCCTCTGTTCACAGAGATTCTGGGCTTGGCCAAGCTTTGGTCAAGAGCCTTTTCCTAGGCCCATCTGTGCACTTCCTTGTAAAATCCAGTTTTAGAAGAAGAACCCTTCTAAGTAAGTTAGCCAGAACCTTCCGCCCTCCGTATCTGATCATCCTTGATATCCGATCGGGTTCCTCATCCTCCATCAGCCCCCAGATGATGTCTGATTGCCCTGGCCTGCCTTCTGCAAGAATCCTATTAGGTCGGGTTAGCCGGAATCCCCCCTACCCTGACATTTCCTCTTAGTAATTTTCTATCCACTGACCATCCCCGACCATTCCTTGGCTGTAAGTTCACTTGCCCATGCTGTGTTCAGAGTTGAGGCCAGTTTCTTCCCACCGTAGCAAGACTCCATTGCAGAGGTGCCAAGGCAATCACAATGGTCCTGAATAAAGCCTGCCTTACGGCACTTTAAGAGGCATCATTGGATAATTTTTCTTTAACGCTATCACTAGTTTTACTTAGTCCTTAAAAGGCTATATACTACTACTCAGATACCCAAAGAACACATGGTTTCTTTTCTATTATTGATATAATCTTGTTCTCAAACTTCCAGTCTATGTGTGTAAGATGCTTGTGGGAGGAGGAGAAATGGCTTGCCAAGTAAAGCTCTCTCGTCTGGTTTGAATACTCTAGTCCAGGTAAATGTTCAGGTGTTCCAAGGTTTTCCCCTTTCCCTTCTCCTCCCTAAGATAGTGTTTGGATATAGATGCTTAGTGAGGGCTGTCTTAGGGTGGTGAGGAGATGAGGGCCTCAGGTCCCCAAGCCCAGCTCCTTGTACTGCCTTCTGGATGACTGCCGGCCTCATTGTTGATGCCTCTAGTTACCTGCTCCCTGTGCACAGATGGCATTCACTGGTGACACTTGTGGCTCGTGAATTTGTGGTCTATTATTTTGGCTGACAAGGGCCAATAGACACCCCTCCCGGTCAGTCCTGTCAGCTCTGGCTGGCATTACTGGCTGCTATGGCTCTTAATTGTGTCCTCCAGAAGGGAGGAAAATAATTTTCTCTCTACCCTTTATAGTTCTGAACTATAGTCCTTAGTTCATAGTTCCTGTAACAAAAAACAGATTAACAAGATAAAAATGAACATAGGTGTATTAACATGTGTACCTCATGTATACAGGGGGAGAAAAAGAGAAATAAGTGAATCTCTAGACCAGCTCTCCAAGGAGTCTGAACTTCAGACTTAGATGCTGTCCCTTATCTGAAACAAAGAGATGGCCAAGAAAAGCTCCTGAAGCAAAGGCAAGGCTTGTTATGCAGATTTCAGGCGATGCCTTCACCACTGCTGAAGAGTCTCTGGAGATTTAACCATTCTTTCCTTCCTGGTGCAGAGTGAAAGCATCCCACCAAATGGAGAGAGGTCCTTTATAGATGTAAATTACTTTTACAGAAGGACAACTTTTCAGAGCTGAATTTATGTCTGCAGTTTCTCAAAATAACCAGCTCAAAATAATCAATGTGCCAAAGAGGTGTACTTGGGGGTGGCATATTCTGGTCTCCTGTAGTCATATTTTGGGGTAGTGGGTCCTGAGCATCATCATTCCATCTGCTCTTGCTTTCTTCCTTTTCTTTCTCTCTTCCTTCCCCCATCACCCACTCCTTCCCTTCTTTTTCCTCATCTGCTCACACTTACTGGATATGCAGTATAAGCACACACTCTACTAGACACAGGGAATCCATAAATAACCCTGAGGACTGAACTCTGACCTTTTTTCTCCTGTCCAAATTCCTATCTAAGAGGCCTGGGGAGTTAAGCCCTATAAACCATAAAATCTCATTAAACAGATTTTTTTTCTTAAAAATAACTTTTTTTCTATGGAAAAATCTGTATTTCAAATTCATGTTTACTATTAAATGCAGAAATCTTTCTGAATGAGGTTGATTAGGTTCCAAATTATGCTAAAACCCAGCACCCAACTGTTGTATTGAAAACTCCAGGCTTGGACAGGTGTGGTGGCTTACAACTGTAATCTCAGCATTTTTGGAGGCCGAGGTAAGTGGATCACTTGAGGCCAGGAATCTGAGACTAACCTGGCCAACATGGTCAAACTCCATCTCTACTAAAAATACAAAAACAAGCCAGGCGTGGGGGCACATGCCTGTAGTCCCAGCTAAATGGATTTTAAAAAGTTAACCTGGTGTAATGTGGCTTACTTTCCAACCTAATTCTGGTATAGCATCACATGACAGGAGCAGACCTCCTTATCTTAACTCAGGCATTCCCTTTCACTGAGTTCAAGTCAAAGCTTAAATCTCTCAACCAATTGTCAACAAAAGAATTCCTAAAGGTCACCTATGGCTTGTAAGTACCATCTTTGAGATGTCCTGCCTTTTTGGACTGAACCAATGTATACCTTCTGTGTATTGATTTATGACACTTTCTGTCTCCCAGAAATGTATAAAAGCAAACTGTAACGTGACCATCTCGGGCACACTTTCTCAGGAACTGTTGGGATTGTGTAGCCCCAGGCCATGATCACTCCTAATGGCTCAGAATAAACCTCTGAAAATACCTTGATAAAATTTAGTTTTTCCATCAGCCAACACTAAGATGCCCGCTCCTTGGAGCTTACATTTTAATGATGGGAATCAGATAATGAGCAATAAGCAGAAATAAACAGATAGTATGTTAGAAGGCGATGAGTGCTATGAAAAAGAAAAAAAATTAAAGCAGAGTAAGTGATATCGGGGTACCAAGATGCGGGGATGGGGCAGGAATAGTGTTCCATGAAGTAATTGGGACAGGCAAGAGCACCCAGGTTTTATGGGACCCAAAACTTATACAATTTGAAGGGCCCTCCTCCTTAAAAAACACAAAATTGGAATACAAAATTAGTCCCTAAAGTTAATATTTCACGACAGGTGAAAGATTTATACCAGTTGAAAGGAAATCAGAGTTTTGAATATTTATTTAGAATAAGAAAAGATTTCAAGTAATTACTGTAACAATGGCATTACAGGTCCCTATGTCCTGATTAGGCAATTTCCCAGGAATGCTGACGTAGAAATGCTTTCTAATCGTAAACTGGCCTCACCTCTCCACGTTGTACAACTACCAGCAACTTCTAGCACACACAGGGCCTGTGGGAGTGATGTACCTCCAAACTGAAGCTTCACTAGCTTCCCAGATCCATGTACCTTTGCAGCTGTGTCTCACTGAGAAGGGTATTTGCCCAGGAGAGAGAGAGTTAGCCAAACATACAGATACCAGGAAGAAAAGTGTCACAGAACAAGGAAACACATTCCGTCCATAGCCTCCATCTGTGCCACAGGGGCTGCTCCATTCATGGGCACTTCAGCAAGTGTTGGGGTGGCAAGGGGAGAGGCTGGCTAGCATCAGTTGGCTGTGCCATACTCTCTGCCTCCTTGCTGAATGCCTGTTCTGCCATGCAATGCAAAGATCTTCACGTTTTGTGTTCTCTTCCCCAGGTCTATTTATATGTACATCTCTTTCCTAAACTTCCTGGTTCTCACTTTTCAAACTTATTCCTTCCATGTCCTTAACAAACCAGCAAAAACCATTCTGAGAGTCTACGACCCAAAATCTTATGCCTGAGTCCATGCATACACTTACCTTGAACCGTGTTCCTCTTGATACAAAGGTATCACTAGGTGCCATGTCCAGTGCTTGGCCCAGTGGGAGGACTTTTTCCTCATCACCATCTTTCAGGACCACCTTCGGGTAGATCTGTCAAGCAGCAGTAGCCTATTTTTAGCTGAGATCAACATACTCCACTGACTCATCTTTGAGCCAGACCATTTTTTCTCTCTGTTCTCTGGCCATCAGTGTGAGATGAGGATGGTGCACATATTCTTTTCTTAGGTTCTCATTAAAAAATGCCACAAACTGGGTGGCTTAAAATAATAGAAATTTATTATCTCACAGGTCTAGAGGCCGAAAGTCTGAAATGAAGGTGTCAGCAGGGCCAAAGTCCCCCCAAAGGCTCTAGAAGAGAATACTGTGCTTCCTGTGGTTTCTGGTGACTTCCTATGTCTTGTGGCAGCGTAACTCCCATTTCTGCCTCCTTCTCTACGTGGCCTTCCTCTTCTTCTTTTTTTTTTTTTTTTTTTTTTGAGACAGGGTCTTGCTCTGTCACCCATGCTGGAGTGCAGTGGCACAATCTCAGCTCACTGCAACCTCTGCCTTCCGGATTCAAGCAATTCTTGTGCCTCAGCCTCCCAAGTAGCTGGGATTACGGGCGCGTGCCACCACGCCCGGCTAATGTTTGTACTTTTAGTAGAGATGGGGTTTTGCCATGTTGGCCAGGCTGGTCTCGAATTCCTGGCCTCAAGTGATCTGCCTACCTTGGCTCCCAAAGTGCTGGGATTACAGGTGTGAGCCACTGTGCCCGGCCCCGACATGGCCTTCTTATAAGAACATCATTCATTGGATTTAGGGCCACCCTAATCTAGTATGACCCACTCTTAACTAATTACATCTGCAAAGACCCTATTTCCAAGTAAAGTCACAGTCGGAGGTTGATGTAGACATGAATTTGGGGGCTGCTGTTCAGTGTAGCGCAGGAGGGTTAGGTAGCATTGGGCCTGGGTGGCTGGCTGCGTTTGACAGCTCACTTGTGGCCTCTGTACTGGCTCAAGCCTGATCTCAAACACATTGCTCCCATCATACAATGGAATCCTGCTGGAATCACCAACCATGTGTCTGGTGGTTTGCCGGCTCCTAGGAGGCAGTTCTGGTGTCAGCATCACTTGATGTCCCACGTGAGACACTCAGTTTTCACCAGGTTCAGGGTCCCCTAGCATGAAAGGTGCTGCTTTTCAAATGGTGTATCCTTTCATCTGGCAGATGACACGGCCTTGCTGCAGGATTCTAGGGTTCTGTGCTACATCGCTTCTGCAGGGAATTTCCAGAGACTTCATGTGACATCTTTATCTGCTGTAGATACTTCCAGAACCAAGGGATCTTCCAGGACATGAGGCCCAAGCAGCAGGCCTGTTTGCCCCCTAGACGGAATCCACTTCAGAGCCCTCTCTTGTTCTGGCCCCCAGCCAAAACCAGCAGCACTCAGCCAGCCAAGA
Organism: Papio anubis; assembly: GCF_008728515.1. Classification (NCBI taxonomy): domain Eukaryota; kingdom Metazoa; phylum Chordata; class Mammalia; order Primates; family Cercopithecidae; genus Papio; species Papio anubis. Next base: position 6,806,749 of record NC_044978.1, read on the forward strand.
AGTTGGTCATAGAGATGATCCCAAGCACGGAGTATGCTGCTTCCCAAACCAAAGAGGCTTACTAAGTATTGCACTTCTTTCTGCATGGGCCGAGATATAAGGTGAGAGAACTTGTTTTTTACCTTGGAGAGGATATTCCAACATGCCCCAGACGACTGGACTCCTAATAATTGCAGCATTGTGTGAGGCACCTGAAGCTTTCTAGTCTCTCTCTCGTCCCCTGGAGCACGTATGTCCTACCAGGGCGTCTAGGATATTTATCACTTCCAGCTTCTCAGGTTTGATGAACACAATGACATCAATAAAGTAGACCAGTGGGCTGTTCTATGTAACAGCAGAACTCTTCTCACTGTATTTTCAGAACTAACATAGCCCTGAGACAAGGTCATAAATGTGCACTGTTGTCCATCTCAAGTGATTGCAGTTGGCTTCTGATCCTACTTCCTGATGGGTGTGAGAAAAGAACACATTTGCAGAGACTGTGATGGTCTGTTCTAGAGAAGATACTTCTGAGTTAACAATTTCCTTTGGGGCTACCACCTAATTACGTTTGTAGAAGTCTACTGTCATCTGTCATGAGTCGTCTGCTTTTTACAGGGGCTAGACTGGTAATAAAATGGGGATGTAGGTTGGGCGTGGTGGCTCATGCCTGTAATCCCAACACTTTTGGAGGCCGAAGTGGGCGGGTCACTTGAGCCCAGGAGTTCAAGACCAGCCTGGGCACCATGGCAAAACCCTGTCTCTACCAAGAAAACAATACAAACATTAGCTGGGCATGCGGGTGCTCACCTGTGGTCCCAGCTACTCAGGAGGCAGAAGTGGGAGGATTGCTTGAGCCTGGGTGGTCAAAGCTGCAGTGAGCCAAGATTGTGCCACTGCACTCCAGCCTGGGTGACAGAGCTAGACCCTGTCTCAAAAAAATGGATATATAATGAAGACCACCACCCTTGTATCCTTTAAAGTCTCTGAAGATTATCTTAATCTCTGCCATTCCACCTGATATTTGGTGCTCTTGTCTCTGATTGGCCACTGCCTGCTATAAGTGGTATATACCACTCCTCTTACTTCACAAGTCACAGAGTCAAGTGGGGATATTGCCAGTGGCTCACTGTGCCTACCCAGGTCATGGGTTCTGGAACCAGGATGATGACTACCAAATGAGTGTGGGGGAGCCCCACTGTAAGATGGGCCTAGGCTAGAACCCCATTTTTTCAACTCGTCTACATATGGTCCTACTAACGAGGGGGCATGATGACATTGGCATTGTTCGCTCAGCTGACCTCTACTTTTTCATCAGCCATTTTTTTCTTTTTTTTTTTTTTGAGGCAGAGTCTCGCTCTGTCGCCCAGGCTGGAGTGCAGTGGCGCGATCCTGGCTCACCACAACCTCTGTCTCCTGGTTTCAAGGCATTCTCCTGCCTCACCTCCTGAGTAGCTGGGATTACAGGTGGGAGCTGCCATACCCAGATAATTTTTTTGTATTTTTACTAGAGATGGGGTTTCACCATGTTGATCAGGCTGGTCTCGAACTCCTGACATCAGGTAATCCACCCACCTTGGCCTCCCAAAATGCTGGGATTACAGGTGTGAGCCTCTGTGCTCGGCCTTCATCATCCATTATTGATGCTTTTGATTGCACATATCAAGCAAAAACCTATTGGTTGCACACACACCTGGTTCCTAGGAACGCCATTGTGTATTAGCCCTATACTTAGGCCCCTGAGGGTAAGGGCAGTAGTATCATATACTGCTCTCAAAATCCTCTGTGCTCTGCCTAGTTGTATTAGTGTATTCTCACACTGCTATAAAGAACTACCTGAGACTGGGTAATTTATACAGAAAAGAGGTTTAATTGGCTTGCAGCTCTGCAGCTTTATAGGAAGCATGGTGCTGGCATCTGCTTGGCCTCTAGGGAAGCCTCGAGAAGCTTACAATCATGACAGAGGGTAAAGAAGGAGTAGGCACATCACATGGTGAAAGCAGGAGCAATAGAGGGAGAGAGTGGCAGGGGAGGTGCCACACACTTTTAAATGACCACATCTCACACTTTTAAATGGCCTAAGCTCACTACCATGAAGACAGCACCATGAAGGATCTGCCCCCATGATCCAAACACCTCCCACCAGGCCTCACCTCCAGCATTCGGGATTACAATCCAACTTGAGATTGGGGTGGGGAGAAATATCCAAACTATATCATAGGCTTATTCATATCATATGTCTATTTCTTCTTTTGCGAATTTTGGCATATTGTGTTGATACGGAGAGGAGACAGGGAAATAATTACTGGGTAGAAGAGGACAGTTCCCCAGCAAAGTTCCCATCCCCAAGCCTGGAAACCTATGGCCCTAAATGGGAACAGGCATCCCTTTTTTTGTACCCAAAATTTGCCTTTTGGCCCACCATGCCCCCTATCCTATACCCACATAAACCCCAAACTCAGGTTCCACTAGCAGATGAGCAGACAAACAGAAGAGCGGAGGAGCAGAGGAGTGGCACAGCAGTCGAGGGAAGAGAAGGAGCGTCTGAACGTTGAGAGGAAGTTAGCTGGGGATGGTCAGAGAGATCGACCCTGGGACAGCCGAACTCCAGGGGAAAATCGTCTTCCCGCTCCATCCTCTTTCCAGCTCCCCATCCTCTTTCCAGCTCCTCATCCACCCTGCTGAGAGCCACCTCCATCACCCAGTAAAATCCCCACATTCACCATCCTTCAAGTCCATGTGTGACCTGATTATTCCTGGACACTGGACAAGAGCCCAGGTACCAAGAGGGCACCGAGCTGGTTAATACTTAAGCTGTCTGTGAATGGTAGAGCCAAAGGAGCACTGTATTGTGCTCGCTGGGCATGAGAATTGAAGACACTCACCCCCGGATGCCACTGTGGGGCCAGAGCCCAAAAGCGTTTGCCCCAGTTCCTGCGCCTGTCCGTCTGTGTGCTCCCCCTCCCATAAGGGGTTTGAGTGCACATGTGGCCAAACAAACAAGCCACAACCCTGCCACATGTCCTGTGAGGGAGGTCAGGGAACTCTCCCATTTCAGTATCTTTCAAGGAAATGGTCCATTTAACCTAAGTTATCAACTTCGTGAGCGTAGAGTTGTTCTTAGTATTTCTTTATTACCCTTTTAGTGTCCATGGATCTATAGTGATGTCCCCTCTTTTATTTTCAATATTAGTAGTTTGTGGCCTCTCTCATTTTTGCTTAGCCTGTTTAGAAGCTTATCAATTTTATTAATCTTTTCAAAGAACAAGTTTGAGTTTGATTTTCTATATTGATTTTGTGTTTCCAATTTCATTGATTTCTGCTCTAATTGTTATCACTTTATTATGCTTACTGTTGATTAAATTTGCTCTTCTCTTTCTTGTTTTCTAAGGTCAAAGTTTAGATCTGATTTTAGATGTTTCTTTTTATCATTGTATGCATTCAATGCTATACATTTTCCTCTAGGTACTACTTTGGCTATATTCCACAAATTTTGATAAGTTGTGTTTTCATTTTCATTTAGTTCAAAATATTTTAAAATTTCTCTTGAGATTTCTTTTTTGATCCATGTATTATTTAAAAGTATGTTGCTAATTCTCTGAGTATTGAAATTTTTCCAGCTATGTTTCTTTTTTGTTTTCTTTTTGAGACAGGGTCTCACTCTGTCACCCATGCTGAAGTACAGTGACACAGTCACAGCTCATTGCAGCCTCAACATCCCAGGCTTAAGCGATCCCTCCACCTCAAGCTCCTGCATAGCAGCTGGGACTATAGGAGACTGCCACCACACACAACTAATTTTTTTTTTTTTTTTTTTTTTTTGTAGAAATGGGGGTCCCACCATGTTGCCCAAGTTGGTCTCTAAATTCCTAGGCTCAAGTGATCATCCCACCTCAGCCTCCCAAAGTGCTGGGATTACACGCATGAGCCGTGACATCTGGCCCCCAGCTATGTTTCTGCTATTGATTTCTTTCTCGTTTTTTTGAGATGGAGTCTCGCTCTGTCGCCAGGCTGGAGTGCAGTGGCATGATCTCAGCTCACTGCAACCTCCGCCTCTAGGGTTCAAGTGATTCTCCTGCCTCAGCTTCCTGAGTAGCTGAGACTACAGTTGTATGCCATCACACCTGGCTAATTTTTGTATTTTTAGTAGAGACAGGGTTTTGCCGTGTTGGCCAGCCTGGTCTTGAACTCCTGACCTCAAGTGATCTGCCCACCTTAGCCTCCCAAAGTGCTGGGATTACAGGCATGAGCTACTGCACCCAGCAGCTATTGATTTCTAATTTAATTCCATTGTGATCTGAGAGCAGACAAATGATTTCTATTCTTTTAAATGTGTTAAGGTGTGTTTAATGGCCCAGAATGTAGTTATCTTGTTGAATTATCTATATGAGCTTCAGAAGACTGTATATTCTGCTGTTGTTGAATGGTCTATAGACATCAGTTATGTCAAGTTGATGATGTTGAGTTCAACTATGTCTTTACTGATTTCTGCCTATTGTATCTGTTCATTTCTGATAGAGGAGTGTTGAAGTCCCCCCCCATAATAGTGGATTTATCTGTTTCTCCTTGCAGTCCCATCATTTACTGGACAGCTCTGAGTCTCCAGTGATTTATCAATTGTAGCTCAGGTTTTCCTACCCCAGTGCTGATGCCTGTGGAGGTTTCTGCTCAGGTGAGTTAAGACTCTGTACCTGCTTGTTTGCCTCTTCAATTTTGGAGGCAGTAGTTTGCCTTGTGACCTCACTTTTCTTACAGATCTAAGAAGAGTTGCTGATTTTTCATTTTGTTCAGTTTTTTACTTGTTAGGATGAAAGGGCACTTCCAAGCTTTTTACATGCCAGAATGGAAGGTCGAAGTCTGACTGCTATTTCTTATCTAATATTCTTTACTTATTTTATTTTTATTTTATGTATTTTTTTGAGACGGAGTCTTGCTCTGTCGCCCAGCCTGTAGTGCAGTGGCGTGATCTTGGCTCACTGCAACCTCCACCTCCTGGTTTTAAGCAATTCTCCCTGCCTCCACCTCCCGAGTAGCTGGGATTACAGGCCCCCACCACCACGCCCAGCTAACTTTTTGTATTTTTTAGTAGAGACGGGGTTTCACCATGTTGGCCAGGCTGTTCTCGAACACCTGACCTCAGGTGATCCGCCCACCTCGGCCTCCCAAAGTGCTGGGATTACAGGCGTGAGCCACCATGCTCCGCCCATTACTTATTTAGCAGTTACAGAACTAGAAGGATTTTCCTATTTGTTGTTTTAATATACAGTACATACAGCTTATATATAAGAAACATAAGATTTCTAAGGACTTTGACAAGTTTGGATGCAATCCTTGCTTCACAATTCCATTTTTTCCTGTAAAATTTTAAGTAATTCAACTGTGTGTCTCCTACTATGGGAATTTTCAGGATCTCAAGCCTCATGTTCAAACAGATAACCCTGTAGCTTTTACATTGTATGTGTGGGCGTGTATGTCAGTGGCAATCATAGTGCAGTTTGAGTCCCTTAATGGATATTCCTGTTTTTTGCCCCAACCAACTTAGCTCAAAATTTCCACACATACTTTTTTTTTCACTTTTAATATTTTAAGTTCTTCTTTCACATCATCTCTCATAACTGTGGCTATTTCCCACTGTCATCGCCCTGGTTGATATTTAGATTCTTGCAAAAGCCTCCAACCTGGCATGTCTAACTTGAATATCTACTCTTTCCAAGTCAACCTCTATATTGCTCTTAGACTGTTTTTTCTAAAATTCGCCTTTCACAATGTCCTTGCCCTGGCCAAAATTTTCAGTGATGTGCAATGATCTCTAGTAGCAATCTCAAAACGTACTTGATTGTGTATATGTCAATAAAAATATTTTGAGCATGTGCCCTAATCTATATGTTTTTAAATAAATTTTATATATACATATATAATATACTCCTGTCTATCCATATATTTAATATTAGTTAAGCTTAACTTTAAAAATAAAGCTAATGATAAGTGAGAGTTATAATATTTTTTTCTTCATCCTAAAACATCACTTAGTGCAATTTTTGGGTCATGGTGTACGGGCAGAATTTTTTTAAGTTTATTTATTTATTGAAGTTTACTTTAAGTTCTGGGATACATGTGCAGAATGTGCAGGTTTGTTACACAGGTATACATGTGCCATGGTGGTTTGCTGCCCCCATCAACCCATCATTTAGGTTTTAAGCCCCGCATGCATTAGGCATTTGTCTCAGTACTCTCCCTCCCCATGCTGCCCACCCCACAAAGGCTCTGATGTGTGACGTTCCCCTCCCTGTGTCCACGTGTTCTCATTGTTCAGCTCCTACTTATAAGTAAGAACATGTGGTGTTTGGTTTTCTGTTCCTGTGTTAGTTTTCTGAGAATGATGGCTTCCAGCTTCATCCATGTGCCTGTAAAGGATATGAACTCATTCTTTTTATGACTGCAGAATACTTTTTTTTTTTTTTTTTTACGGAGTCTCTCTCTGTCGCTAGGCTGGAGTGCAGTGGCGTGATCTCAGCTCACTGCAACCTCCACCACCCAGGTTCAAGCGATACTCCTACCTCAGCCTCCCAAGTAGCTGGAACTACAGGCACACACCACCACACCCAGCTAATTTTTGTATTTTTAGTAGAGACGGGGTTTCACAACGTTGGCCAGGATGGTCTCAATCTCTTGACCTTGTGATTCGCCCACCTCGGCCTCCCAAAGTGCTGGGATTACAGGCGTGAGCCACCGCAACTGGCCAGATCACTTTTTAAAAAATCACTGATGTGGGTCAGTGGAGTGCTGTCCCACTGTTCGTGGTGCTGAACAGTCACCGCACTCTCTACCTGTCACCGCACACTCTACCTGTCACTGCACGCTCTACCTGTCACCGCACACTATACCTGTCACCGCAGTCTCTACCTGTCACCGCAGTCTCTACCTGTCACTGCACACTCTACCTGTCACCGCACACTCTACCTCATCATTGTGTCTCCTGGCCTTTGGACATCGGAGATGTCTGTCTAACTTTTTCCCCTCACTGGGGAAAGCAAAGGAAACCTATAAATGGTAATCTCTATAGGATTCTATTTTCCAAGATGGAATTCTAAAGGAGTCAAGATTCTCTATGTTGCATGCTGAAGGAATAAAGTGTCTTTCCCATGGAGAGAAGCAGACTGATAATGAAAAGAAATGAAGGGTTTAAATAAGTCTTCATATGAGCTGAATAATCCAATTTTGCTGTTGAAAAAACACAGACCAAAAAATGTTAAAAGAAGACTCTGATCCTCATATTTTCATAACTTTATAGCTTCATAACCAAGAATGATTGAAAACAGAAGAAGGAATTGCTGTCAAAGATTGTACAGTACAATGAAGTTGTACAGTGATGTTCAGGACTATAAATGTTAGCAGGTACATGAATACTTCTGTGACTGTTGGCTATTAGACACAAGACTGTAAATTTCTGCCTTGAGGATGATTCTGATGGTCTATAAAATGTCAACTGATGTTGTCACAAATCAGTGGTTCATATGAATCTCATAAAGATTATAGAACCTGCAGCACTTGTTACATAAATGATAAAAGAGTATTTCCTTTTTAAGTCTCCAGCTAGCTACATTTCAACTGAATGCAAATTAGAAAGCCTAAGTGATACCTGCAGAGTTGAAAAATACGTTTCTCGTCTAAATGAAAATACATTGAGAACTTAGAAAAACAGAATAAAAAAAAGAAAAATAGAATAATGTCTGTCATTGGTGGTTCTAACATAATGCCATGAGAAAATTTACAACTAGTATAGCAACTTTGTGTAGACAATTTAAAAAAATTTTTTTTTACTTTTTAACTTCTCACTTTTTAATTTTTTAATTGGCAAGAAAAAGTTGTATGTATTTATAGTGTACAATGGGAAGTTTTGATTACGTATACACTGTGTAATGGCTACATCAAGCTATTTTACATATTGTGAAAGGAAACTAAACCTTGGGACCCCCAAATCACTAAGCCAAAGGGAAAAGTCAAGCTGGGAACTGTGTCAGGCAAACCTGCCTCCCATTTCATTCGTAAATAAGATAGCTGCAAAGATGAAGAAGCTGCATACTCCCCTCACAATTTGGCCACAAGGAAATTTCTTGTCGGCCTCAAGATCTTTACCCTAAAACAATTCTGTTTAATTTCACCCTGGCAAAGTAAATTGATGACTTATTTTCACAGGTGTGGGACAAAGGACAGAACTCAAAGTCCCTCTGCTCACCTGAGACAAATGCATAGCTGATTGCTTCCTCTCCCCTTTTGTTTACATAAAAATGCAGATTCACCATGCCAGACTATTCCTCTACTCCTGTCTCACGTGTAAATTGTACATACAGTAAAAGGGTGATCAAAGACTCAAAAGAATCAACCATTTGTCTCTTATCTACCTACAACCTGGAAGCCATCTCTGCAGACCACTTTAAAACTTCTTTTTTTCCTTCTATGGCAATTTATCTTTGTTAAAATTGGTGCTGAGAAAAATGAAGGTTTGATTATGGGTCTCACCACCAATGCTAAACTTTGATATTAATGAATATAGTTTGTTGTTGCTGGTGTTGTTTGTTTTTTGTTCTTTGAGATGGAGTTTTGCTCCTGTTGCCCAGGCTAGAGTGCAATGGCACAATCTCAGCTCACTACAACCTCCACCTCCTGGGTTCAAGTGATTCTCTTGCCTCAGTCTCCCGAGTAGCTGGGATTACAGGTGCCTGCCACCATGCCCGGCTAATTTCTTAAAAATATTTTTAGTAGAGAGGGGGTTTCACTACGTTGGCCAGGCTGGTTTTGAACTCCTGACCAAGTGATCTGCCTGCCTCGGCCTCCCAAAGTGCTAGGATTACAGGTGTAAACAACCGCGCTCGACCTGATATTAATGATCATACTTGAATGACCCATTTCACTGAAATTATTCTTCAATATATATTTTTAGTATCTATTTCCATTTAGTAAATTTTTTTAGCGCATATTATATGCCACGCTATGTGAATACAGAGATAAAGGCAGTTTCTACACTTAAGAAATTCACAATCCAGTGAAGGACACAGGCAAGAAGATAAGTTGAAATCATTATGCTATATTGTCTGATAGATGTATAAGCAGAATAGTATGTCAGCACGTAGAGGGATACCGAATCAGCGTATCCTAATACTAACAGAGTAAGAACAGTCTTTCCAGATGAGATGATGGTTGAGCTGACTCTTTCAAGGACAGTAGGCACCGGCTAGAGAAGCCAGTGGAAGAAAGCTATTCCAGAGAAAGAACGCAGTGTGTACAAAGCCAGACAGGTGTGAGGCAGTAGAGCAAGAATTGGAGGTTAAATGCCATTCATTAAAGGGGAAGGATTGAAGGATTCTCAGTAGTGACATGACAGTATTTGCATATTTAAAAAATCATTCTGAAAATAATTTAAGGAGTAGATTCACAGCCTCCAAAAGACGGAAATAATTTTGGAATATTACTAGAAATGTTGAATCATCAACCGAGTCATTGAAAGTGAAGATGGGAAAAGGAAAAAAAAATTAAGAGGCTGCATGCAGTGACTCACGCCTGTAATCTCAGCACTTTGGGAGGCTGAGGCAAGAGGATCACTTGAGGACCAGCCTGGGCAACATAGTGAGACCCCGCCTCTACAAAAACTATTTTTTAATATTAGCTGGGCAAGGTGCCTCACAACTATCACCCTCCAGCTACTCAGGAGGCTGAGGCTGGAGAATTTTTGCTTGAGCCCAGGAGGTTGCGCCAGCAGTGAGCTATGAATACACCACTGCGTTCCAGCCTGGGCAACAGAGCAAGATCCTGTCTCTCTCTTTCTCTCTCTCTCTCTCTCTCTCTCTTTTAAACAGGTTGTAGAATCAATAAGGCTTGAGCAATTAACTTTAGGGCAAGGGATAGAGAGAAGTCTCAGGTAATCCCAAAGTTTTGGTTGGGAAAAGGATATCAACAGCTGATCAAGGGAATACAGAAGGAGGAACATTTGGGAATACAGAAGGAGGGACTAGGGAATACAGAAGGAGGGACTAGGGAATACAGAAGGAGGACAATGTGAGTGTTGGGCAGGTTGTGCTTGAGGTCCCTATGGGGCATGAGTAGAGATGTCCAGCAGGAAAACACATACTTGATTTTGAAGTTCTCAGGAGCAATCATGGCTTAAAGTGGACATGCTGAAGTCATCACTGGCAGCTGAAGCTATGATAGGATCGCGGAGAGACTGTGTAGAGGGGGACAGGGCTAGGAAAAATATTTCAGCAGTGACTGGAGGAAGAGGAGCCATCAAGGATAAAAAAGTGGAGTAGCCACAGAGGCCAGAAGAAAACTAGGGAGCAGGTGTGTCATGGAAGCCAGTGCAGGAAGACTTTCAAGACGGAAATAGAATCAACAGTGAATACGGAGGCTGAGGAAGTTTGTACCTTAGTCACTCCTGTTGTTATTTTTTGACCAATTTAAAATTTATTTATATTCTATTTATGTTACCTATTAAATTCAAAAATATGTGTTTAATACATTACATAAAACATAGCCATATTGTATAGATATTACAGCTAACAATTATGGCCTCATCAAGGCACATCTCTCCTTTTGTATTCTTACAGTAATGCCAGAGGCATTCTTTCCAGTTGTGCTTGAAGCAAAGCCTGGAACCACATAAGAAACTATTCCTGCAATTCCCCAATATAAAAATGAAATTTTATTCTATAGAAATGAATTCTAATGTATGACTGAGTGGGTCCTTTTGAGAGATACTTTATAATGCCATAATAAAACCACTTTGTACTCACAAGTTCAGCCGTTCAGGTTTTTATATTTGTCATAATGTCAGAAATTACACTGAGGTGTCCAGAGAGTAGCAATACTTTGAATATGATGGAAACATATTCAGAGTTCTCAGCACTGCCTCATAAACATTGAACCTAAATAATTGAATGAGAAAAATACATTTTAAAAGGTTTATGCCATGAAAGAAGGTCACAGCATGTACTCTGTATTCTCCAGAGACAGAACCAATAGGATATATAGATAGATAGGCAGACAAGAGGGCATTTATTAGAGGAATTGGCTCATGTGATTACGGAGGCTGAGAAGTCCCACGACAGGCTGTCTACAAGCTGGAGACCCTGGGGCGTCAGTAGCCTGGCTCTGAACCAGGCAGCTGATGGTGTAACTCTCAGTCTGAGGTTGAAAGCCTGAGAACAGGGAGTTGGCAGGGGAGGTTGCTGGTATAAGTCCTGGAGTCTGAAGGCTGGAGAGCCTGGAGTTGTTGTCCAAAGATAGGGGAAGAGTATCCCAGCTCCAGCAGATGGATCAACATATGTGTCTTTTCTCTGTTGTTATTCTCTATGGACCTCCTACGGGTTGGATGGTGCCTGCTCACACTGAGGGTGGGTCTTCCCCACCTGGTCCACTCAGACTCACATGCTAGTCTCCTCCGGAAACACCGTCACAGACACACCCAGAAATCATGCTTTACTGGCTCTCTGGACATCCCTTAATCCAGTCAAATTGACATCTAATATTAACCATCACACAGCATTTTATAATACTCTCAAAAAGAACACTGAATCTCACTGTGGGGTACAGGTCTTTTAGGACTACAAGACAAGTTAGTTGAAACTCAGAAATGTACTTGTTTGGTGTGGCGTGCATGCATGTGTGTGCCTGGTCGTTTGTGTGTGTGTGTATGTGCACTTGTTGGTTTTAGGGGACGTCTGCCCAATGCCATATCTAGAGTCTAGAGTGCCCAAAGAGATTTAAATATCCTACCCAAACAGATTTAAATTTTAGGAGGATGGTCTATTCAGTTTCCTTCTGGTTTCTAAAGGGGAGACAGTCTTGTATCTCATATCTACACACTCAAACAAGATGTGAATGGAACAAAAAATCAACCAATTTGTTTTCTGTTAGAAAATACACGTAGGCTTCATATCTGTGAAGAGGTATTGTTTGTCATAAACCAACACTCACAAGAAATGTAATATTCTCAAAACTTACTTTGAAAAATTCCAAAAGTACAGAAAAGTTGAAAGAGTAATGCATATACCTTTCATCTCGATTCACTAATTAGTAATATTTGGCCATATTTGCTTTTTCAGTATATATGTGGTTACATGTGTGTGTGTACCGTTTTCTTTGGACCATTTGAAAATAAATTGTAGCTATCAGGATACGTCTCCCCTAAGTACTCTGTAATCCTGAGAACAAGAACTGGTCTACTCATATTTAGTTTTTCCCAATTGTTCCCTTAATATCCAGGATCTAACCAAGGGCCACATTGCGCATTTAGTTATCATATCTTTTTAGTCCTTTTGCATCTAGAACAATCTCCTACCCATTTGTGTGTGTGTGTGTTTGCTGTTTATGACATTGATATTTTAAAGAATCAGACCGGTTGTCTTGCAGAACATCCCACAATCTGAATTTGTGTGTTATTAGTTCCCTAGGCTGCTGTAACAACGTAGCACAGACTACCTGGTTTAAACCAACAGTAAGGTATTGGTAAGGTCTCACTGCTCTGGCGGCTCTTAAGTCCAAAATCAAGGTGTTGGCAGGGCCACTCGCCCTCCAAATGCTGCAACAGATAATCATTTCCGTGCTTCCTCCAGCCCCCACTGGCTCCTGGCACTCCTTGACTGTGGGCAGCATAACTCTTCTCTACCTCAGTCTTCACACCACTTTCTTACAAGAACACCATTCATTGGCTTTAGGGCCCACCCTACACCAGTGTGACCTGATCTCAACTACGTCTGCAAAGACCCTATTTCTGTATAGGGTTACATTCTGAGATGCTGCAGGTTAGAGCTTCAACATGGAGAGCTTTTGGGCAGACACCAGACACAATTTACTGAAGAACAGTGTGTTTCCTCATGGTGTTTTGGCTTTTTTTTTAGACGGCGTCTTGCCCTGTCACCCAGGGTGGAGTGCAGTGGCGTGATCTCGGCTCACTGCAACCTCTGCCTCCCAGGTTCAAGTGATTCTCTGCCTCCCAAGTAGCTGGGATTACAGGCACCCGCCACCACGCCTGGTTAATTTTTGTATTTTTAGAAGAGATGGGGTTCACCATGCTGGTCAGGCTGGTCTCGAATTTCTGACCACAGGTAATCCACCTGCCTCGGCCTCCCAAAGTGCTGGGAGTACAGGCGTGAGCCACCGTGCCTGGCACCTCATGGTTGATTGAACTTGAGGATTTTCACGAAGAATATTTTGTAGGTGGTGCTGTGTACGTCCCATCACCTCAATTTGTCCCATTATGGGTGATGCTAAATTTGTTCACATGGTTAAGATGGTGTCTGCCAGATTCCACCAGTTATTAATAAGTAATCTATGAGGGTGGGAACATGACTGAGCTGAAGAAGATTCAGCTCCAAGTCACTATGTAGAAGCTGACCTAGACACACTGGTAGGAGGTGGGAAAGGGACATAGGGAAGCAGCATGGCCAGTGCGGGCTGGGGCGTCGAGCTGACCGGCACAGGGTGCTGCAGCTCAGTCCTGCTGGGACCACTGGGTCTGTGTAGACTGGAACGAGGACCCCCTGGCTCAGGCTGTGGGCCACTGGAGTGGAACTTCTACCCTCCCCTGACAGCAGACAGAGCTGGCTCTTGACCAGGGGAAGCCCTTGGAGCTTTGGGCTTGTGTGCTTCACAACGTCAGGGCTGAGGGGCATGGCCAGGCCATTGGCAGCATCTGCTATGGTGACCTCGTAAGCTTCATTTGTGGCTGAATAGTCCTCCATTGTGTATATGCACTAACGTACATTTTCCTATCCATTCACCTGTTGACAGACACTTAGGTGGCTTCCAAATCCTGGCTATTGTGGATAGTGTGGCAGTAAACACAGGAGTGCAATCTCTGGGCATATCGATTTCAATTTCTATGGATATGTACCCATATATGAAATTGTTGGGTCATGTGGTCATTCTATTTTTTTTGTTTGTTTTTGAGAAACCAAATTGCTAAGAGAGTAAATTTCTAGTGTCTCACCACCAAAAAAAAAAATAATGAAAAGTCAGGTGATGGATATGTTAATTAGCTTGGTTTAATCATTTCACATTGTATACATGTATCAAAACATCACAGTGTACCCCATAAATGTACATATTATCTGTCAATTAAAAACGAAACACTGGGCCAGGCGCAGTGGCTCATTCCTGTAATCCCAGCACTTTGGGAGGCTGAGGCAGGAGGATCACGAGGTCAGGAGTTCGAGACCTGCCTGGCCAACATGGTGAAAACCCATCTCTACTAAAAATACAAAAATTAGCTCGGCATGGTGGCGCATGCCTGTAATCTCAGCTACTCGGAAGGTTGAGGCCAAAGAATCCCTTGAACCTGGGAGTCGGAGCTTGCAGTGAGCTGAGATCATGCCACTCCACTCCAGCCTGGGAGACAGAGCAAGACTCCTTCTAAAAGAAAAGAAAAGAAAAGAAACACACACACACACACACAATGAAACCCTGTCTCTACTAAAAATACAAAAAATTAGCTGGGCCTGGTAGCTGGTGCCTGTAATCCCAAATACTCTGGAGACTGAAGTGGGAGAATCTCTTGAATCCGGGAGGCAGAGGTTGCAGCAAGCCGAGATGGTGCCACTGCACTCCAGCCTGGGCAACAGAGCAAGACACTGTCTCACACACACACAAAAATAATAAATAAATAAGTAAATAAATAAATAAATTTAAAAATGTTAAAAAAAAAAACACCTTAATTTACGAACACATTATAGACCTCAGCTACTTTATCTCTAGCCATGCTTTCGGGAGTTTTCTCTGTATAATATCCTGCTTTGTCAATTGCAGCTCATTTTGGTTCCATATTTTTGTGATTTGGGGAACTGGGGTTAATAAGGGGTCCACTCCTCACATCCTGCGGATTCTGCGTTGTCAATTACACAGGAAGGAACAAGGACATGCAATGAAATTCCTGAAAATCCGAGAAGGAACGTTGAGGGCGAGGGCACGGGGCCGACAGCGGGCCTGGAGTGTGGCCTTGCCCTCCGCCTAGACCGGCTGCAAATCTCTGCTGCCCCCTGGAGTCCACGCTGAGCACAACTCTGAGTGTCCTTGAAGTCTGAGTCCTGCCATGGACCGAGTTGTGTCCCCTCCCGCCAAAATTCACATGTTGAAGCCCTAAACTCTAATGGAACTGTATTTGGGGATAGGGCTTCTAAAGAGATCATTAAGGTAGAAGAAGGTCTTATGGTTAGGCCTTAATCTGATATGACTGGTTTCCTTAAAAGAAGAAATTAAGACAAACAACAGAGACCTGGTCAGGACAGGAAGGGAAGGCAGCCATCTGTCTGCAAGGCAACCAGAGAGACCCCAGGAGAAACCAGCCCTGCTGACACCTTGATCTTGGACTTCCAGCCTCCAGAACTGTGAGAAAATACGTCTATTGTTGAAGCCAGCAGTCTGTAGTATTTTGTAATGGTAACCCCAGCAAACTAACACAGGGCTGCTTTGAGCTCTTTCATTCTCTGTTCTCTTTTTCTCATCTGTCTCTATATCTACCTTTTTGTCACACTCTTTGAACTTTAAGAGAGAGATATTTTACCTCCTGCCTCTAAATCTCTCTTGCTGCCTGGGAGGTAGTTTACTTCTAGACATATCCGATTTTTCTTTGTCTTTCCCGTCTTTAAGAAAAGGGGGCAGGATTTAGATAATAAGTAGATCTTACGTAACATTCTTTTCTTTACCCTGTATTATTTTCATACTCACCCTCTCCAAAGACTAGGTTCCTTTCTGGCTTGAGCTATGCAGCCGGCTCTCAGGTCAGCCTGCAGAACAGGGGGACAGGAGGTGGGTGTGTTTGTAGCAGGAAGAACATGCTGTCACTGTGACTTCACTGCAAACATCAGTCTTAAACAGTGCTTCTCAAATAGCCCAGGAGGAAGGACCTGGGGTTTCCCCACGATATGTACCAAATCTATATTTTTGCTCAAATAAGATCAAGTGGATTTCTAGAGAAAAAAAAATGAAGACGTACAAAATACAGGTCCCAGGTTTTTATTATTAGATTCAATAGAGAATTACTCTGTCCGATTGCTTTAATCGTTTCTAAACAGTTACTTTCAATTTCTGTACTTTTCACACACACTCAACATGCAGTTCGAAGACAGACACTGGTCTAATGGAGCACGCTTTCAAGACAACTGGCCCGAAGGATGGTGCCAGTGAATTCCGTCCTTTCTTATTGGTTTTTATAATCTCACTCAGAGTCAGTTTAGCTGTGTGTCTGGAAGAACCTCTCCCAGACCTTCTCTCTCTTTTTTTCTGCCCCTCTGCTTTCCTATTGGGGTTCATCCCACGGAACTTTCCTTCATGGTCAAGGTCGGAGAGAAGATGGTTATCCTGAGGGGTCTTGGGTATTCCTGCGGTGCTCTAGAAGAGCAAACTCAAGTTTCTCGGTTCCTCTGAGTGGAGCGGCTAGAAAATGGAATGCTGTCTTGCTCTATGACAGCCTCTGCCATATGTGACTTTTTTTTCTAACAGAGTTTTGCTGTTGTTGCCCAGGCTGGAGTGCAATGACTCGATCTCGGCTCACCACAATCTCCACCTCTGGGTTCAAGCGATTCTCCTGCTTCAGCCTCCTAAGTAGCTGGGATTATAGGCATGTGCCACCACACCTGGCTAATTATTTGTATTTTTAGTAGAGCCGGGATTTCTCCATGTTGGTCAGGCTGGTCTCAAACTCCTGACCTTAGGTGATCCGCCCGCCTCAGCCTCCCAAAGTGCTGGGATTACAGGCGTGAGCCACTGCACCCAGCCATATTTGTCTCTTGATCACTCTCACTTTCCTGAAACCTCTCCTTTGTCTCCTCGTTGATATCAGTCTGTCCATGGGCAGCCAGACTGGCAATGTGTGAGAGGAAGCTGCAGTAACAGCTTTCTGGGTCCAGGAACTTCTCCACCATCTGTCATGGTAAGTGGGAGAGCAGAGTGATGGGCAGAAATTCCGGGAATGGAATCATCTGGAACTCCTGAGGAAGTATGGAGCCAAGAGCTACATCATTCACTGGCATAAACCTTCCCCAGGGAAGTGATTGTCACATAGTATGTTTAGTTCATTGTTCAATAATAAGCAGAAGGTTGCAAGACAATAATCTTTAGGCTGGCATAAGAATAGTGTATGGATGATTAAAGCCAAGCAGAAGGCACACTACTCAATTTCCCATCGCTGCCTGGACAACAATCCTGCCCTACCTCTCATCTATCTCATGATCAACACATACCAATTGGCACCTCGTAAGGTCAGTTTGTGAGGCTGGATTCCCCTGGAACTATTCCAACTGATCTAGAATGAGCACAAGAGATCACCATGCCACCATTTTTTTCCCCCATGCAAGTGCAGCCTACCTCAACAAGAAAACATCCTATCCAACCGGGGCACCTGGTTTCTAGAAGAGATGGATGCATGTGTCACTTCTGTTTTCTTGGATGACCAAGAAGCACGGTACTCCCAGAACAAAAGGGATCCTTTTGTGTGGTCAGGCTGTAACAGATGTGGGTGAGTCTCGTATGGGCCTAAGGAAGTAACTCTGACACTAGTTGATTCCAAAGAAATGTTGTGCCATCATTTATCCTAACTCAGCCTCACCTAGAATATGCTGAAACGTTGAAAGATGGAAGCTTCTGCGTTATGAAGCCATGGGAAATGAACTGAGGGAAAATTAACATTACTGATTTTTAGAAAGGGATAACTTAGGAGCAAATAACTTAGAAGGGATGGGATGCAGAGAACACATGGAGAGATTGGCCTTTGATAGAAAAAGAAGTTGTTTTCTCAGTTGCTAAAGGAAAGAAAAAAATCAACAATGTCAAGTGCGGGTGAGTTTGTGAAGCTGACAGTGGGAAGGTGAGGGCGGATCTGATGGTCCCTATTTTCTCAGTCAAGTACAAGATAAAGTGAATGAAGGATGTGAGGAGGCCACTAGGAAGGGTAGAGAGTTTGAGAAGAGAGAAGAAATGGTCTTCTTGGGGACAGGGACAGTAATTTTACTAGCAAAAATGCACTGGGTAGCTGGGTTACAATGAAAGCCCATGCGGGGTGCAGGAGGATGAATTTTAAAGTGAAGCCAATTTGCTTAGTTGTATGAATCTGGCCAAGGTTCACCTGCTGGGTGCAGCTGAGGAGGAGTGAGCACCTCGGTCTCTTTAGGCAAGAAGGAGGCAGGGAGAGGGGGCAAGGTGGTCATAATGACGGGCCGTGGGATCTAATCTGGAGAAAAAAGGTGAAGGAAGGAAAGGGCTGATGGAGATTAAGAATTTTACATCACAATTAAAGGCGAAATATGGTAGAAGTACTTGATCAGGCGACATAGAAGATAAGAGGTCATGGCTGGTGTGCGTAGTGTTCTGTAGGTGATGCAAGTTTGGGCAAGGTGTGTGAATCATGCAGCCTGTGGCAGTCATGGAACAGAGGAAAAGGTATTCATCGGCCATGGGAAGCCCAGGAACTGATTGGTAGGGTGTTGGGTGCGTCATCCAAGTAGATACTGAAGATGTCAAAAAAGGTGATGAAGGACACTTGAGGGACAGAGGTTGGGTCCGGTTGGGGATATGTTGGTACTGACAGATGCTGTGAGTCTCAAGGGAGAGAGGTGGGAGGTGATGGTCTGGAGTGCAATAGTCACCGCCACAAATAAGCTTTGGGACAGCCTGGTTTCAGTGAAGGTTAGGACATGGACCCAGCCCGCGGGAAGAGGCTGAAGCTAGAGGGCATGGTTTGCTGTCACTTCTGGAGCAGGAATCCTGGGGGGCACAGTGCATGACACACAGGTGATATGTTTGTTTTATATTATTAATAATGTTTTCATTGACCGAAAAAGAAATACGTACCCATCAGAGAAAAATTGGGAAATACAGGTAAGTATGGAGAAGACAATAAAAATCATCCATAATCTGACTCTTGGTGACGACCACTTTTAAATGTTTTGTGTTTTTCCTTCCAGTCTTGCCCCTACATATCTGCACACGTTACCCAAATTAACTATGTGTGTAACTAGGTAAGCTAAGATGCAGTATAGATTAGAGATTGAGTACATAGGCTCCGGAGTCAAACTGACATAAGTTCAAATCCTGGTTCCGTGGTTTATTAGTTGTGTGAACTTAGTCAAGCTTCTTAAATCTCTGACTCGATTGTTTGCAAAATGGAGATAATAAAATAATTAGTTGTGTCATCAGTTAATATGAGGATGAAATGAGACAACGTATATATAACAACTTACCACAACATCTGGTACACAGTAAGTTCTCAACACATTTTTCTCTTTAACTTTTTCAAATGAACATTTCCCATATTATTAATAATTCTTAAAGTCCGGGATTCTTCCCTGTTACTAAGTATCCATTGCATTGACTACACTGTGTCCATCCCTTTTTGATGACAGCATAATACAGAAGTCAAGGCAGCCTCCGGAGTCAAAATGCCTGGGTTTGACTCCTGGCTTCGCCACTTTTCCCTGTGACCTTGCTGAGTTACTTAACTTCTATAATTTCAATTTTCTGATCTGTGAAATGGGGATAATTATATCCCTACTGAATTTTTGTGATAATTACCTGATATAACACATGTGAAGTGCTCAGTAAATCTTAGTGGTGATGACTATGATGAGGTCATTTGCGAATACTTACAGTGTTTCTGACATATGCCAGTTTGCATCACTGGTTTTTATAATTTCTAGAAGGTGTGGGTAACTAAAAGTGTTAAGTTTACCAGAAAAAGACGGGCTCTGGCTGGCCAATAGACAAAATCTACTTCAAGATTCTAAAAGGTGCAAGTAAAATAAAACTTGTGTAATAACAACTAATATTTCAAGTTTTTTTGTTGTTGTTTTTGTTTTGTTTTGTTTTTAGTAAAACTGTTGAATCAAGAACAAGGCAAACCACTTCAGGAGGCCGTGGAATTTGATTATAAAGTAGTGAGACACACTCCACACCGACCAGCTTTATAATTTTAGAGTCACACCTAGAGTGTTTCCTCTCTGCTAGAAATAGGGGGCTTTGGTGAGCCTGGTTATGCCACTGATGTCAGCTGATGATGAATAAAAGTACACATAAATCTATGAATATTCTCTTTGGCTCCAAGCTTTCATACTAGTAACATGACAAGCATATGTCAACTGGTTTTCTTGCGATCCCTAAACTCATTATTTTCCCCAGATATAACCTTCTATTTGGTGACTCAAGTACTAATGAATTCAATACAATGTCTGTTACTGTCAGAGAAAATTCCGGTACATTTTTAGTTATTGTCTCAGCGGATGATACAGGTCTGAATTCAAAAATGGAATCCAAATTCTTCTGAAGCGGCACTTCAGGAAGCCGAGGCCGATGGATCACCTGAGGTCAGGAGTTCGAGATCAGCCTGGTCAACATAAACCCCGTCTCTACTAAAATACAAAAATTAGCCAGGCATGGTGGCAGGTGCCTATAGTCCCAGCTACTCAGGAAGCTGAGGCAGAAGAATCGCTTGAACCTGGGAGGCAGAGGTTGCCGTGAGCCGAGATCGCGCCATTGCACTCCAGCTTGGGCAAAGCGAGACTCCGTCTCAAAACAAAAACAAAAACAAAAATTCTTTTGAAGCTATGTGAGATCTATCTGTTCACTTCATCTCCTACTCTGTGCATGAAACAATGAACATAGGTTATATTAATATAATACTTTCCCACATAAAAGAAAAATCACTCTAACTTTTTTGAAACAAAATTTTATATTAAAATTAAAGACCTGGGACTATCAAAAATATCGGAAGGTATAACTTGGCAAGCGCAATACAACAAAGATATTTGAAACTGCTGCCTGCTAAATGGGGAGGCGGGGAGGCTACGCTCCTTTCTCGCCCTTCCTTTGACAGGTCTTTTGACGGAAACGTCGGTGGAAAGGATTTCTGCTGTGTGTACATGAAGTGAGGAATTGGATTAGATTTTTCACATCCTGTAGACCATGGTGTATAATAATCTAGAGTGATGAAAACATCATTTGTAATGATAGATTACAAGATGACCCTGTAATAGCTAAATTGAGATCAATTACCTTGACTCCAGTAAGAGTATGCTTCCGCGTGGGAGGAGAGGAAAACAGGAGCAGAGTGTAACTGAGGAAAGCAGCTGTTGGTGACAGGGATGGAGCCTCCGAGGTCCAGGGCCCCAGGACCAGCCTCACAGGCGGGTGACTGCCCCACTCGCCTTCATAGAAGAATCCTTTGGAGAGCAGAAACGGCCTCAGGACAACAGTGACTGCAGTTAGTACATTTTGTTAACTCTCAGATCTATTGTGTGTGTGTGTGTGAGTTTCTTTCTTTTTGTCCCTTGTAAACAATTTCAGTTCCATATTTTTTAATTTTACGTATTTCTTCTTTGACTACAACTTGAGGCAGACTTTACTCCCTTTGAATGTGGACTATGGACAACACCCGGCAGTTGTATTTATCTTGTATATAAATATTTCACAAATATTTTGCCCCCATAATGCATGAGAGGCCTGAATCAGGCTATGTAGTGGGTGCCCAACAAACATGCCTATGCTTCTCAGTGTACAGGACTTTCACCTCTTCTCTGAGCCTCTCTATAGCCCTGTGAAGAAAGCAGGGCAAGTCCAGGCATGGTGGCTCACACCTGTAATCTCAGCACTTTGGGAGGCAGAGGCAGGTGGATCACCTAAGGTCGGGAGTTCAGGACTAGCCTGGCCAACATGGCGAAAACCTGTCTATACTAAAAATATACAAATCAGCTGGGCTTGGTGATGCATACCTGTAATCCCAGCTACTCGAGAGGCTGAGGCAGGAGAATCGCTTGAACCCAGGAGGCGGAGGTTGCAGTGAGCCGAGATCGTGTCACTGTACTCCAGCCTGGGCGACAGAGCGAGGCTCCTTCTCAAAAAAAAAAAAAAGAAAAGAAAAAAGAAAGAAAAAGAAAGCAGGGCAAGCATTAATGCCACTTCCCAAGAGGAGAAAATGGCGCAGATATGAAGAAGCAGAAACAAGTTCCCATCGTTGTTAGGAGTAGAACTAGAATGTGACCCTTGTGACCTCCCTTTGCAGCTTCTTGTTCTGACCGAACCAGCACAGATCAGAAGGTGCAGTAGGTGGAGCACACTGTGCTCTCCCAGAAACCTCCAGGTCTTACTGGCTTCTGCCGAAAACAGGCACACCAAGCATGGGCTTTGAGTCCCCACAGCAGAGGTTCCTAATTATGAGTTTCTAAATTCCTAGGATGTTGTTTATGGATGGGTGACACATGACCCTCCAAAATCCCATGTTCCAGGGACACTCCAGAGCTACCAGCAGATTCTCAAAGGGTCCCTCACATGCGAAGAGCTATCACCTAGGCCAATCTTACACCTAAAGCCCTTGAGGCTTCTTGATTTCTAGTCTTTGCTCCAGGAAGAGATGCAGACGATGAGTGAAATTCCAGTATTTCAACTCCGTGAGATGATTCTCTACACTGGAACTTTATTAGAATAAGCACGTGAGAAACTCCTAGCCTGCAGGAATGTGGGGGCCGTGCTTGCTGTCATCAGGGTACACAGGAGTTACTGTGGATAATGGATGAATCAGCTCTGAAAGAGAGAAGCACAGTTCAGTCACTATCGGTGAGCCTCAAAGCTTTGGCTTATGTAAGAAGCTGCTGGAGAGCTTGAGAAAGCTTCAGATTCCCAGGCCCCATCCCAGACCTACGGACTTGAAACCTCTGAGGGTGGAATCTTGTCATCTGTATTTTAAATGACAACCTTGGGTAATCCCACCAGTTGTCCACACTAGGAGAACAAGTGCTGTAAAGGGTACTATTTCTTCATGTCAGGAACATCTCTTCCCACATATAAAGAAGTTTAAAAGAAGTTTAATTTTTCTTTTTCTTTTTTTTTTGAGATGGAGTCTTGCTGTGTTGCCCTTGCTGAAGTGCAGTGGGTGATGTTGGTTCACTGCAACCTCTACCTCATGGGTTCAAGTGATTCTCATGCCTCAGCCTCCCGAGTAGCTGGGACTACAGGTGCGTGCCACCACACCTGGCTAATTTTTATACTTTTAGTAGAGATGGGGTTTCACCATGTTGGCCAGGCTGGTCTCAAACTCCTGACCTCTGGTGATCCACCTACCTCCGCCTCCCAAAGTGCTGGGATGACAGACATGAGCCACGGTGCCTGGCGGAAGTTTGAGGAATTTAAGAAATTATTATTAATTTAAGTAAAAAACACACAAGGGCAAATGCACAGCATAAACAAATAGTGCAGTGAATTATCACAAGAGAATACACACGGGTAATCATCACCCACGTCAACAAACAGAACACAGCCCCTGCCCCCCCCCACTCACTTCCTGATGGAGATTCCCTCTGTTCGCTCTGTAAGGGCCCCTTGTTTTCCCATTGTTTAATTTTTAATAAATCGAGTCTTACACTATTATTTTGTGCTTGTGGCAACAGGTTATAGAAGCCACACCAGTTATTTTAACAGGGATAATTTAATATGATGAATTCCTAATTGGATATTACAGAACAGAGAGAAAGAGACACTGGGGTATGGAGGTAGCAATGTCGGGTGCAATTACCACCTCTAGGACTGGGCAGACAAAGAGAAGAAGTTGGAACTATTAAAATTGAGAAGAGCGAGAGGAGGGATGCTGTGCGGACAGAGCCCAGACCTCCAAGGGGATGCAGTGATGCTTTGTGTGTGTGATGGAGGAAAAGCCGGAAAACTGGAAAACAACCCATGCTCCAGGAAGGAACCCGTCAGGCCTTCCTCACAGCCCTGCAATCTCCCTCTGGTGCCCCCTATTGGTAGAACCTCGCAGAGAGACAGCTAGAAAAGCAGAAACGTGCTTTGCAGCGTCCTAGTCTCAGCATTGCCAAGCAGAGAATGAAAGGATGGGCTTGAAGCAGAAAGGCAACAATTAAATAACTGGCACAGTGTCCCTAGCTCAATATGATCTTTGTGAGATTCATCCATGTGATGTGTACCAGTAGTTCACTTATTTTTATTGCTGAATAGTATTCTGTTGTATTAATACACCATAATTTATCACTTTATTGTTGATGAACATTTGGGTTGTTTCAGTTTCTTGACAATGATGAACAATAATAGAAAGATGTTTCTTGGCCGGGCGCGGTGGCTCAAGCCTGTAATCCCAGCACTTTGGGAGGCCGAGGTGGGCGGATCACGAGGTCAGGAGATCGAGACCATCCTGGCTAACCCAGTGAAACCCCGTCTCTACTAAAAAATACAAAAAAAAAAAAAAAAAAAAAAAAACTAGCCGGGCGAGGTGGCGGGCGCCTGTAGTCCCAGCTGCTCGGGTGGCTGAGGCAGGAGAATGGCGTGAACCCGGGAGGCGGAGCTTGCAGTGAGCTGAGATCCAGCCTGGGCGACAGAGCGAGATTCCGTCTCAAAAAAAAAAAAAAAAGAAAAGAAAGATGTTTCTTGGTGCACATGTGTGCACGTTTCCGTGTGCCCGTGTCTAGAAATGGAGGATGGGTCACAGAGGATGCGTATATTAAACTTCACTAGATCAGGCCCATTGTCCAAAGAGATTCTGCCAGTGTGTATTACCACCAGGAGTATAGTAGACTTGTCAGCTCCCATTCATTCACATCAGCTTTTGATGTCATCAGTCTTAAATTCTAGCCATTCTAGCCAGTCTGATAAGGACAGCGATATGTCATTGTAGTTTTACTTTTCTTTTCCTAATGACTAATGACCCTGAGCACATTTCAAACACGTTTATCAGCCATTTTGTGCCCTCTTTTGTAAACTGTCTGCTCAAGTATCTTGCAAACTTTTCTGTAGGACTGTTTCTTATTGATTTGTAGGAACTCTTTATATGTACTGAAGATTACTTTTATCATTTTCATAATATGCTCTTTCTTTGCTATAACTTACCTTTCCCATTCTCTCAATGAAAAAGAAAAGTTCTCTCTCTCTCTTTTTTTTTTTTTTTTTTTTTAAAGACAGAGTCTTGCTCTGTCGCCCAGGCTGGAGCGATCTCACCCAGGCTGGAGTGGCACGATCTCTGCTCCCTGCAACCTCTGCCTCTGGGTTCAAGTGATTCTCCTGCCTCAGCCTCCCCAAGTAGTGGGGACTGCAGGCAGGCACATACCACGCCCACCTAATTTTTGTATTTTTAGTAGAGATTGGGTTTTGTCATGTTGGCCAAGCTGGTCTCCAACTCCTGACCTCAGGTGATCCACCCACCTTGGCCTCCCAAAGTGCTGGGGTTACAGGCGTGAGCCACCACACCTGGCCACAAAAGTTCTTAATTGTAGTAAAATCTAATGTATCATTTTCTCCTTAAGTGCTAATTTACATTAGTACTCTTTGCATCTTTTAAATAAGACACAAAGAGTCTTTTAAATAAAGACTGAGTCTTTTCCAAAGACAAGGTCATAAAGGTGTTTTCTTAAATTTTCTTGTAGATCTGCACCATCCAATGCAGTAGTCACTGATTATATATGGCTGTTTCAATTTAAAGTAAAGCAAACTGAATTAAATTAAAAATGCAGTTTTTCAGTCGCACTCACCACATTTCAAATGCTTTGTAGCCATATTGACTAGTGGCTCATGTCTTAGACAGTATAGAATTATAGAACACTTATACCATCACAGAAAGTTCTATGAGACAGCACCGATCTAGAAAATTTATTGTTTACTTTTCATATTTAGGTCTGCAATCCAGCTTGAGTTAATTTTCATGTGCATGTTTAGTGGTAGACAAGTTTTAATTTTTTCCATATGAATCTCCAATTAATCCAGCAATTTTTATTCTTTTCCCTCTGCTCTGCAGTGCTCACTTAGTAATTTATCAAGTCTCCATTTGTAAGTGGGCCTGTTTAGAGGTTTTCTGTTCTGTCCCATTAGTCCGTTTCTCTACCCTTGTGCCAAGAAGTACCAGATGGTCCTAATTACCAACCTTTAAGATGCATCTTACTATCTAGGGAAACAACTTTCCCCAGCTAGCTTGTTCTTCTTCAGCTATGTCTTGGCTATTCGTGGACTTTTACACTTCTACATATATTTTTATTGTATTTAAAACTTCTTTTAACTATTTGAGAGTAAGTTGCCCCATCACCACTGAATACTTCAGTATATTTCTACAAACAAGGATATCCTCCTATGTAACCAATGGCCAATCAAAATCAGGAAATTAACATGAATACATGACCACCATCTAGTCTTTGGATCTCATTCAAGTCTTCTCAGTGGTCCCAAGGGTTCAATCCAGGATCACACACTGTGTTTAGTGCTATCTCTTTAGTCTCTGTCAATCTAGAACAGTTCCTCAGACTTTTCTTAAATATAATGTCCTTAATACTTCATGAAGATTACGGGCTTCATGAAGATTACAAAGACTGAGGGACTTTGTAGAATGTCCCTCAGTCTGGGTTTGTTGGTGTTTGATCATTATTAGATTCAGGTTATACATCTTTGGTAGAAATATCACAGAGGCGATGCTGTGTTCATGCACCTTCTCAAGTGGCACAGGCTTTTGATCTGTGCTACGATCAGTCAGACTGACTCTGGACACTTGATTAAGGTGGTGTCTGCCAGCTTCCCCGTGGTAAAGATACAGTGGAGAACATTCCCACTTTGGAGTAAGTATTCTTGAAGATGGTATAGTGAGATTCCCAGAATACCGCTATCTCTATGCATTTTCAATGCGTTCATTTTTTTCTCCTTTTATTTTTCATTGACATGTAATTAATGCACATATTTATAGAATGGATAAAGAGTGATATTTTGGCCAGGCACAGTGGCTCACACCTGTAATCCCAGCACTTTGGGAGGCAAAGGTGGGTCCATTACCTGAGATTGAGAGTTCAAGACCAGCGTGTCCAACATGGTGAAACCCCGTCTCTACTAAAAATACAAAATTAGCCAGCTACTCTGGGGGCAGGAGAATTGCTTGAACCCGGGAGGCAGAGGTTGTAGTGAGCTGAGGTCATGCCACTGCACTTCAGCCAGGGAGAAAAGAGCGAAACTCCATCTCAAAAGAAAAAAAAATGATATTTTAATACATGTGTACAATTCATAATGTTAATTTATATATCAGTTTTGGGACTGATCACTTCCTATTTTACTCAATGGACTGTAATTTGTTACTATCGTTATTTCTTTTGATGCTCAAATTGTTCCAGATTTGGTTGAAGATAGAAAGAAATGTGGACGTCACTGTGGGTGCTGTATGTCTGCATGCATTGACGAGCTCTGTCTCTGGGAGTTTTGGGGAGTAGGGACACTCCAAGAGCAGCAAGCACCAAATCCTCCGCTCTGGTTATTCCCAATTTCGGTGCCTGTGGGTGTATATTGAAAACAATGAGTTCACATCCATCTTTTTCATGGCAATTCAATACCAGGGGGCGCTTGTTCTAGTTTCCCCTTTACATATTTGTAACTCCCTTCTCTGACAGTGCGAAACCCGGCTCCCTTATTCTTAATTAATTAATTAGGTTAGATTACTCCAGCAGTAAATAATAAGTGTCCTGCTATCACTGTCAGCCCTCCTCCTCCTCCTTGCGCTTGTATTCCTTACTTCACCTGGGCACAGGACTGGGCACCCCCTACACCAACCGAATATCCTCCTCACCCCTTAGGCTGAGAGCAATGCCAGGCCCCCGCCTCCAGGAGCAGAGGCTGTCCTGGCCCGCACTGCGGACAGGACAGCCCCCCGACGCCCTCTTCCCCTGCCGCGGATCCGAGACCCTGCACCTGGCTTCCTGCTGCATGGCCGCACCCCTCATCCCGCCGGGGCTTCGGCAGCCTGTGGCAGCCCCCCAGGGCGGAGGCCTCCTCACCTGGTGCTGGGTGCTTCCCCACGAGGGTGCCCTCTTCCGTGCGCTCCGCGTCCTGCGCGATGGGCTCAGCCACCTAGCCCGCTCAGGCCCCCGCACCTGCGCTGGGACCGCCAGCTCGACAGAGGCAGAGGCCCTCCTGCCCCAGCCTGGGCTCTGACTCTCCCCTCTGGCCCCCGCCTCCCTCCTGCTGACACGCCGCTCTAGGCCCCTGCCCCTGCACTGAGCCTCCCGCCGCGGGAATGCCGCCTCACCCTGCTGGCGCTCCAGAGTCCTGTCCACGCAACTCTGCTCATGCCACCCTCCATTGCTTTTGGGCTAAATTATGCAGAAACCAAGGAAGGAAAGGGGAAGAGTAAAAGGAAGAGAGAGAAAACGAAGAGCAAAATCAGTCCGTTCAAGTCCATAAAAACCCTATTGGGATTTAGATTTTCATTGCGTTGACTTTGAAATTCAACTGGGGAAGAGCTGACATGTTTACATCATTGAATCTTCCTCGCAGCCCAGAAACATGCCACAAATTCCCTCATTTATTTAGGACTTCCTTCTTTAACTTTCTCAGTAATGCTTTTCAGTTTTCAGCATAGAGGTCTTGTACATCTTATCTTAGATTTATTTTCCTAGACAATTGATATATTTCTTGTTTATTTTATAGAATATCTTAATGTATTTTTTTGCTGTTTATTACAGTCATCTAGAAAATTCAAATGATTTGTATGGATTGCCGGAAACATTACTGAACTCATTAATGCTAATAATTTATCCACAGATTATGTTGATATTTTTACATACATAATCATTAAATTGTTAATTTTAGCAATTTCATTTTGAAAAGTTTTAGCATTAGAATTTCTTAATTAAGTATTCAAATATGGAGTGATACTCTTTTTTTTTTTTTTTTTGAGACGGAGTCTCGCTCTGTCGCCCAGGCTGGAGTGCAGTGGCCGGATCTCAGCTCACTGCAAGCTCCGCCACCTGGGTTCACGCCATTCTCCTGCCTCAGCCTCCCAAGTAGCTGGGACTACAGGCGCCCACCACCTCGCCCGGCTAATTTTTTGTATTTTTTAGTAGAGACGGGGTTTCACCGTGTTAGCCAGCATGGTCTCGATCTCCTGACCTCGTGATCCGCCCATCTCGGCCTCCCAAAGTGCTGGGATTACAGGCTTGAGCCACCGCGCCCGGCCTGGAGTGATACTCTTAAAGAATATCGGAATTAGGGAGGGTCTTTAGAAAATACCTTGATTCATGGAGAAAATTCATGTATATGTGCAAATACAGGAAACATTTTTTGCAGGTTTGCAGGGAGGGGAGTCTTGATCTCCTGAAGCTTCCCAGAAGGCATGGTCTCAGCTAGGGGGACCCATGACCCCCAGGTTAAGAATCTCTGCCAGCTACTTCTTTTGAAAGGTGAGGAAACCAAGGCTTTTGAGGGAAACGATAGAATCCATTGCTCCCAAATAATTGTGTGCATGAGTTAAAGGCCCAGGACACAGACTTAGGAGAACTCCTTTGTATAGCAACTCATCCAGCAATTCAGTTTGACTTCTTCCTCTTCTTCCTTTTGATCATCCTAGTTTGTCCTATAACTCTTCTTTCCCTCGTGTTTCACTCTCATCTTTGAGTCATTATCTATGCTAGCTTCTTGTCCTGTAATTTATAAACTCTTCTCTTTTTTTGAGACAGTCTCACTCCATCACCCAGGCTGGAGTGCAGTGGTGTGATCACAGCTCACTGCAGCCTCAACCTTCCAGGCTCAGGTGATCTTCCCACCTCAGCCTCTCAGGCAGCTGGGATTACAGGCGCACACCACAACTCCCGGCTAATATTTCTGTCTTTTGTAGAGACAGGGTTTTGCCATGTTGTTCAGGCTGATCTTGAACTCCTGGGCTCAAGCAGGCCGCCTCTGCCTCCCAAAGTGCTGTGGTTTTTTGGTGTGTGTGTGTGTGTGTTTTGGGGTAGGATCTTGTTCTGTCACCCAGGTTGGAATTCAGTGACACCATTGTAGCTATCTACAGCCTTGAACTCCTGGATTCAAGTGATCCTCCGCATTAGCCTCTTGAGTAACTGGGACTACAGGCATGCACCATCATGCCCAGCAAGTTTTTATTTTATCTTACTTTATTTTATTTTGTTGAGATGGCATCGCACTATGTTGCCCAGGCTGGTCTTGCACTCCAGGCCTCAAGGAATCCTTCTGCCTCAGCCTCTTGAGTAACTGGGATTACAAATGTAAGCCACTGCACCTGCCTCTTCCTATGCTTATTAGCATATCTCTGTAATGCAGTCCTCAAGGCAACAGTAACTATGCTTAGGGCTTTGGTGGAACCATCCCTTTCCCCCTCAGTATGCGCCTCCCTTTGTGGGGACCCATTCATTCATCACCTTTTGGTGTGCTCTAAATAGTCTGTTCTTGTTCAGTGTCCAGAGCCTTCTGTCACTCCTGCTATGACAGGCACGAGGAAGCGACAGTGGGAAGCACAGGGCGGGGGAGCATCTGAGCTGGGGTCTCCACACAGGTGTCTTGGCAGCACCTCAAACACCATCCTCCCCAAACAGAACTGTGGATTTCCTGTTGGCCATCACCTTCATAGCCCAGCCAGTTTTCCCTGTCTCAGAAAATGCTAACTCCACCCCACCCAGCTGCTCAAGCCTGGACTCTGGGAGTCGTTCGTAATTCCTCACTCCTCCAATTTCTGTACCTGATTCTTTCGTTTTACCTATTAAAATGCGCCCATTGATCTCCCTCTCCACTGCCACCTAGTCCAAACCATCACACCTATCTTGTGGGACTCTGTAACAGCCCCTCGCCAGTACCTTCCACTCTGTCCTCCCTCCAGTAGCTAAGCTGCTTTTCACAAATGTGCATCAGATCACGCCACTCTGGTGTTTAAATGCCTGTGGCGGGTCCGTCCCGCATTCAGAAGAGCTCACTCTCGTTGCCATGGTCTGAGCACTTCCCCTCTCCAACTCTGCGGTGTTTCTCCCCTTCTTATCCTCAGTTTCTGCCCTTCTGGTACTTCTGTTTTGTTCCTGATGCCAATCAAACTCTCTGCACCCTTCGTGTCTTTACAAGGTGTTCCCTGGATAGATGGGAACTCTTCATTCTATTTCACAGCTCTTTTCACAAGCTATAAAAATGCATGAATTTGTTTTCTTGTCACCTATATCTCTCCCTACTCCCAGCTGCACTAATCTCCTTTAGGGCAGAGACCCCGTCTGTCTTTCTTCATCAGTGTATACCACGGAATATTAGATGCTTAGCATGTATTTTTAGAGTGTGTAGTAGAATTATATTGTGGAGTATTAATCTTTATATTTTTACTGCAGTCTGTAGCGCCCCCCAAACCCCCACACAAACATGTACCTTTGAAAAAATTCACACTGCCCTTTCATAGTGAAACCTGGCTCTCAACAATCCAGACTATCAGGGAGAGGCTGCTGGGGATGCAGATAGAAAGAAAAGTAGCTTTCAAGCTTTAAGAATCAAGATCCTGGCCTCAGTGACAGATATGGAAGAATTCTCAAGAGTAAACTGACATCTTCTACCAAAAAAAAAAAGGAGAGGGGTGGACCAGGAACTTTATGTTGAGGGCAGAGTTGAGAGCTGGAGGGTCAGTGAGTGAGCTGGGCATGGTGAATACGTTTCCCACCCCTTCCACCATTCTGTGCATAGAAGGGATCTGTGCTTTCTTCCTGGTGCGGTGCAGAAATGAGGGAGACTGCCCAGGACATAGCCAGTGTGGTGGGGTGGGGCGGGGCAGCAGCGGGGTACACAGGGCTGCCTGCTGCAGCCGCGCAGAGAAGGCCAGAGGAGACAGTGGCCAGCGGGGTGTGGAAGTGGCAGCCAGGCCCAAAGGGACCTCTAGTTGGACTGAGGAAGACAGAGCCCCTGGAGGACAATGGGACTCTCCAACTCAGTGGAGGCCGGCAGGGATGGATGCCCACAACAGGAGACAAGCAGTGGCCTTGTATCTGTGGGCAGATTGCAACCCAGGATGAAACTCCTTCCCTCCGAGGCTACAACGTTACCTTCAAACCTACACGTCAGAAGGGCATTTCCTTCCTTAGCAGAAGGAGGAGGGAGAGAAATGCTGAACTCACCGATCTCACACCTCAAGTGTCCACATTTTCTTTTTTTTTTTTTTTAACTTATAAAGAACAGAAATTTCTTTTCTGACAGTTCTAGAGACTGGAACGTCCAAGAATAGGTTTGGTGTCTGGTGAGGGATGCTCTACACTTTCAAGATGATGACTTGATGCTACATATTTCAGAGGTGAGGAACGCTGTGTTCTCACAGGACAGCAGGGAAAAAGCCAAGGGACAAGCTCCCTCCATCAAGCCCTTTTATAGGGGCAATGAACCCCATTAGTGAGGGCTCTATCCTCCAGACCAAGTCTGCTTCTTTTGCTAAACAGCCTAAGAGCTCATTGTAGAAGCTGATCTACATTCTAGCAAAGTTAGGCGGGTGTGGTGGCTCATGCCTGTGGTCCCAGCACTTTGGGAGGCCAAGGTCGGTGGATCTTTGGAGCCTAGGAGTTCAAGACTAGCCTGGGCAACCTGGTGAAACCCTGTCTGTACTTAAAAAATACAAAAAATTAGCTGCGGATTGGGGATGCGGTCCCAGAAGCAATGCTTATTATATGTATTTCCCTATTGCTGATTGGATGTATGCCTATGAGCTTTTAAATTTACGTTTCCATGAATTTCTAATGGATTTCCTAAATGATAACAAGCTCTGTGAATTTGGGATCTGTGCCTTCCATCTGATTCAGAAATCTTCATAAAGTCCTAAATAGTCGTCGTCCTGGCACCACTGTACATACTCCTTAGTGCCAGATTGGTTCCCCCAGTGCTGTTTTCTTTCTTTCTTTGTCTTTGCTTGGCTCTTCCTAGGGAAGTACATATTAAATTTTTTCTCTTTTTTTTTTTTTTTTTGAGATGGAGTCTTGCTCTGTCGCCCAGGCTGGAGTGCAGTGGCGCGATCTCGGCTCACTGCAAGCTCCGCTGCCTCCCGGGTTCATGCCATTCTCCTGCCTCAGCCTCCTGAGAAGCTGGGACTACAGGTGCCCGCCACCACGCCCAGCTAATTTGTTTGTATTTTTAGTAGAAACGGGGTTTCACCGTGTTTGCCAGGATGGTCTCGATCTCCTGACCTCGTGATCCGCCCACCTCGGCCTCCCAAAGTGCTGGGATTACAGGCGTGAACCACCGCGCCCGGCTACATTTTCGTTATCTAAAAACAATTTAAGAAAGCATTGCCATAGGGCGGACAGAGGAGGAGGTCCGATGTACTGGAAGCGGAGGCGCCACTGATGGTTCCCAGTTCAACCTGGGCCGCAGTCAGCTGCTTGGACTACCAAGGCCACCACGTACTGACCTGCAAACTGGGATTCTGGTTCCTCATCACAGGACTCAGCAAACTCGGCAACTAGCTGTTGCCTTGGCTGGCACAGGCCGCTGTGTTTGCACGGCCTCCCTGCCTGTGTTTGCATGGCCCTTGAGCAAAGGATGGTTTTCACATTGTTAAATGGTTGAAATGAAACCAAAAAAGGAACAATATTTTGAGGCATGTGAAAATTAGATGAGATTCACATTTCAGAGTCCATAAATAAAGTTTTATTGGCTATAGCCACTCTCATTTGTTTATGTCCTTGACAGCTCTTTACAACAGCAGAATTGAGTAGACGCACAGACACCGCAGAGACACAGAGACCGTGTGATCCTCGAAGCCTAAAATCGTTACTCTCTGGTCCTTTACATGTAAAGTTTGTAAACCCCTGCCTGATCTGGGGGCCAAAAAATAAAAAAAAAAGAGATAATGATTCCTACACCAGAAGGTTTTTGTGAGGATTGAATGAATACCAGTGATAAAATAAGAGACTGTACCTGGAATATGTGGGTGCTTGAGAAATTATTTCCTCCCACCAAGCTTAGCATCTGGTCCTTATCACATTCCCTAACCAGTTACATTTACAGCCAAGATGGCTTTGGAGCACAGCACAGAGCTTCTGCATGCCACACAGATGGACAGGATAACTGTACCTCACCATCTACTCAGAAATACCCCTCATGAATGAACCTCCTAGAAATCTGCAAGGATGAATTTAAACCTAAATGCTTCCCCATGAATCTGACAAACCTCTAATATCCAGTCTAGAAATCACACAGCTAAGTTTAATAATTTATACGTGTTTTACAGGTAGCAGCACAATAGTTAGGAAAGGCAAGTTGCTCATCAACTGTTCCCCCAGATCCAGGAGATGTAGATTGCAGTGAAAAGCGACTCTACCTTGCTTTCCAAGATTAATCTTAAAAAAAAAAAAATTTGAATTTTCTAGAGATAGGGCCTCGCTGTGTTGCCCAGGCTGGTCTCGAACTCCTGGGCTCAAGCAATCGTCCCACTTCAGCCTCTGGAATAGCTGGAATTACAGGCTCTGCAACAGCCCTTTAATTCTAAATCCTCTCCCCAAGTGACTCCCCTGCTTCAGATAATTTTATGTTCATGTGGCCACTAGAGAGCACTTTGAGACTAACAAACTTTGCTCTGTGCGCCCAGGCCTCTGTTGCACCCTGGTCTCCTGAGGTGGAGGGGCTGTGCTCTGCTGCTGCGCCATCTAGCTACCAGCGGCGGCCTCCAAATGTCTATCAAGGCTGATGGATGCATTTTGTGAAGCTTAGTGACCTGTGGTAGTGATAATGAAGTATTCGGAAGCTCAGATAACATTTTATTCTGTCACTACGGTTTTCTGCCTTTAGTGACATCACCTAATTTGTACTGCTTTGCCGCGTGTTTCTCAGGCAAGCATTTCAGCCAGGGTCCCAGTTTCCTCACTGCTCCTACTCCCTTCTGTCAGATTGAATTTCTCTCAAAGAGAAAATATTGCTTGATATTGATTCCAGTGCACAAGATAATTTCAGGTTCTCACTCTACAGTTCATCCAGGTCCCTGTTTAAAATCTTGAAGAGGTTTTCCAAGGCTAAGAGGCACAGTTCAAAAGAACAGTTTTTAAATGTGTTTAAAAGACCCTTGGCTACATTTTCTGATGTTTCATCAGCAGTTCGCACTGATACACTTTCCATTGTTATTACAACTGAACCATATCATAGGGAGTTGTACCAGCAAGACCATCAAGTTTTCTAAAAAGCTATAAAGCGTTCATGTTTTCTGGCCTATTTCTTACTGTGCTCTTAAAAATGTTTCGTTTCTGCCGAGCCAAATGTGTACCTCCAAAGGCATACACAGTGAAAAACTCTTCAAGCATCTCAGTGACTGCTGTAATATCTGTATATACGGCAGGAGGATGATTCTGTTTGGATGGAGGAAGGGGGCGGTTCTTTGTGGTGTGCACTGTGAATGAATCACACCGCCCTTCGGCGAGGCCCATCAGCACTGGGGTCTAGCTATGGTTTTAGAAGGAGAATCCACTTTCCTGACCACTGCTTACGAGCACTCCCCAAAGCCACTCCATTCCGATATCATTGTTTGCATCAAGGAGAAATCAAAGGCATCAGTTCTCGTCCTGACTCCGACGGATGGAGGCATTTATAAGGATAGGTTTTCAGGGGATTTCTTTGATGTTTTAAAAAATCCAAAATAATTTCTCCCTCTTTTGAATGACACTTGACTTTCAAGTAAAGAATATGTCTGCATGTGAAATGTCAGTTCTGTCTAATAATAACCTGCTTAATGTGCCACTGAAATCTCTAATCGAATTTGCCACCATTTTTATAAAATGAAGTTCTTTTCCTCTGTCCTGGCGCCTGGCTCCTAGAAGCTGGTTAGAACAGTGTCAGACTGTTACAAACAAAACGGATGGCTTCATAAGGAAATTACACTCTACAATGCAAACTTGCTATGTCACCCTTTGCCGATACACGTCGTTTGTACTTTGCCATGAGAATAGCAAGGAAGTGAACAGGCTATTAACCAAGACTTTCAAGAAATACACTTCTCTAGGTTTCACAGGGAGCCATGAATATGAAAACTTAACGGAGTGGAAAGCAAGATAAGGAGTTTCCATGGGGGCATGTTCATTATTGAGTAGATATGGTTAGTTTTCAGCAGCCAGACTTAGTTTTTAGCTATCAGTCTCTAACCCAGACCAAGCCACCTTCTTCTGCAGTCCTGGAGGGTGTACCACATGCTCCCATTTCTTTATTTCATGTGATGCTTTTTTGTATGTGGGTAATAAGATAGTCAAACTTTATCTGAAAGGCAATGTTATCCCTGGAATTTCAACACGGGTCGAAGAGTACAAAGCAGAAAGATTATATACGTGTGCATGTATGCATGTTTCTTTGACTGAAATTCCATGGTTCTTGGGGGCTATGATTTTGCTAAGGACATATGAACATTTAATATTTAGTGGATGCAAATAAATGGCACTGACTCTGCCTGGTCTGGGCTTTGTGCTGGAAACCAACACAGATGGAGTCTTCTCCCGGAGCTAGTGCAGGGCTACGGTTAGGGCAACCTCTCATACTCAAGGCTGCGATGCTAGTCATTCTGCCCGAGCTTTCGCTCCACGTGCAGGCTCCCATTCCTTGCAGCCTGTATATCTCACACTCTTTCCAAAACAGAAACTGGGGTATAAACTGAATATTGTGCTAAGAGGAAGTAATAATGAAGGGAACAGGAATACCCCTGCCTTTATAACCTACCTCCTAGGTGGGAAGAAAGGGCTGTTTTAGGTAGAAGACACACACACACACACACAATCATATTCTGCTTTGGGACAGCTCTCTTTTATTGTTGTCTTACATTGTCACTTAACCCCTGAACGTTGGGTAACCTATTATGTAGTTTTATCTTCTCTCCAGCAAAGAGAGCTAGGGCGAAGACTGACTCGGCTTTCCTTATGCCCCTCGAAGGCTTGGCAGAGTGCCTTCCACAGAGAGCCTCAATAAACAGTTGCGTTTTGATTCATGGACTGCAAAGCTGGACATGAGCAGTGTGGCATGAGGAAATCTCACCAGAGCAGCCGTGTGAGTGGGAGCGAGCCAAGCCATCTTTCTGGGCCACTATTTCCTCATCTGTAAAAAGAAGGGGCTGGACTCAATGATTGCTAAGGTCACTTCCCAGCTCTGTAAATTCCATGCTTTTAAAAAATGCTCGGATCCCGAAAGAAGAACATCTTCTTGAGTTTGCAGACGAAAAGAGCCCGGGGTGTATTTATGTTTGACCTCCTACCACATTCTGACTTTCTACTCTAATGAATCTGGGTTTATTCTTCACTGAAATGGCTCGGCTCCAGGAGCCCTTGGTGTGATTCTAACACTGTGTAGATATCGATTTTTCTTGCAGGTTAGTGGTTACTGTAACCACCAAACTATTAAATCTCTCTCGTTCTCTTAGGGATGATTTCACGAGGGCCGTTCCACTCCCTTTGGCTGATATTTAACTCAATCCAGGGCTAATTTGAAGATAGCATTACTAGGATCAAAGTATCTTAAAATGCTTCATGGCTGAGAGCTCCCTACCTTGTATCATTTCAAGTTGTCTATCAAACACAGCAGCAGACAGAGGTTTGTCAGAAATGGGGCCTTTGGAGAACTCTGGCTTTGGTACTGCCATGTGACTCTCCGTCAGCTCCTGAATCAAAGCTTTGAATTGCTTACTGTGAACAGTGTCAACAGTCATTCACATAGGATAGGCTTCCTCCCTTATTTTGTTTGCTCCTGACTGTAGAAGATGACTTCTTCCCTCATGGCATTAACAACAAATTGTTGTTGTCGTGGTAGGATCACAGGGGTTATCCTCAATATACACATACATGGTGTGCCACAATACTAAAATATTAATTCGATTCTCGCCTTCTCCTTTTAGAGCTTTACACCCAATGAGCTTTCCAGTTAGCTGAGGGAAGGCACAACACGTCAGGCAGGTTATGATGGCCATTAACTCCCAACTACAGTTTCACAGGGGCTTTCATTGACAATGGTTCTTAGGCATTCACCTTGCTCTACCATAAAATACA
Organism: Papio anubis; assembly: GCF_008728515.1. Taxonomy (NCBI): domain Eukaryota; kingdom Metazoa; phylum Chordata; class Mammalia; order Primates; family Cercopithecidae; genus Papio; species Papio anubis. The sequence goes on from NC_044978.1 coordinate 6,844,482, forward strand.
CACTGCAAAATGTGTGGTGACGCTGACGTCAATAAAGAATTCTATATCCATAACCATAGTACCTTGTTGATTACCCTTTAGGAGGTTCCTTGGTGACCCCAGAGTAGAGGGTGTAATTTAATGAAATCATTAACATTTCTACAAAGCCAACAATCTGATACATTCTCTTCAGGTAGGCACTTTCACAGAACTAGCGTAAGTGACTATTCCACATGAAGCATTATCTTTTCTTGTACAACATTGAAAGCTTACATGCTGCTTGACAAATTTGAATTTTAAAAAGTAAGAATGATTGGCACTTGGTAACTTACACAGAAATATAAAGTGGTACGAGAAAATTGCCCATTTCTTTTAGATTTACATTTTATATGTTTTTTTTTTCTTTTAAGAAGCAATAAGACATGTAATTTCCATCCACTTCAACCAGTTATGTATGAAAGAGGCTACAAGTTCAGCTCTGTAGAGGCAAAGGAAGTCATGGGGAGAGGCATCACGCCAGGAAAGAGGAGACCGCCTTTTCCTCCGCCTTCAGCTCTGCTGTACTAGAGATGGTCATTTTCAGGCCAAGCCCCAAATCCTAGGACTGAAATCCATGCCTCCTTAAAACGATACTGTTCACTCTTGGTTCCCCGACCCACCAGCCCCAGTGTCTCACTTATCAAATGTCTCTCCAGGTCTATGAATTGCAAGGAGAAAAAGGAGGTGGATAGGGAAGTAGAACCAGCATTCATAGACAAAGACTTCTCTCTATGAGTTAGATGCTCCAAACAATTTGGCATAGAACAATGATTCTCTATTAACTCATTTTAGCCAACAAATATTTATTAATATAAAACAGCAAAACACCCCGCTCCGTGCATATGCCTTGTTAACATTTCCTTATTGACCTTCATTGAAAAAAAAAATTTTTTTTTTTGAGATGGAGTCTCCCTCTGTCACTCAAGCTGGAGTGCAGTGGTGCAGTCATAGCTCACTACAGCCTCAACCTTCTCGGCTCGAGCAATCTTCCCTCCTCAGCCTCCTAAGCAGCTGGGACGACAGGCATGCACCACCATGCTTGGCTAATTTAAAACTTTTTTTTTTTTTTTTTTTTTGTAGAGACTGGGTCTTGCATAGCCCAGGCTGGTCTCAAATTCCTGGGCTCAAGCGATCCTCCCATCTTGGCCTCCCACTTTGCTGGCATTACAGGAGTGAGTTCATTACAATGAACCCGGCCCTTCATTGTAATTTTGAAGATGTATAATGACAAAGTAATTGGTGGCTTCAACTCATAACAACAATGCTATTTAGGGATCCTGATTTTTTTCTGATAGGAACGCTCTGTCATGTCAATTTGCAGAGTCTGTATGCCCTTCATGGAACACAAACAACTGACCTCATGCTCTAACATACATACGAAAATGTATATACAGGTTGAATATCCCTTCTCTAAAATGCTTAGGACCGGAAGTGTTTCAGGTTTCGGATTTTTTCAGATTTGGGAATATCTGCATACATATAATGAGATGTCTTGGGGATGGGACCCAAATGTAAACACAATATATATTTATGTTTAATATACACCTTATATGCATAGCCTGGAAGTAGTTTGACAGAATATTTTTAATAATTTTGTGCATCTATCACATGAGGTCAGGTGTGAATTTCCCATTTGTGGGAGTGTCAGCACTCAATAAGTTTCAGATCTTAGAGCATTCTGGATTTTGAATTTTCAGGTTAGGGATGCTCAACCTGTACTGTATTGATAAGACCACCTATTTATTTTTTTCTAGAATTTTCACTGTGACTTTTTTGTGGTTTAGCAGACTTACAGTCATCCCTTACTTAAGATTTAAAGAGTTCTCTCTAGTTTGCACTTTAGCATGGAAATATAAACAATTATTTCTTTGAAAACCAGTCAAAGTGGCACTTTGCCTCTAAGTGCAGTTGTTGAGTTATGAAAAGTTGTTTTTGGTCCTGACTGACAATCACCAAATTAAGAACAACGGGCAGTTTATAACAACATTTACTGTGTTCACTGGGCCAGCAATGAGGTTCGTTTTTTTCTGTATTTATTTGGGGAGAGGGGAATGTGAGGGCAATAACTGGCTTATAGTATCCATCATGGTATTTGCAGCACTTAGCACATAGTAGGGAATTAATAAAAAATGAATATTGTTGATTTTACAGAGACTCCAAGAATGGAAGTAGCTTCTCAAGGTTACTCAGGTTGTAAGAAGTGGGAGTAGGGTTCAAAGTCTGGTCTGACTCCAAGGCCTGTGCTCTTTCTCTCATGACAAACTTGATGGACAGATTGGTCACTTTCCTGACTCCTTGCCTCTGTTTCCCCAGTTACAAGTCACATCCTTACCTTGGCAGGCAGAGGAGGTGGAAGGAGGGGCAGGTAGTATCTTGGTAGGGCAGACATTTGCAAATGCCATCAACCCCTCTTCTGAGGTGGCCCTGGAAGAATCTTACCTTGACTTCTGTTTTTAATCGCGATCCTCCACCTAAGGCACACTGAAATATTAATATGTTCCAGGTTATGCTCTACACTAGACATAGATAACACGAAACCCCATAAACAAAAGGGCCAAGATAGTAGTCCTTAGGAATGTGTTGATTGTGTTCAACCTACGTGAGGCCCTCAAGGAAGGCCAATCTAGATAGGGCTGAACACATACCTAACCTCTGTATTTGTAGTAGGTGCAGAAAGATCCTCAATTATAAACCCAAATACAAGATATCAGCAAGTGAGATTTAACACCTACAGTCACACTTGGAGTTACAAGGTGTTAATGAGAAAGACATAGGGAGGAGTATATTTTTCCCCCGTTGGCCACGTGGCTTCACTATTGGTGCAGAATATTTGAAACCTCAAGTTGTGAAACTCTGAACAAGGAGGGTTTCCTGCATTATGAATGATGTCATCTTTAAGACGAGGGACTTTCAGTGAAATGCAGGAACATTCAGGGTAATGTGTTTTCAGCAAGCAGGAGCTTGAATTTATGGCAGAGGGGAGTGTGTGAGTTGACCAAAATGGAGAATGATGAGAAGTAACTAAATTATGTATGACAGTCTTTACAGAGCAGAGGAAGGAAGAAAGCTTAATGATGTTGTGGTTGAAGGACCAGCAGCAATGGGTGATGTATGGGTTGTAGGCTGGTAAGAAAAGAAATGGATCTATGAAGACCCAAAGACTATAGATGAGTGTGCCAAAGACCAAGTAGTGGATTTGGGAGGGGGAGGGAAACCGGGGCTCAGGATATATGACACATTTTAGCAGCAACAAGACAGCCACGTAAAGTCAACTTGACATTAAAAATCATCGTCTTAATCTATGTGGCTCTTTCAAGCCTGAGTCTTATCAGGGCAAAAAAAAAAAAAAAAAAATCTATAGTTAACAATGAAGGATTTCTCCCTTTTGCTTTCCCGGCATCCACCAAGAGCAGTACATAATTTAATTATTGAATCTACAAGCTGGACCATGAGATGAAGAATGATGTGTCTGTTGTAGTGAGTAATTAGACAGAACCAACTGTTTACTCTCATCATTCTTCCTCCGTGAGGCTAAATTAATATAGTTAACAAGCTTTTGTATGGAACAGCAGTTCAAATCCGGGACGTGCAGATCAGAACTGATGATTATTACGGTAGCTGTTATTTATGGAGTGCTGACAGTACCCTCAAGTATGAGTGAAACAGAAAGGGGTTCTTCTGTCATTCTCTGTGCTAGAACCACTGTAAGGGGCTAGACGTCTGCGTAGGGTAACGAATTTCATGAAAATCAGATTTAGTTGCTTGGGGCATACGACTCCAGAAATGTCACTGATGGTCTTTCCCATTGCGCTGTTTTTCTGATTTGCCCTGTTTTGAAACAACTGCAACAAAATGTGCACAGCATCAGTGGGCAAGCATTACCAGGAGGTAACGTGCAGTTGGGGTGCATGTGTGGTGATACGGGTCGAGCAGGGGACAGCAGGCTTTAGCAAACACCTCAGGCCCTTCCGCACAGTTTGAGCAGAAACTGCAAGCCGGTCAGGCGCAGCCAAATGCAAATCCAGCTTCGAGGCACTGAGCCTCGAGGTACAGCACCCCCGCCAGACCCAGTTCCCTGCCCCATCCGGTGTGAAACTGACCCAGCCACCGGCCAAGGGTCCCCACGGGGACGCTGCGAAACAGCGGGCTCACCCCTGAGACCCAAACCAGGTCTCCCCACCTCCCACCAGCTTCACGGCACTAGATTCTTGGGGTCGTCTTTTAATCACACAGAATCTCTATAGTCGTGACTCTAAGGAGCTGATGGAACACGGATGGTGGGGAAAACCTCACCACCACCACCACTAAACCGAGCAGCCCCCGACGGTCGTGCAGTCAGGCCCGGGAGCGCCCAACTCGCGGCCACCGTGCGCCACGCGTGACCCGGGCAGCGGGGCGACCTCGGGGCGGCCTGGCACCCGGGGAGTGGTTTGTGCTCGGGCTGTGAACACCGCCGGCCGGACCGCGGGCTGCGTCACGGGGACTGCGAGGCGTACGGCGACGCCGAGCAGCGTGTTCGCGGCGTGCGACCCTCCCTCCCTCCCGTGAGAGCTCCGGGCCCTGGTCCCCGGCCGACAGCCGTTCTGCGAGCGCGCGGCGTCCGGGCCGCTGCCCTCTTCCGGCCCCGCGGCGGCCCCGCCTCCTCTCCCCACTTCCTTCCCTGAGCGCGGCGGCGGCGGCGGGGACCAGCACCGGCCTGCGCGCGGAGCGGGCACCGGATGGTGGGCGGGGGGCAGCCGTGCGGGTACGCTGCCCGCGCGCCCCTAGCCACTGCCACGTGGCACCGGCTGCCGGGCGGGGGCCTGGGCCGGGGCCGCGGACGCTGGGGGCGCCTCGGCCGCGCTCAGCCTTTAGATCGGAGAATGCGGGCGGGGTGGGAGCGCTCGGGGTCCCGGAAGTCACTCCAGGGTCGATTTCTCGGCGGGTGCGAGGCCGGCCCCCTCGGAGTGCCCCGGGGAGGTGGTGCTGGGCGTCTGAACATCGCATCCCTTCCTGCGCCCGTGTGTGGGGTGGGAATGCCGGGTGTGGGCCCTGGATCAGAGCTGACGGGGTTGCGAGCGGCGTGGGGTGTGCCTGGGACGGTGACCGAATGTGTCTTCCTGAATCGCTGTACTCAATCTCCAGTTCCCTCTGTTTCTACAGCTGGGCCTCAGTCCTTACAGGGCTCTAGTGGGCTTTCAGCCATGCCAGGGGAAGGTGCCCAGGGAATTAGCAGGACCCTTCCCTCTCCTCCCCCTCCCTCGCCCCCCCATGTCTCCCCCTCCCTCCTATGTAGTAGGTACTTCTCTAGCACCCCACAGCGATGATAGATGCTGACCCTTAAGCCAGGTGGGAAACCAGGCTGATCCAGCACCTGTCTTTTCCTGTTAGGCTTCTCAGTGAGTGACCATGGTTCCCAGCACCGACTCTCCACTGCATCTAGTCGTAGGCACTGCCGCCCTGCACTGTAGCATGTGCCTAAGTAAAGTGTGGAGCCTGAAACAGAAATTTTGGGAAATCCTCGCCTTGCTTTAGACCATATTCCTTGCCTTTCTCAAGATTTCTCCGTGTTGCCCACCCTGTTTTTGTGGTGTCTTCCTTCCTTGCCCTTGTTTCATTCCTTTTGAAAGCGACCACTCCCCTGAAGTTCCAGGACCCCCTTCGTGGGCTCTCCCTGTTGTAGACAGCCTGTGCTTGCCCCTTGTAAACTCAGTTCCAAAAACCTTGCTTTAGGAGTAGCACTTGACATTTTTCATAGTTTCTTCTCATGCAATTCATTACTCAGAGTTGATAACTTCTGTCCCATCTGGAGAACGAAGGGAAAGGGAAGGGAAAAATTATCTGGTGAATATCAGAGTTGGGAAGGCTTCAGATGTTTTCTTTGAATCCATCTGGCGTGGATAATAATCCTGTGTGGTTTAGGATAAGTTACCTAAGTTTTCTGAGTCTCTGTAAGGTAGGATGGCATTGTCTACCTTAGCTAGGAGTAAGGCTCGACTGACATGATGTATATAAACTTTAACAATGTCTGGAATCTATAGATGATCAATAAATATTTCTTATTTCCACCCTCTTCCTGTGCTGACTCCGTTTTGTAAGGGAGATAGGTAAAGGACAGAACAATTTGTAGGCTGGCATAAAAAATCCTATGAGAAAGCAGTAAACCGATAAAATATTGGGGAATGTGAAGCTATAGGTGCCAAACTCAAACTTCTGAAATAGGAAATTTCTTAAGTTTTTACTTAAGACCAGAGACTGTTTAGGGCCCATGTGTTGTGATTTGTGATTGATAAATGTAGCTCAAGTTGCCCATGTTTAGACATCTAAAGGTTCAGTGTGGTTGGGTTGAACTGGAAAACAGATTTACTAAAATGCTTCCTCTCAACTTCTGCTTTGTCACGCTTTTCTTCTAGACCCAACATGAGTGAAGTTTCCTGCAAGAAACGGGATGACTATTTGGAATGGCCTGAGTATTTTATGGCTGTGGCCTTCTTATCAGCACAGAGAAGCAAAGATCCAAATTCCCAGGTAAATGAATTTCCCAGGAGAATGCTTAGATACTCCTAGGCAGGGAGATTCCTGCACATGAGCAGAAAGGGGAGATTCAGTGGACACTTGTCAACTTGAAAGTGCAGGGTCGGTCTGCCTTTTGTGCTGCATTTCTACAAGCTTACTTCTTCCTGTGAGACAGAAAATTGTCACATGCCGTTGTTAACTGCCCCTCGTGCCCCTTCTGGGACCCGGGGTGCACTTTCCTTGGCTTATGGGAACTGCCACAAAAAAAAAAAAAAACAGGCAAGGAGATCGACAGCTCTCAGCACCTGTAGCAGCTGTGCATCTGTTTTGAGTTCTGCAGTCCCTCTGGTTTTATTCCCTGCTTCCCCAGCAGCAGACCAGCCAGTTGCAGGCACCAAGCCTTTGGGCATGTTTCCTTCTAGGTCGGCGCCTGCATTGTGAATTCAGAAAACAAGATTGTCGGGATCGGGTACAATGGGATGCCGAATGGGTGCAGTGACGACCTATTGCCTTGGAGTAGGACGGCAGAGAATAAGCTGGACACCAAATACCCATACGGTAGGGCATGTTTTATGTCCCATTCTGCTTAGTGACACAGCCTGGCGAGTGCCTAATTAAGAAAGTTGGGGCCGGGCGCGGTGGCTCAAGCCTGTAATCCCAGCACTTTGGGAGGCCGAGACGGGCAGATCACAAGGTCAGGAGATCGAGACCATCCTGGCTAACACGGTGAAACCCTGTCTCTACTAAAAGATACAAAAAACTAGCCGGGCGAGGTGGCGGCGCCTGTAGTCCCAGCTACTCGGGAGGCTGAGGCAGGAGAATGGCGTGAACCCAGGAGGCAGAGCTTGCAGTGAGCCGAGATCCGGCCACTGCATCTCCCTTTCGTCATCAACAGCTGGAAAGAAAAATATCCTACTGAATTACCCCCGTTTCCTGGCTTTGTCTCTTAAGTTCCAAAGAGAGCCACGGAGAGAAGCATGGTAGTGGTCACACAGGCTGGCCCTGAGATCCGGGGCTCTGCTGCCTGTGCTGAGCCTGGCAGGCTTCACTGGCAGCCTGCTGGCGTGCACAACACCAGAGCATTGATAGTTGGCTTCTCTGCAGAGGGTCACAGCTCCTTGCAGAGATAGCCGAGGGATGTGCGTAGTGTCTCTGCAGGTTCTTTTTTTACTAGGAAGCAGGGTCGGCTAACCAGGGGCTGGCTCGGGGTTTGGTTTGATGAGAAGCAGGCTTCATTCAGCCCACGTGCCTGATGAGAACATCTGGCTCAAGCTCATTGCTGGGAAGCGGGAAGCAAGCTGTGAACTAGACATCAGGAGATGGAGGATCCAGTTGCTTCCTCCAGTTACAGGGGATGCTGCAATTTCACAGTAGGCTGTGATCAGACCAAAAGCCAGAAGTGAGGCTGGGCGCGATGGCTCACGCCTGTAATCCCAGCACTTTGGGAGGTTGAGACGGGCAGATCACCTGAGGTCAGGACTTCGAGACCAGCCTGGCCAACATGGTGAAACCCCATCTCTACTAATGTTGACATTCTAACATAGCTACATCTACTAAAAATACAAAATTAACTGGGCATGGTAGCAGGTGCCTGTAATCCCTGCTACTCGGGAGGCTGACGTGGAGGTTGTAATGAGCCAAGATTGCGCCACCGCACTCCAGCCTGGATGACAGAGCAAGACCCTATCTCAAAAAAAAGGAAAAGAAAAGAAAAAGAAAAAGCTAGAAGTGTGGAACTGTAAACCTTTGGCTTGACTGTCTGGATTTTCACCTTGAAATTAGCGAAGGGTGCTTCTTAGAGTTTGTTGCCTGTCTGAGCCCCAGGGAAGACTCCTTCAGAGATTGCCTGGGAGGGTCCAGCCACAGCTTTACTTTTCCTTGTGTTCCTTGGAGAATATGCAACTAATGCTGGAAAAGAGGCAAATCATGCTGCGTATGCAGGTTGCTGATTTTTTGTAGGGTTAGGTCCTGTATTTTACGCCTGAAAATGAACAGACTGGCACTGTTGGAAGTAAAAGTAGAGTAAGGCCATCCAAATGGGAAAGATTGTGCCTTCAGGCCGAGGCGTGATTATGACCTTTCTTCTGACTCTCCTGGTAGGTTTTCCTCTGGGTTTTTCTCATGAAGAATTCCAAGTCTACACTTAGTCTAATTTATAAATTTTTGCTAATGTTCCTGAACCTCGATCATGTTAAATAAGCCCCATAAATTTCTTTCTAAATTGCCTAGGGGCAACTCCTCTATGTTTGAAAGAAAAAGGAAAGAGGTACCTGGAGGGAGAGGAGGAATTGAGGACTGCAAAGCAGTCTGGGTTTCCAGGGTGTGAAAAGTAGTTTAGGGATGAAGGGGACCGAATCGTCACATCCTTGATTTAACCTCACCCCTCCCTAGTAGGAGTGGGAAGAGAGGCTCGGAGTTGGGGGAGGGTAAGACTGTCTTCTCAGCCCAGCTTCAGAACTGGTGGTAGTGGATGACTAATTAGAAAAATGTACTGACTCAGAGAAACTTCTTGTCATCCTGATTTTGATTCTATAAGCTTTTGATGGTAAGAAAGAAGGGAAGTGATTAGTTGTTTTTAAGTCCATGCAAAGATAATTTTTCACAGTGTGGTTCAATGTCCCATATAAAAATGGTGAAAGTGGAGGGTCAATATGTTAAAGATCTGCATTGAAATGTGTGACGGCCACAGTCAATATTTCACCGAGTCTAGACAGTGAAATATCGGCCCTTGTGCTGGACTTCGATATGGAGGAATTCTGGGGGATGGCAGTCTATCATACTCAAGCTGGTGCAAAAGATACCCGTGGTTGGACAGTGCAGAGGGGTCCTGGGTGGGCACTGAGCGGGCCTCCCAATGGGACCTGTGCCTTCTTCAGTCACTGAGAGCCCCCAGCAGATCTGTAAGCTGTGACCTGGAAGCCAAGGGCCGTGCAGTCCATTTGCAGCACCTGCCCCACACCCCAGACTTCCCAGCACTCCTGACTTCCGTGTAGCTGATTTTGTTGGTTATGAGACACTGCCTTTTGTCCAAATTGAGGAGAGTGCCTTTCAGAGCCCCTTTCTACAGGGAATTTTTTTAAAAACCTACATAGGTATTTGTCCACCTTCACTGATTGTTTTTTATTGAATAACTGCTGAGCTTCTGGGCACCGGTTGTCTGTCTCCATTATTTCTTATTATCTATACGATACCTCTAGGTTTTCAAAGCTCTTCGCCCTTACTTATCAATTATTCATTTATATGTAGCTATGTTAGAATGTGGACAATTTTCTTTCACGAGAGTAAGCTTGTAATTTGATGTACCATAAAAGTTGTAGAAGGCATTAAATGGTTTTTAAAAGGCATTTAGTATTACTACCGCCATAATACAGTAAAGATGGGCTTTAAGTCTAAATGACAATGACTGTGTATAAACTGTATACTTGTTGTCTTCTCAAGGATTTTCAGGCCACAGAGAAGTAAATGTTTGGTTTGCCTGGGATGTCACAGAAATGTTTGCTGATAACTGACTCAAATGCAAAGGCTTTTTTTTTTTTTTTGCTTTTAAGATTTTCAAGGTTAATTTAAAAAACAAGGGGATCCTGGCTTGAGTTGGATAGCTCACCCCGTTCTTTCCTCATCTGCATTAATGGCGACTGAGCTGCTGTAGCAGGAAGGGTAACTTCATGGGTGATGTGTTACTCCCTGTAAAGGAGCTTTAGAGATAATCTCGAGTTCTAGACAATGATTTTTAACTCTTTTGAATGTACCGGACCCTCTTTTAAATGCCAAAAAACTTCCAGGACCCATGCACAATACTAAATTCTTAGTATCTTTTGAGTAAGAAACTCCACAATGACAAAAACTACTTTGTATCATTAACATTTTATGTTAATCTGAACTTTATTAATTGGATAGCATTTATGTATGTTTGGGGAAAGTTTATGTATGTCCTGGACATGGGATTTATCCAGCTGTGGATATGCTTGGACCCCTTGCAATACCTCAGTAGTGTCTCTGGGTTCTGTGCCCACAGGATCTAAGCCTCTTCCTTTCTTGTAAGTAATTTCTATAATGTCACACATGCAGGGTGACATCTCCTAATTCCAAGGTCAGCGCTCTTCCTGCTACCTCCCTGTGTCTCTCCTGTGGGGCACAGGAATTCAGCTGTACTGAAATGCCAATCATCGTCTCATTTTTTTTGCAGTTGATCAGACTGAGGCTCCCATAAAATAAGGCCTCAGAAATCAGGAGCTCGGGGAGGGGTGGCCTGTGCCTGGCATCATGCAGAAAGCCAGCATGGCTCACTGGAACATTTCTTCAAAGGGGAGTGCAGTGGACTGAATGTGTCTCCCCATAAATTCACATGTTGAAACCCTAATTCCAATACGCTGATATTCGGAGGTGGGGCCTGGGGGACGTAATTAGGCCATGAGGGTGGAGCTCTCCTGAATGGGATTAGTGCCCTTCTAAAAGGGACCCCAGAGAGCTCAGTTACTCTCTTTCCATGTGCAAGGATAGGAGGAGAAGATGACTGTCTGCAACCCTGAAAGAGGACCTTGCCGGAACCTAACCATGCTGGTATCCTGACTTCCAGCCTCCAGAACCGTGAGAAATAAATGTCCATTGTTTCTCAGCCACGCAGTCTATGGGACTTTATTGTAGCAGCCCAAGGGACTGTGACAGGGAATTGAGAATTGTGTAAATTTGAGTTTACCAAGTAACATACAACTTAATACTGCTTTATTAATTCCATAAGTCGGAAGTCGTTAGTCCTGATTGACGCCTTGTGGGGAGGAGGGAAACACACACTACTTGTAACATAATAGGAAGATGGAGCTTTTCCTGGGCTGTGTCTCTAGAGAGGTATTTTTAAAGGGTGTTTTTGTTCTTCCAGCCTTGGGATCAAAACTTCATAAAACTATTTTATTATAATGTAGTATTAATGTGGAAAATGAAAATTCCTTCTGCTAAAGAAGCTTTTTATTCCATCCTTCTCCTGAAAAATCCAAAAGATAATATGATGTCAGTAACATTAAGTGGCAGGAAGAAGGCAATGTTATTATACTAAGAATCTTTTCAGATGAATGACAATTAAAAAACCAGGAAGCAGCAGATTTATCTAATTTACCAGATTAAAAAACTTGGGAAGATTTTTATTTTCTTGAGGGGATGGGTGCTGCTAAACCCGTGATGAAGTGTTCATTTGACGTTTTTCATTCCTTTTTCTTTGTGGAATTCATTACAGTGAAGCACATTTAATCAAAATACCAATTTTATCAAATGGAGGTAAAATACTCTTGGTGATTCAGATATCACTCTTTCCTTGGGTTTTCATAACCAATTTTGATGATATAGTTTACAAATTAGAGAGTTGGAGAATTTGCTTGTTCCTGTTGTTAAACTAATGGGAATTTTTAGTAATGCTTGCCACACGTATCCAGCTGCCCAGCACTTGTGGCCTTGCTGATTTCTGCTGGCGAAGGACTCTGGGTTTTGGTGCATCTCACTGCACCAGGGAGGGAACCACAGAGTCTCCATGTCCCCAAGAGTGGGGGGTGGCCTCAGTCTGAGCGCACTGGGCAGAAATGGAGATGTGGGGCTGTTACCCTAGTCAGTTCCTGTGTCTACAGGGATACCCTAAAAAGGATGTAATGCTGGGAAGGCAAATGCTGAAAAACCTGGAATTAATTAAGGCGAAAGAGTTCAGCAGAGCATCTTAAACACCTTTGCCGGTGTGGGGCAGTGCTTCTTTAAATTCTCTATTTAAATTTCATCTTTATTTTTCAGACTTAGCATATTGTTAAGCATGCATAGATGTCACTTTTGTGATTACTTAGCCATTTACTTTACCCCCTTGAACACTGACATTTTCCTGACTGCCATGCATGTGATATATTTCTTTGGCATCCAAAAGGTTAGTGTTGAGAAACTAATTTATCAAGAAGTTAGGAGGCTGATCCTTCTTAAGCTGTGACTTCCTCACAACTTGTAAGAGCTTCTTAGTAATTAAGATCAAATTTGTTTTTTCAGTCCTGAAATTGAATGCCCCTCTGGTTTTGTCAGTCAGCCCGTGAATTTGATAACTCGCCGTTTCTTTTCCTGCAGAATTTAATTTCACTTACAGCTTCCTGCCGCCCCTCCCCTGCCTGGCCATCTAGTAGTTGTGGCCCGACAGCAGGTCTAATTAGGGACTTTTATACAAAACAACTGTTATAATCAATGGAAAACCTTTGAACAATTGCATAGGAAAGAAATTAAGTAGATATTTTTACGAATCAAGGGCAAACTCAAGTGTGACTGTGTGGAGTTTTAGATAAACAGAGGAACACACCGGTGTATATATGAGACTTCTCCCGCCCCCTAAAATCAACCAGCTCCATGTAAGCATGTTTTACTTTAAGATATAATTGTTTATGAACAGTTTTCAGAAAGGAATAAATAATGATATTTTAATATAGTTTATTTTGATATTTATGTATTTTTATAGTTACAGAATTAATTATTTTTAAAGTGCTAGAGTTTACTATTTCATTGTGAATACCTACAAAAGACATATAGTAACAAAATAACTCCTCATTCTGAAGAGCACATGTTAGGAAAAGCTGAAGTGTTTGGGGGTTGGACCTACCCATGAAAATACACATCTGTGTCTCCTTTCTATAAAAAGTGATTTTTGAATCCGTTCACCTTATACAAGTTTGAAATAAAACTTAATGTAAGATAGTCGTTCCAAGGTTCCCAGAAGTAGGCTGAAGTTTATCTTTGTACTATAATCTCTCAAGATAAAAGGTTTGTTGAAAAATTAGTAGCTTTGATAAAATGTCAGGGACACATGCAAACTAATTTAGAAAACGGCTGTATTAAGTATTTGAGCACATTAATGATCCGAATGCAAATGGATATTCCTTCTTTATTGCTGCTTTTTTTTTTTTTTTTTTTTTGAGACAGAGTCTCACCCTGTCACCCAGGCTGGAGTGCAGTGGCACGATCTTGGCTCACGGCAGCCTCTGCCTCCAGGTTTCAAACGATTCTTCTGCTTCAGCCTCCGAGTGCCTGTGATTACAGGCGCATGCCACCACACATGGCTAATTTTTGTAGTTTTAGTAGAGACGGGGTTTCACCATGTTGGCCAACCTGACCTCAGGTGATCTACCCGCCTCAGCCTCCCAAAGTGCTGGGATTCCAGGCTTGAGTCACTGCACCTGGCCACTTCTTTATTTCTTTAAGTTTGCTGTGTCTTTGCTTAGAAGCACAGGGATCACTGTTCAGTATGGTTACCTGAGAATGATTACTCGCATAGTCTTGATTCTGGTGATCTGTTCTATATCAGTTGTGCTGATTTTGACTGATCTTCTCTGAAATTGGCCTAAATGACTAAAGCTTTATTGTATTTTGAGTTATTTTCATCCAGAATCTCCCTTCAGAAGTTTTGTTAATATTAGCTATATTAAAGTAGAATATGAATATATTGTTTGCTTCCAGAAATACACAATAAAACCTAGTTCTTAGAGATTTTTGCAAATGTTTGTATTGCTTTTTACTTTTACTTTCTGAAGACTTTTTAAAATCTGGATAGGGATATGCATGTCTGTAATACACACATAAGTTGAGTAAAGCCCCATAGTGCTTAAAACAACAATTGGCACATTCACACAGAAGAATCCTGGAGCCGCCCTGAGGAGCCAAAGGGTTCCGGGTTTGCTATGTTTGTGCCCAGTGACTGTGGGGTTGTTAGAGCCATCACCTGACATTTATTTCTCAATATCTCTATGAAGTAAATTATCACTGAAGGCCCTTCCAGTTCTCTTATTCCAAGGAAAAATATAAGTGTGATAGCTTCGATGGCATTAGATTAGTATCTTTTTCTCAGCTTATGGAGTTCTGAAAGTGTTCTCGGTCAAAGCAGAGCTGTAAAAAGCTGTTGGAGGCAATGCCACAGGAGAATGTGCATGTGTACTTATGGATAAATTAATAGAAACAGGCTCCTTTCCCTCCCCCCTCTAACGATTAGAGTCTGGTGCAGTTCTAAGATGAATATAAACCATATGGAGATAGGATGCATGAATAGGAGGGGACGGTCAGACTGTAGGTTACTCCACAGACATGCAGATTAAAAGACATTGGATGAGAAGAGTTTGGATAACAGCAATAAAGAAAAAGATCCTAGCCAAGTATGGAGTGCACACCTGTAATCCCAGCACGTTGGGAAGCTGAGGCAGGTGGATCGTTTGAGCTCAAGACTTCAAGACAAGCCTGGGTAACATGGTGAAACCCCGTCTCTACAGAAAATACAAAAATTAGCCAGGTGTTGTGGTGTGCAGCTATAGCCCCAGCTACTCCAGGGAGGCTGAGGTGAGAGGATCGCTTGAGCCTGGGAGGCCAAGGCAGCAGTGAGCCAAGATTGCACCACTGAACTCCAGCCCAGGCGACAGAGTGAGAGACCCTGTCTCAAAAAAATTAAGAAAAAGATCCTATGTCTAAGTGAAAAAAAGTGTATGATTACATAGGACACACTTAAAACTCTTTGGAGACAAGAGGTTAAGACCAAATAGAAAGAAAGGACTTTAGAAATTCTTTAGAGAACGAGTCAGCATGACAATATTTATTCAAACGAGATACTTGTGTGGCATTGGGAAATCCCTGTGATAAATGCAGGATACTGGTGAAAGCAGGAGAGTTGCAATGCAAGGGAATGGACGCTCCCCTCTGCTGACACTGTCTGAAGGGTCGGTGCCAACCAATTAGTGGAGGTGTAAATTTTCTCTGTGCTTCTTTCAAATGATAGATGCCATAGTAAATTTAAAATATTGAATATGATAACTGAGCATGAATTTTTTAATTCTGCAATTAAAAGACTTTGTTCAAAATGCCATTAATTATGAGTTTAGGTGAATAAAGGGAAGCAGAATTCTGTCGTTTTTCCTTCTACATGTGAGTTATCACTTTTTAGGAATTAAAGTAAGAACTAACAAGTCACCTATTCTCTTACCAGTTTCAGTTGTCTGCCAGTGATGGGGATGTTCTCTGGAGTCATCTTCCTTTCTTTTTAAAATTGTAACTCTGTTTTATAATGCATTGGAGTTTTTCCGACACCGTCACATGTAGTCGTTCGTTCACTGAGCAGACACTTCTGGGGCATTTATTATGTGTTTCACATGCCAGGCACTCTGCAGAGGTCGACAGAATGCCACGGGAGGGACTCTGTTTCTGAAGAGTTTGCAGACTAATTGTGGAGGAGGTAGACATTAATGAAATAAACAGGTATGATTGAATATTCCTTTCTGAGGTAGTCACTTTTTTTCTTTTTTAATGAGACAGGGACCAGACACTGAACCTGCCAGCCCTTGATCTTGGACTTCCAGCCTCCAGAGCTGTGAGAAATACATTTCTGATGTTTAGAAGCTACACATTTATGATATTTGTTAGAGCAGCCCAAAGAAACTAGGACAGGTTTTGTGTATGAACTGGATTGTTCTGGGGCAAGAGTGGAAACAGGGACTCGCCAGTCGGGAGGTGACGCAGTGGATGATGCGAGGGCCTTGGAGGGGGTGGGTGCTGGGGCGGGAGAGGCTTGGCTGGAGATAGGGTATATTTTAGGGGCAGCATCAGGAAGATGGCACGATAAAGGGTGGAAGAGGCAGACTGACTCCCCCAAACAGTTCTGGCTGCAGCGGCTAGACAGGCATACTGAGGAGGAGAAGCAAGATTGTGGAATGATCAAGGAAGATTTAGACACCTGAAGGCTGAGGTGCCCATGAGAGCTCCCTGCAAAGGGTCAGGTGGTCAGGTGGGTGTATGAGGTGGGGATTAGTCCAGACTGGCTGTATCAGGTATGTCTGTGTCAGTGTCAGGTATGTCAGTGTCAGCGACCTGGGTGGCTGATCAAGGGAGCATGAGCAGAGGAAGGAGGCGTAGCTGTGGCTGAGCCCTGAGGGCTCCAGCGCTTAAGGTGGTTGGAGAAAGACGGGCCCATGAGAAGGAGCACACAGAGCAGTGTTTTAAGAAGGAAGGCCTCACTTTGGGAGGCTGAGGCAGGCGGATCATGAGCTCGAGATCGAGACCATCCTGGCCAACATGGTGAAACCCCGTCTCTACTAAAAATACAAAAATTAGCTGGGTGTGGTGGCGCACGCCGGTAGTCCCAGCTAGTCAGGAGGCTGAGGCAGGAGAATTGCTTGAACCCAGGAGGCGGAGGTTGCAGTGAGCTGAGATCGCGCCATTGCACTCCAGCCTGGCAACAGAGTGAGACTTTGTCTTAAAAAAAAAAAAAAAAAGGAGGGCCTGTCAGCTGTGTCAGAGGCTGCCAAGAGGCCTAAGGTTAAAACCTGTCCATGGGGTTCAGCAATGTGGAGATCAGAGGTGATACTGTCAAGTACAGTTTCAGCCAAGTACAGTTTCAGAGGAGCAATAGGGTTGGAAGCCACGTTGGAGCCACTTGAAGGAGAACAGAGGGTGAGATGATGGGGACAGCTTTATTTAGATCGGGCTTTGGGATGTGTGGCCAAGAAGAGAGCAGAGCAGTGGGGTGGCAGCTGGAATGGAGATGAGGCCACGGAGAAGGACTGCGTTGTTCATAGGATGGGAAAATCTGGTTTTGGCTTTGGATTTTGCTTTTCTGCAGCAGACGTTTGTTTGCTGATGGGAATAGTCCAAGACAGAGAGAGTGAGATAGAGGTATCTGGAACAGAGGCAAGGTGTTCCAGGCTGTGAGGATCGGTCTCTCAGACACCCTGGTTGGTAATAAGAGGAAGGACTGAGGGGGGCGGTGGGAGGACAGCAGACACAGGGTCCTGGAGGGAAGGCAGGGTGTGATCAGTTGCAGCATTCTGGTGAAGGAGGAAGGAAGCAACACCACCGGTTGAGAGAGCTGGGAGTTGGAGCTTGGACGCTGGGAGGAGAGAAGAGGTGATTGTGTGGGGTGGGAGAGGAATGTCCTGGGAATGTAAGGCAGTGTTAGGAGCTCACATCTTATTTGAGAATCCCGAGTTGGGCTGTTGCTTCCCGTTTTCTACCTGCCAACACAGGGTCAGTGCGCTGCCTGAGGCAGGCCAGGGAGAGCTGGAATTAATTAGAACATATCCCGACTCCTCTTCCAGTGCCCAGTGCTCAGGCCCGGTTCCCCTCTAAACACTATTAACACACAAAGGAGGCTTTTAAGCTCCATAATGCATATTTGCATCACAGTACTATCAATGCTGATTAGTGCTCTGTTTCTCTTGGTGCTATTGTCACGCATTTTAGGCATCACGCGTGCATTTCACATGAACAGTGGGAAGGGAGTTGGCATGGCCTAGCATGCATGCAGAACAGCTATTTCCACATCCTCCTCCTCCTGACCTGATTGTGTGCCCTTAGCACATAGGGAGGCAGCGTAATTAGAGTTCTGGGGGCTTTATTACCAATAATGGCCGTACCGCAGTCAGAAATCTCTTTAGCCCCGAGCACTACCATTGGGGCTAAGTGGCTCCCCTGGGTGCCGTGAGTTGTCACCTGCAGCTTTAGCAAGAGGCAGCGAGGAGGGGGACAGGGATGGGGAGCAGAGTGGGAGAGAGGGAAAAAGAAGTGGGTATTCTCGCAGGCAGGCTGGGTTGGGCAGGCCAGGACAGCCTGGGCTCAGGTGCGCACAGGTGGGAGAGCGTGGGAAGCACTCACATGTAGCAGGTAGCTCGTCTGTGCCGTGCTCTTGGCAGACGTTAGTCTTTGTAAGCGTTCCTGGAGAGGGATTTGTCTTTCTATTTCTCAGGTCCGGAGGCTGAGGCTGAAGAAGATGCTTGACTGCTAGGTTGGGGGCAGTGTGTGAGGACATGGTAGGGAGGAAGCAGAGGAGACAGGCAGAACCAGGGGTCTCCAAGAGTGCACTGTCGCAGGAGCGGAGACGGAAGTTCTTGCCTCCGCCTTCAGGACCCTGGGCCGTGCGCGGGGAGATGAATGGCGTGGGTGTGGAGGCTTCCCTCAGCCTGCAGCATGGGGCTGCCTTTTAAGTGAGTGACCCACCACTTTCTCCCCAGACCTTGGTAGAATTCCTTTTCACTGTCATTTTCTTCCAGCAGAGACCTCCTCTGTGGACACAGGTGGAAACAGAACAGACCCCACACATTTTCCAGGCATGCGGCAGGTTTCTTCACATCACCCCTGTTTCTCCTCTTTATTTTCACACACAGACTTACACTGTCATGCCTCTCAGGTGGAATCATGTGTCCCTCCGTGGCGGGAGGGCTCAGTTACTTTATCTTCTGAGTAGAAAGGCCACACTGTGCCTGGGGCTGGGCTGGGGGCAGGAGTGTCTCGATTCCAAGGACAGGTAGGCTGTGGGGTGCAGCGGGATCGGGGAGGCAGAAGCGCTGTCACTTGCTGTCTCTGATCAGGAAGACCCCGTTCCTGCCAGCCAGTCTCTTTCTCAGGAAACGGGTCCAGTTCTGAGTACTGGTGACAAAGGCCCAGTTTGCAGAGTTCTTGGGCGTTCACACAGCATTTTCCTACGGTGTCCCTCACTTGCTGTTCGTGTGACCCTGCGAGATGGGAAGAGGTGGCTATTGTTATTCCTCTTTGTAGCTGAGAGAGGCTGGAACTTGAACAAGGTATTACCTTTGTGTAGGCACATCCTAGGATTTAAATCCCTTTGTTCTGAAAGGACATTTGTAATCCTAATACATTTTTCTACAGAAACATGTTACTTGAAGATTCAGTTCCCCTTGCACCTGCGAGCAGTGCCTGGAACCCCCGTTTCCCAGATTTTCTCAGCACGCCTTCAGCAGTCCGGCTGTGTTGCTTTAGCTTACACTTGGGCCGCTGCTGATTTCCATGCTGGGGCATCTGCAGCCCAGCTGGTGTGAGCTCTGCAGGGACCAGACCCACCTCCATCCTGCAGCCTACACCCAGCCCTGTTAGCTCTCCACCCGGCATGGGTCAGTGTGCAGACAGAACTTACCAGAACATACCTGAGAAACAGGGAGAGTTTTAAACTGTTTTCTCTTCTTGCTCCAGCCCTGTTACTAAGGGCTGCTTCCCTGGGTAGGGGACAGGACTCTGTCTGAGCAGGCTTAGAGGGACACAGGCTTTGGAGCAGTCCAGCAGGCTGGAAGGAGGAAGACAGGGCCTGAGCCAGGAGAGGGGTGAGGAACAGAGAGGCTTCCCTTGTGTAACTATCTTAGAGAAGTGATATCTGTTGATTTCTATATGGTGCTCCCTTCCCCAGTTCCACCTTTATTTCAAATCATTTGAAAACCCTGATAATGAGCCAGATTGCTACTTTACTAATAGGAACTTCATGCAGGAGAGATAAGATAGAGGGGTGACATTATTTGGGACCAAACTCTAGAAATCTTTGCTTTAGATTTTGTGGAAGCCATAATTGGGAACACTTTATAGGCTTTTGGGAGAGTGTATTTGGTGGGGGTGGGTGGGGGGCTTAATTGTCGCAGCTATTCTGTTGTTAAATTATTGACGTGAAGGATAGGTACTCCGGAGGCTGGCAGTGACATATGAGGCCCTGTCAGGATATCTTTCAATAATTAAGAAACAAGTAGTTGAAATTCCATTTTAATACCAGAAGCTGTGAAGCAGTTCCATAGATGGATCAGTTAGAGGAGCAAGTGTGTACCCTATCCCTCAGCGGAAGTTTCCATCAGGCCTCTGTGGGCAGCGGGGACTGGGGCAGCAGTGCCTGTGCTCCCAGAGACAACGTGTCCAGGTTTAGCAACTCTGATAACTGTAGGTCCCCAGAAGTAAAAACACTTAGGCCCTAACTTCAGGAAGTAATGACAAAAAGCTTTGTCATCAGAATGGAAGTAGAAGATCCTGTAAATTACTATTGAGTTATTTTTTTTAATGCACAGGTCAACCTTGAACTTGGGTATGCCATTTCATGTCACTTGTTAATTGCAGGGTAGGAACCCAGTAGAAATAATAGAGGGTGATGCTTCCCACCTTTTCATTCCAGAAGGCAGTGAGCAGACGCTTCTTGGCTTGAGTCCTGACCCTTGTCTTGTCAGTGAACAGAACTGTCCGTGCTCTGAACGGCTCAGCTTGGGGTGGTGGCAGAAGGCATTGCAGGCCTGTTCTCAGTGGCAGCAGGCGCTCCATGCCTGGCCTTCTGACCCTGACCCTAGCAGGAGCCGCCACACCAGGCTGCCACCTGTTCAGGTCAGCCTTGGCAGAACAGCCCTCAGGTCTAAGGACATCGTTTTCTTTAAGGAAAATCCTGTGTCACTAAAAATGAGTTGTGAACTAGATCAGAATCTTCATTTTCCTGACTCCAAATTTTCTCCGGCCCCAGTAGTTTCTGTCACGTCTCCATAGCAGATGAAGATCAGTTGAGGGTAGAATAACACTATCACTGCTAAATTATTTGGGCAGCAATTAGAATTTTTTTAGCATTATTTAGGGTTTTTAAACAAACCTATCTGAGTAACCTTATAATACTACTGTCTAAAATAGATATTGTATTAGTCTTATATCAGATGAGGTGAAAGTCAAATCTATAAAACACTGAACTCTTAAATCTAACCAAGGATGGAATATATCCTGTTAATTTGTCAAACTTCTGGAGAACCGCCTACATGAGACAGTAAGGATTAATCAAGCCCTAGTAAGAGAGAATTTGAAAAATACAGTTTTCTAATTATACAGTCTCTTCTCCATGGTCCAAGGTTAATGCAGTTCTGAATTCTGACAGTTAGTAATAGAAAAGAAAAAAAAAAAAAAAACTAAAGCATATGAATTCTCTTATAATTACCTGAAACAGAGAGTCTCTTCTGGCAATCAAAGACCTTCTAAGCATTAATCTGATATTTTCAACATTTGATTCTTTTCCTTTTAAACAAGGTTGGGAATAACTGGAGAGTTGTATGTCACTCTGTGCTTATCAAATATATATGTAGTGTTTGCAGATTTAATTTACTTATTGCTTAGGTGTAAATGTGTAATTCTAGGTTGAACATTTTATCTTTTTTTTCTTTTCTTTCTTTTTTTTTCTTTTCTTTTTTTTTTTTTTTTTACAATTTAGACTAACTTACGAATACTTCCTACATACTGTATCTTTGAAATACTTGGTTCTTACTTCTACTACTAATATAAAAACTAACAATTACTTCTTGGTTAGTTTTTGCTCTCGGATATATTTGTAGCTCTTGCTGCAGTTCATCCAGGCAACACAACCAAAATGTTCACTCTAGGGAAAGGTAAATTTATTCCTTCGTTTATTGCTGTCAAATATCTGTGGTATGTTTATTGTACAGGTTGAGCATGCCAAATCCAAAAATCCAAAATCTGAAACTTTTTTTTTTTTTTTCTGAGACAGGGTCTTGCTCTGTTGCCTGGGCTGGAGTACAGTGGCGCAAACACAGCTCACTGCAGCCTTGACCTCCTGGGTTCAAGTGGTCCTCCTGCCTCAGGCAGCCTCCCAAGTAGCTGGGACTACAGGTGCATGCCACCATACCTGGCTAAGTTTTTTTATTTTTAGTAGAGATGAGCTGTCACTATGTTGCCTAAGCTGTTCTTGAACTCTTGAGCTCAAACGATCTCCCCGACTTGGCCTCCCAAAGTGCTGGGATTACAGGCATGAGCTACTGTACCTGGCCCAAAATCTGAAATCTTTTGCACACCAGCATGATACCCGAAGGAAATGCTCATGGAGCACTCTGGATTTCAAATGTTTGGATTTGGGGTGCTTACCTGATAGGAATAATGCAAATATTTTAAAATCTGAAATCTGAAACAATTCTGCTCCTAAGCATTTTGGATAAGAGGTAATTAACCCATAGAGGAAAGGTACATGGAAGCCCCCGACCACCCAAAAGAAAAGGCCTGGAGAGAAGATGGGCAATTATGGCTAGACTTCAGATTTCAGGGTTTTACAGGTGGATCTGGTGTCTGAGACTCTATGAGCAGATGGATTCTTAGTCAGTGACTGGCCGGGCGTGATGACTCACACCTGTAATCCCAGCACTTTTGGAGGCCAAGGCGGGTGGATCGCCTGAGGTCAGGAGTTCCAGACCAGCCTGGCCAACATAGCAAAACCCTGTCTCTACTAAAAATACAAGAATTAGCTGGGCATGGTGGCAGGTGCCTGTAATCCTAATTACTTAGGAGGCTGAGGCAGGAGAATCATTCGCTTGAAACTGGTAGGCGGAGGTTGCAGTGAGCTGAGATCGTGTCATTGCACTGCAGCCTGGACAAGAAGAGCAAAACTCAAAATTCAAAAATAAAAAGTCAGTGACTATGGGAGAAAAATCAAAAACCAGTATTTTACCTTGGGAAGTGCCCACAAAGGCAGGAAAAATAAAAGGACCTACAGAAAAGTAAAGTTGAACACAAGTGTGTGGTAGTCCTGAGAGGTTTTAGAGTACAGAGGAGTCCAAAGAGAGCAGATGAATCCAAAGGTTCCAGCCCAGAAGAGATCTTGGGTTTTCATGATGACGAGACCCTCAAGTGGCCTGTGGAGCTGGCTCCCATGAGGTCATCAGACCCAGCTGCGCACATTGCTTCCCAGGTCAGCTGGGCGCACTGCTTCCCAGGTCAACTGTGTGCATTGCTTCCCAGGTCAACTGGGCGCACTGCTTCCCAGGTCAACTGTGTGCATTGCTTCCCAGGTCAACTGGGCACATTGCTTCCCGAGTCCACGTCATGCTGGGAGTGGGAGATTGGCTGTGTGAAAAATGTCTACACCACGGAAATTGGCAGATACGTGGTGACCCAGCAAACACAGTTGACACCTGAAACATAATTTTTAGGAATAGTATTTAATGTTGTGTGTGGGATCCATTCTGATCTCTATCCTTCCCTTCTTACCTGTTTCATTAAAACAGAAGAAAAAGCTGGTGTCACTCACTGAACTGATTTCATGACCTGCAGTTTGAAAAACATTGTTTTAGACAAAACCGGAGATTATGTATGCTTTACGGAGTCAGAAGACTAGTATTATTATTATTATTATTATTATTATTATTATTATTTGAGACGGAGTTTCACTGTGTCACCCAGGCTGGAGTGCAGTGGCGCGATCTCGGCTCACTGCAACCTCTGCCCCTCTGGGTTTAAGCAGTTCTCTGCCTCAGCCTCTGGAGTAGCTGGGATTATAGGTGCCCGCCACCACACCCAGCTAATTTTTTTGTATTTTTAGTAGAGATGGGGTTTCACCATCTTGGCCAGGCTGGTCTTGAACTCCTGACCTTGTGATCCACCTGCATCAGCCTCCCAAAGTGCTGGGATTACAGGCGTGAGCCACCGCGCCCGGCCAGAAGACAGTTATTTGAAAAATAAATTGTAGTAACAGTTGTAGATAGGATGATTTCATCTTGAAAGGAGGAAAAGAAGAGTCCTACAAGGCTGACAGGATGACCTCTCTAGACTAAGGACTAAGGATACCTGCTTTCAGGAGAAGAAAAACGAGCAGAGAGAAGCGGCAGCCGTCAGAGATGGAGGGCGGGAGGGGCTGGGAGCACGGCCTTGTGTTTGCCTGGGGAGAGGAGGCCGTGTTTGATAGTGAAAGCTGGTTTTAGAGAAAGTCACCTGTTCTGGAGGATTGAGGAATGAAACTGGAAACCTTAGGAGAAAAGCACAAACATTGGTTGTACTTGGTATTTTTTAAATTGCTTTTATTTAGTTAGCTGGAAATGCACTTTCCCGGATCCACTGTCACTCCTGCAAATTACAAGAGTGCTCAGCCACCCTGTGGAAGGTCATCCAGCTTCCAAGCAGCAAATTGGACCTTGATCCCTCGTGCCGCCCCTTGCTGCAGAGCTCTTTGTCCACACTCGCCGGCAGAGGTGGGGAGTCCAGAGGGGAGGATGCTTGGCCTGTGGCGGTCTGGCCAGCCAGGGCAGGCGTGAGCTCGTCACAGGCCAGGCAGGCATCCAGTGCTCTTTGTGGCCTGAAGTGGATTTGGCAGGTGCCTGTTATTTGACCAGTGTCGGTGGCCAGTCGACACAAGTAAATGAGTTCCCAAACTTGACTCTGACCCACCTGCTTTAAACAAATTGGAGGAAGTCATCAAGTTCGTTTCCCCAGTTTCCTCTCTGACGACAGTCTGGAGGCCGAGGCCTGGCTGAGTCCAGTCTCCTCAGGTGGAACAGGCCCAAAAGGAAGTGCAGGGCGGCCTGGGGGACAGCGAGGGTCAGAGTTTCAGGGCTGTGGAGATCCTGGAGCTGAGAGACGAGTGTCAGCCACAAAGGTGAAGCTGGATTTCAGGACCACAGCAGGCAGCAGCTGGGAGCTGCGAAGTTGGCGGGGCTGGGTTGTGGCCTCAGGTGCTCCTCTGGGCTGGGGCTTCCGGGCAAGCTGGTGATATCAGACGGGGCTGAGGGGGTCTGGGGAAGCGGGCAAGAACCAGCAAGAGAGACCAGGATGGGGTTGATCTTACACCCTCTGCTGAACGCTTGAGTTTCCTGTTTGTCAGTGTCCAGTCTTGTGTATGTGGGATTTTGGATTGTCCTTTTAGAGGCTCATGTGTGCCCGACACACTATTGTTCATATTGCCCAGTAGCTTTATATCTATATAAACATATATATATGGGTGTTAGATATTTATCGAATGAATAAAGGAGGAAATGCAGATTCCAATTATTGATGGTGACATTAAAAGTCCTCTTAAATTCAAATATCAGAAATATGCTCTCCCATCTAATAAATAATTTTTGATGGTGCTGTTATTAATTTTCAGATATAATATATATGGTTTTTATATTTATTTTTAATATTAATCAGATACATATATTATATACGTATTTTTAACAAGAAGCTTTACATTCTTCATCTTGTGATTTTTCGGTTAAAAGAAAGGAAGTCTGCTTATAATCTTGTGCATTATTTCTATGAATCGCCCTCTATACACAGGGATGTCAGATGCTGCCCAAGAGAATCTGTTTCATATGGTAATTTTCACTAATGAATCCAGACCTGTACTGTTACATTTTGCCCCAAACTGCCTGGGATGAAGTAGAGGAAGCTTGTTGCAGTCGGCGTGACAGTTCTTAGAGGATGCTCTCACAGTGTTTCATAACAGATGCAGAGGCTCTGTAGTTCTGAATATTAATACCAGCGCCATCAAAATTATTTATTAGGTAGGAGGGCATATTTCTGATATTTGAATTTAAGAGGACTTTGAGTACTTCCCAACGTCACCATCAATAATTGGAATCTGCATTTCCTCCTTTATTCATTCAATAAATATTTAACACCCATTATGTTCATGGTATCACATTAGACTCTGGGGGAGTTACAAAGAACCTAGGCTGGGCTCTGCCGTCAAGGGGAAAATAAAAGAAACAATTACACGTAATCGTTTTTAACACCAAGCAGCGTGAAACCCAGTTCTGGAGTATCCTGGTCACAAGGGGAGAAGGGGTCACGGGAGCCCCTCCAAGGCCAGCGCCCATGTGGCCACACCTTGCACCTTCCCAAGCATGGGCCCTCGCACCCTTCTCTTGTCTTTCCTTGTCCTCCCATGCTGTTAGGGTTTATGAGACCTGGGAGTCTCGGGGCATGGCTCTGGTCACTCTGGCCAGCGAGGATTATTCTCTGATGGGCTGTGGTCAGTGAAGCACAGCTTATCTGCCTCTTTCGATTTTCCTGCAATACCAGCAGAGACTGCTCAGTTTTAGGCAGGACTGAGACCTCCTAAAACATGGAATTTGTAGACAAAAATGAATACTTCCTAACATTTCCTGAGAGAGCTTTTGGTCAGCCTTACGCCTGCAACATTGCGTTGCTGCTGGGGGACCCAGGCACACAGAGGTGGCTGCAGCTGCACGCGAACACGGGGGGCTGGCTGGGGAGGGTGGCCAGGCCTTCATCTCTCTGACCCAGAGTAGGTGCTCAGTAAATGATCAGCGATGAGGCAAGTGAGTCAGGACTGAAATGTATGAGCACCATAAATTTAGGCCACTGTTCATTTAAAGCCTCAAAATTCGTGGAAGCAAGTGTTACGTGTGGAAGGTTGGCGGGCTGCAGAGGGTAGGGAAGACCTTGAAGATCCCCATGTTTATATTCTAGGTGGTTTGTGTGATGTGGGCCATGGCCAGGTGTCATTCATTAACTCATTTGACACATACTTGTTTTAGCACTTGTGTGCGTAGCATGTGTTGGGATGCCAGGGGAGCCAGAAGGCAGTGCTTCCTTCCGGAACTTGTCTGTGCGTTGGAATCACCTGGGGAATCGCTTACAAATTCAAGCCCAGGCCACAGCGCAGGCCATGACACTCTGCAGGCGTGGGGCACAGATCTCTGTATTTTGGAAGTGCCTAAGGGTGTTCTGGTATCAGAGGGGTTTGCAAGTCACTGCCGTTAGGAGTTTATCATAGAGTTTTAGATCACACCCAGGAAAATTCGGTCACGATACAAGACGGCCATCCAGAAACCTGCTGGGCAGGATGAGGGAGTCAAACCCAGGTCTGTGCTGCGGGCACCACTCATTCCCACTCAAGGAGGACGTCCCCTGTGGATTAGGGAGTGGGAACATCTAGGCAAGCTGGACCTGGGGTGTGCGTTAGCTTTGCCAGGTTCAAGAGAGGGAGGAAGGGGATCCTCTTGACTCTGAACTCAGGCAGGTCCGGATGTGACCTGGGATCACAGGTGGAATGGACTGGTCTGTCAAGAACTCAACTAGTCATTGCCATTGCAGTGGATGAATGTTTTTCTTATAAAAAACTGGGCTGGGCATGGTGGTCCACACCGGTAATCCCACAGCTTTGGGAGGCCAAGATGGGAAGATCACTTAAGGCCAGGATTTCAAGACCAGCCTGGGCAACACAGTGAGACTCCATCTCTACAAAAGATACAAAAAGTTAGCTGGGCTTGGTGGCATGTCTGTAGTCCCAGCTACTTGGGAGGCTGAGTCGGGAGGATCACTTGAGCCCAGGAGTTCGAGGCTGCAGTGAGCTATGATCATGCCACTGCACTCTGGGCGACAGGACGAGACCCTGTCTGGCTGCTGGCGTTTCTCCTTGTGCGTATGTGGGCTGAGCACGATGTGGTGAAGCAGATCTCTCAGGATGGACACGCTCAGCTTCGTCACTTGTTGATTCTCTTGCTCTTAAAATCCCCTAGCCCTCTTAACGGCCACAGTGAACCTCCCCGTGTGAGCAAGTCAGCACGCCCGTGAGCCAGCTCAGGTGGGCACTTTCATGCCCCAGGGTCTGGTGGAGCTGTGAAGTGGAGCTGCGCTTAGGGTGGGGAAGGCGCGTGACCTCGTGGTCCTGGCCGCTCTAGGTGCCTTCAGGCCTCACTGCTCATCAACAGCCAGGCCATGTGGGCCTCATTTGGTATTCTTAGTACTTGCCATTTCTAATCAATTTTTTTACTTGAGTCTGTTATATGTTATTTCAGAGCGGGGAATGGAATGTGTTAACACTTAGTAAATTCTTCATCAGCTGCAACCAAAGTTTTTCTTTCTTTCCCTTTCAAACCCACAGTGTGCCATGCCGAGCTGAATGCCATCATGAACAAAAATTCGACCGATGTGAAAGGCTGTAGTATGTATGTCGCCTTGTTCCCTTGTAATGAGTGTGCTAAGCTCATCATCCAGGCAGGTAGGAAGCGGGTCTTTTCATTTGTCACATTTGCATTGCTGCCTGCTCACCAGTAGCTCACTGCTGATGTGTTTGATCTTAAATTGCCATTGTTTCAATCTAAATTAATTGCACTATCAACTTTGCAAGATATTTCCCGTGTTTTGTTTTTGAATGGTGCCAGGTATTCTAAGACTAATTGCATCCTCTGTGATTCTTAGCATGTTTTTAATTTAGTTTGCAACTTCTTAAACTGCAAGCTGCCAAAAAACAACACAGGCATTGCATATAATTACTGTCAATTTACTGTTCTCTGACATATTGTGCGTAGATTGGGGGGAGGGAGAGAAATGAACTTCTGTCAGAAACAAGGTCAGCTGGGAGATTGTATGAAGTTTTAATTTGTATTTAATACATGGTAGATATTTGAGGATCTCAACATACCTTGGCATATAAATGTCGTAAGACCCAAATGGCACTACTTTCAGGTTTTCTTATGTTACAGTTTCCATAAATCTACACCACTGTATTCTGAATATTTCACCTTTTGCAAACTGTCACATCTGAGATTCAGCTACACTTTGTCTCCATAAATCTCTCGGCTGGAGATTTAAAGACTGATCATGTTTAGCGAGATGTGTGGTTTAAAGGGGCTGTTTATCACCAGCCCCGTGGATCTCAGAGCAGAAGCAGTCTGCTGGTCCTGAGGAGTCGCGTGGGCTCCCTCGCTCTCGCTGTCGCTCTCGCTGTCGCCGTTCCAGGGAAGCTCTCCTCGCGGTGCTCAGGTGTGGAGGCGGCAGCGGGCCTGTGGGCCGGGCAGTGTGGGCCCCACGCCGCAGCCTCCTCTCCCTTCAGAGGCTGGTGGAGCAGCGGCCTTCAGGATTTCTGGCTCCCAAGTTAGCGCTGCCTGCTGAGATCAGGACAAGAAAACAGATCTGCCCTCTGTAGCGCTGGTTCGAAGTGGTCTGCAAAGCCATGCTGGGAAGCACCGTGGTGCCCACCTCTGGATTTGCCAGCAGCCCCCACTCCCTCCATTAGTCCTCCCACTAGTAAGAGAAGCTACCTCGTGAATAAAGATGATTTGATTACCTGTAGTAATGGAAATTGGTTAATCGGATCAAGGCTTGACTACTTGACATGTTTTCCCTTTGCATTTGTTTTAAAAAAAAAATCCATGAAGACTGGAGGGAAGATTAGATATAATCCGCCCTCTGCTGTATTAGAAAGAGGGAGATATGTGTTTCAGTGACTGGACACTGTCTGCAAGCACACTCGGAAAAGGTCATTAATCACAGACACTAAAAGCACTCCAGCCGCTTCCGCCTGTCTTTTGCAGCATCTGTATGTGCGTTTACTAAGGGAGCTCCCATTGTTACCTTACAGGTATAAAAGAAGTTATTTTCATGTCTGATAAATACCATGATAGTGACGAGGCAACAGCTGCGAGGCTCTTGTTTGATATGGCTGGGGTGACGTTCCGGTAAGCAGGGAGAGCGCAGGGCAGGGGGTGGTGAAGGCTGATGAAGAGCCGTATTTGACCTTGTCTCCTCCTTGTGATGCCTGACTTCCACACTTGGAGGTGTCTTTAGAAATGCAAGGGCATAAGAATTTAAAGACTCTTATAGGGGTAGATATTTAAGAGCAGTGACAGGAAAATCTGAAGACAGTTTGTTTAATGATTGTACTTTAATTTCAGGAACTTTTCAGGAGTTAGACTAATTATTCAAGTGAGAAGTGTAAACATTCACAAGTTTTATAATGGGAACGCCAAACCTTGGTAAATTTTGCAAATGTAACAACTTTGGCATAGAAAATTTAGGATGGAAGTAGCCTGCCAGATTGAAAGATTGGGGATTCTTTTCTTTCTTTTTTTTTTTTTTTTTTGAGACCGAGTCTCTGCCACCAGGCTAGAGTGCGGCGGTGTGATCCTGGCTCACTGCAACCTCCACTTCCCAGATTCAAGCAATTCTTCTGCCTCAGCCTCCCCTGCCACACCCAGCTAATTTTTTTGTATTTTCAGTAGAGACAGGGTTTTACCATGTTGGCCAGGATGGTCTTGATCTGTTGATCTCATGAGCTACCCACCTTGGCCTCCCAAAGTACTGGGATTACAAGTGTGAGCCACCTGGGAATTCTTTTTACAGCAACATTTTGCATTGAGGTTTGAAGTCTTACGGTTTTTATGATTGTCTTTGCTAAGAAAAGGTTGTGAGGTATATTTTACTTGCAAGTAAGCTCAACCACCTTTAATTCATGGCAGAAAATTCGGTTGGGACTCTATAGCCTTCCAGCGCTTCATGGTATTGGCGTTCAGCAGCGGTGGGACCGTTGTCATAGGTGACGTGCCTGGCCCCCTCTGCTGGTCATTAGGAATATGGCTCAGCGTATCTCATGAACTCAACTGTGGTGCTTTCTGAGACTTTAAATTCAAATTATTTACTTACTTTCTTGTTCAGTGATTCTTGAAAGAATTTGTTTTGTTCCCAAATATTTTCTTTTTAATTGTTGTAGAAGTAATGAGGAATGAGTGAAAAGTTAATGAGCAAAAAAAAAAAAAAAGAAAGAAAAAGTTGGTTTATTTTATGTTTGCATTATTAGAACGTAATTTGAAAAATTACTCCTCACTAAAGGTAGTCGTTTTTTGCTATGTATAAGTGGCAAAAGAGAATTTACTATTTTTTTTTGCATTAGAGCAACTCCAACTTGGCTGCCAAAATTTTCTAGAAAAGAAGATAAATCTGATGGGAAAGCTAGTAATCAGATACCATGTTGTGCAGCTAACTTGTTAGAAATCCTTTGACTCCCCACTAATTCATGAACTCAGATAGCTGGAAACCATACAAACCACACTACCCCACGCATCTTTTTTTGTCTTAGTCTTTTCTGGTCCGTGTTTCTCTCTCTAGGCTGCACTATAATTGGCTCCTATAGAGATAAAGTAGCAAGTGAATCCCAGGACATTTTTTTCTCTGCACAGAAAATACGAGTTAAGCCAAAGTAAACAAATTGCTGTAACTACTCACCAGATAATAACTGTATTTTGTTTTTGTTTTTGTTTTTTTTATTTTTAGGAAATTCACACCGAAGTGCAGCAAGATTGTCATTGACTTTGATTCAATTAACAGCAGACCAAGTCAAAAGCTTCAGTGAGTTACATCTCATTAAATCGCCAGGAGATTGGGATTATCCTCTTCTAAGAAGCTGCTAATGCCTTTCATCTTGAAGTTACACATAACTTTTTACTAGCCAGTACGGCAAAAGTAGACATCTAAAGAATATAAAGCCTCAAATCTTCCTTACTGTCTCTCCTGTCACATAGAATCTACATCTGTTTGAACTATTGATTTAGGGTTTAAAATAGGGGAGCCTGTGGTGGCCTGGTGCACAGGGCTGGAACAAGGGCGCTTCCCCTTCCTGTGTCCCGGCTGGCTGGGATGCTTGTGGCTCTTCAGAGGAGCATCAGCTGTCTGTGATCCGCTGCAATCCGGCAGCCTCTCTTCACTGCTACATGTGCTGGAAGGACAAATAAATAATTGTTGTTGTGTTCTTAGCGGGGACGAGCAGACAAACTGATCTGAACATCTGGCCCAAGTGAAGCATGGCATATAGTGCCCTTGGAAGAAAATGAGGCCTCAAATGACAGTAGCATTGAAGTCTTTGCTGCGGAGTTGAGGGAAACCCCCAGCCACCCTCCTGGAATCGGAGATAGGGCGGCACATCTGTCCTGACAGACGAGGAGCGTAACTGAACCAGGAAGACTGCCTCCATCCCTGCTCTCCCGCTGCACCCAGGGTGGTGGCATGTTATCCCTCTGGGGGTGGGGCCCCCTGCTGTTTTGGCTCAGTTTGGGTTTGTTGGTCACATGGAGCTCTTCCATTTCGTTTAGCTGAATAATGAGTTGTTCCTAGAGGAGACAGCCTATCTCTCCTTGTTACCCCCAAAGCCCATGCCCTGCCGTGGTGGCAGCTGGGGCTGTGGATGGGAGGGGTCCCGGGTGTGGACATGTTGCCCCCTCCTCCGCATGCCAGCGTGGTTCATTGACAAGCCCCTCTGCAACTGGAGAGAACATTAATTCCTGTCCCGGAAGTGGACTGTGAGCAATGCCGCCCACGTGGAGACAGTTTATTGCAGCACTATTGGTGTTCAGAGCTCCTCTGTGCCCTGGCTCCATGCCTTCATCTACACAAACATCACCTTCCTAATCACCGCGGGGCGGGGAGCATGTGGCTGTGCCCCTTTAATCTCATTTCATTTTTATTAAACATGCTCAGTACCTGTGTTGAGAAAAGGCTTTCTTTATCCTAAAGATTATTACCTTTTTAAAGTGCTCTTATATTTTCATGAGTTTTTATTTTGTCTCTGAGATTTTGTATTCCACATTCTAGGGTATTCTGTAATTTGGCTCCTTACCAATATTAAAATCTTATTAAAATCTACCTTGCCAGAGCATGTACGTTTTTATGTTACTATAATTATATGCTTAACTCTCCGCTCCTGTCCTTTCTGTATTGTCTCTGAAGCACATTACATATGTTTTAATGCTCAAAGAATAATCTGAGATGCCCGAGCTGTGTGCTCTCCCCAGGGTTGATGGCTGGGGCTGCTTTATGGACCAGATTTATGTAAGACGCTAAGGCAGCCGCTGGTCCTACCCTCCCTCCTGTGTACCCTGCCCTGGTCCCAGGTGTGGCCATCTGGTAGGGCCCAGGCCTCTGCCCCACCAGAAGGCTTCAGTCCCAAGTTCTGCCCTTTGCTGACTTCTCACCTTATCCTCTTTCCAATCTCTCTTCTAAATTTCCTTCTCTTTTCTCCTTCAAACTCCTCGCCCTCTGTTTGCTCCAAAATACATAAAACAAAAGGTATGTGGAAGAATCAGTAGACTGAAAGGTAGAAAATAAGAGGTTTCTATATTGCTGTGAGTCACAAGACTTGTGAGTCCTGTTAGCATGGAGTGTGTCATTTTCGTCACATCACATTATAAATATGTCTAGGGGCTGATAAGCCAGTAGCGCATCTAATTTATTTAATTTTGATACTATCTTATATTTTGTCGGTTGTTACATTCAGTTTCAGTGAAAAAGAAAATTGACTTTTTTCTTTTTCTCTCTTTGAGGGGAGGCTGGCGGGAAGGGTCTATGCTAAAAGGGAAGTCCAGGTATTCAGGACAGTGGTGGGTGTTTATTTGGGGGCACACGCTGTCGCTGGGGGTTTGTGACGCTTCCACCTATGAACCGACCCTGGTTTCCTGGTGACTGGAGTGTGATTATGTCTTCGATTCTAGGATCACGATAAGAATAGTAGAATTGTCCTATCCAGAGAATTCTGCAGATGTTCATGTTCCAGTTAATAGAGGTTTGCTTTGAACTGGTGCCTTCGGGAGAGGCTTTCCAGAAGGAAGGGGTTTTGCGCAGTCTTTTGCCTCGCAGGCATTACTAGATAATTGTGGTGAAGGGAGACTGTATCTGAGCCAATGTTGCTGCTTGTCATGGCTAATAAATGACAATAAGGAAACCATCTTTCACTGAAACGTCGGTAGAAGGACTACATTTAAAAGGCAAAATTTGTGAGTGAAATGATAGGAACTCCATTTCCCTGACACGTTTTCTGCTTCCTTCCCTTTTACTCTTTTAGCAATCTGTCCTTAAAGACTTCTGAAGCCTAACAAGACCCAGCAGTGAAAGTGAGCTAATGTATTAGCCATCTTTTCCTAAATTAAAAATGAAGCAAAGTAAGAGAACAAGCATACAAACTGAGCTCATGAATAAAAATGTAGGCTTGCAAGCCCAGTGAGCGGACGTTCCTGTGGCCCCGGTGTAATTTTTGATCTTCCAATGTCTGTGTCTACTTGAGGATTAAAAATATTTAGGTTGTTGCAAAAGGGCCTGAGGAA
This sequence comes from Papio anubis, assembly GCF_008728515.1. Taxonomy (NCBI): domain Eukaryota; kingdom Metazoa; phylum Chordata; class Mammalia; order Primates; family Cercopithecidae; genus Papio; species Papio anubis. The sequence goes on from NC_044978.1 coordinate 6,878,369, forward strand.
TGCAGGGAGGGAGTTTTCTCATTGGCGAGGCTGATAAGAAGTTTTAATATTTATAGTTCACTTTTCTTGTTGTTGTTAAAGTAAAGCCACTCTAAAAATTGTGGTTTCTACAAATCATTAGTCAGGAGGCCTGTCTAAGCGTCCAGGGAGGGACCAGAACTCAAGGTTGGGGTGCTTTGCAAGCTCTCTTGCCAGGGAACCGTGATAACCAGAGTTATGGATTACCGGCTGCAGAGGTGCTGGCAAAATAACCCTGGGCCCAGGAGTCGCATTTAGAGCAGGGTGCCCCAGAATTCTTCTGGAGATGCCTTTAGCTAGCTCGACTTTTATTTCAGAACTGTTGGAAATCTAAAGCCATTTCATCGTGAGGGTATATGAATCTCAAATAGTTACTGAGTACCTACCATGTATTGGGTTCTCTGATGGCTCCTGGGTGAGGGTTAGAACAGACTGGATAGCTAGATATTAGACAAGTTCTTAGATGAAGACCCAATTTGCCACCTACATCCCTGAGCCACGCAGGTGCCACCTGCACTTTATTTCCTCTGTAATTGGGTTGTCTATTATTTTGCATCTGTACCCATTGGAGGAAGACCCTGGGGAGAGGGCAGGGACCAGACACGAAGAGTCTGCAGGAGCTGGGTTCTTACCCTGATTCCAAGGCCGAAGACTTTAAAAAATTCTACAAGTCCTGGCCGGGTGCGGTGGCTCAAGCCTGTAATCCCAGCAGGCTTGTAATCCCGTGGCCGTTGGCAGGCCGAGGCAGGCAGATCACCTGAGGTCGGGAGTTCGCGACCAGCCTGATCAACATGGAGAAAGCCCATCTCTACTAAAAACACAAAATCAGCCAGGTGTGGTGGTGCACGCCTGTAATCCCAGCTACTCAGGAGGCTGAGGCGGGAGAATCACTTGAACCCGGGAGGTGGAGATTGCGGTGAGCTGAGATCGCACCATTGCACTCCAGCCTGGGCAACAGGAGCGAAACTCCGTCTCAGGAAAAAAAAAAAAAAAAATTCTACAAGTCCTTCATTAAATTAAAATGAGTTCAGTATTTCCCAAGAAAATCAGGGGAAGGGTTCTCTGTTAATGAAAGAAAAGCGTAGCATCTGCTCACTGCTCAGGCATGGAAAGGTGTTGCCCTTATTTTTGGTAGCCAACTGCCAAATCTCTTCTCTGGAGCCCCGGTCCACAACTTTGCTTGGCTGCTGCCATTCTTAGCCATTTTTCAGGTCAGTGGTATGAATTACACACGTGTTGTGCCGCCATCACCACCATCCATCTCCAGAGCTCTGCATCTTGCAAAACTGAAACTCCATACCCATTATACAGTAACTCGGTCTTCCCCCTCCCCAGAACTGACATCCACCATTCTACTTTCTGTATGAATTTCACCACTCTCAGTACCTCATATAAGTGGAATTGTACAGAATTTTCTCTTTTTGATTGGCTACTTAGCATCATGTCTTCAAGGTGCATCCAGGTTGTAGCCTGTGTCAGGATTTCCTCCCATCTGAAGGCTGAAGAATCGCCCATCGTGTTCACACACCACCTTTAATTTAGCCATTCATGCGCCAGTGGACACCTGGGCCGCTCCCATCTTCTGCTGCCATCCTTTCCCGAATGTGCAGTGCATCTCTCTAACCTAGTAGTTTCCAAATGACCAATAATATCATGCGTGGGTTAAACATCAATTCAAAATACAAGACAGACCAAATGATTTTAATGTAAGATAATAAATATTCATTAATATGATTTCAGATTTCACATTGCAACTAGCTTTTCAGAAACTTTCATATATCAAATTGTGGTGCGGTACCAAAGACTATCCACAATTTTCTGAAAATGCAAAAATGACCCACGCATGATATTATTGGTCATTTGGAAACTACTAGTTCACTGAATTATGCAGATCTTTCAAGTATCGACACATTTCACTATACCATCTAATCTAGCCCCGTCTGCCTCAGCCACCCGGTGGCCTTCCTCCCTGTACCAGTTACCTACCTTGAAGGATTTTTCTATTTTAAAAATCAACATTTTTTTTCTTTCTTTTTTTTGAAACAGGGTCTCACTCTGTCACTCAGGCTAGAGTGCAGTGGCGTGATCATATCTCACTGCAGCCTCAACCTCCTGGGCTCAAATGATCCTCCCACCTCAGCCTCCCAAGTAGCTGGAACCACAGACATGCATCCCCACACTAATTCCCTGGCTAATTGTTATTTATTTTATATTTTTTGTAGAGATGGAGTCTCACTATGTTGCCCAGGCTGGTCTCAAACTCCTGGGCCCACGTGATCCTCCTGCTTTGGCCTCCCAAAGTGCTGGGATTGCAGGCATGAGCCACCTTTCATGGCCTAAACCCAGCATTTCTAAGAGCCTCTTCCTGTGCTTCCTTTGACCATCCCCAGGTTTCCATGCATCTTTCAGGACTCAGTTGGATCCTGCCTTCTCTATAAAGTCTCCCCAGACCTTCCTGAGCTTGAAGTGACTTTTTCTTCTTTGAAATCCTGCAGCAGTTATTGTCAGCAACCATCTTTCTGGCAATGAATCATGTACTGTTTTATGATATCTCTTCTGTCTAGAACTGTTATTGAAACATTTCATTTAACTTTTCATATGTATCTTGTCCTGCTCTAACGAGGTCATAAACTCCACAGAGCGCATGTGGCATCCTGTGTATCTTGGTGCCTGGCTACCATTTCTCTCCACGTCTGCACAGGACCCTTTGCAGAGGGGCTTCATACGCATTTTTAATATTTCCACTTAAAAGTTATGAACTTGATTGCACTTTAATTCAGTGAGGTAGCTGAGCAGGAGCCAACTTCCTAAAGTATTTTTTCCATGCTGATTTCTTTGTGAATGGCTTGAAAAAAATTGCTATCTGGAATGTAAGAGAAAGAAATCTTCCTGTTAGCAGCCAGGGCTAATGGGCACATTTATCTTTGAGAGAGACAGGAGATTACTATTTAAATGTCTTATTTTTAACTTCTGCGTTTCAGTTAAAGCATTCCTATATATAGTTTTGAATGAGGAATTTGGCAATAACGGACAGTTGGCAGAAAACCCAGAGATGATGCTTCCACTGAACCCCGTCTGATTAGAGGATTTCTTGACCTTTCCAGGTCTTAAATCACTATTGAATGCTTTCTGTTGTAGGAGTTCTTTATGTTAACTTTTGTTAATGAAAGCTGTTAGAAACTTAAACATGCCATTTGGTCCAGGTTTTAAATGGACATTCTGTTCTGGAATTGCTTCCTCTGCAGGGGTGGGCATGGTGTGCAGCCTTTTGATTTATTCTGCCTTTCCCCAGTCTCCGAATCAATAGGCATCAGTAATGCATGTAAGTAACAGGCCCCTGACTTTCAGTGACTAAACAAGTAACATATTTTTCCTCACATAGTAAATACGGTGGTAAGCATTTGCGGGAGTTGTGTCAGCTGCTCCATGATGTCTGCAAAGATCTAGGCTTTTTTCTTTATTTCTATCTTTTATGTCTTCAGGCTTGTTTTGTCAAACAGCTTCAGGCATCCCATTCACACTAAATGCAAGGAGATGGATGGTGGAGTGGGGATGAGGCTTCTCCGCTCTTGGCTATCCCTTTGATCAGGAAAGCAGAAACTTTCTCAGAAGCCCCAGTAAATATTCTCTTCCATCCCTTTGGCCACAACCGGTCACATGGCCACCCCTAGCTGCAAGGGAGGCTGACAGGGTCCTTGGCATTCCACATTCAATAGAGGAGGCTGCAGGGGAGAAGGAGGCCAGTAACTTCTGTCATTCATGCTGTTGGCCACAACATACCCCTTGCTTGGAAAATTGTATAACAGTTTAATTGTGTAATTTCTACTCAGTGGCTCTTCACATCCTCAGTGTTAAAGTCGTTGTTGAGTTGAAAAATGATACTTGCTTCATAGGAATTTTGTGCCTTCACATTGACTTTCAAACTCCTGTGCAGGAAATCTTAGTTTCTTAGCTGGTAACAGCTATAAAAGAGTAATATATATATACATACACACACACACACACACACATGCATACCATTTGAGGGTCAGTTACAACATGGTCTCTGGCCCCTAAATACTCAGCGTTTGTTTCCTAAGAAGAGGGACATTTTCATAGCCAGTGTAGTTAAGTATAGTTATTGACAATAATATGTTTAACATTGTTAGAATATTTTAATTTATTATTCCTACCCCAATTTTGTCAGTTGATCCAAGACATTTCTTTTTGGTGTTTTCCGTATGGAATACAGTCTAGAGTTTGGTATTGCATTTTGTTATCATGTCTCGTTAGCCCCTTTAATCTGGAACATTCCCTGTGGTACTGCTTCTTCTGGAGCCTCTTTCTCCTGCTGCCTCATGCTAACATTTTTTTTAAACATTTTGGTCTCAGGGCCCCTTTACACTCTTAAAAATTACTGAGGACCCCAAAGAAACTTTAGTTTCATGGGTGCTATTTATCAATATTTACATTAGAAATTAAAACTGAGAAATTTAAAAAATATTTTAATTCACTTAAAATACCAATAGTAAACCCTTTACATGTTAACATAAATAACATACTTTTATGAAAAAATAACTATTTTCCTGAACAACAAAAAAATGTTTAATGAAAAAAGCAGCATCGTGTTATATTTTTGCAACTGATTTTCGTGTCTGGCTTAATAGAAAACAGCTGGATTCTCATTTCTGTGCGTTTTCTATCTGTTGCAGTAAGTTGTTTTGGCTGAAATATGTGGAGAAAATCCAGCCAAATCCAGATATGTAGTTGGAAAGGGGAGGCATATTTTAATATCATTTTCAGAAAATTGTGGCTAGTCTTTGGTACCACACCACAATTTGATATATGAAAGTTTCTTAAAAGCTAGTTGCAATGTGAAATCTGAAATCATATTAATGAATATTTCATATTGTCTTACATTAAAATCATTTGATCTATCTTGCATTTTGAATTGATGTTTAACCCATGCATGATATTATTGGTCATTTGGAAACTACTAGTTCATTGAATTATGCAGATCTTTCAAGTATTGACACATTTCATTATACAACATCCCCAAATCACTTTTGTAAACATCACCACTAATTTGAGAAAAATCTCTTTAAGTACTGGGAAGCTCTCAAGTTCACAGCGACCGATAACAAGTTTTCCAAAATTCCGATTTATCTTGAAAGCTTGAATTTATCATTTGATCACTTAATTTCCCTCAAAGTGATAGATAGGCTTACTTTCTTCATTTTCAAGAAAATGTCTATCATGTCCCCGAATCTGAACATCCACAGTCACTCTTTCTTTGAAGTAAAAATTGCATCCCACTCGGGAGGCTGAGGCAGGAGAATGGCGGGAACCCGGGAGGCGGAGCTTGCAGTGAGCCGAGATCGCGCCACCGCACTCCAGCCTGGGCCACAGAGCAAGACCCCGTCTCAAAAAAAAAAAAAAAAAAAAAATGGCATCCCATGAACAAAGGGGCTAGTTGAGCTTGCAACTCAAACACTTGTGTGGTGCTCTTCCTGAGAACAACGTGCAGAAGTGCTTCATGCACACTTCCCATCTCACCCAGGGAGTGTGAAAAAGATGACTCGTCAACATGGAGGTTCCCTACACGTAATACTTTTTCCCACTGGCATTGTTGAGGACATCTTAAGTGAAATGGTCTTTCTACTTTTCTGCCTTTGTTTTCTTCCCTGAGTATGTGGTGATGGAGTGCATGTGGGCGCCACTGCCTCTGATTCCTTTGCCCTCACTTTAACTCACCATTGCTTTGGTTGCATAGTGCAAATGTCCACACAGTGAAAGAAGGCAAAAAACATCCTAGTACTATAATGAAGATCGTTTTGACAGTGTAGACCCCATGAAAGAATCTGCAGGCTCATGCTTTGAGGTGCCAGCTGCCTTAGATGACAGTATGGTTCCAGCCCGAAAGGCACTTTGGAAGTGTCTGTTTGCTGTTGACTTTGCCCCTTTCTTTCTTTCTTTCTCTCTCCCTCCCTCCCTCCCTCCTTCCCTCCCTTCCTTCCTTTCTTTTCTTTCTTTCTTTCTATTTTTGACAGAGCTTCACTCTTGTCGCCCAGGCTGGAGTGCAGTGGCATGATCTCGACTCCCCGCAACCTCCACTTCCCAGGTTCAAGCGATTCTCCTGCCTCAGGCTCCCGAGTAGCTGGGATTACAGGCGCCGCCACCAAGACTTTGCCCCTTTCTATGTCTGCATGTCTTGGCCCGGATAACATCACTTGAGGAGGGAAAAATTAGATTTTTTTTTTTTCTTAAAGATTGATCCTTTTCTTTTTGCCTGTGTTTTTATCTCCTATAATATAGTGAATATGCAAGGTATGATTAATATCATTGCTTTAAGAGAAGAAAAAAAACAGACAAACTCTTGATATATACCAGACTATCTTGGTTTGCTGCGGCTGATCAAATGAAACAGTCTGTTATGGTTTTACAAATTAAAATATCACAGACTCTCTTCTAATTTAAGGCCCCTGTGTTAAAATGTTAATAAGAGATGGTGAATTGAGTCAGGTCGCAACAGTACATTTCACGAGGATGAAATATTCAGCCAAGGCCTCTCTGCAGTCCAGGCAGACTGAGTTCTGCCTGGTGCGCTCTGAGTTCTGATTAAACTGTGTCCCCATATCAGGGGCTTCCTGTTTCTTGCATCCTTTACGCTGAGAGGGGACAATAGTTCTTTCTAAACTTAGCTGAGGGTGATCGGCCATCTTTGCCGTAGAGCTTTTAATTACCTGCGGCAGCCCTGGAAGGGGTGATGAGCAACAGAGCAATCAACACGTGAGCAGCACATGTTGGCGCTGATTAGCGCGGCTGGTTAGAGCCAGGACTAATGAGGCCGAGGTCACAGACTCGGCCCCGCCGCCCAGGTAGCCCGGCCACCCTCCAAACGGCCGCTCCGCCCGGTCGGCTGCCTCACAGATGCTCGCTGCCGTCTGGAAAGGGGCCAGGGAGGCTCGAGCCAGCAGCCAGCACGGGCTCTTTGTGTTTAAAACCAAACAAAATAAAAACAGGTTCTCTAATGTACCACCCTCTGTGATCCTCTCTAGGAATATCAGACTTAATGATTTAAATTTAATTTGTTAGCCATTTGGTGGTTAATTTTTTTTAATAAAAAACCTAATGATTTATTAGCATTCTTATAATAAGCAACACTTAATATCTATTCACGAGAGTTCAAATGGATCAACTATTTAATTTCTTAATAAAATGAATCAGAAAAGTATTACTTAGAAGAAACTGCATACTGTGAGCATGTTCTCTGCGTGTTTTCTGACCTTGGTTCTCCTGTATTATTAGAGCCAGGAATGGAGGGAAATGAAGCTGATTTCGGCCTTTCCCCCGCAACTCTGCCTTCCAAGAAGGAGAGGCTGAGGGGAGGGCACGGTGGACTTTTCATTTAATTTCCCAAATATCACAGACTTGTAACGACTCTATGCTCCTCTCCTTTCCACCGTTTCCCTGGTGCCGTTGACAGAAACAGGCTGGCCCCAGGTCACACCCAGGACACACAGAGAAAGGCACACACTGGCATGAGAAAAGTGCCGGATAAAAATATGCGTATAAATACGTCCAGCCCTTCGCTGACTCTGACCATCAGTGCTCATGGGCACATTTTGATTAAGCAGCTGCTACCGTCTTTAAAGGGGTGGGAGCAGGGAGGAGAGGGTTCTGAAAGGCGTACGAGAGTCACAGGAAAAATGGGTGAGGAGCAGCGTGGCCACACGTGCCTCCCCACACACAAAAAAGTGAGGCTTTTTCCCAAACAGCAGTAGCAGATGGATCGAGAAGCATCACGGCCGAGCATCGCTGAGTCACGGTGAACGCGCCCAGAAGAGACCCAGGGTGGAGTGTGCCCCTCCTGCCCCAAAGCACCTTTGGCTAAACATTGTCTGTTGGGTGGTGCGTGGGGAGGAGCAGAGTGAACAGTCACTAAAAGCTAAGTCCAAGCAGCACACGCTGAGGCCTGGGCGCGGGCTCCAGGCTTGCTGGGTTTGCAGCCCCAGACGCGGGTCTCAAAGCCAGCACAGATCACAAGAGCAAGTCCAGCAGCTTCTCCAGGGAAGAGCAAAACGCTGCCTTGGAAACGCATTTTAACTGATGAAAGGATTCTTTGTTTTAGCCACTGATGGTAGTGCAAGTGAACTTCAGGGCACTCGAGGTGCTTTGGCCCAATTAGGAAGTCAGCCAGAGCCTCCCGTCGCAGGCAGCCACGGCACCTGCTGTCTGATGCTTTGCCAACTTGCTTTAGTGCGATCACTCTGCTGCACCGGGATGTTTCAATTTAGACTCCTGCTCTGTCAGGACTCTGAAGACGCTCATTGTCTGGGAGTAGCCTTCCTGCCTGCTACCTCTCTCCTCCTGCCTCTCCTCTCTTGGACACGTCCGTGACATTGCTCACTGGCCAAGTGAGTTGTTAGTGTCCCTTGGCTGCGGCTTGGCAGGTTTCCACTCTCAGAGGAGCAGCAGCAGGGTTTGCAGGCGAAGACTCTGGACTCTTTCAATGCAAGCCTGGCACCTTGGCACTGGGAGTGCTGGAGTTCTTTGTGAGTCGTCTGTGTGGCCGGCATGGCACAGTCGTTGCTGGAGAATATTAGAGTTTAGAATCGTATCTCCAATATTGCTTTGTGGATAAAGACATGCAGTTAGGACTTAGGGAGGCTTGCACAACTTTACAGGTAGAACTGGGGTAAGAACTCAGGTTCCCCAGCTTGGAGGCCGGTGCCCATACCAGGACACCGGGCCAAGTGACATGGGGTCTTGGGACGGCTCATGAAGCTGGGTGCTAAGGCAGGTAAATGGGAGCCATAGTCTGTGGCCCTCCACCATGCTGGCTTTCCAGCCGCCCTGCTCCTGCCTTCCTCCTCCTGATGCCCTGACCTTGCTGGCCTGTTTTCCTTCTTGAACGTTCCTTTCTGGATCGGCAGCTGCGCTTGTTATTTCTCCTTCCCAGGTGAGAATTCTCTCCGCCAGCTCTTCCCAATGTTTCCTCCTTCTTGTCTCCAGCACTTCTGAGCAGACCCCGCTCCTCAGAGGGGCCCGCCCTGGCCCACCCTGTCTACCTACACCCCCAAGACCCCCACCTCCCAGTTCCCATCAGGTCACCCAGTTTCTTTCTTTACATAACTCTTTTGTCTATTTGTCTTTTTGTTTTCTGTTTGTGCCCCCCAAAACAGCAGGGGCCAAGCCTGTTTTATTCCTGCTGACTCCCTAGTGCCTAGAACAGTGCCTGGCCCAGAAGTTTTGTTTTTGTTTGTTTGTTTGTTTGTTTTCTGAGATGGAGTCTTGCTCTGTTGCCCAGGCTGGAGTGCAGTGGTGTGATCCCAGCTCACTGCAACCTCCACCTCCCGCATTCAAGCAATTCTCCTGCCTCAGCCTCCCAAGTAGCTGGGACTACAGGTGCGTGCCACTACGCCCAGCTAATTTTTGTATTTTTAGTAGAGATGGGGTTTCACCATGTTGGCCAGGCTGGTCTCAAACTCCTGAGCTCGTGATCTGCCTGCCTTGGGCTCCCGAGTGTTTTTAAATAAGTAGGTATTAAGTGACTGATTGAGTAAAGGGATACACTGGGTCTATGGAAGTCTTGATCCAAAAACTCTCCATTGTCCAGTCAGACTCCCTTTTCCATCTCCAGGGCAGACCAGGGTGTGGTATAAACTGACTCCACTTCTTGTGTGTAATACAGTGTGCTTCCTAGAGAGGGCGTCTGTCATTCCCCCCCAGGGGCTGCTTGGCATCTGTGTGGCAGGAGCCATGCTCTTCCCTGCTGGGAGCACCATCCCGCGGTAATCTCTGTGCAGGATGCTGTTATGAGAAAGACTTGGGACTTTGTCCTCACTCTGCACCCGCACACCCCAAACTGGGAAGGTGCTGAGAGACCAAAGATTGGCTCAGACAAGTCCAGCTTGGCCAGTAGATGACCCTATTGAGGGCCCTCCTGGGTGCCGGCAGTTCAGCTCTAGACGTTCGCACTGCTGCCATCAGTAAGCGAAGTCTCTGGCTCCTGGCCTGCGGTGTGTGATGAGACTGCCTTCCTGGGGAGGTTCCCAGATACTCTCAGGGACACATGCTCCTCGCTGGGCCCCCCGGCCTTGTCTCCCTGCCTGGCCTTCAGGGTTCAGGCAGTGGACATCCACCCTACGTGACCTGGTGGGACACCTGTCACAGCACAGACGCCCCTGCAGCTGGGCCACGCAACAGCCCTCGGGCCTTCCTGTCTCAGAGCAGGGCTGACCGCAGCCAGGCCCATTGCAGCGGAGGCGGACTGTGAAAAGCTAGACGCTGGGCTTGGATCCTCTCCCGGGTGGGGCAGGCACTGGGCACCCAGGTCAGCTCCAGTTCCTGAGAGAGGGCAGCCCCGGAGTCAGAATCAAGGTGTTAATAATAGCGGAAATGATGGTGGGGAGGGGACCGAGGCAGTAACATAGGAACTCTCTCTACTTTCCAGTCAATTTTTCCATAAAACTAAAACTGCTCTAAAAAAGGAGTCTGTTAACTTTTTAAACTCTCAAAAAGAATGTGGCCGGTGCCACAATGAACAATTTGAGTGAGAAACGACTCAACGAGGTCAGAGGCATCAGAGAGGAAGATCACGGCAGCCTGTTTTCTTTGCTGCTCTTTATCGTTAGAAAGAACACTTTACAACAGGCTTCGTGTGAGGACAAATGCTCCACGCTTTTGCCCGCTGGCAGCAGTCGTGAATTATGAGATTTCTGAGGGGCACGGGACTGCAGTGATCTAAACGAGGCAACAAAAATCAGCCAAGTGCTTATCAGGATCCCCTACAAATTCTATTGACTTTTTTGGATCTGTTTGTCCCTGGGTGTGAAATAGAGAAAAGTCGGGTGAGTCTACCTTGCTAGTATATTTAAAAGAGGATCTTGGAGAATTTGAAAGAAAATGTGGAAGAGGAAATGACAGTGCTTGGCGAAAGTCAGCAGAAGGGCTTGATAATGGAACAGACTAAGGGTGGTGGATAGTTTTAAGGTTGAGAGAGAAATGGAAAAAAAAGGGAGATATTCTTGGGGGCTTGAAGCAAGAAGCAGCAGCCAAAAGCAGTGCTGATCAGTATGTACAGGGAGCTTGGTGCTGAGGGCAGGGATTCCTATGAGAAAAAATCCAGTGGTCAATCTTTTGTGGAGGAGTTGATGGGATGAGGGGGCAGACGGACTGACCTGAGTGCCGCTGCACTGTCTCACCGTCTCCTTTGTAAACAGATGCTCCGCACTCATGCTCACAGCAGCATTATTCACAGCAGCCAGGAGGGGGATGTCGCCCAGGTGTTCCATGGTGGACGAATGGATAAGGAAAATGCAAACACACAGTGGAATCTTACTCAGCCTTGAAAAGGACGGAAAGTCCATCCAACACATGCTACTGCATGGACAAACTTTGGGTGTGTGCTAAGTGAAAGGAGACGGTCACAAAAGGACATATACCAGATGATCCCACCTGTGCGAGATGATGAGCGTGTCAAATTCATAGAGACAGAAAGTAGGATGATGAGTGTGGGGCCTGGGAGAGGGGGAAATGGGAGTTGTTTAATAGGTACAGACTTTTGGTTTTGCGAGATGAAAAGTTCCGGAGGTTGGTTGCATAGTGATGTGCATATACTTAACACTGCTTAACCATACACTTAAAAATGGTTAAGATGGTAAATTTTATGTTATGTATTTTTTGTTTTGTGTTTTTGAGATGGAGTCTCTCTCTGTTGCCCAGGCTGGAGTGCAATGGCACGATCTCAGCTCACTGCAACCTCTGCCTCCCGGGTTCAAGCCATTCTCCTGCCCCAGCCTCCTGAGTAGCTGGGACTACAGCCCTGCGCCGCCATGTCCGGCTAATTATTTGTATTTTTAGTAGAGATGGGATTTCCTCATGTTGGCCAGGCTGGTCTGGAACTCCTGACCTCAAGTGATCCACCCGCCTCGGCCTCTCAAAGTGCTGGGATTGCAGACATGAGCCACTGTGCCTGGCCTTGTTATGTGTGTGGTTGTTTTTGTTTTGTTTTTGTTTTTGTTTTCTTACCACACACACACACACAAAACAGCCGCCCTGGCCTCTAGAGTAGTGAATTTTCACCAGGAGCCACCAAAGAGGTGAATTTTCTCATCATTTTTGGCTCAGTTCTGAAGTTCCCTACCTGACTTTGACCCCCACCTCACTCTGAATCTACAGTCACTCTCTTCTCTGTCATCCTGTTGCAGTCTGCTCAGCTGCCCATAACTAAATCCCAGGGACTGGGCGGCTTAAACAATAGGCCTTTACTTCTCACTGTTCTGGAGGCTGGGAAGTCTGAGATCAGGTGCTGGCATGGCCAGGTTCCAGTGAGGGCTCTCTTCCTGGCTTGTGGACGGCCGCCTTCTCACTGTGAGCTCACTTGGCAGGGAGAGGGGCTGGGAGCAAGCGCTCCAATCTCTTCTTAGAAAGCTACTAATCCCATCGTGAGGGTGACACCCTCATGACTGCATCCAAACCTAATTACCTATAGAGGCCCTACCTCCAAAACCCCTCATGCGGGGGGTTAAACTTTTGACATACAAATTTGGGAGAGGGACACAGCTCAGTCCCTAGCACATCTTTCCCCCAACCCCAGAATTCTAAGGAGCACACATTCCTTCAGCTCCGTCCATTGTAGCTTCCATTCCTCCTCCTCTGTCTGAGCATCCTGGACTGTCTCGGGAACACCTGTCCTGTTTCCACCAGCTCCCTGGGATCTGCAGTGCAGACACCCTCTGAGAATGCCCACTCAGGTCTCCTGGGTCTTTTACCCAGGGCCTGGCCAGATGTCTTGCTCTCATGTCGTAAATATGATTGCAATGTGGCTGTGCTTGGAACCCCAGCCCACTCTGGACCCGGAGCTCCAGAGACTCTGAGGCAGAGCTGCGTTTCTATTATCACTTAGTAATTGGAGTTTTGCAGGCTTGGGATTACTGCTAATGGAAAGCAAATGGGCCAAGAATCCAGAAATAAGCACTTGAACAGCCAGCAGCACTCAGTAAAGCAAAGAGGCTATTATGCCACTTTATGTGGATAGAGATCATCATTTGTAGAAAGATTTGCAAAAATCTTTCCAGCCCATGGAAACAATGCCCACCAGGCCTTCTGGTGGCCCTGCCCTCCCTGCCTTGTGCAGCTAAGTGACTGCCCAGGTAGGCAGCCTCACCTGCAGCACAAATTACCACCCGAAGCCAGCCTCTCCCGCTTGGCAGGAACTAGGTTTGATCTTGCCTTCGCTGCCCGCTTTCTTGTTGGTACACAAAGCTCAGAGAAGCTCTTGGAACCAAAAGCACTCCCACACACCCTGCCTCAGGCTTCCTCGGCCTTCTCACCAGCCCCGGGCCAGAGAACAGGCAGTGACAGGGCTGCCATACGCTGCTGTGACAGAAAGCTCGGAACAGCGGCTCTTGACTCAAGGAGAGAGAAGTGGCTGTAAAGAGTGACGTTTCCTGGGGTTTGCTGACCCCTGGTCTCCGGTTAGTCTTGCCCTTTCTCCTCCATAGGGTCGTGTCACCATCATACATTTACATGAGGGGCCTTTTCTCCATAGATCACGCCACCCCCTTCCCAGTGGCTAAAAGGCGATTTAATATGCAGAAGCTCTGCTAGAACAGCGTTAGGTTATGGCATGAGGAAGTGGAAAAAAAAACATCTAAGCCCAAACTCTGCCCTTCAGCCGTCCTCCTGAGACAGCGTGCTGCCGTCGGCCAAGGACAGAGGAGGCATGCCGGGGTTCTTGGGCTCAGCAAACAACAGGAAAACTGAGGCAACCTCAGCTGCTTGCAAGAAAGACTCCAGATTCACATGAGTTCCTATGTTCAAGCTGGCTGAGGGGCTCAAGGGACTCACGGCGTCCCTCCCTCACTCCGGCAGATGCTGGGAGGCTTCCAGACAGCCCCGGAGGTGGGAGGAGAGGGAGAGGCGTGGAAACTCTCTTACCTTAGCCCCTCAGAAAGGTGCCTCCACTCATCGGTGACTCCCTCACTTAGCCATTAAATGTCACTACAGCCCGTTCGCACAGGGGAGAGAATCTACATCTAGCAGTAAAAAAAGGTGATGAAATGAAAGAAGTTGTGAAATGACATTTTTTTCCAGCAGGTTTGTCATATCTCCTGCATGGAGGAAAATTGCTTTCTGTAAATCTTGGTCCAACAGAACAAAACACCTATTTCTTTCCAGTTGGGGGGACAGCCATTCTCATCGGTATAATGAAGGTATTGTAAGCTGTGACTTTTACAAAGTCTGAGGGAAACCAATCTGCAATCTTGACAGATATGATCTTTCCAGATGCACTGTTCGTTTATGGCAGCAAGAGAGCTCAATTAATTTATGAGGGAGGACAGCAGGATGTGACCCCTTGTGCGTCGTCTAGGTGGAACTGTCCCTGTCTGAATTTATGTTCTGGTAATTTAAAAAGATTTATATTAAGCTTTTCTTTCATTTTGAGAGTAGATTAAAATTCTAATGGAAACCATTTGTATGCATTTGTTGAATTGAATAGTATTTATGGCTGTGTAAAAAAAATGCTGCAAAATTCTGCCGATAATAAAGTCAGTGAAGCAAGAATAAGTGTAAAAACAGGAAGGAAATACGCGATAGAAACCATACTGTATTATACAAGTATAATGAGGGAGGCGAGCCGAGCAGAACGGGGCAGGGATTAGGCCCCCGGATGGGAGAGTTTTCCTTATTTAGTGTAAGGCTTTTATAGCCCTTTTATGACTTAAAACAAAATTTAAATTTCGAAACAGGCCAGGTCAGTCTGCACAGACCCCGCGGCCGCATCACTGTCTCCCATCGCTCTTGAACTCCTGCCGGTGTCCAGGACAAACAGGCAGGAAAGAAAATCCAAGCAGCCTCTTAGAGAAAAGATGCTGATGGCAGGAAAAGAAGACCCATGAAACAGGAGGCAGGGGTCAGCGAGCAAGGCGAAAATCTGAGTCCAGGAGTGCGGCGCAGGTGGAAGAGAGGTAGCAAAACCAGGGAAGTCGCCGTGCTCGGGGCCGGCCAATGTGTCCCTGGCATCCCCAGTCATTGCCGTGGCCACCTGACCAGTGCCGGTACAGAAGCTGCCCCGTCTCCTCCTCGGTGAAGGCCAAGTTGCATATGCCGCGGCCCTGTCGGGGACCTTTCTGCCGGCTGGGGAAGGAGAGACAACGGCCTGACAATCTGCAGGCACAGCCATCCGAGGGGACAGAGTCCACACAACAGCCACCAGAGAAAGCTCCTCACTGCCACCTTTGCAGAGGGAGAGAAGCAGAAAGCATTCTGGAGGCCCTTATCATGTCGGCAGGGCAGACGTTTGGCATTCTGTCAAGGTCCACCTTAGAGTTCAGAGAGACTTTCACCAGAAAACTTACATGCTCTCAGAACTGGCAGCCGTGATGGCATCTCGCAGTCAGGCAACGCCAAGCGTGATGGTGAACAGCGCTGAGAGAGGAGAAAATGGAAATTTCCCGAGAGCCCGCTGCTCCGCTCCTGTGGTGGTCCTTTTCCCCCTCGTTGTAAGCATGTTCTTTACCAGAGCTGCATGGATGCCGTATAATGCCTTACGATGCATTAGAGCAGAATCATGCATTAGCAAATTTCACAGATGCAAAGTGGGATTTCTGTCAAAGGAAGCCTGCGTGGAAAATACGGAACAGCTTAAGAAAGTACTGTCTTCTCTCAAAATTGTACCAGAGCCTGAAATGCAGGGGTTCCGGCCTAGGCATTTTCTGAGGCAAATCACATCACCACACGGCCCAACATACAGGCCGCTTCTTGCCCCATGAGCCTTACTGGCCTCAGAACCCAGCCGCTTCTATTCTGTTTCTTCATGTCTGGTCTGTGAGGCCATGAAATGGGTCTGTCTGGTCAACTGTGTACTCTTGGCTTCTAGCACAGTTCCTGGTACACAGTAGGCACTCAATACATATTTGTTGAGCCAAGCAAATATGTCCTAGGCCCTGTGGAAGATATGATCAGAGGAAGACAAGGTCCCTGCCACAAAGGCACCGAGGGCCCAAGCTGGGGAGGGCAGTGCCGACATCAAGTAGGCCTTCAGCTCTGGCCCCAGCTTCATTTTAAGTGACTAGGAACAAATTCTCAAAACTCCTTTTCCATCAACTCTTCTTCACCCCCAATATCACAACACAACTGTGTCCTTTGATGGAGTTCCTGCGATAAGACAAGCACTAGAAGTTTACCATATTTGTATCCTTACTAGATTTCCAAATTAATCCTAGAAAGCAAGTGACATGATTATTGTTAGTAGAGACAGGGTTTCACTTTGTTGGCCAGGCTAGTCTTGAACTTCTCACCTCAAGTGATCCACCCACCTCAGCCTCCCAAAGTGCTGGGATTAGGAAAATGAATACTTTTGCAAGCACAATCACAGGAATGTCAAAGGAGGTAGACTCCACACTCTGATGTCTCTTTATCAGTGAGGCCTTTTCTGACTCCCTCACTTGAAGAGCAAACTCACTTCCCTTCTGCCAAAGCACTCAACATATACGACGTCCCACGTGGGGTAGGCTGAATCATGGCCCTTAAAGTATGTCCATGTTCCAATCCTTGGAACACGTGAATATATTATCTTATGTGGCAAAATGGACTTTGCAGTCATGATTAAGTTAAGGATCTTGAGATTTCAGGAAAATTATCTTGGATCATCCAGGTAGGCCTGACATAATCACAAAAGCCGTTACACGAGAGAGGCAGGAGGCCAGAGAGGAGAGAGCTACGCTGTGGAGCTGCTTTGCAGATGGAGGAAGGGGCCACTGAGACCTGAGAAAGTCAAGGAGACGGTTTCTGCCCTGCCTCCAGAAGGAACCAGCCCTGCTCACCCGTCATTTCAGCCCTGCAAGACTTGTTTGGGCTTCTACATCTAGAACTGGGAGAGAATGAATTCGTGATGTTTTAGGCCACTGGGTCTGTGGTAATGTGTTACAGCAGAAATAGGAAACTAACACAACACATCTCTACTTGTGTATATGTTTGTTATCCGTCTTCCTCTGCTGGAACATGAACTCCGTGACAAGTGGAGACAAAGCCAGGGACTTTGTCTATCATGTTGACTGTGGCATCCTTAGTGCTCAGAACAGAGCCTGGTGGCAGGAGGGGTGCACAGTAAATATTTGTTGAATGAGCAAAGACAGAGAGGGCAGTCGCAGGAAGGGAGACTACCGCGTGGCTAAGGGCCCTGAGGCGTGAAAGATCTGAGAGGCTGGTGGGCGTGGCTGCTTTGTGAGCTGAACTGGGGAAGTGGTGGGGAGGTGGGAGATGTCGGGGTGCTGATGCTGGGGCGGATTATACTTTATTTTGCAAATGAAGAACTATTGATGGGTTTCATGTAGAGTAGAGGAATGATCATATTTCCTGATTGCTTTTTTTTTTTTTTTTTTTTTTTGAGACAGAGTCTCTCTCTGTTCCCCAGGCTGGAGGGCAGTGGTGCGATCTCAGCTCACTGCAACCTCCGCCTCCCGGATTCAAGCGATTCTCCTGCCTCAGCCTCCTGAATATCTGGGATTACATGCATCTGCCACCACGCCCAGCTAATTTTTGTATTTTTAATAGAGATGGGGCTTTCACCATGTTGGTCAGGCTGCTCTTGAACTCCTGACCTCATGATCCACCCACCTCGACCTCCCAAAGTGTTGGGATTACAGGCGTGAGCCACTGCACCTGGCCTCCTGATTGCTTTTAAGTAGCTTTTAAAAATAATTTTTCTCTTTATTATTAAACGTTAGAAATATATGGAAACATGGGCAAAAAAGTAAAAGTCACTCAAATCTCATTCCTAGAGTTAGTCACTATTAATATTTTGGTGTATGTGTATTTCTCCCTTCAACATTCAGATTCTACTTCATATACTTTTTTGAAACTGGCTTTTTTCTCTTAATGTGAATTTCTCCATGTCATTAAATATTCTCCTAAAAACATGGTCTTTAGTAACTATATCGTATTCTATCATACAACCACAACTAAGTTCATTTAATCAATTCCCTCTAACTGGACAATTTTTTTATTCCCCCAGTATTTTGTGATTTTTAAGTAGTAATAATAGCACCTGGCGTATACTAGACATTCCATATTTGTTGAATGAATGCATGTTTCGGAGAACGTTTTAGACATAAACCTTTGTGTGTATGTCTAATTGCTTCTTCAGGAAAAAAATTCTTGCAAGTGAAAATGTTGGGTCAAAGGCTGTATTTTTTTTAATGGCTCTTGGTACATATGGCCAAATCGCCTTTCCAAAAGGTTATAAAAATTATAACTCCACCCACAGTATATGGGTGCATAATTTCGCTGCCCCAAGGGTGGTATTGTAATTTTTCAAACCGGTATTTGCATTTTAGAAAAGTTTCCATGGGGACATGAAGGTAGTAGTTAGCGGGTCTTGTGAAGTCCAGGCAAACAATAGTAAGAACCTGAACTGTAGCAATGGAGGTTGTGTTAGAAAGAAGACAGATCCAAGCTGTGCGGGGTGTGACATCCTCAGGACTTGAATGCAGAACGTTGAGAGAGGTGTTGGAATGACCAACTCCGGCTTAATTAACCAGAGCTTTGTTGTGAGCCCATGGGGCAACCACAGAGTCAAAGCCAAGGCGTCAGGCTCCAGAAACACTGAGGCAGCATCCTTTGGGATCCAAGAGGCAGAAAGGAATGGATGGTATCTTCTCAGGACCCCACCCCCAGAATGAGACTGTTTTAGTGTCACATTGCTTAAGGTTCAAATTCCAGAGACAGGGGCAAGTCTGGCCTACTCTGGGTCCAGTGTCCATCCTGTGGCCAGAGGCAGGGGGCACCTTGATGGACGGTCCTTCCAAGAAGAGGGAGGGGTCTGCACTCTTTCCAGCAGAAAACCATCTAAATAAATACCAGGTATGCAAAAATCTATGGCGGACTTCTCCAAAAGGCAGTGCCTCCCACATTTAACAGTTCCCACTCATACTCAGCCTTTCCTTGAACACAGGGATAACTCCTTTCTAAAAAATAAAAAAAAAAGAGGAGATGGGAGGGAGACAGAAATGTCTTCTGACCTTACTGGGATCCTGGCTCAAATTCCCTGTAACCCCGTGCCCTCTGGCTTCCTGGACCTTGGAGTGGCAGTCAGCTAGCCGACCACCAACATCTGGGCTTCCTTTCTCATGCCATGAGGTTGCTCCTGGGAGCACCTGCCCCTCCAGAGGCGATGTTTCCCAGCCCCACATGCACTGGTTTGGGACCACGTTCCTACCAATGGAAAAAGCTGAGCCAGGGTGTTCTAGAAGCAGATGTCCCTGGACCTGGAATTACCAAAAAGGGAAAGCTGCGTGCCAACCAGGAGCACCCTCATTGCACTGTGATGTGAGTGAGAAATAAACTTTGAGTATGTTGTACCATTGAAATGTTGGGGTTTATTTGTCACTGTGGCTAATTAATAACCTTCTAAACACCTCTAGATGCTTGTTTAATAAAGGTCTGAGAAGAATTAAATGAGCCATGGGTAAAAAGGACTCTACAGGATTCCAGAGTAACGTAATTCCTTAAAATGTAGGAAATAGCTCAGCAATTCCAGTCTTAGGTCTATATCCAAAAGAAATGAAAACACGTGGCCACGCAAAAGCTTGCGCATGAATGTTCGCAGCAGCATCTTATGTAACAGCCAGCAGGTGGATACCCAAATGCCCATCAACTGATGAACGGATAAGTAAAACGTATATCCATACAATACTGTTTGGCAATAAAAAGAATGAAGTACTGATACAGACGATACTATGTAAACTTAACATCATGCTAAGTGAAAGAATCCAGTTACCATGTATTATATGATTTCATTTATATGAAATGTCCCAAATAGGCAAATCTATAGACTCAGAAATAAGTTAGTGGCTGCCTGGAGGTGGGAGCGTGAGGGGATAAGTTGCGAGGAGATGGGCAGTAAATGCTAATGCATATGAAATTTCTTTTTAGGGTGACAAAACTGTTCCAAAATTCATGGTGGTGGTGGTTGCACCACTCTGTGAATGTATTAAAAGCATTGAATTATACACTTCAAATAGGTGAATTGTATGGTATGTGAGTTAGATCTCAATAAAACTGTTATTATTTCTTAAAAACAGAAACAAAAAATAACAACAAAATGAGATAATGATGAAAAGGAACACGATAGACCATCTTCACTCCTTCTAGCAACCCAGTCTCTCACAGGGCAAAGGAAAAGCAAAGTGACAGCTTCCAAATGAAATCAGAGACATCTCCCAGCCCTAAACAAATAAACGCAGTACTTGCTTCACAGAGAGGGTGAAGACTCTGGATTCCATACGATAACAAAGTTTTATTTCGAAATAAAGTAAGAATATGGAGATCAAAGGACAGCTGACCAAGGGCCAGTCCCAAAAATGTTCAGAGAGGCTGTAGATCTTTGCTGGCAAAAGTATTAAAAGTAAAACAACCAAACCAAAGGCACGTCACAAGAAGCTGAAATGTCAAAAAACGAGCTCATAGGCACCAAGAGAACAGAAAGGCGATCTGTGCTGGTTCAGAGACACGAGTTGGGGCAGTGGAGCCGAGTGAACCCAGTGCCCTTGAGGGGCCCGGAATCCAAAACCACTCTGAAAAGCATAGTGTGCTCTCCAAGAGGAGGTGTGATTCAGATTTGTGAAAATTATTTTTATTTGAATGGAAAAAGAAAAATCAAAAAGACACCAAAGGTCCTTTTACATATTTTACCACAAATTCATAATTTTATAGGACAATAAGAAAACTGAATTAAGGCCAGGCGTGGTGGCTCACACCTGTAATCCTAGGGCTTGGGAGGCCTAGGTGGGAGGATCACTTGAGCTTAGGAGTTCAAGACCAGCCTGGGAAACATAGTGAGACCCCATCTCTACAAAAATATTTAAAAATTAGCCTGGCGTGTGGTGCGCACCTGTAGTCCCAGCTACTTGGGAAGCTGAGGCAGGAGGATCACTTGAGCTTCCAGTTATGTCACTGTACTCCAGCCTGGGCAACAGAGCAAGACCCTGTAGCTTAACAAAAATAAAGGAAAGAAAATAACTTATAATGACTGAGTTAAAACTTATTGTTGCTTGCTAATGGAGATAAAAAGCTGGCAAAATGTTGGTGCCTTAGATTTGGGGGAACTTTGCTCGCCCCCAGTCGACAGATCTGGGACCTCTGAACCCCTTGATTGTACAGTGCCTGGGAGCTCTCAGCCTCTTTCTCCATCCCCAAAGCTCAGGGACCCTGGTTTCTGAAGCCCAGACCAGAGCCCCTGCTTAAGACAGGCTTAGTGAATAGATTTTCTGCTTTGTGGTGTTAGCAAATATTTAGATGCTCAGTAAGGTCTGACTGATTCTAGACAAGAAAACCTAGAAGATTTCTAGCAAAAACCTAGAAGATTTCTGGCAGAAGAGACAGGCAGGCAGCACTGCTACAGCATTTCAGGTTCAACCAAAGTCAGAAAGAGAGGAAGAAAGGCTAGCTTTGCTCCTGACGAGCACACAATTTTATTAGTTTTGCCGTTTTTTTTTTTTTTCTCTTGAGAAGACACTTCTCACCGCCTTCCCTGGTGAGGAGTCCCTCTGTTTTATGATGAAGGAAGGGAAGAGCACCATGCGGGTGGGCTTTTCTATCCTCGTGCACTCTGGCAGGTCAGACATGATTTTATAGATGAGGGGACTGGGGCTCGGAAATGTTTATTAACTCTCCCTGGGCCCCCATAGTGAGCATCGCCGGGGTCTGACTTCCAAGTTCATTGTCTTTGCATTGCTCCCCAGGGCCTCCTGAGAAAAACAGCTTCTCCTTGTTCCCTTGACCCCTCCCAAAGAAATGCGTTTTCCTTGTTTCCTCAAGCAGGGAAACGATAGGGATAAAATTAGCATGACTGTGTTTTAGTAGATAATTCATGCTGCTGGTCTCACTGAATCATGTTGATAGGTCCAGGCTTTCTGACTTCCAGAGACTTTTGTTTGGGGTTCATTGGCCAGTGCAAGTTGAGGATAGAGTTGGGGTCAGTTCTCTCTGGTTATTCCAGATGCCAAACTGGGCAAAAGCTGAAGGGAGGCTATGCGGCGGGATTCAAACTCACATGCGCCACCCAAGGTCCTTGCTGAGATGCAACACCTTGTGGTACTTGAGATTTGGGGAGAAATGGGGCACTGGGACTGCTTTTCTCCAGGGGCTTTTCTAGGACTTGAATCACGGGTTAGAAGAAGCTGGAGAGGGAGCGGCATGCCTGGGTTTGAGGCCGGTGCATTTGCGGAACACGGGAAATGCTGCTCCCTTCACCGAGACCCAGAGTGTAGCCGGCAGGTCTCTCAGAGAGCACGTGCTGCACTCAGCCTATCTCAGGCCGCTTATCCGGTGTGGGCGGCGAGTTTTCACCCCCTGTAGACGCTGCAGCCCGCTGGTACCGTACACAGATAGAAAGTTTCTGTATCGATTTAAAGCAGGGATTCTCAAAAAAGTGTTTTCACCATGGACCCGTTTGGCAGTGTGTGGACCCTTTTTTAGAACAGTGTTTTTAAGTGCATAGTATTTTATTAAATACCAGCCAGGCATGGTGGCTCACACCTGTAATACCAGCACTTTGGGAGGCCGAGGTGGGACAATCAGTTGAGTCCAGAAGTTCAAGACCAGCCTGGACAACACAGCAAGACCCTTGTCTCAAAAAAAAGAAAGAAGGAAAGAGGAAGGAAGGAAGGAAGGAAGGAAGGAAGGAAGAAAGAAAGAAAAGAAGAAAGAAAGAAAATTTGGCTGGGTGTGGTGGCTCACACCTGTAATTCCAGCACTTTGGGAGGCCGAGATGGGCAGGTCATGAGGTCAAGAGATCAAGACCACCCTGGCTAACATGGTGAAACCCCGTCTCTACTAAAAATACAAAAAAATTAGCCAGGCGTGGTGGCACACACCTGTGGTCCCAGCTACTTGGGAGGCTAAGGCAGGAGAATAGCGTGAACTCGGGAGGCGGAGCTTATAGTGAGCCGAGATCACGTCACTGCACTCCAGCCTGGGTGACAGAGCAAGACTCTGTCTCAAAAAAAAAAAAAAAAAAGGAAAATTAGCTGGACATGGTAGTGTATGCCTGTAGTCCAAGCTACTCGGGAGGCTGAGGAGGGAGGATCCCTTGAACCCAGGAGTTCGAGGTTATAGTGAGCTATGATGACATCATTGCAATCTAGCCTGGGCGACTGAGGGAAACCCTGTCTCTTAAAAAAAAATACAGAGGATGACAATGAAAACCAATGCACAATTATCAATATCTTTAAAAACCCACTTGTGATAGAGTATATATGTGCTTTTTATTAATGTGTTACATAACAAGATCTCATGCAGCTTTAATAACTACCATAACTTTGAAGTAGTGATAAGGGTAAATAATATTTCAAGATATTTACAGCAGCTGGTAATGGAATATGAAAATATCTGTGATTTCTACTGGGAACAACCCACAGGAACTGCTAATACTACTGTGGTTCAGTGGCCACATTTATAATTAAAGGAAATGCTAAGTTTCAGCTAGAGGTTAGTGAAAATAAGAGGTAATTGTTTTTCTACCCAAGTCTAGGATCCCCCTGAATTCACAGATTCCTGAATTCCTGTAAAAAGAAAGCCTAGCTTTCTTCTCACAAGATGCATTTTAGAGAAATAACTAACTTCTTGTTGTTCTTGTTGTTTTACATTTCTTCGTTCTTTTAATTTCCCACTTACTTTGATTTCTGTTGTTCATTCTTGCTGCAGTCCCCAAATGCTTTTCTCAGTCTCTCTAACATCTCTCCTTTCCTTTTTAAAAGGTTCTCTCCTTTCCTTTTTAAAAAGGTTTTCACTTCTCTCTGTTCTGTAGACTCAACAACAAATCCAAAGAAATACCTTTAAAATATTGAACAGGCAGAAAACGGAGGTCTGGTGGGGGAGCAAATGTGCGAGTCCCACAATCTCTGTAAGGAGGGGCACTTCGAATCTGAGGTCTGTCCCTCATCCATCCTCCTGGGCTTTTCAGCTCTGCACTGCTCCTCCTCAGGAGACAGCAGGAGGCTGGGCTCCTCCCCAGTCTGGTACCCCTTGCCTGTGAATTCATGCAGTGGCCCCAACCTATTTTCCTGTAGAGACCCTACAATAATTTTTGAAAAACTATGTATCACTTCATACATTTTTTAGGTAAATAGCTCCAATTTTTTGTTACACGTTTAAATCATGTTAAAAGATTTCCTTTCTTGCATATGATATTTTGTCTGTCTCCTTTATTTTATTTTATTTTTTTTTGAGTCAGGGTCTCGCTCTGTTGCCCAGGCTGGAGTGCAGTGGCGTGATTTCGGCTCACTGCAGCCTCTGCCTCCTGGGTACAAGCGATTCTCCCGCCTCAGCCTCCCGAGTAGCTGGGACTACAGGCGCCCGCTACTACACCTGGCTAAATTTTGTAGTTTTAGTACAGACGGTGTCTCACCTGTTGGCCAGGCTAGTCTTGAACTTCTGATTTCAAGTGATCCACCCGCCTCAGCCTCCCAGAATGTTGGGATTACAGGCGTGAGCCACTGTGCTGGGCCCCAAGAGTCTTTCTGAAGCTCTCCTTGCCTTGACCCCAGAGAGTCCTCAAGAATAGTGTGTTCAGGAGTTGTCTCTTTGCTGGTGTCCTAGAAGTGTTTGCACCCCGAGGCAACTCAGGATGGTGAGAGGAAGGCTTTCTTCCGCTCAGAGAGAAGACTGTTGTGGAAGGGGGTGGGGAGGAAACAGCCCTGCAGAATGTTGGCACATTCTTGGCAGATCAAGTTTAGAAAGTTGAGAACCTGGAAATTGATTTATGGATTCCTTTAAAGCAGCCCGTATCCACTAAAAAGCCTTTGTGGGCTTGGGTTTCATTGAAGACCCATGAAATTAGGGAAGGGGCTTATTCCCTTTGGGTGAACCTCTTCATATTAGGTCAATCGTGACCCAAGCATTGTGTACGTCTTCCATCTCCAGGACCCGCCATGTGTTACACCCTGTGCCGTCTGGTGAGGGAAACACAGCCTCAGTCCCTGCCCTCTCTGCAGAGCCCCGGGGAAGGGACAGTGCTGTGCAGGGGACGTGGGGGCACGGCCAGGAGGAACTCAGCTCAGGCTGGCGGTGGGGTGTGGTCGAGGTAGAGGGAGGACTTCACGGAGAGGGTGTCCTCTCTGAGGCCTGGAGGAGGCAGGAATGAGCAAAGAAGAAGGCGGGTGGTGACTGCCAGAGGAGAACAGGGAAGGGCTCTGCAGCCTGGAGGCTGGAGGGGAAACTTGCCCAAATCCATCAATCCAGACAAAGAGCAGGAAACCATAAGGCAGTTTAGTCAATTGCCTGCATTGCAAAGAAACAGAAATATGAAGGCCACACACTAAAATTAGTGACTAGTCTTGAATTATGATCCAGAAATCTTAGCTGAAGGCCAGGGCAATGACTCCTCTTCACCAGAGGTGCTATTTATTCCAGCATGCTTCCACTTCAAGGCATTTAATCACTGTTGATTAATTAAGCTTCCAAAGACGCATGAGTACGTGGTGGAATCATCTCCAGTTCAGAGAGGGGGAAGTTAGGGTTCAGCAACGCAGTCTGCTCAGACGCGCTCCCACGCTGGGGTCAGGCAGCCTAGGACGCTGCCTCTCGGTGGGCATCAGTGACTGCACCCTGCGCTCCTCTCAGGTGCTGCTAACATTACCAGGTGTGAGTGCAGCCACTTCTATGGAGACAGGAAACGGTCTTGGCCAGGTGCTGCCATGGCGGAGCGGGGCCAGCCACCTGCCCATCAGCGGTGCAGCCTGGCACCTTTGTTCTCACATTTGCTTTTCTTCCCTGAACTTGGCACCGCAAAGCCAGTCCCAGGAGGAGAACTCCTTCTCAAGAGGAGGTTAAGTGTTTTGGCTTTGGTTTCCAATATGACTTGCTGACTTTTTTTCCACTTCACAGAGATAAGTGAAAATCCTACAGGTAGGATTCGCTCTTGCCAAAAGGAGCAGTGTGCTCAGGCCTGGCAGAGGAGGCGGGCAGAGAGTGGGCCAGTGGCCAGTGATAGCCCGGGAGGCCATTGGTCAAGGACACAGGCGCCCAGGGAAGGCTGGGGGCGGCGGGAAACGCTGCCCAGTGACCTGGAGGGCTGTGTGTGAGTGGAGGGTCTCCAGAGCCCCGGCAGCAGCAGTGGCTTTTGCCATTTTATCTGCTGCAGGCTGTCAGCTGGCGCGCAGCAGGGCTCCACTTTAATTTCTGGTTTGCTGGAGCCTTTTGGAGGAAGGCGTGAGCTGAGAACTACCCAACTCCTGGTGTCTGTGCTAACTCGAGTGTGACAGTCAGAGCCACGCTCTGCCAGGACTCCCTCATTGGCATAGGGGCCTCGTGAGGAGGCGTCCTGTTAGCCAGAAAGGTGTATTTTTCTCCACTTAGCTTCCAAGTTGTGGGGAAGCAGGTCTGTCTTCTGGGGACCATCCTGGCCCAGGCGGGCCCCCTACAGGGCCCGATTGGGACTGCAGACAGGCTGCAGAAGGTGTGAGCTCCAGGTGGGGCTGGGAGAGGAATGGCAGGCTCCCTCTTGCTTGCTTGCTTGCTTGCTTGCTTGCTTGCTTCTGGCTAATCACTGTGATGAGCTTGCAAATGGCTCTTTACACAGCGGATCCCCAGGAGACGGGCAGGTTCTGGAATAAAATGTGATGCCAAGCTCCCTTCATTCCATTCTCCCGGCTAATTTTCAAAGCATTGACAAAAACATCCCATAGCACCTCATGCAAAGTAGGTGCTCCATAAGTATTCAGTGAACCACCAAGCAAATTAAAATAAATGACATGGTGGCATCAACATACTGATCTTGGACCTGATGTCCCAGAAAATAAGGTCCGTGGCTTTTGAATCTGCCTTGCGGAAAATTAGAAAAATTTTCTAATATTTTTGGTGCCGATGATGGTGATGAATCCCGTGCCCGAGTCCTGTGATCTGTAGAGTGGAATAGTGGAATCGTGAAGCTTGAAAAGTGAGAGTGATGTGTATTCATCAGGAAAAGTGGGACAGAAAGTTTGAAATCATAGCATCCTGGGAAACACCTGGCCGTGCCTCCAGGGGAGTCTTTGATGTTCTTCCTGCAAAAAAACTCACCAGTACAATAGATCCCTGGGCCTGGGAGGCCCCCCGGAGAGCACAGGAGCTTGATTCTCTGTTCCAATGGATCCCTTTCTATCAAAAAAGTTAGTAGGAGCATGTGTTTGTTACCTTGGGCTCCCTAACAAAGCACCTCTACAACAGAAATGTAAGGCCCCCAGTTTTGGAGCCTGCAGGTCTGGGACAAGGTGTGGCCTGGCTTGGCTCCTCCTGGGCTGTGAGAGAGCCTGCGTGGTGCCTTTCCCCAGGCTTCTGGAGATGCCCTGGTAATCTTTGGTGTTCCTTGGCTTGGAGAAGCCTCACCCCAATCACTGTCTTTTTCTGTAGATAGTGCTCTTCCTACATGTCTCTCTGGGTCCAAAGTTCTTTTTTTTGTTGTTGTTGTTTTTTGTTTTGAGACGGAGTCTCGCTCTGTCGCCCAGGCTGGAGTGCAGTGGCGCGATCTCAGCTCACTGCAAGCTCCGCCTCCCGGGTTCCCGCCATTCTCCTGCCTCAGCCTCCCGAGTAGCTGGGACCACAGGCGCCGCCACCTCGCCCGGCTAATTTTTTGTATTTTTAGTACAGATGGGGTTTCACTGTGTTAGCCAGGATGGTCTCGATCTCCTGACCTCGTGATCCACCCGCCTCAGCCTCCCAAAGTGCTGGGATTACAGGCGTGAGCCACCGCGCCCGGCCCAAATTTCTTTTTTTAAAGAGAACACCGTCATACGGGATTAGGGTCCCCCCCGCCGGCCCCCGCTCCGGTATGATCTCATCTCAGCTTAACTAATTACACCTGCAACAACCCTATGTCCAAATAGGGGCACATTCTGAGGGACTGGGGTTAGGATTTCAACATATGCATTTTGAGGGGACACGGGCCTGTAACAGAGAATTTCCACAGCTTTGAGAAGGAGAGCGAGAAGATCATCTGCTGGGCGATTGCATGTGAGAGGTGATGAGGGAAAAGGAGGGAGACGGGAAACGAAGGACAAGAGCAGTTGTGGGGAGTCTCGGTGGGCAGGAAGGAGCAAGAGCCGCAGCATCCGACAGCGGGGTGTTTTGTTTTGTTTTGTTTTGTTTCTTTGAGACGGAGTCTCGCTCTGTCGCCCAGGCTGGGGTGCAGTGGTGGGATCTCGGCTCACTGCAAGCTCCGCCTCCCTGGTTCAGGCCATTCTCCTGCCTCAGCCTACCAAGTGGCTGGGACTACAGGCATGTGCTACCACGCCTGGCTAATTTTTGTATTTTTAGTAAAGACAGGGTTTCACCATGTTGGTCAGGCTGGTCTTGAACTCCTGACCTCGTGATCTGCCGCCTCAGCTTCCCAGAGTGCTGGGATTACCGGTGGAAGCCACTGTGCCCGGGCTGGCACTCAGTTTTTAAGGTTTCTCGGGGGTCTGCTTGAGCAAGAGAAGGTTCAGTTGGTTGGAGAGCTTAGGATTTAATTTTTAGTTTACAAAAGGAAGAGGAAGAGCCTTCTAGATAGGATCCCAGAGGCAGTAGGGTGCTTGCAGGCTTTAGAATTCAGGGAGGAGGCCAGCATAGCCTGGCGGGGAGCAATGGGCCGACAAGCCGGTGATAGGTTGGGCGGCCCTGGTGCTGGCCGTCATCACACTGCCTCTTCTGAGAAGCTTCTGCCCTCTCTTCATTATCGGTAATGCTCTCAAAACGTCCCCGAGCCTCCAGTTTGGGAAACGGTGGCCCAAGGCAGAGCGGAGCAGGAGTGCTGGGCGCTGGCCGGTGGGCTGCTTCCTTGAAGCAGAAAACATTTGCAATTTGGTGCTCACTTTAAGGCTGAAGGAAGTGGGGAGGCCCCTTCTTCACATTCCTGCAAATGCCTCCACGTTGGCCAGGTTCTGAAGCCAGGAGGAATAGAAGTCAGCGTACCCCAGTAAAGTGAGACAAATGCTTGATGAATAATAAGGCGTCTTTCAGTAATAATATGGATAAATGCTTTAAAGGACTGAATGCACGCCATTTAATGCAGATCCAGGAGGGAGACAGCACTCAGCACACAGCCTCTGTCAACTGGACAGAGCTAGTTCATAGTCACTCGGTGGTCTTCTTATCAGGAGAAAGTTATTGAAATCAGTCTCTTGTCAAAAGACAAAACCTTGGGGATTATTGGGTGCCTAAAGCAGAATGTGAGAGCCGGCGCTGCTCTGAAATTGACAGAGAGAGCGAGTGTGGCCGCGATGAACCGGGAGGACATGGCATCGCCAGGGAGCAGCGGTCGGGCTGTGCACACGCAGCGGAGGTCAGGCCCGGTGATGCGGCGGCATGCCGTGCTTTGCTGTCTGCATTTTAACAGCAATACAGTAAAACTGCAGAAAATCAAAAGCAGAAACGAGCAAAGGTTACAAAGGAGTTGGAAGTTGTTTAACTTGTAAAAGGGAAATGTAAGAACTGTATAATACAGGCTTATTCTCAGGTGGATGAGAACCTGTGACAAGGAGAGTAGGAGTCCCTTCAAGTCCACAAGGGACAGCAGAGGTGAAAATGAGCCTCAACTCTTAATTGAAAGGATGCAGGAATGCTGCGTCCCTGAAGATGGTTAACATTTTAATGAATAACCATCTCTTCTGCAGAGGGGAGGCTGTCGGCTACACAAAGGCAGGAGCCTGGACTGGCCAGTGCAGTGCCTGGCAATCAATATTTTTGAGTCTGTAAGTTCTCGGATGTTCTCTTGAGAGGCTTGTTGTTTTCATAAGAAACATCTCGCACTAACCTACCGGCACGTGGGGCAGAATACCTCTCCTCCGAGCCTGTTCCCTTTGAAGCGGAGGAGGCTCAGTTAGCATAACTCCTGGCCCCTCCCTGCCCCTTTACCCCTTCAACCTGAAGACTGGCTACGGAAAAATGTGGGGATTGGCCAGGTGCGGTGGCTTATGCCTGTAATCCCAGCACTTTGGGAGGCCCAGACGGGCGGATCACGAGGTCAGGAGTTCACGACCACCATAACCAACATGGTGAAACCCCATCTCTACTAAAAACACAAAAATTAGCTGGGTGTGGTGGTGCATGCCTGTAATCCCAGCTACTCAGGAGGCCGAGGCAGGATAATTGCTTGAACCCGGGAGGTGGAGGTTGCAGTGAGCCGAGATCACGCCACTGCACTCCAGCCTGGGCAACAGAGTAAAAGAAAAATGTGGGGATTATGAACTGGATGTGTCTGGTTCAGCGGTGCCTATCCTTCATCCCTTGGGAGCACTGCCTGCAGGAGCTGCTGCTCTCTGCTGCTCCTCCAAAGCCACCTCTTCCCCTCCTCAGGGTGGAGGACTGTCCGCTTCTGTGGCCGTCGTTAGGGAGCCTTTTGTTCTCATCCTGAGCCTTATCAACAAAGTGGATGCTGTTTTAACCTCCGTTGCCACTCCACTGTTTATTCCCAAGAGATTCCAAACTCAGGCAAGAAAGAGAGGTGCTGTCTGGACAGGGGAGGGGGTGCCCTGCAGGAACCCAGCAGCCTAGCTTTTACACCCCCAGAATCCATTCTCAATGCCTGTGAGAGCTGTGCAAAATAGAAATTGAATCACGTCGCTTCTTGCTGAAAATCCCCCACTGGTTTCCATCGCAGCTGGAATCGGACTCCACTCCTCTCCACGACCCCAGGACCTGGCCTCTTGCTCTGCAGTGGTGACTCAGGCCACTCTCCCCTTGCATTCGGGACTCCCGCTGCAGGGGCACCAACCTTGGCAGGACTGTCAGGATGTTGCGGTAGTCTGGAACGCGCTCTGTTGTCACACATGCCTCTGCCTGCTGCTCCAGAGAGCCTCCTCAGCGCCTGCTCCTGACTGGCCCCTGTCCCCACGCTTCCCCACGACCTTTGTTCTCTTGACAACACAGAGCGCTATCTGACATTATCACGCGTGCGTATTGTCTCCCCCACTAAAACAGGGAGCCTTGCACGAGAGCAGATTTGATCCAGCCGCATCTCCTTTGCATGCTCAGTGCCTGGCATACAGTGGTCACTCAATAAGTGTCTGTGCAATGAGGGAAGGAGGGAAGTGTCCAGGGAAAGCAGCCTAACATATAGGACAAACCCTGAACAATGAGCCAACACATGTGGGACTTCAGAACTTGCTCACCACGAATGATTTGTGTGTCCTTGTGCTTGTCACCAGCCTGTGTTTACTCACTTCCCTCATCTGTGAGATAAGGAGTTTTGACCAGCTCCACTCTGTGGGCTGTTTGCATTGGGCAGAGTCTTGGGCAGGACAGAGAGAGGTTGCTGTGAGGGGCCTCTTACTCTCATTCTCTCTGGTTTACTTGCTTCTTTGGAAATGCTGTCTCCCTGGCCCCTGACTTCCGATGGCTTTCCCGCTGCCTGCTCCTCTCCAGTATTTCCTATGGCCGCTGAATTATTTAACTGTGTGTTTGGAGACAGAGTTGGAAGGGCCAATAAGATAACAAATGAAGCAGCGCTGTTTGCATCATTCTTTTCGCTGCTGGGGATTCTTGAGCTTTTATTTTTCTTGAGCATCTTGACTCTTCTAACATAAAGAGTAAAACAAATCACATACACAAATCAAACCCCCAGCCCTGCCAGAGCCGCTGTGGCCGAACAGCAGCGATTTTAAATGGGAGGATTATAGCTGCAGCTAATGGAGCAGGAGCGAGAAGCACTGGTACTGGACTGGCAGTACCAAATGCCCCTTTTCACCCCCGAAGAGCATATTATTTTAATGTTAAACACAGTAAATTGCAAACTAGTAAAGTCACATTCAGACTTTCCTCCCCTCTGGTTGTCCGGTGACAGGCGCATGCATTAATAAGTTTCTCCTCATTGTGAGGCTTCTCAGCAGCCCGCTCCAGAGCCTTTATCTCCTTTGGTACCTTTCGTTGAACCATGCAATAAAGTCTCCTTTTTAAAATACAATGCGTTTCCCCCAACCCTATTCTTCCGGGGCTTTTATGACTCACAATTGACAAAGGCCTCACTAATGGAAATGCAAATTTCCTACCTGTCAAAGACTGAGAAGGCTTTCTGAAAACACTGGTGGGGCAGAAAGTACATTAGCATCTGCATATTAGGGAGAGAAGCTGCTTCCAATAAATGTGTGGGATAAAAATGTTTATTTGATGCTGGGACAGAAATCAAATAGTACAGATAACATCTCCCATGTAGACAGGAAACTTCTTGGTAATGTTAAACTTTTGTATGTCTTTGATTCCAGACCATGTATTATTTAGATTTAAATAACACCAGTGCTGCTTTTATAAAGGCTTTGATTTGGGGACCAGACGGGGCAAGAGAGTTGGGTGCTCTGGGTCTCCCTGTCTTTCTGCCATGCTCTCCACCTTGTGGGGTAAAACTCAGCTGAAGGTCCAACCGATGTATGGCTGCAGTGGGCATCCTCACTTCTCAGGGATACCTTTCTTCCTCTGGTTCACCACTGCCCTTTTCAGTCATATTCTATTATTTATTTACAGAGGCAGGGTCTTGCTCTGTTGTCCAGGCTGGAGTGCAGTGGCACGATCATGGCTCACTGCAGCCTCCAACTCCTGGGATCAAGTGATCCTCCTGCCTCAGCCTCTTAAGTAGCTGAAACTACATCATATTCTATTGTTACCATTACTTAAGTTGTGTGTGTGTGTGTGTGTGTGTGTGTGTGTATGTGTGTGTTATTTGAAGAAAACAGAGTGAAATATGGTATTTACCTGGGATTTTGTGGGGAGCAGGGCCTGGAGATGGGTCCTGGAAAGCCAGGGTAGTTCCCTCCAGCTGCCGTAACAAAGTACCACAGATGGGGGTGCTCAGACAGCAGGAATTTATCATCTCAGTTCAGAAGCCGGTGTCAAAAAATCAAGGTATCCACTATGGTAGCTTCTTCTGAGGGCTACGAGGGGAGGGTCTGCTCTAGGCCTCTCTCCTTGGCTTATGGACAGACACCTTCTCTCTGTGTCTCTTCACACTGTCTTCCTTCTATGCCTGCTTGTGTCCAATTTTCTGCTTTTTGAAAGGACACCAATCTTATTGGATTAGGGTCTGCCTTAATAACCTCATTTTCACTCCATTACCTCTGTAAAGACCCCATTTGGAAATGGAGCAGGAACCTCTCTTAGGGGCCTGCCAGGCACTCCTCCCCACCCCAACCAAACATGAAAATAAAGGAAAATCTTGAGTTCCTTCAAGGGAAATTCCAGGCATCCAGCGAGCCCTGAGAAGTACATGAGCAACGTGATAAACAAGAAGGTAACAGTAGCTTAAAACAATAGTCAAGGAAGTCAGCACCGTGAAATGTCTGGCTCCCTACAGAAACCAAAGATAACATCTTTTTAAATGTTTTATTTATTTGTTTTTATTTTTGCAGAGACAGAGTCTCACTACATTGCCCCGGCTGGTCTCAAACTCCTCGCCTCAAGCAATCTTCCTGTTACTGGAAAGGAGATCCGATCCAGACCCCAAGAAAGGGTTCTTGGATCTCGCACAAGAATTCGAGATGAATCCATAGAGTAAAGTGAAAGCCGGTTTATGAAGAAACTAAAGGAATTAAAGAATGGCTACTCCATAGGCAGAGCAGCCCTGAGGGCTGCTGGCTGCCCATTTTTATGGTTATTTCTCGATGATGTGTTGAATAAGGGGTGGATTATTCATGTCTCCTTTTTTTAGGCCTTATGGGGTAACTTCCTAGCGTTGCCATGGCATTTCTGAACCGTCACAGCACTGGTGGGAGTGTAGCAGTGAGGACGACCAGAGGTCACTCTCATCGCCGTCTTGGTTTTGGTGGGTTTTAGCTGGCTTCTTTACTGCAACCTGTTTTGTCAGCAAGGTCTTTGCGACCTGTGTTTGGTGCTGACCTCTTATCTCATCCTGTGACTTAGAATGCCTCATTTCCTGGGAATGCAGTCCAGTAGGTCTCAGCCTCATTTTACCCAGTCCCTATCCAAGATGGAGTTGCTCTGGTTCAAATGCCTCTGACACTTTCACATCTGCCTCCCAGAGTGTTGAGTTTACAGGCGTGAGCTACTATGTTTGATCTAAAGATAACATCTTAACATATGTCCCTGAGTTGTTTTTCAGAAACCCAGACCCCCACCAAACAGATCCACTGGCCTGTAGACCTCAAAAAAGGGGGAGCTGAGGACTGAACTTGGACTGGCAATTCTTTGTTCTAAAGTTCTCCCTGAGGGGCCCAGAGGAAGTCGTACCTGTGAGTCAACCCTAACGTAGCTTTCTGCTGACCGCAGCATATGTAGACAAAGCTTTGCCTCCTTAACCAATTGCAAATCAGAAAATATTTGAATCAAACTGTGGCCCCTGCTTTGAGATGTTCCACCTTTTTAGGCTAAAGCAATGTACAATCTTCACGTATTAGCCTCCAATTTTGCCTGTGACTTTCGCTTACCTGAAATTTCCCCCTGCCTATGAAAACCTTTACTTGCTAGCCATGGGAGAGTTCAGGTCTTAGGTGTTGCTTGGCACACTGCAATCAATGCCTCACTTCATTTCACCAGGATCCCAATGCCACTGATTGACCTTGCTGGACCAGGTGAGCAGACCCCACTTGGGTCCGTAAAAATCTCCAAGTCAAGTCACACTCTGAGGAGTTGGGGAGTTAGGACTTCAGCATATGAATTTGGGGGTGGGGGAAGACACAGTTCACCCCAGCAGCACTGCCTATCTGGAAAATGCGGGCGTCTGATAAGCTGAGCTCTCCATCAAGGAGCGCAGGGAGAGACTTGAGAGCGGTGGCTGTCCCTGCCCTCGCTCCCGCCCGCCACCCCGTTCCTTTTCACTGCAGTGTGCCAGCAAAGTGACTGAAGCTTTCCAAGGACCCAATTACCAGCTTCTCCTCAGTGGCCCTGCCCGAGTCCTAAGGTTCAACACAACGTTTTAATTACTTTTTAAATGCACCCTAATCACGATGACACTTGAGCAGAGAGCCTGATGAAACTGACTTTTCCTGCAGAGCCTGTTCTCTGTGAAACAGACTGCTGTCAGCGAAGGCGGAGAGGCCAAAGCGCAGGCATTTCACGTGAAATGAGGGCAGGAAAGCCTCACCTCCTGAGTGGGCAGTAGCACTTTTTGGATTCCCCCTGGTTTAAAGGGTGGCAGGGCTGTGGGATGTGGCTCAGTGATGCTGCAAACAGATGGGTCCGGTTTGGTGTGTTCTCGGTTGGTGCACAGAGCAGGCCAGGGTG
The DNA here is from genome assembly GCF_008728515.1 of Papio anubis. Classification (NCBI taxonomy): domain Eukaryota; kingdom Metazoa; phylum Chordata; class Mammalia; order Primates; family Cercopithecidae; genus Papio; species Papio anubis. The sequence continues at coordinate 6,913,556 of NC_044978.1, forward strand.
ACTGACCCAAGTCCCTGCAGCATCCTCTAAGGCAGAGTGATTTGTCAAAAATTTAGAGCTGATGGAAAAATTAACTGTATCTCATTTACTGGCCCACGGCCTCACAAATGGGAAAGAAAGGAGATCATTCCCCTCCTTCAATTCTGGAGTATCCCTAGGAAGAGTTATAGGACATCATCATCATCATCATCATCATCATCATCATCATCACACTGGCTTAAAACAACAGACATGTGCAGTCTAGAAGTCTGGATTCAAGGTGCTGGCGGGCCCTGCTTCCTCTGAAATCTGAAGGGGAATCTGTCCTTGTCTCTTCCCGGCCCCCGTGGCTTGCTGGCCACCTTTGACGCTCCTTAGCTTGCCGGTGTACCTCTCCATCCTCCATCTTCACATGGTGCTCTTCTGTGTCTCTGTCCTCACCTGGCTGCCTTTTTATAATAATGACCAGAACATGATTTTAAAATGTCTGGGTTGGGCATGGCATAATCCCAGTGCTTTGGGAGGCCGAGATGCAAGGATTGCTTGAGACCAGGAGTTCGAGACCAGCCTGGGCAACATAGTGAGACCCTGTCTCTACAAAAAAAAAAAAAAAAAAAGGATGCAAAACTTAACCGGATATGGCGGTGTCCACCTAGAGTCCCAGCTACTCAGGAGGCGGAGGTGGATCGCTTGAGCTGCTTAAGTCCAGGAGCTCAAGGCTGCAGTGAGCTATGATCATGCCACTGCACTACAGCCTGAGCGACAGAGGGAGATCCTGTCTCTACAAAATAAAATAAAATTATCTGAGGCAGAGGTTAGAAACTCATGGCCTGCAGGTCAAATTTAGATATTGCTGGCCGGGCGCAGTGGCTCATGCCTGTAATCTCAGCACTTTGGGAGCCTGGGGCGGGCAGATTACCTGAGGTCCGGAGTTTGAGACCAGCCTGGCCAACATGGCGAAACCCCGTCTCTACTAAAAATTCAAAAATTAGCCAGGTGTGGTGACTGGCGCCTGTAATCCCTGCTACATGGGAGGTTGAGGCAGGAGAATCGCTTGAACCCGGGAGGCAGAGGTTGCAGTGATCTGAGATTGTGCCATTGCACTCCAGCCTGGGTGACAGAGCGAGACTCCATCTCAAAAAAGCAAACAAAAAAATGTAGATATTGCTGTGATTTTTATGAAGTAAATTCAAATGCTTTTAGCGGGGATGGGTCTGTTCCAGTTTGCCACAGTCGCCAACCGGCAGCCACAGAGCAGGCCAGGGTGACTGTCCCTATTGTCACTGTTTTAGTGATGTTTGACCTTGGGTTTTGAGATTCTAACCTGTCAAGGCTTGGAAGGGGAGAGTGCCCCTCAGGTCTGGAGAGGGATGTGTGGGAGAGGCACCAGAAGGACACCAGCAGGGCTATAGGGTTGGCAGGAATCTGCTCCTACCCTTGGGAAGGTATAACAGAGACCCTGTGTGCCACACGCCTTGGCAGCCTCTGGGAAGGCCTTGTGGGTGACTTGAGCTTAGGGGCCAGGACTTGGGAGCAGAGGAGCCCCAAGACTTGGGCTTGTCCATGAGTCTCCCTGAACCACACGGGGCTAAAGACCAAAAGTCTCCTCCGAGTTTCCTCGATTGCACGAATGCTGGAGGGGCTTCTACAGCCTCAGAGAAGGTGTCTGGGGTCCAGAAAAATTACTGAGATAGGAAAGATGAGAGGGGCCCAGCCAGATTGATTTATATGTAGTTTATTGATTTTTATCTTATGACGTGTCTTATAATATATAGATTATTATCTACAATGTATTTATTACATAAATAGAATATGTTTATTATAACATTGTATTTTCATACTTAGAATATAATAATGTATTATAGAATAAATCTATAAGTATCACCAAATAATGTATTTTTAAATTTTATGATATAATTCCTCACAGGATTTTTACCATGGGGAATTCTGAATGAGCATGGAAGCAAATAGTAGAAGGCAGCCAAGTACAGGGGCTCACACCTGTAATCCCAGCACTTTGGGAGGCCAGGGCAGGAGGATTGCTTGAGCGCAGAAGTTCAAGACCAGCCTGGGCAACATAGTGAGACCCTATCTCTTAAAAAAAAAAAAAACTACCGTGGGGCCTGTGGTCCCAGCTACTTAGGAGGCTGAGGCTGGAGGATCACTTGAGCCCAGGAGGTCCAGGCTGCAGTGAACTGTGATTGCAGCACTGCACTCCAGCCTGAGCAACAGAGTGAGACCCTGACTCAAAAGACCAAACCAAGCCAAACAAACAAAAACACTGGGATGATCTGTTCTCAGCACACCGTGACGAAGGGAGCCCCTCTCTGCTCGCCCTTGGCCCTAGGCTTCAGGCAAGGCATGGTCGGGGCCTCCTGGGCTCCCCACGTTCATGGTCCTTTCCTCTGGTACCTTGATGGTGGAATCTCCTCTTCTGTCTGGGAAAAGCCAGGGCAGATTCCTCCATGAGCTTCTGGGCATGGGGTGGCAGAGGCTGTGCCACAGTGGTCACCTGTGCTTGCCCATGCCCAGGCTGTGGAGGTGCAGGAGTGCTGACGGTCACACAGTCCCCAGCTTGGCCAGCCTTGGGCCAGTGAGGTCTCCAAGCAAAAACCTAGAGCTTTGGTTTCTTTCGAGCAAATTCCTCCAGCTGTCCGTCCTTCGTCTCTAAGCTGTGAGATCAGGAACTTTTCCTTGTTGCTCACCTCTTGCTGGGTGGTTAAGAACAGACCTAAGCTAACTTGCCCACAGTCTGGAAAACATCGCCAGCCCCCCACAACAGTGGGAGCTGATTTCACCTTCCCCACTCAGCCTCCCAGGCAGGTGGTGTGTATGAGGAAAGTGAGTCTCTAGCCGATTGCTGACAAATGTACAGGTCGAAGCAGGCCCAACACAAATCCACGCCTTTTACCTCTGGGCTTGGTGAAGCCCCTCTGCGCTCTCCCCTTCTGGAAAGATTCTCTGTGAGACACGTGTGAGAATATTCTGACGGCAGAATCAAGTTACCTTCTAAATGAATCCCACCACACACGCTCTGCTGAGTGGCTCTGGGGCAGGGAGGAGAGGCACACCCAGATGCGGTCAGGATTCTAGACCTAAGTCTGTCTCCCAAAGGTGAGAGTCTAGGGGCTCACCACTCCCACACCCCGTTCAAGCAAGTGCAGACGACTTGTTTCTAGGCCACCAAGTGTCTCCAACACCACCAATTTCTTCCTTCCTTCCTTCCTTCCTTCCTTCCTTCCTTCCTTCCTTCCTTCTTTCCTTCCTTCCTTCCCTCCCTCCCTCCCTCTTTCCTTCCTTCCTTCCTTTCCTTTCTTTCTTTTCTTTCTTTCTTTCTTTCTTTCTTTCTTTCTTTCTTTCTTTCTTTCTTTCTTTCTTTCTTTCTCTTTCTTTCTTTCTCTCTCTCTCTCTTTCTTTCTTTTCTTTCTTCTTTCTTTTTTTTTGATGGAGTTTTTCACTCAACAGGAATGCAATGGGGTGATCTTGGCTCACTGCAACCTCCACCTCTCGGGTTCAAGCGATTCTCCTCCCCCAGCCTCCCAAGTACCTGGGATTACAGGCATGTGCCAGCACGCCTGGCTAACTTTTTGTGTTTTTAGTAGAAACGGGGTTTCACCATTAGCCAGGCTGGTCTCGAACTCTGGACCTCAGGTGATCCGCCCACCTGGGCCTCCCAAAGTGCTGGGATTACAGGCGTGAGTCAGCACGCCTGGCCAACACCACCAATTTCACAAGGGAAAGAGAACTGGTAACACTCCAATGCCAATGAAGGCAGCCTGTGGTGCAGATTTCACTAGAACGTGGAGCCTCTGCCCCTGAAGTGGGGGCCCCTCCTAGAGACTGGATTGGAATTAATCCTCTCTCTCTCTCTCTCTCACACACACACACACACACACACACACATACACACACGATCTGTATTGGTTTTACTGATCTGTCTTAACATAAATTATGTGCACTCCAACGCCAGCACTGTGCCTAACAGATATTTGTTGAATGAACCAACTTAATTTCCATTTCTTGAAATCAGGAAACTGTGTCAGAGGGTTGGGAAGAAAGAGCAGGCCATGGGGTGTGCTGGTCAGTGGAGCAGGTGACAAGGGGATCTGTGGGCAGGACAGGCTGGCATGCTGATAAGTCGCCCTCACTGGTGGAAAGAACGCTAATTCCAAGAGGCCAAGAACAGATTTAGCCTCCGTGGAGAACGTTTTAGGGAAACATCTGGAACTCCCTCCTCCCTTCCCACGGCTCTCCCTTGGGGGATCTTTCCTCAGCTCCTGGACAGAGTCTTGTCACCCTGCTGCTTATACAGGCTGAGTGGCCCTTATCTGAAATTCTTGGGACCAGAAGTGTTCCAGATTTTGGATTTTGAGATCTTTGTGTTACACTTACCTGTGGAATAGACGAAAATCTGAGAAGCTCCATTGAACACACAAGATTTGGATTGGGGAGCATTTTTGGATTTAGGGAAACTCAATCAGCAAAAGCTGGTGCTGATAAAACAAGAAGTTGAGGGACTCCAAAGAGTTCAGGCGTCTGGAGTGTGCAGGGTGAATGGAAGAGTCCCTGAATGAGGGGGATAGGGTGGCGGGCTAGGCTGGGGAGGGACTTGCCAGCCCGTGGTGAGGATCTGGAAGCTCCCTGTGGCAGACTGACTTGTGTCCCCCCAGAGAGATGTGCTATGTCTTGACTCTCTGTACCCCAGAATATGAATGTATGAGGAAATAGGGTCTTGCAGATGTAATCAAGCGATTATTAGGGTGGGCCTTAATCCAGTATTACTAATGTCCTTATACAAAGGGGAAGTTTGGACACAGAAAAGTGGAGGCTATGGAGAGTCACAGTGGGAAGGTGGCCCTATGAAGACTGGGGTGATGATGCCACCAGCCAAGAAAGGTCTGAGCTGCCAGGAGCTGCAAGAGACAAGGAAGGGCATTTGTCCTGCAGCTTTCTAAGGGGGCGTGGCCCTGCAGACACCTGGATTTCCAATTCTGCGCCCGCAGTGTTGAGAGATAACTCATTTCTGCTGTTTCTAAGCCGCCCAGGGTGTGCCTCTGTGTTAGGGCAGCCCTAGGAAGGAAATAGACTCCCTGTCACACCTGTAATCCCAGCACTTTGGGAGGCTGAGGCGAGCGGATCACCTGAGGTCAGGAGTTCAAGACCAGCCTGGCCAGCATGGTGAAACCCCGTCTCTACTAAAAAAAAAAAAACAAAAAAATAGCCGGGTGTGGTGGCATGCGCCTGTAGTCCCAGCTATTCAGGAGGCTGAGGCAAGAGAATCGCTTGAATCCAGGAGGTGGAGGCTGCGGTGAGCTGAGATCACACCACTTCATTCCAGCCTTGCTCTGTCTCAAAAAAAAAAAAAAAAAGGAAAGAAAAAGAAATACATTCTCTGCGGACAGTGGGAAGCCAGAAAAGGATTTTAGGAAGGGAAAGGACTGCCCGTCTGGTCTTGAAATTGTTAGAACGCTGCCAGGGGTCAGGCTGTGAGTAGCAGTTCTTTGTTTATTTACTTACTGGGAGTGTAAGCAAGAGACCGGAGGGAAGCCAGGCCGGTGCACCCAGTATTCCATTCCTGCCCACCCAGAGCAGTGCCAGGCTAGGGCCAGAGGGACTGGGGAGTCAGTTGGGGTGGCTCCTTTCATTGCCCAGGGAGTGTCAGCAAAGACTTGACATTTCACAGATGTGGGGACCCAGGGAGGGAGGGAAAGGGCTAGGAGTGGAAACGTGGGGAGCCCTGGGCTGCAGTGGGAAGTGTCTTGGAAGGTCCTGAGAGGAGGTCTCAGCAGAGGTGCTGGGCAGGATCCCAGCCCCAGTCCACACAAGGCAGCCTCTGAATGGAGGTGCCAGCTGGGAAAATATTCTTGCAGGATGTGGCTGAGTGGGCAGGGGCAGTGAGTCCTTGACCGCAGCCCATCCCGGCACACTGCAGTGATGCTGAGCGCCACGTCTGAGGTGGGGAGGGCAGCCCCCCGCCCTCCCTGAAGACTCTCAGGTGGAGCCACTGCCATTGCCTGCAGCTGGGCTGAAAGACCACATGTGGGATTTGGTCCTGGAGTTGGACTCCTTCAAACCAGAGAGAATGTCAAGGTTGACAGCAAGTAGCTCACATGGACACGTGTCTGAGGTTCAACCTGGGGTGCAGGTGATTTTGGGTTGGCTGGTGTGGGTGGAAAGAAATGCTTGATTGGAGAGGTATTTGGGAGGTAAAATTGATGGGGTGTTGAGATTGTCTGGACCCAGGGGCCAATCAGTCCCATCGTCTGGAACTCAGGAGGGAGCCGTTGGTTGGAGAATATAAGATATGTCAAGAGCATAAAAATGGCCACGAGGACCTGCTGAGAGACTGAATGTGCGAACAGACAATGACGGCCCATGTGTGCAAACAGACTCTGACCCACAGCCTGCAGCAACCTGCCCAGGAGCAGACCCATTGTCTCCAACAGTCAGTTCAGGAGGCCAGTGCTTCCAACCCGGCTGGGAGGGCGCCAGGCTGCGCACAGACCACTACCCCACAACAATCTGCCCAAATGACCAAGACTTGACTAATAACTGACAGCTCGCCTAATTTGTATCCCTGCTTCCAACCAGAAAAAGCCAAATATACCCCCCTAACTAACCACATAGGATGCCTGCCTCTAGCCAGCCTGCCCGCAGCTTCCCCAGGCCACAGCCTCCATCAGGCCATGCCTGACGCCTTCCCTTTTTTCCGCTCTGAAGCTTTCCCATGCCCCTGCCTGCTTTCGAGTCTCTGCCAGAACGTAAGTGATGGTGGCTGACTCCATTGCTATGGCAAGCTCTGAATAAATAGCCTCTGGCTGTTCTCATTGCCTTGGTCTTCATTTATTTCTCCACTCCCCACACTTCCCTTTTCCTCTTTCATTTTTTGGAGACGGGGTGTCACTCTGTCACCCAGGCTGGAGTGCAGTGGCGCAATTACACTTCACTACAGCCATGACCTCCTGGGCTCAAGCAATCCTCCTGCCTCAGTCTCCTGAGTAGTGGGTCTACAAGTGTGCACCACCATGCCTGGCTGAATTTTTTTTCCTGTTTTTTTAGAGATGGGGGGGGAGTCTCATGATGTTGCCCAGCCTGGTCTCAAACTTCTGGGCTCAAGGGATCATCCCGCCTCAGCCTCCAAAGTGCTGAGATTACAGGCATGAGCCACCGCATGACCCCCTTTTCCTCTTTAATTCTTATTTCCCGTGGGTGCAAATGGGCATTCCTTGACTTCACTCAGAAGAGATGTTCCCAAGGCTGGCACTCGAGCAGAATCTCTCTTTCTTCCCTCACTCCCTCTGCGCTCCCCTGTTCACTCTTCCCATTGTCTCTTCCATGTTACCTGCTCTTTTTGTCTTCTCCCTGTATTCCTTCCTCCTTTACTCATTTCTCAGTGGTTACTTAATGAAAGGGCAAAAGAGCTGGATGAGGTTGGTTGCTGATTCCTGGTCAATGGCAGCCTTGCAGGAGCAGAGAGCTGGGAGACTGGAGCAGAGAGCTGGGAGACTGGGCTAGAGAGGAGTGAGGCTCTGCTGTGACCCATGAGCGCGTTGCCGCCTGGCGTGCGCTGGCTGACCTAACTGGCCTTTGGTATCTCTGATGTCTTTGGTGATGTGGACATTGATTTCAGTTTGCAACTGTCACTTTTGACTAATGTGGCTCTGGTGATGAACATGTTTTGAAGGGAAAGGAAAAAACAGGGGACAATTGACTTGTTACTGAAAAATAATTAAAGCTAGATTCCAGGAGAGGAGAAGAGGAGGAAGATGTCAGAATAATTTAGAGGCACGGTGAAGGCGGCACACAGAACACTCAGGTTCACGGCGTGCTCAATCATCACCATAAAGAGAATAAGCATGTCCTTGTCAGTAATTTTTAGGCAGAGCTGACTTGGGCTTCCTGGGCTTGGCAAATTCAGATTCTCCTACAGTCCAAAGAGTCCTGCAAAAGGATCAGCCAGAATCAGATTTACTCACTCTACCCGGGGATACAGCTTGCTCAGTCATTTTTAAAGTAAAACCAGGTCAGGCTCTCCTCCCTCGCCTGGGAGGTGAGTACAGGTTAGTTGTGCCCAACTTCTCCATTCCTTAACAAAGTGCTTCCTAGGAAAAGCTGAGACGAGAAAGTATCACGTTTAGAAACAAGATAAACATTTCTAATTTGGATGTGTCCTCTTTAGGCAGTCTTCCAGAAGGCTCCAGGGCCCTTGATAAATTAGGGGTCCAGCTCAAATTCCAGGAGCGATTGTAAGGGAGATAAAGAAAGATGCCTGAGAGGACAGGAATTTGGAGAAACGTTTGTTTGTCAAGGCCAGGTTCGGGCACCTTGCGAAGTGAGGCCCCGGCTGCCTTGGCATGCCCTCTGGGGTGCATCCTTGGTGGCATTCGAGCAGGTGAGGGCCGGCCAGGCCGCCCCTGTGGAAAGCATGGGGTTTCTTGAGTCAGATGACCCTGGGTTCGATTTCTCGCTTTACCACTTCTGTGACGTCTGCACTCCAGCAGCTGACGCCACCTCTGAAGCTGAGTTACTTCATCATAAAATGGGGATAATCAGCACATCTACTTCACATGCTTATTAAATGGTTGAATGATAACAGGCAGATAAAATATTTAGAACAATGATCCCCTTTGCAATAAGTGCTAAAGTAAAATATATCCCTTTCTGTCCTGAGCAAACTGAACAGACCTCACTCATCTGCCCTAGATGAGTGATGCTTTTTATTTATTTATCCATTCAAGCAAAAGTTTTGAGGCCTACTATGAGCCAGACACTGTTTTAGGTGTGGAGGCTGGAGCAGTGAGCAGACAAGGCCCTTCCATCGCTGCTCATATACTGTCAGGGAGCTGGGCAACAGGCAAGCAGACAAAGGAATAAATCTTGTCATTTCCAAAGGGAAATGCATTAGTCTCCTATGGCTGCTGTAACAAGTGACCACACACTGTAACCTAAAACAACAGAAATCTGGCCAGACACGGTGGCTCACGCCTGTAATCTCAGCACTTTGGGAGGCCAAGGAGGGTGGATCACCTGAGGTCTGGAGTTTGAGACCAGCCTGGCGAACGCGGTGAAACCCCATCTCTACTAAAAATACAAAAAGTTAGTCAGACCTGGTGGCCGGTGTCTGTAGTCCCAACTACTTGGGAGGCTGAGGCAGGAGAATCATGTGAATCTGGGGGGCGGAGGTTGCAGTGAGCCGAGATCGCACCACTGCACTCTAGCCTGGGCAACAAGAGCGAAACTTGATCTCAAACAAACAAGCGAAAAAACACAACACAACAGAAATCCATTCTCTCACAGTGCTAGAGGCTGGCAGTCTGCAACTGAGGTGTTGGCAGCGCCCTGCTCCCGCTGGAGGCGCAAGGGAAGGGCTTTCCGGGTCTCTTCCAGCTTCTGCTAGTTGTTAGTTGCCGGCAGTCCTCAGCTTGTAGATGCATCACCCCAGTCTCAGCCTCCTCCTTCACCTGGAGCTCTCCCTGGTTGTCTCTGTGTCCAGATTTTCCTCTTCTGTTTTTTATTTTTATTTTTAGAGACAAGGTCTCTCTCTGTCATCCAGGCTGGAGTGCAGGGCTGCCATCATAGCACTGCAGCCTCAACCTTCTGGACCAATCAATCCTCCCACCACAGCCTCCCAACTAGCTGGAACAACGCAGCTCACGTTTGCTTCTTCTAAGTGATATTGGCGTTAAGGCCCACCCAAATCCCCTATGACTTCCTGTTAAGTTGATTACACCGGCAAAGACCCTATTTCCAAATAAGGTAGAATTTCCAGGTTCTGGGTGGACATAAATTTTAGGGGAACTTTATTCAACACAGTACAGTAAAATATGCTATGAGAACAAGAAAACTAGGTAAAGTGCCAGAGAGTGGGGGTGGAGCTACTGTTGCTGGGGGAGTGAGGTGGGGGTCATGGGGTGCCCCTCTGAGTAGGTGACCTTTGAACTCACATAGAAAGACAATAGGATGTCAGCCCTGGGAAGAGTAGTATTCACTTCTTAGGGTAAATTTCTTTCTTTGTTTCTTCTAATATATATTTTTAGTAGAGACAGGGTTTCACCACGTTGGCCAGACTGGTATTGAACTCTTGGTCTCAAGTAATTCGCCCACCTTGGCCTCCCAAGGTGCTGAGATTACAGGTGTGAGCCACCACACCCAGTCCTAGGGTAAATTTCTTTTCAGACAATTAGTTTTCATCCTAAGCCAGGACATCTCCACAGACGACAGGCTAAAATCAACTGGGAAGCTCAAAGAATATATGTGGTAATTCTCAGACCAATTAAACAGAACCGCTGGGGATTAGGCTCCTACCTGGGTATTTTTGAAAGCTCCCCAGGTGATTCTGGTGAGAAGCTGGGATTAAGAAGTCCAGTGGAACCCCGGGCACATGATGGAATCACATCTTCTAAATGCTTTGTAGGGATGTTCTCACCAAACCTCCTACCGTAATAGGGATTACCCATGCCTGGGTCCCGGGGCGTGTGACACATGCATGGGGATGCACCCTGGGTATCAGGATTTCCCAGGCTCCCCAGGTGATCCTATCATGTCTCATTTAGCCCTAGCTGTGTCCTGAAGATGTTTGGGGGTGACAGGCATGCAGAGGAAGGCAAAAAATTGGGCTGGAAAAGGACCTCCGTGATTCCAAGAATGTAACACTTTGGACGTCGCATGGTAGTCCCTGGGTCTCAGGCCCCGGATCAAAGAGTTGTAGAGAGATGGTTTCAGAAAAGTAGGAGGGAGGCAGTGGAGGGCCCTGGCTCAGAGCAGAGGCATAATGTGGCCTGGCCCCAGTTCAAACCCCAGGCCATTTGGTATAGCATTTTCTGTGACCTCGAGCAAGCAGCTTCACCTCTTTAGCCTCAGTTTTCTCATCTGTGAAATGAGAAGAGTAACAGTACCTGATCCATAGGGCTGTCGTAAAACTGAAATTCAGGAGCATACAGAGAGCATCTCCCACAGGGCCTGACAGCTGTCAGCACTCAGTCAGTGGGAGCCGGGATGTTTCCCGAGAGGCATTTGTCACCCGTCCTACACTCTGGCCTAGTGCCCGGGGAGCCACAGGATCTTATTGGGGTGCTGGCGACCATCATCTGGCCAGCTCGGCCCAGGTTGCGGATCCTCCAGGTTGGAAATAATGCCAAGGATGGCATTTCTGATCTCGCCGACACCAGCAAAGGTTCCAAAGCGATGACTGGGTACAAGTTGCTGAGCTCCAGAGCTCTTTGTAGAGGGAACGTCTGCCTTGATCTTCAGACGGAGCTTGGACCTGGCTTTGCTGCCTGTCTCTCGGGGGATGGGGCCAGCCAGGAGCACCTGTCAGCACAGTGCCTGGCCAGCGCACAGTTTAGCCTTGATGAGCAGATGAATCTCCGACCCCTGTTGTGAGCATAGGTGGGGGCTGGGCTGTGGAGACTCCCTTTTTTGGGGGGACCACAGATAGGCCGCTCCTTGGGATGCCACAAGCCCTGCCATGGGACTCCAGGCTGTGCTCCACCACCCTGCCTGGCTTAGGGGCCAGCCGGCACCCTGAGCTGTTCCCAATAATGCTATAAAGCAGAGCTGTCGTTTCCCACAGTGTGCCGCATCTGTCTTCATTGAAGCATGCTCTTGGTAATTTCATTGTGGGGTTTTCCATTACAAAGTTTGATTAATTCCATAAATATTAAAATAAGACAGATAATTAGAATCCAGGTACTCACTGTTACACAAAAGCAGTAACGTCGGCACTAAATTATTATTATTAATAATAAGCGCTCATACAGTCCTGGTAATAAGTGCACAGGAAAAGAGACTCACAGTCATTGTTATTAATATTGTTCCCCCCAAGACGGTCTTGGGTAGTGGCTGAAGCTCTCTCTGTGTCCTAGGAGTGGACTGAAGCGCAGTGAGGAGAAGTGATTTGCAAAGACAAATAGGGTGGGAGCCTCGTTTTTGGCTCAAGCCTGGGGTGCACTGACTTAGTAGTCTCCTGCTTCTGGCCCCAGGAGGCAATTTCTCCCCTTGGCTCCTTCCTGGCTTCCTCGTGTTCGGAGGCCGTTTGCAGGTCCTCCGTCTTCAGCAGCTCGTGGGATGGTGGGAGGGCTGGGGAGAGGCGAAGGACTCGGTCCTGTGGGTGTTTGCTTGAGAGCCAGAGCTGAATAATACGTGTCTCCAAGCCTCTATATAAATCATGTAGACAAGTTTAAACTATGAATCATTAAGGTAGAAGGGAGGGTACACCGAATCGATAAACAGCAAAGTAAGGGAAAAACTCTTGTTACTCTGAAGTTGAAACACCAATTTGTTGTGTTTGGTCACAGCTGTAATTGTCTCACTAATCACTTTATGGTGGATTCCCAAAGTGGCCACCTCAGAGAATGAACAAAGCCCTGTTCTTATTTTTAATCAGAGGCACAAGTCAACTATACCTAACACTTTTTCTTTTTTCTTTCTTTCTTTTTTTATGTCCTTGTTATTAAAAAAGCCTTCTTGGCCGGGCACGGTGGATCACGCCTGTAATCCCAGCACTTTGGGAAGCAGAGGCGGGTGGATCACCTGAGGTCGGGAGTTCGAGGCCAGCCTGACCAACATGGAGAAAACCCGTCTCTACTAAAAAATACAAAATTAGCTGGGCATGGTGGTGCATGCCTGTAATCCCAGCTACCCGAGAGGCTGAGGCAGGAGAATCGCTTGAACACGGGAGGCAGGGGTTGCAGTGAACGGAGATTGTGCCATTGCACTCCAGCCTGGGCGACAAGAACAAACCTCCGACTCAAAAAAAAAAAAAAAACCCTCAGCAGCTAATCAAGGAAATGGCACGGACTTTGGTCTTTGGGCTTCAGGTGGGGCTTTTCCCCGTGCTGCAGGCCACGATGGAACGTTGCTGATGTGCTGCTCAGGCCTGGCACCAGGGCGGACCCAGTGGAGAGAGGGACCACATCTTCGCAGACGGCTGTGGTGAGATTCATGCAGGCTGATGTCGCCCCTTCTCAGAAGGGCCCAGAGCTGACAACGGGAGCTGCTACCCTGAGCCCATTTCTGACCAGTGAGGAGGGAAGTGGATGGGATAGAACACTTGGGAGAAATCTAGCGTCTGATTTGAGAGGTCCTGGGAGTCAGGAAGAAGGGTGTGCTTGGCTTGAGGAAGGATCAGGAAAGCAGAAAGGATTCCATGAGAGGGAAGACGCACAAACGCTGTGCAGGAGACAGTGGTGATGGCTGCACAGCAACGGAAACGCACATCACGACATGGAACTGGACACTTAGAGATGGTGAAAACAGTAAATTTTACGTTACGTGTATCTCACGACAATGAAACAAAAAGGCTATACTGGGTCATATTGGAACCCAAGGCAAAAGGAAAAACTGGTAATACCGATCCTGTCTGTATTTAAAGTCTTGATATTTTATTCAAGGATTTTTGGCATAAATTTAGATTTTTAAAAAATGTGTTAAAATTGTATCTCTCTTGATTGCTGTGTGTTTTGGCAGCACCTTAAAATTTTAAGCCCTAATCCAGACCCTGCACAAGAGGGATGGGCCATTCTCAGAAGGAAGGAGGGTCCTTCTCCAAGGAGGATGGAAAGAGGAGGGAGGAGGTGTCTGTAGAAGCCAGGAGAGTCGCACAGGGGTGCTCTGAACAGCTCAGGTGGACAAAGGACATTTCCTAATGCTGGAAAGTGGGTGTCTTCTCAAAGGCCATTGCCCACTGGAAGCTGGGCTTGCAGGAGGCCTGTCAGAAGACGAGTGAGCCGAAGTACTCCAAAGGTCTTGGAAACCACTCCAAGCGGTGCTAGAAGTTAAGCGAGATGGGGGCGTGTCAAGGGCAGGTGCATGGCTTTGAGGGTGTCCCTGGAGTGGAGTGCAGGGGCCTGTCCACATGAGCTTTCTCTCTAGAAGAACCTTCAGGCAGAAAAAGGTGGAAGGAGCGCGACGATAGGAGAGGAGGTTAAGAGCTATGACGGCTCTCAATGTTCTCTTGCCTCCCAAGGGGTGAGGGCTGTGGCTGGGGTGACATCCTGGAGCCCTGAAGGATGTGCAGCTGCTGGCAGTTCGTGAGGGCCTGTGGGGATGGGACAGGAGAGTGAGACAGCCAGTGAGAATTGTGTTGGTCCCAGGGAGCTACTAGAACACCTCAGTTGATGGTCAGGAAGGGATACAGGGATTGATGAAGGTCAATACAGGGTTAACAAAGACAAATCTAGCCAGGTACCCCTGCATCTGGGGGCGTTTCCTGCTTAGTAGAGGAGAGCATGTGTAGACCTGGCATTTCTGAGCTCTCACTTGAGCCTCCTTTCATGTATTTATTTATTTTCATTGTTTTTGTTGTTTGTAGAGATGGGGGTCTCACTATGTTGCCCAGGCTGGTCTCAAACTCCTGGCCTCAAGAGAGTCTCCTGCTTTGGCCTCGAAGAGCTACAGGCATGAGCTACTGCGCCCAGCCTAACTCAAGCTTCTTAACTGGTGTCCTGTTTTCACACTTGCCCCTGCTACAATCTCAGTTATGTTACTTTCTTCAAAGCGCTGTCTAAAATTATCTCATTAATATTATCTCACTAACTAATGTGTTTATTGACTATTGCCTATCCCCCCTCATTACATAAACTCCCCTATAAGGGAAGGAACAGCATGCATCTTGTTCAATTTGGTATCTCCAGCCCTTAGAGAAGTACCCAGCACATAGTGGGAGCTTGATGTATATGTGTTGAATAAATGAATGCATGAGCGAATGAATGAAAATCTGGATTTCAGCAAAAGGCTTTTGGCCAAGTATTACGCAGAAGGTGAAGAAAGTGACCTGGAAGATGGCACACTGATGTGGACAGTTGCCTGGGTAAATAAACGAATGTTGCCTCATGGATCAGCGGGGTCTCTAGTGGAAGGCCACAGGGCTCTTGGCACTATCCATTCACCGTCAGTGACTTATGTTTGAACATCTTCAGGTGCACTCAAAGTGTGGCGTTCGGAGCAGGAGGCTGATGGCCTTGCCCTATTCCCACCACTCTGAGTTTAGCGGAGATGGATGGCCCTTCTAAATGGGTAGGTCACTAGAGGAGAGCGACTGGCAAGGGCAGACTTGATGGGGCGGTGGCTGGTGCAGGTGGTAGTGGACAGATGGGATAATGCAGACATTTTTGGGAAAGGGATTAGGTTTAGTCCATGCGGCCCTAGGGAGTGAAATGAGGGGTGGAGGCTGGAAGTTACAGGCACGTGTTTGACCAGTGCAGGGGAGAGGCCCCTAACCACTGGCACTGGCCTGCGCGGGACTAGGAGCCCTCTCGAAGGTGAAAGTGTTCTCCAAATAAAGGGCTTAGTACAGGGCCTGGCCCGGAGTGAAGTTCAGAATAAACACGATTATCATTTCTCTTGGATGAAGGTAATCTGAGGACTTCCACTGACTGCTACTAGGGGGAGCGCTGGCCCAGTTTCCGTCTGAGGGTCCGAGGATAAGTGCATGGTGCCCTGGGAAAAATGAACTGCAGCGAAGACCAATAAAGACAAGATGGTGGTGGGGCTGGGGGAAGAAATGTCAGTGGATGCCTGGGACTCCAAGGCGCATGCAGAACCCGCTGGCAGTGACTGAGGGGTTCATGGCCAAGACCTCTGGGCACAGCCAGCAGCCTCTCAGAGGAAGCCTGGATTCTGCAGGCGGGCGATCTCCCGGCCCTGTACAAATTCCCCACACCCGAGTGAGCAGAGATGTTCACAGAACCCGTCTAAAAAGCCCAGAATTTTTGTGATGGCCTCAATGTATAGATTTGACTTGAAATACGTGATTCTTATTAAGTATCTTTTTGCTCTGATTGTGTTTGCTTATGGCAGAAGGATGCACTGTGCTATCTTGTCAATGGCACCAAATCTTGGAATTGGGAGTCATTGTGAGCAAGTGCACCCTCTGGTCACTCACCTCTCTCACCCCTAACGCCGTACGCTCCGGTCACTCACCTCTGTCACCCCTAACTCTGTACCCTCCGGTCACTCACCTCTCTCACTCCTAACGCCGTGTCCTCCGGTCACTCACCTCTGTCACCCCTAATGCCGTGTCCTCCGGCCACTCACCTCTGTCACCCCTAACGCCATATCCTCTGGCCACTCACCTCTCTCACTCCTAATGCCATTCTCGTATTCTTGCCAGGTCTGGGATTCTGTGAAGGGCATTTCTCCTTTGGCTGCTGACTCTTAGCCATTAGAGTACACTGGGGGACAGGAGAGGAGAAGGAGGGGAGAGGAGAAGGAGGAGGGGAGAGGAGAGGGAGGAGGGGAGAGGAGAAGGAGGAGGGGAGAGGAGAAGGAGGAGGGGAGAGGAGGAGAAGGAGGGGAGAGGAGAAGGAGGGGAGGGGAGAAGGAGGGGAGGGGAGAAGGAGGAGGGGAGAGGAGAAGGAGGGGAGAGGAGAAGGAGGAGGGGAGAGGAGAAGGAGGAGAGGAGAGGAGACTTTCTGTTCTCTGGTTATTGTTCCAGTTCTTGCTGCTCCAACAGTGGTATTTTGTCCTGTCCTGGGCACAACAGAAGTTTGTTCCAGCTGCCAGCTTCTGTTTAAGCTCCCAGAACCAGCCTCACCATGCCTCCCTAGAGGTCCCAGTCAGCAGCAGCTGGGCAACACCTCTGCCCTGGCGGGTCCCGTCTCCAAACTTCCAGGTCTTGATACACCCAGTCCCTTCCCATTGCTCCCCTAGTACTGGGGATAGTAGCTGCTTCCTGTTCATTATTATCAGTGTCCCTGGTCCCCTTTTTTTCTTTCAGCCCTTCATCACCTTTGTAACCAATTGCCTACATTAAATTCCATCTATTGAAAGAACTGCCTGGATACTGCTGGACTTTTGACTCTTGTCAATGGAAGCGGATGACAGCAGGGTTACCTGTCTGAAGGTCAGTAGGAGGTATATGGTGTGCGTGGAGGATGACAACAGTGGTTGTAGGATGAAGGTAAGAGGTTCAGAGAGGGACAGGGTACACATGGTCTTCCCTAAGTTTTGTAATTTGTCCAGCGGTTGGGTGGGAAAGTAACCCAAAAGCTCTAGTGAAGGTGCCAGGGCTAGTTTTCAAGATGAGAAAAATTTACTTCCCAAAGAGTGTTTGTTTCTCACATGAAAAAAAAAAAGAGACGAGAATAAGAACAAAAAAGAAGAGGAAAACATGGAAATGGACCTGTGCAGACCCTCTCTTTCTTTTAGACTGTATTTTTAGAGCAGCTTTAGATTCACGGTAAAACTAAGAAGGTAGAGAGGTTTGCCATATACCCCCTGCCCCTACATGTGCCTAGCAGCCCCCGTTATCAATACCCCCCACCAAAGCATGAATTCATTACAATTCATGAACCTTCACTAACATGTTATTATCACCCAAAGAAAACAGTTTTGACATTAGATTTCACTCTTGGTGTTGTACATTCTATGCGTTTGGGCAAATGTATCATGACATGGATCCACAATTGCAGTATCACACAGAACAGTTTCACTGCCCTAAAATTCCTTTGTGTTCCACCTGTTCATCCTTCCCCCCTTCATACCTAACCTCTGGTTACCACTGAGATTTTTATTCTCTATAGTTGTGCCTTTTCCAGAATGTCACGTAGTTGGAATCCTATAGTATGTAACCTTTTCATACTACCCTCTTTCACTTAGTAATACACACTCAGGATTCTTTTATGTTTAGTTTTTTTGTTATTTATTTATTTAGAGACAGGTTTTTGCTTTGTCGCCCAGGCCAAAGTGCAGTGGCGATTCACAGGCTTGATCATGGTGCACTACAGCTTTGAACTCCTGACCTCAAGCAGTCCTCCTGCCTCAGCCTCCAGAGTAGCTGGGACGACAGGTGTCTGCCACCACACCTGGCTTCATTTCATCTTAAAGCTAAATAATAGTACATTATCTGAACGTGCCACAGTTTATTAATCCATTCACCTACTGCAGAACATCTTGGTTGCTCCCAGTTTGGGCAATTATGAATAATGCTGCTATAAACACCCATGGGCAGGTTTGTGTGTGAATAGCATGGAGCACAATTGCTGGATCATATGCTAAGAGTATGTTTAGCTTTGCAAGAAACTGCCAAACTGCCTTCCAACAAGACTGTACCATTTTGCATTCCCACCAGCAATGAACGAGAATTCCTGTTGCTCCACATCCTTGTCAGCACTTGGTGTTATCAGTGTTCTGGATTTTGGCCATTCTACTAGGTGTGTAGTAGTTGTTATTTTAATTTGCACTTCCCTAATGACTTAAAATGTGGGGCATCTTTTCTTATGCTTATTTGCCATCTGTATATCTTCTTTGGTAAGGTGTCTGTTAAACTCTTTGCCCAGTTTTTAATCAAATTGTTTAGTTTGTTTTTGTTGAGTTTTAAGAGTTCTTTGTATATTTTAGACAAGAGACCTTTGTCGTATATATCTTCTGCAAATATTGTCTCCCAGTCTGTGGTTTGTCTTTTATTCCTCTTGATCTGCTTGGTCTTTTCCACTGTGATACCTTTCTTCTTTTCTTTCTTTATTATCACTATAGAAAAGTAAAATATTGGGAGACTTCCTAGCTCAGGATCACTTTTAGAAGAAAGGGAGCTTTGAGAAAGGGAGGGAAAGAGAAAGTTATTAGGGATCACAGGGCTCTGTGCAGGAGGCAAAGGGCAGGCGAAAGCCAGAGAGGGGGGTCTGGATAGTGGGCAACACAGAAGCTCTGGACGCCTGAGAGGCAGAAGTTGGAGAAGATCTGAATGCTGGGGAGGAGGAATCTAAGAACAGATTTACTTTGAAATTTTCCTCTGCTGTTGGACTCTCTCCTTCTGGCTATCATAGATTTTAAAAGAGAGTCGATTTTTTAAAGGCGAGTTATGAAATCATTTCTACCGCGTCTTTCCTGTAACACACAAGCTGCAATTCTTCCCCATTTGTACTCACAAATAAATGGTGCTGGGGGAGGGCTGGAGGGTTGGGGGTCGCCTCCAACCGTTCTTGCCTCAGTGTGAGGTGCTAGGAAGGCAAGTTGATGACGTGGCTTTGCTGGAGGCCATGGGGGTTTTGATGGCCTTCCCTTAAATTTCATTTTCCAGCTTATTATTAACAGACATCCTGGCCAGGCACGGTGGCTCACACCTATAATCCCAGCACTTTGGGAGGCTGAGGTGGGCGAATTGCCTGAGATCGGGAGTTTGAGACCAGCCTGACCAACATGGAGAAACCCCGTCTCTCCTAAAAATACAAAAATTAGCCAGGTGTGGTGGCACGCCCCTGTAATCCCAGGTACTCAGGAGACTGAGGCAGGAGAATCACTTGAACCCAGGAGGCAGAGGTTGTGGTGAGCTGAGATCGTGCCATTGCACTCCAGCCAGGGCAACAAGAGCAAAACTCCATCTCAAAAAAATAAAAAATATATATATATAAAAGGAAAAGAAACATCCTGAAAGAGAAGCCAGCAAAGAGAGTTTACTTACCTTTAGCTTACCTTTAGTGCTGGGGCATCCTCTCCCCAGAGAGTGGAAAGGTCTCGGCCTGGCGGATCTGGAGAACAGCAGCTGAGCTGCAGGACTGGGCTCCCCTCCGAGACCCCAGAAGTGCAGAGTGTGCCCCTGTGAAAGGCACCCTAACCGCGGTTATGTCCGTGAACCGATGGTCATTTAGGCCTGAGAGCCAACAGCACGGTAGAGATTCTGCCTGTCATTCTATGTGTGTCAGATGAAGTTGACTGTAAGCTTTATTTCCATTACAGCGATACATTTTCTCTGTCTTAGGCTTTGTCAGCTCAGGCTTCAGTTACCTTTTCCTCACATGGTTTGCTCCTGGCCACCCCAGGGCCCCATGGCGAGGAGTGAGAGAGGGGCTTCCCCAGGGCTTTCCTTCCTCCTCCCCTCCATCCCCCAGATTTGGTCTGTGACAAAACTTCATTCTAGGGTCCTGTTATTTGGGGTCTCGCTGCTGTCAGCAGAGGCCGGCCCCCTTTGCTGCACTGCTCCCTCTGGCCTAACGATGGGAGCTGCAGGATCCCAAGAGCCCTTTGTTTTCTGGCGGTTCCCTGAGGCCGCTTCTCTCCGTGCGGGGGTCTCTCTGTGCTCAGCCCTCCCTCTGGGGAGGCTGAGCTGTCACTTCCCCATCAGAGGAAGACGATCGTTCCCCGAACAGTGTTCTGGCTAAGATGGGACCCCGGTGGAGGTGTGTGAGCAGATGACTCTGAGATTCTTCCTCATATTAAAATATTCCAGTAATCATGTCAGGGCTGATCCCACTCACGCATGGCACTTTACAAAAGATACCCAAATCATGGCCCAGTAGGCTCTGGGCCAGAACACAGGCAAGGCACCGGCGTGCTGCCCAGCACCCGGGCGGATCAGAGCGTCTCTAGCGCGTCAAAGACCCACTCCTTTGAATCTCTCCGTGGGAGACAAGCCATTTGCCGGAGCCACATAATGGAGCATTCAGCCTTTGAATTGCCAATTCTCTGAAGACTCTTACAGGGCTATGAGGGTGACGGCCTCAGGACAGGAGGAAGGAAAGAAGGTAAGAAGGAGGTTTTGAGCCTTTATCTGACTAGAAAGAGGCTGTTATAGGCCCAGAAAATCAAGGTCTCGCCCCTTGCCCCTGAGAGGCAGCCAGGCGTCCTGGGCAAGAGTGGTGCTGTCTCCCCACGGCAGGGGCAGCAAGGCTGGAGACAGGGCTGTTCCGCCATGTGGCCACAAGAAGACACCTGCCAAGGAGAAGGAGGCAGTGCGGGCCCCTGAGAAGGAGCTGCCCACCCTGCTGTGTGTGTTGGGGGCCGAGGCTGTTGGTTTCAGTGCATTAAATCATGGACTGCTCTCCACTGCGTTACTATTCCTTTGGCTGCCCCGACAATGCACTCCATTATTTCATTATTAATTATGAGGTAGCTGAAATGAAGGCTTCTCCACCCAGAGGCGCCCCAGAAAACAAGGGAAGGAGCCCAGCCTATGTGTCCGCTCTGCAGACATTGTGCATTTCCACAACACACTGTGGGCCTCAACAGACATGCCCACTGCAGGGCGGGGCCGCATGGCTGGCGGGGGCAGAGGCTGGGATCTGGGAGCTCGGTGGGGTTCCAAGAGACCCTCCAGGGAGCAGCAACTCCCAGCCCCTCTGCCCCTCTGAGGCTGTCGGAAGCCAGCACTCAGTCCCTTACCTGAACCTTCTCACTTTTTTTTTGAGATGGAGTTTCACTCTTGTTGCCCCGGCTGGAGTTCCATGGCACCATCTCAGCTCACTGCAATCTCCACCTCCCAGGTTCAAGTGATTCTCCTGCCTCAGTCTCCTGGGTAGCTGGGATGACAGGCACCCGCCACCACCCCCAGCTAATTTTTTTTGGTATTTTTAGTAGAGACGGGGTTTCTCCATGTTGGTCAGGCTGCTCTTGAATGCCTGACCTCGGTGATCCTCCTGTGTCAGCCTCCCAAAATGCTGGGATTACAGGTGTGGGCCACCATGCCGGGCCACGCCCTCTCACCTTCATCAGCCTGGCACTCCCTCCCTCAGCCAGCCTCCAGGCACATGGCCGAAATGGACTCTGGGCCTGGGAGGGTGTGGGGGTGCTTGGCCTGTGCAGCCTCTCAGCAGGTTTGGGTACAGCTCTTCCTTTCCCTCCGCAGGAACTCAACCTCTCACAGAACCTCCGCGCTGCACAAACCTGACAGCCCCAGGACCACACATACTGCCTCCAGAGCTATCTTGTAGTGATGCTGGTGCCATTTTGCTAGTGTCTGGGGCGGGGTGGGTGCCCCTTCTGAAAGGTTCTTTGCAAGAAGCAGGTGGAGGCAAGTTCCAGCCTCCTCACTCGGGTCTGAGGCGTCACTGAGTGCCAGCTCCCGCCGCCCTGGAGTTGCATGGGTTTGGCCTTTGTGGACTTTTGGAGCAGATATTTGATTTTTTTTTTTTCTGGTCAGTTTTATGGTCACCTGGATCTGAAAGTTTTCAGTGAGGTGGGTGTGAGTGAATGCGGAATGAAGTCAGACTTAGTTCTCTCTCCTGTGTTGAAGAATGCCTCCAGAGTCATGTCTGCCTGAAACCTGAGAATGCAGAATGCAATCTTACTTGGAAATAAGGTCTTTGCAGATACAGATGGGATCATACTGGATTCGGGTGGGCCCTCATCTAATGATTGGTGTCCTTAGAAGCAGAGGAAACAGGCCCAGGGACACGCAGGAGACAACGCCTTATGACAACTGAGGCCGAGAGTGGAGTGACACATCTACAAGCCACAGCACACTGGCCACCACCAGAAGCTGCAAGAGGCAAGGCAGATTCCTCCCCTTGGAGCTTTCAGAGAGCTCAAGGCCCTGCCCACGCCGTGATTTCAGACTTCCAGCCTCCAGAACTGTGAGACAACTTTCTGTTGTTTTTACCGCCACCCCCGCTCCAGTTTGTGTCACTTTGTTAAGGCAGCCATAGGAAAGGAACACACCCTCCCACCCACTTCTCTTTCCCTCCACTCTGTCGGAGCACAGGCGCGGATGGGGAACAGGCCCGGCAGGGTTTCCTCTGGGACGACCCAGGGGTGCCTGACTGAGCACCTATGTATGCAAAGAAAACAGAAGAAAACAAAACAAGACACCTGGTTAAATTTAAATTTCAGATCAACAACAAATAAACTTTTTTAGCATAAATATATCCCAAATATTGCCGGGATGTACTTGTACTACCAAATGATTGTAATTGCTCTGAAATTTATTTAACTGGGCCTGCGTGCCTGTCTTTTATCTGGCAACCCCAGCTCCCTGCTCCGGCCTCCCTCCCCTGCCATTATCTTCGAGCCCATGGCTCACAAAAGCGCCCTTGGGGTGGGCTCTGACCTGCTCCAGGAGCACAGCAAGGTGGAGGGGGCCAGCAGAACTGCTCTGAAATCCATGAGTGCCCGAGCCCCTGGCTCCCCATGCACCGCCAGCCGCCTGCGGTCTGAACATCATCTCTCCCAGCTGGGTGCAAGTCTGGCAGGATTTGAACATACGGAGGAGGCGGCAGGGAGGGGAGGGTGAGGACTGCCTGGGGCGCCTTCCAGCAGGGGGGACGAGCCTCAGGTGCTTCCTGCTGAGCGGTGCTTGGCTTTGGCCGCCGGTGCACTTCGATTTGTTCTATTTTTAACTGTCTTCAATTTCCCTCCTGGGGAAAGGGAGAAGGTGGAGGGAAACAAGGAGGTGGGGAGTGGGGAGTGAATCTGGGGGACTTGGAAGTGGTTGGCAGGGTTGTGTTGAATTCTGAGGAGCGCCAAGGCAAAGACGGAGGGTGAGGCTTTTCGGGGAAGAGAGAGAGGGTGGCTGGCCAGGCAGGAGCACAGGGCACCTGAGAGGGCTCAGGGACAGAGGAATTCCTGTTCTTGACTGAGGAGAGACCGAGGGGCCTGGGCTTGGGTGCTAGACCAAGCTAGTCACAAGGACTCTGCAGCACCCAGTGACTGACTGGCACTGTTTGGGTGAAGGAAAAGGGACAAGATGGAGGAAGGTGAACAAGATGGAGCAGTCCCTGTTGTTTCCGGGTTCTTCATCACAGATTTTCCCGCGCCCGGGAAAAGAACCAAATCAACTGAGCATGCGCAGAATGACGTCAAGCCGGGGACACCGAAATTCAAGAAGCCACTCCTACACACACGCCCCAAACTCCTCCCCTTCCAGCTCCCAGGCATAAAAGTCCGCCAGCAGGAGCCGGCGTGACTTCTTTGGCCCCTGCATTTGTGGACCGGAGAACATCACCCGAGAGTGCCAGCGCGACTTCCCTGGCCCCCCCACACCTGAGGACCAGAGAACCTCCTCTGAGAGTGTATGCATATTTGCAATAAAAGACTGCCACTTTCTTATGTACTTGGCCTCATGTTTAATTACTTAGCTCTCCTAAATTAAATTAAATCAAAACAGTTGGTGCAGAAACCCGACCTGGGAGGACACCCTTCCTCAACATCCCCTAGGGGTCTGAGGAACCTCCTCCCCAGCGAACCGGCTCCCAACCCAACCAGCCACCAACACCGAACAAGTGTTCTGGCTTTCCACTGGTGCCGCTCTGAGAATTTCTTCTTCGGTGAGTACTCCCCTTTGTTAACCATCTCCGTCCGTTTCCGTGTCCTTGGCCTAGAGTCGTGCGCACACCCAAGGACGTAGCCACCCTGTGGCACAGTGAGGTCTTCAACCCGGAGACGTCCGTCTTGAAGTCCCTCAATTCTCCGTTAGTGGCTCCAGGAGCCCCCGGTCTCTAGCAGCGGCAAACGACGCTTTACCACTGCGTGAGGTCGGTTTCCATTTCTGGTGGTTAAACAATGGGAACCTCACAATCCAAAATCCCTAGGAACACCCCCTTAGGGTGTCTCCTCCAAAACTTGGAAGCCTTACATTTAGCCCAAGATTTAAAACGAAAGCGGCTAATTTTCCTTTCCACTGTGGCATGGCCGCAGTATAAATTAGACAACCAATCTCAATGGCCACCACATGGCACACTTGACTATAACATTCTATTAGATCTCTCTAATTTCTGCCAAAGGCTTGGAAAGTGTTCAGAGATTATCTATGTCCAAGGCTTTTGGGACTTGCGCTCTCGCCCAGACCTGTGCGCCCAGTGTTCAATGGCCCAGGTCTTGTTAGTTAAAACCCAGCCCTCGGCCTCCACACCACAAGCAGAGGAAGATTCTACTTCCATCTCAGACGAGGCCGACGGCGGGGCACCTCCCTCCCAACCTACCAAACCCCCTCCCTATGCTCCTCCTACCGCCCCTCCCTCAGCCACTCCTCTTACCTCTCCCATTTCCGCCCACACTCGCTCCAAGACCACGGTAGCGGCCCCCACTAGTCAGCCCTCTACCAGTCAGCCTGCCCCAACCCCCTCTACTGGTCAGCCTGCCTCAACCTACCCGACTGGTCAGTCTGTTTCAACCTCCCCTGTTAGTTTGTTGGCCCCCCTCCGAGAGGTCGCCGGAGCCGAAGGACTAGTTAGAGTCCATGTCCCTTTTTCCTTGACAGACCTTTCCAAGATTGAAAAACGGCTCGGCGATTTCTCTGCTAACCCCACCCTGTATTCCAAGGAGTTTCGATACCTATGTCAGGCATATGATCTAACCTGGCATGACTTACAGGTCATTTTGTCCTCCTCCCTTAACCCAGAGGAAAGAGAGCGTATTCTTGCAGCCGCCAGGCAACATGCAGATCAATGGCATTTAACCGACGCCACTGTCCCGTTAGGAGAGATGGCTGTCCCGTCCATAGAACCAGATTGGGACTACCAACCACAGCAGCCTGGCCGCCATAGGAGAGACATTATGGTTCAATGTCTCTTGGCCGGTATGCAGGCAGCCTCTAACAAAGTGGTCAATTTTGATAAACTAAAGGAAATCATCCAGCACCCAGATGAGAATCCGGCTTCCTTCCTAAATCGCCTTACAGAGGCACTAGCCCAATTTACTCGGCTAGACCCCACCTCCCCAGCCGGAGCAGCTGTCCTAGCCTCCTATTTTATCTCCCAGTCAGCCTCAGATATTCGAAAAAAGCTAAAAAAGGTTGAAGATGGGCCTCAAACCCCCATACAGGACTTAGTAAAATTGGCCTTTAAAGTTTTTAACTCCAGAGAAGAAGCAGCTGAGGCCGCAGAGCTAGACAAGGAGAAAAGAAGGGCTGTGCTTCAGGCGCAAGCTCTAGTGGCTGCCCTCCAACCAGCGTTGCCCACTCTGCCGGCAGGGAAGACACAGGGCAAGTCTCCCAAGGGCTCCTGCTATAAATGCGGAGACCCAGGACACTGGGCAAACCAGTGTCCCCAGGCCAAGCCAGCCACTCCGTCTCATCCATGCCTTAAGTGTGGCACAACTGGGCATTGGGAAAAAAGGTGTCCAAATCCTCGCCTGCCTACCACGCCGTGCACAACCTGCCAACAGGAAGGACATTGGAAGTCTGATTGCCCCGCCAGCAGGGCAGGCATTGCGCCTCAACGTGGTGCCTCTCCTCAAAGGCCGGAAGGCTCCTTCCAGCTCCTACACCTGGACGACGACTGACGGTGCCCACACTTGGAGACCCCGGTCACCCTCGCCGAGCCTAGGGTAACTCTACAGATAGCGGGTAAGCCAATTTCTTTTCTCATCAATACGGAGGCTACCTATTCTGTTTTGTCAACCTATGGAGGTCCTAGCCAGCCATCCACTATCTCAGTAGTTAGGGTAGACGGTAAACCGTCTAACCCTCGCCAGACCCCAATGTTAAATTACGGCCTGGACTATGCATGCTTTGCCCACTCTTTCCTCATCATGCCCTCTTGTCCCACCCCCTCTTGGGACGAAACATCTTAACCTAACTCAAAACATCTATTCCCCTTCCCTTTCTCCAGGTGGCCAGGTTCTACTCAAGGATCAACACCCTCCTCAAATTTTCCCGCTTCCTCACCATTCTTCATCTTAACTGACTTTTCCCTCATAAACCCCATAGACACCCTCCTTCCCGACCCATCCCCCAACCAGTAGGTTTCCCAACTTTTTACTCTCATAGAAGACCTAGCTTGGCAGGGTGCCCTTTGTGATTTCGGCAATGTTGAACTTACCCTCTACACCTTTGTCATCATTATTATGGTTCACTCTAATTCCCCTAGTTACTCCTACTAATCCTAACTTTGTATGGAGATTCTAAACCTGGTCTACAGACAACCAGATACACTCAGTCATGCAGGGCACTGCAGATTGTCCCCCCCCCACCCACACACAGGGTTGTCACTCTGCCCTCTCCCTAAATAAAATGTGGACTCATTAGGCCAGGATGAAGGACAGATACAGGGAAGGAGAGGCTGTAACCAGAAGGCAGTAGAAAGCCCAGACCTCCCCAAGGGCCTCTGCTGCACTCAGTCCCTGTTGAGTCAGAGATAGGGAGAAGCCAGGAGGTAGGGGAGTTGGTGAGGGGAGCAGCCTTGGTGAGCGGGAGGTGGAGAGAGACAAAGACAGAGATGGGGAGAGACAGAGATGGAGAGAGACAGAGAGAGAGACAGAGGTGGAGAGAGACAAAGACAGAGATGGGGAGAGACAGAGAGAGAGACAGAGATGAAGAGAGACAGAGAGAGAGATGAAGAGACACAGAGTGAGACAGAGATTCCTTTTTGCTACTCTACACCAAACTCTTCATGGTGTAATTGCACATAAGTTCCCAGCAGGACCCAGACGGCTCCTGTTGGAGGCTACTTTTGGTGTAACCAAACTCTATCTAAAACTCTTAACCATACCTCCATCACCCAGTCCCTTTGCGTTCCGGTATCTTCAGTGCCTAGCTTAACCCTATATAGCGAAGGAGAATTGTCTGAACTAGCTTCCCAGCTCAGCTCCAGCAATAACATCCAAAAGCGGGCAGTTTTTCTTCCCTTAATTATCGGGGTTTCCCTAGCTTCAACAATTTAACGCCCCCTTAACCCCCGGACCACCGGTATGGCTACCGCCTGCAGTACAGCAGATGCTTCCATTCCTAATTCCCATACTAATCCTCTGCCTTATGTTATGTCTTGCTCCCATTCTAATAAAATTTTTCCAAGCCAAGGTCCAAGAGATCACCCGAGTCACCTTCAACCAAATGCTCCTGCATCCCTACACCCAACTGCCAACCTCAGACCCTAACTACACCCCTTAACAGCAGGAAGCAGCCAGACAGACCACAGCGCCCTAAATTCTTATAATCAATAAGAGGTTGGACTGTTTGGGTGAAGGAAAAGGGACAAGATGGAGCAGTCCCTATTGTTTCCGGGTTCTTCACAGATTTTCCCACGCCCAGGAAAAGAACCAAATCAACTGAGCATGCGCAGAATGACGTCAAGCCGAGGACACCGAAATTCAAGAAGCCACTCCTACACACACGCCCCAAACTCCTCCCCTTCCAGCTCCCAGGCATAAAAGTCCGCCAGCAGGAGCCGGCGTGACTTCTTTGGCCCCCCCATTTGTGGACCGGAGAACATCACCCGAGAGTGCCAGCGCGACTTCCCTGGCCCCCCACACCTGAGGACCAGAGAACGTCGTCTGACAGTGTATGCATATTTGCAATAAAAGACGGCCACTTTCTTATGTACTTTGGCCTCATGTTTAATTACTTAGCTCTCCTAAATTAAATTAAATCAAAACAGGCACATGGCGGACATGGTGACTCTGAGCACACACGCTTGGGTGACTAGGAGGACGATGGTACCATTTCCCAAAAACAGATCCCAGGTGAAGCAGGAACAGTTGGAAGTAGAGGCCCCAACCCCACAGTGGTGGAAAAGTCCACAGGCATTTGTGGATGGTGACTGCTGAGCAGGGCGCGGCTCATTCCAGAGAGCCCTGGCCTGCAGGCAGGTGGCCGCTTGCCTCTGGGGGCTGGGGCCGCCTGTTCCTGCGCTGCTCTTGGACTTACTGCTTCTGCGGACAGGCCTTGGTCTTCGGGGCTGAGGGGCACAGAGCCGGTTCCTTCTGTGAGTGACAGCAGGACTCATGAGAAGGCCCATCCTGTAACTGGTGAGTGTAGAACGGCCACTCCGCAGAGGTCAGACCTGGGGGCCAGGGTAGCGAGGGCTCGGGGAGGGGCACCACATTCTGGATAAAGGTCAGCTCTGCAGCTCTTTGTAGCAGGGTGTGCCCTGGTCCTGGGCCAGCAGGAACACAGTTTCTGGGCAGGGAGCCTTTTCTGCGCTCTTGGACAGAAGGGCATAGGGCTTAGCCCATTCATTCACCCATTGCTTACCCACTTAGTTACCCAACAAACAACAAGTCCTGTCACCTGCCTCACACCATGTTGGAGCCTGGGGATACAAACAGGAGTGATCCCAAAGGCTTTAGAGTCTGAAGTCAGACAGGAACCGACAAGGAGAGCCATCTCCGTGGCGGCAGGAGACCCCGGGAAGGAAAGGCCTCAGACCTTGAAACCACACATACCTGAAATTGAATCTTGGCTCAGCTTCTCACGAAAGCTCTTTCAGCTTCAGTTTCCTCGTCTGTAAAATGGGGAAATGTTCAAATCTACCTTCAGGGTGGTTATTGTTGGATTAGAGATGCTGAATCTGAATTCCATACATAACGCGTGGCATGTGGTAGCCCTCAGTGAATTGCAGCTGCTAGAGATACACGCAGAGCACAGTGGACACCTAAAGAGTGACTTGAGTTCATAATATTTGACCTCAAATACTGAAAATAGGTTGGGTTTTGTAACCTCCCGAGGGGTTCACCTTGCCTGCTGTGAGACAGAGTTGATTCATCAAGACAGGGGAATTGCAATAAAGAGTAATTCACGCGCAGCCGGCTGTGGGACACCAGAGTTTTATTATTACCCAAATCAGTCTCCCAGAGCAATTGGGGAGCAGAGTTTTTAAGGATAACTTGGTGGGTGGGGGGAAGCCGGTGCGCCAGGAGAGCTGATTGGCCAGAGATGAAATCATAGGGAATTGTGTGTTTTTGCACTGATTCAGTTACTGGGTGGGGGGCCGAAAGACCAGAGGAGCCAATTTATTAATCTGGGTGGGGCCAGCTGATCCATCAAGTTCAGGGCCTGCAAAATATCTCAAGTACTGATCTTAGAAGCAGTGTAGGGAGGGTCAGAATCTTGTAGCCTCCAGCTGCATGACTCCTAAACTATAATTTCTAATCTTGTGGCTAATATTAGTCCTACAAAGGCAATCTACTCCACAGGTAAGAAGGAGGTCTGCTTCGGGAAAAGGCTGTTACTGTTCTTTGTTTAAACAATAAACCAAGTTTCTCCTAAAGCTAGTTCAGCCTACACCCGGGAATGAACAAAGACAGGTTGCAGGTTAGAAGCATTGAAAAGGCGGTTTGAGTTTCATGAGGACTTCATTGTTATAAAAATGGCCCAGAAGGAGAGGTATTTGGCGTTGAGCCTTAGTTAATCTTCATTTCAAATCTAGAAGGCAGTTTCGATTTTGGAGCCCGAGTTGCTTGGTTTCAAATTCTAGCTTTGATAGCTGTGAGCTGTGTACCTTGGACAAGCTCCTTTACCTCTCTGTGCCTCAGGTTCTGCAGCTCAGGGGCTGGGGATGGGGGCAATAATATATCTATCACGTAGGAATTTTTGTGAGGACAAAGTGAACTCATATGTGCAAAGCATTTAGAACACCATCCAGGCCTGGTGTGGTGTGCTCAGTCCTGTTCCCAGCACTTTGGGAAGCTGAAGTGGGAGGATCCCTTGAGCCCAGGAGATTGAGACCAGCCTGGGCAACATAGGGAGACCCCATCTTTACAAGAAAATTTCAAAAACATTAGCCAGGCATGGTGGTGCATGCCTGTAATCCCAGCTACTTGGGAGCCTTAGGTGGGAGGATCACTTGAGCCTGGGAAGGCGAGGCTGCAGTGAGCCATGATGGCGCTACTGCACTTCAACCTGGGTGACAGAAGGAGACCCAGTCTCAAAACAAACAAACAAAATTAAACAAACAAACACTGTCCAGCATGCAATAGGCACCACCGGTGTTCCTGTGTTTCTGATTATGATCCACATTACACAATGAGGAACGGGCACAGCAGGCTTGCCTACCGTAACCGCAGCCCACAGCAGGTGAGGGGTGGAGCCAGGACTTCCACTATCCGTGGCTCAGAAGCCCACCCTCGCTCTTCCTAGTTCCACAATGGCCAATGCTGCTGCCCCTTATCCCAGCAGAGCTCCATGGCCAACCCCACTGGCATGGAGCCTTAGTTGAGGCTTAGTTAAGGAAGGGCGAAGTGTGTGGAAATAGGTGGAAAGGGGCTGGTCCTTACCACGTAGCTCCTTCCTGAGGGGAGAGGCCACAGTGGAGGGGAGAGGCTGAAGACAGGTCCCTGCAAAGCCCACACTGGGGGCAGCGGCAGATGAGGGAGACCTTTAGAGAAGTAGGAGATCCAGAGTGCAAAGCTCTGCATGGAGAGAAGGGCAGGTTTCTGGAAGCTGATGGAAAGCTCAAGAAGGTGCTGGAGCCGGAAGGACCATGGGGTTGGTGACAAGGACGTTAAGCAATTGGGCAGCAGCAGAGGGAAGAGCTAAATTGTTTCAGAGCAGAGGTGACCGTGTAGAGCAGAGGAGCGCAAACTCCCTTCAAGAAATCTGGCTCTGGAGCGGAGGTGCAGGGGTAAGCATGGCAGGCCTAGGGTCAACCCTGGGGGAGCTGGCCTGGGAGGGCCTCTGGAATGGTGGCCAAAGCCTTTATTTTGGTTAAAGCTGGGATGGAGAATGTTTTTCTTTCCAGGGTTCCGATCCCAGGTGGAAGAATCAATCCAAGGCCACACACACAGGAAACCGTTCGATGTGTGCTGCCGGCGTGCGGGTGGCACCTCTGCGTCCTCAGCCCCAGCCTGGGCAGCAGCGTCTTCTTGGAGCCTGGTCTCAGTGCCCCTCAGGGCTGGCCCAAGGGAATGAATGGAGGTAGTTAAAGAAAAGACCCATGACTAAAATCATGCACACCATGGACCAGGCGCCTCAAAGGGTCTTCAGACTCGGCCCTCTGTGCAGTCCCCTCTGCTTCCTGCCCCCTGTGGTCAACATGTCTATTGTTGGGATTCAGAAAACAATACCCCAAATGAAGGCCTCAGAAGCAGCCTCCGAAGCAAAAGTTTTTCTCTGACCTTCCCAGGCCCTCCTCTCTCTCAGCCCCATTCCTCCAGCCAGGGAAACTAGAATCCCTTTTCCTCAAGGTGGGTCATAGAAACCAGAACCCCTTCTCCCCAAAGCCCACCTTAAAACCTAAAAATATATGGCCAGGGGCAGTGGCTCCTGCCTGTAATCCCAGAACTTTGGGAGGCCGAGGTGGGTGGATCATGAGGTCAGGAGTTTGAGACTAGCCTGACCAACATGGTGAAACCTCGTCTCTACTAAAAATAACAAAAATTAGCTGGGCATGATGGCAGGCGCCTGTAATCCTAGCTACTAGGGAGGCTAAGGCAGGAGAAACACTTGAACCTGAAAGGCGGAGGTTGCAGTGAGTGGAGATGGTGCCATTGTACTCTAGCCTGGGCGACAGAGCGAGACTGTCTCAAAAAACAAACAAACAAAAACCCCCTAAAAATATTACTTGAAATTTCTCCCACCATTCTGCATAAGAACTGGCCATAAAGAAACTCTCCAACCCACCTTGTTGGACTGTGGATCATGAGACCCCCATTCCAGAGAGGACCCTGCCCCACACCCAGAAGAAAGGAGGCTGCCCAGAGAGGCCAAGAAGAATCTGGACAGAAAGGCCTTGCTGGTGTCCCGCTCGGTCTCCTACATTAGCTCAAGCTCTTTTTGTCCAGTCATATTTCTACACTGCTGTCCATAATTTGTTGAACCTAAGAATAAAACAGTTTCCCCTCATCTGTGCGTCTTATTTTGAAGGCTCCTGTGTACACACATTAAATACATTTGTGTGCCTTTTCTCCTATTACTCTGCCTTATGTGAGTTCATTTTTCTTTTTTTTTTCTTTTGAGATGGAGTCTTACTCTGTTGCCCAGGCTGGAGTGCAGTGGCACGATCTTGGCTCACTGCAACCTCCACCTCCCAGTTCAAGAGATTTTCCTGCTCAGCCTCCCTTGTAGCTGGGATTACAGGTGAGGCGCACTCCACCATGCCTGGCAAAGTTTTGTATTTTTAGTAGATACGGGGTTTCACCGTATTGGTCAGGCTGGTCTCGAACTCCTGACCTCAGGTGATCTGCCAACCTCAGCCCCTCAAAGTGCTGGGATTACAGGCGTGAGCCACTGCACATGGCCGTGAGTTCATTTTTCAGCGAAACTTCAGAGGGCAGAGGTTTCCCTTCCCCCACTATGCCAGGCATGGAGATGGGCGATGGCACAGCAGGCCTCCAGGAGCCACAGACATCTCCTTTGCTGGGAGACGTTTTCCTCCACCACTCTCCTGGCGGGAATGAATGAAGACGAGAACCAGCAAGGGAGACTGGGGATCCTGAGCCCTGGGGCCACGAGGGAGCCCACTAGGCTTGGGAGGGAGTTCGGTCTCAGGTGAGCTGCGCCCTCAGAAGCTTCCAGCAGGCAGTACGGTGCACACTGTTGCCCAGTCACAGAGAGACAGAACATTTTTATTTGCTAACTTAAAAAAAAATAAAGACGTCAAAATGATTCAATTTCTGTGAACAATAGAGTCTACTTCGGGTCCCTAATGGGGCCAGCCGGGAGACAGCGACAAGGAGAGGGCAGAGCAAAATGGGAGTGGTCTGCCAGGAGAGAGACGCCTCCCCTGAGGGTGAAGCTGCAGGCCCAGCAGAGAAGCCCCGGGGTGGATGGAGGTGGATGGACCCTGGGGTCTGGGCTCTGTCCTGGGTCTGGGCAGGCTCCTCACACCCAGCTTGCAGTGGCCCGTGGGCAGCACAGTCACCCATCACTTGCTATGGGCTTCACTTTGAACCGCTAAGTAGCTCTTCAATAATTTAAAACGTTTCTTTCTACACCGTAAACGACTGACTTTAAAATGTTTTCAGTTTGTTTTTGAAATCAAGGCCAATGATCCGGAGGGTTCTGAATGTTTTGCAGAACAGAAGCTACTGAGGATGCCACTTGTCCGGATGGGGCAGCGGCTTTCTGAGCTCAGTGCACACCCCTGGGCCGCACTGAGTGCCTGGTGGGTGCCAAGGAGCTGGACTTGCTTGCGACTTGGGCAAGACACAAGTGCACCCGCCAGGCCCAGACAGGCCATGGCAGCACGAAGCAGGCACCAGTCCAGAGGTTCGTGCAAAGGCGCAGGGATGGGAGGGGGTGGGATTTCTTGGGAAATGGGAGAAACTCGGCTCAGCTGGATTTGAGGCTGTTGTGTCCAGCACATCAGGATCTGGAGAGCGAGTGGGGCAGGCATTGGAAGTGACTTGGAGTCTTGAATGCCCGGCATGGGAGCGACAAGGTGAGTGGGAAGAACATGGGTTCTGGGGTCATCTGAGTAGGATTTCAGCCTGAGCTCCCCACCCTCCATGGATCTGGGCAAACCATTTACCTGCGGGAGGCGGCGGAGCCTCACAGGAAGCCCAGGGCTCCGTATTCCAGAACATGGCCTGTGGGACTGCCCTGGACCAGCACTGCGGAGACGTCCCCCGGGACGCATCAGCGGCCCTGCGCCCTCGCTGGTGCCCCGCACAGGTGTGCCCCCTGCATATGGACTTGGGGCTGACCTGGGCTGAGGGCCGGGAGGAATCATCCTCAGCGTGGCCGTGACCCGCCGAAGCTGGGCTTCAGGCAGCCTGGAACCAACCTCTCCAGTAATGCCCGGAGCCGCGCCACAAACACCCTGAGCTCAGGGCCCCGCTCCAAGCACTCCATGTGCTCTAAGCAGCGTCATCTCACCACAGTCCCTGGGCCGCAACGCCCCATGTACAGAAAAGGACATTGAGTCACAGGTGGAGTAACTAGTCCAAGTCTATGCAGCTCCTAAGGGAAGAAGATGGGAGGAGCTCCAGGCAGTCTGGCCCTGGAGCCCGGGCCGTGACCTCCACAGCTCTCTCTCTGTGCAGCTTCAGCCTCCCTTCTACCCTGACGCGGGCACTGCTGCTCAGCCTTCGAGCCCAGCGCAGCCTCACCTCTTCCAGGAAGCCTGCCTGAAGCCCCAGGTAGTGCTGAGGTCCCTACTCTGTGCTCACAGGCAGCCCTACTCTGCTGACAAAGGATCTATGTCCGCCTCTTAGTTGGACGCAGGATCTCAGAGGAAAGGGGTATTTTTTCTGGCACCTTCCGCGGTGACTCTCACAGGCGCATGCTCGGGTGTGACTGCTGCTCATAGACTTGGGGGCCGACAGGTTGGGCGGTCTGACCCCCACTCCTACTTCCATCTGGGCAGCTAGGCCTGTGTCTGCTTTGCCCTCTTGTGACATTTCATTGACAAAATGATCCACAGTTAAAAACTAGTAGCAGACCATGGACGGGGGTCTCACAGGATCTTAGACTTGGCGCCCTGTGGGGTCCCTCTGGCGTCCTGGCCCCGTGGTGGAAGTGCCCAGGGATGGTAATGGGTGATGGGTGATGGCACAGCGGGCTCCAGGAGTTGCCCCAGCGCTTCCTCTGGGGGAGAGGCCCCTTCCTCCACCACCCTCCTGACAGCCAGTCCCGAGCGTCTCCCCGCTTGCAAAGCCCTCCATGGCGGTCCCAGGAACTGGGCCCCAGAGAACCCCTGACCAGGGACATCGTGAGTGACCCAGTGCTCTGAGAAGCTGGCTTTCCCACCCGGCCCTAGCCCACCCTGGATACAGATGCCTGTTTAGCAACAGTGCAGGGCGCTGGCTCTGCTGCCTCTCACTCAGGCCCTCCCAGGCAAGCGAGGGGGATGGGGGAGGGGAGAACATTAAACACGGAGGAAACTGAGGGGCAGGGGCAGCAAGTAGTTGCCTTGCTATAGTCAGGCAGAAATGTGTGTGTGTGATGGTGTGCTGAGTGTGCATGTGTGGTGAGATGTGTGTGTGTCTCTGTGGTGTGTGTGGTGAGGGTGTGTGTGTCTCTGATGTGTGTGGTGGGGCTGTGTCTCTGTGGTATGTGTGGTGAGTGTGTGTGTGTCTCTGTGGTGTGTGTGGTGAGTGTGTGTGTGTCTCTGTGGTGTGAGTGGTGAGGGTGTGTGTGTCTCTGTGATGTGTGTGGTGAGGGTGTGTCTCTGTGGTATGTGTGGTGAGGGTGTGTTGGCGTAGGGTGTGTGTGGTGAGGGTGTATGTGTCTCTGTAGTGTGTGTGGTGAGTGTGTGATATGGTTTGGCTGTGTCCCCACCCAAATCTCACCCTGAATTGTAATTCCCATAATCACCGTGTGTTGAGGGCAGGACCTGATAGGAAGTAATTGGATCATGGGGGTGGTTTTCTCCTTCCCCCACCATGCTGTTCTCATGATAGTGAGTGAGCTCTCAAGAGATCTGCTGGTTTTATAAGGGGCTTTGGCACTTCTCGTTCCGGCCACCCTGTGAAGAAGGTACCTTGCTTCCCCATCCCCTTCTGCCATGATTATAAGTGTCTTGAGGCCTCCCAGCCACGCTGAACTGTAAGTTAATTAAACCTCTTTCCTTTATAAATTACCCCATCTTGGCCAACATTTTTTTTTTTTTTTGAGATGGAGTCTCGCTCTGTCACCCAGGCTGGAGTGCAGTGGCGCGATCTCAGCTCACTGCAAGCTCCACCTCCCAGGTTCACACCATTCTCCTGCCTCAGCCTCCCAAGTAGTTGGGACTGCAGGTGTCCGCCACCACGCCTGGTGAATCTTTTTGCATTTTTGGTAGAGATAGGGTTTCACCATGTTCTCCAGGATGGTCTCGATCTCTTGACCTTGTGATCTGCCCACCTCAGCCTCCCAAAGTGCTGGGATTACAGGCGTGAGCCACCGCACCCAGTCGGCCAACACTTTATAGCAGTATGAAAAGGGACTAATGCAGTAAATTGGTACCACAGAGAGTGGGGTGCTGCTATAAAGATACCCAAAAATGTGGAAGTGACTTTAGAACTGGGTAACAGGCAGAGGTTGCAACAGTTTGGAA
The DNA here is from genome assembly GCF_008728515.1 of Papio anubis. Classification (NCBI taxonomy): domain Eukaryota; kingdom Metazoa; phylum Chordata; class Mammalia; order Primates; family Cercopithecidae; genus Papio; species Papio anubis. The sequence goes on from NC_044978.1 coordinate 6,949,876, forward strand.
GATTCAGAAGAAGGAAGGAAAATGTGGGAACGTTTGGAACTTCCTAGAGATTTGTTGAATGGCTTTGACCAAAATGCTGATAGTGATATGGACAATGAAATCCAGGCTGAGGTGGTCTCAGATGGAGATAAGGAACTCATTGGGAACTGGAATAAAGATGATTCTTATTACACTTTAGCAAAGAGACTGGTGGCATTTTGCCCCTGCCCTAGAGATATGTAGAACTTTGAACTTGAGAGAGATGATTTAGGGTATCTGGTGGAAGAAATTTCTAAGCAGCAAAGCACTCAAGATATGACTTGGGTGCTCTTAAAAGCATTCAGTTGTATACATTCACAAAGAGATGGTTTGGAATTGGAGCTAATGTTTAAAAGAGAAGCAGAGCATAAAAATTTGGAAAATTTGCAGTCTGATGATGTGATAGAAAAGAAAAACACATTTTCTGAGGAGAATTCAAGCTAGCTGCAGAAACTTGCATAAGTAATGAAAAGCCAAATGTTAATCACCAAGGCAATGGGGAAAATGTCTCCAGGGCATGTCAGAGGTCTTCACAGCAGCCCCTCCCATCACAGGCCTGGAGACCTAGGAGATAAAAATGGTTTTGTGGGTTGGGCTTGCTGCTCTGTGCAGTCTCAGAACTTGGTGCCCTGCATCCCAGCTATGGCTAAAAGGGGCTAATGTACAGCTCAGGCCACTGCTTCAAAGGGTGCAAGCCTCAAGCCTTGTCAGCTTACACGTGGCATTGGGCCTGAAGGTGCACAGAAATCAAGAATTGAGGTTTGGGAGCCTCCACCTAGATTTCAGATGATGTATGGAAATGCCTGGATGTCCAGGCAGAAGTTTGCTGCGCAGGTAGAGTCTTCATTGAGAACCTCTGCTAGGGTAGCACAGAAGTGAAATGTGGGGCCAGAGCTTCCACACAGAGTCCCCACTGGGCATTGCCTAGAGGAGCTGTGAGTAGAGGGCCGCCATCCTCCAGACGCCAGAATGGTAGATCTTCTGACAGCTTGCACCATGCACCTGGAAAAACTGCAGACACTCAATGCCAGCCCATGAAAGCAGCCAGAGGGGGCTGTATCCTGCAGAGCCACAGGGACGGAGCTGCCCAAGGCCATGGAAGCCCACCCTTTGCATCAGAGTGACCTGGATGTGGGGCATGGAGTCAAAGGAGATCATTTCACAGCTTTAAGATTTACTGCCCTCATAGATTTCAGACTCACATGGGGCCTGTAGCCCCTTAATTCTGGGCAACTTCTCCAATTTGGAATGGATGTATTTATCCCATGTCTGTACCCCCATTGTATCTGGGAAGTAACTAACTTGTTTTTGATTTTACAGGGTCATAGGCGGAAGGGACTTGCCTTGTCTCAGATGAGACTTTGGAGTTGGACTTTTGAGTTAATGCTGGAATGAGTTAAGACTATTGGGAAGGCATGCTTGGTTTTGAAATGTGAGAACATGAGATTTTGGAGAGGCCAGGGGTGGAATGATATGGTTTGGCTCTGTGTCCTCATTCAAATCTCATCTTGAATTGTAATCCCCACAATCCCCAGGTGCTGAGGGAGGGACCTGGTGGGAGTTGATTGGACCACAGGGGTGGTTTCCCCCATGCTGTTCTCATGATAGTGAGTGAGTTCTCACAAGACCTGATGGTTTTATAAGTGTTGGACAGTTCCTCCTATTCACACACACTCTCTCTCTCTCCTGTCGTCATGTCAAATGTGCCTCTTCCCTTTCCACCTTGATTTTAAGTTTTCTGAGGCCTCTGCAGCCATGTGGAACTGTGAGTCAATTAAGCCTCTTTCCTTTATAAATTACCCAGTCTCGGGTATTTCCTTATAGCAATATGAGAACAAACCAATACAGTGTGTGTGTGCTGAGTATGTGTGGGGTGTGTATGTGTGGTGAGTGTGTATGTGTGGGGTGTGTATGTGTGGTGAGGGTGTGTGGTGTGTGTGGTGATAGGGTGTGTGCATGGTGAGTGTATTTGTGTGTGGTGTGTGTGTGGTGCTGGTGTGTGTGCGTGGTATGTATGTGGTGAGGGTGTGTGTGTGGTGATGGTATGTGTGTGTGGTGTGTGTGTGGTGTGTGTGGTGAGGGTATGTGTGTTGTGATAGCATATGTGTGTGGTGTGTGTGTGTATGGTGTGTGTGGTGATGGTATGTGTTGGTGTGTGTGTGGTGAGGGGGTGTGTGTATGTGGTGTGTGTGTGTGTTGTGTGTATTTGTGTGGGGTTTATGTGTGTGTGGTGTATGTGTGTGGTGAGGAGGTGTGTGTAGTGATGTGTGCGTGTTGTGAGGGTGTGTGTGTTGTGTGGTGAGAGTGTGTGTCTGTATGTGGTGTGTATGTGATGGTGTGTGTGGTGTGTGTCTGGTGTGTGTGTATGTGGTGTGTGTGTGGTGTGTATGTGGTGTGTGTTTATGTGTAAATGTGTGTGTGGTGATGGTGTGTGGTGTATGGTGCGAGTGTGAGTGTGTATGGTGAGGGTGTAAAGTAAGCAGCACTCCCCCTGGAGGGCCCTCTCAGGGATGCTCCTGCTCTGCCTGCATCCCACCAGTCCCTGCCCAGGGTCCCTGGGAAGGTGTGGAGACGGTGATAGACTCAGGGTTGGGTCATGGCCCTGACTCTCACAAGTAATTGTGGGCAGAAGTAGAAAGGATCCTTGTCTGGGGTACTATGAAATGGCAGGGTGACACCACCAATACAGGGTGGATTTTACTGTGAGGCAGAACCCTTTCACCCGCCTTGGCACTGGACTTGGCTGGTTTTCAGGGGGCCACCATTTTGGGCATCCTCATGGCCAGGGTCTTGAACGTGGTGATGACCAGTGAGGTCTGATGCTGCCCCAGACCAGGCAGGGCCCAGGAGGGAGAACTGGTGAGGCATGACCTTGAGGTTCAGTCCAGTTCTGGCCTTTAAGGTTGCCAGAAAAAGGGGGACAACATTGGGCGCCATTAGGTGTGGACCCAGGGACCCTGTGCTGTCTCCTCTGCCCACTTCCTTCCTCCTCGAGTTTCCTTTTCTGGAGCAAGGCAAAGCCCAGGATGCTGGCAGGGCTGTGTTTGCAGGTGGCTGTGCTCCGTGTCATTTCCTGTGTGGTTATAAATATTCACACCCGAGAGTCAGACTGCATCATCTTCAAACGGCGAGCAGTGAGCTCTGGGGTGGAAACAGGGCAGCCACTAAGCTCTGTCCTGCAGGAAGTGTGAGGACGTGCCAGGGAGCCCTGCTCACCACTTCCCTCCCTGGTGGGTGGGGGCTGCAGGGAGAGCAACCCCCTTCCCTTCCCGGGGCCTCCTCACCTGGCTGAGCTTTGTGGCTGGGGTTCCCCGCAGCTCAGGGACTTTCTCAGGAGATGGTGAAAGACGTGTGGGTGGTAGCCTTATCACCATGAGCTCTTTTAGCTTTTTCTCTCCACCACACACATACACATAAACACACATGCACGCACACACATGCACACGTGTGCACACGCACACACCCACATAGCACGAGCACACACACACAGTACACATACGTGCACACTTATGCATACACTCACACATGTGCACACACGTTATGTACACACATCCACACATGCACACTCCCCACATGCACATGTGCGCACACATACACAAACACACATACATGCATGTTCACATGTACACACACGTGCACACACGTTATGCACACAGGTCCACACATATGTACACAGGTCCACACGTGTCTACACAGGTCCACACATATGTACACAGGTTCACACATGCACGCCTCACATGCACACATGCACACACATACGCACACACATACACATACGTGCACACTCACATGCATACACTCACACACATGCACACACATTTCTTACACATATCCACACATACACACACATACGCAAACACACACGTGCACACTCACATGCATGTATTCATGCATATGCACACACATTACGTACACAGGTCCACACACACGCACACACTCCACACATATGCACATCACACACACATACACACATACAGGTGCACACACACGCAGCATCTTGGCACCGGCGGCTGGTGGCCAAGGTCTGGGTCCCCTGTAAAGATGGGGAAACGGAGGCGCAGAGTCCAGTGGCCGTCTCAGTCTTGGCAGAGCCGGCCTGAGAGGGGGCCTCCCGCGCCGGGCTCCTCTTGGCTTCGCTGCCTCTCCAGGGAGTTGCTAAGTGTGATTAACTGGAGCACTAATTGGCAGAGGCCGCAGAAAGAGCCTGAGTGGTGGCGAGGAGAGTCCTGTTTCCCTTTGATTTACAAGAGCCCGGCGAGCCTGCCGTCCGCGTCCTAACAGAGGAACGGGCAGCAGCCGCCTTAGAAAAGGCCAGAGCCCGGCTCCCCGCGCCTCTCGCAGGCTGCGCCATGGGTGGCAGGGTGGGAGCCAGGGCGAGGGACTCAGGCCGGGAGCGGATGTATGCACGGGGCCTCCTGATCCGGGGCTGCCAGCCTGTGCTTACGACCCAAGACCTTGTGTTTAGGACTGGGTTCCCCAGCAGCCCCGGAACCAGAGTTGTCACAGCAGGCGAGGCGCTCACTGCTGCCGGTGGAGAGCCCCCATCTCTGGCTTTGGCAGAGGCCCAGGGCAGGAAGCAACCTGGCTGAAGGCCGCAGGCCGTGGGGACAGCGTCTGGCAAACCCGGGGCTGGAGACCTGGTGCAATATTGCTCCTAGTGCCACAGCCTCTGTGGTGATGCGTGTGTGTTGTGTGTGTGTGTGTGTGTGTGAGAGAGAGAGACAGATAGAG